>NW_027142353.1:52218704-53539010 GCF_026170545.1 Melanerpes formicivorus | reverse complement strand
GCTCATCCCATGGTGCACATCAGTACAATGCTTCAGGCTGTTTGAGCTCTGCATCACATGAAACTTCATCCCTGCTTCTTATTCTTCACCACATTTGTGACTCCTGTTCTTTGCTCATTCTTCAACTCCACTGTTTTTGTGCTACAGTCTCAGAGACTGGTGGGAAAGGCACTGACATTGGAGAACATGCACTGACATTGGAGAGCATGCACTGACATTGGAGAACGTGCTCTGCCATCTAATGTGCATGGAAGTTTCTGGAAACATTGGTCTCCTTGTGATGCCACCTCCCAGTGGATTTCCATGTTGTTGAAAGGAGAATGAGCAATAACTTGCTGCTTGTCATTAAAAGTGTCCTGGGTCCATTCAAGGAGGGAAGATTTGGAATCAGACAAACTTCAAAATTTTGACTTCTGCTTTGAACCAGAGAATGAGGAGAAGACAGTTGTCAAAAGACACAAAACTGATGTGATCCTAAGACTTTTAATTAAATAAGCAGTGAATAGCTCATCTTATGCATACAGGTCTTGGAAAAGCTTAACATAAAAGAACTGCTACAAAGTTGTGTTGAGGGAAAGGAAAGATAAGGAAGTGGTAAGAGATTTGAATCTTAACCAAAAACATTAATCCTTTACTCTGTACCCTGACCATGGCTTTTTTTTATGTTGCAGTTAACCTACATATCTGACCTACAAGCTCATGTTTATCCCACCCCGCAAATGCACACTTCTGGGTCATGTTGAGCTTCTCATCAACCAACAACTCCAAGTTTTGTCTCTTCAGGACTGTGTTTAATTCATTCTCTGTCCAGTCTGAATTTGTGCTTGGGTTTGTCTGGATCCATATGCAGGACCTTGCACCTGACTTCATGAAGTTTGCATGGGCCCACCCCTCAAGCCTGTCAAGGTCCCTCTGGATAGCATCCCTTCCCACCAGCATGTTGACCACACCACATGGCTTGGTGCCATCTGCAAACCTGCTGAAGGCATGCTCAGTCCTGCTGTCCACATCACCAACAAAGATATTGAACAGTACCTGTCCCAATATGGACCCCTGAGGAGCACCATTCATCACATGCTATCTAGAGAAATCCTTTGACATTCACCTGGCCAGAAGCAGTTCACAACCCAGTCTTGCTGTGCTCTCTTCAAAGTCACCAGAGAGAAATAACCACAATGGATGGAGTTCTCAACATTCTGAGACTAATTCCAGTGTCCCAAGAGGCTGTAGACACCTGGAGGTACATCATATGAAACTCCTGGTGCTTGCTGCAATGCAATTTGCTTTATTTAGTGTTGTTGTTTTTCTACTAAAGCTGAGAACTATTTCTGAGTATTTCTTCTGTATGAAGAGAAGCAGACCAGAAGCTCAGAATTGTTTTCCAAGATGGAGGTCCTGGATCTACATTTCCAGACAAAACTCTGTGGCACGGTGGTTTTTCATCAGCTCCTTAACTGTCTGTATCTGAGGCATGACCACTTGCTTTTCTCATCCTGCAGCAAAAAGGCACTTAAGATGTTGGGTGGCTTTTGGCACCAGTAATGATGCCTGTGGATGCATCAGTGCTCCTGCCAGCTCAGATTTCTGCTCTGCATGACATCACAACACATTATGTTCTTCAATATTGTTGACAAGGCAGTGGCTCCTACTGAAACAGTAGAGGCTTTCCTCCAGGCAAAAGGAACAACATTTGAGGATGCAAGACAAATTACCTGAGATTCAGTTGGTCAAGCAAAGATGCTGTGTGAGCTACTCTGGAATATACTGTCTGGTTTCCAGTTGCTGTTTTCCAATGGGTCAGTCTCACAGAGACCTACATTATCTTTGCTAGCCACATGTGGATGTCTTGTATATCTTACACATCTGTGACAGAACAAGAGGACACAGTTTCAAGCTGCACCCAGGGAGGTTTAGGCTGGATGTTAGGAAGAAATTCTTCATGGAAAGAGTGATTTGCCATTGGAATGGGCTGCCCAGGGAGGTGGTGGAGTCACCAGCCCTCAAAGTGTTTAAAAAGAGACTGGATGAGGCACTTAGTGCCATGGTTTAGTTGATTAGATGGTGTTGGGTGATAGGTTGGACTTGATGATCTCGAAGGTCTTTTCCAACCTGGTTAGTTCTGTATTCTGTATCTAAGTTGGGCCTGAAAATTAAGATTTAGGCAACTAATTTAGGCAACTAAATGCCTTCCTTACCACGTTTTTAATACTTTGGTTATTACCATGTCCTGTTCTCATAAAGAAGATGTTTATGTGTTATTCCAGCCCACAGTTCCTTGTCCTTCCTGGAGCCCAGTAAAAAGCATTCAAGTGAAACAGAAGTCCCTCAGAAACATCCAGGTTATTCACAGCAAACAGAATGCTGTGGAGTGGTAATGCAAAGACTTGTTTTGAATCTGTGACAGTCCTCCTATTACAGGTCTGACAGGACCACTGATTCATAAAATAGCTGCTATTTTCTGCAAGGAAGGGCCATACATCATGCTATGAACCTTCTCCAGAGCCTGAAATGCCAGTATTAGGGGTTTATATTTTAGTATTTTATGATTTATATTACAATGAAGACTTTCAGTGTCCTGTCACATTTAGAGCTGTACAAGCCCAAAGGTTCAGTACTGTAAATATGGCAAATATGCTGGGAATACTTTTAATTAGCCCACAGGAAAGCTCTGGAAGAAATGGATGGGCTTTCCAGAACAAAAGCCTTTCTTTACACTTCTGTACCAAGTTTAAAATGGCTCTTGGTATTCCCAAAAGTATCTTCCTAGTCATATTTCTCGCTTCTTTGGTACTTAAGTGTGTACCTAAGTTCATTCAAAAGCTCCAGCTTGCCCCAAGACCAACCTGTTTGGAGTAAAACCCGTGTAAAACACAAATTTGGAGTGAGATCTAGAGCAAGACAAGGAGAGAACTCAACTCATGCCACCTTTCAGCATGGTCCTAAGTAGTCCTCGTGCCTACCACATGAACTGATCTCAAGAGCACTAGGGGCTGATGAAGTCACCCAGAGCTTCAATTTGGTGAGCTTCCTCAGGACCAGGGGTGGGGATGCCCTGTCTGTGAGCCATGAATCAAACTAGGCTCCAGGCTTTGCTTCAGCCAGTGCTGTGCCTGCCAGTGTAGACATAACCAGAGGAACTTAATGGCACAACGCAATACTGACCTCACTAGCACAGGAGATAGTTTCCTTTCCATAGCCATCTGGAAGACACTTCAGCAATGTTGCACTGCAAATCTGGAAGCATGGTGATCATCATTATCTCACATCTATTCATAATTGTTATCAGTGCCCTGGCAGGCATGGCTGAAGCTGGTATTAGCTGTTCTCCCACTTGGTGGTAAATGTTAAGTGATAGGCATTATATCTGGTAGCATTATGTATCTGTTGAGTTTAACCTCCTTGCCTCTTTCCTTTGGACCTTAAACATGCTTTATTATATCAAAGAGCAATTAACATTCCTCAGGGGTGAAGGTAGCTCCACGGTGTGTTTACGGAGGCGGCCAGCTGTCGCCACTTGGCAAGCAACTTTTATCATAAGCTGGCTGAATTTAACATATATCAGCATTTGTCAGCCCAGACTCTGTCAGTTTTATAAATGAAAACAGAGGGACAATAAATCATTTGGTGCCCAGGTGATACGGCGTACATAAGAGAGTATATTTACCAGGTTAGGTGGATTCAACCAACAAAACGCATCTCAGATTTTGTTATTTGATCTTTATCAAACGTAGCCTCAGATGGGTGGTTTTTTGGTGCACAACCCACATCTGAAAGCTTTGGTGAGATGCATGCTGAATGCCCCCCTCCCCTCCTTTTTTTTTGCCTAGGCTGGTTGCATCGCCTTTCATTTGTTTTCAGTAGGATGTGAGCATTTCCACAACCAAGAACGCATGGGGGCCTGCTCCTGACTAAACTAACAAGACCAGAATGGACTCTCAGAGAACTCTGTAAGCCTCTCCCCCAGCAGTCACTCCAACAACTTGTCCATAGTGAGGTACAAGTAAGGTAGGTGCCCTGGGGGAGCAGGAGAATGGCTAGGAGGAGCCTGGCATGTCTGTAACAGCTCCTCCCTACAAACTGCAAACCCTCCCTTCTGCTTCTGCCAGACCAGCTAAGGAAGGTTTTGATTTGACTGTCTGACTCTGCCAACTCCTCATGTTATATTAAAATAGTTTTACCTTTGGTTTTTTTTAGACCTTATTGCTCTCTACAACTACCTGAAGGGAGGTTGTAGCCAAGAGGGGGTTGGTCTCTTCTCCCAGGCAACCAGCACCAGAACAAGAGGACACAGTCTCAAGCTGTGCCAGGGGAAGTTTAGGCTCAAGGTGAGAAAAAAGTTCTTCACTGAGAGAGTTGTTAGTCATTGGAATGTGCTGCCCAGGGAGGTGGTGGAGTCACTGTCCCTGGAGGTGTTCAAGAGGGGATCAGGCATGGCACTTGGCACCATGGTTTAGTCCTAAGGTCTGTGGTGACAGGTTGGACTTGATGATCTTTGAGGTCTTTTCTGGCTTTATTAATTCTATGATTCTATGACTTCTGTTGGAGTACATTTTACTCAGCATCCATAAAATTACTAATAAGTCTCCTCAGGGGAGGTTTAGGCTGGATGTTAGGAAGAAATTCTTCACAGAAAGAGTGATTGGCCCTTGGAATGGGATGCCCAGGGAGGTGGTGGAGTCACTAT
The DNA here is from genome assembly GCF_026170545.1 of Melanerpes formicivorus. Taxonomy (NCBI): domain Eukaryota; kingdom Metazoa; phylum Chordata; class Aves; order Piciformes; family Picidae; genus Melanerpes; species Melanerpes formicivorus. Next base: position 53,534,326 of record NW_027142353.1, on the reverse strand, counting down.
CCCTCAAAGTGTTTAAAAAGAGACTGGATGAGGCACTTGGTGCCATGGTTTAGTTGATTAGATGGTGTTGGGTGATAGGTTGGACTGGATGATTTCGAAGGTCTTTTCCAACCTGGTTAATTCTGTATTCTGCATTCTGATGGAATATAGAGCTGGGAGAAGAAAAACACTGAGGTGGGGCAAGTCTGCATCCTTAGATGCCTTAAAGAATTACTCCAATAATTTTCAGTCATGTTTCATCCCAGTCTCAACATATGTCCTCTGAATCTTTGAGGGTTAACCAGGGCTTGTAGATGGCATCTAAATGAGTAAATGTGTCAGTATCTGTTGTCTTACCTTGGGGACTAAATGGCTACCCCAAAGTGAGTGGTTCAGCCATAGCACCTACCGGATACAGTACTGTGCTACTCCTTAACCATGTGCAGGCTAGCTGGCATGGGATGAAACTCAGCCAGGATGTGTGCTGAAGTCTTAAACAGAGCAGTGAATTGCTGGACAGGAGGCAAACTCTGCATCTGGGGGTAACTTAGGTCACACAGCACTGTTCTTACATTGGGCAAGATGGAAGAAGGGGCATGCTGGGATGTACCTGCCAGTCCTGAGGGAACTGGCAGAAGTTGCTAAGCAACTCTCCATCATATTTGAGAAGTCATAGCAGTTCAGCAAAGCTCTTGCTGACTGGAAAAGGAGAAGCATAACCTCTATTTTTAAAAGGAAACAAGGAAGACCCAGGAAACTACAGGCCAGTCACTCTCACCTTTGTGCCCAGTAAGATTGTGTAGGGGATCCTTCTGGAAGCTGTTAGGGTGCATGATAAATAAGGAGGTGACTGGTGACAGCCAACATGGCTTCACTGAGGGCAGGTCTTTGCCGGTGGCATGGACAGTAGTGCATCCTTAGCAAGTCTGAAGATGACACCAAGCTGTGTGGTGCAGTCAACACACTGGAGGGAAGAGATGTCATCCAGAAGGACCTTGACAGGCTTCAGAGGTGGGCTCGTGCTAGCATCACGAAGTTCAACATGGCCAAGTGCAAGGTCCTGCACATAGGTCATGGCAATCCCAAGCACAAATTCAGGCAGGACTGAGAGTGAATTGAAAGCAGTCCTGCAAAGAATGATTTGGGGTGTTGGCTGATAAGAAGCTCAACATGATCTTGCAATGTGCACTCACAGCCTAAAATGCCAACTGTGTACTGGTCTGCATCAAAAGAAGTGTGGCCAGCTGGTCAAGGGAGGTGATTCAGCTCCTCCACTCTGCTCTTGTAAGGCCCCGCTCACAATAGTCATTCAGCTCTGGGCCTCCCAACATAAGGAGGACATAAATCTGTTGGACCATGTTTGGAGGAGCACCATGAAGATGATCAGGAGGCTGGAGCACCTCTTCTATAAACACAGGGTGAGGGAATTTGGATCGTCTTGCCTAGAGAAGAGAAAGCTGCAGGCAGACTGTATAGTGACCTCCAGTACTTAAAGGGGGCCTGCAGGAAAGATGGTGAGGAACATTTTATCAGCAAGTGTAGTGATAAAACAAGATGTTAACTGTTACAAACTGAAAGAGGGTAGATTTAAGTTAGATATAAAGAAGAAACTCTTTACTGAGAGGGTGATGAGACAGTGGAACAGGTTGCCCAGAGAAAGTCTGGATACCTCTTCCCTAGAAGTGTGCAAGGTCAGGTTGGATGGGGCTTTGAGCAATTTGGTCCAGTAGAAAGTGTCTCTGCCTGTAGCATTTGGGTTGGGACAAGATGAGCTTTAAGGTCCCTTCCAACCCAAACCATTCTATGATTCTATGACTCTAAAATTCTGTCTTTAACTGAAAAATTGCTGAGAGTGCATCATTCACCTGTCTGCCAGCATCTGGCAATATAAACATTGTTAATATGACAATGAACATTTTCATTCTTCACTGTTCTTTTGGTTAATAATAACCCAATCGGGATCATGATCCTGTAGAGAAGCCCTCTAGGCTCAAACTTTTAAAGTGAAATGGTGATCAAAGAATTTGCAAGACTGGCAGATGAAAGCAGAGGGATACAGGAGAAGAAAGAACAGAGTAATCCCTGTTTTCTAGTTGGAACCTTTATAATGGTCATCACCTATTTCCAAAGAGCTGCCCTAACTCACATCTGCCCCAGATCTATCCCCTTATTATCCTTCTTGTCTCACATCACCTGACTATAAACCTCCACTTCTGTAGATGGAGAAGTGTTGCCCATATCTGGGGAAAGGTTGGCAAGTGCCCTTCTCAGACCTCTGTATGTGGGAAGGTGCTTAGATGACCTACTGCCTGCACATCTTCCCGCAGGGAAGTTCTGTCCTGTACAAGGACATGTAACTGTCTGCACCTCCCAGTGTCAACCAGCCCCAGGCACTGATTAAACAGATGGTGGGTGAAAACCAGGTAATTTTCTTCTCACTGGTGTTAAGACAGATACCTTTGGCTGCTCACCACCAGTTTTTGTTGCTGTCAATGGGCAACAACATCTTCTAGCACATGTTTGACACTGGCTGCACCAGGGAATTACTGAAACTTGGTGTCTGTTGCTGTGTTGTTTCCTGGGGGAAGACAAAGCTCTGTCATTCCTCAGCCCTGCAGATGGAAATGCCCTTTGTCTTCCTCTTGAGCTGATGCACCCTTAAGACTACATGTTGCTCACATCCACCCTCTCCTGGCAGGGACACATGACTAAGCCTGCGCTTTGAGATATGCAGTGGCTGGTAGTTGCCTGCTGTCACAGAAGGACATGGGCAATGTCTAGCAGGAGGCACAAGGCATGTCGTTCCTGACTGTTGTCATCTTGTAAGGCACCAGCACTCCCAGAAGTAGTTCGTCCTGACATGGTGTCACCCATTGCACATGGTGATTTCCATTCATTGCTCAGATGTGGACATGTTTGGGTGCCAGACAGCTAGTGCAAACTGGGAACTGCATTATTCAGAGGCATCCTGGAGCATGGGAATAACTTTCCACATACTGGTGACAGAAATCATAGCAGCTGAATAGTCGCTATCAGCTGAGAGATGGCTGCTCCAGGACATCCCAGATCAATAGCTACCCAGTGCAGTGTTAGCAGTGAGCTCTGAGGATAGGGATGTTTGCCATGCAATGAATGGAATAGTTTACTCCAGGGCAGTGACCTAAACAAGGGACTGAAAGAGCAACTGGATTCATGGAACAGGCTGCAGTGAGTCTGCAGGTATCTCCCATATCATGCAAACATATCCCCTGTCAAGTGAAACCTCAGTGGGCCACAATGAGAAGCTTGTGGCAAACTTGTGGGACAGTCACGTGATCCAGTGAGTTCATCTGGCCTTACACCAAGGACACACGTGTTCTCTAGGAGAGCTGAGCTCCTTGTGGGAGCCCTCTTTGCCTCCAGAGGTTGAATGCATGACAGTGATTCCCTGACCACAGAGCAGATGACAAAAGGGCCTTTTGTGGGTTTGAATATGCCAGCAGCAAGGTAGTAGGACTTCTGTCCGGTGGGTGCCAAGAGGATTCTGTCATCTGGTGGAAGAGAAGCTAATGCTGGCTGGTTGGACATAGCATGATTTCTGCAAGGAATAGGCAGGAGTTTTATTCAGTGCCCCAAAGATTATTTTCTTTAAGGCCAGGCTGGATGTGGCTCTGAGTAACTTGATCTAGTGTGAGGTGTCTCTGCCCATGGCAGGGGGGTTGGAACTAGATGATCCTTGAGGTCCCTTCCAACCCTGACAATTCTATGATTCAATGATTCCAGGCAGCTGGTGTGGCTCAGGTGTGGCTCAGGTGCCTGACATGGTCCCAAATGTCTGTGGGGTGGCAGTGAGGGATGTGAGAGTGGCCTAATACACATGCACCTCACCCAAGTGTGCAAAGCGGGAAGTGGGAGAACTGCACCTGGCACGTCACACTCCTGTCAAGATGTTGCTGCAATAATTTCAGTGTTTGGAAATGGATTAAGGGTTTTGGGCACAACCTCCCACCTCTTCATTCTCTCTGAGCACCAAAGCATAAGCATGCTGTCCACATCTCTTCATTAGCAGATAATACCAAATTAAAACGAGATGACACAGAGATTGGATTTCACTCACGTAACTGCAGATGCCCAAGCCTGACTTAGCTGATCGCTTTGTTGTGAGCGAAGGCTCCTGTACCCAAGCACTTGGCATGCATCTGCCCAGTGCCTATGTTGAGCCAGTGATTTGTAAGAGAGCCTTTGGCTTTCTTGAGCACAGCTTGAACATTGTCTGGCTGCTTGGTCCTGCCCAACAGGGGGAAAACCTCATGGACAAATGTGCAGCTTTGTGTTCTGCAGCCAGCACCCCTCAGCCCCCAACCCTGCTGCCCCCACCAAGGTGGGGTTAAAACCTTCTCGGTTGTACACTGGGCAAAAAAGGAGGCACTGTCAAAGAGGGACATGGAGGCAGAAGGACCTGTACCAGGATCTGGTTTGAGAGGGATGGCTGATGTGGGAAGCAACACATGGTGCAGGTAGAAGCCATTTGATATCAGGAGGGAGAGTGGGCACTTTAACTTTGCTGAATGTGTTTGGATCCTTTCCTTTGGGCTCACAGAGTGTCTAAGTCTGCCTCAATAAAAAAGGTGTGAGGAGCTCAGGTAAAACCACAGGCAAAGGCACAGAAGGTGTTTGCAGTGTGGCCTCACCACCAGAAGAGATTGCTCCTTCCATTGCTCCCACTTGGCTCCCACAAGGGCACCAGAGCTCTGGAGTGCGCTGGTTCTGCAGATCGTGATTCCAGAGGGACAGAAAATCCTTGGAGCTGTTTCCACATCCACCCAGAGCTAATGCTTCGTCTTGGGAAAAGCGCTAAATGCATCTAGGCTTTGAAAACACAGTGAAATCAAATCTGAATTTAAAACAGTTTATGCATAGACCATCATAACATTTTAATGGGGAAAAAAATACACAGTCGTTTCAAGCTTGAAGAGTCTAAGTAGTGTGATTTTGTATAAATGGTTGATAGGTTATTTGTTTATTGGGCAATCTGCTTTTTTATATTGTTTGTCAGGCTGTATAATTTTAGGTGAAAGCTTTTTAGCATGCTGCACCTGACAGAAGAACTTCCTTTATAGGCAGGTTTCTGCTCCAATGTGCATAGAAAATAGACCATTAATTGCCTCCTTACCCTTTCTTGCATGCTTAACCAGAACCTGGCTACTCCATAAATTAAACAAGGGCATTAATGCTGCTGCTGCACAAATGAGTGGAGGACTCGTTTCAATTGAAGTTCACAAGAGAATCATCTAGTTTAAGAGGCTGATTTTGGCAGCCTGGCACACATTTATTCAATTGGAAGCTTCCTAACCACAGCCTTGGCTGGGGGGTGGACAGTGATCTCTTCTTATGACACCAGCCAAGGTTGAAAGACATGAACTATTTCACTGGGATTATTTCTTGGGGTAGGTGCCTTCCTTGCCCTGAGCTTCTGTCTGCCTTGGTCTGCTCTGGGTCTTTGGGCTGTTCAGTACTTTGAGAGGAGGTCTTCTCATAGATTGAGCTGATGTTGGGACACATGGCCCTGATGGTTGTAGGGATTCTGAAAACTTCTTTACTAAAACATGAGGTCTCACTTAGAATCATACAATATAGAATCACTTTGATTGGAAGAGACCTTTAAGATCAGCAAGTTCAAACATTAACCTAGCACTGCCAGGTCACCACTAAATCAGTGTTCCTAGGTACCACATCTCACATCTAAATACCTACAGGGATGATGAAACCACCACTTCCTCGGGCAGCCTGTTCCAGTGCCTCACAACCCTTTCAGGTAAGAAATGAAGAGATTTTTCCTAACACCCAATTTAAACCTCCCTTGGAGCAATATTTTCTCTTGTTCAGTTATTTGTTACTTGGGGAGAGAGACTTCTGTTGTAGAGAAGAGGTAAAGTCTCCCCTAAGCCCCACTCCCTCCAGTTGCTGTGATGTAATTGCTCTCATCAAAGTTTCTGCAATGCCATGTTCATTTTATTGACTGTGAAAAACTGTTGTAGATGCAATATGGGTGAACAGCCTTCACTTAAGAGATCTAGTAGTTATGCCTGGCTAGAAACCTGGTTGATAGGTGTTGCTCTGCTAAAGCCCACCAAGTGGCATTTTAAAGTGTAAAACCCATCGGAGCCTCTCACCACTGGCTCAAGCATTAATCCTCTCCTTGGCAGTGCAGGCAGCAGCTGTGTCAGGAGTCAGCACAGTGCAGGGCTCTTACAAATTCAAACGAACTGAGTAACCACATTGGAATTTCTTCTTCCCTCTATCTTTCCCTAGCACTTCTGCATTCACCGTGCACTCCTGGGCTCTCTACCCACTCACTACACAACCAGTCTAGAAGTGCTCTTCCAAGGACCAAATGCTCAGTGAGTCCCTTACTGGCTAGGGGAGACTCTTCCCCTTTGACTCTCTTTCAGTGGACAAGACCAATTACTCTCCCAAATCACATTAAGTGTTTTCTGACTGCCAGTTTTTAAAGCCTCCAGTTATTCCTAGGACTTGGACCAAACACTGAGTTAATGATTGCTGGGTGGAGTTTCACTGGCTGTTTTGAGAAGACAGCCTTTTCCAGCCTTCTGGACACCTGAGGCAGGACATTTAATCAATGTCTTTGTCCTTGTCAGCTGATGCATTAAATCAGGTGATGTTTAGGTACATAAAAATCATTTCAGGCTCTGACAATGTTCTTTCCAGTGTGCAGGTAAGGAGCAATAAACCCTACATGCATCGTTAACAGAATGAAAATGTATCTGAGCTTTCAGCTAAATGTGCAGATTTATACCCATTACGTATGTACAGTTTATCGTTGCTCCATAAGGATATTGTTTTTATCCTGGTCTGCTATGTAATTGTGGGTTTAAATCACAGCTCTTCAACCTTGAGCTGGGCTTAACTTCCAAGTGTTATATAGATATAAAGATATAAATAGAGCACATAAATACTACACAGGGAGAAGGAAATACATATATAAATAAGGGACTGGGAAATACAAGATGGAAATGCAATTAAGAAGATTATGATGGAGAAAGAGAAAGTGAAAGAGAAATCAAGTGAAAGAGAAAGTGTGGCAAGGGTAAGCAAGGCACAGGGAAAGAGATAGAAGCAAACAGGTAGAAAAATTCAGGGCTACATGGATCCCTAGCACGAATAAATTGCACTTGAAACATTTTGTTATAAATAAAATATGCAAGCTAATAGATGTTACACTGCACAATAAATATTCAGATTATTTTACACACAGAGGGAAAACAGTGGTCATTGCAGCTGAGCAAAGGAGCTGATTGTGCTAACATTTGTATTTGTAATTCTCTCTGAGAAAGTTCCATCTTATTTTCCGTCCTCACAAGAGGTCCTAAAGAGTTTTCAGAGAGCAGACATCTCTGAGTTTAAAAAATAGGTATGTACTTAAATATTTCAACTTCAGTCTGTGGTAGTAACTGTTACAGTCTCAAGCTGTGCCAGGGGAGGTTTAGGCTGGATGTTAGGAAGAAATTCTTCATAGAGAGAGTGATTGCCCATTGGAATGTGCTGCCCAGGAAGGTGGTGGAGTCACCATCACTGGAGGTGTTTAAGAAGAGATTTGATGGGGGGCTTGGTGCCATGGCTTAGTTGATTAGATAGTGTTGGAGGATAGGTTGGACTTGATGATCTCGAAGGTCTCTTCCAAGCTGGTCTGGTCTGGTCTGGTCTGGTCTGGTCTGGTCTATTCTATTCTATTCTATTCTATTCTATTCTATTCTATTCCATTCCATTCCATTCCATTCCATTCCATTCCATTCCATTCCATTCCATTCCATTCCATTCTACTCTTCTCTATTCTATTCTATTCTATTCTATTCTATTCTATTCTATTCTATCCATGCATAAATCTCTCTTCTCTTGTTGGATGAACATAAGAATGACACGCATTGCAGTGTGTTCCACAGACAAGGAAATACAAGAAAGGAAGTTGACTGAACAGCTTCAGCCAATGCCACTGACTACACACAGGTCTCCTGCTCTCCTTCTGCTCCTTCACAGGACTCTTCTCTTATTTGCAACATGTAGACAAAGCCCAGTTAAACCAATTCTGCATTTGTTTTACTTTCCCTGCTGATGTCTTCGAGCCCAAGGCATACTCATAGCAGATTTTATTAGACCACTGCTCAGAGGACAGAGAAGTGAGTTTCCTCATAGGCTCCTTACCAGCACTTCCCTCTGTGGGCTCTGAGTGGTTCATAGCAACTCCAGGGTTGATGTGGTATCAGTCTATGGAGTGGAGGAAGCAAGCTGGTGCCCTGATTTCAGATGGATTTCAATCACTGCATAATAATGTAAATACTTTCTGAAAGTCACATTAGATCAAGTGGAATTAAGTTTAAAATTCTTCACTATTTCTTAGTGCCAGTTGCAGTGCTCAAAAGTGCTACTGGACTCACAAGCTCAGAAGCAGCCTGTGTGGACAGCACTGGAGAGGCTCAAGATACTTCCAAAGCCCAGTTCTTGTTGCATTGGGCATTCACAACCAGACTTCCCAAAAGCTTCTGCTTCTCCTGGGAGTACCTCAAGCCATTGCAAACCAGACATCTAGAAAAGCAATGTGTCTGCAGCTAAAAATTCTTTCTAGAAAGTTCCCGTGATATCTATCAAAGTTGTATTATCTCCCTTTAGTCAGACCTGCTGGAGCATCTGTGCAATCTAGGTCCTGCTTCCCACATCTCTCAGCTCTCAGCTCCTGGGCTTGATACCAAAAGTGCAACACAGTGAGATCTCTCTCAGTCCTGAGGCCCAGGGCAGGGATCTGCTCACTGTCGAAAGAACCTGTGAAGAGCTTCGCTGCTAAGTTGTAAGACATGTCTGTGGATCCTGTGTGATGTGCAGTAGTTCAGAGTTTGACTAAAGAGACTGGTCTGGAGCAACACTGCTGTCTGGCAACAGCCCAGCAAGAGTTCTAACATTTAAATCCAGTATATAAACATGGCAGCAAAGAAAACTTGACAGGAAAATTGTGTGTAGGGTTGCTGTCTCCAGATGTCATCTGTTCCAGTCATCTACTTGTTTGGGATTAGCCATACATCCATTGCTCTTTTCAGAGGCTTGCAGGGGCAGCTACTCCATACCCTCCCCATACAGCCAGCTCCAGTGGGCCACCTTTTCTCAGCTTTCCTTTTATACCAGTTCAAACCAATTTAAGATAAGTTTTCCCATGAGTGGTGAGAGGTGGAGATACAGAATGGAAAATTTCAGCCCAAATGATTGGAGTCCAGCAGAGCTACAATGGACAAACAAGAGACCAGGACTATGGTGGGAACTGCCAGGTGCCACCTGCACAGCCAGGCTCCAGATGAGCCCAAAACCTGGCCTGCCCCAATGAGCCCAGAGTCTGGAGGAAAATTCAATCAAGGAAGGGATGTGAGGGGGAGTCCTCTCTGAGCTATATTCTTGCCCTGAATTCTTCTATCTGTTACTATGCTATATATATATACACACATACAATATACATTTTTTCTTTCATATATATTATGTTATTTTATGTTTATATATATATATATATATATATATACACACACCATTTTCTACTCCTTTCTGATATAATAAACATGAAGGGGAAAATAGAAACTCTTATAGGGCAGATAACATTAAGTTCTTGTGTTTTTAGTGGAAAGATCCACAGTATTTTAAAGTAATTCCTGAACTCTTATATGGCAGTGAATTTGTGCCTTGCTAGTGATAGGCAAGATCTCTACCAGAGTTTTATGGCGACTGGGGATAATGGGAGGAAAATGTAAAGGTATAAAAGAGAAAGTGTAGTAAAAGGCTACGCATATAAGATCCTCTCCTGCTCTCAGCATTTCCCAAGGCAACGTTCCCAAACATTTCCTGGACAAGGTCTTATTCAAAAAGGCTTAGGTAAACATGTGTTTCTGCAGTTTAAGATGTGGCTCGCACCTATGGTGTGAAGAATCTGATGTGTGGTGGGAAGAGCAAACTGAAGTCGCTGTGTGTGAATGCAGAATCACTCAGAGAGCAAAAAAATCTGCCCCCCCCCCCAAAAAAAAAAGCTGATGAACTAGTGTTACTTTAAGGCAGGTGGAATAGTTCATGCTCTTGTTTTTATCGTTAGTGCTAAGAGGGAAAGACAGCTTTGTTTTCACATGGTTATTGATTATTAACCAGCTTTGTGAAAGGTTACCTTTCTGCTAGATACAGCCATGGTGGGGGCAGGGAGAGGGTGTTAAAAATCAATCCCTGGGAAAGCTCTGTTGTCCTGTCAACTTCTCCTGCTCCCACTGCCTTCCTGTGTCATGGAGACTATTTCCCTGTGTTGGTTTGAGCACAGCTGGGAAAGAAAAAGAGATTATTTTGAGTGTGTTCTACTCACTTTCAATACTTCTGCCTAAATGTGGATTGCAGAAAAGCAGTTGAGTGCTGAGAAGTTACTGAATGTTATACAGATGTAGAAAATCAAACCAGATTACTACAAGGAAGAGTGACTGAACTAGACTCATTACTGTTGTATGCTCTAGCAAGACAGGGAAGTGGGGGGAATGACGAAACCACCATCAGCCCTAACAGGAAAGGGGACTAATTGAACCTAAGTGATACTGTGATACTGTGATACTGTGATACTGTGATACTGTGATACTGTAATAGTAGGTCAGTGTGTAGATACTTCTACTTCCAGTTCCAAAATATTCTTAGATTTGCTCAAATCAGTGACCTCTAATTAGCACCAGAACAAGGGGGGACAGTCTCAAGCTGCACCAAGCTGCACCAAGGGAAGTTTAGGCTTGAGGTGAGGAGAAAGTTCTTCATCGAGAGAATCATTCGTCATTGGAATGGGCTGTCTGGGGAGGTGGTGGAGTCACCATCCCTCAAGGTGTTAAAGAGGGGATTGGACATGGCACTTGGTGCCATGGTCTAGTCATGAGGTCTGTGGTGACAGGTTGGACTCAATGATCCTTGAGGTCTTTTCCAACCTTAGTGATACTGTGGTACTGTGGTAGAGGATCACAAATTATTTGCATTGAAAGGCAAACAAAATGCTGGTGCTGCCTTTCCTAGGGAAAATCCAGCCACGGTACTCTGTCCAGATGGTTTTATGTCTCACTTATCTCAGCAGCTCATGATGATACCTGTCAGACACTACTGAGGAAGAAGTGAACAAGACTTTCAAAATGCAGTAACTCCCATTAAGCCCCAAAATTAGCCATTTAAAGGTAAGATCATGAAAAATTACAATGAAGATCAAGAGTCACGTTGGGCATGTTGGTGCACATTTTAAAACTACACAGACAACACATGAGGTCTGTGTCTTGGACCTCCAAACCCCCCCATACCATTTTGTAAAGTTTTGGGCTTCATATCATACAGAGCAAGAGTTAACTGTGCAGATGACCTCTTCTCTGACAGGCAGACACCCAGCTAAATGAATATGATCAGGATTCTCTTGACAAACCCTTAATGCATGCTTTAATATGGTAATTCAATTATTGCAGTCTTGCTACTGTGTCACCTTACTGTAGGACAGAAACAGCTGAGCACTTGACATCCTTGTTACTGGAGTTCTAACATCTGAATTTCTGTGCTTGTTTTGAGGGTTGTAATTACAATCTTCCTGTTTTACTTAACATTGCTGCTATCACCATCATCCTTCATTTACTGACACAAACTCGTGGATTCATTTTTGTTTAATCTCTTGGAATAATAAACTTGGTCTAAGGATTTATGTTCTAGGTAGATTCTCAGAGCAACTATATTTGAGTGCATTAAGATCCAGAAAAGTCACCTAAAAGGAGTAAAGTTCTACTAGACAAAACTGACTGGATCTACTTGGGGTTGTTCTCAGCATGAACTGTGACTGTGTTAATGGTTGTGGGACCACGCTCAGGAGTCTAACACAACCCCGAGTTGAAAGTGTGAGCTTTCTAGATCCATGGATGAAGATGGGCAATCTGAACATGGCAGCCATAAATATTCTCAAGATCTTTGGGGGAATCTATGGTCCATGAAAACTTCCTACCAAAGGTAAAGTACAGGACCTCCAGATGAACTGTAACATACATATCAGCCAGGCTTTAAGATGAGTGAAAATCTACATAACCCATTGTTGACTTGTTCTGGTGTAATACATCCCTTACTTTTCTCTGCTTTCAATTATTAAAACTCTGGTTTACATTTATCAGTGGGAATAAACATGTTTGTATCAGCCATCTTTCCTTTTCATGGTTACTCACAGAGTGAGAATGGCCAAATTTCTTGTCACTTCAAGGCTGTCAAAATCAGACTTGTGGAATCAGGACAAGGGAAGTTCTCAGCTAGGAGATAACAATGTGTGTGCTCGAATCCCTGGGTTCACAGTTTAAAGTATTCAAGTACTGCTGGCCTCACAGGGTTCACATACAAACTAAAGAGGCAATGCCACACCTTTTTATTCCTTATGTCATGCCTCTCAAGGCTCTCCTAGTTGTAGAATTAGGATTAATTAAATGCAGCAAGTTGCAAAGTCATTAAAGTGTGGTGGTGCCTCTGTTAATCTAGGGAACACTTTGCCACGAGATGGTGGGAGGCAAAAGGTTTGCATAAGGTTTCAGAGATGTGAGATGCATAAGAATCATTTGAGAGCTATAACATCTACGTGGCTCTGGAAACCCCTGGAGTAGAAAATTTTGTGAGTTTGGGAGAAGGTTTGGGTGTGGTATGTTATGTGCATACCCTGCTGGGACTGCCCAAGGTGATTCATATGAACATCTTCTAGGAAGAGGTTGACCACTAGACCTTTGTCCTTGAGTCAGCACAGTGGTATCTGCAGAACCCACTTTAGGGGCTGGTGGAGCCATTCCCATCACTCCCATCTGCCCCTTCCATCACCCACTTTCCACACCAAGTGGGCACTGTGGTGGGACCCACTCATACCTCAAAGGCTTCACCTGAGAACCCACAGCTATGGAGGAGCTCAGGAGCTCTTCAGCTAGATCTCAGTGGTCACATGTCAGGAGGGGGAGGCAAGCCCTTGGGCTCGGGCTACGGGCTGGCTCATCTCCCCACCCCGTGACTCCGGGGCTGCTGGAAGTCTCCCACCCCTGTGCCTGGCCAGTATCCCCCGGGCCGGGATGTCCAACGGGGTCTTTTTCCTGCATTGCAGCTTGTCGCCTTGTTGTTAGCACGGCAACGCGTGCCCTTATAGCCTGCTCACGCAGGAAGAATGAAAGAGAACTAGGTCTAAATTATACGAAATTCATTTGCTTTAAATGGGAAAGTGTTTGCTTTATTTAGAAATGTTCGTTATAGAGAACAGATCGCATTAAGACACCGGGTAATGGTCCTCTCTGGAGATGAATCAATTTGCTCTGGTTTTTATGGCCTCGCGTTTGTTTGACCGTGACTGTTCCCCGTGGAAAACCCGGGGGTGTAAATGCTCCGGGGAGCAGATCTCTGGGGAAAGAGCTGGGGGGTGCTGGGCTGGATTAGGGGCACAAGAAGATCGGAGAACACCCATGCCTGCAAAGGACTTCAGAGGAGACATCGCTGGCGATACTGAGGAGCGGGGGCACCACCGCTGAGGGAGCTGACCCATCTCAGCACATCCCACCATGGGTGCACACAGACTGCGAGCCCCAGGCAGGACACGTACCCCGCCTGGCGTGCTAGGGGGTGGAGAAGGAGGACTCTGGGCAGCGGGGGAGAGGGGTGGGGGGCACCCGAGCCGCAGTGATGTCTATCGGTAATTCCCGCTAATAAAATACTTTTTCACTATCCGCACTATAATTGGTTTACAACCTTTTTTGTTTATTTATCCATAAGAGCTGCTGTTAAATGGCTTGGGAAAGCAATCGCTTAATGGCTCAATATTGAATCAAAGGCTCAGTGTGCTTTCTAAGAGACGGGAGACCCGCGTGGGTTCAGAGCGGAAACGCATTTTAAGTGTAATGGACTGGGCGGGTTTATGATCTCACGGAACCGGGTGCAGGGGCGAGGTACCGGGAGCTTCTTGCCCCGCCTGCTCCGAAGATGCATTGCCACCGACAAGCCGAGCCGGGCTGGGCTTAGCCATGGGAAGCCGAGGCGAGCCAGGCCGCCCGTACCCAGGTTCGCCTCGCTGCTTCCCTGCCGCCCAGGACAGAGCTGCCGGTGCACGCCCCGACGGCGGCGGCCGGAACCCCGGGGCCGAGGGAAGGCACCGGGGGAGGAGATGGTGACAGCAAGCGGGCCGGGCAAGTACGAAGTGTGCCTGCCTCCGAGGTGGGGAGAGCGGCGGTCGGGACGAGCGTAGAGAGGCAGGGAAACGATCTTTGTTCCTTTCGGTAGCACTCCGCCTCCTCATAGCCTCGTCACCAAGCCAACCGGCACCAGCTCGGAACAGATTATCTCCGAGGGTCAACACATTGCAGTTCAAGCCGCCGAGAAGGCTCCCAAATTTACCCCTTGGGCAAACAATCCGCTGCCTATCGGTCGCTCGCTCCGGTGATAGCATTGTGATCCTCACCGGCCGCATCCCTCCAGGCGGAGGGGGAGTGGGCAGAAACCCGGTCCTTGCCTCCTGCCAGCACCCCGGCACACAGGTCTCCACGAGAGAGCAGCCCCTCGGCTCACCCTACCCGTCCCCGGACACTCGCATCTCTTGTCGAGATGCCCTCGCATCTAAATTCCCGGGTGCCAAACCCCTTCAAGGAGTCGTGTCTCCTCGAGAGGATTTTGCTCTCTGGGCCGTACCGGGAGAAGGGGAGGGGGGCCTGGGAGAATGAGCAGGCCCTGTATAGTCAGGGCAAGGAGGAAAAAGGTGGATTTAGGGTCCTTCCCTCCTAGAGCACGTCGGGGCAACCTCTAGACCACCTCCAAGGCCCCGCAAATGACGCGTCGTGTGGCTCCTCACCCCAAAGTAGGGAGCAGCAGGGTCGAGGGGGTTCCAGGGCTTGCCGGACTGAGGGGAAGGGGGTTGCGGGGCCAGGGCCACGCCGGGTGGCCTCTCATGGGTCGTGCCCCGCCCCGGAGGGCTGCGGGAGGGCTCACGTGGGGGGAGCGGCGCCTATGGGGAGGCAGAGGGAGCCGGGCAGGGCGGCGGGGCCCGGCGGGGCGGCGAGCTGTCAAAGAGGCATCCCGGGCGCTGGAGCAGCCCTATGTGTCCCTAAGCTGCGAGACCCCCGCCCTGGCCAGCTCGCCATGAACACCGAGGAGCAGTATTACGCCTCGGCGCAGCTCTACAAGGAGTCGTGTGCGTTTCAGAGAGCCCAGGCACAGGATTACAACCCCAGCCCCCCCGCCTGCCTGTACATGGGTAGGCAGCAGCAGACACCTTATCCTAGCGCCTTAGGGGCTCTCGAGCAAGGCAGTCCGCCAGACATTTCTCCTTACGAGGTACCCCCCATCACAGAGGATGCCGGGCTCTCCCACCTTCATCACCATCACCACCACCACCCTCATCTTCCTCCTCCCCACCAGGACGCGCTGCCTTTCTCAGACGGGACAGACACGGGGGCGATAGAGGAGCCTCGAGTGCAGGTGCCTTTCGCCTGGATGAAGTCCACCAAATCACAAGCCTGGAAGGGACAGTGGACCGGTAAGCTCCGCCGTCTCACTCCACCACGCCGCTTCTCTTCCTCTGGGCGTGTAGGAACCTTCCCCTCCACCGGTTCTGCATCCGCCGCTCGGATGTAGCGTGGAGAGGTCCCGAAGGTCGCCCTTCTTCTACGGCAGCCCCTCAAGACCCACTGGTGTGGGGCTGCTGCCTTTGGGTTGAACTCCGGGATGGAAGCCGGCCCTCCGGTACCGGCTGGCGGGCTGGCCGCTCTCCGCGCTTTCCAAGCTCTAAGCAATTATTAACGAATTATTTTTCACCAATTAACTAATTGTCGCCAACTAGGGACGAGGTGCGAACGGCT
Organism: Melanerpes formicivorus; assembly: GCF_026170545.1. Lineage (NCBI taxonomy): Eukaryota > Metazoa > Chordata > Aves > Piciformes > Picidae > Melanerpes > Melanerpes formicivorus. The sequence continues at coordinate 53,518,475 of NW_027142353.1, read as the reverse complement.
ACTGGGCGCTGCTGTTTCGCTGAGCTGGGGGTTTAGCGGTGCGGCAGCTCCAAGGGCGCCGCGGGCTCCGCTCCGGGGCTGATGCTTCTCAGGGCGAGACTTGGGGCCATAGAGATACCCGCGAGCTCAAACGGGTCGGGAAGCGGCAGGAAGGGGTGTGAAGGCAGGGCACGGCACGGCTGCCCCGCGTCCCTGCAGTCTGAAAGGGAAGATGAGCTCTACCCCCCAAAACCCTGAGTCAGCTGCCTTGACCTCTCTTCGCTGCCTCTCGATTCTCCCTGGTGTCCCAATGGCAAAGCCCATCTCTTCTCCCGGCCCCTCTATCCAACCCTTTCCTGCTTCCCTGTGTGATTTAGCCTTAACTGCACCTTTCCAAGTAAAAATTAGGGCAGGGGAAACAATGCACAAACGAAACAGAGCTGCCAGCGAGAGGAAGAAACTCTATCTAGGCAGAAAGTTCCGCTGCTCAACAATATTTCTGTCTCTGCTTGCACAATGTTATCGTGTTCTGTGCCTTTGTCACGCCTATACAGCAAATATTATATTAATGGCTATGTTCAAATAGACAGTTGAAAAAAGGACTGGAGTATTAAAATCACTGTGGAACAGTCTGGGAGACGGAGGGGGGGAAGGAAAGACAGGCGGCGGTCCCCAGTCCCCACGGAGGTGTATCTGCCAGGCAGAGGAGAGGCTCGCATCTCCACGCCGCAAAATCGGGGACAAAGATTGTGCCGGAGGAGTGAGGTCGTGAGAAAAATCTGACTGTTTTTCTTGCGTTGAATGAACTTCGTGAATATTAAAAAAAAAAAAAAAAAAAAAAAAAAAAAAAAAAGGAGGGGGGGCTGATGGTGGGTGTGAAGGAAAAACAAAGATAAAGGAAGGGGAAAAATAATTATAAAGCCCGGTTCTCAAACTAAGTGTATTTCCCCTCGTTTCCTGTACCCAAGGAATGCAAAATGAAACTTTTCCCTTAAGAGGCGAAAACTCTCCCCTGTTGTTTCCAGTTCTCCCGGGAGGTCCAGGCTAAGGCTGTGCACGGTGCATGCGGTGTGTGCGAGCACAAACTCGCACCGGGCTGCCCCTGCCGCGGGTGCGCGGTGCACGCCCTGGCAGCCAAGGGGGCACAGCGCTGCGCCAGGCACCGGCACAGCGCTCGTAGCCAAACCTTGGGATATTTTGTCAAGTATATATTGCAAACCATGCAGCCTAAAGACGTAATTTAATTTCTTTTAATAGAACCCCTCGAGATTTCGGCGTACACGGATTCTGAGGGGGGTTGTTTGTTTGGTTGGTTGGTTTGCTTTGTTGTTTTTTCCTCCGGGGAAAGGCACCCCAGAGAGGCCACTGCAGAGCCCGGTGTCAACTGCCGTGCCCGGCGGTAAGCGCGGCCTGGAGAGCCCCAGGGTTCAGCCGGTAGGCCCAGGTGTTCCACCTTCCCGGTAGCATGAGCTTACTTCACCAAAACAGATCCATTTTTTTTTTTTTCAGATCCGTACACACACACGAGTGAAAAAAAAAAACTATGTGTGAGGTTGTATTTCAAAATATTTTAATGAATATACATTTATTTTAATGTATATTTTGGTGTATATATGCACACATAGGTTTGTGTTTATAAACAATTTAGTGTACGTGCATGTGTTTCCAAAATAGACGATACAGATAAGTTTATCTAGATAGGTTTACGTTTATCAACATTAAATATAAAAATCATGTCAATAGGAAGATGGGAGCCACGGAACCCTCACAGCTCTACTGAAATGGGTGCTTCAACCCGGCTGTTTAAACCACTGTTCCTTACAAATGATATTGACACCAGAAGTGCGCCTAGCTGGTCTTCCGGAGCTGGCAATAGCCAGTCGGTGCCTGGTCCCGGCCGCACTCGCTGCTGCCGCCGGTACCACTCGCGCCCTGTTCCCGCACAGGACGGCTGCGGCCGTGCTGATAATGGAGAGTCAGCTGCTGCCGCTCTTTCCAGGAACAAGAAAACCAAAGTTTCAGCAGCCTGGCGAAACGGAGGGGCTCCAGTCCCGTTCCCGGCCTGGCAACCGCCCCAACACCCTCCCCGCTGTCACCCGTGGAGGTCCCGGTGTCCCGAAAAGGGCCGAAACCTTCACGGGCCCAGAGCTGCTAAGAGGTGATATCCCGGGAGAAACCCCCAAACTCCTGTTCCATGAGATCTCTTTCCACCTTTTTTTGGCCCTTGCCGTCGAGGCAAGCCACCTGCCCACCCAGCCCTGCCCAGCCCCAGTAGTTCTCCTGCCACCCCGGAGAACCTGCTGCCAGAGCTGGCCGTCCGTAGGCCCTCCGCTGGAGAGTGGCTGTCTTTTTCCTCCCGCTGGCTAACAGGACAGGTGACCTATTTTAACAACATTTAAAAATTATATTTACTTTGGTTTCTTGTGCGTGTGACACACACGAAAGCCAATTTTTGGTGGTTGTTGCATCAGTGCTTTGTTTGGGGTATTTTGCTACTTAAAAAAACCCAAACAACAGTTTTGTTTTGTCTTTTCTTTCTTTTTATTTTTCTTTTTCTTTTTTTCTTTTTCTTTTTCTTTTTCTTTTTCTTTTTCTTTTTCTTTTTCTTTTTCTTTTTCTTTTTCTTTTTCTTTTTCTTTTTCTTTTTCTTTTTCTTTTTCTTTTTCTTTTTCTTTTTTTTCTTCTTCTTCTTTTTCTTTTTCTCCTTCTTCTTTTTCTTCTTCTCTTTCTTCTTCTTTTTCTCTTTCTCTTTCTTATTCTCTTTCTCTTTCTCTTTCTTTTTCTTTTTCATTTTCTTGGTGGGTGGGTTGGGGGAGATATTTCCTTTATGTTTTTTTTTTCCTTCTTTCCTTTTCTTTTCGCCCCAAACTGAGAAATTGACAGGCCCTGGTGGCACCTGAGGGAGCGGTGCTTCCCTGAGGACTTCGACCAAATTATTATTTAAAAAAATAAATAAAAAATAGCAGCAGTCTTGATAGCCGCTATCCGCACTGGCTAGTTGTACCCGACCAGGTGTGCTCCCCGAGTCCTCCCCCTCATCTTACTTGCTTTCCCTGATGTGTCCTCTACCCCACGCAGAAGTGCGGGGCCGTGGTCCCCCTACCCGAGGGCGCGGCGGAAGGGCTGGAGCTGACTCTTCTTTCTCTCTAGGGGGGTCCTATGTGGTGGAGCCGGAGGAGAACAAGCGGACGAGGACGGCGTACACCAGGGCGCAGCTGCTGGAGCTGGAGAAGGAGTTTCTTTTCAACAAATACATCTCCAGGCCGCGGCGGGTGGAATTGGCTGTCATGTTGAACTTGACCGAGAGACACATCAAGATCTGGTTCCAGAACCGGCGGATGAAGTGGAAGAAGGAAGAAGACAAAAAACGAGGGGCAGGGAACAGCAATGACTCCGAGCAAGACTGTGTGGTGTCCTCCGGGGAGCTCCCGGGTAAGGAGGATCTCCAGTCATGCTCCCCTGAGAACCTGCCCTCGGGGGCCTCCAGGGACCTGCTCGCTCCCAGTCTCGCCCCCAGAAGGCAGCAGGACTCTCGGTGAGTCTCGGGGAGCCCCGAGTGCCAGGCCAAGGAAGAAGATGAGACCAGGAAGAGAGATGAGAGACAGACACCAGCTTCCCACTGCCTTACCCTGCCGTGGCCGACCCTTGTCCGCCTTCCCCCGAGGAATTCAGTGCCTTCACTCAGAAGCTCCCATGGTGAAAAGACATAAATTTAAAATTATCAGCTGTAGCAAAGAGATGCTCTCTAGGGCCAGAGAGCTGGATGAGGCCGCAGCGATCCGCCGGGATGGCGGTGAGCTGGGCCCTGTTCTCCCTGGGCGCCTTGTGCCACAGCAGGCCCTGCGGGGCAGTTTCCCCCGGGGAAGGCGGGTCTTGAGTGGTCACCGACCGTGTGTACAACTCTGGGTGCACGGAGCAGCCTGGAAACTGGAGGAGAAGCAAGGGCACGCCGTCTCGCCGAGGACAGCTGCCCGGTCGGGGCGCGGGTCCTGCGATGCCTGGCGCTGCACAAGCGCGGATGCAGAGCAAAGCTTTCCAGCCCTTCCCCGGGCTGGCACCCCGCCGTCCCCGTCCTGTCCAGCGGCTCCGGAGCATCACCTGTACCGATCTCTCCCCCAGAACTATTACTCACTTCTTTGGAAACTGGAACCTCCTTTGTTTCGTTTTGTTTTCCCTTTGGGAGAAAAAAAGAAAAGAAAAAAATAATTAAAAGGGCGGGGGTGGGGAAGAGAGAAAAAGAAAGGGGAAAGAAAAAACCAAACAACCACCAACCACCAAACAGAAACAAACAAACAAAAAAACCCTCGAGCGTCCTGCTGGCAGTATTTGTCTCTCCCGATGACCAGCTCCCGATGACCAACCAGCGTAGCCAGACTTCTCTGCAGGCTCCGACAGCAGCTGCGGAAGACGTGCCGCGGCCCGCGGCTCCGTGCTCGTCTGGGCTCCCCGGTGGGGACTCGGTGGCGCACAGGGCTGCGCTCCTCTCCCCAGGGTGCGAGCGCAAGCCCAGAGATGCGGTAGAAAATTCGGGGCCGATCTCCGGGCAGCGAGCAGAGGCAGACTGGGCTGCGAGCCGAGAGTGGGACATCTGTAGGGTACGGCTTGTCCCAGAGTAATTTTCCTTTGGGGAAAGGCTCCTGCCTCTCCTCCACCTCTCCCAAAAGTTCAGACTTTGCCTGGGAGAGATTAAGCCTCCCTGCAGCACCAACTCCCGACCTGTCGTGCCTCTCTGTGTAGTTTTTCTCAGCAGACCTAGCTTTAGACCTCAGCAGAGGTTGGGGGGCGGCTGCTTCCCAAGGCGCTGTAGGGCTTCAGTGCCTTTTTCTTGGCGTTATTTTTCGGTCTTTCACGACTTGGAGCGAGAGGCCGACCAGGTGCAGAGTCGGCCGGCCAGGGCTCCGCTGTCCCTGACCCAGTCTGCCTTTTCTTTATCCTCTGCCAGTCTGTTGCCAGAAACATCTTCTGTGTCTCGACAACGGCGGGAACAGGCATTCTGTTCCAGAGACCGTCGGGAGTTCAGCTAAGTAGGGAAATTTAGAAAAAACACCCCCCCAAACTAGAAACAGAGAAGAGCGGCTGGGAAGAAGCAGGAGCTGCTCGGGTTTGCCGTGGGTCAGGCAAATCTGTCTCCCCTTATCGACGAGGAGGTTCCAGACCTGACCCTGGAAACAGTAACCCCTCGAGCATCCCTTCCTGCACTGTGGGTCCGGGAGTGTCGTGGGAGGGAGAAGAGGACGAGGACCTGTTCCACTCTGACCAGAGGATATTCCCAGTCTCTGGGCTGATAGCAAAGGGCAGAAGTAGTTTGCCGCAGCTCTTTGTCTTTTGGGTTTTTTTTCTTCCATCTTACAGGAGTCTTAACAATAAGATGAAGACTTGAGCTGAAGGTGTAGTTAACCTATTGCTTTTCTTTCCTTTGAGGGCATTAAGAGACATTTCTGCTCATTTTTCCTGCAAGTTGCCTGAGAAACTTCTCATCTGAGCCTGTATATCCTTATTCATTAAAACGCAGCCAATGACTGAGAACTTTACTAAGTGATTGTACAAGCTTGAGAAGCAAAGCACCATATTAATTAAAGTAAAATTTCTCAGACTTTGAGGGCTAACGTCCCCATTTTTAAATCTCAGCATTTCTCATCACTATTTGTTCACATGTTACTGGTAACATGCAGTGGAATAGTTTCCAGGTACCTTCTACGGTGTCTGGCATTGAAATGGCAACTCTGGAACCACTATAAACAGGGATCTGGCTGTGGAAATGGTGTCTATCACACAAAATACCACAATTTTCTGCTGAGATTTGTACAGCCCATTGACCCAGATAAACAGCATATGTGGTGGATGAAATTTTGCCTGTCCTTGCTCAAGTCTAATGCATTCTGCTTTTATTTTCTCTGTTCATTGGTGCAAAACCAGAGAAACTGCAGAATTTATATATGAATTGTTTGACCAAGGTGCCACGGTATTTTTATGAGTGGAAGGAGAATCAGACCTGCATGGCTTAATTTTAATGAATAAAACATTTTTCTTTGAAGAATTGACATAGTTTATGGATTTAGCGCTCTAAAAAACCCCAACCCAAACCAAAACACATTCTTTTTACAACTGCATCCATGGAAAAATAGTGTTAACTGAGTCGAGGCAGTTCTGGAGACATTGTGGAGGTAATGGCTTATGGTAACCTTCACCTGTCAGAGCAGTCAGACCTGCACCATGCTGGAGAAAACCAAGGCTGACACAGAAGGTTATAAGGCAGATAGAATTCTCATGCCATGTTGTCTCACCAAAAAACTCCCAGTTGTCCAGACATACCCATTTCTCCTAGGAGACAACCTCCCTTATGAAATAGCTAATAACTTAATGAATCAAATAGTCCATCATTTATGTTTATGGCAGGGTGGTTCGAACGAGATGATCTTTAAGGTCCTTTCCAACCCAAACCCTTCTGTGAATCTGTGAACTTTTAGGCTAGCATTTCTACAAGATATTCTAAAAATCCTGGCTTTAAAAATTAGACAAGAGATTAGAAGTGTGACATGTCTTTTTATTTCCTTCTCAGGCAATACCCAAGTCCTTTAGGTCTGTGTGGAAGAGATGTGTACCCAAGAATCACATGTTTTCAGTGTTAATTATTTAAAGAAAAATTGAGCAAGATTCAGGGCAATTTTGCCCTTCCTGGGTGCACCTGGCATGGACCTCCACAGCACCAGGAACTATGGAGACATCAGTTCTACCTATGGGTCCAGGGGAAGATGGTGAGGCTGCAGGTCTTGATGCAGCTTTGCACAGGCAACACCTTTACTGCTCCTGCTTTGCTCAGGTACATGCCCCAACAACACAACAAAAGCTTTCTTCTCTGCTTCTGTGCTACTGAGGTACTGACTGTTGTTACATGAAGGACCGCAAGGAGGAAATAATTAATGCCCTCTTCTTTCTGCAAGCAGAGCTGAGCATCTAGTGAGAATGGCACACAGCTAGCAAACCCTGACCAGGAATTGGGGGTTGTTGTCACACAGCTGTCAGACAGCTGCCACAAAATGGTTATTTGTTTGCTGCCGTCTGAGAAGCTGCATCCAAGCAGCCCCTGGTGGGGCCATTCTATCACAATGGAAGGGAAACAGGAGCCCCTGTGCTAACTCCTTTTGCTTCCCACATACAGGACCATGTTCCAGGATCCTGCAATGATGGCCACATGAAAGGTAGGATTGGGAGACTCTGCTTGTTCTTCCATTATAGACCCCTACATATGCCTGAAAATCCCTTCGTGTATGAATAATTGTGCCCATAAATCAATTCTGAAAGCAGTGATTTAACCTAAGGTGCAAAAGTCTTTCCAGTCCAACATTGAAGCTTGCCACTTCCCATGTTGTTGGTGCTGCTGCTGCCATGACCACAGCTGAAGACAGGTGTTGCAGGCTTAGAGAAGAAACATTGCTCAGGGAGGCTTTGATGCTTTGAAGTGCAACTAGAGATGGAATGCCAGCCTTCCACCACCACCAAGGCATGGCCTGGGATTAGGCAATGCACCTTACAACCTGGCCTCCACATGGGGCAGAGCTGGCTGGGATTTAAGGGTTGTGGTTACTTTGGAAGTAGAAAGAAATGACATTGGGCTCTCTTCACTGCTGATAGCTTATAGGGTTGCTCGTATGAGAGGGTTTCACAGGTTAGACAGCCAATATACACATCCATGCACAGACATGGCTTACAATAAAACATGACACAGAAAGGCAGTTTCCTCCCTACTTGGTTCTGTCCCAGACAAGGGTAGGAATGACCAGGTCTTGAAGGATATTTTTACAGCAGTCAGGAACAGGTCTGGTTCAGCCTTTAGGAAGGACAAAGAAATTTGGAAATGGTGCTATGTCCATGTTAGTAGTGGTCACTGCTGACTTTCATTTATTCACTATTTACTTTCATTTATCATTTTTCCTCATTGCTCCTGTTCCACTGGCTTCCAGCACCCTTTGCAAGTATTTCTGTCTACCTTGTCAGCACTGATGTCTCCAGCAGTGCTTTAGCTGCAAGCACAAAGAAAGGTGGAGCAAAGGGGAAAATGTATGGAGTGAAGGCTTCTCCCAGTCTCTGCCTTCTCTCCTCTGACCACTGACTGTTCAGACACACAACTCTGTTCCCTAGTGCTTCTGGGATAAAAACATATACAGGGGCAAACAAAACACAGAGAAAATAAGCTGAGTCTCTCTTTTTCCTCTGCATGCTTCATTGATGAGCCAGGCTGGCCAGTCTCCTTTGTGGAACAGAAAACTGAAATAAGAGGTTCCTCTAGTATTTTGGCCTCATGCACTTGCTGCATTATGTTAGGGATTATTCCAAAACCTATTTTCTTCCATCAGTGGCACCACTGGAAAGAGAGACTGCACTTGCACTGTCTTTTACCAAGGTGCATTTAGGAGGGGCCCCATGTTCACAGGAGCCCTGATGCTGACTCCACACCAGGATTTGCTGAGCATAAGAGGCTGGTGCCTTGACAAACAGGCTTGATTTTCATGGATGACTCAAAAATACATTGGGATGGAAGAAACTTGAGTGACAAGGGTGAGCTGGACCAGCATGCCAAGAACAGAATCATCCTAAGCAGGAGTGGAGCATCCCACTTTGAGGGCATTGGCAAAAAGGGGGTTGCTGGGCTTTGTTTCATGATAGGGCTGGTAATGAGTACAATGAGCACTAGTTGCCACTGGCAGATTCATGTCCTCCCTGCCCCTTGACACAGACCCAGGGGGAGAAAAGTATCTGCTCAAAGAAGCCTAGGCTCAGTGTGCTTCAGAGTCAAGACTGAAACTTATTTAACAGGCACGGAAAGCAGAAGCTGTGATTGTTTGTGTCAACACTCACAGGGCTAGACATGATAGCAGGTAGTGGAAAAACTACTGTCTCCATGAGTGACTGGTAGCATGCTAGTATTTCCTCTGAGCAGAGGCAGTGTGTACCACTATGTGTTTAGCCAGTTCTGTTTTGCACATTACCTGTGGATCCCAAAGCACTGAGCAGAGACAGGGAGTGATTAGTGACTTCCCTATTCACTGGTGTAAGAAGCCAGAATAAAGAAAGTTTGCCCCCTTTGGAGTGCACAGAAGGTGATTGTAGCCTATGCCAGGAGACCAAGCTTTCTCAAGACCAAGATGAAGCTAAGTGAGGGATACCAGGTCCTGGGCTGTGTGGAGACTTGTGTTTGAACACCACTTCCCTGAGCCCAAACCTTTCTCCAGGGAAAAGCAAACAGTTACCTGCTGGGAGCCTTAGCTAGGTGTGGCAGAGAGGGCATAGGGCTCCAGAGTCATGTTTTGAGTGCAACCCCTACTAGAAAGGAGGCTGTTTGCCTCTGGAACAAGTGGTAGTGAAGCAGCCTCCTTGCATCCCGGCTTTTAACTACAGTTAGTCATGACAGCTCAGCTCCTTCTGATTCAAAATATGTCTCTCACACCCTGCCAGTCTCCCAGCAGTAAGAGTTGATCTGTCATCTGGTACACTCTCTCTCTCCTTCTCCGCTGCTAACCCCTTGTTGGTGAGTCAGTATTTGGTTAAGGGTGAGACTGCAGGAGGTGACATTTCTCAAGATAAGCTAGCAGAATAGCAAGCCTTGTTTTTTCAGTCCACTCTGTAAACTGGACTTTTATGCCAAGATCTAAAATGACCAAAAAGGGGAATGAGAGGGAAACATCTCTATTTTGAAGCCATCAAATCCTTTACCTTGGAATTGGCGTGGTAAAACTAGTTGTTAAAGTCACAGCTGGTTCTTGGGGTTGTGACTGGAAACTTGCTTAAAGCTTCACCCTCTGCTGCCATGTCATTAAAATTTGGTTATATTCATCCCACAGTGCTTAGTGAGTTTCACTTCAAATAGAAAGAGGTATGCCTGATGGCAGGTGTGCCAGACAGTATTTTGATCTATCCATGAGAATAGATGAAGATAAAGGGAGAGGAAAGGTGTTGTTGTATAGTTAGATCATAATGTATAGAAAGGATCATAATGCATAGCACCACAAGACCCTCACATGGGAATTAAGGAGATTCCTTAGAAACACCCCCAAAGGACCAAAAAAACCCAAAACACAACCAAACCCAAACAACAGCAAAAAAGTGAAGCTGGAGCCATTGAGGTATCTACTCTCTCCTTTTGCCCAAACCAGGATCCATTCAGACATGTTGCACTTCCTTCTTCATTAAGGCCTACAAAGCTGCAGATTTTCTTCCTCTGTTCCAATGTATTGATATTCCTACAGCTGGGCCTACAACAGAAGCAGAGGAATGGTACTCCAAGCAGTGGCTGAAGGTAATACTGTGAATGAATGTACAAGTAGGAAGATGAGCTGGCATTGAAAGCAGGAAGGGTCAGAAGAGAGGCCAGTGGAGTCTGAAATGATTTGGTTTGTTATGGGGAGAAGCCAGAGAGAGCCATTAATGGAGAATGGTGAAGAAAAAGGTAACTGATGCGGTGCCAAGATCTCAGCAGCTACAGGATTATGATGCCAATGAGCTCATTAGCCCGGAATGCAGTTCTGCTTCCCAGGGAACAAGTCATGATACAGAGACCAGGTGCTTTGTGTGTTTTCCTTAGCTGTTAATTGCAGCTTGCACCTTTCCTGGGAAGCTTGATTCCCCCTCGTGAAGTGATGGAGTTTGCTCATTCATCTCTGCTTTCCTCCTGGTCCATACACTAAGAAAGTGTTAGGATTCCAGCAGAGATTTCAATTTATTGCAGTTTCTCTGTACCGATGTTTATTAATTGTTAGACACAAAGTTTGTTTCAACTATCCCTGGTCATTACAGATCAGGTCCACATAGTCCAGCTTACTCCAGGCTCTATATAAAGCTATTTTTGGCAAAACATCTCATCCCAGTTGGTTCAGATGGCAGGCACTGGAAATTGTCAGGGAAACTGCAGAGATGTAAAAGGTACAAATCCATTTGGGATGACAGATTTATGTTCTGTTCCAGAAAAGCTTAATTTGCTCCTATGCCTGCTTCTATCCTGTCTTCTCAGCTTGGTCTTCTGCATGCTTACACAGTGCCATCCTGGTTCTGTGCCTGGTTATGGAGCCCAGAGTGGGAGATAGAGAAGGATGCAGCAGCAGCTAAAAGCCAACCAAGGAGGGAGCACTCTGTGCTCCCTGGCACAAGCCTTCTCTCTCCTGAAGGTCTACATGGAATGAAGCATGGGGCAGAAAGCAATGATGCAGATGGAGTAACTATCAGGCAAGGGTAGTGTTGAGGAGCACAAATGGATGAGAAAGAGTCATAAAGTCATCACATCCCAGTCTGAAGGTGCAGCAGCATGTCACATTAATCCAAAGTACTAGTGCTCCCTCTCTGCCTGCTGTTTTGTAGCAAACATGAAGATGCTGGATGAGACAACTCAACTCATTGATCCAACAAAATGCCTACTGCCCTGCAAAAAGTGAATCTCTTCCATTTTTGGAAACAATTAACCCCAAACTTGTATCTACACTAGCTTTGACACAAAGCAGGAACTGAGTGCTCCTGCAGGATGGGGAGCCAGGAAGAGGCAGGCAGGGAGGTAGAGAAGAATCATCCACAGGGCTGTGGATGCAGCACAGACACTGAAAGGTGGGGAGAGGAAGGAAAACCTATGAAGGTGATTTTGTCCAACAACTCTCTGTTTCTCTAATTCTTCCTAACTTCTCTGCTGGATGTCAGCCACACTTCTGGCCCAGACAGACTTCTGCTTAGGGATGAATTCATACGAGAGAATCTGAGGTCAGTGAAAGAAACAAGGACAAAAGCAGAGAGCTGTCCTTTGCCCATTGTAGGATAACTGCAATAACAAGAAGAAATGTGAATGAAGCAAATGCCTTGGGACCCATCCTTACAGTGAGAAAAGTAAAGAACAGTGAGAAAAGCCAGAAGAACTTGCCTGGAGAGGCTGTAAATTCTCCCTACTAGGTAGCTTAAGAAGCAGCTTAAGCATAGCCCTGCCAGCAATGCCATGACTGCTATCAGTGTGATCAAGGAAAAGGAGACTGGATGAGGTGAGCCTTTGAGAATGCTGCAGCTCTATTTTTGAGAAATCCTCTTGCCACTACTATTCCCCCACCAGTACTGCCCTATTTGAAACGTGGGTAATATGCTCATTTACTTAAGGTATGTACCACTTTGATGCTCTCCTCACTGTCAGCCTCCTGCCTTGTCCTGTCGAAGAACTTTGTTGCATTGCATAAGTTTCCTTTTGAGGCCAAACATGTATTAGCCACTGGTCACCTTTATTTCCTTGCTGACAGTCCAGCAGATACCCTACTTTGCCATTAACCTCACAACCTTATGCCATCTCTTAGACAGCCCCTGCTCCATCCCAATAAGCTCTCTGAAGCCATAATTTACCCAGTGTAGAGAGTTTTCCTTCCCTGAATGAAATGGGACCAAGGGAAATTTATGGAAAGAGAGTCTTTAGGCAGGCAGAGACTGTTCCAAGTGGGGGCATGGAAGAGGCATAAAGCCATGAGCCAGCAAGGAGATCTAGGCCACAGTCCAAAGCTAACTGCAGCCAATGGGACTGTTTTGAATGGTCTTTGGACCAGACTCCTAGAGAGCATCTGTGAAGGAGGATACCAGGAGCATAATGTGTGTAGAGATCTAAGGACAGAAAGTGAGGAGGAAGGATTTGTTCAGCCATTTGAGCATGCTTTATGTAGGACATATAATGGCTTTCTTAAGTGCCAGTAGGGCTCTCCAGACCGTGCCATAGAGGTTTGCAGGTTCTGCTTCACGGAGTTGTGTTTCACATGACAGGAATGACTGATGTCTTGTACTGCAGAAGCCACAAGTATTTGAAGAAAGGGAAAACAAAACAAAACAAAACATCAGAGGGAGGAGGGCAAGTGGAATTGTACTCAGTGCTGCTCTACTTCTTGGTGAGAAATGAATACTGAATGGTTTCAAAACTCCCCATATCCATCCCTGATGGCACAAGGCAAGGAGAATGTGCTGAAACAGTCCCACTCAGGAGGTCAGATCACGGCAGTGATAGAGTCCCGAGGAGGTAACACGTGTTTCACAGGCAGCTTGAATTTTTGCTGCAGGAGATGAATTGATGGCAGCAGTTCAACAGAGAACGTTGGGCCCCGGCAAAGCGGAGCCGGGGGCCAGGTGAAATCCCCTGATGAAGAGCACCTTCGGCTTTCACCTGGAGATGTCATGCTCGGTGCGGAGGGACGGCTGCGGAGCCGAGGCTGGTGCGGGGCTGTGGCTAGGGCTTCACCGCTCGCCTGGACTCCCGAGCCCAGCCTCGGCGCCTTCCGTGGCGACCCTGCCACCTGGCGGCTGCGCTGCCACCGCGCAGCCCCGGGAGAGGTGGGGCCGGGCTCCTCTGCCCCGCAACCAACCATCCTAGATTAACTTGATTTATCTTCTCTCCTTTCCTTTCCTTTCCTTTTCTTTTCTTTTCTTTTCTTTTCTTTTCTTTTCTTTTCTTTTCTTTTCTTTTCTTTTCTTTTCTTTTCTTTTCTTTTCTTTTCTTTTCTTTTCTTTTCTTTTCTTTTCTTTTCTTTTCTTTTCTTTTCTTTTCTTTTCTTTTCTTTTCTTTTCTTTTCTTTTCTTTTCTTTCTTTTCTTTTCTTTTTTTCTTTTCCTCTTCTTTTCTCTTCTTTTCTTTTCTCTTCTTTTCTCTTCTTTTCTCTTCTTTTCTCTTCTTCTCTTTTCTTTTCTTTTCTCTTCTTCTCTTTTCTTTTCTCTTCTCTTCTCTTCTCTTCTCTTCTCTTCTCTTCTCTTCTCTTCTCTTCTCTTCTCTTCTCTTCTCTTTCTCTTCTCTTCTCTTCTCTTCTCTTCTCTTCTCTCTTCTCTCTTCTCTTCTCTTCTCTTCTCTTTCTTCTCTCTCTTCTTCTCTTCTCTTCTCTTCTCTTCTTCTTCTCTTCTCTCTTCTCTTCTCTTCTCTTCTCTTCTTTCTTCTCTTCTCTTCTCTTCTCTTCTCTTCTCTTCTCTTCTCTCTTCTCTTCTCTCTCTTCTCTTCTCTTTCTCTTCTCTTCTCTTCTCTTCTCTTCTCTTCTTCTTCTCTTCTCTTCTCTTCTCTTCTCATCTCTTCTCTTTCTCTTTCTCTTCTCTTCTCTTCTTCTTCTCTTCTCTTCTTTCTCTTTCTCTTCTCTTCTCTTCTCTTCTCTCTCTTCTCTTCTCTTCTCTTCTCTTCTCTTCTCTTCCTCTTCTCTTCTTCTTCTCTTCTCTTCTCTTCTCTTCTCTTCTCTTCTCTTCCTCTTCTCTTCTCTTCTCTTCTCTTCTCTTCTCTTCTCTCTTCCCAAACCTTCCATTCCCAGAATCTGGGTGACACAAGCAATGAGCAGCACAGTACCCGCAGTCAGTCTCTGTTGCAGCTTGAAAGCGACCCAGATGTCATCCCAGATCTTCCTCATGCAAAAAGAACATATCCCAGAGCATGTCTCAAGGCCATTCTAGCCCCACAACACGGAAACTCTGCAAAGAAAACCAGTTTGGTCTGTGAAGAAACAGGTAGCAATTTCCTGCTGGAAGCCAAAGACTCAGCTTGCTCTTGGTCAGAGTGGCAGGGGGCTGCAGTTGTCAGACAAGTGTTGCCAGCTCTCCTCATCCTGGCCAATCAGCCCACCAACTGCACAGGCTCAATTCTGGGCAGCTTCTTGGCAATAACAGCAAAAATCACTACTGTAAGTTCAGCACAGCTTGAGCATCTACCCTGATTCTGCTTTTTGGTTTTTTTTTTTTTTTTTGTCTGCTGTGGAAGCCAAGAGAAAGGAGTAGATTCCCTACACACTAAGTGTGTCCACGTATTCAGATATCTAGGACTTCTTACAAAGCTTTTCCTGAACTGATTTATGTGATTACAAATGCTGCTTACAAATCTGAGACTACATCTACACCTGTAAGCTGATCATGCTCCAGATCAGTCCCTCAGCATTGAGGCCAGCTGTCTCCACATAACCATATGCAGATGGCTTCTCTGTTACCCTCTAGGACAGGTTGGTTGTACCCTAGGAATAGTCCCTTTGCCTGCACTAAACCCTCAAATCATGTCCTTGGGCAAGCAATAGCTGGGCCAAGTAAAGAGCTGGTTGTGGACCATGCCAACCATTTACCAACCCAGATAATTGAGCTCCAGTGCCCAGGAATATTCCCTAACACTTTTTTAATGTTTCAGGTTAGAGGTAGGAATGCAGCTTGAACTTTTCTTCTCTGGCTTAACAAGTGGACACTTTGACAGGAGCAGGAAGGTTTCTGTCATCTGAGCAGGTTCTGGATGACTTCAGGAAATGTCCATGGCAGTAACAAGATGCCACTGTATCGTGTTTGGCTTTCAGAGGCAAATACTCCACTCTTGGGTTACAATGCTTTGGAGTGCCAGAGCAGTGAGCAGCTGGAAGTCAGTCTGAGAGAATGCAAACCAGGACTGACTTGAAAGTGAGGAGCACAGCTGTAGGGCTCTGAGCACATGCTGACTTGGGAAAAAGCAGTCTCACGTCTTTTGTAAAATGACGTACATAGACTGTGATGTTTGCCAAGGAAAAATATACTGAGCAAGATTAATTATCAGGACTCTTTCCTGAAACATTTTAAGTCAGGTAAAACCCCACTGCTGATTCCTGTAGCGTGAATCATCAGTTTGTGCTGACGTGCTCTCCTAACAGTTCACACCGGCCCTTGGTTTTCCCTTGGCTCTTGGAAGGACCCATGGTCTGAGAAGACTGGGTGGCTGGGGAATGGAGAAACATGGTGGCCCTCCGTGGGGGCTGGAAAGGAGCAGTGGCTACTGGGCAGTGCTATTGGGCTATCACTTTCTCCTCTTTGGTTTGGGTTTGGTTTTGTGGGTTTTTTGGGGTTTTGGTGGTGGGTGGTTGTTTGTTTGGTTGGTTGTTTGGTTGGTTGGTTGGTTGGTTTGGTTTGTTTTTTTGGTGGGTTCTGCAAGCTGCCTCAATGGATTTACTTATGTCCTTCTCAGCAGGGCCTCCATTTGCTCTGGACCTCAGAACAGATCACAGACTGGTCTGGGCTTCCCGGCAACCAGAGGAACCTCCCGGGACACAGGCAGCTGCCAGGCTGGAGTGAGTGGCACTGCTGCCTGCATTACATGGGCCCGGGTTCACCCTCAGCAGGACGGCAGTGGGTACTGCTGAGGAAGGGGAGATAGGCATCCCCCTGCCCCCAGGGGCACTTGGCACTGCAGCCCCATCTTTTCCCTTTCCTGTGGCAGGCCTCACTCCTTCTCTTTGAGAGAGGAAAATTACTTCTTGTTTTGTTTTGTTTTTTCTCATTCTACATTTGAATTTTCCTGTCTTATGCAAGAGGAAGCCAGCACCAGGATGTGATGGCAGCTCCCAGCCCACTGGGGATATAGGACCATTTTTTGAGGCCAACAGAGGTGGGAGATGTTTTTTTTAGGTGCCTATGGTAAGATGTCTGGGGAAGGATGTGCATGAAAGGAGGCTGAATCCCCCCATCCCCTAGACCACCATGGGATTTGCTGGAACTGCTGAGCCCTCACCATGTCAGTCCTGGCTGCCCCTGCTTGGGCAACTGCTTTTGATGGACTGGTGTCAAGGCTGTATTTTCCTACTCTGGTATCAGGAGCATGTGCCCACAGGCAAAGAGATAACACAGGGCATGTTTTACCAGCAGGAGCTGTCAGCAGAGGGCAAGCCTCCTAGAATGGAAAACACCTTTGGAGCCATGATGGAAGCTTGATGAGGCATGACTGATTATGTAAGAGAGGTCCAAAGTATTGTTCAGACTTTAGAAGAGCAGGGTGTTGCTACTGGGAACAGAAAAAGGCTCATGTTTCTAGGCTGAAATCCTAGAGGAAGAAATACACTCCTGATAAGAGACAGTTGCTTTTTCTTCTGAGTCACTACATTCCTAGGAGTCATTGTGCAAGATGTTTTTAAAGACCTCTTTTCAGTCCCTGTGATTACCTCTACATCTAGAGATACGTATAAACATCTTGATGAGGATTAAGGAAGCTTGAACTCCTTCTATGACAAGATGACCCAACTACAGGATGAGGGAAAGGTTGTGGATATAGTCTAGGCTAGGCTTTCAAAAAGCCTTCGACACTGTTTCCCACAGAATTCTCATGGACAAACTGGCTGCTCATGGCTTGGATGAGCACATACTCTGCTGGATAAAGCACTGGTTGGGTGAACAGGCCCAAAGAGCGGTGGTCAATGGAGTTAAATCCAGTTGGTGGCTGGTCACAGGTGGTGTTCCTCAGGGCTCAGTGTTGGGACCACTTCTGTTTAACATCTTCATTGATGACCTTGATGAAGACATAGAGTGTGTCATCAGTAAGTTCACAGATGACACCAAGTTAGGTGTCAGTGTTGACCTTCATGTGGGTAGGGAGGTTCTACAGAGGGACTTGGATAGATTGGATCATTGGGTCAATGTTAATGGGATGAGCTTCAACAAGGTCAAATGCCAGGCCCTGCACTTGAGCCACAACAACCCCAAGCAATGCTACAGACCTGGGGAAGTGTGGCTGGAAATCTGTCTGGCAGAAAGGGACCTGGGACTTCTAATTGACAAGCAAATGAATATGAGCAAGAAGTGTGTCCAGGTGGCCAAGAAAGCCAATGGCATCCTGGCTTGTATTAGAAATGCTGTGTCCAGCAGGAGCAGGGAGGTGATCGTCCCCTTGTGCTCAGCTCTGGTGAGGCCACACCTTAAGTATTGTGTCCAGTTTTGGGCACCTCAATACAAGAGAGATGTGGAGCTGCTGGAGTGAGTGCAGGGGAGGGCAATGGAGCTGGGGAAGGGCCTGGAGAATAAATCTTATGAAGACTGACTAAAGGAGCTGGGGATGGTTAGTTTAAAAAAAGGGAAGGCTGAGGGAAGACCTTATTACTCTACAACTACCTAAAAAGACATTGTGGAAAGGCTGGTGCTGGTCTCTTCTCCTGGGTAATTGGTGATAGAACAAGAGGGAATGGCCTCAAGCGACAACTGTGTAGGTTTAGACTGGACATCAGGAAAACATTTTTCCCTGAAAGAGTGGTCAGGCATTGGAATGTGCTGCCCAGGGAGGTGGTTGAGTCACCAACCCTGGATGTGTTTAGAGGTTGTTTGGGTTTGGATGTGGCGCTTGGGAATATGGTTTAGGGGTGAACCTTGTAGATTAGGGTTATCAGTTGAACTGGTGATCCTGAGGGTCTTTTCCAACCTGAAGGTTTCTGTGATTCTGTGAAAATCTAAGAAATTAACATTATTGCTAGAGAAAAAATATATTACACTTATTATATATGAAAAATGAGTGGCTTGATTTTTTTTCCCCTATTATTACAATTCATGATTCATAAAGCAGCATATTTTTATTTTAAGATAGATTAAACATTCTTTGGTGCTGGTGATAGGAGATGATTCTCACTGAGAGCTAATGTCAATAATTAATATTTATTCAATTAAATCAATTACATTAAATGTATTAAATTAAATTTAAAACCATTAATGTTAATTCCTTCTTATGCTCTTCAATTTTACAAATAAGAAACAAAATTAATTCTGCAGATTAGGTGAGGACTGGAATCTCCCTGAAATGCAGTTGAAAGCTTGAATTATCTTTAAGGAACTCTCAGTGATTAACTGTTACACAGTTCTTTATATCACTTCTGACAACCATTGTGAAAGGGATCAGCTCATTTTCAAACTGTAGAAAAAGAAAGAAAAATATTGGATGCTGTCTTGACTCCTGCTTGATTTAGGAACTTAGTGTCTTGAGGCTTGGAAGGCCTCTGGTGTTCATGTATCATAGTATCATAGTATCAGTCAGGGTTGGAAGGGACCACAAGGATCATCTAGTGCCAACCCCCCTGCCATGGGCAGGGACACCCCACACTAGATCAGGCTGGCCACAGCCTCATCCAGCCTGGGCTTAAACACCTCCAGGGACTGGGCCCCAACCACCTCCCTGGACAACCCATTCCAGGGTTTCACCACTCTCATGGTGAAGAACCTCCTCCTCACATCCAGCCTGAATCTCCCCACCTCCAGCTTCATTCCATTCCCCCTAGTCCTATCACTACCTGAGATCCTGAGAAGTCCTTCCCCAGCCTTCCTGTAGGCCCCCTTCAGATACTGGAAGGCCACAATTAGGTCACCTCGGAGCCTTCTCTTCTGCAGACTGAACAGCCCCAACTCCTTCAGTCTGTCCTCATAGGAGAGGTGCTCCAGCCCTCTGATCATCCTCGTGGCCCTTCTCTGGACACGTTCCAGCACCTCCACATCCCTCTTGTAATAGGGGCTCCAGAACTGGACACAGTACTCCAGGTGGGGTCTCACCAGAGCTGAGTAGAGGGGGAGGATCACCTCCCTCGACCTGCTGGCCACACTTCTCCTGATGCAGCCCAGGATCTGATTGGCTTTGCGGGCTGCAAGTGCACATTGAGAGCTCATGTTGAGCTTCTTGTCCACCAGCACCCCCAAGTCTCTCTCTTCAGGGCTACTTTCCAGCCAGTCACTGCCCAGCCTGTATTTGTGCCTGGGATTGCCTTGACCCAGATGCAGGACCCTGCACTTGCTCTTATTGAACTTCATGAGGTTGGCTTGTGCCCACCTCTCCAGCCTGTCAAGGTCCCTCTGGATGGCCTCCCTTCCCTCCAGCGTGTCTGCTGCACCACACAGCTTGGTGTCATACCCCATGTCTTGCCCCTCTTCCTTCCGCTCAAGATGCCTCAGTGATGAACCGTGATCTTAGAAGAAGTCCTGAGATCCACCTGATTGTGGAAGCCCCTGAATCATGTTCCTTGTTTCCAGTGTTTGAGCCTTGCAGCAGGACATCCTCCAAAGACTTGCTTACAAGTAA
The DNA here is from genome assembly GCF_026170545.1 of Melanerpes formicivorus. Classification (NCBI taxonomy): domain Eukaryota; kingdom Metazoa; phylum Chordata; class Aves; order Piciformes; family Picidae; genus Melanerpes; species Melanerpes formicivorus. The sequence continues at coordinate 53,498,705 of NW_027142353.1, read as the reverse complement.
TCCTTCATTGGAATCCTAAACTGGCTTTTCTGCTTTCACTCAAGGAGACAGGGGACCAAGGAAGTTTAGTAGCCCTCAGAGATTTTTCTCTTTGCACAGCATGGAAAAATTACACCACAAGCAATCTAGGTTTCCAGGGCTGAAATCTTGTCTAATTCACCTTGTGAGGAAGGGATTTTCTGCAGTAAGGAGCATTCATTTTCAAAGAATGTTGGAGATAAGGCAGTTTTCCGCTCACATGCAAGTTATTTGAAGGAGCATCTGTGACTGTGGAAGGGAACAAGGCTTGTCAGGGGAACAGGATCTGATTCAAAAGCAAAACTACATGAGCTATCAAAAACTGCCAAAAACTACCTGGCTGAGTAAGGAAGCAAGAATGCTGAGAGCAGGGAATGTCCACGTGCTCTGTTTGGCTTGCTCTCTTCTTTTGTCAAAGCGCTATAAGAAGTGCTTTCTTTCCAAACCTGCCTGTGACAGCCGGATGCAGGAGTGCCTGAGGGCAGACAATGTGTCCAGACATTATATTTAGCATCTGTCACATTGTCTTTACTCCAGCTCTAGTGCTAGGGGTTGGTACATTGTAAATAAGCAATCAGAATTTTAAATTGATAGAAAGACATAAGGAGGATATTTTTCACACTGAAGGTGGGTTAGCACTGGAACAGGTTGCCCAGAAAAGTGGCCAATCCCTGGAAACATTAAAGTTCAGGCTTGAATGGGGCTCTGAGCAACCTGATCCAGTTTAAAAGTGGCCATGCTCATTGCAGGGGGGTTGGACTAGATGACCTTTAAATGTCCCTTCCAACACAAACCATCTTGTGATTCTGTGAAGCATACAAACCACCTTGTGATTCTGTGCTGAGGGAGCTGGCAGAGGTCATTGTCAGACCACTCTCCACCATCTTTTGTAAGTCATGGTGGACAAGAGAGGTACCTGGGGACTGGAGGAAAGCTAACATAACTCCAGTCTTCAAAAAGGATAAGAAGAAAGACCTGGTAACTATAGACAAGTCAGCCTTACCTCCATCCCCAGAAAGGTAACGGAACAATTTACCCTTGGTGCTGTCCTTAGGCATATCAAAGACAAGAGGGTCATTAGGAGCAGTCAACATGGTTTTACCTAGGGGAAGTCATGTTTGATCAACCTGATAGCCTTTTATGAGCACATAACCAGGTGGATAGATGATGGTAGGGCAGTGGATGTGGTTTATCTTGATTTCAGTACAGCATTTGACACTGTCTCCCACAGCATCCTTGCAGCTAAGCTGAGGCAAGGTGGTCTGAATGATCAGGTAGTGAGGTGGATTGAGAACTGGTTGAAGGGAAGAAGTCAGAGAACTGTGATCAATGGGACAGAGTCTAGTTGGAGGCCTGTATCTGGTGGAGTCACTCAGGGGTCAGTACTGCAGCCAGTACTATTCAATATATTCATCAGTGTCCTGGATGAGGATTCAGAGAGCACTGTCAGCAAGTTTGCTGATGACACCAAACTGGGTGGAGTGGCTGACACACCAGAGGGTGGTGCTGCCATTCAGTGAGACTTAGATAGGCCAGAGAGCTGGACAGGGAGAAATTTAATTACATTCAACAAGGGCAAGTGTAGAGTCTTGCACCTGGGAAAGAATAACCCCATGTACCAGTACAGGTTGGGGACTGACCTGTTGGAGAGCAGCGAAGGGGAAAGGGACCTGGAGGTCCTAGTGGAAGGAAGGGTGACCATGAGCCAGCAATGTGCTCTTGTGGCAAAGAAGGCCAATGCCATTCTGGGGTGTATTAGAAGGGCTGTTGTTAGTAGGTCAAGAAAGGTTCTCCTCCCCCTCTACTCTGCCCTGGTGAGGTCGTATCTGGAATATTGTGTCCAGTTCTGGGCCCTTCAGTTCAAGAAGGACAGGGAACTGCTTGAAAGAGTCCAGTGCAGAGTCACAAAAATTATTAGGGGAGTAGAACATCTTCCCTACAAAGAGAGACTGAGGGAGCCGGGTGTCTTCAGCTTAGAGGAGACTGAAGAGTGACCTCATCAATGTTTATAAATATGTAAAGAGTGAGTGTCAAGAGGATGGAGCCAGGCTCTTCTTGATGATGCCAAATGACAGGACAAGGTGCAATGGGTGGAAGTTGAGGCATAAGAAGTACCATGGAAACATGAGGGGAAATTTTTTCACTGTGAGGGTGATGGCACATTGGAACAGGCTGCTCAGGGGGGTTGTGGAGTCTCCCTCTCTGGAGATATTCAAAACTTGCTTGGATGTATTGCTGTGTGACCCAGTATAGGTGATCCTGCTCTGGCAGGGCGCTTGGGGGGATCTTTCAAGGTCCCTTCCAATCCCTAACCTTCTGTGATTCTGTGAAGAAATTTAAGAAAGGAGATGATGCACTTCTATTAGTTTGAGGAATTGAATCAAGGCCTCTACCTTGACCGTTAGGTTAGACATGATATTACATTAGATAGATTATCTGTTATAGCTAGAGAGATTGTGTTAGATACTTGGTTAGGATAGACATTAGCATAATTAGAAGAAATTAGGAACAATAGGGAAATTATCATCTTACTTACCATCTTGCCAACAGTTAATTGCACTGGGGCCAGCTGAATGCCACAGATGTGTATCTAGACACCCAGGTGAACATGGAATGAGAATCGTCTGTGAGTTTTCATCCTCTTTGTCCCCATACTTCCCATACTTTGAAACCATCTGCAGAGGGATCCAGTGGCTGTCCCAACATAGGTGATACTTCAGTTTAGAAATACAGGGCTAGAAAGGGATTCCTGGGTCTCTGGCTCCAGTCTCTGGGCAAGAAACTATTTGTTTTAGTGAATAGCTCAAATTTTTCCTTCCCTTTGCAAGCGAGTGTTTTCCCCCCTCTTTCAACCAAGGTAAGTTTGACTTCTGAAAGCACTGAAAACTGCAAATGGAACTGGGGGCGTTGCTGAGATATAAGTTAACAGAAATTGTCTGTGTTCACCTTGGTCACAGCACAGCAGAATATGCAGTTGAGAAGGAAGCTGCCCATGCTCATCAATGAGATATGAGGGATGCACTGCTCCACTAAGGACATCAGCTAGATCTGATCAAACCAATCCAGAAGGCTGTTAAAGCTTCCAGGAAAGTTTGACTCCACCTGTCCTCAAAAGTTCTTGACAATTCTCTGCCATGATTTTCCCCCAGTAAACAGAGCTGTTTTTTATAGTGAGCTTCCTAGCATGCACCTCCCTGACACTTGTCCTGTGCTGCTTCAGGCCACCCCTCTCATGCCATCTCATGCCATGTTGTCCTTGTTTTCTTGAAGAAATACCTATGCAGCTGGACATGCTATCAGCAGACTCATGTCCTGATGACTATTTATGAGCTCTTTATTCCTAGAAGACCTCCAGCACTGCTCTGGCATCAACTTTTGCTTTCAGCTGTAATTGCTCTATACTCCAGAACAAAGCTCCATTACCTGAGTGGGATCCAAGGCAAGTATTGGTCACAAATTTTGACCACAAAGCATTGCATTCCACAAAGCTATATCAACAGAATTGTAAATTCCAGGATTTCCTCTTCTACTTCAGCCACTGATGGAGGGGCAAAGAGAAGGCTATGGCCTCACACAGCCACATAGCTCTCTGAAGCCAGGATTCAAAACACCCGTAGCAAAACCCCCTCAGTTTCAGAAGGATGTACTTTGCTCTCAGTTAGATGGCTGGTATCCAAGTCCTCTTAGGACCTTACTACTCTCCCTATGGTGGGCTATGACACATATGGCCATTCTTGCCCCAAGCTCAAACAGATTTCCTGAGAAACTCATATATTTGCCTAAGAGCTAAGCCAAGAGAAGGGATCCTAAGTGCTTTGTTACTTTATGGTGATAGGAAAAGGAAAATTTGTCAAGAGAGGGAGAGCAGGGAACTGTTTGGGGGACAAATCTTCTAGATTTCTGGATTTTACCCAGTCTGGGCAGAGGCTTTCTGAGGATACCTGCCCCAGCCTCTGCCAAGAAGAAAAGGTGCAGCAGCTCTGACTCATTGTGTCCCACTGCCCTGGCTCAGCTCACTGATGCAGGACAACTGGGAGCTTTGTAAGAGGGGAAAACACCTATGGAATAGGCAGAGGGTCACCACAACCAGCTCACCTCTCCCAGATGGTGCTTCTGGTTCAGTGTTGTGGTCCATTGGACTGATTGAGAATCCTGTAAATATCACCCCAAATAAACAAGTTATCCAGTTTGTGCCTTACTCTCCTTTATGGCTCACGAGGAATGTAAAGAAAGACAGAAGGTTGGTGGTTTATTTGTTTGGGGATGGGAGAGAGGAAATGTTTGAAGTTGGGTGTGGATCTAATTTGCTCAGTCAGTTCCTTTTTACACCAAGAAATTTGAGTTCTGCATTATCATAGTCATGAATGTGAGGACACCTCACAAAATTAACATTCAATAGCAAAGAGGGGAAGAGAGATGAAATGAAAATGTTTACAGTAGGCCAAGTTTGCTTATGTGTCTCAAACATTTTGGAGACAGGAAACTTTTGTGGACATCCAGCAGTTCACCTCAATGTGGGGAACCCCTTCTCAAAAGTCCTACAGGAAAGAAATTTTGTTAGTTTCAGCATTAAAACCAATCAGGAATACACTGATGAAGGGTTACAGGAACTGCCCCAAATGTTGCCATGCCAAAGCTGGTGCTGGGGGCAGCTGCATGCCACCAGTGAAGCGAGAAGTCCTGGTTTCTGCCAGTCCCATGCCACTCCAGCCTCATGAGGGGCCAGTGAATGCCAACAAAACTCTGCCAAGCAGCACCTCTTACACCCCCTGATCCTTTGTGATTGATTTACCTATTGATGGTCTTTCATAATTCTGTGGTCATCTCTTTTCACGCTGCCATTAATTATTCCTGGAAGCAAATAGAGGGGCCCACCTATATCTCCCCCTCCCTCTTGCCACAGCCAGCTTTTCCTTAGGGAGAAAAAACTTGTGCTCGTTTGCAGTGGGACAATGCCGACTTTTGAACCTCTAACCACTAAACAAACAAACCTTGCGCTCTGCTCCACAATCCAAACAGGGTTTATTGACAGGCGTATCGCAGCAACGTGGAGCAACTTGGGCAGCAGCTGGGCTGGGGATCAATGCTGCAGGGGTGGCCCCAGGCATCAGAGGGCATCCTCGAAGGGATGGCACCACCCAGGGCCGCCCTCACCTCAGTTGCAGCATGGCTGTTGCCCTCTAAGAGCCCTTTTGCCCTCATGAGGAGAGCAGTGGAAGAAGTGTACTATGGTGTCTGCAAAATCTAACTCAGTCATCTCTGTCACAACTGCTCTCCTCTGTTTTAAGGCTGATGCTGCACAGCCAAGCCCCTTAGTTTGGATTCTGCTCAGCTATAGGTGTCCCAAGGGAAGCAGCTCCTGTAGAAAGATCCAAGGACCCTTTCAAAGTGAAGAAGGATGGACCTGGCTTCTGCCTTCCTCGCCCAGAGTGAACCATGGACATTGGACCCAGTAGGACATGTTGTGTGTCAAGCCCACATTAATGAGCCTTGGTGCTGCACCCATGTCTCCTGACAAGACCTGCTTCAGAGACTATGCATAACACAGAAAATCAAGTAGGCTGCCTGCACTGGATGTACTGCCTCCCACCATGGTCTTCCTCTGGGCACAGGAGCCCTGGACCAAGTGTACACATGCATTTGCTGTCAGTCTGCCAGTCAGCACCTAGCCCCTGCCCCAGCAAGCCATGGAACTACACATGGCCAAAACCCAGTATGAAAGCTTTGAGGCTGGGCTCTCCATTTTCTCAAGCTCTCTGAGGTGGAGAAATCCACCTTGTCTGTGGGGCCAGGCCTTGGCAAACCAATCTTCCTTGTGAAGTTCTGTAGATCCTGCTGTCATTCAACTTTGGCTTGAAGCAAAAAGATGAGAAAAGGATCAGTAAAGAGAAAAACAAAGTGCACCCAAAGAAGACAAATGGAATAGCTTAAATAAATGTGACAAGTAAAACAGAATAACATGGGGTCAAACACTGGGGAGGTCAGAAAACTACACGATGTGTTCAAGGGCTGGACAGTACTCCCATTCTTGCTGAGGCCCAGATCCACATGAACTGAACCCAAACGCAGCCCTGGGCACTGGCTGCAGCACGACTGTCCTCACTTCAGTAGAATTTCTCCTGGTCATAAATAAGCAGCACACACAGCAAACAGATAGGGTGATTTAGCCAAATGAACTGGACATCCTTTTTTCATCTCTGGCCAGTAGAGTCATTTAGCATCTCTATCCTGGCCCATACCATCTAGCCAGCATGTGGAAATGGGCCATAGCCTGTGCAAGGTGGGTTCTGGAACAGCACAGGGCTGTCCTGAGGGTTTCTGCTCCTGGTGAGGCTGCAAAGAAGCCCAAGTAAAGCTGATAAAACCAAAAAGACTTTGGAAAACTAACTGAAAAAAACCCAACCAACCAACAACAAGCAAACAAGCCAAAAATTTTAAGGTGAGAAAACACAATTTAACCAACGGGATGTTGTACACACAAGCAAGGCTCCTCATTCCAGTGTGACAGGACACCTTTCTCAGAGGAGATTTCATTCTTTCAATTTCTTTGCATTGCAGCTGATAAATCTGGCTGGATGACTATCAGCATTGGATTTATGGGCTCTTTTACAAGTGTCTAACATTAAGCAATTCACTTCTGAACATTCAAACAGTGCCTTATCTAGTTTGTTCTGGCCCTTAGGGCAGGATGAACATCTTGCATATTGATAGTTAGAAAAAGAAAAAAAGAAAATATAAAATAATTAAAAAAGAGCTTTAATTTTCTTTCCTGTTAAAATTCATTGGTAGCCCAACATTTGTAAGGTCTTTCGGACCTATCCCTGAGATTCACCAGGGGCTGACTGGCAGGCAGTGCCCCCCTTTTATCTAATAAACTCCAGGGTAAAAAACCCACCCAAACATAATAATAATAATATTAATGAAGCGATGACCACGCTTCCCCCGGACGACAAGACACATATACTGTACATCTGTACACATGGCCGGCCCTGCGGGTGCTGTAGTGCATAGGCAGGTGGGGGGCTGCTCCCACCGCTCTCCCCTGGGCCTGGCCCGGCCCGGCCCGGCCCGGCCCCACCGCAGCCGTGACCTCCAGCAGTCCCTGCGCCGATGTCCCCAAGCCGCTGTCACTGCGGGGCGGCGGGGCCCAGCCCAGCAGTAGCTCCTCCTGCTGCGGGACCCTGCAGCGGGGCACCGGGGCTGAGAGGCTCAGTGCCGCTGGGCTGTGCCTGTTGCAGCTTCTTCTTGTTGATCTTCCTCTCCTTTGCCCGTCTGTTCTGGAACCAGATTTTCACCTGTCAGGAGCAAGGGAAAGAGGGCAATGAGTGGAGTGAGTCGCCAGGAACTTGTTCCTCCAAGAGAGAGCATTCCTGTCCCATATCCCAGCCTTCATACATCCTAGTCCCCTTGTATCCCAGCCTCTGTGCATACCAGCCCCCATACATCTCAGTCCCTGCACATCCTGGCCTCGAACACCCCGGCCACGCTTAGCAAGCATGGGGAGCATCACCCGAGGGACCGACCTGCCTCTCCGACAGCCCCAGGTTGGAGGCCAGCTCAGCTTTCCTCCTGATGGTGATGTAGCGGCTGTAGTGAAATTCCTTCTCCAGCTCCAAACGCTGGTGGTCAGTGTACACGACGCGGTACTTGTCTTTTGTCCTGGTTTTAACTGTGGAGAACAAGGCCGGGGTTGGGAAAGTCAAAGTCAAGGGGCCTGGGTGGAGTGTGGGTCTCTGTGGGTTCAGGGTGAGCAAGATTAGGCCTCCCCCAGTTGCTGCTCGACTCCCCCTGCCTGGGGCTTTACTGAGCTCAGAAGACAGAGGGGAGAGGAAGAAACCCTTTCTATAAGGGCAAGCCAGGAGTCAGCTTTTGGCCCTGGCTGCCAGCCCCAGCCCTGCAAGCATGCCTGTACGTTGCCCTTGGGACACTTTCATTGTGCACTTGCTGTTGGCTTTCAGTTTTGTTTTGCCTTCCCTATCGAGAACATATTTTTTACAAAGAGAAGGGGAAGGGGGGGAAAGGAAAGCCCCTTCAGGGCATGGTGGCTTCGTTTCTAAGCAAGAAACACCGTCCTAAGCGCGGACACCAGGGAGAGGACGTCGAGGACCTTCGGGGCCCAACCGGGCTCCGGTCCAGCCCCCCCAGCTTCTCCCCCTGCTGCCAGAGTCGAGGCAGCGGCTAAACCACCTTCTCCATGACCCTGGAAGCGTGATACGTAACTTCAGTGTTAAAAAAAAGAACGACTCAAAAATCCGAAAACCTAAACTCAACGAAATCAAAGGAAATCCAAAGAGAAATGCCAGCAAGCGGCCGGCGAGTGTGCATCGTCGCAGCCGCTGACCTCCTTTCTCCTGAGGGTTTCTTGTTTAACTGGTTGTGTCCCCGGCCCTGCCGTTCCCCGGGGAGCCGAGGCGGGGAGTTTCTGCCCTCAAGGTGCTTAATGGCTAGCAGGCTGACTTTGTTCAGGTAAACTCTCTGCAAACCACAACAAAAGCACCCTGTAAAGATACAAGCCTGATCAGAGAAAACTCCCCAGAGCCAGTGAATAGGGAACACAATCCCAAACAATGCAGGACAAGGAGATCTTATCAAAGAAAAACCCTTCTCAAAGCCTTAATGACAGCCACATTCTGTTTGAATTACCACTACTGAACAAATGGCGGCAGGCTCTTTCATCCCCCCAGCCCTGCGCATTAACATAAACACTGGCTCCAAAGACAGAATTTGAATGGAGACAAGGGATCGGCCACGACCGCACAAGCCCAAACTGTGGGAACACCACGGGCTGCTGTGGGAAGCGCGACGGGCCTGGGAGAGCTCCACCGCCATTGCCACTCGAGGAGTAGCCGGTGCCAGCGGCCGGCATCGGGACTCCGGGGTTTCCCCTGCGGCGCGGCGGTAGCGGGCGTGTCCGGGACCCCAACTCCGCACCTCCAGAGGAGCCCCAGCCCGATATGTCGTCCATCGGGCAAGGCAGGAGATGAGAGAAGAATGCCAGAAGTAGCCACCTTTTTTTTTTTTTTTCCCTTACCTGCCAATAGATAAGGAAGGGGAAAAAAAAATGATATAACCCCCAAATAAAAACAAACAAACAAAAAAGAATAAAGGAAAAAGAGGAGACAACGGCCGTGGAAGACCTATATCAAAGTTGGGGACAATGATCTCCCCTAGCAGGGCGGGGCAATAAAAGAGAGGGTCTGTGGGGTATTAACATCAAAAGGGAGCCCGTCCCGTCCTGGAAGCCGCGGCCGGCTTCCTGCGCTGGGGGCGCGGGGTACGCCCTCTCACCTCCCGTCCCCACCGTCGCGGGCTGGCTTGGCCTAGGGCACGACCCGCAGGGGTCGGCGGGCAGCCTCTGCCTTTCGGGACGCCTGGCCGTACGGAGACCTTAATGAAGGGCAGGCGCCCAGTGACTCAGAAACAAATGCGGAGCGACACCAGCAGATGATTTATATGACTATAATTGGTTATAAAAATCTTCTAAGTGGCTATAAGTGGACGAGCGGAGCAACGGGAGGAAGAATGAGTGTTTCCTCGGCATTCCAGGTCATTCCGCTCTGCTCCTGCCAGAACGCACCCCGGAACGCACCCCGAGGCACCGGCCCTTGGGGCCGGCAGCTGCTGCTCGCCGGCGGAGAACCCCTCCTGCCGCTACCTGCCCGGCGCCGCTCCGGGTCCCGACTCCGTAGTACGGGCAGGCTGTCTGAACAGCCTCGTAGCCTCCTCACTTCCAAGGACTGTCCCTTGGGCGGGTTTGTTTCTGGCTAATTTTCTCCCCGCCGCCGAGCTGCCCGGCGCACAAACAGCCGGCGGCGTACCAGGGGAGCAGTAGGTGGGACAGCCCCCCGCCCTCTCGCCTCCCCCCGGCCCGTGCTTACCCTGGCTGCTAAGCGGGGTCTGCGCCGGCTTCCTCATCCACTCGCAGAGGCCCCGGCGCTGCCCACTGGGGGACAGTGGCTCAGGGGCGGCGGCGTTGGCGGCGTTGAGAGGCTGCATGACCCCCGCAGAGCAGTGGGGCGCGGGGCCGGCATGGTGATGGGCGTGCGGGTGGTGGTGGTGGTGGTAGTCGGCGGGGCTGTAGGCCATGGCGGCGGTGGAGGACCCGCCGTTGAGGCCATGGACGGCGCCGGCGGCCGCCGGCGGCCCTTGCCCGTAGGCGCCCCAGTCATCGCGGAGTGGGGCGGCGTAGGGCGCAGGCCAGGCCGGGCCGGGGGACTGGGCGCTGTCGAGGTTGACATGGTAGCCGCCGTAGTCCGCGTACTGCGGGGCGCCCACGAAGTTCTGTGCCGCCAGGTTGAGTCCCCCCGAGTGTCGCACCGGTCCGGGGTACATGGGCCCGTCCTTCTCCAGGAGGTAGCTCACGTACATGCTGGCGGGGCCCCGGCGACGGCTCTCCGCATGCTGTTGCTGCTTGGGGCTCTGGCAACGGCGCGCCTGCCGCTTGAGGAAGGGCTGCCCGGGGCGGGGAGGGGGCAGGCGGAGGGGCCGCGGCCCCGCGCTGTGCTCCGCGCTCCGCGCTCCCGGCTCCCGGTCCGAATCCAATGGCCGGCAGCACTTACATGATTAACGATTGTTTACAAGGCTCTATTAGTAATGGCCCAGACACACCAAAGGCAGGTGACGTGGAGAGGCGCTGGGTATATAGCTACTACCCCTAAAAGACGATTTGCATTTAAAAAGATAAGGAGAGGGCAGCGACCTGATCACAGCTAAATATTCAAGCCTTTATTGTTTAAGAGCTTCCTCCTTCCATTGCAACCTGGTGCACTTTAACCTCCAATCAGAGGTTCAAAGGATGAAATCAAGAGACTTGCAAAAGACAGAGAGGGAGATCTAAAGGCGAGGGTGGGAATATGGGAGCCGTGTATCGCGGGCGATCTGTAGGCAGCACTTTAACCAGCTCTTCTCCATGCTTGAGGCTGGGGGAGAGAAGGGGCGGCGGCAGAGGGAATTTTTATTAAAAATCCACAAAGCCATTTTGTCGTGGTTGTTTTAAGCAACAAATCCTACCGCGACGGCCTGTTGCTATTTTCCAACGCGCTTCCCACCCGCTCCCACTCGGTCACGGGCGATGAAAGAGAGGTAAGAGGACAAATACCCCTTCGGAAGGCACTGCGTCCTTCCCCACGCGTGTGTGCTTGCTTTGCTTCGAGGTCAGGAGCTGTGCACCTTTCCTGTCCCAGCCTGGGCCTCGGGGACGGGGCGGGACGAAGGGTAGGGTTTTTAGGCCTTCACCTGAAACACCCGCTGCTCTCGTACCCCGCGCTGGAACGAGGTTGAAACATCTCTTCGCCCGCAGAGGCCTGGGTACTGAGCCAGGGCATATACTCCCGCCAAGGGGGAAACCATCCGACTCTTATCGGCGACTGTACCCTTCGCTGTCGACCCCGTGGGGAATCCGGCGACTTGTCTTTCTACTCACAGTCGCTCTTCCCTACCCCGGCGCTTTGGAAACCCTCTGGAAATGTCGTCCCTGTAAGGGCTGCTCCGGGGCAAGCGTCAGCCGGCTCCCCCGGCCCGGCCAGCCCTCTTTGAAGAGGCGACCCCCTCTCAGCTTCCCCCCGTCTCTTTTAAGCTTTAACTTTTCACCCTGAGCGGGGACAATACCAGACAACGCTTGCATATTCGCATCTGTTCCCATGACACAGGGAGGAAACCTTTCAGCAGTCGAGAAAAAAATGGATGGGGACGGGAGCGTCCGCTCGTTTTCCCGGCACGGTACGCCGGAGCAGAGCGGCAACGGCTGTCACCATCGGCTCTCCCGGGCACTTGGGGCGGGGTCTTGCCTGGGGTCCCCCACAGGCCCCGCGCTGTGACCAACCACTCGTGTTCGGGACTCCCGTGAGGAGATCCGGGTGGCCGTGTCTTAGGGTATTTTTGCCTCCTCCGTGAGCGGCTGTTATGCAGACCGAGGACTGTCCCTCCCCAAGTCACTGAAATGCGTTTTTGCAGCTAAGGGTGGATTTCATCCCTGTAGAGGCAGATGTCCCCAACTTCACTCCCTGAAAGTGTCCCTCTCCTTCCCTCATTACATTGTGTCCTTTGGTGCTGCTGAGTGTGGGTGTGCGGCGTAGATATGCTTTACCCGAGTGGGACTAATTCATCGATGTGTCTCAAAGTATCCAGGAAGGTCCCCTGTCACTGGCCTTGAGGGAACGAGGCTCTCAAGGAAGGAGCATCGCTCCCGCGGAAGAGATCACGGGCAGCCTCCTCGGAGCCGCTAGGCTGCGAGGAACGCGGTATTCCCACTCTGCCCACAGCCGGCAATGCTATGCCTGCGCCCACACCGTCACTTGTCTGTTGCAGGCTCTATCTGACGGCCGCAGTTGAGACCCTAAGGTAACGGCACTACAATAGCAGAGACGCAGGTACGCCTGCCAGCCGTCTTTTCTGGGGAGGATTTCTGTCCGTGTACCCATTCCGACCAGCACGCCTTGCCGGTGGGGTAACTGGGACAGGGAGTGAGGCTGGCAGCCCCCAGCAGTCTGTGCCACCGGAGACTGAAATGTAACTCTGGAAAAGGAACGCTGAGTCCCTTCAATGTAATCGCTTCTTCCGATAAGCACGACCCAGCCGATCTATTGCGGATGTGAATTTGATGATGCCATAAACGGAAAAAGGGGCTATTAAAATGACAAAATTCTGAATACGCTCTATTAAAAGGCACAAACTCCTGACAAACCCCGATGCAGCCCGATTTAATGTCTAAGTCTCAATCCACGAACCCCTAGCAGGCAGACGGCAGCGCTTTCGGGTGAGACTCGACGGCAGCCCGAGCTGACGGAGTTGGGGGCTGTCGGCTGCGGAAGTGGTTGAGAACCCCAGGGCTCCAGCGGAGGAACAGGACCGAGCTCTGAGGCAGTACCTAACTCTCAGAGAGCGCACCATTCCACTCTTTCCCGTCCCGGGCTTTGCCTTTCTCTGTCGGACAGTGACCCCAGCTGTACCGCGAGCGTGGGGAGGACTGACATGGGGAGGACAGGCCTTGCCAGTCGTGTGCCCACCCCAGGTGGGCTATGAGGTGGGGTCGACACCCGTGTTCCCCGCCGCTTCACAGCCACGGTCTGTTCCCGATCCGTAGAAGCTACCAGCCAGGCGTCTGGGATGGGGGAGGCTCATTCCCTGGACTCCCTTTTCTTAAAATAAGACGGATCCCGAGCCGTGCACATGCCAAGCCTGCGTGGCTGGGGGCTGCCGGGCTTCCTGTCATTGCGACTGCAGCAGAATTTGTCCCCACGCTCTCTCCTCAGCGATCGGGGCTTCCCGAAGGGATTGAGGAGGAGGTGCATCTCTGTTAGGTGGATTCTCTCCTTTTCTCCTTGAGGTCCTGGAAGGGGCGACCAAGGCGGGAAGTTTCCCGAGACAGTCTCGGCAGCTGCCCACTCCTCCTCTGCTTCCATCCCAGGGCTTTCCGCCGGCTGCCACGCAGCCCCCAGAGCGGATCGGGACCTCGAGATCGGACCCCGAGACCAGAGAGCAGGAGAAGCCCTAGCCTCTTCGGATTATTTCGGGGTTTACCTATTTCGTTAGATCTTGAGTGAGGAAATGCGACCCAGCGTTTCTGAAGTCGACAAGTGCCTGATCTGGAACACAGTTTAAAGGGAAATATTTCTAGAAAACATTTTCCTCCCTCCGTGCTGACCTCTGTATTCTCACCAAAGCGCCGTTTCACTTGGGGGGCCGGCCTGGGCAGAAGGCTTCCCGGCTTCCTCCTTCAGCCCCAGCCTTACTATCCGAGGGGATATGCCTACCCGGGGTGAATCAGATCAGCGGTATGATTGCGTGAGAAATGTTGGGGGCACGGCGCTGCTGCCCGCCCTGTTTGGTATCTTCTGCCGACTGGCCATGCTGCCTGCTGCCCGCTCTGCCTGCGCCGTTGCCCGTCGCCGGACGCCCGCAACCCGGGGAGGCGGAGGCTGGTGACCGGGTCTGGAGCGGACATCTCTCTTCAGAATCAGCGCTCATCGCCACCTCGGGCCCCGGGGTTGTGGCGGACTGGGGAGTAACGGGACGGTCAGCACACCCCAGGGACCCCCGTCTCGGTTCAGAGACTTCCCCGTAAGCCCCGGGAAAGGCCGGATGCCCCGTAAGCCCTCGTGACCTATCCGACGCTACCGCTCCCGTTTGCCGGGATCTTTGATGGGATGAGGATTCACCCCGCATCATTCGTGTTTATTTCTAATACCTTTCGAGTTTAAGTAATTTTTCTGACACTTAGGAAAAACTCGGGGTGAGGGGGAATCCTCCCTTCTTCACCACTTTAACGACACGGAACTGGGAGTTTTGTTTGCAAGGTCGAAGGAAAAAGAAGAAAAAGAAAAAACAAGGGGGAGGGGGAGAAGGGGGAGGGGGAAAAGGGAAAAAAAAAAAAAATCGAGTCTGTTGAAAGCCCTTTGGTGGCCGAGGAGAGAGAAGGAGGAATCGTGTGTTAGTCCGACCTGTGGAATTTATGACTCCCCCTAAGCACAGACATGATAAGGACTCAGAAAACATCTTGGATCTTTTCAAGCCGGCAGCCCCTGAGGCTTTGATGTAGATTACTTTGCAGAATAACCCAATACTTTTATCGTGGGGTTGATACTCTGCTTGTTTAAGCGCATGCCTCTCGGATCGGGTTAGATGCTAAACGTTCTCTCCCGAATGGATTCGCGTTGCTGGGAAGGGAGCAAAGACGAGGAAGTTGGGGGTGGCACCTTGTGCCGGGCTGGGCACCGCCGCTCTGCGAGCCCCGGCAGCCGACGCAGGCCGTCCGCACTGCCACGGCCACCCCCTGCCACCGCACATTGCTGTTGTCGGACCTCGTTTCGAATCACTCCGGCTCTCCGCCGGAAAACAAAGACGTAAGGAGAGAAGGAAGGAAAAAAAAACCAGATTATGCACCAGAGGCTTTGTGCAGCCACAGGCCGGTGCAGATGACCCCAGACGGTCGGGTCCAGTGGCCATACCCTTCTGGAGAGACTATCGTTGTGTCCAGGGGGAACTAGAGGCTTACCCCGTCTTGCTCTATGACCCTATTTCCGCGGGCTGGCCACTGGCCTGCTCCCATGGAATTCGCTGGTGCAGGGCGACCGAACCCCCCGGGGCAGCTCTGCTGGCCGGTGAAATACATGAAATACATCCTTGCCTGGAGATAGATATGTATATACATATGTATGTATACATTTATGTATGTGTATATATATATGTATGTATATATATATATATATATATATGTATGTATATATATATATATATAAAGAGTATGTATATACTTTTTAATAGCTAGAGCAAGAAAAGCTGCAGCAGTGCGCTCCGGGCCGTGGTGCCTGCCCCAACAGTCTGAGAAGCTCTTGTGCCTGGGCCCCGCTGGCGTATCCCTCCTCGAAGGGCCTGATCCGGTCACAGAGGCCGTGAGTCACCGGCGACGCGCATCCGAGGGGCGGCCCCGACGGCATGGTCCCAATGGGTGAGGGAGGTGGCGGGTCTGCTCCCGAGGAGGGAGCCCAGGGCCCGATGGATACCGGTCCGTCCGCTCCCTGAGGATATCGCCCTTCTCCCGTACGGACGCTCACCGGTGCACGCAGAGCTTCTGTTATCTTTCTCGAGGGGAATGTCCTCTGAGCTCACCAGCCACACTCTTTCGGCTTTGCAGCGGGAAAGACAGCCGGGACGCGCTGGGGAGCCCGAGGCAGGCGTGTCCCGTGGTCCCCAGCCCTTGTCCAGAGCCATGCCGCTCCCAGGGAAACTGCAAGTCAGGGTCCAGATGGCATAATAGTGCCACTAACGTGCATGTCGATTACCACGCCAAGCAAAACTTTGAATTCCAGCTGCAAAACGGCTTGCACATGTTTGCCAACAGTGAGCCCCTGAGCTATCCCCTCCCCAGCCCAGGGGCAATGTAAGGCCGATGTCCTTACTGCCTTCCTAGTTGATTCATTTCCTACATTTCCCAGCTTTGAAATGTAACCTTGTCATGGCAGTAATGCACGCCCCATGGCCGTGTCCTCCCATGTGTCTCATCAACGATAGTATTCCTGCTGATTTCTTTCCCCTGCTCCAGGGCCTTCCACGGTAAGATGGTGTGGGACTGCTGCCCCATAGCACCCCCTCCACCTGTGTTTCACAGTGGGCCCAATCCAGGAAACCTGTTCAGTCAGCAGAGGCGTGGGGTGACTCTAGCCTGCATAGACGGTTTGTTATTTGCAAGGTCGAAGGTTTCAAAGGCTGTAACTGTTCACATCCCTGCAGTGCTGTGGTGCTTTGTGGATAATATTTAGAGCTAGGCAATGTGGGAGGACAACACAGGCTGGTGCCAAGCATTTCTTTGGCCCGAAAGGGAGCAGCCTGAACCTCTCATATGGGACATTTCTTTATTCTTGGGCTGTAAGAAAGCAGAAGATTTATCTTCTTCCATGGGCAAACCTGTTACTACCTGAACAAGCAAAAACTCAGTTCTTTTGGCTCCAAGGAGAAAATGGTGCCTGACTGCTCTCCATCATCTCCCATCTGCCCCCAGCTATCTTCCCTTAGTTCTTGGAAGCACAGAGGAGTCTTATCTCTCTTTTTTTTTTTTTTTTTTTTTTTTTTTTTGGTGTGAAGAGAGGCCCCAAAAGAATTCAAAGGTAGGGCCAGGCCTGGATCTCAGGGCCAGACCCTTCACCTGTGGCTCACACTGCCATCCTCTGGCCAGTGGCATTGTGGCTCGGCTCCTGGGGATCAATCCTGACTCTGCCTCAATTTGTCTCTGCAGCCCTTCTGCACCTAGGACACTCCCAGCTACAGGAGGCTTTTCCAAAGGAGATCCTAGTCAACATCAGATAGAATCATGTAATTGTTTCCATTGGAAAAGACCTCTAAGGTAATTGAGTCTAACTATTGACCTAATACCGACATGGCCATTAAACAATGTCCCACAGTGCCATGTGCGTATATTTCTTGAACACCTCCAGGGACTGTGACTCCACCATCTCCCTGTGAATCCTGTTCCAATGCTTGTCAAGCCTTTCTGTGAAGAAATTTTTCCTAACACCCACCACCACACCTGACACAATTTGAAGCTACTAGATACTAAGGAGAACAGATGAACACCCACATCACTACACCCTTTCTGCTTGTTGTAGAGAGCAGTAGCATCTCCCCTCAGCCTCCTCTTCTCCAGAAGAGATAGGTAGTCCCTTCTCCAGGATAAATAGGGTGGAAACTAGATCTAGGTGCCTCCTTCTTTTCAGGATCTGAAACCTCCAACCCTCTTCTGAGATTGAGGATGTCATGACATTGGTAGGATTGGAGGGCTGCCATTAGAAGTGACTTCCAGTCTTTCTTCAGCTGAAAGATAGTGATACCTCTACAACATAGAGCATCAAGGGGGGTAACCCTGGTGCAGCTGAGAACAGGCTTCTCTGGACACACATGGGCAGCTACAACTAAGTGCCCAAGAGTAGTTGTGTGTAGTGATTGTGTGTAGGTGTCATATGGTGGAAGTAGTGTATCACTGTTAAGAGCTCCCATGGGTTTTCATCCAACTTAGCAGTCCAAACAAACCAAATCTCAGCCCAGTCTTCATGTTCTTCTGTGGAGGTGGCCTCTGTGGAAGTGGCCACCACTTCTCCACCTCTCTCCAGAGCACAGATCTTCAAAATTCCTTCTCAGCTGAGATCTGATCCAGACTGTACCACAAGGCACCTAGGTTTCTGCAAGGAGTGTTGCTCTATCAGTATTCCAGAAAAGCCTAAAACACTTTAATTGTGGCAGTAGCCTAAAATGCAGGATCCTCAACCCAAGTATCTCCATTGTTTATCTCCTCTCTGTGAAATATGTCAAGAAGCATGAATTTGGCCCAGGTCTCAGATAGCTTGGCTGAAAGAGACTCCTTCCCAACCATACCACAGTGTTGGGATGCTCACCAAGGGTGAGAAGGAGGCAGGTCAGATTCCACCTCTTTCTGAACTGATCTGTGGATTCCTCAACCACAGATCTGTGTGGGTCTCTTTTATTTTGCCTTTTAAACAAAAGCTGGTTCATTTTGCATGGCTTAATTAATAAACCATTGATGAGGGAGAGAAGGAGGCAGCCACTTACTAGAACAGCAGCTTATTTAGCCAGGAAGGAGTCCTGTGCCACTGAGTAATTGATCTAGTTCAATATCTGGGAGAAGGGAACTGAAGTCTGGTGTGCCCAGCTGTGTGGAGAATGCTCCAATACAGTTATCTTCAGTCTGCCTTGACTTTTGCACCCTCAAAATATCTTCCAGCAGACATGTGGACTCTTAAACAAAAAAGACAACCAACCAACAACCAAACCAACCAACCAACCCAAAACCAAAACCTCGCCTCCCCCCCAAAAGAAAATCAACCCCCTCCCCAACAACAGCAACAACAAAAACCAGCCCCAAAACAATGAAAACCAAAATTATCTGCAAATACCTCAAAACTATCTGCAAATATGATCTTGGATTTCCTCATAGAAGTGTGTCATTTGGAAAAGACCTTTAAGATCATTGAGTCCAGCTGTCAACCTGTGGCCACCATGGCTGTTAATTCTTGTTCCAAAGTGCCATGTCCACATACTTCTTGAACACCTCCAGAGACAGTGACCCCACCACCTCCCTGCACAACTTATTCCAATGCATGACCATCCCCCATCTTGTCCCCTTTCACAGATTCCACCATGAACATGTGGACTCAATGCCACTGCTAGCCTACATGACATGGTCATTTCTGCTATCCTTGTTCAACACACAATTACCTGCAGCATCTCCCAGAGGGGATCTCAGGGAACCCACCTCAGGTGTCCCAAACCAGAGGGTGAGATATATTGGAGAAGCACCTCTATTTTATCTTGAACTGGACAGGGAAGGGCCTCGTTATTTTTGGTGTCTGCTGCTTTCGGTGCATGGGCACAGCTGTTTAGGAGATACACTGAGGGAGGGCCTGGCTAGTTTTCACTGGTACCTGGCATATCCTATCAGTGCTACGAGGTTTTGGCTGTGGTTTCCTTTTGTCCAACACTCCCATCCCCACCCCTGCTCCCTTGGGGCTCCGGTAGCACTGGTCCAAACAAAGGAGCCGACCCAGGCCCTTCTGCTAAGCACCAGCCCTGCTCCTTGACCCCTCTCCGCCGCCTGTTCCCGCACTAGACTGCCGGACAGCTGGGGAAAGCCGCGGTCGCGGAGCTCCACCTAGTGCCAGCTCCGGCAATGGGACGGGGATGGCGGTCTCAGGGGACAATACTGTGAACATCACGGGGAGGTCTCCTTCCGACCGGGCTGCAGGCTCTGCGGTGTTCTTTGGCCGGGAAAAGGGAGAGAAATCAGAGCCAATTCCTCAACGCATCTTGTCTTCAAGTTTGGGTTGTCATGTATTTCCTTCTTGTTCTTTCTTTCTGTCACTACTAATAAGGAAAGTGCAGAGTCTTTTGCCATTCAGAACTTTGAAATGAACTCAAGCCCTTCTGTTCCCCTTTTTCCTGGTTTAATGATTACTGAATCTTCACCAGTTTCTGCCAAATGCATCTGGCTTAGACTAATGGCATCTCTGCTGGAGGTCTTCAAACGAACTTAAATCTCTCTGTTCATTGCAGGGGGAATTTGGAACTTTTCCCAGAGGACCTGCACTTGAAGGCACAGATTAGGGGTCTGGATATTAAGAAGAGAAATGTGAGCATTTTCCTTCAAAAATTATGAAACACTGGCTGTGGTCCTGCAGGAACCTGAAGAATGGACCAACTAAATTGCTGGGCTATGATAAATGGTGTTGGAAGTCCCTTAGGAAGGAAAAGTGCTCATAAAAGAGCACTGAAAATCTCCTGTAGCTTTATTCCATCCCTCTCTGCTGTGTGAAGAAGCAGATGCACAGTGCTTCATGTATCCAGCCTTTACAGGAGAGTCTTTCTTCCAATTGTATTTGCTCACTGAATGCCGTGTTGCCTGAGATGCTTCTCACATGTGCCTCGTGAGGAGCTTGTGTTAGCTTCAAGGTTCTCTATTTGCCTGTATATTCCTGAATCTCAGCTCACTAACAATGATGGAGCCAGATGACCTCTGTCCATTCCTTTTTTGATCTTGTGGAAAAACTTTTGACACAACTCCCTGACACGTTTTGAAGCACATGGGATTTCCATCTGCTCCTCTATGAGCCAAGTTCACATCGGCTCAGCTTTCAGGGCCAGATAGGCTTGGATGCACCCCCTTCAGTGTTATTCTCCTTTAATTCTGAAGGCTGAAAACTCCTGCCTTCACATGACCCTCAACTCCCACTTTCCAGCTGGTGCAGGCTATGTGTCAATGGTGCTGAGCAGTGCCATCACATTGACGAACATTTGAAACTGTGTTGTGAGTATGTTAAAAGTCATATATGTTTTCCATAAAATGCAACGTAAACATCTTATTTCTAGCTTTATATTTCCAAAATTATTCTTTGGCAGCTTATATACGATTTAGAAGATCAGTGATTCCTTGCTAATTCAACAACATTAACAAAAATACTGCTATATTACAGCATTAATTATTTTCAGGCAATGGTAGCAAAGAGCAGCTCTATTAAGGTGATAGCATATTTTGTCCAAACAGTTAATTAATCTGTAACACTTGCCACTGGAAAGCCTAACTACAGTTAACACCTTGTAAAATGTAAAAGAGAAGGAAACTATTAACCAGTATATTCTCCTCTTGGTTCAATATGGTGTAGACCAATGCATCCTCTAAGTCATTATGAAAGCTTCAATGACAGAGCCTCTATACTATTAGAATAAACCAAACCTTTATTAGAATAAACCAAACCAGGTTGGATGAGACCTTCAAGATCATCGTGTCCAACCCATCAACCAATCCAACCCACCCAAACAGCTAACCCATGGCACCAAGCACCCCATCAAACCCCATTAAGCCTCTGGTTATTGCCCTCAGAGTCTGGGACAAAGTTAAAGAGACATACTCTCATTTTATTGCAGAAGGGCTTATACAAGCAGGCTGATTTTTGGGAATGGTGATACTACACTCCCAAATTGCTATAGGAGATAAATTTTCCTAAAATGAAATACCTTGCTGTTAAAACATAGGATGTCCAAAGAATTGAATTAGCTATAACTCATTCCAAATGAGATTTCCAGTTGGACACTGCCACATGGATTTTCTAGACTGAGGAGGCAGAAATCATCTCCAAATATCATCCCTCCTGCCTGTTTTAGATGTTTATGTTAGATAGAAAGGATTCATTCACTGGCTTTCATCAGCCCATGCAGAATGCAGCTTGGATGACTGGAGACCACCTGAGGACCTAAATCTTGATGAGAAGAACTCACCGGAACTGGTCACCTATTAGGAGCTTTACAGCAATGGAGATGTTCACGATAAGAAAGTTACAATCACATTCATAATTCTTTGTAAAACAAGTATGATATTTTAAAGTTTGGATATTTAAAGTTGGCTACACCAATGGCCTTCTTTTGCAATGCTCACTGTCATCTGAGAGGCCTTGAACACAAGCCCTATGAGGAGAGGCTGAGGGAGCTGGGATTGTTTAGCCTGGAGAAGAGGAGGCTCAGGGGTGACCTAATTGCCCTCTACAACTACCTGAAGGGTGGTTGTGGCCAGGAAGGGGTTGGCCTCTTCTCCCAGGCAACCAGCACCAGAACAAGGGGACACAGTCTCAAGCTGCGCCAGGGGAGGTTTAGACTCGAGGTGAGGAGGAAGTTCTTCACCGAGCGAGTCTTTCGGCATTGGAACGGGCTGCCCAGGGAGGTGGTGGAGTCATCGACCCTGGAGGCGTTCAAGGGGAGAATGGACGTGGCACTTGGTGCCATGGTCTAGTCATGGGGTCTGTGTTGATAGGTTGGGCTCGATGATCCTTGAGGTCCTTTCCAACCTAAGTGATACTGTGATACTGTGATCTGGAGATAAAGATGAGAACAGCACTTCCAGAAATAACACAGTGCTTGTAAACATTGACTAAAAAAAGCCATGGATAGTCTTGTGTTTGCTTGCAACACGGTAAGAACAGTCTGAATGCATTGATTAGACACTATTTGCACAAACAAAACCTGGAAATGAGATATTAACTTGTAGAGAAACAGCCAAAAGACCATTGCTTCTGCCTTGAGATAGACATGTTTGCTAAGTTCTCCCCCTCTACTCAGCCCTGGTGAGACCCTACCTGGAGTACTGTGTCCAGTTCTGGAGCCCCTATTACAAGAGGGATGTGGAGGTGCTGGAACGTGTCCAGAGAAGGGCCACGAGGATGATCAGAGGGCTGGAGCACCTCTTCTATGAGGACAGACTGAAGGAGTTGGGGCTGTTCAGTCTGCAGAAGAGAAGGCTCCGAGGTGACCTAATTGTGGCCTTCCAGTATCTGAAAGGGGCCTACAGGAAGGCTGGGGAAGGACTTCTCAGGATCTCAGGTAGTGATAGGACTAGGGGGAATGGAATGAAGCTGGAGGTGGGGAGATTCAGGCTGGATGTGAGGAGGAGGTTCTTCACCATGAGAGTGGTGAAACCCTGGAATGGGTTGTCCAGGGAGGTGGTCGAGGCCCTGTCCCTGGAGGTGTTTAAGAGCAGGCTGGATGAGGCTCTGTCCAGCCTGATCTAGTGTGGGGTGTCCCTGCCCATGGCAGGGGGGTTGGAACTAGATGATCCTTGTGGTCCCTTCCAACCCTGAATGAAACTATGAAACTATGAAACTAAGTTCCATGAAACTAATTGTGTCTTCTCCTCAAAGTAACATAAACATGGACTGGTCCATAAGAGATGTGAATAGAGCAGCAGCTGGTTTCTCTTCTCAGTGGTGATACAAAAGATTTATGCTACACAGAGTTGATGAAAATACTGGCATCAAAATTAGAACCCAGATTACTTCTCAACCTGAGAGTCTTCATGATGGACCACCATCAAGGTTAGCAGAGAGTCCTCATCCTTGCTTACATGTGGTTTAGTTTTGATGCTGGAACTGTGCATAGAAGTATTTTCCTTAATATTCTGGTAAATCTAGAACAGAGAAGAAGAAATAAAATACATCTTCTGTTGTTACTTATTGTATTTGGGAAACTGCTTTTCTCGTTGTGAAGCAGAGAGTTGTAAGGAACATTCCACTTTCTCCTGAGCGAGAATCACGCTCTCATCTGCCCATTACTTCCCACTGACTCCAGAGGGAGTCCAGACAACTGCTTAAGTGAGATGGATCTTATCCAGCCAAAAAGAGCCTGGTCGAGGAAAGGCACTGAACTGCAAAGGAAGATTTTTCTCCCAGATACAGTGCTTTGAAGTTGCTCATCAATTTGTCTCTATGCTTGGCAGCTTCTGCCAGGATAAGAATTTGCAGAGTCTTATGGCTGCAAAGACAAGAATCATTCATTTATCCCCACATTCCAAAAGGCTTGCAAAGAAACTTTACTGGGAAATACTGTCTAGCCCAGAGTAGATACCCAGTAGGACTTGATAGGAGTTGCTTGTCCACTTTGAGGAAGAGATCGCAGTCTGGTAAGGATGGAATATGACTTCCTCACATCCTGTTTATTATTTTGACCTTTAAGAATGACATACAGCCTTCCATCTGTGAGGACATGGCAGCATGTACTTATGGAGGCCCTTTTAGTGTTCCCTGGCAGATAGTCCAGGCTCAGCTCTCCTCACCTGGCAGCAGCATGACCAAAGGAAACTGCAGTGGCTCCTGCACAAGGGAAACTTGTTCTCAAAGCACAAACAGAGATTTCAGCCTTTCAGAGGCACGGTGTAGGCAGTGGGAGAAATGAAATCCTCACCAGGGAGGTTAGGATTCCTCCTGATATCATAAGAAATTTCCCCAAATCCTTACATACATCCATGGGCAATGTATTCATAGCACAGTGGTGTACTTGAAAAAAACAGAACACTGTTTCTCAGCTCATTGTGATCTATGGGGCTACACATAAAAAACACCCCAAACCAAACCAAACCAAACCCAAAACCCAATCCACAAACCCAAACCATTTTTCTTCTTTTTGTGTTTACTTACTGCTCCTTCTGCCTCAGCCAACTGACAGGTGAGAGAGGAAACCAGCCAAGCAAAAGAGGGTCTTTTTCTGGAGTCAAGGGCCCAACAAGACTGCATCACACGATAGCTGCAGGAGAAAAAAGATGCTTAAAGAGGTGTGAAAACATATTAGCTGTCAGGCTCTCTGTAAGTGACTACATAGAAATGTGTAATTTGGATGAGAATCAGTCTGTAATCTGAGAACAAGAAGTTGCCTATGAAAGGAAAGCACATTTAAGTATAGACAACAAATTAGTCCTTTCAAACACACTTAACCTTTAGCATTGATTATTTCTGCTTTAGGACAAAAAAACTTACATAGGACAAGTGAAGGGTCCTGCATCTGAGGGGAAGTATAAACTGGCACCAGTACAGGTTAGGGGCTGCCCTGCTGGAAAGCAGCTCCATAGAGAAAGACCTTGGAGTCTTAGTGGGCAGCAAGTTCTCTATGGGACAACAATGTGCCCTTGTGGCCAAGAGAGCCAATGGTATCCTGGAGTGCATTAAGAAAAGCATATCCAGCAGGCCTAGGGAGGTTCTTCTCCCCTTCTACTCTGCCCTGGTGAGACCACACCTGGAATACTGTGTCCAGTTTTGGGCTCCCCAGTTCAAGAGAGACAGAGACCTGCTGCAGAGAATCCAACAGAGAGCCATGAAGGTGATTAGGGGACTTGAGCATCTCCCCTATGAAGAGAGACTGAGAGCCCTGGGGCTGTTTAGTCTTGAGAAGAGAAGACTGAAAGTGGATCTCATCAATGTGTATAAATATTTGAGGGGTGGGTGTCAAGTGGAGGGAGCCAGGCTCTTTTCAGTGGTGCGCAGTAATAAGATGAGAAACAATGGGTACAAGCTTGAACACAGAAGATTCACCTCAACCTGAGGAGAAACTTCTTTACAGTGAGTGTGACAGAGAACTGGAACAGACTGCCCAGAGATGTTGTGGAATCTCCTTCTCTGGAGACCTTCAAAACCCACCTGGAGGCATTCCTGTGTGGACTACCCTAAGTGATCCTACTTTGGCAGGGGGGTTGAACTCGATCTCTGGAGGCCCCTTCCAACCTCTAATGTACTGTGATACTGTGATAAGCAACCTTTTTCAGAGTTAGAAGAGCATCTCTTTTCTTTTGGAGCAAAGTGCAGTGTACAAAAAAATAGAAGGTAATGCAAACAGTGACCTGGAAACAATAAATTCTCATGCTGCACATCACTCAGCAAATACACTTACACCTCTTTTGTAGCATAATATGGTGGGTCCATTTTAAATCCACTTTGTATTAATTTGTAAAAGTTTGTATCAACCTGAATGCCAGGGTAGGGATTTACACCTGTGGGAAATATTGGAGAGTACATGTTAATTCAGAAGTTGCTAACAACAAGCAGCACACTCTTGCTGTGTTACAGAACATACCCAAAGAGAATATTTCCCATAGTAGTATTCCATAAGACCAGACATCACTCTTCATTGTGTATGTCCTCTCAAATAAGCTTTCAGGAGCCATCCATTTAACTGGTAAACGAGCCTGTACAGATAAGAAAGGAGGCCAGGTCATGCTCTACATGACTCACTGTAGCTCTCACTGCTTGAATGGGATCAATTCATGTTTGCTGAATAAAAAGCTGGGCCTCTCTTAGTAGCCCCTTAAATTTTTCCTTAAAGAGAGAAATAGGAGCTTCTAAGGAAGCAGTTAATCTAATTCACTTTAGATGATTATTTAAGAAGGAGATGAGCTTTCTTCCCTTCTCTGACTTCCAGAATGAGTAGCTCAGATGGACACATCTGCTCTCCCATTCTTCATGCAGCAGGAAGACCTGGTAGATGCTACTGGCCCTATACTATTGTTGTCCATAACAGTAAACAATTCCCAGCACTTCCCATTGATGGATTTCAGTGTACCTTAGAAAAGACATAGGTACCTTCGCCTTTACAGTACTAGCTTAATCAGGTTAACTATAAGCTAAGAATCTGAATTTGCTAAAGGCTCAGAAAAAGTGAGATTTCTGCACTATTTTTCTGGGTCTCTATAAACCTAACAAGGAATCTGAAAATGAAAAACTTTGATTTCTTGGTTTCTTATTCTTACCATGGTGTCAAAAAAAAGAGTGCACTCAGGAACTTACATTGCCCCTGACAACATAGTTGGAGTCATTTACTACATCTCTGGCAAGGCCAAAGTCACATATTTTCACCACTTTTCCATGGGTCACCAGTATATTCCGGGCAGCGAGGTCTCTGTGAATGCACTTAGAAGGAAAAGAAGGGTTAATGATCTGCAGCACTCGGTATCAGAGGGAGGTAAGTCTCCTGACTCACTTATAGCTCTCTGAATTTCTTCCTCTTTTCACATAGTTTGGAGAGTGAGCAGGCTGGACTGTCTGTCCCTGGTTGCTTATGGCAAGGAACAGGGCTAAAGCAGGCAGAAGTGCGCAGCCACTTCTTCCTCAGGGCCATATATAATATGGTAGTCCAGTCCTTGCCATGAAGGAGGTACAGTACAAACCTGCCACTGTGTGGCTCTGTTCTTCAGCCTGCCTTTTACAGACTGATGTATTTTTGCCATCTTTTCTATTGAAACAGTTTGCTACCCTTCACCATACCGATTTGGACTCCAGAAACTCCATTCCTTTGGCAACTTGATAAGAGAAAAAAAGAAGGTCTTCAAATGTGAGCACATTGAAATCCTCTTCTTCGTCCAGCTGTCTGCTTGCATGTTTAATTGTATCTGTAAAAAAACAATGGAGTGTGAGTTTTCCATGGGCTTCCTTACTCTCTGGTCAATACTACTCCCTGTTATAAGGATTTTCATGCGCTCCAAACAATAACAACATCTCAAAGAGCATTCTTTTACATCCTTTTCTTGGATACACAATAAAGGAAAGGGTATTTTCATACTCAAATACTGTATGTACCATGACCAGAAGCATCAGCCTCTGGTCTTAAGTGTTGTAGAATCCTTCTCCATCAAAATTTCTTCAAGGAGGGAAGAGACACATATCATAGAGATGTGCCTCCTGTGTGACTGAATCTAGTTTGGCTAGATAATAATACAGTATCACAGTATCACAGTATCACAGTATCACTAACTTTGGAAGAGACTTCGAGGATCATCGAGTCCAACTTATAAACACAGACCCCATGACTAGACCATGGCACCAAGTGCCACATCCAATCTCCTCTTGAATGCCTCCAGGGACAGTAAATACAATAATAACAGAATTACTAGAGATAAAAGCAATTGAAAGTCTTACCTTCCTCACAATACAGCACAATCCCATTTGGTTCAGATGTTACATTCATATTTTGACTTCTTTGTGTAATTTCAAATTCACCTTCTCTGCACAGAGTTGTATTCACATCATACTGCAAGGGAGTTCCCTTCCTGGAGTGGGTGACATGTTTTCAGAGGTTAGAAGGAGTGGATCACATAATCTACGCATAAATTGTTTTGCAGCTTAAAAGGCATGATAATTGTTGCTATTAAAAATCTGGGCACAGACATGAGCTTGCCTCAAAACTGGAAAGAAAAACAAGGGATTGCTTGTCTTTGCAGTCCAGGGAGAAGTCCATCATAAGGAGACTCAAATCTCAGCTCCTCCCAAAGCACTTCTTATTAAAATACGTGAGGGCACGTTATCAAGAATTCAATAACTTCACCAATTTACAGCACAGCTGACAACACAACTTAAAAGAGACAGCAGCTGTGCCAAATATTAAGGTGTTTCTGAATGTTTTACCTGGAATTTTGGTCCAAATGGATATTGTGGTAAAAACTGAAATTGTGCTGTTTAAAAATATCTGTCAGTGTCCAGTGAAACTTTTCTCTCTTGCTCCTTAAGTAGTTCAGAAGGTCACCATAGCAACAGTACTCAAATATCAAGTAGATTGGTCCTGAAATAGTTGGAAATGTAAATGCATCTTGCCATTTATAGCACACTCCCCATTAAAGCCTTAGTGATGTCTCATCTTTTCCCAGGACTAATCTGTATGAAACACCCCAAATATCTTCCCTCCCAGATAGATAACTGGTAGTGTTGGGCATGTTTACTGATGGCAGTTACTGACTGGAATACTCCTTTGGAAAGTTTGTCTTGCTGATTTTTCCCTGCTGTGCATTTCCCAGGGGATACTGCAAATCCCTATAAAGGCAGAAATGTTCTTCCCCACGCCATATGGCACTGGGGAGAGCAGCACAGGCTACAAAGATGCAACATATTGTCTAAACCATACACTATTCAAGCAAAAGATGCCCTTTGCTAATTATCTTGATGGCGGAATGGTTTCATTTGACCTATTCCCTTTCATTTATCTAGACTCCCTTTATGCTCTAGAAAAATCCTTTTGTTTTCACAAAGGTCACCTGAAACCCAAGTGTGTTTGCTGGGAGGACCTAAAGGAGGGAGACTTTGCAAGGGAATGTGTTTGAATGGAGCAATGGTCAGGACACTTTCTCAAGAATGAATAATATCTTGAATTCCCAGCCAGGCAGGTGTGCAGAACAGCCATGACAAGCCAGCAGGAACAGAGAAAATGGACCAGGGAGACCTCTGTCTAGATGTTAGGAAGAAATTCTTCATAGAAAGAGTGTTTGGCCATTGGAATGGGCTGTCCAGGGAGGTGGTGGAGTCACCATCACTGGAAGTGTTTAGGAAGAGACTGGATGGGGCACTTGGTGCCATGGTTTAGTTGATTAGATGATGTTGGATGGTAAGTTGGACTTGATCTCAAAGGTCTCTTCCAACCTGGTTAATTCTATTCTATTCTATTCTATTCTATTCTATTCTATTCTATGCTATGCTATGCTATGCTATGCTATGCTATGCTATGCTATGCTATGCTATGCTATGCTATGCTATGCTATGCTATGCTATGCTATGCTATTCTGTCACATATCACCCCTGCAAAGTCTTACACTGGCTTCACCAACTTCTGCCTCAGAAAGACTGACTATGAATTTGTGGATATTTGTGCCAGAAAGCCCCTGTCAAACAAGGTAGGGTACACTATGAAAAGTCTGTAAAGTCTTTCAGAGGATGGATGTGAAGGTTTTGAGAGCTATATAAATGCTTCTGAACATGTGACTTATTGTAAGGCTCAAAATATCCCTGACCTACCCAGTCAGACCAAGATGGTATTCCCTGCAGCTCTCCTGCCTACACCATCACCTCTTGCCAAATTTTCCAGAAGGCAGTGGCAGCCTGTGTAGTTTTAAATCTGCTAAGGCCACCGCCACCTAACTGTTGCTTTCTTCTTATGCCTCAAATATCTTTGCATGACAGTATTCCTGTTGATGGGGAATCCAGAGTTAACTTCTATTTAGCCTTGCTGATGTCATAAAGATCTGGCAGAAAATCTGTCAAGTTTTTCAGTGGCAGATGTTATTACTCATGATTCGGACAAAACACTGGGTAAACCTCTTCCCTGTTCCTGGAGCCATCTGCTCTTCAGTCTCCTCATCTGCTCCTATTCACTGATGGAGTAGCCAGAGGGGGAGCTCTTGGGACAGGAATATCCATGTACATTGATTCAGTGGTAACAAATTAGTGATAATATCCTGCCACTTTCATCTTAGATCACCTTTGTTTAGTTCTTTCTGTCTTGCTGTCTCTCTTTTCATTATCTGCTTCTATCCTCATCTTTCTTCATCCCTCTCCTGCTCTTTTACTGTTAATTTTCTTTGCTGTCTAGCCTTTGGTATTTGTTCCATTTCTTTCCAGAACGTCACTGTTTGGTGAGCAACATGATTAGGGAAAAAATATAAAGAAGAAGAAGAAAGCTTTTTAATGTGAACAGAATCATGTGGATAAAAAATTACTCTACATTCAGGAATTTTTTCCTTTTTACTTAATCTCATGCTGCGCCAGGGGAGGTTTAGGCTGGGTGTTAGGAAGAAATTCTTCATAGAGAGAGTGATTGCCCATTGGAATGGGCTGCCCAGGGAGGTGGTGGAATTGCCATCACTGGAAGTGTTTAGGAAGAGACTGGATGGGGTGCTTGGTGCCATGGTTTAGTTGATTAGATAGTGCTGGATGATAGGTTGGACATGATGATCTCAAAGGTCTCTTCCAACCTATTCTATTCTATTCTATTCTATTCTATTCTATTCTATTCTATTCTATTCTATTCTATTCTATTCTATTCTATTCTATTCTATTCTATTCTATCCTATCCTATCCTATCCTATCCTATCCTATCCTATCCTATTCTATTCTCACTTAATAAAGTGGCCCACGTCAGTGCCGTCACCGCTGTGATAGGAAAACCTCTTCTGTGGAAGGGCTGCTGCACCACTTCATGCAAGTACAATTAGAAAGGACCCATTTTTTGTACACATGTATGGCCTTAACTTTACTTTCAGTTCATCTTCATTCTATTTTGGCCAGTGTAGAACAGTAAAATCAATTGGGCAAAGACAGGATTTAGGGGTGAAGGAAAGACTATCAGCATTAGTAATAAATGATTAATTATGGCTTGGATGTTTTTAATACTGCTTTCATTGATCCTTTTTGTTTGGTTTGGTTTTGTTTTTTTTCTTTTAATACTTCTTTTCTGTTTAGTAGACCTCATTGGTCTGGAAGTTTTCATTGGCACCTTTCCACAAGTTACCTGAGACAGTGCAAGCTCCTAGTAGGTTCACAATATTTTCGTGGCTTCCAATATGAGTCATCATTTTCAGCTCAGACATTAGAGCATCCTTTTCTGAAGCATCAGGTTTTTCTGTAAAAATAATAACACAGATTTGGAAATCTCCAGCAGAGAAATAAAAGAAAAATGTAGATGGTTGTGATGCTTTGTCTCATGCAACTGGGCCAGGCAGCCAAGAGGGCAAATGGCATCCTGGCCTGCATTAAGAACAGTGTGGCCAGCAGGAGCAGGGAGGTCATTCTGCCCCTGTACACTGCACTGGTTAGGCCACACTTTGAGTACTGTGTCCAGTTCTGGGCCCCTCAGTTTAGGAAGGATGTTGACTTGCTGGAACGAGTCCAGAGAAGGACATCAAAGTTGGTGAGGGGTTTGGAACACTAGCCCTATGAGGAGAGGCTGGGGGAGCTGGGCCTGCTTAGCCTGGAGAGAAGGAGACTCAGGGGTGACCTTATTGCTCTCTACAACTACCTGAAGGGGGGTTGTAGACAGGCAGAGGTTGGTCTCTTCTCCCAGGCAGCCAGCACCAAAACAAGAGGACACAGTCTCAGGCTGCGCCAGGGGAGGTTCAGGCTGGAGGTCAGGAGGAAGTTTTACACAGAGAGAGTGATTGCCCATTGGAATGGGCTGCCCGGGGAGGTGGTGGAATTGCCATCACTGGAGGTGTTCAGGGGGAGACTTGACAGGGTGCTTGGTTGCATGGTTTAGTTGATTAGGTGGTGTTGGATGATAGGTTGGACACGATGATCTTGAAGGTCTCTTCCAACCTGGTCTGGTCTGGTCTGGTCTGGTCTATTCTATTCTATTCTATTCTATTCTATTCTATTCTATTCTATTCTAATTTCAAATTCATTGAACTGACAGCACGTTTGGGAACATTTAAAGAATCATTGTATAGTGGGGAAAGATTTAGCCAGAAGTGGAAAGAAAATATGTGTGAGTGTATCATTAGAATGATTGGAAAAGCACCCATAAAATGTTAATAGTTGTCATCCTTGGGCTGACAAGGAATGACAGCAGTGTATTAAGGTGTTCACATTACTTCCAACACTGTTTCTGCTCTGGAGCTGCCAGAACACATCACTGCTTGTGAAGGGCATCTATAATTTATTGTACCTTTTAGCATTTTGACTGCAACCTGGACTGAATCTCCTTCATTTCTGATTCCATAAGCTGTTGCATTCACCACCTTCCCAAAAGCCCCAGAACCAAGGACCTGTCCTACAAGAGACAACATGGTAATAATATTTGCAGCTGGTACAGCACGGGCTACTACTCTAACACTGTGAATTGACTTGTGGACTGCTCACCAAATTCCAGGTTTTCCCTGGGAAATTCCCATTTGAGGTCATATTCAAATTCTCGAAAATCAATGTAGATGTAGTTGTTATCCAACGGCCCTACCATCCGTATCATTTGCAACTGGCTTTCATACCTAAATTGCTTTGGAGTTAAACAAAAGGAAAAGAAATAAAAAAGAAAGGAAAAGAAATAAAAAAGGTGGAATAAGTCTTAGAGAAGAAGAATTAGCCTGGTAGAAACAAATGGAAAAAAATTAGGGAAAGGAAAGGGGAAAGGGAAGGGAAGGGAAGGGAAGGGAAGGGAAGGGAAGGGAAGGGAAGGGAAGGGAAGGGAAGGGAAGGGAAGGGAAGGGAAGGGAAGGGAAGGGAAGGGAAGGGAAGGGAAGGGAAGGGAAGGGAAGGGAAGGGAAGGGAAGGGAAGGGAAGGGAAGGGAAGGGAAGGGAAGGGAAGGGAAGGGAAAGGAAGGGAAGGGAAGGGGACAGGTGTTTATGTTTGCTTGTACCTTTTTGTACTTCTGAAAAATGAACAGAAACAAAAAACCCATCAATAGGAGCAAAAATCCAACAGTGACATAGAAAGCAGCATTGTCCGGAGGGGAGGAAACAGCTCCTGCAACTTTAAGAGATACATATTACTACCCACTGAATTAGTGCTTGTTTGTACAGCTAACGATGCAAGGAGAAACTGTGGTGGCTTGGTCAGTTCTGCCAGACTGCAGCCCTTTCATGCCTGAGCCTTCTCTACACAGGAAATCAGATGGAGCCACATGCAAAGCATGATGCTGGGCAGGAAATATTAAGTGCTGGGCAATTCTGTCATCAGTTTTCATTACAAAAACATATAATAAACCTAAGTTCACAGAGATGTTGTGTGATCCAGATTTCATGAGCACAAACAGGAGCAAGCAATTCCCCCTCCAATCACTTCTCAGACCTCTTTCTCCTGATGCCTTCCTCCAGACAGTGTATGTTGGGTACCAGAGCACCTGTTATTGGTGGGTGGATGGTACACAACCGGCTTGGAGCATTGCTCTGCTGCTCAGCCAGGACCTCTCTTAACAAGTCAAGCCCAAGGTGCTGGTGGTTCAGGAAGTGTTACATGAGACCTGTCCTCATATTCCTAAAGGCATAAATATGAAGCATATAATCTACTGTGATTTCAACATAAATGCTCAAACTCTATCAGTGGTCACACCTTTTGTCAGCTGTAGCCAAGAGCACCAAAGAGCTTGTTTGTCCATGACAAAGGAAAACTCTGTGCTGCAGATATCTGGGTGCTTCAAAACTCTGCCCAGATGCCACAGCATGTTCTCTGTAAGTGAAATGTTTTGTCCTACAGCATGGATGTGATGCTATGAGTATAAATGCCATCATATTGATTTTCTTGCTCAACAAGGAAAGAATCTCTCATGTCCTCTACAAGATGAGAGACTGTATGGTGGTTCACAGCCAGGGCTTAGCTTTCTGCCACTTGCCTACAGCAGTTTAAGAAGGTCACTTCTCTGGTACTTGCTTCTGCTACCCAGACAAGGAGTGTACCTTGAGTGGGTCTCTTTGCTCAGTCATGCTCAAACTCGGGCATGAAATGACCTCCAATGGGGCGGGCAGAGCAACCACGGGCTCTGCAATGACCTTTAGGAGAGGAACAAAAACCAATGCCTGCCACCAGCTACCAAAATGGCTTCAGCTCTTTGCCAAGCTGCTGCCTCCAAGTTTCAGGTAGGGATTACCAAGAGGGTATGAAAAAGCAGACCCTAACATAGCCATGGCTCCACCTTGCACCTCCTATTCATGTGATATTTTTGCTCATTTTAATGTGAGAGGCCTCTTCTTTGGGACCAAAGGAAAGACACATCTCCCCCTCACCTTTCACCAGACTGCATACACACAGTGCTTGTGTTTTACTTGCAGTTTCTTTGAATAGTCAGCCATTTAGGCAAATGAAAACCACTGTAAATCCTACCATGTCATCTTTGATTGAGAAAACTTGTGCTAAAGAACTGGCTTATGGTACCTGACAGGTTAATGAACCTTTTTTCACAGGCTGAACCAGCAGAATTTTTTGCACAGCACTCAACAGAGAACGTTGTTGTTGTGTCTTGTAAATCTAAAGTGCTGTTTGAAATCCATGACCCCAGGGATCTCCTCTCTGGCACGAAGTTGTGAATCCCTTCAGTGATTTCTTCTGTACAGCTGTAAAAGAAAGCAGACCAGTTCTAATGTTTGGTTCATGGTGACATTTTCCAGGGAAGAAGGTGAGATGCTTCAACACATGGCTTACGTATGTTTTGTAAGAGAGGGAAGGAGGGAGGGATAGATGGGCTTGGTTGTTTCTTTTTGTTTGCTTGTTTTTGCTGTTGTTGGGTTTTGTTTGTTCGGGTTTTTATTAGTTTTGGGTTTGGGTTTTGGCTTTGGCTTTGTTGTTTTTTTTCCTGTTAGAGTGAGGATCCCTACTTTGTAAACTAGACACTCTCATTCTCTGCCACTGTTCTAGCAGGACACCTGAACCCCCTGACCTTCCGGACATCCACCAATTTCATGGCTGAAACGACCTTCTGCCTACTGCATCTATTCCCTCTGGTTTCACCTTCACCTCAAACACTCAAACCAGTGAGTGGATCCAATGAGCCACTAATAAAACAATAAAATCAAATTGAACCCCCAGTAAAAGTTCTTTTTCCTAAAGGCATGTGTTTTCAACCACTAAGTCTTTCTCACTCAAGATGGAGAGCATCCACCCTGTATTAATGACTTATTTAAGACCTGATATGTAGAGATACTGTTACACTCACGGGAAAGGAAGCCAACACAGAGGTAATTTTGACTTTTAACTTTCCTATCATTCATCAGATTACTGCCTTATTTACTGTCCACATCAATAAATAAGGAAGTAAATAAAAATTATTCATCTCTACATGTAACTCCCACATGTGAAAGTTGCCAAGAAGAGAAATGTAACAGCATTTTCTTTCCAAAAAGCTGTTTCAAGGAGTGCTTTAAGCTCATTTGCTGGAAATTTTTCTTTCCTCTTCAATTTCCATACAAAGAGAATGACATTAGGAAGCCTTTTTGGAGGTATGGGTGAAAAAACAGTCTAGATATATTAATTTTTTTTGACATTTTGTTAAAATACTTAGAGCTTTAACCACATTTTCCCAAAAGATATTTTGACCCAGTACTCCTCTGCACAGTGGATTTATTAGTTCTTTAGTACACCTAAAATAAAATCTGCAGAGTTCATAAACCAGCTCAAAGCTGTTTCAGCAACTCTTGAAATGTTAGGGCCTGACTCACTGCCCTAAATAAAAAGAGGAAATAGGAACACTCTCACTAACTTTACTGGAAACACTCTCACTGACTTTACTGGCTTTGGTAACAGATCACCATAACAGCTGTATTAATGAAAGCTTAACCTATTAATTAACCTCACTCTAACTAATGCATTCCTTGCATGGCCCTTAAGTTTGATAGGCTGTGAGAAAGACTGGACATTTTAACTACCAAACAACTGGTATAAACCCAGGAATGTTTATTTCAGCATAAAGAACCTGACAAACAAATCTTTACAAACTTCATCTGATGCCAGTAAAAAACCTAAGCACTTTCTACAGTTTTGGTGAGACTATGTTCCATTGTACAAAGAGTCAAGAGTGCATTTTACACCTGGTCTCTTAGAGATCAGTCTTCATGTAATGAAGATATGGTTTTCACAATGAATCAATGAATTATTTACTTGGATGAGTTCAGTTTGGGACAGTTCCTCCAAACCCAGGATGAGGCAGGGTAACTGTCAGCGGTGCAGGAGATCTGGTTGAAAAACAACTGCATTGTTACTTCAGGTTTTCCTGCAAGAGGGTAGCACAAGACAATTTCTGTCAGCATATCAGTGACCAACATGTTTACATTTATGTGGCAATGCTACGTTTACTGAAATCAAGATCTGCTTCTGTGCTTTCAAAATAACTCACCTGCATGTCACTGTGAGAGCTGGATGCAGCCCTCAGACCACCTCCTTCCTCCAGCCCCACACCTCAGTTCTGTGGTACAGTAGTGTGGGCAAGGCAAGGAGAGCAGCCACTTCTCTGTACACGCTCAGCCATACCAAAACAGTGGCAGAGCCAAAATGACAACTCTTGACTTCTGCTTTTTTGACTTGGAGCAAGCATTTGTATCTTGGACAAAAGTTTCAGCTCTGTATGGTTAGAATACTGTCACTGTGTTTTACAGAGCTCCTAGGCTTTGTGGTTTTCTTAAGAAGTATTAATCTTCTCAGTGTATGACTAATTCCTCTTATTCTGTCCTCTCTCTTTATAGTAGACTAAAGGGAAGAGAAAAAAACAACTACTAACTTCCTCCTCTGTTCTCCATCCCTGACCAACACAAGACATAGCACCCACAAGCAGCTGGCATCCTTTTCTGATCCAGTGCCTGTGTGAAGAGAATCACATTCTTGTCTTGTGCTCCTCCATTTTTGACAATAAATCAATGCAGATGAATTGAGGAGTATCAAGGGAAAAGCAACATATAAGCTGCATTTACATCAGTGGCAATATCTCAGACTTTGCTAAACCTTCACAGGGATTGCTTTTTCACTTACTTCTCACATACAGAGTGAATTTTTTTGTCACGACCGTATCATCATTTTCTGCATAAAATACATATATCCCAGACTGGTGATGATGGTTGCAGAACTTGGATGAAATGCTGTGGAGCAAAGTAAAGGTCAAGAGGCCAGCTTCAATAAGAGTTTAAATGCAGTTAAGACTCATATACATATATGTTTGAAACAATTCAACATATATGTTTGAAACAATTCAACACCTTCTAATGAGGAACCCAGACTAAATTAGTTTTGATTAGAGAACAGAAACACCTGAATGTAACTGTTCAGATAAGAGATATTTTTTTCCAGTAGTACTGTTCTCTCCTCATAGCTCCTGAAATGCACAGGGGCTGTCAGGCTGTGATTTTGTTGTCAATCCATTGGAAGACAAGGTATACAATTCATCTTGGCACACATACTAAGACCAGCAAAGGTTCAATCTCTCTACTCTCCAAAGAATTTTGGTGGGAGTTTCTAGCTGATACAATAAGCAATGTTAGGAAATAACAATGCCAGGTAGGATCATACAAGATAAACCTCTCCAGATGGAAACACCTGAGGGAAACTCAGACATGGGATCATCATCAGAAGTTCATTACCAGTGAGACAAAGCACCAACCATCAAGATATTTCAGCAGGAAGAAGGCTGCCCTTCTACTAACCCCTATGGTGATCACAGCAGACGAGGACTCAAACCATGCAGGAAATGGCTTGTGACAATGTAAATGGTGAGGGAGGGCTCTAACAAGTGCCTGAGCAGAAGCTAACAATGGAGGACTGTAGAAGCTTAAAGATTTATCTGCATGACTGACATAGGATGAGGCAGGGAGAAGTGATCAGATGATCTTACAGATTCTATTTCTGTCCTTTTGACTAGGTTGTTGCTGTCAGGACAATCATCATACTCAAATGGCAGCTATTGCAACTCTCCATCATTTGGAGCTGGCATTTTGTGGGCAGAAGTTTTAGCTGACTGGGTAGAAAGCCTCTAAATCTACTGGTAAAGGCAAGTAGGCATATCAGGAGGTTGAAGCAGACAGAAAAATTACAGCATATAGTAGAAAAAGGACAGCATATACTAGTAATTTGCAGAGTAAGAGAAAGAAGTAATGAGCTTGTAACAAGAAATCTAGGTAACTACAATCAAGGTGTTTCTCATTAAACAAGATACATACAAATTAACTAAAAGACCTATGCAATTCTGTACCAAGAAAACTCGCATCAAAGCCATTGGCAATTTTACCTTCTGACTAAGGCAGCACTTCCATATCATTATCGACTTTTTGATGTCTTAATCAGAAATGGCCTTCAAGACATTCTTGAACTCAGGGACTTTTTCAACTCAGATTCTGCTAAGCTGCCTCAGAATGGATGCTGAGGGCAGGGAAACCACAAATCATCTATTGCTTTTGGAATCTTAAGTCTAAAGGATTAAATCCTAATGAAATAACGAGAAAGTCATTTTAAAAAGAGTGGTTTTGATATCTGAAAATATAAGGGGATGTGAGATAAATATTATGAATTTAACAGAGATCATTCTGAGCATGAAAACTCCTTCAATGTATGAGGGAAGTGAAAATCAAGTGTGCTGAAACAGAGATACAACAAAAGTAATCAGAAAATGGAAATTCTGAAAGAATGTCTGAAAACAAGTAAAGGAAGTGGTAGGAGAGATGAATCCTTGGCACTCAAAGCTAGAAGCTAAATAAGGGGATAGAGTTAATAACATCTAGTATGATCTATAATCAGGACAATTTGATAAGGAAATGGCAGAAATAAAGAAAAAAAAGGAAATTAAAAGGGTTATGAAAGGATTAAAGTAGAAGTGTTGGGAGAGGGGGTTACACAGAAGTCGACTAAAATAGTCAAAATCAGGCTCACAATGCATTAAGGTACTCAATGACTTATTTTGTTTTGTTTCAAAAATCCTTCTGCTTTAAAATCATAAAATCTGTGGTGCTATAGCTTTCAGGGAGAGGATTTAAAATGTAATGAAATTTCTACCCCGTCTCTTTTTCCTCAGGTGAAACTTAACTATCCAGTGCTGGTACTTGACCAAAACTGGCTAGCTGGATGTTTGTACAGGCAAATGTAGTTGCCAGGTAAAATAATCCCCATTTTAATGTGTTTTAATATTTTTTCCCCATAAAATAAATAGAATGATAAATAAATGAGTTATATAACTCCCTAAACTAAAAAGAAAGTTATTTAATCAGCAGCACAGTCAGACTGATGGCTGAGCTATCTGTTCATAGCAGCTGAAGTGGCTGTGGCCATGGCTGGCACAGGACTGGCAGCAAGTGAGTCAGCCCAGGACATAGCGGTCCAGAGACACAGGGTGGACTTTCCCCTGCCCAGCAGGTGGTGATCAGCACTCAGCAACTGCTGCTTCTGGGCTGCAAAGGCTATCTGAAGTGACTCATAAATTCCAAGCTGCACCTTCCTGATTAATGAGGGTTACCTAAGCTATTTCAAGAGTTCTCAAAATTGTTATTGTGGGCTCAGTCCATACTACCTTCTTATCTGGATAGAATTCACGCTAGCTGTCAGTCATCCAAGCAGAACTAACTCCTACTCTTAGAATCAGTGAGAAGAGGTCCATACCAGCTGCAAAGCAGATCAACCTGGCATTATCAGCTGGAGGGTGGTACCTATTGGAAAAGAATGAGCAAATGCTCATGGCCACCCCCTGAGACCCCATTTCCACTATCAGTCATGACCAAAAAGAACAGATCTGCCTAGCCCATGTCAGGCATTGCAGATTAATCACCAACATCCACCCAATGCTATCAAAGTTTGCTGATAGTCCTTACTTTATCAGCAGTGACAGAGTTCCTGTGGCCATTGCCAGGAGATGACAATTTTCTAATCTGAACTGAGATGTCTCTGAACCTCATGAGGGGCTGACTCCTATACATCACTAGATGCAGATGAAAAGGTCAGTTGGTTGCAAAGATGACTTGAAAAGCAAGTGAATAAAATGAAGTGTACAAAAATACTGTGGAAAGTGAATAAAATGAAGTGTACAAAAACACGATGGAAAGAAACCATAAAAGGTATGATCAGATCCGTGACACAGTTTTATGCAGGTGCCAAGAGAGGTTTTAAGAATAAGAGAAGAAATTGGTGCAGCAGCTACATTAACTGCTGTCTAGGTACTGCTTGGTTTAAAGCTAAAACTTTTAAAATGCATCCTGGCTTTATTTTCATTGAAGTGAATAATAGCTGTTACCTTGAAAGCCATGGGACTACACTGAAGGCAACTCTGAAGGAAATTAGATAATGTTATCAAGAAATTAGAAAGCCTAGGGAATGGAGAAAACATTAGCCTTAAACAGGATTCATGCCAGAACTTCGTTGTAGGAAATAACAGAAAAGGTAGATAACTAACAGGTTTATTCAAAACATGTTTTGCAGCAGCGGAAGAAATACATGACCTGGGTAACGAGCAGAACGCTATGTTTCTGTGGCACAGGCGCACTCAGATGGATCTGACAGTGCCTTGGAAATCCATGGAGCCCTGGACTTGATTTAAAAAGTTCAAAAGGCACTGGGAACGTCATCAACAGCAAGATGAAGAAAGGGCAAGATGTAGAACTTGTGACCTACTGTGAAAACTAAAACAGACCTGCAGCTGAGAAATTATGTTAAAAAGAAAGGGAATGGCAAAAGGCAAATATCAGCTGAAGGGCTGCTAGATGCATAACTTCTAAGGTCCTGCTCTGGCAGCGGGGGTTGGACTTGAGGATCTCTGGAGGTCCCTACCAACCCCTAACATCCTGTGATAACTTATCAAAAGGTTTGTTTTAACATGGAGAATAAAGTGATTCCAGAAGTTAGATCCATAAACTGCTGCTGAAAGCCAAATTAATGTTTGAGTGTCTCTTGTTAACATAGCTTCATGATGTGGCCCATCCACATTTTAAAAGCACAAACAGAGTACAAAATATTCATAGATACATTCATAGATTCATAGAATGGATTGGGTTAGAAGGGACCCGGAGGATAATCTAGTTCTGACCCTCCTGGCATTGGCAGGGACACCTTCCACCAGACCAGGTTGCTTAAGGGTTCATCCAATCTGGCCACCTCCAGGCAGGTGACATCCATGACCTCCATGGGCAGCATGTTTTAGTGTCTTACCACCCATATTGTAGAGAATTTCTGCTCAATATCTAGTCTAAATCTACCCTCCTCAAATTTCTGTCCACTCCCTCTAGTCTCATCACTGCAAGCCTTTGTAAAAAGTCCCTTCCTGGCTTTCTTGTAGGCCCCTTATGCAGGTACTGGAAGTCCACTATAAGGTCTCCCTGGAGCCTTCTGCAGACTGAACAGCCCCAGCTCTCTCAGCCTGTCCCCATAGCTGGGGTGGCGGTAGGGGACAGTAAGTAGTCCAAATGAGACATAAAAAGGAAACATTATTATATCCAATTACTTCTAAATATTCGAGTACCTGTGTCCATCCACACTGTGACTTTGTTTGCAGGGAAATGTTTTTTTGGCAAATAGCCACAAGCATCTTACTGCTGGATATGCTGTAAAGTTAACTTCCAAGCAAAACTCTTCCTCACCAATTTCAAAATCTTCTTTAGAATCCATGATATTTATAAATCCCTTCTCTGAAAAGAAAAACAAGAGAATAAAATGGATACTATATTACAAAAGTTGGGCTGCTTAATGAAGGAATTTTGGCATCTGTCTGTTTTTTGGTTTGGCTGTCACAAGAGAAAAAAACCCACACCATGTTACATCACAAAAGGCATCCAGTTAATCACAAGAACATAATGCTTCAAAATAGCATTGAAATGACATCACCATATTCAGCTGCAGACAAACAATCTGAGCCTGCTGAAGTTTGCATATTTGGTCAGATCAGAGCCCTTCCAAGATGCTCTAACATTTCTCCCCAGTCTGCACTACAGAGCCAGAAGGCCAACAATGTCATTATTTATTTGTTTTGCTTCAGGTGCATGTTCCAGGTGTCAACAGCTGCATCTCCTGGCTTTTCTCTAACGGGCAACAAAACCACTCAGCATCACCAGCATAATAAGACATTTGAAGTAGCTGTTTCTCCTTCCCTGGAATGAACTGAAGATTTTGTAAACGTCCTGTAGCTGCTCCTTTATTTCTCCATCTAAATTAGACATCTTTGATGCAGGACAACAGAAACAGGAAAAAGTGTTCTGAAGGCATGTGTGAGCCATGAGCTGCTGGTACTTGCTCTGCAAGTGTGATATTAGCTTCACCTAACAGAGCTGTCAGAAGTTTTGTGACCAAACCAAGCTACTCGTTTGAACCTCTGATAAACTCAGTACAATGAGAGAGGATTGTATCCTGTCCTAAAATAGAGGACAAAAAAGATGTGCTGAACTGCCTCTGGGAATATCTGTGTCTTGCCACTGACTGCTGAAGGAATCAAATCGATTGCTTAGGCTAGATGTCTCATAACATGAAATGGAACCCCATCCAAGGAAACTGAAGACCAGGGAAATGTGGAAGGTTGTCCTAAAGGGATCAATGGGACTGGGATAAGCTCTGTGAAAATCACACTCATGTACATTTGGAAATCTCTCTGGAAATGCCTAGTCCAGCTCCTGCTCAGAGAGGGTTCACCTAGATGAGGTTGTACAGAGCCATGTCCAGCTGAGTTTGGGTACCTCCAAAGATGCAGAATCTACAGCCTTTGGGAAATTTGTAGCAGTGTTTAATCAGCCACATAGTGAAAAACTGCACTGTAGAAAGAGTCTTTTGAGTTTTTCTTCTGGTTGTAACCCTATATTCTGCTTGGCATGTTTTATCCCTGTCTAGCTGTCTGGTTTAATAAAAAATACCATCTGGAAACTCCCATATAAACCACAAAAATGTCAGTATTTTAAACCAAGAAGCAATTCCTTTTATAACTGTTCTCCTAGGTTTTGATATTAAAGGCTTATTGGTTTTATAAACTAGATCTTTTTCTTGTGAATGATCTTTTGGATCTGATTCTTCCACGCAGAACATCATCTCTGTGTGTAATGTTAGCAACACAAGCAGCCAAGAGTAAACACTTTCTCCAGAGTGCACACAAGAACTTTGGAGCAGGGTGTGCCATTTCTCTGGAAAACAACTAAGAAAAAGCAGTTTTCTTTCTTGAAGAAGAAATAAAATAGCACATGATTGCTTGGCTTATCATTTTTGGGGCAGATTTAACTGTATTTCTGCCAGGGAAACAGTGAACATGGTTATTCAGTAATGACAGAGAAGTCAAGTGAAATTCTTGAGACTGGAATCAAAGCCTTCACATCTTTGTGTTTATCATGTTTTGCTTTAAAGCAAAGATGTGTTGCAAAATAGCTTACATATTCCTGAATCAAGATTATGTGGTGCTAAAAATTCTGTATTCAACAGTGGTAGAAACTGAGACTAAGAATGGCAGAAGCAAAGGGCTTTGCAGCTGTAGTTGTCGGCATGATCTCTGCTATGCTTTAAAGTGTCCTAACCACCCTGCCTGGCCTCACCAACTACACAATATGGGATAACTTGGTGAAGTATCAGCTAGCAAAGAGCAAACCAGAGCTCTCTGGCTCCAAGGTGTATTAGAGATTAGAAGACCACCCTTCAATATAGTTATGCTAGCCAGACTGCCCAGGCAATTCAGTGCATGCCAACCAAATCAGTTTTCTCTTGGTTAAGTTACGTCATGGCGTTGTTTCCCAATGCAGCTATAGATGCTGACTCATACACAGTTAAGTTGGGGTTTCCCAATGTAGCTATAGATGCTGACTCATGCACAGTTAAATTGGCATTTCCCAATGCAGCTACAGATGCTGACTCATGCACAGTTAAGTTGGAGTTCCCAATGTAGCTGTAGATGCTGACTCATGCACAGTTAAGTTGGGGTTTCCCAATGTAGCTATAGATGGTGACCCTTGCACAGGGATGGCTTAAAGGTAGGACACTGATCATTTCAGAAACTG
Organism: Melanerpes formicivorus; assembly: GCF_026170545.1. Classification (NCBI taxonomy): domain Eukaryota; kingdom Metazoa; phylum Chordata; class Aves; order Piciformes; family Picidae; genus Melanerpes; species Melanerpes formicivorus. The sequence continues at coordinate 53,455,212 of NW_027142353.1, read as the reverse complement.
TGACACTATGACATAGACAGCTTGGTGAAATCTGTATCTGTGTCACTGTTGGATGCTAGCACCAATTCACACCAACAGAAGTTGTCATTAATAGATTAGACTAAAGGCTGGGGCAGATCAGAGGTACAGGATGTCCATGTATAACCTTGGAGAGAGAAGCATGGCTGTCGGCTAGATATACCAACATTCCACTGCTTTAATCCATCATGTATGTAAATGAACAGATTTTTTTATCTGCAAATCCAGCAGGCCCTCTAAACAATTTTTTTTAGCATAAAGGGTATTAAGAGTACAATCATTGTAGCTTGGCTTACCCTGTCAAAAACCACTCCACTCAGCCTTTCAGGGACAGTGACCCAAATATCCCCAGTTATTGACACAAATTCATACTTGGTAGTTTATGGATCCAAGAAGCTACTAGTTCAGAATTAGACATCAACACTGATAAGGGGAAGATCTTTCCCTACCTCTACAGTACCCTTCACCCCCACCTTCCTCTTTACTAAGAAGGTGTATGTAGAAAAAAAAAGCCCAGGTATCATATTCTGTTATTGTAAATGGTGAGAGAACTTCCTGCCCAGAGGTAGGCAGAAACTGAAAAGAGGATATTGCACTGGGAAAGTAATTTCTGAAGAGACTAGGGTAAATATTCTCACTTCCTATCATTTCTGTCTTAGGTGGTGTAAAATCTGAGAGCAACTACATCTAAGGTCCAACACATGAGTGCTTCAGGGGGCCTTGTCTCAGGGCTACAGACTCCAACTCCAGGCACATCATTCAGAAAACTACTCCCAATGCTCGTCTCCAGCAGCATAGGCTGAATTACAGCTTTCCTTTTTATGTTTTGTTTACAAACTTTTGCCTATTTGTGTTATTATTTCCATCTGAGAAACAAAGTTTGTAGCTGGGGCTGCTCTGGACTAACTTCAGCACCACTGGGTTTTAAATCTCTGCATTGCAGAATGAGGATTCCTTTGGGATGCTTTTGATTTTTCACATTTTCAGGCCTTGTGTAACTTGGTGTTAGGAGAATGGTTTTCCTTCAGTGCCTGAAAAGCAGGAGACACGCAAAACAAACAGTAATGCTGCAGTAGTTGTGTCTCTAGTTTCAGGTTTTCCTTCACATTTATCACAGCTGCAGCAGCACTTCTCCATGGCAGTTTGCCAGCACAAACATTTCAATTCCTTTTCTGATACCAGTTGCACAAATTTTGAAGTGAAAATTCTTCCCTAAATTCACTTTCTCATAAAAATCTGGCAAACTCAAATGGTCACTTGTCAGTTGCTCCCTTGCTATAATGGAAAATGTTGATTTCTTCTTTGTTCTGGGTTTTGAGTGGCAAAGCCCATCAGCAGGAACCTTCCAAATGTTTGATTCCCTGCTTTTCAGCCCAGGTCATGCCTGGTACAGATTTTGTATCTGGTGGTTGGGGTTTTTTGCTTGTTTGTTTGTTTTCTCCTGTATAAGATCAATGAGCACTTGGAGGGACCATCCAAAATAACAGAGCAGAGGTTATGAGAACTTCTGCCTTATTTCCCTACCTCCGAAGGTGCAGTGGAGGTGCCATGCATGACTGAAAGGGAGATGGAATGGGAGTAAGTGAGGAGGAGACTGAGGCTATGTCTACAGCTTTTCAAAACCTAAAGTCACAGCAAGACATACCTGTCTCATATTAGTTGAAACTAGTCACTGCTCATCCCAGACGCTGGCCAAACTAGTACACAGAGCATTAATAGCTGAACAGACAGGGAGGTCATGTGTTTTATACTTTTGGCCAGCTCCAGAAATGGTGTTTTGTGTAGTGCTTTACCTCTTGCTGTTTGTACCTGCTCTGCAGCTGCCTACATCTGAGTTGGTGGCACAGAGAACTGCTACACAGCTACATTACTCTTGCCTGCTCAGGAAGTCCAAGGCATAGCCTCTTGGGAACTCTGTAGCTTTGTGTCCCCATAAAATATCTCTGTGACTTTGTGCCATTGTGGCTGAGAGTCACCTATGATAATATGAGATGAATCGCAGCCCGTGTTTCCGTATATACCATTGAAGCAATCATCCAGACTAGATCTCTAAATAGCACTTTCATGCTTTACACATTTTCACTTCTAAAAGCACTTTCTTTTAATGGCAGTTATATGAAAACAATACAAAGAAAAAATTGACTGTCTTCAGGTACCAGTATGACTCTCTTGGCTCTCCTGGACTGCCAGTAAGCACAGTCTTTTTTCTTTGAAAAGGAACTATAAGCATACCCTGCATCCCTGCAAGCAAAGAGCTGCCCTATGGGAAACAAAGCAAAACAACCAACAGAGGGACAACAATTAACACTGGGGGTTATAATTACCTAAAACTGTAACCAAAGCAGTTTGATTTGGATGGGCAGTTGAAGAGCAGGTGTAACGTCCACTATCACTTCTTCTTGCTGCTGAAGTGAACACATACTGGACCCGAACTGCTGAGTGATCTGCTTGATAGTCTAATCCTTCAAACTGGCGATCCTAGTTTCCAACAGAGATTCCCATTTAATCTGCTGATAGTGCCAAATATTACTTATTACTTACACTAGCAGGTGTTGATCTGTTAGAGGGTAGGGTGGCTCTGAAGAGGGACCTTGACAGGCTGGATAGATGGGCAGAGACCAACAGCATGAGATTTAACACATCTATGTGCTGGGTGCTACACATTGGCCACAACAACCCCATGCAGTGATACAGGCTGGGGTCAGAGTGGCTGGAGAGCAGCCAGGCAGAAAGGGACCTGGGGGTACTGGTTGACAATAAGCTGAACAGGAGCCGGCAGTGTGCCCAGGTGGATAGGAAGGCCAATGTCATCCTGGCCTGTATGAAGAATAGTGTGGCCAGCAGGACTAGGGAAGTCATTCTGCCCCTATAATCAGCACCTTGAGTACTGTGTCCAGTTCTGGGCTCCTCAATTCAAGAAAGATGTTGAGTTGCTCAAATGTGTCCAGAGAAGGGCAACAAAGCTGGGGAGGGGTCTAGAGCACAAACTCTGTGAGGAGCAGCTGAGAGAGCTGGGGTGGTTTAGCCTGGAGAAGTGGAGGCTCAGGGGAGACCTTATTGCTGTCTACAACTACCTGAAGGGTGGTTGTAGACAGGTGGGGATTGGTCTCTTCTCCCAGGCAGCCAGCAACAGAACAAGAGGACACAGTCTCAAGCTGTGCAGGGCGAGGTTTAGGCTTGGTCTTAGAAAGAAGCTCTTCAAAGAAAGAGTGATTGCCCTTTGGAATGGACTCCCAGGGAGCTGGTGGGGTCGATGTCTCTGGAAGTGTTTAAGAGGAGACTGGATGAGGCATTTAGTGACATGGTCTAGGTGATTAGTTAGGGTTGGATGACTGGTTGGACTTGATGATCATGGAGGTCTCTTCTAAGCTGGTTGATTCTGTGACTATTTTAAAACATGCCCTGTCTTCTTACCTGCTCAACTTCTTTGCTTTCAAAAGAGAATTTTATTCCAAATTTATAGTTATGGTGAACAGCTCTGCATCTGATCAGCAATGGCTCCCCAACTTTAAGAAGTAATTCAGGTAAAGGTGCTGCTTGTCTTTCATTTAAATCTGTGAAATAAAAACATAGTCCCTGAAACAACTGTGATTTTGCCTGAAAAAAAATGCTCAGTTAGCTCAACACTTTTGTTGTGCTGCTACATGGACACATCAGTTGTCCATAGAATCATAGAATCATAGAAATAATAAGGTTGGAAGAGACCTCAAAGATCATCAAGTCCAACCTGTCACCCAACACCTCATGACTGCTAAATCATGGCACCAAGTGCCACGTCCAATCCCTTCTTGAACCCCTCCAGGGATGGTGACTCTACCACCTCCCTGGGCAGCCCATTCCAACAGTTAAGAGCTCTCTCTGTGAAGAACTTTCTCCTCACCTCGAGCCTGAACTTCCCCTGGCACATGGTAGGGGTGTTGCAGTAAATGACCTGAGGTCCATTCCAACCTAAGCCATTCCATGATTCCATGATTATTACATTGCAATGAAAATTAGAGTTTGGGAAAATTACTCACAGATCATGAAAATAGTAAATTTTATGTATTTAGCTGTCTCAAATAAAATTTTCTCATAACTGACAAGATATCCATAGGGCACAGTCCAGCACAGGGCTTAGCTCAGGTCAGCCTTGTTTAAAATGAACCACAAATGAAACTAAATGTAGAGACAAATTTGTAACTATTTTTAAGTACATATTTGAGCACACTTTGAAGAGCATTTCCACGCAACCCAGTCTTAACAGCATGAAGATAAAATTAATATATGTTTAACAAACATAGAAAGGAAAGGCATTTATCACAGAGACCACAAGTAAATATTGGAATTAGATTTTAAACATGCATCACAGCACTCATATGCACTGTTAGACTTGTTCTAGTGATTACAAACAAATAGTTAGGCCAGCAACCATACCCAGAGGAGTAGTGCAACTAAACTCAGTGGCAGGACCCAGATCACAAGTAAATAAAACTTATAAAGTTACCTATTGTGGAGAGGCTGGTGCATTCTCTGCCCAGGTCATTAACTGCACAGCACCATATGTAAGCTCGAAATAATTCATGTTGCGACTTCTCTATGCCATCTGTTTTCCCAGTTTCTTCATGCATTTTATCAGGGCAACTGCAATTACAAGCACAATTATTCATTGACCCATTTGGTTAACCTCAAACAAATAAATCTGATAAATCTCCAAGCCATGAGAGTATGTAAACAATAGTGGGAAAACTGGATCTTACACAGCTGAATAAAAAAAAAGGAACTAGGAAAGGTGAAGATAAGAAAATAAAAATGTCACAGCCTAGGCAGAAGTATGAGCTGAAATGCCCTGAATATGCTCAGAGTGGCTCATAGGCAGGTAATGTTATGACTAAACTGTGGGCAAGAGTGAAAACACAGGGGCTGAGCTTTCACACTACATCCCTGAATTCTCGATGGTGAAACCTGATGCAAATCCAGTGGCCACTTCTCTGAAACTCTGTAGAGAAAGTCATCATTCCTGCTGTTAATTGAATCAAATTTGTATATTAAGAGGATGGAAAAAATTAATTGGCTCAGAAAAGTTTGATCCTTTGTAACATCCTCCCAGCTCTAATGCTTCAGGTCCTTGGTAATTGGAAAAAAGGAAATGTAACACCCATTTTTAAAGAGGGTAGAAAGGAGGACCATGGGAACTACTGATCAGTCGGCCTAATCTCTGCATCTGGGAAGATCATGGAACAGATTCTCCTAGAAGCTGTGATAAGGCACATGGAGGACATTCAAGACAGGAAGGAGGTGATTCAAGATAGCCAGCATGGCTTCACCAAGGACAAGCTCTACCTGACCAACCTAGTGGTCTTCTGTGATGGAGTGTCTATGTCAGTGGACAAGCAAAGAACTGTTGTCTGTCTGGACTTCTGTAAGGCCTTAGAAACAGCCCCCACAATACCTGTCTTTCTGAATTGAAGAGATATTGAATTGATGGGTGGACTGTTCAGTGGATGAGGAATTGATTTGGCAGACACCAAGTTAAATGATGTGGTTGACATGCCTGAAGGATGGGATGTCATCCAGATGGAAAAAATATGCCTGACAAGTGGGACCATTTGAACCTCATGAGATTGAATGAGGCCAAGTGCCAGGTCCTGCACATGGGCTGGAGCAATGCCTAGTATCAATGCAGGCTGGGGGATAATGTGATTGAGAGCAGCCTTGTGGAGATGCCTGTTGGTGGATGAAAAGCTGGACATGAGCTGTCAAAATGCACTTATAGCCCAGAAAGCCAACTTTATCCTAGGCTGCATCAAGAGAAGCATGGCAACATGTTGGAGGGAGGTGATTCTGCTCCTTGTGAAAGCCCACCTCAAGTGTTGTGTCCAGTTCTGTAGTCCTCAGCACAGGAAAGACATGGGCCTCTAGGAGGGCCACAAAAATGATCATAATGTTGGACAACAAGGCTGGTGAGAAGCCTTGAGCACAAGGAGAGGCTGAGGGAGCTGGGATTGTTTAGCCTGGAGAAGAGGAGGCTCAGGGGTGACCTCATTGCCCTCTACAACTACCTGAGGGGTGGTTGTGGCCAGGAAGGGGTTGATCTCTTCTCCCAGGCAACCAGAACCAGAACAAGGGGACACAGTCTAAAACCAGGGGAGGTTTAGACTAGAGGTGAGGAGAAAGTTCTTCACCGAGCGAGTCATTCGTCATTGGAACGGGTTGCCCAGGGAGGTGACTGAGTCCCTGGAGGCGTTCAAGAGGAGATTGGACGTGGCACTTGATGCCATGGTCTAGTCATGGGGTCTGTGTTGATAGGTTGGACTTGATGATCCTCGAGGTCCTTTCCAACCTAAGTTATACTGTGATACTGTAATATCTCTCTTAGGCAGAAAAGCTGAGAGTGTTGGGATTGTTCAGCCTGGAGAAGAGAAGTCTCTTCAGAGACCTTATCATGGACATTCCAGCAATTAGAAGGGGCTTATGAGAAAGATGGGGATGAACTTTCTAGCAGGGCCTGTTGCAATAGCACAAGGTGATGGTTTTAAACTAAAAGAGTGGAGATTTAGACTAGATGTAAGGATGACAATTTTTACAGAGGGAGTGGTGAAATACTGGAACAGGTTACCCAGAGAGGTGGTAGAATACCCAGCCCTGGAAAAATTCAAGGTCGAAAATTCAAGGTTTTATAGAGCTCTGAGCAACCTGATGTAGTTAAAGATGTCTCTGCTGATGGCAGGCCCTTTCCAATCCAAATCATTCTATGATTGTATGATTCACATTAAACAAAAACCAACTAACCAAAAAACAATTTAGAAGGAAATGAGATAACCCAAAAGCAAATGCTCTTGTGACATCAAAATACTAGACTAACTTTTTTTCAAGCCAAGAAATGAATGTTTCCAGGCGAACATGACAGCCAGCATTTCTAAGAAAAATATGTTGCAACATTCCAAAACCAGATCACGCAGACACAGATTTTCAACCAGCACATGAAGGTGCAACCCAGTGGAGCCAGCCTCCAAAAATTCGGACCCAAAAGCTCTTTTTTACTTATCTCCCTAGCTCACTAGGCACACTAAGCACTACAAAACCTTCCCATTCTTCTTCAGAACTGTCAGTCTAGAGATTCAACATGCATGCAAACATACACCATACCTCTTTTCCGGCGTTTTGCAAAATATCCACTCCACAGAGGGCTGGGGGTAGCTCTCAGACATGCACTCGATCGCATCTGATTTTTCCCTTTTCCTGAAATAGGGTTTGCTTGGTTTCTCTGTTGAAAATCATGCAAGTGGCTCAGAATGTTTAAGTCATTTGTTCATTTCATGGTTCATGAAGTTACAGAGCTGTAATTTGTTTCAGGAGGTTTCAACACAGGAACATTGTGGGCTGTCTCGTGAGCTTTTCAGCCTTGATTGCTAAATGTGCAGCTTCCCTTTATCAAAGGTGGTCTTCTATGCACTACAGAATAATCCTGAGACTGATACCTAAAGGTGTTAATTTGCTGTGGGTGTTGTTCGTTTCACTGGGCAGGAGCATAGGTACCTTTTGAAATCACATCCTAAGCCCAGGGCCTTTGGTGGAGTATCTGTTGAGATTCTGAAGTCTCTACACAAAATGGGATAGCTGCATACTACTCAGTCCAATCATATACATGATGAAAAACCAATGAGTGATAATGACTTCTGATAACCAGCAGGCTGCTCTATCCTGCATCTGCAACCCGGAGCAATAAGATTCTTAGAGAACTTCCAGTTCCCTGAACTTTGTCAGACACAGACTCAGACTTAGCAGAAAAATTTAAAGTACTAAAACTGCTAAAGGTCTGACTCAAAACAAAAAGCACTGAGTCTGGTTTTAGGTCACTTTACAATGAAATTACAGGTTCCATGCAGAAAAGTGACATTTTCTTTAGAGTCCTACTTCCATTGCCTGCAAGTGACAGGCAGTGGTGAAACCAATACTTTTGGCTTTTTAATTTCTTTCTTCATTTATCTCTTATAAGATGGGCCTAGAAGGGTTGGGGTGTTTATTTCTACCCGTAAAGATTCACATCCCAGTTGAAGGATTCACATCTAGCCTGGAGGATTTTATGAGAGATGTAATTATGATATTAGATTCACAGAAGTGGAGAGGATTCAATCCAAGCAATTGGTTTTATTGAGATAGTTTCGAACTACACTCACTTGCACATGTAATGTTTTTGCCTCTAGAGTCAAATAGATACAATAAAGAAGGTAATTTTTAATTAAAGATTTAATAACATTTCCCCTCATTGGAGCTGTTAAAATTGTAACTGAGACATGCAATAGGCCTTCAAATAAACCAAGAAGAGATTGGAGGTGACATTTCAGATGCACAAGGGAAAAAAAGTCAAAGAGAAGAAATAATTGACAAACAAATAGGGAATAAAAATTTGTTGATTAGTCATAGTTTGCTTAAAACAAGACAAATAATGATGCTTATTGTTAAATCTGTCTCCAGAAAGGTTTGTCAGTCTTTTAGCTATTTGGATTGATGTTTTGTCTTCTTTTCTTTGAAATGCCTTTTGCGTTTCTAAAATTTCATCTTTAAATTTGTCTCTTTTCAGACAAATAATATTGTATGTCCTATCTGTCTAAAAAATCATTTCATCATGTTTTTGGGTTTTTTTTAAGATGTTCTTGGACACCTTTAATTAGAAACAGAAGGTTGAACTTTGTTGCAGCAGTTAGAATAGGATAGGATAGGATAGGATAGGATAGGATAGGATAGGATAGGATAGGATAGGATAGACCAAATTGGAAGAGACCTTTGAGATCATCATGTCTAACCCATCATCCAACACCATCTAATCAACTAAACCATGGCACAAAGCACCCTATCAAGTCTCCTTCTAAACACCTCCAGCGATGGTGACTCCACCACCTCCACAGGCAGCACATTCCAATGGGCAATTACTCTCTCTATGAAGAATTCCTTTCTAACATCCAGTTTAAACCTCCCCTGACACAGCTTGAGACTGTGTCCTCTTGTTCTGGTACTGGTGGCCTGGGAGAAGAGACCAGCCCCTGCCTGTCTACAACCTCCCTTCAGGTAGTTGTAGACAGCAATAAGGTCTCCCTTGAGCCTCCTCCAGGCTAAGAAACCACAACTCCCTCAGCCTCTCCTCATAGGGCTTGTGCTCCAAACCCCTCACCAACTTTGTTGCCCTTCTCTGGACATGTTGAAGCAAATCTTTCATCAGATTTGCCTCTAGTGTGATCCTTGAGAAAATGCAATCAAATCTCCACTGTGAGCCTTTCAAAACATCACACCTTGTGTATGGTCTGTCAGGAGCTTTTAACAGCAGTTAAAAGCTCAGCATATGCAAACAAGGAAAGGCTGGCACTGAAAAAAAGGGACCCTTGCCCTCAGGGGTGCCTCTTGCTGCCTAAAGAACTGTGAAAGCAAAAGCTATGAGAGAAGTGCAAAGAGACCCAGAGGAAGGCACAGGTGAAGAAGTGGCAGAGTGGAACAAATCATCACTTCTGAGCGCTAGAGACAGAAAATTAGAGGGGTGTCCTCATCTGGTCCAGACAATGGCCCAGCCAGCAATACCAAGAGTATGCAGGTTAAGGTAGATGAAGGCAAACAAATCTAGATGGCAAACTTTGAGAGCACACAAAGTCCACTCTTGATTCCTGCCTTTCAGCAAGGAGGGGAATCCCTCATAGGTTAGAAGATAGCTGCTGCACATTTACATCTTTATCCGTTCATTCCTCTAGTATATGTACTAGTGAAAACTGACCCTCACACAGTCTGTGCTTTTGACTTCAACTTCTGAAAACAGCTCCATGTCCTACGTAAATGTAGGAAAATGTGAGAGCTTTGTTGCTTTGACTGGACTTGAATCTCTCTCCCCTTGAACCTATTGATGAGAACCCTTAAATCCTTCATCTGAGATATACTTACTTCGGATGAGAACAGTCACAACTACTGTGTAATTGCCAGTTTTACTTATGACTGAGAGGGTGTATTTTCCAGCTTGTGTTTCTTTTATTTGGGAAAAAGCCAAAGATGTAACATATCTATAAAACAGAAAATAAAGTGGAATTTGTTATCTAGAAGGTAATATGCAGCACACACAAAAACCTTTCAGAGATACGGATATTCAGTATTTACATAGTGCCCTTCAACTTGAAGTGTTTTCATCCTGTATCTTCCTGCACAAGCAGCATGCAAGAACTTAAAACCAACAGGTGCTGTATTCTTGACGCTGAATATTTGGACAGATGGATTTCCAGAGTGTAGGACAGCTGGGAATGACCACAGGAGGGGAGAAAATGCTTTCCCTACAGTTCCATCCCTCACGTTTTGGAGTGAGAGGGAATAATCCAACCCAGGTTCCAGCCCAGGTTTGACTGTGAGAATTAGCATGCCCTTTCTGCTATTGTTCCTGATCTGCAGTGTGACCCTAACAAGTCACATAGTTTTCCATGCCTTGGTGTCTTTGACAATAAAATTGTAAGCACTGCAAAGCTCAGACTGATCAACCTCAGAAAGTCCCTGGAGACACAGTGCTATACAAATGAAAAGAATAAGCTTATCTCCAAGTGTTCTAGCCCTTAAGGTTCATATATGTATATGAATCAGCAATGTGTTGTGTGACAACAGTGAAGATGAGAAGACATAAAGATAAAGCATTATGTGAAATTAAATGCAAACACAGCCACAAAAAAATTCTCCATTTGCATCCTACAAGAAATGGTATCTTAAAGGGTCTTTGATTCTGTACATCCTTTAACTTACCGATTCTCTGAGTCCAATGAAGGTTTGCAAGCTTTGCTCTCTTTAAAGAACCAAAAGCATGAAATGATCTCTGAAATATTCATTATCACTCTTAATTCAATATCTTCAAACACATTGACTTCCACATTTCTGATTGGTTCATAGATGTTCTCTGTTCCTTGGGAATTCAAATAACACCCTAGATCTTTGAAAATATTAGAGATCTGCAGTGCAAGAGGACAGATTGTTATGCATTTATTAGCTTTATTTGCTTGGTTTTTTTGCATTAAAATATTTTTAAAGGATGCTCTTCTGGAAAAGCTTTCACAAATTAATAATGTCACAAGCCCTATGAGGGGAGGCTGAGGGAGCTGGGACTGTTTAGCCTGGAGAAGAGGAGGCTCAGGGGAGACCTTATTGCTGTCTACAACTACCTGAAGGGAGGTTGTAGCCAGGAGGGGATTGGTCTCTTCTCCCAGGCAACCAGCACCAGAACAAAAGGACACAGTCTAAAACTGCACCAGGGGAAGTTTAGGCTTGAGGTGAGGAGAAAGTTCTTCGCAGAGAGAGTCGTTAGCCATTGGAATGGGCTGCCCAGGGAGGTGGTAGAGTCACCATCCCTGGAGGTGTTCTAGGGGGGATTGGACGTAGCACTTGGTGCCATGGTTTAGTAGTCGTGACGTGTTGGGTGACAGGTTGGACTTGATAATGTTTGAGGTCTGTTCCAACCTTATTGATTCTATGATTCTATGATATTGACATAACATATCCATACCTTCTGTGTTGTTTATTTTCCCCTACTGTTGTGCCTATCCATATATATGCTGAATTCTGCTACAGAAGGAAACACTACAGGATTCTTTTTTTAATTAGTTAGTTCTATTCTCTAGACAGATATCACAAAACAATTTTAGTCAGGAGCATGATAATTTTCCTTAGTGATACAGGCTATTCTTTACTCTTTGTTTCCTTTTGTGTGGAACCATAGGATGACACAGAACTACAATATGACCTTTCTCCTTGCAACCTCAACACTAAGGCAGGGCCAGAATATCTTTTTGATAAGCATCCCACTGCTTGTCACTGCATCATCTGGCTATGCTGTGCCTCAGGACCTTGGGGGCTTTGCTAGGCAAGAAACATTTGGGCTGAGCAGACTCACAGCTTTCACTTCCCCACCACTGTATACCGCTGAAAGGGAATTGCAAAGAGAGAGTATTTCACTGTCATTCTGAAAACCATGGATGGATTAATGACTCTGTAAGCTTAGCTGCAGTAAAAGGTAGCAAGTAAGTAGCTCCACCTGAAGAGTGGCCCTGAGTGTCTAGGTGACTTTGGTGACTGGTACTTATATGGTGTGAGTTTATAAAAATTCATTGAATCCTCTGCCCTGCACTGTGCTTGGTCAGCTGGTTCTTCTTACTCATTGCTTCTTCTTTCTTCCTTCCATTGATCTGAGAATTATCTAGAGATAACAGCCATATTCTACTTTGTCTAATATAAGAAAAGCACAGCTTTAACTCATATACTGTAATTTGTTCTCTGAATTACTGATTTATTTGTCCAGAAATGAGAAAGTTTTCCTAAGACTACCTTGAGGCAATAGCAATGCAAGCAATTAAAAAACTTGTTTTAGAGAAAGCTAGTCATTATCTATTTACTGTTTCAAAGTAAACTGTGATATGTTTTCCCCTCCAACCTTCTGTTGTTACATTTTTCCTAAGCCTGGTTATTTTGACTGTGACATCCCCACAGCCTAAGGGTTTAGAGCATTGTAAACTTCTGGGCAGGTATTTCTGAAATGGATACAAATATGTTATAAGCAACTTGTGGATACCGATGTCCCTCGTCTTCCTGAACCTTCATCCTTCTGGCTGATAAACACACATGTAATCTCAGATGTGTTTTGATTCACTGCAGAAGTGAAAGTAACTGCTGTCATAACAAGAACTGTAAAACAGAAATAGAAAACAAACAGAAAACTCAGGGAGAGCAATTTTCATAAACATAAGCTACAACAAAACTACAGAAAGATTACAGGTTGGTCCCAAAACAGTGGAAAAGGCAAAAGGAATATACAGGTATGCTGTATTCATTTGCAAGCTTTGCATTTGTGTATATTGACGCTGAGTGGAAGCGCTATCTGAAGAACCTTTCTAAAGCACAGATACATCATCACACTTTAGAAGTATGTCCTGTAACCTTGCAGAAAATACCTGAAGACAAAAGGCTCTATGTATTATGGAGGCTCCTTTTACAACCACATTATAAAACACAGGCTCCCTCTTGCAGACCACTTCACTGTGTCTGAAAGGACCCTGCAGCCCCAAAACCTGCAGCTCACAGGTCAGATTTGGCTGTGGTGAGACAGAAGACAATCATGCACCATTCCTCCCCTCAGCATTAATGAGGTATACAAGCATCTTTCATGCCTGCTCAGAGCAATGGTAAAATAAAGTCCTCCAACTTGCCTTTAGAGCCCACACTCAGATCACCCAAGGACTCAAGATCCATTCTTCCCTTTTCTTTCTCTACAGGACAGGGTGCATTTGATTTGCTATACTGGACTCTCTCCTGAGCCCTTCTGGCGTGGATTTGTGCACCTCAGAAGCTACCAAGTGAGGTCCAGGTTAGATGCATTTTCCCTTGACAGACTTGTGTTCTTTCCCTTTTGGGAAGCAAACAAGGCAGCAATTCCCACCATTTTGAGGAAAACAGATGGAGAAAATGGGCACTATGCCCATGACTTTCTCCTGCCTTCCTTCTCCATACCTCCCTGTGGTTCTGTCATGCTTCAGGACCCTACACAGCCAGGGCAGCTCATTTGGCAGCTCCCAGCCTTCACAGGAGTAGTAAATGTTGTTCCTCCTTATGTATAAGGAGCAGTGTGGGATGCTTCATAGGCATCATCTCTTTTGGAATGCTTCATAGGAGCCTTTCTGCAGCTTGAAAACTCAGCTTTTAGCCTTAAAGGAGCTATACAGTCACTTTGTTCCCATCATTGCACATAAACAAGAAAAAGAGAAGTAAGACTGCACAATTGGCTTGGTGAAATGTGTCAGATTTCCACTAAGTCCTTAAAAACCATACCCCAAGAGTATGAATAAACACTGAATCATAAAACACATCTCTGTCCTGGTGACCTGGTAAATTTATAGCCTCAGGTCTTGTTTTTCATCTCTCTTTTTTTTTTTACCCCTCTCTCTCCCCTTCCCCCCCCCCCCCCCCCCCCCCCCTTTCCGTCAGCTCCTGTGATGATTGAACATAAAGCAAAGTGCAGAGTTGGAAGGAGGAAAAAAGTAAATATGTCATGAAATGCTTGAAGCATAAAAGTAACGAGACTGCTTCCACAGGTGATGGAAAGAGCAAAATGGAAGAAGCAAGAGTTGCTGCCATCTCTTCGATGTTTGTGCCTTCTGGAGCTGTCTGAGCTCTAAGCTGGCAACACTTTGACAACACCTTCTCAGCCCTCTTGGCAAATGTAGATTAAGACTGAGTCCTTCTTATTCAGGCATGTAACACACTTTGTTTTGGGTGCCACCTTTTCACAGTGTACACAGGCAACAGTCTGCTTTTGCAGACCTCTGAGGAAGACAGTGTCCATCTGTCTCTGATCCCTGAGAAAGGTGAACAGGACTTCTTTGAGGAGATGTGTCTCTCTGCACTGCCTATGAAGATAATGTTGGCACTTCTTGAGACAGGAAATGCCAGAGGGTAGCTGCAAGGCAGGTATGCATTAAGTATCTACACCAATCATGCTGAATTCCTCCCCGCATATTCAACCCAGGCTTCCAGGACTCCCACTACCCTTTCACTAAATCCTTCTCTGCTCAGCTCTCTCCACTTCTGTTTGTTGGCCATTTTACCTTTCACCCTTTTCAAAACAGAGATCTTCTGACAGGATCACAGCCAGCAGCTTAGGTGACAAAAACCCACCTATGTCCACTGATTTCCAAGATTTATCAGCTGAAACTACTTGAAAATATGACCTCAAAAGTTCTGTTGAGCATTCCCTTGGTTCAGCTTTCCAATCCCACTTCTGACACCCGGCGAGCCTTTATCGGTTAGTGATAGGACTAGGGGGAATGGAATGAAGCTGGAGGTGGGGAGATTCAGGCTGGATGTGAGGAGGAAGTTCTTCACCATGAGAGTGGTGAAGCACTCCAAGGAGGTGGTTGGGGCGCCATCCCTGGAGGTGTTTAAGACCAGGCTGGACGAAGCTCTGGCCGGCCTGATCTAGTGTGCGGTGTCCCTGCCCATGGCAGGGGGGTTGGAACTAAATGATCCTTGTGGTCCCTTCCAACCCTGACTGATACTACGATACTATGATACTATGAATCTGCCAATAATTTTAGCTTCTGATTGTGTGAGCTGAGCCTACTTATCCCTGGTATTATTAATGTCATCTTGACAGCAGGATGCATAAATGCTGCAGTAGGAAAGGGAAAGATGCATTTAAATGCCAACAGGGAAAAGATCTGTGGATAAGAGTTAGTCAGAATTGGATAGATGTAGTAACTAGACTGTGAGTGAGACAGGCAAACAAGCTGTTTGATGAAGTGGAACTGCACCTGTAAAGAACAGTATGTGGGAGTGTATGCTGGAAGAGGGAATAGTGAGCACCCTGACACCCTCATGTATAAACAGCACTCCTTGCTCCGTTAACGGCTAGAGCGTGTCACTGCTGTCCTCTGCCTTTATTCCTGTGAAATACAGGAAGGCTTTTAGGGTAAGGAAGGGTATTTTTAATCTGAGATGATTCCACCTGCTTTGCAGTGGAAAAAAAATGAGCAATGTGATAGCCAGAAGTATTTACACAACATGGGTCGTCTTAGAGAAATATATCACAGTGACAAAAGAGAAAATGAGAGCATAAAGAAGTCTTTCAGAAGAAGCAGAATCAGTAAATGAAATATTGGGAAAATAGTAATGCTCCAATTCACTGTCTTGACCTTTCAGCTTCTAGCTGGCCTGCTCAGGGACTGCTTTTGTGATCTGCATGTCAATCATTCTGCTGAAAGACTAAAGTAAGAAGTGCAGAGACTGAAAGTACTGGGTAACAATATCAAACATTTAGTGTGCACAGTCATATTGTGTATTACCACACTGTGCTGAAGCTGGAATGGAAATAATGCTGCCTCTGAACAATGTTTGTTTATGTCTGCTTTCCGTTTTCATTACATTTTTATAGGTGATTGAATAAATGTAATAGGGGAAATCTTATTCTCACTGAGGTCAGACAAACCTCTAGTCGCCATGAACTGAGTCCTGATTTCATCAAGGCATGCAGGCACCTACATGAGGAAATGCCTGTACAAATGAAAAAGTGGGGTTCCATGTTTCAGAGCTGAGAAGGAAGCTCTGAATCTCCTGGAGACATATGAAACCAAGCAGTTACATTTAAGCTAGTTCAGCTGTCAGATGGTTTACCTAATGGTAGTGCCTCCAAAATTTTGTTTTCAAGTGGGGGATAACTAAAGCGGTCTTTGTAAAACTGAAAAAGCCACTCCACAATGTGTAGCAAGTCCTAGTTTGTCAGAAAGAGGATAACTGAGGGGCTGGAGCCCTGTGAAGGATGAAGAGAAAACCTTCCTCTTGCTATCAAGGAAAACATCTTGTATTTGTGTTCAGCTCATGGGGTTTAGTGTTTTACACGTATGTCAGGCCTTCACGAGATATAGAACAGTCTTTCACTCTGCTTTATAGCCCCGGAGATGTGTAAACCAAAGTACGTCTTGCTTCTTATTTGGCTTCAGAATCTTTTCTGTGGGTGAGGCTCTCTGGATCAACTTTCCAAAATTTTCACCCTGACCAGGGGAGGTAGACAGACCCTTGTTTTCAAGGATAGTTATAGTTCTCCCACAGTCATCTGCTGCCAGAAAAACATATCTGTAGAAGTGATGACATGGACAAGCCTAATACACATACACTCATTTTGAGAAACCCTCCACCTTTGCATGTGGCTCTCTTTTTCTGATATCACTACCCAAAAGAGTGGATCCCGAAGTGAGAATTTTACTCAGCATAAATGTGACGCTAATCAGAGAAAGGTGGGATAGGTAGAAAGGATTGATCTTAAATTAATTTCTATCTTTTATCCATAACTCATTTTTTCCCATCAAACTTAACTTTCCCCCTTCCCCTTTCCATTCAGCATGCTTTCCACCCTTGGTATCTTCACCCTTTCTGCTTAAATAACTCCCAGCTTCCAAAGGAATGCAACCCGTGAGTTCGTTCTCACATGATGAAGGGCCAGAGGTGTTGTACCATGCTGCATGATAATAATATTGTCAGAATATGTTTTAACAAGCAAGGTAGGTGACAAGATCCCTCTCTTCCAGCTTATGATCCTTGTGACTAGTTGCTGTAACACTGGATGGGGTTAGGACCAGTCATCAATCTGGTTTTACCAGTTAATTACAACAAACACCACGTGAACTGATGTAATTAACGATAGTCATGTTCAAGCATGATTGAGATTCTGAGATGGCAAAAAATGTGTATGGAGTGTGGTAGATTGTCAGGAGGGTTCAGTGGAAGGAAACCAAGAATCCCCAGATTCGAATCACTGAGCAGGAAAGCAGTGAGAGAGGGGCGCGGGAGGCTGTGCAGTTTTGGGAAAGGCTTAATTAGGCTCTGTGTACAGACTCAGAGCATAAGAACGAGTAGCAGCACTGACAATCCACAGCGCCTTGAATGCGGCTGTTACCTGTCAGCCTTGTTTGTCCTTGCCTGCAACCCTTCACCTGGATTATTTTTCCAGCTGGATCCACACCCCACCCACCCACACCCCATTTCCACTGCCTGAAGCCGTTCAGGATTGGGTACTACGGACTGTTTCTTGCCGGGGCTTTTCTACCGGAGAGAGGAGGCTCCATTGTAGGGGGACCTAGAGCTGAGGACGCTCGCTCACTGGCGAGGCCGCCCCAGGGAGGGGCCAGGCGGCGGCCGCCAGGGGGCGCTGCCGCCCCTCGCAGTCCCGCGCAGCCACTCGGCGCAGTGCCGCCGGCTGCCCGCGGCGCCGAACTGCTCGGGAGCCTGCGCTAACCCGCAGGAGCAGCGGCGAACGCACGCACACACGACCTTTTGAAGAGCAAGGGAAACACAGGGGTAGTTTCCCGGCTGGTGACTACACTCGACATGTTTGGCTCCTGTTTGCTTGCGAAGGAGCTGCCGGGTGTTTTTTCACTAGGAAATAAAACTTGATAGGAGAATTCCTTGTCAATTCTTCCATACACCGATTAAATTCTTGATGACAAAGAACCGATTTTTATTTATTTCTTCTTTTCTTCCATGGGATCTGCAGCAAACTTTTCTGATTTAATATTAAAAATAGACAGAACACTTAAAAAAAAGCTTTCCTGGGGAGATCCCATGGCTTTCCTTTCACGGCTCAGATAGGATTCCAACACAATTATGACATTTTGAAAATAAACAACCAAAAACCCAACAATTAAAAGGCCCTTTTTTGGTGTAGAGGAATAACTCATGCATGCACAGTGAAAGCTTCCTACTAAATAGATCATTGTCAAACAGGTCATGCCCTGTTTATTATAGTGGTCTCAGAAGTAGTGGGTTTTTTTTTTCCTAAGAGATATTAAAACAGAACTTGTCATGGTGAATAACTGTTTCTAATTCACCCAATGCAAGCACCAGCAAAGTGTTCTGCTGGTTGACAACTTACTTTATGTCAGCTTCTGTAGTAAAACTACACTGCCTCCACCTAAGGCATTTGCATCCCTACTCCTCTTAAATCTAATCCATGCCTGAAAGTAAAAGATCTCCTTTCAATGTATGGGAAAGAGAGAAGGAATGTGTTCAGTCTGTCTCAGGAACAACACTGCCAAGACCCATCTACTCCAACAGTTTGCCATGCTCATCAGGGAAAACTCTGTCCACAAATTAATTTTCTGGGGGTTTTTTGTTTGTTTGTTTGTTTTGTCTTTTCTTCAACATTCCACTTTCAGCTTCAGATGAAAACAGCTGCAAGAAATTTACTGTTCAACATTATTTTGTACAACTAATGACTTGGTTAATATTTCCAAGAATTTGTCCTCTGCCTTGTTATGTCCTAACATAATTTTGTTTTGGTACAGATTTCAACAAACTTCATCTTTTGGATGAAATTGTGCCTTTAAACTCTAGCACCTTTCTTTTTAGAGGAGGACAGTCCACAGCCAGCTTATAAATTACATAGAGTTTTAAAGACAGGATAATTAAGATGGCTGAGGTCTTCAAATTAGGAATCACATCAGGCATGTATTTTACAATCCCCTGACAGACAGCCAAATAGTCTTCAACAGAACAGGTAGCTGGGAGTCAGCAGAGCTACTCTTGCTTTGTCCTGATTAATTACAGATATGTAATTAATAAGCTAATGGCACAAAGTAAAAATAAGCTAATGACACAAAGTGCAGGAATACTCTTCACGTGATACTACTACATATCCAACTTTATTGACTACTTTTGCCATTGACTTTACAGCAAACTGACAGCTAGATCATCCTCTGTGATTCGTACTCTGATTTCAGCATTCATTTAAGCCAAGACGAATAACAATCCAGTTTTACTTATATATTTCTATCACTTTTCAGACTTTCTGATCATACACCTAAATACAGGAGGTTTCCTGTTCCTCTGGCTATGAGTTGCTGTTGACGAGGGATTGTGTATGTTTATGAGCAGCCCAAACCCTTTAGGTGTTACAGCCTGCTTTGCTAAATATAAACTGGCCCTAGCACTGTGTTGTTCCTTAATTTACAGGTTTGCTTTGAAATCAGCTTTTTGAGTTCTCAGTCTATGCCAGTATCTCAGGGTTTTTAGCTGAAGAAAAATAGAATCTCCTTATCACAAAGCAAATGCTAAAGGCTGAAGCAAGCAAAGCATTTAGCTCCCTTTTATCTGTCTTGCCTCTTCTGTTTTTTGCTTACCTGGGTTTGGGTGAAGAAAGACTGCAGGGCTGTATTCAAAAGCTTATTTGCCTTTCATTTCACTAAAACAGATTTACATCTACCTTCCCTGTGAGTCTGAGATAAAGGCACTGCTAAAAGAGTTGAACTGTTATTTTGCTTGTTATTCATTTTGTCTGCTTTGCATGGGACCAGCTGAACAAATGACAGCCTTTCCACAGGTACCCCCAGCTGTGATCATAGAACCACAGAATATTAGGGGCTGGAAGGGACCTTGAAATATCATCTAGTCCAAACCACCCAGCCCCCCCCCCCCCTTGCCAGAGCAGGATCACCAGATCACACAGGAATGCATCTAGGAAGGCCTTGAATATCTCCAGAGAAGGAGACTCCACAACCTCTCTGGGGAGCCTGTTCCACGTGGGCTTGTGCTCACACTGAAATCCCTGCTCTTTCCACAGTTTGGGAAGGATCACAGTTTGGGAAAGATCACAGTTGTGATCCAGTGTGCAAAGAATAACTGGGACAGCTGAAGAACCCCCTTTTGGGGAAGTGGCTGAAAAGTGGCTGAAAAGGCAATGAAATTCAGTATCATGGCAACTTCCCTTTCTGATGAAAGACCTACATGTGGCTGGTTCTTCTTCTGCTTCTTACCCATGTGTTCCATCCTCTCAAGGGAGCTTCTTCTTGGCTCCCACATCACCCAGACCTTTCCACCCCGTTAAGAATGGTGAGCAATTGTATCCTAGGCCACATTAGGATGGTTTTTTATTTTGCCAGCAAATAGAGGTTGTTCCCCTGCACTTAGCACTGGCAAGGACACACCTGGAATCCTGTGTCTAGTCGTAGGCTCTTCAGCATTAAGAAAGATATGGACATACTAGAGAAAGTCTAGTGAAAGGCCACAGAACTGATGAGAGGACTGGATCCTTTCTCCTATGGAGAAAGGCTGAGAGGAATGGGACTGTTTAGCCTGGAGAACAGAAGCCTCAGCAGGGATTGCTTCAATGTATATAAATATCTGAGGTGTCCAGTGACAGGACTAACAGTAACAGGCACAAACTTTTTCACCATGTGGGTGACTGAGCACAGGCACAGGTTGCCCAAAGAAGTGCTGACCTCCACTCTCAGAGTGGACAGGGTCCTGAGCATCTGGCTCTAGATGGCCCTGATTCAGCAGGGAGGTTGGCTGGACCAGATGATCTCCAGAGGTCCCTTCTGTGAAAAAAGGGACAATTCTGTGGACCAAGAAGAGCCGGTGTGATGCCACTACAGAGGTCCAACATGAATGAAAACATGAATGAAAAAGTGGCATTGGGTTGCCCTTATTCTTGACTGTTCCCTAGAGGGTGTTTGCTTGTGGGAAAAGCCCTTAAAAAGCCAGATAGACAAGCCTGAAGCAAAGCAAACAAATATGTCTTGCCTAATGACCTCGGTCAGTTTGCTTTAAGTATTTATTTATTTTTTTTAAACTACTCTGTAGTTAAGTACTCCAGTCTTGTTACCTGACACACTCTAGTACTTTTACTGACACTAGTGGACTTGCTAGCCTCTTGAAAGAAAGGGCTACTTTAAGTAAAGGTACTTAAGAGTCCTGGCACCTCATCAACAAGGAGAAAAGTATCTACTCAAAACAGAAATGAAAACAGAAGATGACAGATAATGAAATGATACTACCTGTCATCCTAGTATTACAAAACTTCCCTTTTAAATGAAAACAATGGTTTCCACAACTGACTATAGTATATCATTCTTCCTGTCCTGGAGTAGGGAGTAAGGTCTGAGTTGTGTGCGAGTGAAGGATGGACAGAAAGGGGAGAGAGGGAGAGAACAATTGTGCTACAAAGTATAAAAATACAAACATGAATCCCAGGTGTTTGATAAAAAATGGCAGTCGGTATTTGGCACCAAATTTGGTAAAAATTAACAGAAACTAAATACTGCTTGCTCCTATTGTATCATTATGAGGCTAGGGTAAAAAACAATTGCAACTCCTGAGCAGCTGTAAAATGCATCATACACCTCAGACCGCATGTTGTAACAACAAAAACCTTTTCAAAGCAGCCCTTGTATCTCACCCATTAGAAATCTTATCTACATAATTAAGCCTAGACTACAAAGGAGTAAATAATGTCTTTTACAACAGTAACGGGGCTAAATATCTGACAAGCTAGTTTTGCTATCTGTTCATCCTGTTCAGTGTTTTCATCAGTTTTTAAGTAAAAAACTTAGAAAAACTGGGGAGCTCTCCCTTCCTTTGGATGAGAAAGAGGCACATGATGCTTATCCAGCTACCTGTCTGACTTTGTTATGATCTTATTTCTCATGAAATACAAGAAAGGAATAGTCTATCCTTCAAACACACCAGCAAGTTTTAGGGTGTTATTTCTGTCTGAAGGATTACAGATTCTATTGGAAGCATTTTGCATCACATTTCAGTTTAGAGTCCTAGAGCACCTACTTAAATGTATTGCTAGTAACAGCGTTAAAGTTCAGTCATATGGGAAATAAAGTTTTCCTGTCCATTTGAGAAATGCTGCTGTTTGTTGGCTCTGGAGTGATTCCCTAGTCCCCTTTTTCCTTTTAGAAGCATTTGATCATGGGGAATAAACAGTCCTTGTGCTTTTCTAATGTTACTGTAAAAAAACTGGAATTGCTTTCTGCCTTCATTGGTCATCCATTCCTGCCACAGTCTTCCACAATTTTGCTCTGTAAATGTTCTACTCTTCAGTTCAATTTCTGCTGCTGGTTGCTGGACTTTTTTTGTCCCTGATTTTTGCAGTAAAAATGTCCATGAAGATTTCCAGAAAATCTAGCTCAACTCAATGACCCAAGCCAGCTTCTCAGCTAGCAAAGTGGAACCTGAAATATAGGTGAGTTTATGCCATGAAGTTTCAGGTATTTTGAAAGCTACATGTTCAAAACCCCATGAATAAGAGGTGCTCTGTCCTATACTATTTAGTGATCATCATAGGAAGGGATGTTGTAGAAAGACAGAATGCCAACAGCCCTGCTCTGCTGACAAACCTGGTCTGTTGAGCAGTCACAGCAGTGCACACCCACTCATCACTGAGCAGAGATGTAGGGGGGTGGCCCTGGCCAGTTGTTGGGCTGTGCTCTGGGCATCTTCCAGCTTCTCAGTAGCTTGAAATATTATTAACCCAAGGAACTTTCTGGAGAAAAGTGGGGAAAGCAAATGGGGCCAAACCTCAAAAGAATGAAACACCCATAGTTTTAAGTTGAATTTACTTTTGCCTTCAGGAATCTTCATGTCAAAAGTGATACCTTATCTTCTGATATATGAAATGCATGGTGATGGATGGCCCCAAAATATGTTCTGTTGAGTACAACTGTTTCCCTGAGCAGGCAGACTGTGTACTGGCCTTATCCAGCATTCTCAGCTGGCTTCCACACAGGTTTTTGCATGTTTTGGGAAAGAGACTGTAGTCAGGATCAAACTTGATTCCCCCTGGGGTGCTCATTGATTTCACCTTATTGCCTGTGGCAGGGCTGGGTGCCTGAACTTGTTCTGGAATGTTTGTCAGCTGGTTTGTCAAAGAGAAATCGGTGTGTTCCTGGGAGATGGACAGATTCTTCAGGTTGCTGGGTCCCAAGCATTTCTGGGGTTCTTCTTAAATTGTAGAAGTGTGCTGTCCCAGCTCATGCTTTCTTGTGTCTCTGACACAGGAATGTACTGGACACCTGCATGTTCTGTGACAGTTTTTTCAACAGTATTGTCCTATAGCTTTTGTGCAATCAGGTATACCATAATCTCATTCAGAGCTCGTTAGAGCCTGAGTTTGCAGTGCCTACTCATGTAAAATTTCCTCTCATTTGCCAGCCACGTGCAGATCTCAGTCAGCATCTCACAGCTTCATTTCTCTGAGGTGTTCTTAAGCTGCAAGTAACCCCATGAACAGCTCTTAGTAAGAAAAAGTGAAACAAAACCAAAAGGATCAGGAGTAGGTTTTAATGGAAAACTTCCCCTGTTGAGAAAGGTCACTGAAAGTCTCTGTTCATCATGAAATTCTCCAATCTGCAAAACATAAAACTGCTACATACAAGGGCATGTAGTGATAGGACATGGGGTAACAGCTTTAAACTGAAAGGGGGTTGATTTAAATAAGATATAAGGAAGAAATTCTTCACTCTGAGGATGGTGAGACACTGGAATAGGTTGCCCAGAGAAGTTGTGGGTGGCCCCTCCCTGGATGTGCTCAAGACCAGGCTGGATGGGGCTTTGAGCAACATGATCTAGCAGAAGTTGTCCCTGAGCATGGCAGAGGGGTGGGACTAGACGATCTTTAAGGTCCCTTCAAACCCAAACCATGCTATGGTTCTATGATACTGCCCCAGTTCCCACAACCCATCCACCCTTCTGCCTCATCCACTAATGCAAAGCTAGCTGTATGCTGTATAAGATTCACTTTGACAACCACCTCTTCCTTAAGATGACCAGAGAAAGTTAAGAAGATGAGGAACTGGAATAGTGCTTTTAAAATATATAGTTGTATTTACATACACACTGTATTGTGTGTATTGTTTTTAAAAGTTCTTGGGATTACATTCCTTGCTGCTGGGAAGCAATTATTTCCAGAAGAGAATACAGTCAAGATGATTTATCTTTCCTACAGATCTGAGACTATAATTTAAAGACAGAACTGATGCCTTAGGTCTGCAGGTCTCTATATTAAAACTCACTTCTCAAAATATAGGTGCAGAAACAAATGGCCACAGACATAGTATCCAGAAGATTTACAGTTTAGCTTATTAAGAACTCTTCTGGTCCCTCTTCTTGGAAGGATAGCATTCCACTATAAGCTTGGTCAGCTGAGCCCCTTGTATCTTTTAACAACACATCAATTCTTCATTATTGTGGTGGGTTTAGGCTATGCCTTTAAAATTTAGTTACAGATTTTGAGCAGAGAAGTAGAAAAATATAAATAAATCACTATTGGGTGTTAAGAGAAAAACTAAAGATTATCCTAAACAAATTCATTGGAGGGATATCTGCTGTAAAACAAGCTGTACCAAAACAATTGTTTCTCTTTTCTGATCTCTTCTCTGTTTGCTTCACTCAGGAAAGATTAACCCTGCACAATGTATTACTAAACCTTATGTCTAGAATAGATAGATTCCTAAAGGGAAAACATGCATTTTAAAGAAATTACACATAATTCATCAAATCCTTAGCTTTTTTTTTTCCTTACATCAAAATTGCTTTAAAATAGTGATCTACTAGAGAGATGCATATGGAGCTGCAGTTCTCAGGATTTCTGCTCTCAGCTGTGCCTCTGATACTTCAAATCCTAGGCAGTCTGTACATCCAAAAGAACTTGCCTTTCCCTCCTTTAACAGCTAGCCTTACAAAAAAGTAACTTTTCCTCCCTATATACCTCACCTTGACTAAATAAAATCTCAATGCAAAGAACACCAGTCCTCCTGGAGGTAAATCATACCTTGAACCTCTCACACCTTTTTCTCTTTCTTTGCAGAACTGTCTCTTAGCTGCACTATAGTCTGTCCCTCATAGGGACCTTCGGGCACCATCGGATCCCAGATGCTAATAATTCATAGTCACTTTGTTATACTGCCTGCAAGACTAGCAAAACCAAGTCAGGGAGAAAACAGAAATCCCTCTTTGACAAGGTTTGCCTAGTAGTAGTATCAGAAGTCATGCAAAGCAGGAGATCATAAACCACTAATTTTCATTTTTGCTCCATCTTCTCTTCAAATAGCTCATGTAGACTTTCAGCCATGAATGAATAATATCTAACAATTCCTCTTTGGAGTAAAATACTATTATCCCTGTGTATGTGAAGTTGAAAATGGACCACAGATTGTTAAATAACTTTCTCAGGCATACATAAGAACACACTATCTTATTGTTTCAGTTCTGGATTTTGAATCAGCAAGATCATGTTTGATAGAAGCAAGCCATTTATTTTAGAGGTAGAAAAAAATAGCTTCAGGCATTTGAGATGGGGGTAAATTTTATTTCCTTTTCTCTTAACAGTTAAATGCTAGAGTGATTTTCAGTAGAGGAAATAAAGCTTTAAAATCCCAAACTCTTCTCTCTAACAAAACAAAGGCACTTTCTTCTATTTGGATCATTGAACTACAATAAAACCTGGCAAGATACTGGATGAATCATTGCATTTCACTTTACCAGGGTGTCTGGTTCACAGTGTATTTACCTGGGAAATTGCAGATATTTTAAAGTGATCAGGTCAAGCTAGCATTAACACCAGGGACTACATTTACACCAGGAAAAAGAAAACAAACAAACAAAAGTAAATCAGTATATTTAAATACTCGTTGCCTTGAGTGTGAAATGAATCAGATGCAATGAGAGCAAAAGCCAGGCTAGGCTGGGCAAGACAAGGATGGAGAAGAGCATGTCCAGGAGAGAGAAGAAAAGTGGAGCATAAAATAAAAGATGTGGGAGAAAGTGAATAGTTGAGAATCAAAGGAGAAAGTAAGGGAACATGTGAAAAAATGCAGTGAGAGGTTGGGAAATGGAGAGGAAACTGTCCAAGGAGTGCTGCAAGGAGACCTTACCTGCTAGCTGAAACAGGCTTCCAGCAAAGTGGCCATGGGGCCAGCCCTCTGCCATGGCTGATAATGCCCTGCCATCCCCCATCCCCAGGGAGTGAAACTGAGCCCTGCAGGTGGTTGTCTTAAGGGTGCACGTCACTGCTCACAGAGAAACCACTTCTTCAAAAATGAGGGCCCAAGACCTGAGTCTGAAGGAAACGTCTGTGGGACGCGGAGAAGAGGGCCTCTCTGGGGGTCAGGGAGTCTCTTCCTTCTGTTGGAGGATGCCTCCACCAAGCCAAGCAGATGTCTCTGCTCTGGCTGCTCAGTCCTTGCCTGCTTCTTCAGCCCTTTGCTCACACTTCTACAAAAACATATTTTCTTGGGTAAATTTGGTGCAGCTGGCTTTTTTTTTTTGCCATTTCACCTCATTTCTTAATTTTTAAGCAGTTGTAGTTTCTGCTTTCATGCACTGGCAGTCTACATAATTTCTCTGAGTATTGATGAAGGGAAGAGCAAGTGGTGCTGCCAAGCAGAGCTAAAACACCCATCCAAGTGAAGTTTGAGCAGTGTCATGGGAATACGCTGCTGTACCTGTAGTCAACAGGCTGAGGGAGGTTTCCCATGCTGGGTGAACACTTGGTCTGATGGTGACAGAGGACCTGCTGCAGTCACTTCCAAGAGCAGGAGGATGCTGCCTAGATGGGGAGTAAATTTGCAGTGAGGGGCTGTGTTTACTCAATAGGGAATAGGGAACTAGCACTGTCCACAGAAAAGTTCAAACTAAGCTACAGCTGCTTTGAAATAATTTTGCAGATGACTTGCCTAGGGGATAAAAGTAAAGGCTTCAAGGCTTGCTCCCAGATGTGAGCCTCTAGGGACATTCTGTCTGCCGATAGCCTGTCTCTGCTCACTGCCTCTCTTGGACTGTAGCACTGCACGACCTGCCTCCTCATTGTCTCCCAGCCACTGCTATGTAAAGGGTCAAAATAGCTGGCCTGTGGCTGAAGTTGCTTGCCCCAGCAATGCCCTCTGGTTTGTATGGGGACAAGACACTGCAGAGGGGCATCTTCCCTTGGTGTGCATTGCAGCCCCTGGGCAGAAAGTGGATCCAGTTCTAAGGGATAAGATGAATCATATCCCCCAGGATATGCTGAGGGATTTTTACTCTTTGTTCAGCTGTTAGATTTTTACTTGCTAGGCACTAGACATCCATTCTGCGATTGTACAGAACCTGGATAAATGGAACCCCTAAGCAAATACATCCAACGTCAGTAGGTGTTGCCTAAAACCTGCCAGAGATGATGCCAAGATTCACATTTCATTTTTTATTGATACCTGGTAAATAGCTTCTTTTGCACTAGGGAAGATCAAATAAAAATATAAATTGACCAGAGCTGGGCAGGTGTATCATAGGTAAAAGTAACCACAGGAAATGTCTCAAATATAATAAAGACTGAGGCAATAGTTCTGTACTCTGGTGCTGAAGCCAAGTTTGTATGTGATGCATTTCAAGGGAAAGAACTGAAATTATATGAAAACTAGGGAGGTACATATTTGCAAAATAGATGCAAACATCAGGAAAGGAAGTGCATGATTCTATAGGCCTTAGACAAACAACCTCATGCAGGGAAACACTATGCTGGCAACAAGCTTTCCTGGCTGGCAAATTACTTTTTTGTTTGTTTGTTTGTTTTTTTAACTCACAGCCCTCACTGGTACACATTCTGAGTATGGATGAAGTTGGGAGACACTTCTGGAGTCCAGTCCCCTGCTCAAGGCACAATCAACTAGCATACATTACTCCAGAGCACATCCAGTAGGGTTTTAAATATCTTCAAGAATGCAGAGTCCACAACTTCTCCAGGCAATGCATTCAGCACTCAATCACCCTCACAATAAAGAAGTATTTCCTTATGTTCAGAGGGAACCTCTTGAGTTTCAGTTTGTGCCCATTGCCTCTGGCTCCATAACTGAGTACCAGAGAAAGAGTCTAACACCCTCATCAGATATTTTTATACATTGTTAAGATTGCCTCAAGTCATCTTCAGGCTGAAAAGTCCAAGCCCTTTCACATGTCAGATAACCTAATCCCTCATCATCTTCATGGCTCTTGACTCAACTCACTACAGTAAGTCCAAGCTTGTCTTGTACTTGCTTGTATCTCTTCCAACACTGCACAAGTTTTGCCCTCAGAAACCAGAAGGCAGGCAGATTGTGCTTCTGTTTTGAAATTACCAGACATTTATCCCCACTACTTACAGCTCATGGGCAGTCAGGTGGTATGGGAATGACTTGTCCAAACACTTAACATATATACAAAAGGAGTGAATACTTGTTCTTTGATTTCAAATTGCCAAGTGAGCTAAGTGCTTTGTTTTCTCTTCCACCTGATGCAGTCAGCACTGGAAACTGCTGCGATTTCATTGAAGAAATTTTGCCTTTCTGTGTTTCAGGCAAGGGAAAACTAACATTAACTATCTTAATTGTAACCATGAGAATCTGTTGCTGGTGATTCAGTTGATCTAGTATTAGAAGTCTTAACGGACATGGGATGTTTCCAGCTTAAACACTTATGGGAAAGATGCAATCATCTAGGATGGTTTACATCTACTGGATAAAGCCAAAACAAATAAAATTTTTTGACATATTAACTTATTCCTAAAGATGCTGATCTAGGGGTGGAAAGGGTTCAACAAGTGTGTCACATATGTATATGACAGTAAAGCAGCCTTCTGAATCCAACGGCATGAGATTTAACACATCCAAGTGCCGGGTTCTGCACATTGGCCACAACAACCCCATGCAGTGCTACAGGCTGGGGTCAGAGTGGCTGGAGAGCAGCCAGGCAGAGAGGGACCTGGGGGTACTGGTCAATGGTAGGCTGAACATGAGCCTGCAGCGTGCCCAGGCAGCCAAGAGGGCCAATGGCATCCTGGCCTGCATCAGGAACAGTGTGGCCAGCAGGAGCAGGGAGGTCATTCTGCCCCTGTACACTGCACTGGTTAGGCCACACCTCGAGTACTGTGTCCAGTCCTGGGCCCCTCAGTTTAGGAAGGATGTTGACTTGCTGGAACGAGTCCAGAGAAGAGCAACAAAGTTGGTGAGGGGTTTGGAACACAAGCCCTATGAGAAAAGACTGAGGGAGCTGGGGTTGCTCAGCCTGGAGAAGAGGAGACTCAGGGGTGACCTTATCACTCTCTACAACTACCTGAAGGGAGGTTGTAGACAGGCGGATGATGGTCTCTTCTCCCAGGCAGCCAGTACCAGAACAAGAGGACACAGTCTCAGGCTGCGCCAGGGGAGGTTCAGGTTGGATGTTAGGAAGAAGTTCTATACAGAGAGAGTGATTGCCCATTGGAATGGGCTGCCCAGGGAGGTGGTGGAGTCGCCGTCATTGAAGGTGTTCAGGAGGAGACTTGATGGGGTGCTTGGTGCCATGGGTTAGCTGTTTGGGTGGGTTGGATTGGTTGATGGGTTGGACACGATGATCTTGAAGGTCTCTTCCAACCTGGTTTGGTTTATTCTAATAAAGGTTTATTTATTCTAATAAAGTACTATTATCAAGCATTTTATGTCTCATCATGACTGGTCTTCACTGCAACAGTTAGATAAAGCCATCTCCAGTAGGAGAAACTTACATGGTAAGAAACTCCCCAGCTGGCACAATGAAACTAGACTTACATTTTAGTGCTTGTACTAATGTGAACTCTGTTGTAGGGCTACACCTCCTCCCTCCCACATTGTTAACATAAGTGTTAGCAAGTTTGCTGATGACACCAAGCTGTGTGGTGCAGCAGACACACTGGAGGGAAGGGAGGCCATCCAGAGGGACCTTGACAGGCTGGAGAGGTGGGCACAAGCCAACCTCATGAAGTTCAATAAGAGCAAGTGCAGGGTCCTGCATCTAGGTCGAGGCAATCCCAGGCACAAATACAGGCTGGGCAGTAACTGGCTGGAAAGCAGCCCTGAGGAGAGAGACTTGGGGGTGCTGGTGGACAAGAAGCTCAACATGAGCTCTCAATGTGCACTTGCAGCCCGCAAAGCCAATCAGATCCTGGGCTGCATCAGAAGTGTGGCTAGCAGGTCGAGGGAGGTGATCCTCCCCCTCTACTCAGCCCTGGTGAGACCCCACCTGGAGTACTGTGTCCAGTTCTGGAGCCCCTATTACAAGAGGGATGTGGAGGTGCTGGAAGGTGTCCAGAGAAGGGCCACAAGGATGATCAGAGGGCTGGAGCACCTCTCCTATGAGGACAGACTGAAGGAGTTGGGGCTGTTCAGTCTGCAGAAGAGAAGGCTCCGAGGTGACCTAATTGTGGCCTTCCAGTATCTGAAGGGGGCCTACAGGAAGGCTGGGGAAGGACTTCTCAGGATCTCAGGTAGTGATAGGACTAGGGGGGATGGAATGAAGCTGGAGGTGGGGAGATTCAGGCTAGATGTGAGGAGGAGGTTCTTCACCATGAGAGTGGTGAAACCCTGGAATGGGTTGTCCAGGGAGGTGGGCGAGGCCCCGTCCCTGGGGGTGTTTAAGCCCAGGCTGGATGAGGCTCTGTCCAGCCTGCTCTAGTGTGGGGTGTCCCCGCCCATGGCAGGGGGGTTGGAACTAGATGATCCTTGTGGTCCCTTGCAACCCTGAATGATACTATGATACATCATTAACATAGGCATTAGCAGAGGCACTTTATGGTCAACTCCTGACTTGCTACTTGATTTGAATTCAAAACCTCACCAAGTCAGAATGAATTTCTTTTTGAATGAGAATGTGAATTTAGTTTTGTACAGATATTTTTTTAGTAAAGACAACCATCTAGTTAGGCACCCATGGGTATCACCACAGTGGTTAGTCCCTTCATTCCAATATGCTGACTGGAATATTGGTTGTTCACAAACACTTTAAAAGAAGATTTAAAAAAAAACCAACCCAGACAACTAATTTTGTGGAATAATCTCCTCAAGAGCAGCAATTTCCCCTTAGACTTCAGACTATAATTGGTGCAATTCTGAACTAACAGGCTTTATTACTCTTCCTTCAAAAAATAAATGGCCAAATGATGAATTCTTGTCTAATATTACTATGGACTTTGATCTTGGTTATATTCTTTGCTAAATCCTGCTAATTTTTTTTCCTTAATGATATAATGATAGACTTGAAAGGTTAAATTCAGATTATGTGATACTCTTTTTAGAAGTACTTCATTTGATCTGTTTCAATAATATTAACCAAGGCCAGTTTTGTAAGTAGAGATAGTATCTTTTAATAGACAGACCAGTACTGTTATAAAGAACAGTGTTTGGGCATTACTAACTACTTGGTTGGTTTGACAAGATTCCTACCTACAAAATTATGCCTATGCCTTAAAAAAAATTCAAATCATGGCTACAATAACTCTATCCCATTCAGCTGCATTATCTGATGTCAGCCTGTACTTCAGGATCTGCTTCCATGTGATTTACTAAACATGCTAATTTTGGGTGGAGACAAAGAGAAACTGTCACTCTCAATAGCAGCTATGCCTTTCTTGCACTGGTTTGAATGTCAGGGGAGAGCTATTTGGCACTTGTGACTTGATTTGGCTGGAGAAAAGAGCTCTTGGCGGTGCTTTCCTTCCCAATGATTTCTCCCCCCACCTCTGTAATCACGTGATGTTCAGCTCTGCCCTTCTGTCAGAACTCATAAAAACTCTTGACACTTGGCTATGGCTTCACCGTGTGCACACAGGACTATTTTCCCATTTCTGGGTTGAAAAGCACAGCACAGTTAGGACTTGACTACAAAGTGGGACGAGACCCAAGGGCATCTTTTCTGCTTCATCTTCCTTCCTGGATCTCATGCAAAGTAAATCTGCGTAAGTGCACCAGCAAGGAACATCAGCACTCACCACAGAGGTGACAGCTTCAATTAACAGGGCACCTAGTTCTGTGGGGAAGAAAAAAAAAGAAAAAGATAGTATCATCAATCACTACTCTGCAGGAATGCCCAGGAAATGTCTGTGCACTACACAAGACAGCAGAGTTGGTTTAAGCAGATAGCGAATGGCTGGCAGGACTCCTCAGCACTCTGGCTGACCAGCAGGTAGAAGCAATAAATTCTGGAGAGGAACATACAGTCATGATTAATGAGAAGGTGCCAGGCTCCCGTATCAACACTTTGTAGCTGCAAGTCGGACTTCAGGCCAAGTCCTCTATCTATATAGTCAACAGAACTGAAAAGGCAGGAGAGGTGAGATTTTGCCAGCCACAAAAAGTTGTTCATGTCATCTTGAGCTTCTTCCCACCACTGGCTTGGTTCTGCAGGCCAAGAGTAGAAAGAAGAGATGAGTTGGCTTGATTTTCAGTGGCTCAGGTACACCAGTGGTGGTGGGAGAAAACACAAACATCCTTGGCACTATACTGCATGCCTCATTATCTGAGCACTCTGGTTGGCAGAATCACGCACTGTATTGCCCAGTCTCAGCTCTTCCTGCATCCAGTGGGAATGTTTGCAATCCAAGCTACAGCATGCAGGGAGAAAAAAATGTGGGAATACAGATGTCCATTAGTGGCCTTGTTTCTAACCTCACTGTGTATGTGCTATTAGACATGCATAGATCAACGAAAGAGCTGTGGGAAAAGCAGATTCACAAGGTTGAAAACACAAGTTAGAATACACTTCAGCAGTGGGAGTGGCTATGCAACTTAAGTCTTTGCTTGGAAGAATTAATTTCATGTTCAACCAGTTTACCCAGAAAAGACATTACCCTATGTGTATCATGAAATCTCTTGTAAGATAACTTGATATCATTAAATCCACAGTACTAAAGCACCAGATAAAAGATCCACAGAGCTTGGGAAAGCACCAAGTCAAAGATGAGATTTTTCTTCTTCCTTCCAGCGTGCTCACATGCACATATAATTTGTCCTCAGTCTGACCTGTCTGGAGGGAAGGAACATTTTTCCAGGGTACATTATACCTGAAATAAGGATTGATAAATAGCCTGCTGATAACCAGACTTCAGTGGAAGGTGCTATCTCTTCCCCCACATCTGACATTACTTCAACACAACATTCCCCTTTATGAACTTGTTCACTCCAAAAGCCCCATCTGCCTGATATCTCTGCCCTGTGCTGGCATTTTCCCAGGGCATGGATGAGCAGGATAAAGGGAGAAAAAGCAACACACTGCCAGGCTCCTGCTTTTCCTACTGCAACAGCTGCAGGAATTGTCACCTATGGGCACTGGTGTATGGCTAAAACAGCTCCCAGAGCAAGGAAGCTCTTGGTTTCCCTCCTCAGAGGCATAACACTGATGACAGAGGGCTGCACAATACACAGTGAAGTAATGTAGTGGACACCACATGTAGCTAAAGGAGCTGGGACTGCCTCTGGTCCATTTACTAAAACTGATCTATTTCAGTTGTCTGAGAAGGAACAAGTTGGGACTGGCTCTCATGGCTGTGGTTTGTCTGAGCTGCTACCCAGAGATCCCAATACAGAAACCCACAGTGCATTTTCCCACTTTTCCCTACTTTTATAAACTTGCAGAGGCAGTGAGCTCTTTGTAATAGAGCTGAAAGTAAAAGGCTAAAAATTGTTGAAGAATTGAGATGATACCCTCAGCCTGTTTTTCTAGATACCAGGCTAAAACTGGAACCCTGAGTCCAGTAGCATTGCCCTTCTCTATTTTATGATTTAACTTTTTTCCTCAGCTGTTCCATAAGCTTGGAGAAGCCACGGTTCTGACTTAAAAAATGGTGATCTTGAGATTTCAGCTTAAGGCATGCTTACTTCTTGAAGACTTTAAAGACTTTACCTGAGGAAGAAAAACTTTGTTCCAATGTGGCATTTAAAAGCTATTTTTTTAAAAAAAGCCTTTTTGCACAAACTGTCAAAGCATCTTGCAGGCAGGCTCTGATTTTCTTTGTAATATGAGGGAAGAACTATCACTGACAGAAAAAAAAAAATCATCTTATTTCTACAGTAAATGTTTTTCTTACCAAAATAATGTCAAATATGCTTTAATACGTGATGGTTTTCCCATTACAGCTATAGTTTCAGCGACTGCACCATAAGCTATGCCAACAATTTGACTGAGGGGAGGAAAAAAAAGAATCGTGAGTAGCTTAACAAGTGAGTCACTGAAAATTCAAACAAAATTCTCCACGCTCGGGGGAAAACACTTCAAACGTCCCCTTAAAAACAGCCAGCCAGCCGATTCCGCTCCTAGAGGGACAAAATCCCTCGGGCTGCCTTCCCGTTACGCCAGCAGGCAGGAAAAAGCCAACTGGCTGCTGGCTGGATTTTTTTTTTCCAGAAGAAAAGCAGGACACGACCTTTCGGGGGCGAAAATCTGTTGAGACCCTGTTGAGACCGCGGTGCTTTAAACCTGCGCCCCACGAAAAGCGGAGGAAGGCAAAAGTAGCAGCCGGGCACAGTACGACAGCCGGGCGGTCCCAGGCTTGGGCTCTGCCTTGCTCGGGGCCCCGTGGGAGGCGGAGGATGGGATGGGCTGTCACCTGCACCTGCCGTTTGCCCCTTTGAAATGGGCGCCAACGCCTTCGCATCGCGGCTCGCCCAGCGGCCGGCTGCCGCCGCGCGGGACGGTTAACGCCCGCCCGCGCGAACACAGCCAGCCCAGCGGGACGATCGGGCCGGGCCGAGTCACTCCGCTTCGTCCTCCGGCCTGCCTCACCCCGCCGGAAACTGCGTTTGGTCGCCTGCTGCTCCGCAGCTCCCGTCCGCCGCTCTTCCGACCGCTCCCGCCGGCGGTAGCAAAGAGCCCCTCCTCGGTCGCGGCCCCGGGCCCGGCGGCGCTACCCAGCATGCCCCGCGCCGGCGCAGGCGCGCCCGTGCGGCCGCTCAGGAAGAGGAAAATGGCATAAACAACCCCGAGCGCCGGGACCACTGAGGAGGCGCCGCCGCCCCCGCCGCGGGCCGCGCGGCCCCTTTAAGAGGCGCGGAGTCGCCCCTTCCTCCCTTTTCCGCAGCCGGAGCCCGGGGTGACGGCGGTTCCCGCGCCCCTTCCCCCTCCCCGCCCCCTCCCTCCCGCCCTCCTTCCCCATGGTGCCGACCCCGGCGGCGGCGGCCGGGCGGTTGCCATGAACAGCAGCGGCCTGCCCTGCTCGTCGCCGTCGCCGGTGGTGGGGCCGCCGCCGCCGGCGGCGGGGGTCGGCGTCGTGGGGGCGGGGGCCGGCTGTGGCGGCGGCGCCGTGAAGCTGAAGTTCTGCCGTTACTACGCCAAGGACAAGACCTGCTTCTACGGCGAGGAGTGCCAGTTCCTGCATGAGGAGCCCGGCGCCGCCTCTGCCGGCCCGGGGCCCGCCGCCTCCCTCGGCGGGCTCCCGCTCGGCATCCCCCCGGCCGCCGCCGCCGCCGGGCCTGGCTACCCGCCGCACGGGGCCAGCCCGGGCCCGGCGGCGGCGGCGGTGGTGGGGCCTAAGAAAGCCGAGATGGGGGCGGGAGGCGGCGGCGGCGGAGGCGGCGGCGGCGGGGGGCTGGATGGCCCGCGGCTGGCGA
The DNA here is from genome assembly GCF_026170545.1 of Melanerpes formicivorus. Classification (NCBI taxonomy): domain Eukaryota; kingdom Metazoa; phylum Chordata; class Aves; order Piciformes; family Picidae; genus Melanerpes; species Melanerpes formicivorus. Next base: position 53,419,537 of record NW_027142353.1, on the reverse strand, counting down.
GTGAGTGCGGCGGGGCGGCGTGGGGGTGGGGTGGGGCGGGGGCGCTGCTGGGAGCGGGGCGGCGGGGGGGCGGGCGACGCGTTGTTTCTGCGCCCCGACACACTGTGGTGCTACCGGAAACAACAGATAGGATGACGGCAGGGGACCCCGGGCCTTTCCCTCGTCACCGCTGTGTCCCCGAGTTCCGCCGGTGCTGGGTGCTGTGGTGATCCCAGACGGGCGGGACGCGGCTGTGCCAGCCGCCCTGGGGCACATAGAGGAGACCGGGCCAATAGTGATGGGACGGAGTGGGCAGGTGTGTGTGGGAAGAGGCTTCCCTGTACCCGGGTAGCTGCCCATCGGTTACTTCAGCGTTAGACGCGGTACTGGACTTCTCTACCCAAAGTCAGTCTGGGCAGAGAGTGGGAGCAGTGGTTTCAGGAATAGTAGTCCCGGATGGGCCCCTCCAAAGAACCTGTGCTGAATTTCAGCTCTTGGAAGTGTTAAATATTCAAGCTGAAATATTACATTAACATATAGAAAATATTCCAAGTAATCATATAGGTCTGTGTTATCTGCTGTTGTGAGCAGAAATTTCTTCTAAATTTTTTTTTCCCCAAGGCTTCTTTAGCCCTCCATATGGTGTTTCTTCTCATGATGAGAGTTCAGATTGCCCCTATGCCATGCAGAGTGGTATTGCTCTTACTAGTTTGTTATGCATCTTCCTAATATATGGTCCAATAGTTAGATGGTGTTTACAGTAAGCTGTTTTTTAAAACCATTCATTTTGTAGGCAAAGCAGCACTTGGCATCTATGAAAAGATAGTAGAAAAGTTTTGCCTCTTTATATGTGTGTTAAGATTGCCTGCATTATTGATTGGTGTCATAAACTTAGCATTTGGTTACATGGAATAACTCTACTAAATGGTCACAACCATATTTCTTTTCTGAAATTGAGATGCCACCATGCTGAACATCCCCTGTTTAGGATTTTAGTGCATTTCAGGAACCTACAGCTGCTATTTTGCCAGGTGTGATGGGCTTGTGCCACATGAACAGTATTATCTCTGCAGCTGATAGCTTGTCAGTGTCTTGCATTAACACAGGTCTGTCATATCTGCCCTTTCAGGAGGAGCCTGTAATATAAAATTGCTTAATGCTTTCTATTAAAAGACACTGTTTTCAGATTTTGGTCATTTTGTCAAAATTCAGCTCTTCAAGCTGAAGCTTTTCTTCTCTGTCTTTTTGCTTCAGCAGTCATGAGTTGATCTTTGTTAATTTTTCTTTTGCACAGAGTTAAGCACAAAATACACTTTTTCTCTCCCTATGCAGGAAATCACTGGGGGGTTCAGGCTTGAGAGAAGGCTTGGGGGTAAAAGCTCCTATATGGAAGCCATTCTTGTGATTAATAGGGCTTGGGCAAATTTTAGACTAAAGTTAAGAAAACAAACATACAAACAAACCTCAGAATTTGTGTGTGCTCAGAGGCTGATAGTGGTAGGTAGTTAAGTTACTTGGAAAACTTGCTTCTATTGAACATGTCAGAGCTTTAAAACTACATAGAGCTCTCTGCAGTTGCACCCATTGTAAGGAGTGAGGGCACCAAGAATGGGCAAACTCACTCTAATGCTATCAGTTATTGCCTGCTGGGAAAGCCACTGCTCTTGAAGTTACAGGAGACCAAATCTTGGACTGATAGAAGATCTTAAACAAAAGAGACTAACTGGGGGAAAAGGAGCCAGGAAAGGAAGAGCTGAAGAGCCAAAGACTGGGTGGGTAGGCAGGTGGGCTTTGCTTCAGTATTGTGAAACAAATAATGGAAATAGTTGTTTGAAAAGTGTAGTTGATCTGTAAAGGTGCTGACAAGCTGATGTCTAAAATCCTTACGCTGCTTATGATCCATGGTGTTAACAGTACCATTTCCAAATGGATGTAATGAAAGCTTTATTTCTGTGCATGTGGGGAGTAATACACAAAATTGTATTGAATAAAAAAGTTCTTAGTTTAAGACTGTGAAATTGGGAATTACCAAAAAAATCACCTGCCTGTACAGTTTCACTGACTGTCTTTCCTAATTCAAAAGCATTTGGCAGCGTTGGGATCTGCGGATGCCACCATCTCTTCCTCCTTCCTCATTGGACCCCAGCCTCATTCAGTGCACAGAGCAGATAATGCTCATTGACTAATTAACTGTGTAGTCCTATTTATTATTAAAAGTGGGTCAGTGCCTCATTCTAACATGCGTGTTACTCTAATCCTGCTTTGAGTACAGGATTATTAATTTACTTACAGGTTTTTCTGTGGTAATCACAAGGGCCTCCCAAATACTGACCTATTCTTTGCAGCATAGGTGATAGGAATGTTGAGTGACAAGGGGAAGATGGACCATGAAAGTGCAGGAAATACTCCATTACATAAGTGGGATGAAGTGGAATGGGCAGGTGACATTCTTGGAGTTAACCAGGAGGTGTCTTGCATTATGTGTGGTTAAGGTATTCTGTGCCATAGATGCTTGGGATGCTAATGTCTGACAGGGGTTCCAAAAGTAATCTGAAACTCTTGGAAGAAAACTCTACTTGATATTATTAAATGTGGGGGGAAAAAAATAATCTTGGAATCAAGACTCATTTCCCCCTATACATGACTGAGAGCCTGCTGGGAAATCCTGCTTTATTCATGCTTATGCTTTTGTCCACGTAACCTCTGCCATCCAGTGTCAGATGAGGCAGTGGGCTGAGTGTGGCTTTGGCCTCACTGTGTGGCTTTATATTCTTAGGATAGAGACTGACCATGCTGATGAGCTCTGCCTACTCTTGGAAGCTGGCACTGCTGCCTCCTGCCCCCAAACTACGTGACATTTGGAGTGTGTGTTTGAAGCACCATTCTTGCTTTTTTCCCCTGAAGCTGTTACTGCTTGACCTTCTGTGTGGTTCATCTTCCATATGTAAGGTGGCCAGCTGACTGCCTACAAAGTAGGGAGCATAGTTGGTATTACCTGTGTAAAGTCTCATTTAAAAAAGGCAAATAATGACAACAACTGAAACAAACTGATAATTTTCGTGTGGCGCCACTGTGACACAAAAAATAGAAATAAAAAATAGAAAAAGCGTACTCCTCATTTGTTAGCTGTCAAAATCTGCACAGGGTGCTTTTCTAATAGGTGTGCATCTCTCCTGTAAGTCCAGCTAGCAGCAGTACTGAATCTGAGAAGGCTTTAGAAGGAGCAGAGGGGGAAATGACTTGCTTGGCATTTAGGAGAAAAGGATTGAGCAGTAGGATTTTAAGCAATAGCATAGGGGAAGATGGATCAGGGGCATATTCAACCCACCACAGGCATAATGGCATGAAAAATGTGTCCTCTTGTACCTGTTGTCTGTCACTCTCCAACTTCTGTAAGAAGTGAGCTGGTAGCCATCTTTTTGCAGGCTGCCTGATTCCTAGGGCATGGTCCCTTCTTGATCCTACATGAGGGAGGGTCTGGAGAAAAATCTCAGTGTGGTGTTAGAATGTATCCTATCTGTACATAGGATGGACAAGTTAGTTGCACGGGCAACTGCAACTGTATTTGTTACCTTTCTGGTTGTTTAATAGATGTATTACTCTTGCATGTAGAATTTGTTTATTAATAGATAGGAGCTGAATTATGTCTCTAAATATTGACTAACTTCTGCCCCACTTCTTGCCATAAAGTACGTGATCCATAACACTTGTTTTGTCATCTTGTCTTGGATTCCCATAAACATGACCAAAACAGAGGCACTGAGATAGGAGTTCCAGGTGCTATCTGGGCCCAGTGGCAGCATCAGCAGGTGGCTGCTGTCTGCAGAGCTGCAGGTGAAGGAGCTGGCCACAGCATCAGTGCCGCTGCTGCTTGAGATCCCCATACCAGAGGTTATCTCACCCTCTCCTTGTGAGGTGTCATCATGTGGTTCTTCACCAGAAAGCCTTTCTCAAAACCCTCCTTGGAAATTTGCAGTTGGAGTATAGGCCTGTGTTTCTGTGAGTTGCCCACAATACTTCCCCAAGCGACCTCACCCTGTTTCTTCATAGCCACTGAAGAAGCCTGTCTGCAAATAGACTTTGTTGCCAGCCCAAGAGAAAGTGGAAAAGGAGCATCAAGGTTTGGGTTGTCATTAACCTGATAAAAGCGTTATGTCTGTTTTCACAGCTTGACTTCTGCATGAGGCTGGTCATGGCAGCAGAGGATAGCGGCCAGTGATGCAGCAACTGTGTGCAATCACTTGGTGCTTAGCTTGGTAGGCATTACAGCTTAGGGTTTTTTCAAATCCATATGTGCCTTGGAGCGAAAAGACCTGTGCATTTGTGTATTGCCTTCTGAAAGATGTTTAAGTCTTTACCAGTTAATTCCTTTTTGAAAATAATGCAGTGGATACAGGAAAAAAAAGGAAAGATAAGCTATTCAGCAAAACAGATACCAAAGGTAATCTGTTGGATTACGCTTCTTAATGCACTGAAACAATGGCCAGGATTATTCTAAATAGGGATTTTTGTTGTTGTTGTTGACAGTGTTTCAGTAGTTAGGGCTTGGAGTATTTAGAAACAGATGAGTTATCTTAAAACTTACAGGTAAAGCTGTACAATGTCACATACTGGTAACTTTCCCCTGCTGTTTGTTTCTTCTTTGCTTGTGTAGAGAAAATAGGGGTGCGGTCAAGAATTCCTTCTCCAAACTTGTTTGTATACTTTTTGCAAGTGTTACTGTAGTTGTTGTTGTTGTTGTATACTTCTGATTTCTTTTTAGAGAGATAGCTCCCTTTTAATTGTTGTGATGCCTTTTGCAGATGTTGAGAGATGGTTCAATTTTCATCTTGTTTTGCCCTGAATACTTTTAAGAAATGGGGAGACCATTCTGAGGTTTGAAGAGGCTTTTTGGGATTTGTGCAGATAGTTAGAGATCATTGAGAATTAAAGAATAAAATCAGTAACCATTTAGAGAGGCATGGGAGAATATAAAGACTACTGGTTGCACTCAATTTTTGTCTCCAGAAATTGGGAAATTATTAACATGAATTTTCTTTTGCTTTTGCATGTTTATGTGGAAACGAAATGGAAAGAAAATTATTGGGGATGCTAAGAAAAAAAAGCAGGGAGGGAAGGAAAAACTTTGCCATCTGCAAAGTCATATGGACTTTTGAAGGGCAGTTTTCATCTGTGAAACTTTTTAAAGACACAGTCAGTTTTGAAGCCAATTAATACTGTATCTGTATACTTTGTTGGTTTTCCTTATGGTATGGGAAGTCATTCAAAGTCCAAATATTCCACAGAAATCACAGGCACATTAGGAGTACTGATAATTACTTGTTTCTGGTAGTACTCATGCTGTATTTGGTATTGAAGAAAGCACTATAACTTGTAATTGCTTTTCTGCTTCCAAGGCAAAGATGAGGAAGTGTGTGGGGGGGTAGTTATGTGAACAAATTCTATATGCTCTATCTTAATAATACCAAGTTTTGATAATGTTTAAGATACAGAGCATTCCCATTTAGTTTCTATCTAGCTGGTATTAGATAACTGATTTTTTTGTAGGTATCACGGTAGGAGTGGGCCTTCAGGAAGGATTTGAATGCCCAGAAAATAGTGACCTTGGGGACCCACTCAGAAAGAGTTCCACGTGTAAGGAACCATCTAGCAGAAAATTTAGACTGCTGTGGGGAAAAGTGGACAAATGTTAAGTGAAGGTGGGGGTGATAAACACAGGCAGAAGTACTTCTGTAGGACCTCAAAGGCAGAAAAAACTAATCTTGGTTGTGAGGCAGTTGATGAAAAGGGGGTCAGTGGAGGGATTTAGATAGTAAGCTGATGTTTTCCTGATCTGTTGCTTTCTAGTAAAGATGTAATGAATTACACTGTCAGAAAAATCGCTGCATTGGAGTTGGAATAGATTATGCTCTGTGTGTACACACGTTTGTTCTGCAAGTCGTTCAGAGTTAAAGTTTCAATGATGTGGTTGGTTCCTTTGGTCTTCAAAGATACTTTGTACTTAGAATGTAGCTGTATTTTTCAGTTCTCTTCCTAGCAGGCTTTTACTCCTGACATTTTGGGTGGTTTCTTTCTTTCATTTGAGAATGGAGATTTGGAAACAAAGTACACATACACAAAAGTGAGAGTAGAGACACGGGTTGTACTAGTTGTGAGGCTGGCTATGTGATATGCAGTTCATGTAGTCCGTGGTGTGGGTAGACTCCCTCAACTCCAGTTAGCCTAATGCTGGTGAAAGACCTGTCCTTTCTTTTATGTGTTCATCTCCAGTGCTGTGAAAAGTATCCTAACATTCTGTTCAGGTTATCTACACATATTTTACATACACACACATATATACACATGTGTATCATAGTATCATTCAGGGTTGGAAGGGACCACAAGGATCATCTAGTTCCAACCCCCCTGCCATGGGCAGGGACACCCCACACTAGATCAGGCTTTGAGTTTTAGGTACAGGGAGGCTGTTAAAAGCTTAGTGCTTTGAAAAAAAAAAATAAATATGCAGTTTATTGAACATTTTGGTGCAATATTTTAGGAATTGTGAAAGCTTTTGGAGAAGGTTAGCTCTGAAAGTGATCTTAAGCAATTGCATTACTTTGAATTGCTGTTTCTGATAACAGAGTAGTTCTGATGACAGTTTTGAAAAAGTACCAGTTTTAATTTGTATTATCACTGTGCTTTTGGACTTGGTCCATGACAAGGAATTCTGCTGCTTCAAACTCTGTACTGAATTTTATAGAGCAGAGGAATGGCACCTATCCTTTTCTTCAATTGTTATCAGATGCTTCTGTGATGTGTGACATAAATTCAAACAAACAAGGAAGACAGCCCAATAATTTAATATTATGATAAAGACTGCTGTTTTCCTTTGCTTGCCCATGAGTATCTCATCGCCTAGTGGGAGTGTTTGTAAATAAGACAGCGTTTCCCAAACTGTTTTGCTTCCTGCCTGCCTTTCAGCCGGCTTGGTTCGTTTGTGCTGTCTGCCCTCCAAAGGCGCTGGCAGCCTCGGCATCCTAACCCAGGCGTGTGCTTTTACTTTTGCCTCTGGTGCCTGGGGTGTCCTTCAGTTTCTTTGTCTGTTATGTCTATTTCAGTTATTCCTAGTCTGTGTTTCAGAGAGATTGTGTTAAAGGAGAGGGGCAGAAAACCACCAGAAAATCCACTTTTTGTACCAAGCTTCAACAGTGTGGGGCACTGCAGATGCACATACTTGTGTGTAAAGTGTGAACTGGTGCAGAGGTGTGCAAGTAGGCTAGCACCTCCAGATTCAAATGTGTCAGTACAAAACAAAGTAGGACAAGCACAAACTACTCTGATACCTCTGTGCTTCTAGGAAACTGAAAGGACACAAGTCTTAAATGACTTGTCATAGATAGGCTTTGTATAAAAGTTGTGTTGGTTTTGTCTCAGTACTAGGGTAACTGTGTCTGTGTAAAATTCCACTGGAGATAAGGCACTCGTTTTTACTGCTTTATATCTGCCCGAGGTAACTGTTTGTCCTTTGGATGCATATGCATGCTGTGAGCCTGGGATTCAGTTTACCAAGCTGTGTTGAGGTGAAAAATGCCTGCACTGTAGCAGTGCTACAAGTGTAAATCAAGATTAGCACTATGTAAAATCTTTTTCACAGCATAAACAAGTACATTTGTAAAAGCAGTGATAATAGCAAACCAAATTATTTCAATCCATGTTTTATCACTATGTCAGAAATCTTTGAACTGTTTGGAAAAATGTGTTTAACAAAAAAATCAGCTGTGATCTTTAGTCCACTGATTTTTATCACATTACTGTAAATAATCCTTTTTTATGTTAAGAACAGTTTCTCAGCTTATTAGTGCTGAGAAGTTTGGAACAGAAGCTGTATGGGATATTACACTGTTTGTTTATTAGCTAGTGAAGTGCTAAAATATCAGAAACACCATCTTTTCAGGTGGTGTTAGTGTTAATATCCAGATAGTGCAGTGTTAAACAATACCAGCATTAAGCTAAAACCAGCTGAATCCCACTGCTTCTGTTGGAGCATGTGTGGAGTTTGTCACAGTAGCACTCAAGCACTGAGGTCCTTTGTTTGTGAGAAGTATCTTTACAATAAGTAAGGCAAAACAACTATCTGTTTTTATCTCTTTAGCTTCCCATCAGATGCAGGCACCGCTTTCTGCTAAAGTTCTGTGGGAGAAGAATTACATAAGAAGATATTTATTTTTAATTTCAGTTGTCACATTAAGCTGCAGTGTTACTCACCAAGCAAAAAAAAAAAAAAAAATAGAAAAAGGAAAAAAAAAAAAAGGATAATATATGTATGAAGAGTAGAAAACATCTTCTGAATTTCTCAAGATGCTTTATTTAATTTCTTTCCAGAATTACTGGGATGCACATGCTGCCTTCAATATTGATGGAATTTAGATTTTTTTTTCTTTTTCCACATATGTGCTTACATAATCTGTTAGTGTTTTCTTCTCTGCTGGATTCCTAGTTGTTCCCTTGTACATCTCTTTGGGTTTTTTTTTCTCAGACTTGCCTAGTCAACCTTTCTACTTCTATAAGGAAGTTGTTGCTTCTCTCCAAGGAAGAGTCTGTTGAAAATGTAAACTTGAATATATGGATAGTACAGTTATAAAACTGAAAGGCATCTTCCTCTGACAGAAATAATCAATCCACGACTTAACTAAAACTGTCTAAACTTACTTACCTAAAGTTATAATTGGTGCTTTAAAAGAGAAAAGACACAAACCTCAGAAGTTTTCAATCTGTCATCCTAATAACACTGGGTGCAGCATGTGCGCTCACAGTCATTATGCAAGAAAGATCTGGACGGACAGGTTGAACGTAAATTAAGGAACACACAAGGATAAAAACTTTAGAAGGGCTAAGAGCTTCTGGATCTTCTGTCTCTCTTCAGTTTGATTATTTATTTATTTATTTTTATACCACACTGCTCATGTGGTGAAGTGTATCCACTTCTGAAGACCTGTGGATTGCTTATGATAAGTCACTTTTCTTTCCTTTCATGTTCTAAACAACTGTGGTCTTCCAGAAGCAAGTGAGAATTTGATTTGCCAAATGTTTGGCAGAAGAAGGATAAAAGCCTTCTGCTTCTTATGGAGAAGGCCAGGTGCCAAACAGTAAAACTGCCTTGGCTCTTTAGGTATTTGTTGAGCTTTCATCCCTGTAAAAAGGTAAACGGCCCTCCTCTGAACAGGAATTGTGTGCAGGAATTTATAGCTATGTAAGCAACATCTTTTCTCTGATAGTCTTCATTTTGTTGCTTGTTACTACAGGGAAGTTGTTAGCCATTGGAATGGGCTGCCCAGGGAGGTGGTGGAGTCACCATCCCTGGAGGTGTTCAAGAGGGGATTGGACGTGGCACTTGGTGCCATGGTTTAGTAGTCATGAAGTCTTGGGTGACAGGCTGGACTTTGATTTCTGAGGTCTCTTCCAACCTTATTGATTTTATGATTCTATAGTGTTGAGTTTGTTCTTAAAAGCAATATACTTACCACCTTAGAGCATTCTATTCTAAACATGAGCTACTGCCCAGAAAACTCCAGTGACCTTACCTTCTGATGATTTTCTTTTTGTATTATTTTTTGTAGTCTGGGTCCCTTAGCTAGGTGTGCATTTCTAGACACATTTCTAGTTTGGAAGAAGACAACAGAAAAATATCTTGAAATTGCCATGGTCCCAGTACAATTAAGTAGTATGAAGGTGGAGCAGCACTGAAGTGCAGCAATTTATAGTAACGGCAGAAGGAGGCTGATTGGTATGGCCAAACCATTGGACTTCAGCAGAGGGATGGTCTTCCTAGAACTGCAAAAAAGACAATGTTCTGGAGTACCTTTTGCTATCTGGAGTGCCCAGTTAGATATCAATGTGCCAAGGCAAAACTGCAATGTATTGTAGCTTGGAGCATTCTGAAGTGGTCTGTATTTGCTAGCCTACCAGGTACAAGCAGTGGAAAGGCAGCAGCATTTGAGCAGTGTCAGATCAACCTTGTGACTCCTGTCAGTGTCCTCAGCCTTGCTCATCTTGGGGGGCTGCTGGAGGCCTTCTCCTCCTTGCAGCTTGCGCTCCCTGGCAGTGGGAATGCTTCAGCCAGAATAGGAGCAAAGCACCTGGTGCTGTATTTTGTGCCATAACAAGGATTCCTGCACTGGCTGCAGCATCTTGTGTCACTGGAGATCAGCTCTAGTGTTTCTACTTGCAGAGGGGGCTCTTTGCATACCTTGCTGCTGAACGTGGCAAAACTCGGAAGCTCTCACTTGCCTTTTTCCAGTTTTAAGGATTATGTGTCTGTCCAACAGTGAAGTGAAGTTATGTGGGTTCTCACACTGACTGTAGCATAATGAGTAGCAGTGGGAGAAGCAGAAACAGTCAACTGTTTCTTAATTCTTCAGAAAAGGCTGAAGGATTTGTAAGGATGGTGTAATCTGAGGGAGTTGTTTACTACTGTGTAGAATCTGGAGTTTTTGACAGAAGTATAAGTTGAAATAGCAGATATACTGATAAAATTGTAGAGGGTTCTTTGAAGTGACAGTTGTTCAAAGAAATTAAACTGCTTTTCTTGCTCTTACACAGTCAAGAAGTAGCATAGAATCTGCAGTAGGTTTTGATAATGGGTGAAATGCAGGCAGAGAAAGCTATACTGGAAATGCATTTGAAAAACAAATAAAAACTGTGATATGAACCCTGAATAATTTATTGGCAAACTAGCATGAAACTAGTCAGAAGTAAACATGGATTTGCTACCTTCCAGTTTTCTTGTATGAAAGAGTCCAAGTATTATTCACGATGCCAGAAAATAATTGCATTAAAATTCTAACCTTAGCAGTGTGAATTAGGGATTGACTGTAGCAGGTTGCATGAGACAGTTGGCATTACTGCAGACATTAATATTTTTCCCTGATACAGTAGTTCAACCATAAAATACTTTTTCAGGGCTTTTGAGTGTAAATTTCCCAAATGAAAGCAAAAGACATTTAAAAGACAGATCCAAAAAACTTTGTGCTTTTTATGGTTGTAGCAAGAGGACTTCTGAAGTTGCTGTGTGGCTGCTCTTTTGAAATAACGAAGGAGGAGCTAGACCATTGATAGTAGAGGGAGTTTATTTTCCTAGTCTTGTAGTTAACTATAAAAACTTACAGAAAAATGGAAGAAATTGCAAGTTATTAGTAATCAGCATGTTTTTCCATAGATGTCTCGCTTAATCTTGCATATACTATACAAATAATGTTCATCTAGAACAGCAGTACTTTAAGAATCCTTTTCTGCTTGCAAAGCTGTTGTTTATTTTCACTGGGGTATTCAGTTTGTTCGATCTCTCTCACATACAGCTCTTGGTTTGAGTGTAGCTGGGCAGTGTTTCCATCTGTCTGTAGTATGGATGCTGCTAGTCATTCTCCTCTTTTGGCCCTTCCTGTGATTTCATCTGGCTGTATTTCTTTTGCTGTTTCCTGTGCCTGCAGCATGGAAATGGCTCGTCAGGTTATGTAGTCTCTGTTTTTGGAGGGAAAATTCCGATTCTGATGACATTTCAGGTTTATAATATACGTTCCTTTAGCTCTGTCACAAAATTACATTTTATTTCCTTTGAGGATTGGGATCAGGAAGTTGTTTCCGGGTGTCACCAGCTGGCTGTGAATTCTCCCAGAAGTTCAAGTCAGATAGTTTGGTACAGGATGTTCTTCTAAGTTGGATGTGTGCCTTCCTACCTTGGAGCTACCAATTACTCATGCCTGTTGGCTCGCAGTGGCCTGGCCATACTGATTAATGTCTTTGTAATTTGCTGTGGGTGTATTTGCAGAAGCTAAATTTGAACTGCAGCTTTGTATACCATTGTGAACTCTGGTTTTGTGGGTTGTTTTGTTTTGTTGTGTGTGTGTTTTTTTTTTTTTTTAAAGTAAAGTAATACCTGCTTGAATGCTTAGTGTTAATTACGGCTGGTTTTTTGTTATCTTTAGTTTCATACAGTTGCATTTATTTGTGGTTAGAGTACTGTATTTGTATGTCAAAGCCCTTGTTTCTGGACATAAAAACAGTTTCTTGCATCCTTTTCTTATGCCTTCACACGTGCTTTCAGTTGGGTTTTTACCCATATTTCATGAAATTGTTATCGCTTTATGAAACATGAGATAATGAAAATGACCTTCTACTCTAAATGGTGCTTTTAAAATGTTTGTGTTTTGTATGAAAGACTCGAGATAATTTTTAAATGCACATTGAGCTATTTATTGGGGTGGGGGAGTGGGGGGGTGGGTGTTGCCATTTAAAGGATCCAGTACATCCAGTTAAAAACTGCTTATATTTCCAAGATGGGTATGCAAGAATATATCTATCTTTTTCTCCTTAAAATAAGCTTGCCTTCTAGGTTATTTTAGTAGATTTGTTTTCTTTCCTATATCGTTTCCCTTGTTCTTGTTTCTAAAGTTCAAACTCCTCATCCCTGTCAAAGCTTTTCACTGTTCTGCCACTTTCTGCATTTGTGCTGTAACTTCACGCTGCCACTGTTGCTTTCATTTCTATTTTTCTTTCATTCTGTGCACTAATATGTCTTTAGCCGATTTCCTGCAAGGCAGTTTCAAAACACAGTGTTGCCAACCTTTTCCCATCCTGCCCCTTGCCCAAAGAATCCTGTAAGAGATATTAGCCAATAAACCCATGGTAAACTAAATTTTTTTTTTTTTTTTCTGAAACCTTTTTTCTTTTTCTTTTGTTTTGTTTTAGTTCCTGGAATAGATGGCGGTGGGTTAGCTGATGCTAGTCTCACAGATTCCTACTTTAGTACCAGCTTCATTGGCGTTAATGGATTTGGAAATCCCGCTGAAACAAAGTATCCCATGATGCAGGTAATAGCAGTGACTTGTATAGTGTTGCATTAGTTCTGGCTGGCTCAGAAGGGAAAACTGTTTCAGAGGCAGGGAAAACGAAGCCTACTGGAATGTGTAATCCTGGAGGATATGCAGAATATAAACTCGCTTTAATCTTGCAAATGGAAATGAAACAGTGTCATTGCTTCAAAATGAGTCAGGTTTTATTGGTGCTTGTCTGAACTGTTGTGTTGGGCTTTGCCATGTATATTATAAGATTGCTTTTCAGGATCATGGCTAATTTTGATAGCCTTTTACTAAATATATAAAAGCTATATTTTGGAACATTTCAAAGATCCAGAGTCACTGAAGCAAAATGTGAGCTGTCAAGCTTTAGAATTTGTAAACTGTCTCTGGTGGTGTTCAGTTGTAAATTCACATTTAGAAATGTATTTATAATGTTCTGTAGATGTTGGCATAGGACTTCCCATGAAATGGAATTTGAGTAGGTAGTGTTATGCAAAACTTGTAGCAAAAGGCTGTCATGTTTAAAATCTTAATGAGAATCTATTGAATTAACACATGAAGTACTCTAATAACTCCTTCAGACTTCTTTCCTTCAAAGCTGAAAAGAAGATGGTCTCTCCCTATACTCAAAGGTTCAACAAACTGTTTGCCAGTAAATGAAAGGCAGTGCAAATCAGTTTACAATGAGTCCTGACAACAACTCTCTTGGAAATTTTCCATATGAGTTCGTTTTTATCTCAGTTGTGGCTGTATGATAGATTGAAAAAATAAACTCAGCAAAAGGTGGGAAATTAGGTGTGTTCCCTTTTTTTTTCTTTACTGCACGTTTTCAGGAAAGCTAGGTTTATCTCATTCAATAGAATTGCAAAACTCTGGAATTGTTTATTACTGACAGTGATGTGTGATTTTAAAAAGAAAAAGAAATAACATCACTGCTCCTGAAGTTTACTCTTGAGGTTGGAAGTTACAGATTTTGTATTGCTGAGGTCACAGAATTTTATCCTTTCAGTGTATCTTTATTCTGCAGCAATACCAGTGTTTTTCTAAACACAAAATGTTAACTAACTGTTTCTTCTAGAAAGACAAAGCATGGATCTAACAAGAATGCTCACAGGATTTTTAAATACATTACTAATGCCTGCAAGATTACTGTCAAGGCTTTGTTTCTCTGAGAAAAGTGATGAAATTGATGTGCCACTTACCTATTGGAGGCTAAGGAAAATTATTTCTGAAGAGGGATTTAATTAGTGTTGAGAAAGTGCTCACAGGCATTAAACTGCATTTTAAAAAGCATTCTTATATTGAATTTATTCCCCCTTCGAATCATGTAATTGAAGTTTTTGTTTGCATAGGTAAATCTGGTAATGCTGTCTGTTCTGATTGTGTGCAAGCTGCAAAATTAAGTCCATGCTGACAAAGTTCAGCTTGGAATGTAGCTTTCTATGTCATTCAGCCCTTTAGAGAACAAGGTGAGAGAAAAGTCGTAGTGACTTCTACTTTAAATACTACTAATGCATTATGGTTTGGAACACAGACTTTAAATGTGATGTATTGGTGGTTGTGTCAAGGATAGACCTTTTGTGCACTCTCTGCAAATTTGCCTGGATTTTGTCACTTGATTAAACCTTTGTAAAACTGGTTTATATGGACCTGTTGGAGACTTTCTAGATGTTAGATAACTTCCCAAAGTTGTACTCTACATTGGCATGTTCTAGCTTGAGTACATAACTGCAGATACAGCTCTGGCCTAATCCAGGCTTTACCTGAACTGTAAGTAGGAATGCTGATCTGCTTCATTTCCCTCTTTCCTTTTTCTTTCCACTTCAGACTGAAGCAGCATGGAAGTGAATCTGTGTATGATGAGACGTCTGTGTTAATTGGAGCAGAAGGGTGTAGAAGGGAAAAGATTTATGTTACGGGCTTAGAGAAACTGAGCTGAAGATAAATGAATAAGGAACTAGGAAAGGCTGAGTAAAGGGTCTGAAGCACAGAGAAAACATTTATCACAGTATCACTAAGGTTGGAAGAGACCTTGAGGATCATTGAGTCCAACCTGTCACCACTGACCTCATGACTAGACCATGGCATCGAGTGCCACAATGGAACACTGAAGAGTGGAGATTGGAACTGCACAATTGAAATACACATAAATTGGGATAAAGAATCAAATTGGCATAGTGAAAAATTTGGGCAGAGTAGAATGAACAAATCCACGTTCCTGTTTCTCTCCAAGTCCTTCAGTCAAACTAAAGATACTGGAAACATAATGTTCTGCCATTGATTAGAAGTCTTCTTTTTAAAGTATCTCATTATTTCTCAGTTTTGCTGTTGCAGATGAAAATGTTAGTTTCCTTGTGAGTCCCCATGGGTGGATCTGTGTCTTTCACAGATGCATCAGTGATGCAATATAAGGAAACTTTTCTCTGTTCTTTAAAACTGGGAAATCAGACAAAAGTACAAATAAACACACTGTTAGAAAACTGCTAATATGATACAGTTAGATGGTAAGAATCTTAAATTTAGGTTGCCAATGGAACCTTGGGGCCATATGTTGAGAGATACTCCTCATAATGTATTAATCTTTTCAGTTGAGACAACTGGTCAGTGAGTCTTACTTAGGACAGAAGATGTGTAATGACCGTCCATTAGGTAGTTGATCAAGTGTTCGCCTTATTGTTCTGTTCTTTGCCTCTCCTTACTGCTCACATCTTTCTCATGAAGGCTGCTAGTTGGCAGCACGCTTGTTTGTGTGGGCTATGATTATTCCATTCAACTTTGTGGAATGCTTTCCTTATGAAAGAAAGAAGTGATCTGCATTTCTATAGAGACATGGGAAGAAAAAGGATGGCAACTGAACAAAAAAATCCATCCAGTAGTGCTGGCAAACGAGAGACCCCAGGTTTTGAAACTGACCCATACAGCTGGAAGGTGAGGAATGAAGTTAGTGATCACCTGTAGAAAGCTTGGTTCAAGTTGCTTAACTGACCTCAATCTAGGAAACATGATATGAGAGTCAGTCTCTTCTTTTACCATGAGATAATCTTTCTGTAATCTGTGCTTTGTTCACTAGATACCTTTCAACACAATCTTCAGGGATTTAATAGATGAGTCTTCTTGATTCTTCCTAATTAATCTCCAGAATGTATTTGTCATCTGCAGTAAATAAAACTGAGGTTTGTTGAAAAGAATATGTGATTGTGTAAGTGGAGGTTATGATAACACATATGTAATGGAGCCTAACTGCCTCAAGCAATATCCAAATTTTGCAATCATCATGGTTTTCTGTATAGTGCATAATCTGTTTTATGATATTAAGTAAGCAGCAAAAGTCAGGAAAGCAAAATTGGATTGTATATGACAAATTGAGGAGGGGATGTGCTACTTTGATCATAAATAATGAGGTAAGTAGTGGTTAGCATTTCTGCAAATTGGGTGTTTCTCACTTTGAGATTTCATTTATATGCATTGAAGAGTATTTTATGGGATCTAGAACATCTCACTGGGATGTGATTAGTGGTGAAGATGTTTCGTTTTCAGTGGGAAAATAAGAGTAAAAATCCTTGGTATGGTTTGGAAGGTGCAGGACTTCAGAAATAGCTATGGCTCTCATTCTTTTCCTTTCTGAAAAACATGTCTTTGCCTCATCCTTCTGCTCCCACCTCAAAGGTCTTTGCTGTTACTCAACCTGTCATTGGTCCCCATTGGCCTCTTCTGTTGTTATTAACAGCTTTCCTATTGATTAATAATTTCATGTCCTTACTGGCTTGCATTTTCCTGTCTTCCCTAAATCTGCATGTGCATTCATATATGCTACATTAGCAGTACTGTATTCCAGCTTATCAAAGCTTACATTTTCTGTTTTCCTCTTCTCTGAAAATTGACAGAGCAGACCACATGGCCCATGAGGCTGCATGCTGTCCTTGAAGCTGTTCTTTTTCTTTTTGGCATAGCAGCAGCTGCCAAGAGGCAGTCAGAGGTGTGGTTCGAGGAGCAGCTCATTGCTTTTGGCTTTCCCAGCAGTGAGGAGGCAGGAGCTGGCTGGCCAGGATGCCTCTGATGCTTGGCTGTTTGCTCAGTTGCTCTGTGTGTGCCACTTGGCCAGCTGGTGTCTGTGTTCCTTTGGCATCAGTGCTGCCCTTTGGCTAGCTCATGCCTTGATCAAAGATACAGGGTTGTGCAGGAAGGAGCTTTAGTAGTATTTTGTTGGTATGTTAAAAGGATATTGTATCAGGATGAGGCAGAGGAATGTTTTGATGTTAAAACTTTTAGTCTTGTCTGATAATTGAGAAATTTGTTGAGAGCATAAAACAGACTTTTTCATGCATGTTGTTTCACAGAAATCTGTTTTTTCTTCTTTTGATGGTATGAGATTCCATCTGGACTGCAGGTTATACAGAAAGTAAAAACCATGACTTCTCAATTAAACACTCTAATCAAAACTCTAATCTTCAGTGTTAAAGTTGGCAAGGCCAAGCAATGGAGAAGAATTGGTTTTGCCATGCTAATGTTGATATACTAAGCATACTTGCAAAGCTTAAGAAGTGGAGACCATGCTCACTTCAAAGCCTTGCAGCTGAATAAACATAAAGACCTTTGTTCCCATTGCTACATCTGCCAACAGTAGTGTAATAAAACTCGCCTTAACGGCACACAAGTTTGTAAATGTCTTCATTTTTTAACTGTTGAGAACTGAGTGGAACTACAGACATGCTATTTAAAATATAAAATTATGCAGTTGTTTACATAGTGCTTTCTGAAGAAGTCCAGTTGCTTTAGATCAAACAGAGGAGTGGGACATAGTGTAGATGATGCCAAATCAGCTAACTGCCAAAGGCAAGTTTTGGTTTATTTAGAAAGGAAAGCAAAAGATATCACCCTTTGTAGGTCTCAGAATCTGACAACTAAACAATGATTTGTCTGGCAGTGACAATCTTTCTTTTGTGGGATGACTTCTTTTACAGTCCAATTAATATTATTCTAAAACTTTCAAAGAAATATTTTGAAATGTATTTCCTGTATAATGATGTTAAGATGAAGAGAGTAACTGACATACTACAACATGTTTTGAGGTAACACATTTAGTACAGGAATGACCCTGAGGAAAGTGCCTGCAGCCCAGAAGGCCAATTGCATCCTGGGCTGCATCCAAAAATGTGTTGCCAGTGCATCCAGAGAGGTGATTCTACCATCTTGCTCTGGTGAGACCTCACCTGGAGTACTGCATCTGGGTCTGAAGCCCTCATTATAGGAAGGACATGGACCTGATGGAGCTGGTCCAGAGGGCCACAAAAATCAGTAGGTTGGAGCACCTCTGCTATAAAGATAGCCTGAGGGAGCTGAGGTGGTTCAACCTGGAGGAGGCTCTGGGGAGACCTAATAGCAGCCTTCCAGTACCTGATGGGAGCCTGCAAGAGGGATGGAGAGAGACTCTTTACAAAAGCCTGCAGTGACTGGATGAAGGGCAATAACTTCAAACTAGAGAAGAGGGAGCCTTATCAGTGTGTATAAATATCTGAGGGGTAAGTGTCAAGCTCATTTTGGTGGTGCACAGTAATAAGACAAGAAACAATGGGTTCAAGCTTGAACATAGATGATTTCACCTCAACATGAGGAGAAACTTCTTCACAGTGAGGGCAATGGAGCACTGAAACAGACTGCCCAGAGAGGTTGTGGAGTCTCCTTCTCTGTAGACTTTCAAAGCCCACCTGGATGCATTCCTGTGCAGGCTACCCTAAGTGATTCTGCTTTAGCAGGTGAGTTTGACCCGATTATCTCTGGAGGTCCTTTCCAACCTCTAATGTACTGTGATACTGTGAAGAACAGATTTAGATTGGATGTTAGGAACAGGTTCTTGTACTATGAGGGTGATGGAATTCTGGAACAGGTTGCCCAGGTGGTTGGGGCCCCATCCCTGGAGATACTCAAGGTGAGGCTTGACAGAGCTCTAGGCAGCCTGATCTATTTGAGGATGCCCCTGCTTACTGTAGAGAGGATTGAAATAGATGACCTTTGGAGGTCCCTTCCACCCCAGACCGTTCTGTTTTCTCTGGATTGGTGTGGGGAATAGAGACAGGAGAAAGAAATAATCATCTCTTATGTATTTTGGGGAAAAAAAGGTGGATAAGCCTTAAGATACAAGGTAAGATAAATGATGGATAAGTCTTACGGTAGATCTTGTAACACAAGCTATGTTAAATCAGATGTATTTGTGTGCAATAAAACTTTATTCATCCTCTATCTTGATGAAATTTTTGTAACTGTATGCTTTAGTGGAGGGAGATGAAAGCAAAGTAGACTTGTCTTAAGTGCACATAGTAATCTTGGACTTCACTACTGAATGTGGAAGGGTGGAGGCAAGGTGGTCCCCCTTCAGAAGATGGGAATCTTTCTTGTAACACTCTTTTGCTTCCTAGCACACTGCCCCAAGGAGTTATTGAAGAGAAGGTGAATGGTTGTCTTCAGCTGCATTAGGTAAAGCATTGCTAACAGGTCTAGGGAGGTAATGCTTTCCCTCTGCCCAGCACTGGTGAAGTTGCATTAAAAGTGCTGGTCTTTTCAGTATGTGAGAAACATGGACATACTGGAGAGTCCTGTGAAGAGCCATGAAGATGACTGGAGCATCTCCTATGAGGAAAGGCTGAGAGAGATGGGATTGTTCAGCCTGGAGAAGGGAAGGCTCAGGGATTCCCATCCTTGTACATAAATACCTGAAGGGAGGGTGCAAAGGGGGCAGAGTCAGGCTCTCTTCAGTGGTGCCCAGTGATAGGATTGGAAGCAATGGGCCCAAGCTGAAACGCAGGATGTTCCCTCGAAACATCAGGAAGTACCCTTTGAATATGAGGGTGACTGAGCACTGGCATAGGTTGCTGAGGGAGGTGGTGTAGTCTCCCTCCTTGGAGATACTCAGCTGTCTGGACATGGTCCTGGTCAACAGGTTCTAGATGTTCTTGGTAGAGCAGGAGGATTGAACCAGTCAACCTCCAGCAGTTCCTTCTCACCTCAGTCTTGTGAGTCTCTGAGAAGTATCTAATCCTCAAAACTATTATTAAAATAGTATCCAAATATGAATTGTATTTGTAGTGATGATGTTGATCTGCTGCCAGTGTTGTCTTAAAGTCTGTGTGAAAATACTGCTTTTTATAAAAGGTTTGTTCCTTGCAGTGGTTCTGAATAGGAAACATTTGTAGACAATAGGTTTTTACGTCTAGCTGAGATGAGTCACTTTGACAAAAGTTGCATTTTTCCCATAGTATCTTTTCACACAGCCTTTTTCTAAGAGGAGTAAAAATCTTATGAATGAGCATATTCCCATTTAGTAGCTTAATTGCTTGAATATTCAGGAACTAACAGAGTATCCTGAAAAAAAAACCTTTACTTTTTTTTTTTTCTGTGAAATTAAAGAATCTCTGTTTTGTTGCTGGCAGAAGGTTCAACAGTAGAGGAGCTTTAAGCTGAAGCCTCAGGTTAAATCCTTGGAGAGGGATGAATGTGACAGTTTACTTCTGCAGTAGCTTTCTTTTGAGATGTGAACAGAGCAACTTCTTAATTCTTTTAAAGAGAGAGTGGTAGGATGTATGCCAGTCTGCCTACTTGAATTTTAACTGGTGTTTAAAGAACCTTCATAAATCATAGCAACTGGCAGGCAAGGAAAAGGAGTTTATATGGAACCGAGTGACATTGGTGTGGTGCTTGGTTATGGCAGGAGTTGCCTTTCTGTATTAACTCCCTTGTGGTGAAAGTAATGATGCACTAGAAAAGTCTGAAGCTCTCATATATATATGCATGCTTGCCTTGCCTAGCAGGCTGAATAGGAATGAATAATTTGTTTTCTTCTCTTATTAATGGTAATTCTTATGTTTCTGGAGCTTTCATCCTTTGGTCTTGAACTCCTTATGACTGTGCTCTTCTTGAAATTGAGTTTATTCCAACTACTTTTCATACTCTATTAGAAGAGATTGAGAAGTGTTATTTAAAATCAAGACTGCCATAAAGAAAACACAAATAGTACTTGCATTAGTGTTTTTTTTGGGCTGTGTGCTGTTCCCCCCCCAAGTTATTTTCAGCTTAACTTAGTGAAAATTAGATACAGGAATAACCTTCATTAAGACTAAATGCATTTGTGGTGGAAATTTTAATATTAAAAATCCTGTACCTTTTACATGTAGGTCTTCTATGAATAATGTTAAGGTAAGAAGCTTGTGCATGTGTAGTAAAAGTGAGCAAAATGAAAAATTCATTAAAAACTGCTGAAGTGGAAGGTGTTAACCTCATTCAAGCTATCATTTACAAGCAGTTAAAGTGAGAGCTGCCCAAAATTGGTGAGAGAAGCTTTGGTTTTTCAGAATCCTGGTTCAGGTACAATACATTTGCACCTTGAACAAGACTTGACTTTGTAGAAGCACAGTTGATATTCATGGACTTTGTACTGTGCCTTCAGAATTCTGAAGAACATGTGCTGTTGCAACCTGTCTTGTGTGTACCATATGTTTTTAGAGATCATATCTGTGCTGATTTTCATCACTGCAGTCACACATTCACAGTGCAAATCTATTGATTGTTTAACTCCTGTACTTGAAGTAGAATATTAATGGCATAGAAGTGCTTGGTTCCATGCTTAAGGCATATGCTTAACCATCTTTGATACCAGCCCAGATCTCAAGATCATACTTATCTCTGTTCTGGCAGATTGTTAACTTTTGCATTACGATTATTATGAAAACCTGAGTGTTATAAATTGACAGTGACATTGGTTTTTATTTACACCTGGACAAATTTGGTGCAAATCTGAAAGGGTTCCATTTAGTAAATTTGCTTCTAAACCACTCTCTCATGTATAAGGATCGATGTGGATATAACAAATGCCGTTAAAAGATGCATAGTAGGGATGCTTTTCAAATACTTGGGCAAAATGATTTAACTTTATTTCATGGCTTAGTCAGGAAGCATGAATAATTGTGCTACTGTATTCCAGAAATTAATTCTTTTGACACATTCTTATTTAGATGAGAGTGGACAGAGAGGTGCTTGCGTTCCTGAATTTGGGCAAGCTTGTCAACTTAGTGTGGTTCGCCCAAAGTGTTACTTTGTTTTGTAGAAATAAGTAAACTTTGTTTCACTAGATGTGTCTGGCCGGTTTAAAGAGACAATTCAGAGTATTTGGGAACATAGAATGGCCCAGATTGGCAGCGACTTCAGAGATCTAGTCCAACCTCCTGCTACGGACAGGAATGCCTCTCAACTAGACTTGGTTACTCAAGGCCTCATCCAGCCTGGCCTTGAACACTTCCAGGGAGGGGGAATCCACCACCTCTCTGGGCAACCTGTTTCAGAGTCTCACTACTCTTGTACTGAAGACTACTTCCTAAGATTCAGCCTCAACCTACTCTCCCTAAGTTTAAAACCATTCCTGCTTGTCCTATCTCTAGACACCATTATGAAAAGTCCCTCTCTAGCCTTCCTGTAGACTCTCTTCAGCAATTGAAAGGCGGCTAGAAGGTCACCCAAAGGCTTCTCCTCTTCAAGGTGAACAGCCCCAGCTCCCTTTGCCTACACATAGTATCAAAATAAGGAAAAGACTGTATAGCAGACAGATTTCTTCATTTAAGTCCTGAAAAAGCTGAAGGTTTGTGTATTATTTATGTGTACATGTGTTGCATATTGTCCTAGGACATCTGCATGTGCTATGTTTCTTCTTCATATGGTACTATGTACTTACAATAAATGAAGAGTTGTGTCAGGGTAGCTTGACTGATTGTAGAAAGCTTGCTGTAGCAGTGAACCACAAGTAATAAAAAAAAGTACATGAGGGAATAAAGCATTAAGGGAATGAACATGTAATTGGTAAGGTATTTCAGCAGGTATCTTCAAACATTACCCTGATTTTTACCCAGGTGTCCTTCAAGACACTTTTCTAGTTGTAAGCTTTTCTCCCCTATTTTTTTTAACAACTTGCTTTCCACACAGTAATTAATTTCTACACTCTGTTTGGTTTTTTAGATACTAGTAACAGTAGTCAGTGGTAGTATGAAAACTGCAAATGTTGAGAAACTTGGAGTAGGTTTTCAGTTCTCCCATACTGGATAACACTCTGGTTTCTGTTGCTTCTCATTTGTTCTTACCAAATTTACTTCAGTATATTGATATTTTTGGTCAAGAATTAGTTGAAAAGGCTTTAAAGTATAATGTAGTTAGCTTCTATTCTCTTGTCACTAACATTGAGGTTGACCTTGGAAAAATGTAAGCATAAAGAACAGTTCCAGTGACCAGTTTTGAGTCTTTATCTCTGTGCGGACTACTAAATTAAACATGCCTGTAAACTTTCCTTTGTGCTTAGGGCCAGCCTGGTACAAAGTGGCCTGTTTGTGCTGGTGTACGCTCAGCCAGTGAAGCAGGGGCTGCATGCAAACTGTCTATTTGAAGGGATCTGAAACCTTTTCACTGCTGAATAATGCCTGGAAATTGGCTGAGAGATTCCTGGTCGATGTGGGCTAAAAGCATGCCAGGGAATATTTTAACAAATTGTTGATGGTCTCTCTTAGTGGTGGAGAGCACTTCCTGACCTTGCCTTGCTTCTCACACTTGTTCTTCCTGTTGGGAGAAGGGTCAAAGAAAGTAATAAGCAAGAGTAAAAAGACACTTTTAAACTTCTGTATCAAAGCAGTGGCAGCTCTTAGAGTAGCATGGCCTCACTTAGTCCAGCTTGTTGCTAGCCCATATCTCTAGAGGTCAGAGAAGCAGGTGGAGCCCGGATGTTGAGAAGGTTTCAGGGTCCTGCTGGCTTACAAGAATCACATGATTTTGCTTGAAGGTCTCAAAAGATTCTTCTCTTTTAAAAAAAGAATCTCTCAAATGCTGTACTAATTTGAGCATTTTCTTGTTGAAGAAGTTTCACGCTGTGATGATAACCTATAATAAAGGGAGGAGTTGTTTCAGGAGTACAGTGTGAAGGAATGCTTGAAAGAGATAAGTAATTGACTTATCTAACATTTTTGACAATGTTCAGAAAGACAACTGCAGTTTTGGTAGACCCTCCCAGGGCAGAAGAAATTTAAGATAGTGTTTGGTTTTAATATATAGTCCTATTTTTGTTTGCATTGCTTTCCTGTGAAATGCTTTCTGTTACTAAACATTACTGTCAGCTAAAACCCACTGTCTGCCTAGAGTGTTTACTAAACGGCAAATGAGCACAGACTTCCTAGTGTTAGACCTTTCTAAATGTCATCTTCAGTACCCTCACTTAGTCTTTTATTGCTTTATTATACATCTATGCTGTTGTCTTTTATTTTTGCAGAGGATGACAAATAGCAGCAGCTCCCCTAGCCTTCTCAATGACAGTGCCAAGCAGTATGCAGGCCATGGTAAGTAATTCTAAAGCAATACATATAAAAGTAGGTTTGAAAGAGTAGGAGATTCACATTCCAAAACTGAAACTTAAGGCAGGTTTTTCTCTTCTGCTCTGATTTGAAATGCAGCAGAATTTTTTTTTTTAATATTATATTGCTTTTAAAACAAAACTGAAGTGATACTAAGCTCATGAATTTTCAGCATTGTTTTTGGTAGGAAAAAAACTTTCTAAAACCCCAAAGCATTATTGGTTACTTGAAGGAAAATCCTAGCTTGGATATCTACTATAAAGCACTTAGGAAGCTCCACAATAGTATCTCTTTTTATTGTACTTTTCAAGTAAATTATTGTGCAGAATGAATGTGCAGGTATTTAGTCTTAAATTTAGGATGTACAGGTTTTGTGAAATGTATCATGTGACTGATTACTTTTTAATAGCTATTAAGTTTTGTCCTGTAAGCAGTACTTGACCTGATACAATTATTACTTTTTTTCCTTCCCAGCTATAGGGAACATAGTTTTCAGCTGAACAAAATGTCTCTATAGTGCAGGCCTACAGACTCACTGAATTATTGCTGAGGGTATATTGAACTTCTCTAATGCACATTTCAGAATCACTGCAAATTACTTCAGCTGTAGCTGTCAAACTAAGGTCTTTAAAGAAGAGGCTGCTGTTCCCTTTTGGCAAGGGCATACATTCACAACACATTTCTGCTCTGAAAATTGCTGTGTGAAGCAATCATGTTTTAGAACTCCATTTAAGTATCTGACCCTACAGCTAGTCTCCTTACTAGGATTATTCTTTTTTTAGGCATGGTAGTAACTACTATAAAATTAACTTGATTGAGAATCAAAATTTGTAAGGTGGTTTGTTGGTGTGGCTGTGGAGTCTGTTTGTTTGGGGTTGTTGTTTGGTTTGGTTTTTTATTCTTCCTCCTGGTTAATTTCCAGTAGGTTTTGTGATTAATTCTGCCTTTGTTTTGTCTTACTGAACAATTAGCTATTCAAGGCAGTGAAGGTCTCCAGTTTTAAATGCAGTCAGAGTTTGACTCTAACAGTCCAAATAGTCATGGTGATGCATGTGAAGGAGAGAAACCAGGCTGACTTGGAAACGAATGTAAATTCTCTTCTCTTATGTCCTTTGCTTCCACTCTCTCCTGCCCCACCACTCTGCGTGTTACTTGGAGAAGTACCATTTTTAAGAAGTATTGGTTATTGTTGAAGAAAGTTTCATTAAAACACCAGTGTTTACAGCTAGTAGTCATCTGCTAACTTGACAGCTGTATCCATGCAGTTGGGTGTTTTGAGTTGCATCTGTGATTGTTACTCAGTTTTTGGTGCTTCAAGTCTGGAAAGGATGTGCAGAGATGAAGAAAAAGCAAAATAAAGCTACCAACAGGATGTAGACTTTTGCTACCCTTAGTTGTGATTAAAATGCATGCAGAACTGCTGATGGCATAAGTAAGATGGTGGAGTCACCATCATTGGAGGTGTTCAGGTGGAGACTTGATGGGGTGCTTGGTGCCATGGTTTAGTTGATTAGATGGGTTGGATTGGTTGGCAGGTTGGACGCGATGATCTTAAAGGTCTCTTCCAACCTGGTTTATTTACTAATTTCTGATAACTGGAGATAACAAAAAATAAATCATAGAATGGCCTGGGTTGGAAGGGACCTCCAAAGGTCATGTAGTCCAACCCCCTCTGCAGTAATCAGGGGCCTCCTCAACTAGATCAGGTTTGAAAAATTAGATGGACATTGTTTAATTGGCACTGTAGTATCAATAGCAATTGAAATGATTAAATTTTGCTAATGAGCGCCATTTGAATTGAGCAGTTGCACAGAATCTAATATTGTGAAGTTTTTTTAGCAGTGTTAGTTTTATCAAAAGGATTTTTCCACATAGAAATAAGGTTTTAAAATGTAAAATTTTTTTAGTATTAGAGATATATCACGTGTTGTTTTACATTCATTTTACAGATCCACTATCTTCACCAAGTTCATCCTTGTTTAATGACTTTGCTGCCCTCAGTGTGTCTCAGAGGAGGAAGGTAGGTGATAACTAAATCTTTAGTATGTTTATATATGACTTGACAGAGGAGGAGATTGGGAATAACTTGAAATGCTAGACCAAATAAGGATGATTCTTCTAATGTTACTAGATTTATTACAATATGTTGCTGCTGATAGAAACAACAGCTACCAATTTTTTGCTACACCAGATCAGGCTGCTGCTGCATACTTATACGCTTCAGCTTAAAAGAATGCTTTGAATATGAAAATTAGGATGTGGCCCATTGAATTTGGAAACAAATTATTGTACTGAGGCACAAGCCACCTGCAAGCCTTCATGGCAACAGGTTCTGGATCATTCCTCCATTTATTTGTATGATGTGAAAGTAATGCTTGCTGTACTACTATTAGGAAGCTTGAGGATGGGATATTTTTTTCCCCCCCATCTAATCTGTATTGAGAAATTTGTCTTTTGCTCAGGACTAGACAGTATCTTCAAACACCTTTGACCTGCAGCAGCCTGGGTTGTGGTATTTTCCAATTAGGCACAGCTGCAGTGGCTGGAATAAGAGACAAAAGTTTGGTTATACCAGAGTTTCTTCTTGTTTTGTGAACTGGTTTGTAGAAAAGGAGATTGTCATGTCCCTTGTCTCATCCAGTTATCTATCAGATTTTACTTTCTTTGACAATGTTTTACATTTTTTATGTTTAGTCGCATGATCCTGAACTTAGCTGTAAGCAAGCTACATCAGCATGCTTGAGACTTCTCATAGAGCTTCATTTGTGTGCAGCCAATTGAGAGCTCTATATTATTCCTGCAGGTGATGATTAAGCTTAAAAAATAATTACCATAGTTGGCCCATCAGACTGATACTCCTTGAAATGAAATGCTGGTTTAGAGTGTTAATTTCCTAATATGATGTATCCAGACTACTTGGAATCTTTGAATTGCCATTTTCCTTAACACCAGTATAGTGCACTGGACACTGGATGTAAACAGCTATAAATCTATTTATCTGCTTACTGAGAAATGAAAATAGGCATACATTCCTTTTTAACATACTCTGCAAGAACTATATATATATTCACACAGATGTATATACACACTCTGTGTGTGTGTTTACATATTTAAACCCATGTGCATTAAAGAGAATTGTCATGTAGAAGTATTGCCTGAGTTACCACTGCCTCTAAAACAAAAAAAAAGTTAGTTAACTAAATGGTACAAAATTCAAACAAACCAATTAATGTTTAAGTATAAAGCTCAAGCAACTCCAAACTCAAATGCTAATGCAGAATCTTGTCTGACTTGATACCCCCTTACCCCCAAGAAAATCTGCAAAACAAGCTGTTAAAATAGTATCAAGAGAGGTTTATCTGTGAAAGTGTTTGACTTGCATTTTGTCCAGTTAATATTTCAGACATAACTGGCATTGATTGAAAAAGGTTTATTCTTTGCTTTGCATAGTAGTGGTTTATTGGTGACTGTCTGCTATTTTGTAATTTTTTTGTATAAAAGGTTGTTAAATAATAGTAGTGATGAGGAAGTTTTAATCTAAAATTACTTGAGCTATGTAAAATCTAGGCATCTAGGCTCCCTCTATAGTCAGCAGAGAGAGAAGGGCAGCTTAAAGAAACATTTAGGTCAGACCGAGAAAAGTATTTTGGCAAAGACTAGATGTCAGTGACCACTTTAAGTGGATTAAAATTAATAGCTAAAGTTATGAGAAATTAATTACACTTTTGTAACTGACTGACCTTTACTGCCAGTTAACACACTGCAAGTGGCTGTGAATGTTGCTGCTTAATGATTTCCTCAAAAGACCTAAATACTTGAATGCTGGGTATTTAAAAACTTGTGATTCCCTCCCACCCCAGTAGCTGGGGTTTATTTAACACTTGAGCAGTGTGATTTATCATGCCACTGCTCTATGCTTGCTTTAACCCAAGACAGACTTCTAGAAGTGTGTGCTTCTGTTCATTGACTCTAAAGGGAGCCTTGATGACTAGCTTTAAGTGTAGGTGTTTACAATATCTACTGTTTGAAAAAACCCTTTCATTTTCTTGCTGAGAGCCCAGGGCTAAGGTTTGTTTTGTTCTGAACTAGCTGGCAAAACCAGCGTTTCCTTCCTTTATCACTGACTTGGAGGACAGATACAATACAGTCTTGGTAAGTGAATGAAGAGCAATTGCTTTCCTTTACAAATTAGAATTGTGATATTTTAAATATTTAGAACTAAACTATTTGCAACTATGTAGAAACTGCATGTTTGTGTGAATAGTTTCTGTAAAAGCATGTGATAGCTGGACTAAGCAAGGAAAGCTAAGTTCATTAATCTTTATTTTCTTTAGATATTGCTGATTCTGTTATCCTGGCAGCCCTTTAACAATGGGCAAGTCATATGGATGTAAATAATTATATCAATTAAATACTAAATACAAGACTTGATGATTGTAGTTTTGAATATCCTTGCTTTTTAATTATTTCTTTTTAACTAGTGTGGGCTATTTAAGTTGCTTATGATTATTTTGCTGTTTAAAGACATTCTACTTCTTGTTTAAGTAATAAACTTAGTCATTGGATTTTTATGAACATTCTCAAGGTTATTTCCTTTGTTTAGAAGTTATTAAACTGCATTTCAATTTTAGATTTCAGGAAAGCTAAGATTACTATTTAAAGACATTTTTATAGGATACTTAAAATGAAATCAAAGGAGCTAAGTATTTCTGTAGATGGAGCCTTGGTGGAGGTTCTGTCGACTGTAAAACCTTCTGGATTTACTGTCCGGTTGTTGTAACTCCACATGCAGTAAGACAAGCAACCTTAAAGTGAATTTCCTATAAGAGATTTTCAGGTAAGTATTAATCTACAATGCACAAATAGGGTTTGTGAAGCATGGAACAAAAGCTAGAGTTAGCAATAGACTAACCTTCTTTCCTGAGAATGATGATGTCACACTTACATCGTTGTTTTTTTTCTTCAAATACATTATTATGCTTGTTAAACATAGGGTGGCATTCTGAACTTGAACTTCTTTGGGTGTTTTTTCCTAAATTGGCTGTAGCCATTAGCTAGAAAAATGCTCCTCTCTAAACCCTGAAATAATCTCTCTGGAAAACTCCTTGTGTTCGGTTTGGTAAACAGTTCATAAATACATGTGCGATGTAACTGATCAGCATCTGTTGCCAGGGGAATGACAGCTTAATGCACTAAAGAGAAAATACATGCTGAAACTTCCGATTAAATTTGTTCCGAGACTGTTGCCATCAATCCAGGCTAAAGGGTTCCCTCGCTTGTTACTGGTGAAAAACATTGCTTTTACGGTTTAGGTCATTTTTTCATACCTTCAATCCTCATGAAAACTGAACTCTTCTGAAAAATTCCTAACATTGGTTTATTTGCATTTCTCTTTTTTCGTTTCAATTGTTCAGTCACACCTAGAGGAGGGTCATTAAGGTGAGATCCACTGTTAGTCTGCAGTCTGCAAGGAGTAAAGCAGCTGCTCTAGTGAACAACTTTCAATACAAATGCTGTTTCATATGTATTTTGAAGACAATTATTTAAAAATATATAATTTTTTTTAACTCATTCCATTGATTTTTAGGTGGGTAAAAGCCAGGATCAAAATACTCTAGAACTAGATGAGGATGTGCAGTGGGTTGAAGTTCCCCCCCCCCCCCGCCCCCAACATTAAAGTATAAAAGAGATTATTTGGACTGAAGTTCACACAGGACAGGGTGCTGCTTTTTAGTGCTCTCTATGGAGATCCATAGTAAGCGAGACTGAACAGCAGACTTTAATTACTCCTGAACAAAGTATATTAATAAATGTGCAGAGAGAGTGATTTTGAAACAAAAGGCTGCCTGTAAGCATAAATGTAAAGTTTTTGAGTACAAGATGAGTTTCCTCTCATTCAGAGAAAGAAATAAAGCTGCCTTTGAGTTCGTGTGGAAATCAAATTCTTAAGACCCAAGCTATTGACAGTTTATTTTTGAATGCCCTGTCCTCCATCTAGTTTTGTTACCCATTGGAAAGCTATATCTTTCCACTTCCCATCTCCAGCTCTATCTTAAGCTGATGCTTGATCTTTGTAGTTCAGTGGTGGTAATCAAAAAGCTGTGTGTGCCACGTTTGATTTTGCTGTGTTTACTTTTGAAGAAAAATGTGCCAAGACAGGTGTTTCATTTTTCATAGTCTCCCAAATACCATCTGAGAAGCATGAATTATGTTCTGAGAAGTTGAGAGGTCATTACTGAACACCACATCATGTCATCATGCATTGTAAACTACAGAATTATGGCTGCACAGACTTTATAATGTACCTGGGTTAAATTTATAATTCAAACTTGAAGTTTTCCTTAAGGGATAATAAATCCCCACTGCACTAATAAAACATCACAGTTCATAAGTGATGCAAAAATAACATTGCAGAAATAGAGAAAGACAAACTATGCTTCTGGAGAACACTGGTAAATTTTTGTAGGTAGTATGATATTTACCTTGATGTAAAATGTGTTTTGTTGGTGTGATATCTAATCTGTCTGAAATATTAACAATTAACAATAGTTAATTGTTGGAATTGTTTCTTGGTTGTGTGCTCTTGCTCTCCTAATTCACGCCTCATGAATTACCTACCTGGGCTGAGGAAACTTAAATAGAAGTCACTTTTCCTTAGCCCCTTCTAAACTCTCTTCAAGATTTTCATCTATAGCATACATACCCATGAAGTACACTTTCTAGTGTGCACACTTGCAAAGTTTTCCTTAGCTATAGTTTAAAATGCGTGATGTCATGTCTGATCTGCTGCACCTTTCTTGGTTCAATTAAATTTTAGAGTGAATGGTTGTTCTGTTTGGTGGTGGGGTGTTTTTGTGGGGGTTTTTTGTTTGGCTTTTTTTCTTTCCTCAGTGATCATATATGTTGCACTTCAGTAAGACCTGTTTCCATGCCAGGTTGCACACTTCAGTTTTCTTTTGGGCAGAAGAATCCTACATTGTTGTTCTTGGCCAAACTCATGGTTTCATGTGCAATTAAATTCATTAACTATAAACATATATAAATGTTAGCACACTCCTTTTTTCTTTTTAATTAAAAAATAATCCCATCCAGCAATAAACACCAGCCAACCACAATTATTTTTAAACTGTTGACCAGGCTTCTTTCCCTTTTTTTTTTTTTTCTTCTTTTTTTGTGGAATCAAAGTGGAGGGAAAAATAAGTGGTTCTAATGTTCCAAAGCTGAATTACAGAAAACAAGTATCGTCTGCCTCTTTACCATGTGAAAGGTTTTGTGGGTCTATTGGCCACAAAGCTTTAAAAGCAATGACAAAACAACTTCTCTTTTTCATACTATCAAGTTGCAGATTTGTTAGGATACTCCTGATGACTGTGCCTAATGTTCTGGTGTAACACCTCATGGAACTTACTAATAAATCCAGTCATACAGCTGTATTCACAATTCAGAGGCTTCTTAGCAGATTGTGCCTGTGGAGGAATCCTGCCCAGGCTATTGTGCTTTTCCTAAGTAACAGTGAAGTTCATATCCATAGCTGGATCTTTCAAGTGCTAGCTTATTCTAGCTAAGCAGTTATGGCTGGTGGGTGAAAATAGCAATGACAATACCAATAGCTTGTAGCTAGCTATTAGTTTTTCCAGACCTAATGCAACAGAAGTAGGCTTGCACCCTTTGAGTGCTTAACCTCTTTCTCTAGTGATCTCCTGGTTATGTTAAACTGAAGTCTTACAAAAGAATTCAGCACTGAAACTTAAAATTGCATATATATGCTTAATTTTGTTGTAAGTAGTAGAAAGAGAAGATGGTATTGTATGTGATCTTTCCTGTCTGATAATGCTATATTTATTTTTATCTATTTGTACATGCAGATACAGTCAGTTCACCATACAACAGATGAGCCTTAGCTAATGCTGTTGTGATATCTTTTAGTTATGGCTATTTGAAGAAATACTGCTTAATTTAGCCTATGATGGGAATGGCTCAAGATCACTTCTATTTACTTAAGTGGTATATGGCACAGGCAGCAATACTGTAGCTTAGATTACTCACAGTGCTTTAAAATACTGCAGCATCACTGAATCTGAAACAAAATCAGTTGTGGCTCTTCAGCAGAAGAAAACTTTGAAATTGTGTAGTTCAGTTGTGCCAGTTTATCCAGACTTAAATAGTTGTGGAAGTTAGGAGGAGCCTTTGCAGTTTGAATCTTTGTAAACCTTTTCTTGTTGAACTTTATTACTCTAGGTTAGGGTTATAACATCTTAAATCAGTGTTATGTCCAACTCTTTATTAGTAAGAGGTGTAGCGTTCTTCTGTAAAAGAGGAGGAACTGGAAGCAGAGACATAGTTACAGGAAACAGTAGGAAGAAAATGGACTTGCTAAACAGATTCACAGATTGCATTGGGTTTGAAGGGACCCTCAAAGGTCACCTTGTCCAACTGCTCTGCAAGGGACACTTCCAGCTAGATCAGGCTGCCCAGGGCCACATCAAGCCTGATCTTGAATGTCTCCAGGATCAGGGCCTCCCTGAGCAGCCTGTTCCTGTATTTTACCACTCTCATTGTAAAGAACATCTTTGTTATGTCTGACCTGAATCTACCCTGCTTCAGTTTAAAACCATTGCCGTTTGTTCTCTCTCTACAAGCCCTTCTAGACAGTCCATCCCCAGCCTTCCTGTAGGTCCCCTTCAGGTATTAAGATGTAGCTACAAGGTCTTATTGGAGCCTTCCCTTCCCCAGGCTGATCAGACCCAATTCTTTCAGCCTGTCTTCATAGGAAAGGTGCTCCAGCCTCCTGATCCTCTTTGTGGCCATCCTCTGGACCCACCCCAGCAGGTCCATGTTTCCCTTGTGTTGGGGGCCCCAGACTTACAGATCATTTTTCATTAGGGAGGATTTAAAGAATCCTCTACAATAGGACCATGTTTGGACACTGGATTGTAGTCTGAGGCAGTGTGCCTCTGCACTTGATAGAATGTGGAGGGAGATGGAGAAGCTGCCAAGGAAACTGACTCTTCATTATGTTATTTCCAATAGCCAGGGTAAGGAAAACATACTGCATTCAAACCTTGCCCTAAAGTCCAACATTACTTGTGTGTTTTACTTCTCAGACCTTACAGCTTTGCAGTTTATATTAGTAGTCTTTCTGAGTTACTGAGATTGTAATTTGCCCAATAGGTGAGTGATTCTCCCAATAAACAATCAATGCTTAGATGTACCATGATCAGGTTTGCATTTCAGCTATGGGAGGACTGTTTGCTACCCATCATATAGCTTATGAAATTTCTAATTGGTATGGCAAAATTTAGTCTTGTTTATTGCTATTAAAGTTGGTTAACTTGACCTCCATATGTTTATTGCCTTTGTAATTTATGGTCAGTGTTGATATCCTTGGGGGCTTTTTGTTGTTTGTTTGTTTGTGAGGTTTTTTGTTTGTTTTGTTTGGGTTTTGTTGTGGTTTTATGTTTGTTTTGAGTTTGGGTTGTTTTTTTGCAAATAGAGTACTAGTAACTCCTCCCAGTTCTTGTTCTTTCCAAAGCTATCAGCATAAAAGTTTGTAGGGAAGTAGAGGAAGGGAATCTGTTTAGGTTTTGGTTTTGCAATGATTTTATGATAGCTTTGTCCTGTGTTTTCATATTGTGTGAGTGAAGAATCTCTTCCAGTTAGATTTTTGCCTTGTTTCCTGAGGAATGATTTTTAAAACATGTATCAAGGTAC
Organism: Melanerpes formicivorus; assembly: GCF_026170545.1. NCBI lineage: Eukaryota > Metazoa > Chordata > Aves > Piciformes > Picidae > Melanerpes > Melanerpes formicivorus. The sequence continues at coordinate 53,385,639 of NW_027142353.1, read as the reverse complement.
ATGCTGTTAAGGTGCCAGATGAGATAGCTGACTGAAGGTAAGTTAAGCTTTGGTTACTTAGAAGTGGTCTGTGTCCAGCTGATATTTGTATTTCCACATAAACAAACCCCCCCAAAAAGACAGCAAAAGAAAGGCAGACCAACTCCCTCTGTTTGGTCCAGTTGTTCATATAATCAGTATAAAAGGTCCTGGTCTAAACACTTCTTTCAGTGGTGTTTACTGTCTAGGTACACATAGGTTTGAAAGCATAGAAAAATCTGGAGAATTTCTGTTCTTTAATCTGTTTGAAAGTATTTAACACATCAACTTCTTTTACAGGGTGCATTTTAAATGTAATGTTCATGTCTGAATTTTAAAAGTTTCATTTGTAGAGATCATTTCCACTGTAACAGAAACATCACTCCTGTTGAGGTGCAAGTACCTCCTGTGTGTTCACTTCCTCAAGCACGTTTTACCATTTGTCATGGTAGTTCTTGTTTTCACTTAAGACAGTGGCTGAAATTAGTCTGTAGAATATACACTTGAACAGAAGTGGTTTTCTCAGTCAGTTCTGCTGCAATTGGCTGCTAAATTCTGCCTGCTTTTTCAAAAGCAAGTCTTCAGGAGATGGGTCTTGGCAAATTTGAAGCTAAAAACATACAAAAGCCAATGTTAATTTCTTTCTGGATAGAAATCACAAGGGAAGTGTTCATTATTATGATGTGATTGAAGGTATCTGTTAAATAGATTTCTATTCAACATTTCCTCATTTTTACAGATTTCCCCAATTTATGCTCCTATTTCAGTGTCTGACCTCTGATGGACAGCTTTGCTTAGAAACAGTTTGTAGTCCCTGAAGTTGCTTTTCGTCTTTTTATAAAAGTATTGTTTGTGATAACCGAATAGTCAGGATTGAAAGGGAACAGTCTCAGATAAATTTTACTTGCAAATTGTTTCCTATTCCACCAATCCAGAAATCATATCACAGTGTAATGTCTGTTTTAGTGTAGCTTTAGATGAGGGTTGTTAGGAGTGGCCTGGTTTCTCTCCTTCTTTTTCGTAGCCCAGGAAGTATCGACTGGGGATGCTGGATGAGAGGATAGTTCCGGTGGGATCAAAAGCAAGAAAATCAAAGAACCCTATTGGCTGTCTGGCTGACAGGTGTAAAACAGGAGTACCCATCAATATGGTTTGGTGGAACAGAGTCACAGAAAACAATTTACAGGTAAAATAATTTTTTGCTAGTTACTTCTTCAGTATTTTGGATGTTTTAATTTGGGAAAAATGTTAGAAGCAGTAACTCCAAATATGGGTCAAGGTCAGATGACAAGACTTACTTCACAAAGTAGGCATAGCAGCCCTCCAGGAGAGCAACTTGGAGACGTTTTATTCTCTTCATTCATTGCTGTGCTGTGTACTTTGCTTAATTGTGGTGTAATCTTTGGAGGAGGAAAAGAACCATTACATATATTCTAAAAGCAAACAAACATAACCTTTTATTTTAATTTCCCTGTGAGGAAGGCTTCTACTGCGAAAATTAGTGCTCTTTGTTGAGATGATTGACTCTTGCTGCAAATAAATTCCCTCAGTGTGGAGTTGGAAGATGTAACTGCCATGATCAGAAAGAGTAAATTCCTGCTTTTTATATTGGGATAGTTTATATTTTTCAACTTGTTCGTTTGTTGTTACTTTATTTTACTTCTGAGTTTTCTTTAGCTGGCTGGGAGGGGAGAAGTACATCTGCATTTGAGCACTTCTGTACAGAAGTAGCAAGTTACCATTGGGATGACAATAAAGGATAATTCTAATGTAGGAGGAATCTGCCTCATGTCCCTTAAAATGGAATTTAGATAGAAATTATTAGTGGTGGAAGTTGCAGCACTGCTACTAGTATTATTTTGTGCTTGTATAGTGCTTTTAATTCCTCAAAGATCATTATTTTAGTCTTTCTATGAAGATTATGTTCTTCATATTTTCAAGGTGAGTGAAATGGGTGAATTGACAACAGGCTTACAAGTAGAATTTGTGGCACAGTTTGTCACTGTTTGCCGTGGAAGAGATGACAGTGAAACTCCCACCCCACAAGAGCCTTTCCCCAGTGCTAGTTTTACATTACTTGATGTTTGGACATCTTTGTGTTACTGGTATTGGGTGTCTGGGATCCAGGCAAACTGATGCTACATTGTGTAGTAAAATTTGGCCTTAAGTCTATTTTGACTTTTTTTACACTGGGAAAGCAGTGCAGCCACTGATGGGGAAAAGAAAGCATTGTTAGAATGACCAGGTAAGGTTGTGGAAGAGTGCTTGGAGCACTACTTTTCTCAAGGGTGAGAAGACTGGCAGTTTGAATTTATCCTGTGTATCTAATAGGAGGAGTGTGAACAGTTGTTAACAGACAGTTGCTCTGAGGGAAGAGAGAATCAAGATTTGTCCTGGAATTTCAAGTGGACATTAAAAGGCATGAAACGCACTGTTTGCATTCATACTCTCCATTGTTTCTTCTGCTCTTCAGTGTTGCAGCAAGGCTTGCCATTGATCTACTCAGAGCAGAGGAGAAAATGTTCCTACAGGCTGGAGTGCCAGTAGTCTGAGATGTTGCTTCTGGCAAGGAGCGCTTGTCTCCTCAGTACCTATTGCCCTCAAAAGTTGTCTTGAAAGTGTGGCAAAGTGAAGCCCAAGGTCTCCTGGTTTTCTGAGATTAGCAGCAATAGCTTGGGATTGGCTGAAGAACATATGGCTTTTGAAGGGTGCAATTCCAAGCTCCTTTATTGTGCCAGAATCTCAGCTACATAATTTGTTTAAACTATGTACAGCATAAGATTTTGTATTATATGATGTAGTTACATAGCTTCTTGTGGAGGTGTGGGACTTCAGGAACCTGTGTGCATGTGTATGTGGTAGAAATGAGAACAGAAGGATGTTCCAGTCATAGGAAATAGATGAGAAAGCAGAGTTACATCTCAGAATTGATAAGGGCTTACAATGCTGGGCAGATGTTCAGGCTTATGTTTCTATTTAATGTCCACTCTTCCAAATAGAACACTGGAATATTTTGGGTTGGAAGGCACCTTAAAGATCATCTAGTTCCAGCCCACCTGCCATGGACAGAAATACTTTGTACTAGAACTGATGGCTCAAGGCCCCATCCAACCTCACTTTGAAAATACATTATTTAAGATGTGAGAATACACTGTTTCACGGTGCAGTGCTTAGAGATTTTTGTCCCAAAAGTGGCTGTTTTAAGAAGCAAAGTAGTTTACAGCATGTACTGTAAAGCAATCTAAGTTTCCCATGCATGTCTATGAATTTATAATCCTGATATATTACCTTTCAGCACTGTTACACTTACATGATTAAAAGTGAAGCACTCAAAGTTATTTGTATGCTGGGTTGTGCATTAAAAAGGTAAACAAAAAAAAAATCCCAAACCAAGTTTGTAGTGGGAGGGAAAGAGACTTGCTTTGAAGCTCTTGATGACCTGTGGTGTCTGCTGGGGTGCTGTGACATCACAGAATGTGTCCATCTCTGATGTTACGTTACCAAGGAATCCTTCTGGTAATGGAGGAATTGCAACACTGCTATCTATCTAAGCTGAAGCTCCCTGTGTGGCACATCTGCCCACTTAAAAACAACAACAAAGAACCCTCCCAAACCAACAAAAATAGCCACACATACAAAAACAAAGCAACAATTTGCATGCTCTTGGATTCCTAAGAGATATTCTGAAAGCTATGCCAAAAATACTGCTAGAAGACTGCTCAGATTTGTAGCGTGAATATGGTTCAGTGGTGTTTCTCTGTACCCATTACAAGATTATGCAATTTGGGATGTCAGAACAGATCAGGAATTTGGAGGTAAAGAACATAAAAAGAGAACAGAAAGGCTTGTACCCAGCTTTTAACATGGTAAGTACATTACTGCATTCTTCCAAAATAAAATTACGTTGACCTGCTTTTTGCTTTACGTAGCTGATTTTGGGCTGTGGTCGAACATGGGACCAGAACCAATCTAGCAAAGGAGCATTACAACCACTGAAACAGCGGTGGTGGCTCTGCTGCTGCAAAGTTTTGTGTTATGAAATGCTGAACTGGAAATGAGACAGTGTCTTCCAGTACTCCTGTGGGATCCCTGCATGAAACTCGGAAGGTTCCATAACATGTGCATCCCTGTCCTACTTCTGTACTTAATGGCACATCAGGGATTTATTTATGAATAAATGCAGCAGTGGAGTCGTAGTAGTTTCTCACTGAGGAGTGAGACAAATCATACATATTGAAATTGACTGATGAAACAGAAATTTCCCCTTTACTCCAAACTACGTCCACCTGTTGATATGTAGAATAGAATAGAATAGAATAAACCAGGTTGGAAGAGACCTTCAAGATCATCGTGTCCAACCTATCATCCAACACCACCTAATCAACTAACCCATGCAACCAAGCACCCTGTCAAGTCTCCTCCTGAACACCTCCAGTGATGGCGATTCCACCACCTCACCATATAGTAATGCTGCATGCTGCTGTGGGCCTCCCACTCATCTTCAGTTGACATCCTTGGCTTAGTCCTTACTTTCTTACCTGCCTTGAGATGTTTTTTGGTGGCACCTGCAGAATATATTTCTTCCCTTTCACACAATATTGTAATTGTATTGCCTTTTATGCATTTAAAAGCATAAAAGCCACCAGACAGATAAATGCTGCGCTAAGTAGTAACATGAATTAGTTGAGTTTTAGTTCTCACTCCTATTTTTACTACTTATGGTCCCATCCTTACTAATTTCATCAGGACCAAATTCAGCCTTCATTTGGACTATATTTATGTTTTATAGCATTTTGGATTCTCTGATGTACAGAAGTGTAGAAATTGTTCTTGTGAAGCTGGATGGACTCAGTTTTGTGGTCTGATGAAGGGAATTTCTTTGCAAAGCTTGAAAAGAGCCTCTTCCCTCCAGGAGTGCAGTTACAAAGAGTCTGAAAATAGGGTGTTTGGAAATTTCTGTATGGAATCATTCTGGTAAGAATGCATGATACAGTTATTAATTCAAATAATGCCCAGGGAAGTTGCTTCTCTGCTGTAGTTTGTCTGTATATTGATGAATATACTGGAAGAAGGAGCATGAGATTTGAACTGGCCAGGCTGAGCGGAAAACGTAACGGTGGTAATTTTACTAAGTGTTTGAGTTGGCTGTTACTTTAGGTGGATTTCTAGGGAAATCTAACAGTTAACAAAGCTGTACTTGTTTCTGTTTCATGCTGTTGTTGAAAACACCAATCAGTGTTTTAAAATAATTTATGTGGCTTTCAATGGGGCATTTGCATTTGAAACAAAACAGTTTTTAGTTTGTGGCACAGTGCAGACAGTGCTAGCTGGCTTTGATGGGGTGCTTGGTGCCATGGTTTAGTTGTTTAGGTGGGTTGGATTGGTCGATGGGTTGGACCGATGATCTTGAAGGTCTCTTCCAACCTGGTTTATTCTATTTGCTGGTTTTGTTTGTAACATCACAATATTGTGTACTTCATTATGTGTCCACTATGTATTTAATGAATCTCTAGTCTTTTAATTACTCCAAAGGTTTGATAACAGCCTTCAAGACCTCTTTGTTCTACCTCTTCTTACCAATCTTGGTTTTTGCAAATTTCAAGCCTGGTCTATCAGGAATAAGTTACTTTAATCTGAGATGAGGAATTAAAGTGAAATTCATTTTAAAGCTGTACTTGTGGGAAACTTAGGCATGATACAGAATGAAGAAAGTGTTTTTTTTCAGTTATCAGATACAGGAATTTTGGTGAAATTCTAACAGAAAAATTGTGAAAATGCTCTGCAGGACTGTAAAGCATAATCTCCTCTTAAGCAAATTTTAAAGCCTTTAAAACTAGCACTGAAATTTATGCTTTGTGTTATGAGTTGCCAGAGTGAAAGTAGGATACTTTTCCAGTGTCCAGGAACATGATTTTTTTGGAATCATTATCCATGAAGAACATGGCTTCCTCATTTTTTGGCATATTTGTGCTATCATTGAGGCAGAGTAGATTGTCTACAAGCTTGAAAAGTAATGAAAATATAGAACTAATAGTCATGTTCCATTCCCTCACTTAGCCTAATCTTGTCACTTACTCTAGCCCACATGTTAAAAAAAATATCCCAAGCACTTTTATCTTATTCTGTTGTTGGAAGCAAAGTCTATACATAAAAACTAGTGTTTGACCTCAGATGAAAACTTGTATGCCTTTGGAAACAATTTAAGAACTGCAGCTTCACATAGATGTCACATTGAGGCTTAAGCTTCAAGTTCTCTGACTTGTTTTGGCCACAAGTTACTAAATTTTATTGTGCTAGTGGATCATTAGTTTGTTTTGGCTGATGATTGTGGAGCTCAGGTATTTGTCTGTATTCAGAAAAGAGCTTGAATATGGAAAGGTCTTGTAAAATTGGAAATGAAATTTAAATGGCTTTTTTACCAATGGTGAAAATCTTGGATTGCAACTTTGTAACATCACAGAGAAGTAAGCCAGGATTTATAGTAGAGTCTAGCTGTACCTTCATTGAAGTTATATAGAAACAATTTCATTTCATCAGGCTTTGTTTCTGATCCTGAATTGTGCCACCAAAAGATTGAGTGAGGTGATTCTGCCTCTTACTCTCCTCTGGTGAGACCTCACCTGGAGTACTGTGTCCAGGTCTGGAGCCCTCAGTATAGGAAGTACACAGAGCTGATGGAGTGGGTCCAGAGGACACCCACAAAAATGATCAGGGGGGTTGGAGCACCTCTGCTACAAGGGCAGGCTGAGGTTCCTGGGGTTGTTCATCCCCGGAGCCTCCTCTTTTCCAGGCTAGCTAGTTATGAGTTGCCAGAATGAAAGTAGGATATTTTTCCAGCCCAGGAACATGAATTTTTTGGAATCATTATCCATGAAGAATGTGATTTCCTCATTTTTGGCATTTTAGCCTTCCAGTACCTGAAGGGGGCATATAAGAAGGATGTTTACAAAGGCCTGTAGTGATGGGATGAGGGGCAACAGCTTCAAACTAGAGAAGAGCAGATTCAGATTGAATGTTAGGAATGAGTTCTTTACCATGAGGGTAGTGGAACACTGAAACAGGTTGCCCAGGGAGGTAGGTATCTCTGGAGATATTCAAGGTGAGGCTCAATAGGGCTCTGGGCAACCTGATCTAGTTGTGGATGCCCTGAGCTTACTGCAGAGGGGGTTGGACTAGATGACCTTTGGAGGTCCCTTCCAACCCAGACCATTCTATGATAAACTATGAAACACCTACCAGTGAAAGTGGAGCTCTCAAGCAGCTTTAATCCACTGTCATTTTAAAATGATAGTGGATATTTAAATAACTTTTAGAGACAAAAAACTGGTCTATGAAATCTTCCAGAATTTTAGAAATAAAAAGCAGCTGTGTTATGTAGGTTGAATAATTTGGCTGAATTATTGAATAATTCGGTGAGAGCGACAAGAGTTTAGACAGAATGGTAAGGATGAAGTTTGGGGAGTCTGAGTTGCTCTAGGAAAGCCAGCGGAGGTTATCTCCAGGAGGTGACTGTCTCTTCACTTGCATGCTTCCTTTTTTTGTTTTGCCATCTTCTCTCCTCTTTAGCCAGTTGACACTCCATGTGGCTGTGATAGAGCTGTGTGTGTCACAGCTAGTTTTAGCAGTGTAAAAGCAGATCTTGTGTAGTTCTTCCAAATGTGATTTTTAGCAGGATCCTACAAATGTCAGGGCTTTTCCTGTTCTCCAACTTTAGAATGTAATGCTTATAAAAAGCCTTTTGTGAAGTGTTTTTATGAACTTGTACATCACCTGTTCATATGTAGAGCTTGCTAACATTTCTTCAGATGTAAACTGGAAACATGTTCACATTTATTCATGAAAACTAGCTTCCACTCTCTGCTGTTCTTGTCAGGAAGCTGTGTGTAACTTTAAAACGCCCCCTGTACTTTATAGGCTTGCCTAGAAGGTACTTGCTTTTAAGTAGGCACTGTTTGTCTCATCACATTGAAAATAAACATGTAGTATATGTTTGTTTTTAAACAGACACCAAATCCTTCTGCAAGTGAGTTTATTCCTAAAGGAGGATCAACCTCCAGGCTGAGTAATGTATCCCAGTCAAGTATGTCTGCCTTCTCTCAAGCCCTGTTCTCTCACCCCTCCATGGGAAGTCCTGCTACTGCTGGGCTAGCACCAGGTAAGTTGACAGTGATGATTTGCAGTACAGTTCCTACTTCTGAATTAGTTATGTAAGAGTCATTACCTATATAGGTGGTGGTCAGGTTTTTGGGGTTTAAATGTAGCCACTACCTACTATAGCTTTTAATTTTAAGACAGTCTTCATACATACAAAAGTGCAGTAATTTGGGATTTATCTCTCAGTAAGGGAATCACACTGCAGGCTGTAAAATCGATTCAGCCACAGCAGCACTGAAATTAACTCAGCCTAACTTACTCTGCCCTTTCTGGGGAAAAGAGGTGCTGAGTTACTACATACTGTGCTCTATATGGTCCTTGCCAGAGCAGTATACTCTGAGGATTTGAACTACACCTAGACTAGAAATGCACTACAGCTTGCAGTGATTGTGCTCTGATTGCCACATGTTGATACACTCTTGGTTTGGTTTTGGACTGTGTAGTCTAGAAGTAGTAATTTTCAGTGAGTATAAATAAAGTCTTAAAAAATCGTAATGAGAAACAAAAAGTAGAAGGTAAACTTGTTAAAAAAATTACTTGCTTTGCAAAGTAGTGTTAATTGTTATTGTATCTGTCATGTCATATAGAACTCCTACTGAAAGGTGTCCATGCAGTCATACAATTGTGAGTGACAAGGTTTAGTTTTTTTCACTCTTAAAGTTCAAGTTCTTCAAGTGTCTTTTGGACTTCTGATCTTAAAAGCTTAGCTTCATTCTAATAATTTATTTTTAAAAATAAAATAGTTTTAAGATTCAACCATCAGCAGATCTGGATAGTACACATCACAGATCCTTCAGCAAGTTTGTGTATGTACTTAAACATTTGGCAATCCCTTATGATGGACAAGGAACATTAGGCAGCTGCTAAAAGGCACACAGGCAAATACTGTAAATGTGGTGTTTGTTGTTTTGGTTTTTTTTTTAAACCAGTGTCAATAATTGCTATCTATCGAACTGAACCTCATTTTTTCCTGAAGCTAGGGGACAAATCTGTGTTATTGAAAAAGAACTTAGCTCTCATGTTACAACTATCAGAACAGGCTAGGAAAGTGATTGATACCTCTGCTGACCGAATGAACGTGTTGCAGTGTTGTCTGCTCTATACTACATTGTGCTGTACAGCTGGAAAACTGTTGTGTTTATATGCCTCTCAGCCTTGTCACCTGGACTGAAAAGTGTATAAAGGAGTAAATAGAATACAGTAAAATGATCTACTTTTGGAAAGTGTCCAGTGGGATCTCAGAGGGATCCTTCACAGTCCAATTTCTTTACTATCTGTAAGTAATATTTGAAAGGATAAGTAACACTGTTCATGAAAGAAGTTCGTACAACAATTTGAGTTCCTAGAAATATAGATGCCAATGCTGAAAACTCTGAAGTTCAAGTACTATTGTTTATAGATGAGAGGGATGGGGAACTCTTCATAAGAGCTAACATCAAGCAAAGTTGGCTTGCTTCCCTTCTCTTCCTGCATCATTAAAGGGAGTATAGTTCAGAGTCGGGATCTGGGTTTAGTATGCTTCATTTCTCTGGAAATTTCCTTCTTTATATCAGTGCAGAATTCTCTGAATGTCCTGTATAACAAATCACAAACATTTATTTTTATCAAAATGGTTTAGCTGGCTGTAGTACACATTCACAAAATTCTGTTATCTTGAGGTGAGTTAGGTGCTCTAAAAAGATTACGCTCTTTAACAAGAAAACAATATGTTTGTGGGGAAACATCACCATTTAGATCATATTGGATAACAACATAAGATTTAAATGTCTGGAAATGGTCATTAAAAATTGTTGTTGAGATCCATTAGCTTTCAATAAGTGAAAACAAATGAAATACATACAAAGCTTACAAGAATTTTCCTTTAGGTAGTCTTGTTTCAGTTAAATGCTGTATGTTCTCCAGTAGCATAACTTCCAAGAAATGTGTGTGAGATCAAAGCATTTTCATGAGATGAAGATTGCTTCTAGTAGCATAGGAAATCAATATTGAATAAGGAAATCTGGCAGAAATAATTTTTCAAAGTTCTCTGACAAAGTAGGTAAATAATGATATGATTTCCCTCTTGGGGATGGAAAAAAATTACATTCTTTCACATCTCTAATTTTTGAGATTTCCCAAAAGGTAGGTGTAAACCAAGACCACTTTTGACATCTATGATTTCATAGATAACTGTTCACAAAACTGATTGTCCATGGAAAATATTTGTTCTGCCTGTCTTAACAGTACTGCAGAAACACTGGGAAACTGACAGCTGAAACCCAGCATATTTCAGTAAATCTTGTATCCACAACTGACATATGCACTAGGGTGTAGCATGAAAGTTTATACTTTTATATGTATTTACTTAGGTAAGTGCTTTCTAGCATAGTCTCAATGCAGTCAGTCTTCATCTCCATAGCCTTGTAATAGAGTAAAAAACCATCGAGATAAATGCAATTTACACAAATAGCTGTGTCCTGTTGTCCTGTTGAAAAGCTTTGAACACATTTCCTTTACTCTTTCTGAACTTTTTCTTCAAGCTCCTGTGGATAATACCCTATTTTTGCTCCTCCCATTCTCTTGCTAGCAAACATATCATTTCTATGGGAAATCTAATGGGCTGACAATCTTCAAGTAGTACATTTGCTGACAGACTTATCCAATTCTGAGTCAAGATTTCAGAGTAATAGTGCCATTAAATTATGTCACAAAGCATATGAAAGAAATTCATGAATGCCAACAAAGTGATAAGACATCATTACTGTGCTAAACTTGAGAAAGAACAGATGTGTAGCCTCCAGCAGAGAAAATCTTTGTCTGGCTTGGGTTTGCTTAAACTAAGCTATAGCTAGAGTCATGCCTTTGTCATTAATGCAAGTGACAGCAAATTGCTGTGGCTTCTATATTTATCCAAGACAAGCTCTGAACTTGTATGTAGAATGTAAGTGATGCCATTTCTGTTGACAGTCTGAACCTGCAGGCTTAGGAGCCAGGGACATGAAGGTGATGTGCTTGTGTCCAGTTGACACTTCTCCATTCATGACAGTGTAGTTGCTCATGATATCAGCTGGAAATGAACCACTTTTGGCTGAGGAGTTTTGGGTAGTCTGAAGCACAGAGTACTTGTTCTGACCTCCCATATCAAGTATGGCACAGCTGTTCTGCTGAGCAAGTTCTGCAGTTGTGTCAGAATAGTACAAGAGAGGAAGAAGGCAGAGACCATAAAATTAGTTTTGTCCTAAATAAAATTTAGGAGGGAATTTATGATTCTAAAGTTGTTCAGGAAATTAAGCATTTACTTACTGGGAAGTACTGCGTCCAGTTATGCAGCCCCTATTACAAGAGGGATATGGACATGCTGGAACATGCCCAGAGAAGGGCCACGAGGATGAGCAGAGGGCTGGAGCACCTCTCCTATGAGGACAGACTGAAGGAGTTGGGGCTGTTCAGTCTGCAGAAGAGAAGGCTCCGAGGTGACCTAATTGTAGCCTTCCAGTATCTGAAGGGGGCCTACAGGAAGGCTGGGGAGGGACTTCTCAGGATCTCAGGTAGTGATAGGACTAGGGGGAATGGAATGAAGCTGGAGGTGGGGAGATTCAGGCTGGATGTGAGGAGGAGGTTCTTCACCGTGAGAGTGGTGAAGCACTGGAATGGGTTGTCCAGGGATGTGGTTGAAGCCCCATCCCTGGGGGTGTTTAAGAGCAGGCTTGACAAGGCTCTGTCCAGCCTGATCTAGTGTGGGGTGTCCCTGCCCATGGCAGGGGGGTTGGAACTAGATGATCCTTGTGGTCCCTTCCAACCCTGACTGATACTATGATACTAAGTACACACCTATAATGCTAATGACCTGAGAGAGAATTTATAATTAAAAGAAACATACAGTGAATTTAAGGATGCTGCTTGGAAGAGGTTACTGAAATAGTGTAGTTTTGTAATTTGCTTCATTTAGTAATTCCTTAAAATGTACCTAGCAGTCTCTCTGAAGTACAAAACATTATGGTAATAAAATAGGGAATGCTTAATTTTTGACCTTGAAATGTGCTACAGCCCTTAAAGTCATAGATAACATTGTAGATGAGTAAATTTGTGGGCAAAGGTAAGAACATGTGTACAACATATATTGGATTCCTGTGTTTTTTTGAGAAGTATTTGTAGTGTAGGCCAGCTGATTTGTACACACATGAGCTTGATGTAATCTGCTTCATTAAACTGTAAAATTATTTTAAATCAAAAAAACTGTAGACATAGTCCTTAATGAGAGATCACACTTGATGCCCTTTCTTTGATCCTTTTTATCCATAGGAATTCTCAGATTCAAAATACAACCTCGCTTGTTATTCAAACACTTTGCGTGCTACAAAGCTTCATAAGTAGTGTTAATCCCATAGAACATCTTTGAGCACTCTCAGCTGAATTTCAAAGTCTACCACTTCCCTTTCTTCAGTCACAGTGTAACTTAAAAAATGAAAAACAGTACAAGAAGTGAAAATATAACAGAGAAAGATATGTAAATATGACTGCCACCTACAATGAGAACGGCAGCAGGAGATGCAGTAATGTGTAGGTAGTGTGTATGGTTACTGTGACTGTTATGAAAAGCCCTTCAAATCCTGTATCCATTTCCATGTTGGTATGATTCCATGACAGCTGGATGCTATGGCACTTTTTTAGATGTAAATGTGAAGTGAAAGAAGCCCTTTCTCCCTGCAGCTCACCTTTCATGACAGTGTTTGACTTCTTTATAAAGGATAAATATGAAGATTCACTGAGACAGGGAATAGAGAGCCGCATTTACTAGTAGATAAGTCTCATGAAGGAGAATTTGGAGCAGGCTTTTTGGTGTTTGACTTCATAGTTCCACTGGCATTTTAATGTAAGGGAACTCTAAACTATCTTGCAGAGAAAGCTTAAAAATGTTAAATTTTTTGTCAGGATCACTGGTATGAAATATATTTAAAAATAAATTGTAATTAGATTACTCAAACCTCAATTTTTCATAACCACTGAAGTGAATAATGTAAAATTCTGAATTGAAAATAGCATATCTAATTCTGTGAGAGGCGATCCCATATTCACCACATTGTTACTATTTAGATGTTCAGTGCCATCCTCTTCCTTCAGCACGAGTTGATAGGAATATATGTTCACCTTTTAGTGCAGCCATTTTCCTTTTTTGTCCCCTGAATCTGTTTTGTTGTGGTTACTGTAGTGGTTTGAGCCTTAACTGAAAGTTAAAGGCTCAAATGGGGAAAAGGCTGAGAATCTCTTCCCCACTTCCCCCCACCTCCTCCCTCCAAACAGGGAGAGGAGGAAAAAAAAAAGGGGGGGGTAAGGAGCAAATCCACTAAGCAACAATCTGGAGTCAGCTTGGAAGTAGAGAGGCAAATAATTGTTTTTCTTCAAATTATATATATATATATAACAATAACAGGGAAAAAAGGTTCACAAGGGCAAGGAACAAGAATGGATGGGAGTGGGACAGAAAAGAATAATACAAAACCAGTCTTTCTCTGAGGAGGCGCAGAGGCATCAGGGAGAAGGATCAGGTCCGGCCACGTGGCTGAGGATCAGGAGGACAGCTGCAGTAGCTCTCATCCAGCAGAGGCAGGAGCCAAAAAGGAGATCCAACAGCTATGATGTCCTGCTTTTTATACCCTAGCTGGGCAGGGAGGGGGGAGTGGAACAGACTCAGATTTCCCAGGGGGGAAACGCCCTTCAGGGAGGGTAAAGTACCCGCAAGCCCTCCACCCTGCTTTCTTCTTTTGTTTTCAGAAAAAGGCATTAACCCACCACAGTTACCTATTGTATTAGTGTGTTTTTAACTAATTGAAATACCAGAGAAGTTGGTTTGTACACTCAATTATTTGCTTTCATAACTACTCAACTATGCAGTTTTGCTGTATTAAAAGGATTTTTTTTTTCTTTCTGTGATACTGGAATTCTAGTGATGAGTATTTATGTAGTTAGACCCTGCAGAATTGGATGGAATAGAATTAACCAGGTTGGAAAAGACCTGCGAGATCATCAAGTCCAACCTATCACCCAGCACCATCTAATTAACTAAACCATGGCACCAAGTGCCTCATTTAGTCTCTTCTTAAACGCCTCCAGTGATGGTGACTCCACCACCTCCCTGGGCAGCCCATTCCAACGGCCAATCACTCTTTCTGTGAACAGCTTCTTCCTAACATCCAGCTTAAACCTCTCCTGATGCAGCTTGACACTGTGTCCTCTTGTTGCCTGGGAGAAGAGACCAGACCCACCTGGCTACAACCTCCCTTCAGGTAGCTGTAGACAGCAATAAGGTCTCCCCTGAGCCTTCTCTACTCCAGGCTAAGCAACTGCAGCTCCCTCAGCCTCTCCTCATAGGGCTTGTGCTCCAAACCCCTCTCCAGCTTTGTTGCCCTTCTCTGGACATGTTCCAGCAACTCAGTATCTTTCCTAAACTGAGGCCCAGAACTGGACACAGCACTCAAGGTGTGGCCTAACCAGTGCTTGAGTACAGGGGCATAATGACTTCCCTGCCCTTGCTGGCCATGCTATTCCTGATACAGTCCAGATCTGTCTCGGAAGAATCTATCTCATGGCATGCTTCCCATCTCATCATGTTGGTACCCATCACAGCACTAGCAGCAAATTTCTCTTAACTTGTAGTATATTGTTGCAGTAGTATAAAGCCAAACTGCAAGACTTCTTTCATATCTTGAACTTATATTGCATATTGGCTGTATGTCTTTGCACCAAATGATTTTGAACTATGTCATTCCAAAATCATCTGACTGAGGCTGGAAGGGTATTTGAAAGGATTTGTGCAACAGTCTTCCTTTTCTTTCAATTTTGTGCTAATATCCAAAGCAAACATGAAGAATTTATATTTGTAACAATTCTTTAACAGGAATATTTTTTATTTTTAAGTCTTGCAGTAGAATTGTGTGAAATTATCAGTAAGAACTGCTAGTGATAAATAAATAAATATGTAATAAATCTATTTTCTTCCTGAGTAGTTTCCAGTAGCAAGGTTGCAAGTCATCACTTTGATTTCTGAGATACAATTTATGGTATATGTTATCTTATGTACAGTTTTTATTTTGAGGTAGAGAAGTATGTAGTTAATTTTTCTTTACTATATAGAATAGAATAAACCAGGTTGGAAGAGACCTTCAAGATCATCACATCCAACCCATCAACCAATCCAACCCACCTGAACACCTAAACCATGGCACCAAGCACTCCATCAAGTCTCCTCCTGAACACCTCCAATGATGGTGACTTCACCACCTCCCTGGGCAGCCCATTCCAATAGGCAATCACTCTTTCTGTATAGAACTTCTTCCTAACATCCAGCCTAAACCTCCCCTGGTGCAGCCTGAGACTGTCCTCTTGTTTTGGTGCTGGCTGCCTGGGAGAAGAGACCAACATCCACCTGTCTACAACCTCCCTTCAGGTAGCTGTAGACGGCAATAAGGTCTCCCCTGAGCCTCCTCTACTCCAGGCTAAGCAACTGCAGCTCCCTCAGCCTCTCCTCATAGGGCTTGTGTTCCAAACCCCTCACTAGCTTTGTTGCCCTTCTCTGGACACGTTCCAGCAAGTCAATATAAGAAGGCTGCTGGTATTTTTCCTACAGTTGAATGTTTTATTGGAGCAAAAGCTGCGGCTTCTGTCTGGTTAGAGATTACATGCTTGCAAGGACTTCAGTTAATATTTTATTGGAATAGAATGAAAAAGACACATCAATAACTTTTCCAGGGTGAAGAGAATCCCTTCAATATTAGACAAATTGTGGAGCTGTTTGAGTTTTATGGCCGTTTTCAGTTAGCCATCCTTCAAATTTTGATACTAATATACTGTTTCCTTTGAAATTGCTCACTTCCTTCTGTAGATTAAGAATGCATCTCTCGTTAAAAATGTAACCATCTGTAGAGTAGCTGTTGAAATATTTAAGTGTTTCAACTTGCAGCAAGTTCTACCATGATGGAAACTTAACTTTATTTTGTAGCATAAACCAGTTGTATCACAGTGCATAGTGTTTTATGGTCATACAGTTGGTTTGTAAACAGTTTTTTAGGACACTACTTAATGTTACAATCCAGAAGCACTTTAACAATTACATATTCAGAAATGTCTGTTCACGTTTAATGAAGTTAATACACTAATCAGCAAGCAATTATTCCGCAACATTTATCTGAAAGTTCTGACCAAGAAAAGTCTAGACTTTGTGTAATTTTCCTATTTTTATAAAAATAAGTGATTGAAGAGACAAAGAGAAAAGCATATGGTTTTCCTATGACTTTGAGTTACTTATCTGTTAGTTGAAGGTCAGCACCTGACAGCGCACAGCTGTTGCTCAGAGAGACTGAAACAGGCAGACTGAAAAAGACAGACTGAACTGACTGAGATTCAAACTGAACTAAAGCTAAAAATGTAAAGTTCCATTCTGCCAATCTACCAATGAAATTCTTTTAGACCTATATTTGTTTTCATTTTGATACCAAAACATTCAGCCAGAGCATTCCAGTAACTGTCCCTTTCTTAAAGGCACAGCCTAAAACGCTCACAGACTTACATTAAAAGATCTTGTCTGTTTTGTTGGAACTATTCGCTTTCCAAGAGAAAAGAAAAAGTGCTGAGTTAATACACATAGCTCTTGAGATGTCATAAAGTAAATCATTGGAGTTAAACAACAGGTTACAAATATTCTGTTAATATCATTAGGATAACGAAGCTTCAAAATAATTTTCCCCAACTACTGATTAAAGTGTCATTGCTAAAATTACTTGCTTTTGTGGTTTGCTTAAAAAAAAACCCAAAGAAAAGAAGAGTAAATGTAGGAGGTATGTGACTACTGTGGAGACAAGACATGAGTGTCAAAACACTCCTACGCATTGCTGATGATGCATGTTGAGAATTCTGTGCACAATACCTCTTGATTGAAATAATCAAGCTAGTTTGTGTTTCTTACACCCTTTAAAAATAATAATTTAATATAACTTACACAGTTGTGTTAAAGAAGAGAAAGTACATCCCACTCTGAACTGACCATCAGTAAGCTTTGTACATACCCTCCTTTGCATTAATCTGAATATCTAGATATCTACATTGTTCTACTAGTAACACTAGGACTTTTCTGAAGGAGAATCCCTCTTAATGTGGAAAGTTGACTTGGCATTCTAAACTTGTAGAAGTGAGCATATTTAAGAACTGTGTATAATAGAATAGAATAATAAACCAGGTTGGAAGACACCTTCAAGACCATCATGTCCAACCCATCAACCGATCCAACCCACCTAAACAACTAACCCATGGCACCAAGCACCCCATCAAGTCTCCTCCTGAACACCTCCAATGATGGTGACTCTACCACCTCCCCAGGCAGCCCATTCCAATGGGCAATCACTCTCTCTGTGTAAAACTTCTTCCTAACATCCAACCTAAACCTCCCATGGTGCAGCCTGAAACTGTGTCTTCTTGTTTTGGTGCTGGCTGCCTGGGAGAAGAGACCAACATCTGCCTGTCTACAACCTCCCTTCAGGTAGTTGCAGAGAGCAATAAGGTCACCCCTGAGCCTCCTCTACTCCAGGCTAAGCAACCTCAGCTCCCTCAGTTTCTCCTCATAGGGCTTGTGTTCTAAGCCCCTCACCAACTTCGTTGCCCTTCTCTGGACATGCTCCAGCAAGTCAACATCCTTCCTAAACTGAGGGGCCCAGAACTGGACACAGTACTCGAGGTGTGGCCTAACCAGTGCAGTGTACAGGGACAGAATGACCTCTCTGCTCCTGCTGGCCACACTGTTCTTGATGCAGGCCAGGATGCCATTGGCCCTCTTGGCTGCCTGGGCACACTGCAGGCTCATGTTCAGCCTACCATCAACCAGTACCCCCAGGTCCCTCTCTGCCTGGCCGCTCTCCAGCCACTCTGACCCCAGCCTGTAGCACTGCATGGGGTTGTTGTGGCCAATGTGCAGAACCTGGCACTTGGATGTGTTAAATCTCATGCTGTTGGATTGTGCCCATCTGTCCAGCCTGTCGAGGTCCCTCTGCAGAGCCTCTCTACCCTCCAGCAGATCAGCTCCTGCCCCCAGCTTGATGTCGTCAGCAAATTTACTGATGATGGACTATTGAATTACCCAAACAAGTTTTTGGTAACTAAAAAGTGTATATCCTTGTTTTTTCCCACTGATGGACTTTGAGAAGCTGAGCTTCTGGAGTTCCAGTTGAGTTGTCTGTCTAACGTTGAGGGTGAAAATCATTTGATGAAACAATTTTAAATTTGAAAATCTCAGCATGAATGCCCAACAGACTTTATAACCAGGGAGGTTACCTATCTTTCAATATCAAGTAGATCTTTTGGAGGGTGGTTTTTAAATATAATAATTATGGGAAAATAGGTAATTTATCCCCTGAAATTATTAAAAGTAGCATTTTGTGTTTCACTTAGTGCTGTAGTTACTGGAGACTTAACTCTACTCGTTCATAGCTGTGCAGTTGCTTCTACTAAGATACACACACATAATTAGGTGAAGTCATAGCTTGGCAAACTCCCTTTGCTGCTCATGTAACTTATGTAAACATCTGCTGATATAGTCATTAATATTTTGTCTTTTTGCAGTTTAATAAACTCTCTTCAAGACACAGCATTAATCTTCATCTCCCCTTTCATTCCAGTTTTCTGTGTAGATCAGAAGTTTCCAAGTCCTTTCTGAACTAAGCAAAGATTTCTGGGAAAATGTATCTATTCAGTCTTGCTCTTAATATTTTACCTCTTGAGTCTTCCTATAGATGCAGCAACCCTTAAGTCTCACCTGCTCAGCACAGTATTGGTAGCAAAGGCTGTTTTTTCCAAATTGCTGTTTTAATTAATTTATGTATTACAAAGATTTGATCAAGAATCTTCTTGTCTGTCTTTAAGGAATGTCACTGTCAGCAGGATCTTCTCCTCTTCATTCCCCCAAAATAACTCCTCATACATCTCCTGCTCCTCGAAGAAGAAGTCATACTCCTAACCCAGCCAACTATATGGTGCCTACTAGTGCCTCTGCTTCTGTTGCTAATGCTGTGTCTCAGCCTCCATCTACTGGCCAGGTGATCCAGAAGGAAACAGTGGGTGGAACAACGTATTTCTACACTGATACAACTCCAGCACCTGTCACAGGAATGGTATGTTTGCCTTCAATACAGAAGTGTATGGAGTTTCCAAATGCTGAACTAATTGCTGCTGTGGAAATTCTTAACACTCTGAAACCTGTATTCTGTAAGACGATTTGGCCTTTTAATTGTTCTCCAAAATCACTGAAATTTAAGGACCAGAGAATTTTTTTTTACTGCTCTGTAGAGGTTTGGGTTGGGATTTATTTATTTTTTTCTTTTAATATAGCTGTAGAAAGACAGCATTTTATGTATGTCAGTGGATACATAAATAATGAGAGAACATCAAAAATGCAGATTGTGGGTTGTGTTTTGGGGTTTTTTGTGTGCTTGGAGGTGTTTTGGGGGGAGTGTTTGTTTCTTCTTTTCTAGTGGGTCAAATAATACACTTACAGTAGAGGGGGAAAAGACAGTTACAAAAATGTTAATATAACCTATGTTATATTAAATCCCCTTGAAGTCATTGTTAGTGAATACCACTCTGCTGTGTCTGACAGTCTATTTGCAACATGTACTGTGTGTGAAGAATTCATAGTTCAGTAGTTCAAACTAAAAGGATGACAAGACTGTTTTGCCTATCCTTAATGATAATAAACTTCTTAAATTTTGTTGCTCTTGTTTGTTTTTTTTCCTCCAGGTATTTCCAAACTACCACATTTACCATCCAGCTGCACCTCATGTTGCTTATATGCAGCCAAAAGCAAATGCACCTTCCTTCTTCATGGCAGATGAGCTCAGACAGGTAAAAAAATATAGAGAATTTAAAGGAAAATCTCATATCTTGGCAAAAACTAGAAAACTGCGAATAGTAGAAGAGAAATATCTGTTCAAAATCTGTGCAGCCCCTCTTCCCTGCAGAGAATTCAGAAAACTAAGTACGGTAGTGGATCAAGTACAAGAGACAGTGTGGGTGGGTTTCAACATGTGTGACTGCAATCTAATCTACATGTCATGATTTACTGTTCAGCTATATATTCTTACTTCTTACATCTTGCTTTGGTGTGCATGAGTTCATTCTTGTAGCATGCCTTTAAGCCATAATCCTATCCAGTTTTTAATTTTTTCACTGAAATGAAAGTATTTGCATGTATTACAGCCCCTCTTGGAGGCCTCTGTCAGTGCTAAGTCTAGCTAATATGTTTTCTGCAGTTGCTTCCTTCCAAGAATTTATGTATTTTGTCATTATTGTTTTCGAGCTCATGGTTTTCTCCTCAACCTGCCCCACCCTAGTCACTTTTGTCAGCTCCCTGTAACCAGTAACTGATACTTCAAAGACAATGTGCTGTTAACGTACCAAAAAAGATGAGCTGAATTGTGTTCAAAACAGGATTTCATTTATTCTTCAGGAACTGATCAACAGACACTTGATAACTATGGCCCAGATTGATCAGGCTGATGTTCCTGGTAAGTGTTTCTTACAAACTAAACTGTCATCATACTGTTCTGCAACTGTGCATGTTCAACAGTATTGACAACATCTTGCAAAAAATACCTCTTTTCAATTTTCTGTGAAGCCTTTAATGATCAGCCTTGGCTGTGGATAGCTAGATACAAATTAGTTCAGAAATACAACATTTTTTCTTGCTTTTATTCTTTCTCCTGTAATTTTCTTCCCATCTTAATGGATGGGCATACTTAAAATTGAGAAAGGAAAAATTATTAAGGCAATAAAGCCTCATCAAGAACAGTATTGTGTCAGTTTGTATGTGTTAGGTATTACAGTATCACTAAGGTTGGAAGAGACCTCAAGGATCATCGAGTCCAACCTGTCACCACAGACCTCATGACAAAAGGATGCATGTTTTCAAAAGATATATATAAACTGGCAAATAAGTTTGGTTTTAAAACGACTTGTCTGGTATATGAAGCTTTGTATAAGTTGTCAGGTGAGAGAAGCATGTACCATTCATTGTCATTTGGCTTTTGGAGAGTATACAGTTGACTGTTCAATTGGATTTAAACTTTGCCTTTTATTTTTTGGTTGCAGTATCCTTCTCAAGTGTGTGTTTTAATATGATGAAAATGCAATCTAGTTTACTAATCTAGATGAATCATAAATCCATTTCTTCTTGAAAGAGTAGTCTCTTAGTCTGATTTGTAAACTTTCAGTGCCTCACTCTGTTTTCTAAACCAGCACGTTAAAACATGCAAGATTCAGATTTGCTTTTTTTTTGTGATGAAAACTGTGGTATGATGGAAATTGGTGCTTATTTATGAATCTGTGCAGGAAACAAAACACCAAAAAAAGGTCATTCAGAAGGGTGAATTTTTAAGGCAAATGAGAAAAAGGTAGATGGGACTGTGCATCCGTTCTGTTGATTTTTACTTGGTACAGACATTTTTCCAAAGACAGTTATTTTTGCCACCAGGAATCTATATAATGGTCTTAAAGAAAACTGGTGATTTTTAACTTTACATGCACCTAAAAGATGGTGCAAAGAATTGATGTATTAATGACAGTAATTTAAATCTTCTACTGTAACAGCTTTCTCCAAGTCAACTGACACCTAATATGTTTCTTGGTATAAACTGATTTTAGCAGTTCCTGCGGAAGTGGACAGCTACCACAGTCTCTTTCCTTTGGAACCACTGCCACCACCCAATAGGATACAGAAAACAAGCAACTTTGGGTACATTACATCATGCTATAAAGCTGTAAATAGTAAAGATGATCTGCCCTATTGCCTTCGGAGGATACATGGTGAGAAACATTGAGGTGTCTCGGTAGAACTCTCATTCCTAAGCATGGCAGTCATATTTTAATATCTAGTTACTTTTCAGTAGTTTCAGAAGGAATGTTAAAAAATGATCCCCCAAGCAGTGACTTTTAAATACATTTCTTCTCTTCTAGGTTTTCGTCTTGTTAACACGAAGTGCATGGTACTGGTCGACATGTGGAAAAAAATTCAGCACTCAAATATAGTCACTTTGCGCGAAGTGTTTACCACAAAAGCATTTGGAGAACATTGTAAGCTTTCTGTGTTTGGTTTTTTTTTTCCCCAACTAATGTGCTGAGATTTCTTTTTTTCCCCTAAATATGCTTGAGTTAGTAATTGTCACATGTTTCTATTTTTAAGCTCTTGTGTTCGCATATGATTTTCATGCTGGAGGTGAGACTATGATGAGCAGACACTTCAACGACCCTAGTGCTGATGCTTATTTCACAAAACGAAAATGGGGTAAGAAAAACGCATTCCAATGCAGTGCTTCTGTAAACTATTTCCACTATTTAAGCATTAAATAGCTGCTCAAAAATAATCATTCAACAACTTCTTTTTGTTCTAGCGTATCAGTTCTGTCATATCACAAGCTGATCAAGATCAGACAACTACTTAGATATGAGGGGTCTTTTGTTTGTGATTATGTTTTTAAATGACAGAAAATTGTAACTAGTTAAGGTAAAAGTCTAACTGAACAATTTACTCTTCTGGTCACATTTGACTTTTGACTAATTTACAAAACCAATGTCAGTGTGCGAGGGAATTAGGTTTTGGACAGGGAAATGAGTTTGATCATGTTTAGGAGCCAAGAACTCTGGGGTCATAATTGTAGGTCTGTCATTGGGTGACACCTGACACTTAATGGAGATGTTTCCCAAACTGTTAAACACATATGCTGTGTCAGTTTGATATTTACTGATCAGCTGCCCTCAGCTGTTAGGTTGACATGGAAAACTTGTCTGTCTGGTAGATCAGAGAATAATGGGTTGGTTGTATATGAATACAATTCAAAGGCTGGTAGATCCCTCGTAGTAATTCTCACTGGCTTTGCACTGAGCTGGCTGGTGTAAGTGAGGCTGGAACTTGAGTTCCACCGCTGGTTTTGGTGGTAATATCTCAGACAAAGGAAACACTACTTTGATTCATGTAGTCTGTGGCAATTCAAAGAATGTAATTACAAACTCACTGTGCCTTATGTGAAACTAATTTGGTAAGATAAATCTGAAATGCCTTCTGTCAGGTTACTGACTATTATGTGCAGGAGGGCTAAGCTTATGAGTGTCTCCCCACTCATTGTTTTCAGTTTCCATGTAAATCAGTCCTTGTTATGTTTTTATACTTTTCTGGAATATTATAAAGGAATGATGTTTGCTCTAGGTAAAATACTAGAAGATACAATAAAATTCTTGGGGGCACACTCTTTTGCCATACTGAGAGAGAATTAAGCTTTGCTCCTAATAAAGAGCAGTCGTGTCTTGTTGACCTATTAAAGTCCTTTTGAAGGAAGATCCAGCAAATAAGATGTTGGGCTTTCAATGAAGTCTGTCAGAGCCTCTAAAAGGAACTAAGTGGCCATGAGATAAAACAGAGTCCTCAGGTTAACAGCTGTTTAGAAGAACCAGAGTGAGCAGTTGATTTTCACAGGGATATCACTCATGGGGGTCTCATAAGAATATGTGCTGGGAATTGTTTCTTAACTTGTTTATACTGAAGATAAATGATGCTCTATCAAAGTTTGCTGATAATTCCAAATTATTTGGAGTGTTAAAAACAAAGACTAATTGTGCTGTATTGCAGAAGGATCCTTACAAGACTGGGGACTCTTGGCAATAATAGAATCCTAGAATGGTTTTGGTTGGAAAAGACCTTTAGGATTGAGTCCAACCGTTGTCTAACTCTACCACATCTGGTGCTAAACCATTTCCCTTAGCACCATATCTATGCAGCTTTTAAGCACCTCCAGGGATGGAGATTCAACCATCTTGCTGGGGAGCCTATTCCACTGTAATCTACCAGGTGATGCAAAGTAAACCAAAGTGGTGGAGGAAAGCATAACTACAGCTTTAAAAGTAAAATGATGGCCTCTGTTGTGGCTCTTAGCACTCAATAACAGATCTGGTGCTATAGTTAAGTACATTAAAGAAAACCTTGTCCTCTTGCTGAATGCCAGTAAATATGAAATGAGTTACTCCAGATTATTAAGGAAAAAAAATAACCAATGAAACAGACTTAGTTGAGATGTGGGTGCATCATATACTCAGTATGTAGTTGGGGTCCTACTTACACATTTTGAAAGATCTAGAAGAGCAGCAAAGAAGTTGAGGAGAGATGACAGGGATGATCAAAGGTATGGAACAGCTTCTGTGTGAAGAACTGCAAAGTGGAATAGTGCTCTTCATGGTCAAAGATGAACAGGATCATGATGAGGTTAAAAATGACTGGAATGTGGTAGGTGTCTGAAAAATCATTAGGGATTAAAAAATTGCTATGCAACAATAATAAGAATTTTAGGCTGGAAGAAATAGCAAACTGAATGAAGCTAGCCAGGTAGCAAATTCAACACTTGTGTAAAAGTAGTTAAGCCACAGAACATTGTCAGATATTATTGTGGAAGGCTTCAAGGGGAAAGTGAGCTTGCTCATGAAGAAGAGAGATGTCAGCACTGCAAAAACATTCTGAGGAGCATTCAGAATTGCAAATTGTTAGAGGCTACTAGAACATGGTATTAGTTTACATTCATATGCTCAGGGATCCACTACAAACAACTGTTCTGATTTTAGTGTATGCGCCTTTGTAACAGGCTAGTGGGCTATCTGGATCGTTTATTTGACCTACTACAACTTCCTTCTGTGGGCAAGGATGGTTTCTGAAATTGGAAATACGACATCAATTTTTGTTTAGCTAATCCAGAGTGTTACTTCACTAAAATGAACTGTTGTGCCAGAATGTACAGAGATATAGAAGGAAAAAAATTCTCCTGCCTGTGGCACTTCTCATTATCTGCACTTCTAGTCTTTTTAATGGATAAATTAGGAAAGAAGCCACCTGAAATTCCCAAATTTTGCCAAATCTTTCTGCACATATTTCTTGGCCTTTCTATTTTTTGGTAACTGCTGCTTTCTTAGTCTAGTCCTCAGTAGAAGGAGCAATTTAAGAACGAAAAATAAGATTGCATACCTATAACTTGATTTCTGAGAATTACCTGCCTTCACGGATCCTTTCTCCATCCCCTCACAGAGTTTCTTGGCCGTCTGCCTGCCTAGAGGAGACTCCCAAGAGAAGCAGGGGAATGGATGGAAGTTGGGTACTCTGCAGCATGAGGCCCAGATTAGTACAGTTGCTTTTAAAGATTTTAGGAGGCACAACACTGTGAACCTGATCAGTGAACTCAGAGAATTTGATTTCAGGTATGCAACCTTATTTATGTTGAACACTCCAGTTGGCAAGATGCGACTTTGACAGTTAAAAGATGAGGATTATGCTTTACATAGCTGTCTTGCATGTCACTGGTGTCAGTGTGGTCAGTCTTGAGTTTTTCTTTTTGCCGTGTTATTTACAGACTTCTGTTACTTCTGAATGTTACAAAATGTATTGCTTGTGTTCTTTTATGCAATGAAATAGCCTCTTCAAGTGCTACAGTGTGAGAATCCAGTGTTCTATTTGACTGAATTTGCACAAGTTTTAGAATCAAGAGGCTGACTTAATTCTTACTCAGAGCACATTTATTATAGAAGTTCCTTTTGTTCAGTTCTCCTTCATGTTTCCTCAATACAGTTCTTTAATAGCAATGTAAAGTCTGTTCTGGAATTTTCTTCCACTTTTCTGGTATTTTGTAACTGCAGATTTTAGCCCGTTAGCACCTTTATCTCTAGAGAAATTGTTCTCTATAAACTAGCAAGTTAACCCAAAACTACTGAAATCTTGTTCTTAGCAGTCCAGTAATTTAATGGAAAACCACATTCTGAATGTGTTTACATTAAAATTGTCATCTAAAAATTCCTGGTGAGTTGACAAATAACTACCCACTGCTACCAGTAAGGTTCTTTGTTTTCCTTTGTCCTGGTGAGTTTTTGTGGTTGACAGAGATAAGCATGCCTTCGATGTGTCCTTTAGTCTGTTTATTAAAAAGGCTCTGAGTAGTTAAATGTTGGTGAACATACTTATTAATAGTAGTTTTCAGCACCACGGATTCTGCTTTTCAGCAAACAAATACTTTATATTGAGGATAAGCAAGTCTCCTGGACCTTGTTTTCCTAATAGCAATACGGAATGCACAAAGATGAACTTCACTACTGACTTGGAGTTTTGCATCCCCACTTTCTAAACATGAAGTACCCCTTCCATTGAAAAAGAAGTTAAATGTGTAGTTAGGCTGTGGTGAGGAGAAAGAATAGAGGAATATTGGAAGTATGCGCCTAATAATTATCCTAAAATACCTTTGTCCAGAGCTGTGACTTTTTCAGCGTAAGTTCACGCTTCCAGTATCTTCAGATTTTTTACAAAAGGTAGTGCTGCCACTGGTAGCTCAGAACCTTTGTGTATGTTGAAAAATGGGGAATGTAAAACCAAAGTCCAGGTGTCTCTGGAGAAGGAGGAAAAAAGAGCTGCTGCATTTGTCTTGCTTTCAATCCTTTAAACTGTGGAACACCAAGCAAACACTGAACAATTCACAGTTCTCAGTGTAAAAGTCTGAGAGGTTTGATTTAAAGAGCAGCTTAATCTTTCATTTGGCTTCTAATACTCTTTTTATAACTGTCTGAGCACTGCTGCTTGTTTAGCATGCTTTCTGACAGCATTCCTGATGATGAAGCAGGTTGTACTGCCAGTGGTCCCAGCTCCTCCTTCCCACCCCCAGACTGTCTCTGGCTTTTTCCTTACTCTGAAGTATTCAACTTAAGGCATTTTTTTAACAAACAGCAACAACAACATGTGTACACTTCTGATTTGATTGAGAACATCATATAAATACAAAATATAAATAAAGGGGCTGATAATTTTTATGCTTTCCACTGTGCTCAGCACTGCTTGGAAAGCTTTCACCTGTATTGTTTTAGCTGAAGGGCAAGCTTTTGGGTCTCATTGTTGGAGCGCTGATCAAATGCCATCTGTGGCAGGCCTGATGGGCCGCATGGGACAGATTTTGTAGTTGGTCTTTGCATCCTATTGAACTGCTTTTAATCTTCCTTGTTTTGAATAGATAGATACATAAGAGGGCATTTTAAAACTGATTCTTCTGGTGTTTCAGCTTGTAGCTTTAGTGTATGGGAACATGGGGTGCAGCCAGTCTGAAGCAGCAGCCTAGATTTAGTGGTAACCTCAAGCAAGTCTTTCCAGTAGTAAAATGTTGTGCTTGATTGAGATTTTGTGATAGAGGAGGAGAAGCTGTATTGAAATCTGATCTTTCAGCTTTCCAACATATGTTGAATATTCTCTTGGTTACATTGCTTTTATCTGGAAATCAAAGGGCAAGTGTGGTTTTTTAGCTATGTACAGGAAAGTAACTCCCAAGTTTTGGCTCTTCTCACTTTTGGGATACTTTAGCAACAGTTCTGTCCTGACCATATGTATGTCATACAGATGTAACTTTTCCCTTAGAGTGTCCATACGCATTCCTGTCAAATATGTCATGCACATTGCTGTTTATCAATTATAAAATATATTCTATAGCAAGAAGTAACTAGAGAAAGAGCCTTGACTAATAAAAGAGATTATATCTTCTTAATTTTATAACATAATTTTTATTAGGCTGAAGAGAGAATCGTGAGGGGGAAAAAGTTTGCTACGTGAGACTTGTGGTATGCTGATTTGTGGGAAGTGATTTGCATAATGATTCATCAGGGGGCCAGAAAAACACAAAGAACACTTCATTATATTCAGCCATCAGTAGACATACCAGGCTTATTGCTATTCAAAGGAGTTAGTGTCTTGATCTTTATAATCTAAACCAAAGCACCTTAAGCCTGAAAAATTGACTAAGGCTTAAAAAAGACCCAACCCAACCAAAACAAAAAAACCCAAAAGCTTGGAAATTACAGCTGAGAACATTCCCAGCCCATAACCTCCAAATCAGTAAATTTTTTGAGTAAAAATTTTTCAGTTATATCCTTCATCTTTATTTTTTCCTCACATATATTTCTGTGTTTATGCATACACATCCAAGCATGCACATGAATGCATATTTATTTGGAGTAAATGCACAGATTTTGATAGATTTCTGTAGACAGAGAGGAAAAAGCCACTGAAAAACTCAAAACAAATGTTTGGAGGAGAGGAGTTCAGTCAGCTTATGATTCAATTGGATGCTTACAGGATTTTACTGAATACTGATGATATTACTGTTTTCTACTTGATAGTGTCTTACTCTGGATATATTTTCTTACTAAAAGTAATATTTGTTATCTATAGCTTTTTTTATCTTTTTTCATCTCTGGCTCAGTAGAATAGAATAGAATTTAACCAGGTTGGAAGAGACCTTTGAGATAGAGTCCAGCCTAACATCCAACATTATCTAATCAACTAAACCATGGCACCAAGCACCCCATCCAGTCTCTTCCTAAACACTTCCAGTGATGGTGACTCCACCACCTCCCTAGGCAGCCCATTCCAATGGTCAGTCACGCTTTCTGTGAAGAATTTCTTCCTAACATCCAGCCTAAACCTCCCCTGGTGCAGCTTGAGACTGTGTATTAGAAACTGTTCACAATACAGAATTTGAGTGTGTGTTTGTGAAGAATTAGTTCTACTTTTGAAAGGAGGACTGCAGATCCATTTAGAAGGGGATGTGATGCATTATGTGGATATGGTCCGTTGAACACGGGGGCATGCAGTAATGACTTGTTAAGGAGCTGGCTGACAGCAGGGACCTACACCAAGTTGTGTTCAGTGATGTTTAGTCACTAGATCTTCCAGCCTTGATTTGCCCATGTAATCTGAAAGTAGCTTGTGATTGTTTGGGTTTTTTTTTTTCCTTAGCAGTTGACAGAGAACATTTAATTTGTAAGTCTCTCTACAGTAAAGGAGATAAAATGAGACCAGTTGCAGCTGTTGTGGTACATGTTCATTGTTTCAAAATACTGATATCTTTACTCCTGCATATTTTGCTGTCCCTCCTGCTTTCAGCAGTTTCTAACTAGTGCTCTCTTAGTTTATTTATCTTAAACTTTTAAAATCAACATGGTTTTCCTGAATTTGAGAGTGAAAATAATGAGTTGCCAGCATTTGAAAATGCAGTGTCCTTCCAAAAAAGCCCCAAACTAAACCAAAAAATCCAAAGAAATCCCAACAGATCCACCCCAAACCAACCAGGAAAGCACAACAGATGTCTTTGACTTCTATGACTTTGATGAAAGAAATACAAAAGTTAATATAAGTACAATTCAAAGTGTTTTAAATTTCAATTTTGTGCAGGAGCCTTCTATTGATGCTTACACTGTTTTCTTCTTAGGTCAGCATGATGGACCTCTACCACGGCAGCATGCTGGATTGCTTCCGGAGTCTTTGATATGGGCATATATTGTGCAGCTCAGCTCTGCATTACGAACCATTCATACAGCGGGACTGGCGTGTCGAGTTATGGATCCAACAAAGATTCTTGTAACAGGCAAAACAAGGTGATGAAAGCATCCATTCTCACTGTGGTCTGTATTCATGGTGACTGTGCACCTGTTACAGAAATAGCAGAGTCTCACTAGGGTGTTCTGTTATTTTTAACTGTCATGAGACAATGTGCTAAAAGTTGTGCTTTTAAGAAAGTTATTGTAGAACATATTTTGGGGAGATTTATGCATTATCTTTAAAGTGTTGTTCAGATCCACTACAAATAAATTAGAAATCCCTTGGTACATTTGTGTACTCAAGACTGTCTGTTGCATTTCATCAGATAGTATTTTCTGCTTCATAGCAATTTGCTGAATACTGATGACTTCTTTGTCCTATCAAAGCACTCAATGAATGCTAGAGGAAAAAAATGAGTAACCATAAAAATTCAATGACACTTCTTCCTTTTCTCTCCTTTTCCCCTGAAGGTTACGAGTTAATTGTGTTGGAGTCTTCGACGTTTTGACATTTGACAACAGTCAAAATAATCCACTGGCATTAATGGCTCAGTTTCAGGTAAGACAACAGCATCATAGTTAGACTGGTTATTTGGTAGGGGAGCTGCTGAAAACTAGTGTGATTCTTTTTGGAAGACAAGTATTTTACTTGAACTGTAGTCCAGTGTATCTGTCTCTAAATGACTGTTTTTTTTCATTCCTGATTTGATCTTGATTCTGGCAGATATTATTCAGACTTGCTTGTATTTTAGAAATGTGAATGCTCATTTTGCTAGCTTCTGCTTACAAAGTTTTGTCAAACACACCAAACAGGTTGAACTATTGATGTTTATCAAACTGAAGTCAGAAGTAGTTGGAAATAAGTTGGGTTTTTTCTTCTCCTTCAGAAATTCTTACATACAGTGTTAGAGATCAAAAAATGATGGTTCACTACCAGATTTTGCTGACTACCTACTCAGAGGAGTACAAAATCTTTTAAAGAATTGCACTTAAAGCCTTCTCCTCACTCCTAAAAGATTCTAGAATATCTTTATTTTAGGCTCCTAGTTTTTCTGTGCTCTCCTGGCATTCTCTGAAGTGCAGATTCTATATAATGCCTGAATGAAGAATCTCTTCAGCCTTACCAAAAACTGTCACAGCCATCTGGAGCATCACTCTGTATGGAACTGCCTCTTCCCCTAGCTTCAGCAGTCATCACATACCCTGTCCATACTGGGAGCAAAAGGCTACAGTAGGGAGTTGGATTTAATTAATTTTCATTAATTGAGCTTATTCACTGTGAGAACTGCACATTCAGAGTCTCGGTAATAAATTAAATGTTTCAACTTTGGCCAGGCAAAAACTAGTTTATTGGAGACCATGCCCTAGAACACAGTAAATTTGGGGTTGTTCTTTTCAATGATAGAGTAAAGTGGTTTTCGGTGTACTTTGCATAGTACCTCAATGGATTTTTCTCCCTGCCCCAGCTACATATCAATAGACTTTTGGTAATCATTTAGTGGAAAACAGCAGAGAAGTTAGAAATACGTGCAAGTAAGGGATTCTGTGCCTAAAAATGTAATGAGGTTGGTTGTTTTTTTAAAATCTAAATACTTCTTCAAATTTATTTTAATTGCAGCTGCGAAAGAGATCCTCCTGAGATATTAAGACATTCAAGTAATTTTAAAGCAAAATGTTTAATGTACTTGGAGTTACAAATCTAAAAATACTCGCAGGTAAACGAATATGTGAAAAGCATTTGCCACCATAGCAGCCCAAGCCTTGGCAACTAACTTGCTTGGTAATGCCTAGTTTTGTTTAGGGGGGATGTTTTTTGCATGTTTTATACATTGTTAATATCCAAATTATTCAGGTAACACTGCTAAACCAGGTAGTCTTGTAGAAGATGTGAACTGGAGTTTAGACAAATACAACACTGCTTTCTGTTTTTGTCACTTCCTCTAGAAGGGCTAGGCTTTCACTATCTATTTTGTTCCTTTAGAGATTCTGGACTGAATTTATTCCTTGAAATTCAGGGGTCATTTATCATCATTTACCTTTGTTTGCCCTAGCCAGATAAAATTACAAAATAACAGCTGCTGCTTGTCCTTTTTCCTCTCGATCCATGACCCAGTTCCTGAATTCCTCTGGGACTCCTGTGACTGTTAAAAATGTAGGTTATCTCTTGGTTTACTGCCCAGCTAATATGCATTTCCTTGTTTCTGTCTTCAGCGGAGGAAGATGTTTTTGTTAGTATTTGTCACTTTCTGGCTATTTCCCCTTGTTGGTATAGATAGGAAAGAATTTGGCCAGAACAGCTATGTAAAAGGAATGCAATTGTTCTTTAGAATTTGTGTTAAACACATTCATTTTGATTGTCATTTAAGAGTTAAATGAAGGCAACAGTAAGGGAAACTAAGTAGTAGTAAATTAAATGTGAATGCCCACATGCATTAAAAACAAGGTGATAAACCTATATAAGTACCATTGCATCACTTCCTGCCTCCCAGTTCTTCAGTCTCCTGTCAGTCAGTTACAAAATACAAATGGGAAAACTGTAAATGGTGATGCAGGAAACAGTAAAAAGGTTTAATAAATGTTTCTGGTTTTAGAATGAGTCTTCTCCATATGAAATTAAGACACATGTTTTATTGATTTAAGAAGGGCTGTAAGATTACCTTTGCTTGAAGTAAATAATTTTAATTTAGCAAACCAAAACAACTTTCATATGCATATCCACAAATCTAAACAAACTAGCCAAAGGGGCATCTGAAGTATTAGTATTGGCTTTTAAAACAACAAATAGCAAAGCAAATTAGGAACATGGAGGGACTTCTAAGGGCAATTCCAAAACGTAAAGGGTAAATGAATCCACAAAACTGTAGAGTAGATGAGCTGATAATGATTCAAGTAAAGCAGTGAAAAATGATAAACACAAAAATAATGTCACTTTCAGAGTTCATGGAAAATGAATCTTGTCAAAAATAACTTCTGATTAGTGTACATGTCTGTCTGAAAAGCTAAGTGTATATAATGCTTAGATCTCCAGTGCCTTTGGCATGGTAGCACATACTCTTAATATTAAAAAAAGATATGGAGAAGGGAAAGGGTACCTGTCCAATAAAGTTTTAGATTGCCCAATCACATATTGAAATTCATTTGATAATAGGGAGACATTAGTAAAGAGGACTGTTTCAGAGTTTATCTCCTAGTGGCTGGGTCTCAGTCTAATGCTATTTAACACTTCTGTCAGTGAACTAGATGTTGATAATATCTTTCCCTAGTAAAGCTTTCAGGAGATAAAATCGTAGATTGGTGCAGGTTACAGCTATAAAGAGAACTGCTAATTAAGTGGTCATTAGTTGCATGCAAGGTACGTTTTTGAACAAAAGGCAGCATGTACTTAAGTAGGTGTAAAGCTTTTCCTTGAATCTGAGACAGCTTAGTATGACTTAATAGGCACTGGTGATAGTTACCATAGCAAAAGTCTTCTGGCAGGTCTGTGGCAAAAGGAACTGGTGCGATCCGTAGGAATGTGCAAAGCCTGCTATGGAGTATAAACAGGGAAATGATTGTACCCAATGCTGATCTGTACCGTGCACTACAGGAACACAGTATTTATATCTGATATCCCTACTCCAAGGAAGTCTAGTAGTTCCTATGTGCCTTCCTAGAAGCAGGAAAAGCCAAACCTGTTGTTTCTAGAGCGGAGGTTAGGGCTTAATAGACATACGTGAATTGCTTTCTTAGTGAAAGGATGGTGTCCCCTGCTTCTGGGAAGTTGTGTACCCTGGCTGCATGGATGGAATTGGTCAGTGTATGGTAGTTTTGTGCTTCCTAAAATAGGAATCTGATTTTCATAAGTCCTGATCACTTCCAACTTGAGATATTCTGTGGCTCCCCTATCACACAGGAAAATTACTGTCTGTATTTGTGCATTTCGAAAACTTCAAATTTGGGACATTGTAGTAACATTTTCTTTCAGGGGTTCAGCTGTCATTGAAGCATTTCCAGAGAGAATTCAGCTTATTCTGAATCTGAATTGTCTTGCAGAATTACAGATACCTTAAATTATTAGAGTCTTAACTGAATCACTTGAAGTTTTAAGTTACTCAAATGAGTGGGATGAATCCAAGCCACTGACTGTAATTTGATGTGTGTGTATGTTTGAAGCTGTATTAATGTGTTGTGTCCTCTGCCAGTTCTTCTGTTAGATGTCATTTGCAAAACAAACAAAAGTCAAGGTTGAGTCTAATGCTCCCAAAAGCTTGAATTTAGACTTTTCCTGACTGATGTTAATGTGAGACTTTCACAACCATTTTTAAAATCTAATACAATCTGCATTATGAAAATGCCTGTGTAAAGGAAGCCTACATTTCCCTAGGGTCTTGTCTGAAGTTTTAGATTTTCAGTGTCTCAGGGTTGTGTTGAGAGAGGATTTATATAGGATACATCCTTAGGAATTACTAAAAATTGGAAAGTACTAAATATAAGGTAGGGGGGTTCTGGAAAACAAAGGAAAGATGATGGATAATACAAATACATATTTCCTCTAAGCCCTGTAGAGAAAAGGTTCTAGGTGACATGTCAACTACAGCGATCCCGCATCAGCAAGTTTCCTCTGTTTAGTGCTGTGGCAGTGTCCTTTGGTACTCAGATTGACTACTTGGTAGTGAAAGTGAGTGAGTCCCACCAAAAAGGAGTGTTGTTGCTCTGGTTCATCTCTTTATTAAATACAAAAGAATGCTGATACTCAGGAATTCCTGGCTCCTTGGGAAACTGAATCTAGCAAATGCCAGGCCATCTCTTTCTCTACCACTTTATCCTTATTTCAGTCACATTTTCTGTCTTCATTATCTACAAAGGAACTGTGATCCTTCTGCAGTGTTGTATATTCATTTTTAAAGTGATAGAGAAACAACAGAACATTGAGATACTTGGAAAGGTTTTCATTGCTGTCCCACAAGACCTGGTAGGTGTGGCTGCAGAGAAAGTATGGCTCAGCTACTGCAGCCAGAGGTTACCCCCTCTGGGTGGAAGAACTGTGAGGAGCTGTGGCATATTCACCATCATGGCACTTCTCTGAAGCTGCCAAATAGTAATCAGAACTTTGAATATTGTGGTGCTGCCAAGTTTTTGGCTTTTCTTATAGAAGTGACAGAGGGTGTATGCCTTTTATGGCTGTGTTCTCTGCTAAACAGCAAAGCGTTGCTCTAGGCTGTAGAGCTGATTTACTCAACAATTAGTAGCTTTCACTTTTACTTGTGCAAAAACATTTCTGAGGAAAAAAATCTCAGGAAAATAGTAAATTTGTATTTCTAGTTGACCTCTAAGTTCAGTTTGAAGGGGGCATCCAGCTTGGAAAGCTGCAGATGTTTGAAATTTGGCCAAGTTGCGTGTAGCTGAAAGCCTTTCCATGGAAAAAATCAGGCAGTCTTTGGTACAACTATCATTGTCTGCTACCAAACTAGACTCCTGTTTTTAGGGATGGGCTTTAAAATCTGGTATAGCTTTTCAAAATGATTTCTGGTGATGGTATTAAAATTGGCAGGATTCTCTGTTGTGGCAAAGCAACATGTATGCAGCATGAATCTTTTAAGAGCAATTCTACTTTTAAGGAAAGTGTATAGTAATGCTAGGTAGTTCTTCATAAAATGAGATACTGCTCAACTTGTGAGCCATGCAGGCCTGTTCCTGTCTAGTTGTTTTAAGCAGTTCATGTCTTTTCATAGTGGCCATCAGAGATTAAAACCTTTGAACTCTGTGTTAAAACAGAAACATGATTTGCTGGAATCCAGCGTGAATTCCAGTGTGTGTTTCACATTGGATGGCCAGTGTGAAAAGATACAAGTCCAGTAAATGCTGTTCCTGTTTTAACAAATAATCCTTGATGGGAATTTCTGCATCTCATATTGAGAAGACTTGCTCTATTTGCCACCAACTCCTTGACTCATCAGGAGTGAGCAGGTGGGTGGTTAGGAGAAACTCTTTGTAGAGCTTCTGATCACAACACAAGATTTCTTTCTGATGCTGTTCTTGAGATAAAAGTAGGTAAATATTGAGCACTCAGACAGTTATATTGCCTAGAAATTGACTATAACTACTGTAACTTGGACAGTCATTGAACTCATTTGAATCATAATTGAATATCTTTGAATAGCACTTAATTGTATTACTCAAATTCTTCTAAGGTTATTGAAGAACTGTCTATTTTTAAACAACATCTGGTACCACAGGTAGTATTTATCTATACTAAAAATCTTTTATCTGTTTGTTTTCCCTATTAGCAAGCAGATTTGATCTCCCTGGGGAAAGTTGTGTTGGCTTTGGCTTGCAATTCTTTGTCAGGAATTCAGAGAGAGAATTTGCAGAAGGCAATGGAACTGGTGACAATCAACTATTCCTCTGATCTGAAGAATCTGATTTTGTAAGTTTGCTTAATAAATCTTTTAAAGACAATTAACTTTTTTTGTAACATACAAATTAAAATGTCAAATGATACTTTTAGAATCAAATAAGACTGTTACTGAGTTGTCTGTACAGTCAATGCATTTTCAAACACTGTAATTTATTATTTGTTTTTATGATACGTGTTTTTATTCTGTATCTTATGAAATCAATATCCTGCCTTTTCTAATTGCTCTTAAAGCTCCCAATAAGAATTAGGAGCTTAAAGAAAACAAGCATTTTAAATTACCTTCAATACTGGGCTTCATTACATGTTATCTCCCATAGCAATATGCTAGTCTTATCTTAGAGTTTCAGAAGGCATTGAGATACAAGCACGTTGCCTTTTTGACCGAAGGGCTGAGTGCTTATTTTTCTTGGCTGCATGTTATTTTGGGTTGTTCTTGAATACAGCCAGCCTTTCTCTTGCAGTCTAAGAGGTGGAACAAGACATCTCATGCCATTGTCTCATTGGAAAATCAGTTGCATTACAGTTT
Source organism: Melanerpes formicivorus (assembly GCF_026170545.1). Taxonomy (NCBI): domain Eukaryota; kingdom Metazoa; phylum Chordata; class Aves; order Piciformes; family Picidae; genus Melanerpes; species Melanerpes formicivorus. The sequence continues at coordinate 53,349,151 of NW_027142353.1, read as the reverse complement.
CAGTTTTCTTGTCTTTTCTTGAGTATGTTCTGGGTGTTTGAGTTTGAACTATACAGTTCTCCTATCCAGTATCAGTAACTTACTGGATGTATACGTGTGAGTTTAATGTTCATTAAATAGACATCAGGATAGTTCTAAAATCATAACAGAATGCTCTCTGTGACATTTGCAGCATGCTTAAGTGAGCTTTTTTGGGGGTGGGGATATTTTGGCAGGTATCTGCTGACTGACCAAAACAGGCTTCGCAGTGTAAATGATATCATGCCAATGATTGGTGCACGATTCTATACTCAGTTGGATGCTGCTCAGATGCGAAATGATGTTATAGAGGAAGACCTTGCAAAGGTAAGTCATTTTAGTAAACCCTACAGAAAGACCTATAGTCAGGGAAATGGAAAGGGAATGTTTTCTACAGTGAGCCAATCATGTTCCTTTTGCTTATTTAGCAATCTAAATCTGCCTGCAGACTTGATAACTTTGAGCTTGTGGATGTGTTCACTCCATAGAAGCCCCCGATCATAGGATATTCTAATATGACTGAGAAACCTTACAGAAGGATTTCATGATGCTATAGAGGTGTGAGATAGGATATTACGTTTTGAAGAATTTAATCAGGTCCCATGACTCCTTGCCATTATGTGCCTTCCCTGGGGATCTGACCTAGTTGCTTTAATTTCTCCACCACTGGCTGGTTGGGTAACACTTTTTCCCTCCTTAGTGAAAGATAGTGAAATCTATCAGAAGCAAAGAGCTGTAGGAAGTGTCTACTTCACATACAGAGCCCTGGATGATGGGAGCCCTTTCCATTGGGCTGATGTTTAAGATCATTTCTTAAGGTGGCCTGATGAGCTGGGCCATTGGAGAATATGGATATTATCATGAGAGAAACTGCTTTATCTGTCATAGAAGGGCTCAGAATTTATACTTTAAGACTTAAACTCTAGATTTTTGGAAAAACTTGTTTCAAAATTATATTTGAAATCAATTTTATTTTGAATGTTAGTCCGATATTGTTGCTAAAGATGTACTAATAATGGCCTGCAAAGCATTTCTGAAAACAAATCTGATTGCTCCTTCTAATTTTTTACCTGAAATAAGGCATTATACCATATGCTTCTACAAGTCTTTGTAACTGTTGCCAAGATTATTAACATATTCTTATTTAACATATTATATCTTACCGTACCTCTTAAGTGTAGACTGGCAAGAGACTAGACTTATTCTTCCTCAAAGAAATAGGCTGCCTGATCCAGTTCCTGCTGGGACAGCAAGGTGGTGTTAGTTTTTCAATCCCCTCGTTACAATTTGAATATGAAGTTCTGAAATGAGCGTTGGGCTGCAGAAACACAATAAAATGCATTCCATTTCTTTCTGGGGAAAAAACATGCTGTCTTATTTGAATCAATAGATCATTGTAATTAATAGTGTTTTATTGGCATAACTTAGTATTTTTGTAGTTGTATATGTAGTACTTATGACTTGTTTTGCAAATAAGTGTTTTAATTTGGTTTCAAAAACTTCAATAACCTCTTTCTTGTTTTCTAGGAGGTGCAGAATGGAAGGTTGTTCAGGCTTCTAGCAAAACTGGGAACAATCAATGAAAGGCCAGAGTAAGAAGTACTTTTTTTCATGGTGTGTAGAGTATGTAAAACCCAGTTTGCAGTGCAAGATTTCTTCACTTGAGATTTAAGCTGAACATTTTCCTCCTATTTTGCTCCTGAAGGAATGACTATTTGAGAAGCCTTGAGAAAAACCAAAAAAAGCAACTTGGACCAAAATTTTAAGTAAAAGAGAAGAGAAGGCTATAAATAGAAATTCCAAAGTCTGGTCTCTTAACAGTCTGTGAGTGACAGCAGTCTTTGAGGAAATTCCTAGCTTGCTTTATCCTGTAGCAAAGGATGTAGATATTGGTCTTAAGCCAGTTAATTTTTAGCTTATTTTTTATCAGCTACTACATGAAAATGAGATGTGCATGGACAGGTGCACTTTGTGCTGGGTTAGGAACTGGCTGGAGGGCCAAGCCCAAAGAGTGGTGGTGAATCGTGCCACGTCCAGCTGGCAGCCTGTCACTAGTGGTGTCCCCCAGGGATCAGTGCTGGGCCCCATCCTCTTCAATATCTTTATTGATGAGCTGGATGAGGGGATTGAGTCCATCATCAGTAAATTTGCAGATGACACCAAGCTGGGGGCAGGTGTTGATCTGCTGGAGGGCAGGAGAGTTCTGCAGAGGAGCTATGCCAGGCTGGACAGATGGGCAGAGTCCAATGGCATTAGTTTTAACACATCCAAGTGCTGGGTTCTACACATTGGCCACAACAACCCCATGCAGTGCTACAGGCTGGGGTCAGAGTGGCTGGAGAGCGGCCAGGCAGAAAGGGACCTGGGGGTGCTGGTAGATAGTAGACAGAACATGAGCAGCAGTGTGCCCAGGTGGCCAAGAAGGCAAATGGCATCCTGGCCTGTATCAGGAATGGTGTGGCCAGCAGGAGCAGGGAGGTCATTCTGCCCCTGTACTCAGCACAGATTAGGCCACACCTTGAGTACTGTGTCCAGTTCTGGGCCCCTCAGTTTAGGAAGGATGTTGACTTGCTGGAATGTGTCCAGGGAAGGGCAACAAAGCTGGGGAGGGATTTGGAGCACAAGCCCTATGAGGAGAGGCTGAGGGAGCTGGTGTTACTTAGCCTAGAGAAGAGGAGGCTCAGAGGAGACCTTATTGCCATCTACAACTACCTGAAGGGAGGTTGTAGCCAGGTGGGGGTTGGTCTCTTCTCCCAGGCAACCAGCACCAGAACAGGAGGATACAGTCTCAAGCTGCACCAGGGGAGGTTTAGGCTGGAGGTTAGGGAGAAGTTCTTCACAGAAAGAGTGATTGGCCATTGGAATGGGCTGCCCAGGGAGGTGGTGGAGTCACCATCACTGGAGGTGTTTTAAGAAGAGACTGGTTGGGGTGCTTGGTGCCATGGTTTAGTTGATTAGATGGTGTTGGGTGATAGGTTGGACTTGATGGTCTTGAAGGTATTTTCCAACCTGGTCTGGTCTATTCTATTCTATTCTATTCTATTCTATTCTATTCTATTCTATTCTATTCTATTCTATTCTATTCTATTCTATTCTATTCTATTCTATTCTATTCTATTCTCTTTTTCATCTTTTTGAATAGACTTGCAGTTGTTTGTAATGTTGGCTTGTAACATTTACACATGAATATTGTTGAATACAACTCTTGCTTTCTTCTATTACTTTTCTATGGCACTTGTTAAATATTAGTTTTGAGTACTACAGCAGCTGAGAAACATTGAATGTGTTATCTGTGGCAGGGAGGAGACTGTAATTTAATTGCAAACTATAATACCTTAGCAGAGCAGTAAGATTACTGTTAAAGAGTCCTGTATACATCTGAATTTGGATTTTTTTGGGTTGGTTTGGGTTTTTTATTTGTTTTATTTTTTTTTTTTGGTGGGGGGATGTCTGTTTGTTTGTTTCTGTTTTGTTTTAATTTTCTGGGATTTAATATGAGCCTTTGTTTTACACCAGGTTTCAGAAGGACCCAACGTGGTCAGAAACTGGAGACAGGTATTTACTAAAGCTCTTTCGAGATCACCTTTTCCATCAGGTGACAGAAGCGGGTACTCCTTGGATTGACCTCAGTCACATTATCTCATGTCTTAACAAGGTACACTGTACTTGGGTTAGCTTTTACAAATTTGAGTTAACTTTCTTTAAAATAATACTCTCCTTTAACCTGCCAATGCCCACTTGCTTTAATGTTGATTCTATTCATGGTTGTTTTCCCCCTGATTGGGCTGAAAAATACAAACACTAAGCTAACACTCAAACATTTATGGATATTTTTAACTTAGTAGCTTAATATTACAACTTGGAATTCAATAATATAGCATGAGATACAGTATTAACTTACCCTAGAATGCATTGAATAGTGTGGATGAGCAATGCTGGTCCCTTTATGCTACTCTGGTCTTTCAACACAGCATAAAGGATCCATAAAACCCCCTTAATGGCGGGGAGGTTTCTATTGATAATAGTTATCAGAGAGGATGTTCATTAAGGCAGGAGGATCTATTTCCTAAACCATGCTAACTCTCCAGAGTAGGAGTCAGGAGGGAAACTGCAATAGCAAACTGCAAAATCCTTACTATCTAGGACAATGCTAGAAAATTTCTGTGACTTAATGTTGCATCCACTTCTGACAGCTTTCCCTAGCCTCTCCATCCTCCAAGGTTGGAGTCAACAAAGCTATTTATAGCTTGCAAGAGCTGCACCACTAGCAAAGTTTTAACGGTCATGATTAATAGCAGGAGGTATGTGAGATCCTCAGTAGTTGTAGAACTTGTTTTGCTGGATGAATTATACTACATGAGCTGATTTTTTTTTTAATTTAGTTTTTTCATTAGCAGATCAGCTTTCAACTTACATTACATTGTTTAGCCAAAGGTCAATAAGTCATAGGAGCTGAAAGTTGCTACTACATTACTTAGTCCTTTTGTTGTTGTTATTGGGTTATTTGTGTTTTTCCTTTCCTGGTTTTGGTTGGTTTGTTTGTAGCTGCTTGATCATTCCATTCATTTTATAGAGAATGTTGATACAGATACTGACAGCATCCAGTTTTAGTGGCTATTGTCTTTTTTCCCTAGGATTAAGGTAGCCAACTTTCTCTTCCCCCCCAAAATTTAACATGTTCAGGTTTTTTGACATGTAATAACTGAATTAACTGTAGTTAAATCTTTTTCTGAAGGCCTAATCTCCTATCAGACCACTGCTGTGTATTTCTTTTAACCTCCTTTTTATCTTGTTGGTGTCTGTAATCACTTTAAAAAGGACATTAAAGGGATTGAGGCTAAATCAAAAAGAAAGCATGTTGATATTCAAATAGGCAGTGAAATGCCATCATGATTTGAAAACAGTGACCTGTACAGTACTGTAGCAAGAGGGGACAGTCCCGAATTCATAGGTCAGGTAAGAGATGGTGTCAAAGAATGCCTTGTTCTGTAAATGTTCATGGCTTAACTTTTTAAATGGAGACTCTTCTCTTCTGTGGTTGTGGGCTCAGCACACACAAAATGTACAGCTTACAGAACTTTACTTTGGAAATACACTCTTAAAAACATTTCTGAAACTATAGTGTGCAGTAGTAGAAGTGATTATTTGGGCTTTCCTGAGGCAGTTCAAAAATATTGCTTTAGAATGAAAATTACTCTGTGCTTTAAATAAAAACCCAAACGTTTTTCAATTTGATGTTTTGGGGGTCTTTTCAGTTGAGACACTGTTTTATGCCTCCATATAAGGAGAAAAAGGCAGCCATAAACATTGATGTTTCTAGTTATCATTGAGACTTTCTTAATACAGATCTTCCATATGTTCAGTATGGTAATTCACTGATTTTTGAGCAATGGATAATATATCACAAATACCTCAATTGTGATAATATTTTGTAATGGGTGTTGGAAGACACTGGTGGTTTTATCCTACCCTCCAAGAATCAAAAGTTAGTTGGCTTGCTTTTGTCCTTCTGAAGCTCTTTACAAAGCAGGAACTTTAAATTAAGGAGTTTCCAGCTTTTAAGGTCATGCTCAGGACATTATTTTAGAAGACAAATAGAAGAAATTCCTAAGTTGCTATGCTGCTCCAGATAGCAGCTAGTAGAACATCCCTGCAAATTTAATTCTCTTCTGCTATTCAGTACAACATTCTAACACATCTATTTAATCCTGCTTGGGTTGTATTTCCAAAGATGGTCTAAATAGTGTCATATCCCACTTGTTTGTGTCACACCTTCTGTATTGGACCAAGAACATTTGTAGTGTCAAGTATTTGGAAACATCACTCTATCGACTAAAACAGAGCTCCACCAGTGGTGCATTTTAACGGTCTAACAATTCTCCATTGACCATTTCTTGCAAAGTGAGGAGAATGTAAGATGTAGCTTTGGAAGACTAAATCACCATGTAAAGTAGGATGTTCCTCTTCTCCAAACTGGGATTTAGTGGTACGTTTCTGAAGTCCATAGTGTAACATACAGGTTGTTTAAACACTGAAGTCAGAATAAAGCAAATGTGGAAGAGGCTTTAACCCCAAATTATCTGTTTGCTAATGATTATATTAACTAGGTAATATTTTTTGAAGTAGGGGTTCAGATGTGTCATCCACCTTAGGACCTAGTTTGTTTCCAAAACCATGAGGTTTGATTTTTTTTCTAACCAGTTTTCAGACTACCTGAGACAGATTATCTTATTTTACATCGGGCAAGAAGTACTTTACCTACCCTACATGAAGGTTTGTAGATTGTATGTGCAGATGCAATGTCAAACGTGATTGCGTGAGCTGTATGGAAGTTTTGCTAGGATTTCTACACAGGGAAAGGTAGCATTGCAGGATGATTAGCTTTGTGGAAAGGGAAGAAAACAATGGTAACCTAGTCCAAAGGTCTGGAATGTCCATCAGGTTAAGACCAAAATGTCTCGGTTTCTTGGCAAGTCTGTTGTTGTGGCGGGATTCAGATCCTTCCTTTCTGTGGCGTTAGCAGATTTGAACTGCACCACAGCAACGTGCCGGCCAAGAAATTGATTGCTTTTGTTATTGGGGAAATGTTTTGTCATTTCTTTCACACTTCTTTTATTTTATCTTTTGCATTCTTGTTACAGTTAGATGCTGGTGTGCCAGAAAAAATAAGCCTCATTTCCAGAGATGAGAAGAGTGTACTTGTGGTAACTTACAGCGATTTAAAACGCTGCTTTGAAAATACTTTTCAAGAACTGATTGCAGCCGCAAATGGTCAGTTGTAGTATTTGCTGAAAGCATGCAGGACATTGCTGAGGAACTTAACCAATAGCAAATTGCACTACAGCTGAATTGTTGTTGTCATCTCATTTCACATTTGGGAAACAAACAGGAGATGAGCAAAGCTGCTTGCACTTCAGTCAGGTACACTGTTACTTGAAGGGAAGAATGTTTCACTTATCGTAGAGCTAAGGCTGCCATTGGAGGCTTTATCTGTGAAGAATTTATTTTAGATTAAGGAACACATCAGGTGCATGATGTTCCTGCTTTTATTTTTTCCACTTGTATATGCACTAATTTTAATTTTTTTAAGACTTTTCTGATCTCTGAAGTTTTGCCACATTGTATACTTAAGGGAAACTCTTTGCAAGGACATTTCTGGGATACATTTTTGTCACTGAGGATCTAGCAAAATTTGTTCATTTTTGATATTATTTGCACCCAGAATAGCATAAAGGACCAGGTAAATAATTTAATAGCAATTGTGTTCTCTTAACGCCCGTTCAGTTCATAACCTCTGTAAAAAAAAACAGAAGCGTGTTGTATGCGAGCTCTGTGTGCCACCCGCTGTCAGCTCAAAGAAACGTGAGAAGGCGAGACTTTTTAAAACCAGTCAAGTGAAGTGTCAGTGAATTGACAAAAAGAGGAAAGAAAGCAAGTCCCCTGCCATTTGATTTTTAAACTTTGTCTAAGCGAAGTGACGAAAATAGCCTAACGGGAAACACCGATAATTCGCGGAGCATATCAAACCTGCTCTAAACACAACCAGCGCCTTTCAGAAACTGTTTGTACTTTTTTCCTGCTAGTCAGAAGCATTTACATTTATGCAATTTTTTTAATAGATTTTCTTTTGAGTTTTTTTTTTTCCTTTTTGTTGTTTTTTTTTCTTTTAAAGAAATTGTCTAAATGCCTGAAGTGTTCAGGAGTGTATTACTTTAGGTTATTTACAGTCTAAGTTTTGTATAAAGTTCTGTTCTTTGAACCACAGCTTTATTATGGTACGCTACACTGGATACAGATACAAAGACACTGTTAAAAGAAGATTAACTAAACACAGCAGTTGTCTGGCATCAAGAGCTTTTCAAGTTTTACAGCCTGAATCTGGAGAGATAATGATCTGCTGTGCCTTTGCAGTCACTGCTTAGCCCAAAGTAATACTACTTTTGATAATGCTCAACACATGAATATTCCTGAAGTAATTCAGTCTCTCAAAAGTCTGGAATTTTCCTCCTCAATTACCTTTCTAATATTTGGACATGCAGTTATCTCCAAACTTGGGTATTCGTGGGATTTCTAGTTAACACCTACACTTTGATACTGAAGACTGCCAAATATGTAGGAATTTCCTTTCTTAAAGCAGTAGTGAAGACTGTATCTATCCTTTCCCAGCACTGAATGTTTTAATAGCACTGGGTGCTCAACATGAAGAAAATGTGGAAACTGAAAAGGTCAGGACAGACTCTAAGCACTTGCAACTGATGTTACTGACATCAATTTTAATAATTCTCAATATTTGTAGTTTTCAGAGAAGTTTTTAATATTTCTCTGTCCACTTTTATAAGCTTTAAAACGATTCTCCGCCTTGAGACTTGCATCAAGAAAAAAAAAAGCAACTCTCTTCACATCGAAAGCTTTGAAGACTAGGGACATGCTTTACACATTTTAGCAAATGTGGTCGACTCCACATTAGGTAGCATCAGTTGTTGAGTTTAAGAATCGATTATTGTTGCATTTGATCGAATGACTTTTAAAAGGAACATAATGTTTAATATTCAAACGATAACAGTTGCCAGAACGTTCTTTTTAATATAAAAGGAACAGGAACTTTGAGAAGTGAACATGCAAAACAGTCTTTTATCATTAGCTCATGTATTTCAGGAAGAGCAGCTGTCTTTTATATGTTTTTTGACAAATCATATTGTAATTCTTTTGTACAAAAAAGAAGTACTTGTATTCTAGAAGAAATATGAAATGCTTAATTTATAAGCGGGCTGAGGTTTTTTCCAGTATTGTTTTCTTTGAAAATGAAAGGGGATCATCTGTTCAGTTTTGGGGTGTGGGAACCTTTTCAAATTTAATTTGTGGACCAATATTTTGTGAAAGTGTAAGGCAGGGGTAAAATAGGGCTTGAATTCTCATCCTTTTTAGACCAGCAAACCACCCTCTGCAAGACATGTCTAAATTGCAAACCTGTGTGTATTCGCATAATGTCAGTTTGCTTCAGCCCCTAGTAACCTCAGGACTTGGTTTAAAAATAAAAAGATGGACAGCTAATAAGTTTTCATACATAATGTCAGCCAGAAGATATTTGGTGTCAGGTAATACATAAAATAAAAAGGAAAAAAAAAAAACAAGTTGAGCTTTGTTTTCTATTTATTTTACTTGGTCAATATTTGGGAATGATTTGAACAGTCTGAAGTTCAGCTTGGGTGTTTTTTTTGGGGGAGAGCCCTTCTACCCTAGTTTAATTCCTTTCAGAAGGTTGTCCTAAAGTTGTAGATGATCCATTCATAGGAAGAACTGTGTATCTGTATTTAAAAAGAAGCGCCACCAGGATGTGCCCTCCCAGATGGGAAATGTAATTCTGACCTTCCTATTTTATACAGCTAAAAGCACAGAAGGGACAACCTTTGAAATCATCTGATGTTGGTCATTTTAATTTTTGTACCTGTTTTAAATTCTGTTGCTGTATTTACTATATTGTAAATATTTTGTTGAGGGTACCTATGTATTTTTTGATTTGCCCTTGTTTCAGTAATTCAGGTGTCAACTGCTTCCCCTAAAAAGCACCAGTATGTTAAGTTCTAATGTCATGATCCCAATATGTGTTACTCATCTTTAATCCTGTTTTCATTCTTCATGTGTACAGCAGTATTTTTAATAAAGAATACCAGAAATAACATGGCCTGATTCTTGACAGTGTGAAGTTCTGAACTTGGATCCAGGGCTTTGAAACTTTGGTACCAGCACTGTTATTTCATTCTATCACGTTTCTGTTCTATTTGCTGTCTGCAATGCAGAGTTTACACAATTGAGTCTCACAGAGTGTGTTTAGTGCTTGCCAGCTGTCCTGAAACTTACAGATGTTGTTCACTAGAATTTTACTATATGAACTTCCTTCACTCCCAAGTCAAGTCCCATCTGCTTCTGTCAGATCAGATCTGCTTTACTAGACAAGCTCTGATTTTGAGAACTCTAAGTCCTCTTTCATGTTGTTTGAGCTTTTTTACCAAATAACTGTATTATTTTCTGTGAGAATTTGCATGTGGAGTCATGACAGCTGCATGTCCCAGAATTATTTTTCTGTTCTGTTAATCAGCAAAGGTGAGAGGTGATTCACTGGTGGGGTAAAATCTTACATACCCATCCAATCCTGACCATGCTTATGTAATGGAATATAAACATGTGTAATGGAACAGGCTGCCCAGGGGGATTGTGGAGTCTCCCTCTCTGGAGATATTCAAGACCTGGCTGGATGCCTTCCTGTGTGATCTGGTATAGGTGATCCTGCTCTGCAGGGGGGTTGGCCTTAGATGATCTTTCCACATCCCTTCCGGCCCCTAACATTCTGTAATTCTGTGCAGTATATAAAACTGTCAATACTCCCTGCATGCTTTCAGCATGGTGTCATTACCCCTGAAATTGCAGTGCTTTAGAAATAGTGTTATATAAGCTGCAGTGGGCTTGATGGATGCACTTACCTAGGCTCCAGTTTCCTCCTTAGTAATGTGCAGCTACGCAACTCCTGTAGCAGCAGTTGGAAGTTTCATCTTTGCTTCCTTACAGCACTTGTGTGTAGTTTAACTGCAGTGTGACTTGGAGATCCCCTCAGATGATAACATGCTGTTCTAGCAGAGTGTACTCAACTGAACATCTCTGTGGAGGCAGCATCCTCAGCTCTTGATGGATGGGGTGAGGATGTAGAGGTTCTCTGGAGAAGAAAAAGCATCTACCAGGCCTAAGGTGCTAACTCATGTCACAGTTCAGAACAGGCTTTGCTGGGGGCACCTTAGCTGTTTGCTATCCTTTTGTCTGTTCCAGATCTTCTAGCTGCAGAAGTAACAGAATGTGGGTGGCAGTTGAATGAATGTTCATCAATGGGCTTCTTTTTCTTCCCTCACCCATGAAACCTTGTCTCTCCCAGAAGCAGAGTTGAATTTTTTTTTGCCTTTAGGCAGTAAACACTTTAGATGTGCTGAATCTAGGTGATACCACTCACAGAGGGAGCAGTGAAAGTTCCATCACTGTATCTGCTTTGCTGTGTGAGAAGTGTGCCTTCTGTGCAGTTACTCCATATTCTCTTTTGCTCACAAAGCTGGCCCACGGGATGAGTTGTTTGCCAGATGTGTTAGTGCTGGCCGATGCTGAATCATCTGCTGTGGCAGTCTTTGAGACTGGATTAATTAGTAATGCCTCAGTACTCAGCACTGGTTAGGACACAACTGTTGTATTCAGTTTGGACCTCTCACTATGACAAGGACATTGAGCTGCTGGAGTGTATCTAGAGAAGGGTAGTGAGGCTGGTGAATCGCCTGCAGAATGTCTGATGAGGATCAGCTGAGGGAACTGGGGTTGTTTAGAGAAAAAGAGGCTGAGGGGAGACCTCCTTGCTCTCTACAATTAGCTGAAAGGAGGTTGTAGTGAGGTGGGGGAGGACGGCCTCTTGTCCTGAGTATCGAGTGATGGGACAAGAAGAAGTGGCCTGAAATTGTGCCAGGGGAGGTTTAGATTTGGGTATTAGGCATTGGAATAATCTGGCCAGGGAGGTGGTAGAGTGCCTGTCCCTGGAAGTGTTTGAAAGCCATGTAGACAGTACATTTCAGAATGTGGTTTAATGGCCATGGTGGTGTTAGATTGACAATTGGACTCGATTAATCTTGGAGGTCTTTTCCAGCTGAAACAATTCTATGATTCTAACTCTGTGGATTCTTTCAAAAGCAAACTTTATTGTATGAATGTAGCAGCCAAATACATTAATGTGAATACAGAAAATGCAAGGCAAAATAAAGAGTTATTCACATCTGAAGAAACTTAAGGAGTTCATATAAAAGTAATCTTTGCCATCCAGTTTTCTTAAATATTTAAAGAAAGCATATTTATATATTTACACTGTGCAAACATTTTCTTTGAGATGCATCATCCCATGACTATTTTTTGCCCATCTGGAGTTAAGAAGCAGTTCTTAAACTTTTGTTTTGAACAAGATCAAATGTACTTTACCAGCAAGAAACAGAGCAATAGCTACTTTAAACTGATGGTCTCTTGGCCAGGAAGGCCTAGCATTGGTACTTAGAAGTAGTGGTGCATTTTTTTGGTGTGAATTCCCAAGATCATTTTTCTTTGTAAATATGCAAGAGGTCATTTGCCTTTAAACCTGTTAGTGGGTTAAATTCACAGTCCCTAAGTTGGGTTATAAGAGGTCAGAACCATGTTACAGCTTTTGAGTTAATGCATGTTTATAGTGGACCATGAGAGGCTGAGCCTGGGCAGTAGTTGTTGAAGACATCAGTGCTACAGTGTTCTCATTTTAATAGTGCATTCAAAGGGGATGGTGCATCCTTACACTTGCTGAACAAAGGAACACTCATGCCCTTGCTGAGGTGCTATGCTAAAGCCTGCTGCAAAAGAATAGTACATTTTTATTCCTCTACATATAAACTGGTAACTAACAGGGAAATTCAATGTTTTCACGGAAAAGCTGCCCTAACTCTCCAAGGAGATTGTCTTGTCATTTCTAACTAATCTTTTCAAGCTCTCTAGTGATAATCCATTTAAAGTATGTGCAGTTTAGTAGCCATCTTGTCTTTTCAGACAGATAAGTAAAATATAATCAGTGCAGTGTTAGAAAGTCCATGAAGTCTCATGGACAGAGCTTGGCTTTATATCTAGCTTGTGGTTTGGTTCCAGTGTATCTGTTGGCATACTGACAAAGTGCAAAACTTCAAGAATATTTACTTGATTTCAGCAGGCTTGTCCAAACCAGATTTGTAATCCCTGTTCTTACTTCCTCTGATCTTAGTACTCTTCTGTCCTTGCCAATTGTGTTTTGCAACACAAATTTGGAAGTCTTCCCTTGTGAGACTCCTTAACGCATTTGCCATCCAAAAATGCCTTCCAGCACTATGTAGGCCCCAGTAGTAGGGCACAGATTCCCCTGTGTATGAGGTAGGGGTTCTGGAGGGCTGCCCAGCTAGTGTCCAACTGGGACACCAGTGCAGCACCCAAGTCACAGCAAAGCCCATAACTAGAGCATGAAATACAGTTCTGCTGCCAGGGACCAAACAGGGAACTGGTTTTCTCCATAATGATGACCAGGTTTTCAGGGCAATTCTAGTGGCAGCTGTCAGTGTTCAGCATTGGGAAAGTCAAAACCTAAGCCAAAGTTCACCATGAACCCAGAAGTGTGTCCAAGAAGGCCAATGGTATCCTGGGGTGCATTAAGAAGTGTGGGTTGAGGGAAGAAGCAGGCTGAGGGATGTTGTTCTGTCCCTCTACTCTGCCCAAGTGAGGCCACATCTGGAGTTTTGTGCCCGATTCTAGGCTCCCTAGTCCAAGAAAGACAAACTACTGGAAGGAATCTAATTAAAGACAATGAAGATGATTAGGGTACTGAAGTATTTCTCTTAGAAGAGGGGATCTTACCACTGCTTATAAATATCTAGAGATTGAGCTCAGACAAATTTCAGCAGTGGCCAGTGACAGGACAAGGGGAAACAGGCACAAAGTGGAACACAGTAAGTTCCATCTGAACATAAGGAAAAACTTTGAGGTTGACAGAGCACTGAACAGGCTGCCTGGAGAAGCCATGCAGTTTTGTTCTCTGGAGATAATAAAAATCTGCCTGTTCATGTTCCTTTGCAACCTGCTGTAGGTGAACCTGCTGTGGCAGGAGAGAGGGATGGAACTGGTCAGGAGTCAGACGGGGATGGAACAGGATGGACCAGATAATCCCAGAGGTCCTTTCCGTGACCCCTGCTGTTCTGTGATTCTGTAAGCATTAGCGTTTTGCTGTATTTTAGTGTGCTCATTGCAGCCTGTAGCTAAGCAGATCGCTAAGGTAAAGCAAATGACACCTTTTAAAATTTTAGGATAAATACAATTGTGTCAAAGTTCTTAAACTGACAGTGTTTCGAAGGAAAGTTTGAGGGTTAAATGCATATTTAAATCTTGGCCTGGAAGTACTTAAACAGGTGGTTGAGAATAAAGGTTGAGAGAGCTGTAGTCAGGAAGGAGAGAATGGTTTGCTTTCATTTTCTCCAGTGCCGTGTTACCATATGTATACCTCCGCTCAGAGTCACTGAGCTGGTCACAGCTGAAGCTGCAGAAGCTTCTTGGCTTGGTTCTTCCAGAAAGCACTGACTCCTTGCTCCTGCTGGCACCTTTTACACTGTAACAGAGCAGTGTCACTGTTAGCATATTTAACATATATTAGTGTTTGTTTCAATTACTTGAGCCCAGGCACATCACAAGAAGCAGCTTTGTTTATTCTCAGATGGTGTGAATGGCATTGATGCAGATGGGATTGCTCAATGGGAGAGCAGAATGGAGGACTGAAAGAGGGCTTCTGTGTCACCCGTGAGTCCCTTTCTGACCAGAGATGTGGTGACTGAACATCACTAGTGAGGTGCCTGTGTTCATTGCAAGTATTAGTATTGGTGCTTATTGGAAGTCCTTGATTGCTCAGCCTAAGCTCTAATTGCTCATTCATGGGAAAGTCTAGAGAGTGAAATTTCAATGCAGAGCAAAGTAGTGTGGGAGAATCTGTCAGCTGTGCTGCTGCTGGGCTGTGCATCCCCATAAGGTCCCCACATTTAAATGTTCTTCCAAAGAGAAGGGCTTGGTGTGTCGGTTGTTGGGTTTTGTTTGGGTTTTGGGTTTTGTGTGCTGTTTGTTTTGGGTTTTGGTTGTTGTTGTTGTTGTGGGGTTGTTTTGTTGGGGGTTTTTGTTTGGTTTTGTTTTTTTGAGTAGGAGTGAAGTAACAGAAGTTCTCAAGACTTGAGGCAAAAGCAGAAAGTTACTAGTGCAGATGTTCCCAAAACCTAATGCTGGATGATTTTTTTTTGAAGATCAATGACTGATGTTTGTTCAGAAGGGCACAAGGTTTAGGTATGTCCTCTCTTAGGCTTCTCCTGGCAGCAGATAGAATAGAATAGAATAGAATAAACCAGGTTGGAAGAGACCTTCAAGATCATCGTGTCCAACCTATCATCCAACACCACCTAATCAACTAACCCATGGCACCAAGCACCCTGTCAAGTCTCCTCCTGAACACCTCCAGTGACGGCGACTCCACCACCTCCCTGGGCAGCCCATTCCAATGGGCAATCACTCTCTCTGTGTAAAACTTCCTCCTGACCTCCAGCCTGAACTTCCCCTGGCACAGCCTGAGACTGTGTCCTCTTGTTCTGGTGCTGGCTGCCTGGGAGAAGAGACCAACCTCTGCCTGTTTACAACCCCCCTTCAGGTAGTTGTAGAGAGCAATAAGGTCACCCCTGAGTCTCCTCCTCTCCAGGCTAAGCAGCCCCAGCTCCCTCAGTCTCTCCTCATAGGGCTTGTGTTCTAAGCCCCTCACCAACTTCGTTGCCCTTCTCTGGACTCGTTCCAGCAAGTCAACATCCTTCCTAAACTGAGGGGCCCAGAACTGGACACTGTGAACTACTGGTTTGAATAAGGGTTTTGCTCTCCCCCGAAGGACAAATTATCATGGAGGCTGCCTTTTATAAGATGTCCTGTTGCAAGAGAGGTTTAATCTCTTCTCATCTGAGCCACTCTTCAAGATAGCGTTCACCTTGCAGCACTTTTTCACCCATGTTTAGAGAGTACAGTGCTTAACAGGACTCTTTCAATATTGAAGAAGGTTAAGGCAAGGAGAATTGAATACCATTGCACTTAGATACCAAAGACTTATCTGTAGACAAAGGACAACTCAGAACATTTTCCGTCATTGATTACATGTGAAATCCTAATATAAACAAATGCTTGACTGCAATGCCTAAAAATAGACTCCCTCCCCTATATTTTGATAAGTTCATGGACATTCCACTCCTCTCCATTTATAAGGTCAGGAGAGTTGGCAGCCCTCCTCTTGAATTCCAGAGAATCCAGTCAGAACATCTGTTTAGGCTTTTGGAGCCCAAGGTTTTGCTTTTAATTTTAATTTGCATTGTTAGGTCTTTTAAGTACAGGACTGGTAGCACAGAGCCTTTCCTGAGTAGGAAATGGAGGAGTTTCTCTTTAGATGTCACAGTTTCTGGAATCTTTAACCCACAAGCCTGTGTGCTTTTTAAGAGGTGTGGTCTGTGTCTTCTGTCTTACTGTAGGAGATCAGAGGGGCCTCCCCAAAAGACCACCCCATTATATTTATTTGTAGATGGATGAAGTTCATGAGGATGAATCCTCAGGATGAGAATTACCAACACATCCCATGTTTTTATATTGCATCTGTTGGCAGATGGACAAGTAATTGCCTTGGGATAAATTCTATAACCCTGTGATAAGGTTAGTTGCAAAGTCAGTGGACTGTTTCTGACAGATTTAAAGAGAAATGCTTCTATGGTGTAATTTTGAGTCCTAGGGAGCAGTTGGCTGGCACAAGGGGAGTGTGCATGCTAAGTTATGAACCTTAAAATAATTAGGCTTTGATCCTTGCATTTGCCATCAGCTTTTGCATCCTAAGAATTTTATTGTGAGCTAGACTTGGTTTCTACTTTAATTAATAAACCTTGATGCTACTATAGCTACATCTATTAATTTTACCTTGAGTGCACTGCTGTCCCTGGGCACACGCTCCATGATGAGCTTTGAGGGACCCCACGGGGTTTTGGTATCCATAGTCAGGATTCATTTTGAGACAGGACTTACAGTCAGTAAAAGCTTCTGTAGCTGCAGACTATCTCCTTTCCACTCTAGGAGTGTAGATTAGAAACTTCTGTCTAGTTATTTTTAATTGGGCTCATTGGTTGGAGGACATGGCTGCTGCTTTTCTGACAGATTCAGGAATGGAGTGAGGTTAGAGACTGGCTGCAGTGCAGCTCACTGGTGGTGGTGCTCTTAGCCATTTATGTAATTTAATGATTTGCTTTGAGACAGAGGTTTGCTCGAGCCCAAAGATTTTGGTGTACTTGGGTTGGGCATTTTCACCAATACTGAAAAGTTAGAAGAGAGTTGCAGCTGGATCCTTTTCACTTGGAAAGGAGCAGAGCTCAGAAAGTGGTTCTTTCTCTGCCCCCAAACCTTTCTTTTTTGGGTCGTGTTACTTGAGGCCTTACATTAGTAAAGGCTTTTCTCTCTTTATGCTATTCAGTGTATCTCTTATTTTCATCCCAATGGCAGTAGCAAGCCCAAGACATGCAAGCAACCATTTCTGTTGTGCTTTTGGCAACCACCTGGGCCTGAGAGGCTCCCTAGGGTTTGGGTTGTTTCCTCTTAGGAAATGAGGCTGAGCTTTGCATGTTGGTGCCTTTGCCTCCACAACAGTGGAAGTTTGAGAGGAGGACACTCACCTGGGTGAGTGGGGTACCCCTGCACCATCAGGTAAGCTGTCTTCCCACTCTTCTGTCCCTCAGGCCTGGCTCTTGGATTGGGCACACTGAGTAAGCACCAGTGCCAGCACTGTTTCTCTCCTGGAGTCAACTGATTAGTTCTCTTTGAAATTATCTGCTTGGTACAGGTAGCGTGCACTGATTTTTGTCTCCTTCCACCCTAACCACTCCTTCAGTACTGTTGAGACACAAGTCTGAATCCCTTAACGCTACAGTTCAGGGCATGCACGCACCCTTATGCCAGTCTGAAAGCATCACCCCAGCTGGCCGGCTCACATGTGCTTTCACATGCTTTGAACTGAGGGAGAAAAAAGAGATTAAGCCCCATCGTTTTGCCCTGGGCACAGGAAAAGGCAGCCTAGGGCAAGGTAAGCTAGCTCCCCCTAGCCTGCAGGTGAGCAGGGAGCTGCAAGAGCATGGCCCTGCAGCACCCTTGGCCTTGGGTGAGGCCCCATGCCCTGGTGCGTCTGCATCCTGAACTGCAGTGCTGTGCTGTGCAGCGTGATGGTAAGTGCTCTGCGAGCAGGTCAGTGTTACAGCGGAGGTGATCTGATTGTATGTATGCTGCTAAGAGCGGGGTGACCCCTACCTCAGCCTATTGCTGGCACCAGCTGCCCTCGTGATGAGTTGCTACAGCTTGCTCTGAACCTGTTCTGGGGCCATTCTGATAATCCAGCACCTTGAACCAGCTCTCCGCAAGGTGAGCCCAGCAGAAATGTCAGTACAGGGGGCAGGACCGCAGAGAAGGGCACAAGGGAGGAAACAGGACTCTGCATCTCCTTACATGTGTCAAAACCCTTCAGGGTCCTCTCTGTCCAATGTTCAGTACAACATTTTTATTTATTCCTCCAATTTAGCCTAAATAAAGGATACTCAGCTAAGAAGCTACCACTTTTAGGAATGTGTACAGATTAAAGGGTCATTCACATCCATGACTGCTTTTTGGCACAGCGCTGCACTACCACTGTTTAGCTTGTGGGCCAGATGACCTTGTGTGTTCCCAGCCAACTGCTGTTCCCCTGAAGAGTTCTTTTCTAGCAGTCACTGTAAAGTTCAATATTTTCCCCCATGCAAGCATATTTTATTTTTTTTCACTCTGTATCTGAAGATAACTGCTTAAAGCAGTTCCAGAGGGCTGCTTGTGGAATGGTCTCTGTGTTCCCTGCCATTCAAAGAAAAAAGCATTTCATGCATTTCATTAGGGAAATTGCCATGCTGTCCATGCAGCTGACAGCAGCTTTCAGAAATAGCAAATTTACTCAAAACTGAGCTAAACCACTTCTAGGAAATATTGCATCCTTTGGGGCCCTCTGGTAGCCACACGCATTCCAAGCTCTCTAATAGCTGGCTCCTCAAAAGAGAGTATGGAGAACTGCCTACGTAAAATCAAAGCACTCTACCCTTGCTCACAGTCTTCCTTTCTGAAAGGTGAGTGGCCAAGGCAGGAGGAAGGGTTTTCCAGCGCTTCTTTGGAGTGGCTTGAATGACCCTGGCTTTGCACACATGAGCAGTGCTCCATTGAAGGCTCCTGCCAGCAGCACGTTTACCCTGCATGCTGTGTACACTGGCTGTGTGAGCCTGCACGCTCCTGTACATGCGTTTCTGTGCATTCAACCTACGCCCTCTTAGTCACTGGAATTTTTCTTGAAGCAAGTCCTCCCTGCCTTGACTGCACGTTTCACCCAGCTCCAATTGTTCATTGAGACAATACCACACCTCCCAGCCTGCCCAGCTGCGAGTTGCTGACAAGTTCAGCACAGGCAGGATGGCAGCATGGCCTTGACCTCCTGCCAGTGTAAGATGAACGATGGGTTGGGTCTGGGCAGTCCTGGGCTGGCTGAGTGCAGTGAGCCAAAGCCAGGCACAGACACTGCCAGCTTCACAGTAGCTGGGAACTAAGACACTGCTGGCATTGGGAAAATAAACATTTCCCATTTACAGAGTTCATGTCAGTGCAATGCATGTCTTCGAGCAGCCCTAGTTCCCTGCTTGGGCAGCTGTCAGGAATTAGGTGGAGGAAGGTGGCCAATATATTAAAGCGCTTAAAGGCAGGAAGAGAAGTGAGGCCCTCACATCCATCTATTGTAAAGTTGCCACTTTAGCATCCTGAGCCCATGGGTGTTAAATGGGCTGTGCTTAGCTGAGTCATAGAAAAGAAGGGCAAAAACAAGAACAGGGAGCCTTGTCCCAGCTGGGGTGCCCTTGGGGACTTGCAGAAACAACTGCCGATCCTTCACAGCCACACGGTCCTCCTCCCCTTGCCAAGGGCTTGTTTCCAACAGCTACCTGGTCAGTTTTGGGCCCCTCAATAAAAGGATGACTCTGGAGCATGTCCAGAGAAGGGCAACAAAACTGGTGAAGGGTCTAGAGAACAAGTCTTAGAAGGAATGGCTGAAAGAACTGGGATTGTTTAGTCTGGAGGAGGCTGAGGGGAGACCTCATTGCTCTCTACAACTAGCTGAAACTCAGTTGTACTGAGGTGGGGGTTCATCTCTTCTCCCTAGTGTCTAGTAATGGGACAAAAGGAAACAGCCTGAAATTGTGTCCTGGAACCTTTAAATTGGATATTAGGACAAATTTCTTTACTGAAAGGGTGGTCAGGCATTGAAATAGGTTGTCCAGGGAACTGTTGGAGTCACCGTTCCTGGAGATGTTCAAGAAACATGGATATGGCACCTTGGGACATGGTTTAATGGTAGTGGTGGTGTTAGGTTGAGAGTTTGACTTGATTATCTTGGACATCTTTTCCAAATGAAACAATTCCATGATGCTATGTGCATTGAAGAGGTTGAGGGTTATTTGTTTCCTTGAAGGCATATGGAGGGTTAGGTATGTAGGAGATGGTTGACTGTTGACTCAACTGAACAAGACACACCTCAGCAAGAGCATTTGCATGAATTTAGACACCTCAGCTACTTTTGTTAGGCATGCATTAGCACAAGGGACTTGAATACTCCTTTGCCCTCTGTAGGAAGAAGGGGAAGGAAACATAAAATACAGACCCAAAGAGTGTCCATTTCGGCTTGCTTCCTGTCCATGTGAATCGTTTCAGTTCTTCTCGAGCCAGCACCCTCCCTCTGTCTGCTTGGCATTCCTGCAAGGGAATGGAAACGCATTACCCTATTAGGTGTTAACTCTCAACAGTGACTTTTACAGTGGGATCAATTACTTTTCAGCCTGATTATCAGCATCATTTTGGTTGTTTATACCCAGAGAGGTCTAGGAGACAGTGGCTCCTGTGGCTGCTGGAGATAATGCAGTGTTCAGGTATTTAATGATGCCTTTCCCAGCTTTCCTTGTTTTGAAGTGTCTTTGAGGTGCAGCAAACACATGCCATTAATGCACATAGATGGTGTTAAAAGAAAGGTGTCTAGATGCAAGGTGGGGTTCTGTCCAGCCTCTGGTTCATCCCAGCCTTTCCCACCTCCTACCACTCCATACATATGCCTGGGTCACTAAGAACTTCCCTCAACCTCTTATCCATGCCTATGCTCACCAGAACAGTATATGTGACCCATTAGCAGATGTGTCCGAAGCTTGTCCACTTGGTAACAGGACTTATTCCTACTGGGAACCTCTGCTGGAAGTGTGACCCACAATTCTCATTTGTGCAGTACTCATCAGAAGGAAACACAAGTTCAAGGAAATTTTAGTGATTTTCCCACACCTTTGGGACACAGGCAAGACCTTGGCAGCTGTACGTTGCAAGCCTGATGGCACAAGATGTTTCTGAGCAGGGAACAAGTGTTTGAAACCCGTTGTATGGTCAGAATCTGATGACCCCACTTTGCAGGACAGTGGGATAACACTGTGCTGCAAGTACAGCTGATCTTGCACCTCACATCAACAGAGCTGACAAAGCAGTAAAACCCCATCTTGATTCTCTTAAGTATGTCTCACAAATAAAAAGACAGAAATGGCAAACCATTTGGTACAAGAGTCACTTACATTAAACACAAGCGTTTCCTTGATGGGAAGCTCTTCAAATGTCTTCATGCGCTGGGGAGGGTTTATTTTGAACGTGTTTATGTATCTGTTCAACAAGAAAAGCAGGACAATTTTTGGTGAGAGTGTGAAGTGCGTAAGCAGGAAGCACTGGGTGTTTCTCTGTTCCTTTAAGCAGTTGCCTAACTGTCATCAAGGTAGTTTACACAAAAGGGACTTGTTAACCATACTCCACCCAAACGTCACTCCCCAACCCTGGGGTGTACACAGCTGCTCCTCTCACAGTGCCTGAGCCAGCCCAATGGGATCCCTGTGGTGGTGCCTCGGTGGCTGGTGAGATGCTCAGGCCACGTGAGATGTCTTGAGTGTCTTTGCCCATCCAAACCAGGCTATGAAGCAAGCTACAATACCCAACCAACAAACCCAATCTTAGTTTTGCTTATCTCACCTGATATTCTCAGTGCTTCCACAATTTGAACTCGTAACAGGAATTTTTTCATTGCACAGAGGATCGGATACAGAGGGAAACCCACTTTCTGTTGTAAATACGGCATTGAGGGGTATGTAGTCTTTGCCTTCCTAAATGCAAACAAGCAGTGAAAGCGTTATTCCTGAGGCCTTGTGGCTGGTCACCCCTGCCTCTGTGACGGTCATGCCTTCAGTACCTGCTGGACATTTGCTTGGAGCAGGTCACCCAGCTTTTTCACGAGCTCAGAGAACTTTGGTCTGTCGTTGGGGTTGCTTCGCCAGCAGTCCAGCATGATTTGGTAGCTGTGAGGACGAAATTAAAATAAGCACTTAGTGGGTTTACAGCTCACTTGGACCCAAGGCAGTACACTCTCTTACAGTTTGTCATAACTAAAGTTAACTCTTGAGCCTGCCTGATGTTTCAAAGTTTCTCTCCCATACCATTGAGGCCTCTTACTGAAAGAGTAAACTTTCTGCAGAAAGAGGAAAGAACCTTTCTTCCCACAAGACACTAGGAAGACTGCATCAAAAGAATAATTTAGCTAACTGGTCATACTTTCTTTTTATATTCCTAATTAAGCATTAAACCTTTGTATTAAGCATCTATTAACTGGCAATGTTTAGAATAAGGCATCCTAAGATGACTTATATAAATGTGTCACTTCCTGGTATTGGTTGAGTCAAGCTTTCCTTCCTGTAATAAAATATGTGGAAGAGAAGGGAAAAAAAAGCTCTTATCTCCTGTAACTAGGATAATAAAATGAGCCAATGGGTAATATTCCCAGATAGGCATGGCTGGCTTACATCCTTTCTGCAGAACTATTTTTTTGGTAAGTGTTGCTATTTAGAGTCATGACGAAGCACTCCGAAGGCACCAAAGACACCTTCACGTAGTCCATTTTGTCTACAGAGGTAAACCACCATGGATATGTTCATGCTCCTGAATGGTTTATGCCATGGAGTGTATCTTCAGTGTCTCCCTGGGCAGGGAGGAGGGAAGAGGAGCTATAAACTTGGATCTCATTTGGACCTCCCCAGGCCTCTAAAAAAGGTGTTAGCCATGAAACGGCAGCTTAAGGCTGCACCCGAAGGCAGGGGACCTGGGAGTGATGACAGTTGATGTTGTGCTGGAAAGACTCAGACAACAATCCCCCCCCCCCCCCCCCCCCCATGCAACACAATCTGGGGGCTCTGGGTCCCTGTCACCTTCCTCTGCCATCAGACATTGTCTCCGGGAAAGGGTGGGCCCTTGTCATCTGAATGTTTGTGAGGAAGCCTCTGCTGTCGCTTCCGAAGTCAAGACGATGTTAATAATGTCACATTCCTCCAGCACTTATCTGTGTGCATGTCAGTAAGTATTAAACCTGCAGAGGAATGGATGACCTTCCTCTTCTGGGCTGCTCGCTCAGCTCCACTTGGAGCCCAGCCCTGGTGGTGCCCTGGGCTTGAGTCTGTGTTCTTCCTCATGCTCTCGTACCCCACACGAGGGCCAAGGTAGGATGTGAATGTAAGAAGATGCTGAGGACAGCAAGCGCTATTGAGTTGTTTTTCCTTGTACATCTTTTGCAAGGCAGCCCAGGAGGGCAGCAATAGACAGGGCAAGCAGAGAAAGACATCTTACATCTCCTCAGTGGCTTGCTCCGGGGCTCTCATTCTTATGCCTTCCTTTAGCCTGCTGCAGAAATCCTCATCTATTTGGACTCCGGGGTAAGGAGAGGCGCCTGGAAGTGACAGTGGGAGAACAGGGTCATACATGCCTGAGGCTGGGTACTTGTGACCTAGCCTTGATCCTACTCATACCCCTCAAATACTTGGGAGCATGTCCCTCTGTGGGGTCTGGCCTGTGCCAGCTGCCACAGGTAGGGAACTACTGCTGACGGTGCTCCAAGCCCTGGTCCTTGGAGGAAGGCAGGAACAAACCCAGAACCATTAGTGGTGCTTTCCTGGCCAAAATGCAAAAAATACACATCAATTTGACTTGAAAAATATCACTGAAGAAAAGCCAAGTCTGATCTCTCTATTGGTTTGGACATCCCAAATTCTAAGCAAGCAAGCTATTAATAAACTCCAGATGCTCAAAGCCACCTTGAAAATAAAATCAGATCATAATACATTTGCATTGCTTTTCTATTTTCTGTGTTTTTAAGCTGCAGCCTGGTCATGCTGTTGTTCTTTTTGCTGCAGACACACACACATACACACACACAAAAAGAAAAGGGAAAAGGGAAAATGAAAGAAAAACAAACAAACCGAAAAGACCTTTCAGAGAGTCAGGCAGTCGCCAGGTTCAAGGAGCTGAGGCTCTAAGTAAAAAATAGCAGGTATTATGAGGCTGACCATAAAGTCACAAGAGTTGGCAAGCTGACCAACAACACGTATTTAAACTAATAAATGATTGATTGTCCTGAGAATTGTATAGTATTGTTTCCTCTGCTGTTCGCCTCCTTTGTCAGCCTCTGTGCTGAACCCAATTAAGATTCTTCTGTTCTGACAGTCATTGTTGCTCTCATTCAGTGTACATCTTGTATCCTGCCTTTTCCATGTGAAAGAAAGGGAGGAAAAAAAAATGCTCCACTGGGTTTTAATTTCAGATTGCATGCTCTAGTTCATCCTGCAGCATCTGTGCAGATGCTTGTTTGCCGGCTATGCCCAGCAGTCTGGGTGAGGGGGGTGCTGGGTCCCTCCTGGGCTTAGGGGGATGACCTTGTCTCAGGCTGGAAATGGAGGTGACACAGTCTAAGATATGCAAAAGCATGTGTGTGTTCAGCTCCCTTGCTCCTTCAAGAGAAGTAAGAAGCTCTTGAGGGAGCACCCAGCCCATGACACTCCATGACGTGAATGCTATCTGTGGCACAGGTGGTGATGCTTCAGTCTCTGGTGGCTTCTGACCCAAGCTCGCAGTTCTCTGTTATCAATAATAAATAAAACACTTAAAATGTTGCCTAATTTTTTTCTGGTTTGTGCCATCAGTCAGACAAAGCACTGCAGCTTCTCTGGCTGTACTGCCCTGCATCTCTGTCAAGGGTTTATCAGCTGTGCTGTCCATTAAGCCTGTCAGCCTGGCTCTTACAAGCACCAACATTTCCATTTCACAGGTGCACGATGCACACAGTTCACCCCACTTCCCCACACCCCACCTCTGCCTGATTTAGGTCTTTCTTTAATAAAGAGCTGGCAAAAGCTCTGGTGGTAGTAGATATTTTTCCCCAGGCTGAAGCCCCCAGTGCTGAGTCTAGCTCCCAGAGTGCAGAGTTGACGTACCCAAGGAAAATATCTCCCACAGCAAGACCCCATAGGACCACACGTCACTTTTTGTATTGTAGATTTTATCAAATATGGATTCTGGAGCCATCCACTTGAGAGGAAGTCGAGCCTGGAGTAAAAGGGACAAACCTGACTATTATTTTCAAAGCCAAAAAGAATTTAATCGTAGATGAATCAACTATATATTGTTATGTAAATAATTACCATTGAAACAGGAACCCCTGGGATTTCCTTACAGGCAGTCAAGATAAACCCACACTCATTCAGATGCTTTCTTAGCAAACTGTTGGGGTACAAGGCTGTTCTTAAAATATGTGTGGCACAAAACACCAGACATTGGAAAGCTGTGGCCAGAATGATGAGGCCTTTTCTTTGTGGGGATATGCAAGAGTAGAGGTCTCTTGCCAGCATCCTAGAGAGAGGGGACAAAACCCTACATCCAAGCACAAATCATTCTGTGGTGGTACTGGAGGTATTCCCAGGGAAGTTTTTAGGGCCTGTGTTGCAGGAGCGTATCAGTAAACCCTGAAGCCTCCTGAGCGCAGCATATTAGGCTGAGCAACACCCAAGTTGTGTGAACAAAGTCCCCCAGCTAATATGTAGTGCTGTCAGTCTTGAAAGTTGTTTACAGATGAGGGAGTAGCTGGCAGGTGTAAGAGCCCTCCAGAAGGAGACCCTTTCATGACCCCCATGCCCACACCAAATTCCCATGGCCTCAAGGTGATGGGTGCAGACACAGTTAGCTGGCCCAGCCTTCGTGGCAGTCCTGGCAGGGTCCTCACTGCCTGCTGTTAGCAACAGAAGCAAAAAATGTAATAGAACAGACACTGAGGGCAGCAAGTGCAGCTCAGTGCCTTGAGGCACCGCAAGCAGTACCTGGCCCTGGTTTCCTTGAAGGCAGCTTACTGAGTAAGGGGGTTATGCTGAGCCAGCCAAGAAACAAGACTAAACAATGTCTGAGGTATTAACAGGGCAGAGCTGTGAAATGGTTACTATGTCCAAGCCTTATGCCTGAGGATAGAACTGTTGTCCAGATCTACAAAGCATCTGGATAGCTCATCTTCATATCAAAACCATGATAGCTTCCAAGTTCTTTTAACTTCAGGAAACGTGGATGTCTACGGAAGGTTTTGGTAGACAGTTTGAAATGGTATCTTATAAACATTTGGGCAAGTAAACATCATCTTGACTTACATCTCCTTTTCTCACATAATCAGGATTCTTATAAATATCTCTCGCGAGGCCAAAATCACAGATCTTCACGACATTGTTCTCAGATAAAAGGATGTTCCTGGCTGCTAGGTCACGATGAATGCACTACAATAAAAGTTTCACAGTCAGACTGCATTTCCTCAATCATGCCCACAATTTCCTGACTGATTATTTCTTAAATGATTGTTGTTATTATTATTACTGGAGAGATCAAGTTTAATGTTGTTGGGGTTTTTTAAGAGAAGTAGAATATACACAAAGTAAGCGTTGTAAACAGTGGCAACCCTTGAAAAAACACCAAAGCTTCCCAAATCCAGAAAGTGATAGCTTTTTAAACCCCTTGACGTTTGCAGGGCAAGAGCTGGTTCATTTGCAACTCCCTACTTAATGTATGTTGAAATTAACAAACAAAAAAACCCCAACCCACCACACCCAGAAGATCTTCACTGAATAAATGAGCTTGACCCACCGCCTTCAGCCATGATCCTGTGTTTATGGGCTATGGAGACTTGGATAAACACACCATTATATTTATAACACCAAGAGGAAAAGAGCTCTTCCTTTGGGAGCTTTCCCAAGGAAGGTATCACTAAAATGTTGATGTGATCTCACCTCTGAATCTCATCCTTCTGCAGGGAAAAGTCCTCAGCACAAAACTCACCTTTCTGGAGGAGAGGAATTCCATGCCTCTGGCCACTTGAAAGCTGTAGGAGATCAAGTCCTCCATAGTGAGGGGAAACTTGTAGAGTTCATCAGCATCTGCAAAGGTGGAAAGAGAAGTCTGTTACAAAGATTGCTCTCAAGACATCTATTTCCCCCTCCCCACCCCCACACCTGATCCTATTACTCCCTTAAATTTGGTCTTCATAGAGTAGTATTCGAAGGTCAGCTCACTGTCACTGTAAACAAAAATAGTGCTGGCTTTATACCCTGTGCTTTGGACACTGCTGTGTTTTCACCAAAGATAAGGAGCAGTCGAAAGAAACAATCACACATTGTCCTGTCAGATTTAGTAACCCTGGAAATAATCTTTTTTTAAATCTTCTACCCTCTGGACATGACCCTGTGAGCGTCTCCCACGGATGTTTATTAGGGTGATAAATGAGGAAAAAAATTTCAGGGATGCACAGTATGTTGTAAAAATATCACAGACCATGTAGGGACAGGAAGGAATTAATACCTACCCTCTTCATCCTCCTCCACATCACTCAGACTTTTATCTTCCTGGAACCCAGAGCTCGCGAAGCTCTCGCTGCTGGTGACACTGGCCAGCCTTTGTTTTTTGCCTTCCACTGGCTCAATATCCTTTTTCTCTTTCACTGGCTCTCCTTGCAGAGAGGAGTCCTTCAAACAAACAGAGGAGAAGAGGGGCTACATCAGAGCATCAGAGTGAGTGGGGGAGGAACCAAGTAAGACTTCTGTCGCCTTTCCATTGGGAGAAAATGCTGGTGTGTGGCACGCGTGGTCACGTCTCCCACAGGCACAGTGTCCAATGCCATTGCAGCAGAGGGCATTCTACCAAGGCTGCCATCCACAGAGGGTAGAAACATCATAGATTGAGGCTGCTAGCACATGATTTTAGGGCAGACAGGGTGGTGGGCTACTTCTGATGTGGTAAGGATTTTCAGGGCTCTTGGATGGACACATCTGTTGGTCTGTCACTCATCTCAGCCTGAAATGAGACATTTGAAAGGGACTGTGTGTCTCTGGTAGTCAGAGAAGGAGCATGGTGGGGTGAGTTGATAAGGTTGTGCCCACAGTGTAGGTGTGCCAGCCCTCTCAAAGTAAAGTGTCTCTATGTCCCTGTGCAGTTTTGGTGTTCACTGCAAGACCTTCCAATGAGAAGTGAGGGCCCTTTGTATTTGAAATGGAGCTGCTGCTGGAAATGACTGCCTCTCTTCCCCAGTGCCTTGAACCAGTGCTTTCATGTTATGGCCAGCAATGGTTTAATGAGGCACATCAAACACTGCATGAAAAATGCTTTTCTGCTGCTACACGGAGAGCAGCCTAGCTGCCTGGCCCTATTTTTGTCCCCCTCTTCCCTCTCCTCTTGTCCTGTGACTGCTCTTTCCTGCACATTGATGCAGAGTTGGGCTCCCTTCCTCCCTCCTGCCCAGACACCCTTCTCAGGGGTGCTGGAGCACTGAATCTGGGTGAGCTCTTCAGTAGGGGAAAGGCGAGCATCTCCCCATGGGGTGGACCCTACACAGCCATGCTCCCCACTGAGCATCCTACATCAGCTGGAGGATGTGGCTGTTCTGTCTCAGAGATCAACAAGGCCAGCCTTAGGAGCAGAGACTCAGCCAAAGCCCTTTGACTGTGCCCTCCTGCAGAGCCCTCCTAACAATCCCCAAGATGCTGTTGAGATTTGGCACAGTTGAGCACAGGATTCAAGGAATGTTGTTCTGGCTACAGGCTCCTAAATCCCACTTCAGAGCTCTTAATCCTTTGGGTGGGGTTAATGAAAGTGCAACAAGCAGCAATACAGTTGGCACATTTGGGTTCAGGTTTGTGATAAGAAACCCACCATATAATTGATTTAGAGGTCTGTGGAATGTGAAGACAAGACTCTCAAACTCTTTTCCTCATGATAGCCCTTCTCCTCACATAATAATGAGGTTACTTGCAAATCTCTGAATGTTGGAGTGTCTTGGAACATGAGATCTTAATGACATTATCTCAGTTGTGTTCCTGGCGGTACTGAAATCAGTGGGCAAAACCACTTCCTTCAGCTTTGCTGACACCAGCCTCTGAAGTGACCCCAAGCTCAGCAGGAATGGGATTGTCAGCAGCGGGGTGAGGGCATATGGGGACACTTTGGATAGGATTTGCTTCCTCTTGCTTTAGGTGGCTCCATCCAAATTACTCACAGCAGTTTCCTTGCAGTCAGGGGAGAGAAATTAGTCCTTTCTTGACACAACACAGACCACACCAAATATTGAAATAGATGAGGTGGACTGCACCCATAAGCTGTTTTTCTCCTTTGGCAGAAAAGAGGAGGCTAGCTCGGAGGCTAGCTCAGAGACTGACATCTTTGTTGCTGACAATTACATTAGGCAAAATGAATCCTTCCAGAGGTATCTGCCTTCTCACCTTGTTAGGGCAGAAAAAATTCCTCTTGCTCTTCAGGTAGTTTGATAAATTCCCATACTTGCAGTATTCAACAATCACCATCAGAGGCCCTGAGCAAAAGGAAAGTGCATTTTGAGCAGCATGAAGCAATATAAGGCAGTATCAGTTGTAAGAAGAATAGCCCATAGCTATAACTTGAGTCCTGAATAACAATGTGCTCCATTGAAGCAGAAGGCTACTTTAAGGACACTGGTCATGTTAGCAAAACAGCACTGTTTCTGGAAATTAGGGAAGAGCCCAACTTTTGAAAGCTGGATCATGAACCTGTCTCCTGAGAGACCCTCCATTTCCTCTTTGGGCAGTCTGCGTTCAGGCTTGAGTCCTGCAGCCCACACATGCTTGTTGAACTAAAATAGGTGACATATCTAAAACAAGCCATTGCTCATATTGGCCCTTTGATTTTCTTAGTGGAATATCATCAAGGATTTTACAGCAGTTGCCTTGTGATTCATTGTTCAGAGCCAACAGCTGATATCCCTTGTTCCCAGCCTTTCCAGATCATTTTAACTTGCACTTGAGCTGTGAAGTGAGATAAAGGACAAGTGGCAGAGTCCTAAATTCACATCCACTCATGTTAACACTAAGAGAAGTTTAAGTAGAGAAAATGTTTAATTGCTTGATTAGATGACTAAAAATGTCTTTTGCTCTTCCCCCTCCGCCCCTCCCCCCTCCCAGCCATAGGATGGGCTCCAATATTTGAAGTTAATAGCTTGACTTCTGGATAAAAAAACAACATGGCCAACTGGCTTACTGGGAGGTGATCCAAAGCCATTCTCAGTGCAGGGCAAATTTTCTTACCCCCATTTTTTGTGCAAGCTCCCAGCAAATTCACAATGTTGAGATGATGACCAATGTGGATCAGGATTTTCAGCTCAGTCATCAGTGCTTTGTACTCACTTGCTGTGGCCCCTTCTGTACACACAAGACAAAATCAATGTGAAATGGCAAAAAAAAATTGGTCCTGCTGAGCTTTATCACTTCTTGTTACTTTCAACTGACATAACTTTTGTTACTGGATGTACTTGATGTATTCCTGTTCTTTTTCTATCCCTCCCTGCTCAGCATCCTCTGACTTGCAATAAAATCCATAAAGAGTTAGGCACTCAACTTCCTCTCAGTAGACTCTGTTATACCTAGAAATGAGAGATTTTTTTTTCACATGAGTAGTTTTGTTGTTTCAGCCAAAAAACAAATTAAAAGGGGCTTCAAGACTATAATTAACTCTATATAGATAAAGTAGATTTCAGCTGACTTGACTTTGGCTGTCTAAGGGTTATGTATTAGTCTGCAGTAATCAACGTCTCAAGCAGTCAATGGCAAGAGCAAAGCATTTCCAGAGGCTGGTGCAGCCAACAGCTTTAGACACCTGTACAGGGAAGAGATGAGCCACCCCTTGGTGATGCTTGTCTGGTTCTGCTCATTATAGAAGAAGGCTGGTATATTAAGATAGACCAGTGAAGCAAAATTTAATTGGCTAAAGTTAGGTGACTGCATCTCACCCTTACTAGTTATGATCAGTATTAATATTAGCAACACTAATGGCATAAGAAAACCCACAACTGAACCCAAAAGATTCTATTTAGTGTTTAGTGAAATTTGTAATTCCCTCTGAGTTTTGTTTTGGTGAGAAAGCAAGAAAAAACATATTGCTTTGTGTGGACCCAAAAGGACTTTTCAGTTGAATGACATCAAGAGTAAGAACAACAGTGTGGTGGAAAGAACTGATCTTATAGGGCTTTGTTTCAATGTCTGATGGTGGCCCCACACAAAAGCTGTCATCTACTCAGTGACATTCATCTGTATAGGTGGTGACATTTTCCCTCCACCTCATGGGAATTCCATGGCGACAAAGCCCATCAATGACTGCAAAGTTCCTGGATAATTTAGTGAGGACACAAGAAACAGGGCAGATCTCCCCTAACTTTAGGTGTCTATAGTGAAGATACTTAGAGAGGATCTAGTCACCACAGGCTCTATCCACACTCAGCAAAGCTAAACAAGTGTTTACCTCACCATATGCAGAGATCTGCCTTAGGTCAGGATGAACTATTGTTTCTCACCACTGACAATAAAGGGAACTTGAGTAACTAATTCAGATGCAAGCACCTACCCTGCACATGCACACGGAATCCCACCATGAGGACATTACATTGCTGCTGCCTGCTCCTATCTATTCCAGGAGCAATTTCTGCTGCCTTGATAGCGCTGGCTGGCACAAGAAGCCTAAAGCTGCCTGAAGAAGCACTGAACCTGGCAGACCACTTAGCCAGCACATGTCTTCATGTTGGCAGAACAGCTCAGTCAACCAAGGGTCAGGTGGTGACCCAGGTGACAGGCCATCCACTGAAACCAATGACACAGATGGCTATTGGCCCACTGTTGCACAAGGTCTGTACAGAGACCAAAGCTTTATTTTCCTCACATCTTCCAAACATGCTTGCTGCAGGGTGGTTCATTTGGCATTGGGCAGCAGGGTACTTCTGTGCTGCTGACACAAGAGAGGTTAAAGGTTTGTGACCCTCTCAGCTGCAAATTCCTTCCTTGGGCTTGATCCTGGATATCATAGTAGCACATGCCACTCCCTGGTAAAGCACTTGGTACAAGCCTGTTAAGGACGTTATCAAGAGGGCACACCCTGCAGAGTGCAGATGCCAGGTCATTGCAGGCAAGAAACAGAAACTATTTCAGGTAGAATGTTGCAGACACAGACAGTAGGTCTAAAAGTGTTTGTTGTGCATGCCCCTCCAAAGGCTGGAAGTAACATGTACAGATCTCCTGATAACTGATAACCCAGCGTGCAGCTGTGGAGTTAGAAGCCACTGGGTAAGAGGGATGTATTCAAAGTATGCCTGAACAGACACAGCTGAGAACACAAAGAGTCTAAGCCTTACAGAGAATGTGTCCTGGCAAAGAGTGACACTTGAAACAATTCAAGTGCTGAGACAGATAAGCAATGCACTACCAGCTACCAGAGCCTGATATGATCCTTACATGTATAAACTAGGGAAAGCTAAAAACATAGGAAGTGAGGTCACCAGGACTCTGGCTGCAGAATCCAGCCACAGCTGCTGCAGGCTATGACTGAATATCATCCTATCTTCTAACTTCCCAAGTGTCCTCTTCAAATTGATGAGGGTCTGTGTTCTTTCTGCTCCAGTGAGAAAAGCAGCAGTGAATGGCTGGGAGATGATTTCACACTGGGAAGAGCACTGGTGTATGAGCAGTGCTGGTAAATCCATTACACAACCTGAGCGATGGCATCTTAAGTACTGTGTGATGAGCCTGCAAACAGTTCAGAGAGGACACAACATCTCCAAGACTGAAGCTGCTCAATCTCTTTATCTTAATAAAAGGGCCTTCATGAAGAGAAATAATGATGTAATCTAATGGAGAAGGTTAGAACGAGAAGTGAAAGTCAGACAGATGCAAATGAAACATAAGGCACCTGTTTTAACGAGATAATTAATGATTGGAACTAATGACCAAGAAAACCCACAAAAGCTCCCATCCAAGTGTCTTCAGATCAAAGTGGATCCCTTATGCTTCAGCTAAATTTCATTTGTGCTGTTCAGAATGGGGTCAGTCCAACACAATATGCAACATGCTGTGTGCAGGAAACCTAATTGCCCCTTCTTTTCTTGCTAAAGGGACCGTTTCATTCTTGCAGGCATTTGCAGATCTTTCAAATATTAGCCAATCAAGTTCTCACTGTATC
This sequence comes from Melanerpes formicivorus, assembly GCF_026170545.1. NCBI lineage: Eukaryota > Metazoa > Chordata > Aves > Piciformes > Picidae > Melanerpes > Melanerpes formicivorus. Next base: position 53,316,079 of record NW_027142353.1, on the reverse strand, counting down.
TGGTGCCCCCAGCATGAGAAGAACATTGAACTGCTGGAGCAGGTTCAGAGGACGGCCAAGAACAGAGAGCTGGAGCACCTCCTGTATGGGACAGGCTATGAGAGCTGGGGCTGTTCAGCTTGGAGACAAGAAGGCTCCAGGGAGACCTTATAGTGGCCTTAAAGTACCTGAAGGAGGCCTGCAAGAAAGCTGGGAAAGCACTTTTTACAAGGGCTTGTAGTGACAGGACAAGAAGGAATGGACTGAAGCTTGAGGAAGGTATATTTAGACTGGATATTAGAATGAAATTTTTTAGAGTAAGGCTGGTGAGACACTGGCACAGGTTGCCCAGGGAAGTTGTGGCTTTACCCTCCCTGGAGTGTTCAAGGCCAGGTTGGATGAGGCCTTGACCAACTTGATCTGGTGGAATGTGTCACTACCCATGCCAGGGTGATTTGAACCAGATGAACTGTAATGGCCTTCCAACCCCCAAACCATTCTATGAATCTACAAAACATTCTCCTTTACAGTGTGACAATTTATCACCTTTTTTTCAGTTTTGGAAAGATGTTGACTTGACTTGTCCAGAGAAGTGCTACAAAGTTGGTGAGGGGTTTGGAGCACAAAACCTGTGAGGAGAGGCTGAGGGAGCTGGGGTTGCTTAGCCTAGAGAAGAGGAGCCTCAGGGGAGACCTTACCGCTCTCTACAACTACCTGAAGGGAGGCTGTAGACAGGCAGGGGCTGGTCTCTTCTCCCAGGCAACCAGCACCAAAACAAGAGGACACAGTCTCAAGCTATGCCAGGGGAGGTTTAGACTGGATGTGAGGAAGAAATTCTTCATAGAGAGAGTGATTGCCCATTGTAATGGACTGCCTGGGGAGGTGGTGGAGTAGCCATCACTGGAGATGTCTAGGAGGAGACTTGATGGAGTGCTTTTTGCCATGGTTTAGTTGCTTAGGTGGTGTTGGATGATGGGTTGGATGTGATGATCTTGAAGGTCTCTTCCAACCTGGTCTATTCTATTCTATTCTATTCTATTCTATTCTATTCTATTCTATTCTATTCTATTCTATATTTCATAGTCTGCCATTTTGCTCGTGGTGAACGCAAAACTTGGTGTACACATTTTGGAGATTTCAGGGAGTTATTGTTGGGGGGATAACATCACACACTCTTGTTTTCAACAGAATCATATTAAAAGTGAGACACTGTGTACAGCATCTTTTTTTCCCAGCCCAGCTTTGAAGCAAGATACCTTTCAGCATTTTCACGGCAACTATTCTGCATGTTGGCGATTTCTTGATTCCAAAAGCAGATGCTTGTACAACCTTCCCAAAAGCTCCATGTCCAAGAGACTTTCCTGTAAAGAAAATGAGTTGGAGAGATCCAGCAAGAAATCATGTCAGCAAATGGTGTCATAGACAATGAATTACAGTGACTCCCACATGTACATTTCCAAACCACAGGTATTTTAGGGGTTTTGCTCAGCTGGAGTCTTTTTGTTTCTGTTGTGGTTGTTTTGGTTTGGTTTTAGCAATAAGCAGACAAACCAGAAGACAGAGTCATCAAAGGGAATAAGTGATAAAATTTGGAATGGTGCTATATGAATGCAACTGTTCAGTGGAGGTACACCTGCATCTGACCCAGTTTTTGCCATCTATCTCTGCCAGAGACAGATTTGCTCCTCTCTTCCCTGAGTGCACTGCACCATGCAGCAGGCTGTGACACTGATAGTTATGACCTCAATAACACAGGGCCTCTGCCTAAACTCACATAAACAGTAAGATGCAGCTTGCAACACCCTTTGGCTTTTACAGATTAAATTCTTCCTTCTCAAACAGGATGTCTTAAGATTATCTTCATTCCAGGGACACAGCTGCACCTTGCATGGCATTCCCTGAATTGCATGGACATCCTCTGATGCTCTTTCTTAGCAAGCCCTTGTAGGTCGAGATGATGGAGTGGTGAGAAGCTGCAAATAAGACCTTAAAATCTGCAAGATGAGAGGGGATTCAGTGAGAAGGGACTTGTAGTGACAAATGATGACTTTGTTCATGGTGGGTACAATGCTCCCAGGTGACCAAGGGCAGACATTTGTGCTGCTACTGAGCAGACCCCAGAGGTCTTGAGATAGATTAGTGAGCATCAATAAAGTTCTCCAGCAGCAGAATATGAGTGTCCTCTTCCTTTATGTTCAGAACCAGGTGAGACTCAAGGGTACTGCTCTAACTTTGCTATAGTTCATGACATGTTATGCCAATCTTGTGACCTCCACAAGCCTCCTTCATAATTTATTGGTGTTTGAAGCAGGGAATATTGACTACATCTTTGCCATAGTGCTCACACAGATAAGCCTGCCTGTCTCTGCCCTTCTCAAGTGTCTGGAGGAGTTTTGATCACAGAGATCTTGTCAGCATATCTGCTAGCAATAAATTTTATTTCCAAGTGACTATTTTCGGACTGAATTTGAGCTTCACCTTCAGCAGAACCCAGGCATGAAGCAACAGGCTTTGTGGTGAAGGCGAGAAGGGCATAAAATAAAGGCCAACTTTTCATACTAAACCCAAAGAATAATGTGTGTCCTACATTTGTTTCTCAGATATGCACAGATGACATAGCCATTTCCATAGCATAATTTCCTTTTCCTGTGATGAACATTTACTTAAGTAGCTTACATCTGGACATCTACCTTGTTGATTTCTGAGAGATTAATCCCATCAGGACATTCACAAGCAGAGAAAAAGAGCTGCTGTCTGTTCTGAGTTAAATGGGTACTACCTCTTATGTTTTTATCAGAATTCTGCATGTCTGTCAGTAGAAATAAATAGCATATCATCAAAGCAGTGGAAAGAAACATGAAGTGGAATATGATATGCAAAAAAGCCTAAAAAACCAACCCAAACCCCAATGCAAACAATCAAACAACAACAAAAAAAACCACCAACAAAAAACCTCAGAGATGTCTTTCCTCACTAGATGTCCAAAAGTGTGGCCTGTTTTTTTCATAGAAAATAGAAATCATGATGAATTTAATCTACATGGCTAAAAAACATCCACAGAATGAGTCTTGGTTTGTGAAGGGCTTAGTGTTTGGCACACCAATACAGGGGAATCAGTGTATATCTTTGAAAACCTGCAGTCACCTTGATCGGTTAACACATATAAACTTCTCCATTCAGCAGATGTATAAGCAAAGCAACATTAAGAGTAGGGTCTCTGTTTTCTTAGTGTACTGATTTTCTTAGTCCTTGAATGTATTGACTGTTTGTGGTTTCTATATGATGAAGTTACAGTTTAAGGTCCTATAAAACCCATCATACTTCTGTTTAGTCCACAGCTGTAATCTGTTTCCATCACTGTTAACTCACTTCCCACTTTGAGACAACCAACATAACAGTTAACTCAGAATGCTCCAGAAAGCTGCTAATCTTTCATAAAGGAGAATGAGCACTGGAAACACTTGATCCTCTGAGCAACAGTTAAATGGGAAACTGTAGTAACACCTGATGCATTAGTCTTTGTTGCTATGCCATTGTTTGTACCATGCTAAATGTTAACATGGAATAGGGCTGCTTTACCTTTTCAGTATGTAGCTCAAACTCTATGGTTTCGTATGTAGGTGGTGTCTATGACTCTAAGAGATTGCTCTAACAAAAGCTCCTTATTTTGACACATGAAGTAATTACCAAATTATTATATGGAACAATTAAATAGAGGAAGATTTAGTTGCCCAACCACCTGAACAATTGACTTGTCACAGCCTTCAAGCAGATACATGCTTGGGGTATGAAATGGTGCAGCATTTACATCTAGACCAAGCAAGCAAAATGCTCTAATTAAAATTTTGGCACTTTGCTTTCTTGGGGCAGCTGAGAACTCATTAAGTGAAGGTATCCTTCAGTCAAGGAGTTTGGGATCAGGAGGTTCCCATTTCAGTCCCATTTAAGCAGGGTCCTTCAAGAATGTGCATTGCTGGACAGCAGAAAGCCCTTGCAGACATCACTCTTCATGTCTGTAGAAAGGCAGAGACTCAAAGATGTGTTCATTTCTCAGGTCCTTGACCACAGCTTAAGTCATCTGGATTTTCCCCAGATTTTCCATTACATTATGTATAACAGCTCTGCACATGAAGGAGAACAGGAGGAACTCTGCTTGATGCTGACACTGTGGGCTTGCAGTACACAGGAGGGACAGAGGCTCAGGAAGCCATCTACCACTGACATGCTTGACATTGCACTGAGGCCATGTGGCAACACTCCCTTGGGGTCCTTCATCACAACGTCAGCAGTGTGTGACCTTTCATAGATTAGGAAGGTTGAGCCCAAGAGTAAGGTGAGAAATGCATGGTAGCTCAGCTAAGGCTTGTGCTGGACTGCAGTGTTATCTCCAGCTGCAATGACAGTGATTTATAGCACCAGCATTTTTCTGCCTAATGAAAAGATGACATTTTGCTCTCAGACTAATCTATACTGAAGGTTAATTATCCTGACTTCAGCTGTGCCCATACAAAATTTCCTGAAACATCTGTAACCCTTGCAACTGAAAGGGGAGTCCTGTTATATAAGCATTGCATCGACACCATGGGCTGTACGTGTGCCTGTTGGAGGAGCACATACCAAAGGAGATGTGGGCTGAAAGGAGACACCTTTGATTTGCAAGAGTTACAATAGATATGTGTTGGAGAGGATCAGTAGGTGGAAAACCAGACCTATCTGATGCTGGAATGGGCTGCATTTCTAAGTAAAACTATTTTTAAGAACCATAGGAGCACATTTTGTGTTTGTGAAATGCTAATCCTCTGAGGCTGCCAAGGTTACTCAGAGACTGAGCCAACTGTCATGTAAGCAGGACTTGCAGTGAGCTAATCTAGCATACTGCACATACCCAACTTCTCTGAATCTGGTTCTCATTCATTGTCAGCATTCTTTATTTGTTTGTTTACACCAGTTCTTCCACTTTTAACTCATTCCCTGGTCATCATTCCTCACCTCCAGACTCCAAACACCAACCCTGCAAGATGTGGGTTTTCCCTTGGTGTTCGCATTCCATTTCTGGTTGATTCTTTCCGTGGGATTTACACACAAATAAAACATGGCATAAAACAACGATTACATTGTCTGCACATCAGGCTCTTGGTCCATCATTGCAGGAAAACTATTTGAAGATTGAAGACACTCCAGCACAAGGTTATGCTCCAGCATTCCCAGAACTGCGTATGACAATTACAAATCGCCAGCAATGTATTTCAGCTGTGCTTATCCACATCTGGTCACCTTGTGACTTCTAGCGGGCCAATTGTGATCCTAATTGTATGCATGTTTTAATTACTCTCTGTCTCTGATCCCCAGAGGACAGAAAGAATCTGTTACAGCTCCTAGTTAAAGTGCAGGGATTTTGTAAACCTTGCTGTAGGACAAGTGGTGCAATGTATGCCTACAACGAATAAGCAGCACTGCAGCAACAGGCTGAGCTTGTCACTGATATTTTAACGTTGGCCGTCTTGCTAAACTTGGTGGGATTTCCAGAGGGATTCCTCAACTTCAAAATCTGGTCTCTACCCTCCTGCTCTCCTCATCAGTGTTGCACTAGGCTGAGTAAGTTAGGAATGCTCCTAAACCCATGTCTTTCACTGAGGCATCTAGCTGTAGGCGAGCTAGCTGTAGTTTCAAAGTTTCCATGGGTATTTATTTATTTATGTGTGGGCTCATATGTCACATTCTTGGTCTTGATGTTGCAGTAACAATAATTTTTACAAATCTTCAGCCCAGAGGGAAAACTGAGAGGCTGTGCTGGAGGGAGGAGAAAAGGGAGAAACAGGGAAGGGTACAGAATGGACTGTGAGGACCCATTTCTGCATAGGCTTTTTTCTACATTAGTACACAGGCGATACATAAACATTCACTTTGCAAGGGAAGAACACTGCAGTAAATGCCAAAGGTCAGACTCCTGAGTCTGGAGAGAGAAGCATCCAGGTCAGCAGTCTGATTTGGAAGCCTTTGGTTGCCCTGCTTTTATCTTACACTTTAAGTAAAACACTCTGCAGAAAACAAAGTGCAACATTCTTGGCTGTAGTCTCCTTCTATGACAAGGTAACCCACTTAGTGAATGAGCAAAAGGCTGTCTTCTACCTAGACTATAGTAAATCTTTTAACACTGTTTCCCCTAGCATTCTCCTGGAGAAACTGGCTGCTCATGCTCTGGATGAGTGTACACTTCACTAGTTTAGAAACTGGCTGGCTGGCCAGGCCCAGAGAGTGGTGGTGAATGGAGTTAAATCCAGTTGGCAGCTGGTCACAAGTGATGTTTCCCACGGCTCCATTTTGGAGCCAATTCTCTTTAATATCTGTATCAATGATCTGGATGAGGCTATTGAGTGCACCCTGGGTAAGCATGCAGAAAACATCAAACTAGGTTGGACTGTTGGTCTGCTTGAAGATGTGAAGGCTCTACAAGGGGGTCTGGACAGGCTAGATCTTTGAACCAAGGCCATGTGGCATAAGAGGTTCAACAAGGCCAAGTGGAAGGTCCTGCACTTGGGTCACAGCAACCTCATGCAAGACTTCTGGCTCAGGGAAGAGCAGCAGGAAAGCTGTCCAAAAGAAAAGGATCTTGCAGTACTTGCCAACAGGTGTCTGGTATGAGCCAGGAGTTGCCCAGGTGGCCAAGAGGGCCAACAGCATCCTGGCTTGTATTAGAAATAGTGCGGCTAGAAGGAATAGGGAAGTGATTACGCCCCTGTACCTGGCACAAGTGAGGCTGAACCTCAAATACTGGGTTTAGATTTGGGGCATTCACTACAAAAAGGCATCGAGTTGCTGGAGTGGGTCCAAAGAAGGGCAACAAAGCTGATAAGAGACCTAGAGCACAAATCAAAAGGAAGAGTAGCTGAGGGAACTGAAGTTGTTTGGTCTGGAGAAAAGGAGGCTCAGGGGAGACCTTACTGCTTTCTACGACAGCGTGGTTGGAGAGCAGCCAGGCAGAAAGGGACCTGGGGGTACTGGTTGACAGCCAGCTGACTATGATAAAGCAGTGTGCCCAGGTGACCAAGAAGGCCAATGGCATCCTGGCCTGCATCAGAAATAGTATGGCCATCAGGAGCAGGGAAGTCATTCTGCCCCTGTACTCAGCACTGGTTAGGCCACACCTTGAGTACTGTGTCCAGTTCTGGGTCCCTCAATTTAAGAAGGACATTGAGACTCTTGAACGTGTCCAGAGAAGGGCATTGTGAGGAGAGGCTGAGGGAACTGGGATTGTTTAGCCTGGAGAAGAAGAGGCTCAGGGGAGACCTTATTGCTGTCTACAGCTATCTGAAGGGTGGTTGTAGCCAGGTGGGGGTTGGTCTCTTCACCCAGGGAACCAGCACCAGAACAAGAGGACACAGTCTCAAGCTGCACCAAGGGAAGTTTAGGCTGGAGGTGAGGAGAAAGTTCTTCACAGAAAGAGTGATTGGCTGTTGGAATGGGCTGTCTGGAGATGTGGTGGAGTCACCGTCCCTGGAGGTGTTCAAGAGATGTTCAAGAGGGATGTGGCACTTGGTGCCATGGTTTAGTTAGTCATGAGGTGTTGGGTGATAGGTTGGATTTCATGATTTTTGAGGTCTTTTCCAACCTTATTGATTCTATGATTCTATGAACTAGAGGCTGTTGCACGGCAGAGGTCAATCTGCTCTCTCCAGAGACCCAAGGGGATGTTTAGATTGGACATTAGGAAAAAAATTCTTCACTGAAAGTGTCCTTGTGCATTGGAACAGGATGCCCAGGAAAGTGGGTGAGTCACCATCCCTGGAGAGATTTTAAAAACCCTATAGATGAGTTGCATAGGAACATAGTTTTGGTGGAGTTGGAAGTGTTAGGTTGGACTTGATGATCCTAAAGGTCTTTTCCAACCTCAATGATTCACTGATTATATGACTGTAGTTTTGCTGTCTGGAGTCAGGTGAATGCAGCTAGTCAGTCCTAAATACAGTCATAGACCAATGCATTTGGTGTGGAATTTCTTATGCAGAACCTGGCAGCAAGCTGTGCCACGTATCTAAAACACACTCAGCTCCTTACCTGTAGTTACAGATACATCTTATCCAAACACTGCAAACTCAATATGGAGTATCCCAATATTACCTAGTTTAAGCCTTTCCCTTGCAATTTCCCACTTGCTGGCATCATAAGGCAGACGTTCACACTGCTCATCTAAGGGGACTTCATCAGGATCCATTATGATTGACAGATAATGGTTGGTCTTCATTTCAGAGGAATAAGGCTAGAAAACAAACAATATTGCAATATGAAAAAAACAAAATAGGTTTAAAGTATCCATAAGCATCTGCTTGCTTAGATGAAGGCCTCCAAGCTAATTCTGTTCATGGGGCTGCATGTTTCACAGTCCAATACTTGAACGTGTCCAGAGAAGGACAACAAGGCTGGGGAGAGGCCTTGAGCACAAGCCCTATGAGGAGAGGCTGAGGGAGCTGGGATTGTTTAGCCTGGAGAAGAGGAGGCTCAGGGGTGACCTCATTGCCCTCTACAACTGCTTGAAAGGTGGTTGTAGCCAGGAAGGGGTTGGTCTCTTCTCCCAGGCAACCAGCATCAGAACAAGGGGACCCAGTCTCAAGCTGCACCAGGGGAGGTTTAGGCTCGAGGTGAGGAGAAAGTTCTTCACCAAGCAAGTGGTTCATCATTGGAATGTGCTGCCCAGGGAGGTGGTGGAGTCACTGTCCCTGGAGGCATTCAAGAGGAGATTGGGCATGGCACTTGGTGCCATGGTCTAGTCATGAGGTCTGTGTTGATAGGTTGGACTCGATGATCCTCAAGGTCTCTTCCAACCTTAGTTATACTGTGATACTGTAATAGATGGCTTAATTTAGCTCCTTTGGGACTTTTTTTTCATATATTGCAAAAGAAACTCCTTCCTCTAACTTTCCTCCTGTGTGACATACTGGCTTCTTCAATGGAATCCATGTGTGTTTGTATTAACATATGGTGCTATGATACAGGCCCTGAGCACAGTCAAGCAAAACATTTTCATCAAATGACTAAACACTGCTGATGAAAATAACTTTCCCTCATGACTGTGCAAAGCAAGAAGTGGCCGTATGCAACAGATGGAGTTCAACTGCCCGTGTTGATTTTTTCCGTACACCCAGCAGAGATAGGTCATATGTGGTTAGAAGTTGTGCAAGACTAGTTGCCAGAAGGCTACATATTATACATTTCAGAAACAGTTTACAGATTTTCTCTTTTTCTTTTGGCATAATTTCTGACAAATTTAGTGAAAATCTTTGAGTTTGGAGGCATTCATAAATACCCAGACTCAAACACGTCATTTCAAGCACATAATTTCAAATGAATTTACCAGAAGCTCACTTTCCACTGAGCAAGTTGGCTATCCAGTTCACGTGAGAAATGTAAGGAAAGAGGAACTTAATCTCAAGGTTTTCTGTGGTCCCTCCATTTGGAAACATATTTTCCTTCAAAGAGCACCTGGGCTGCCTTTTGACTCCACAGGACTTTTCTTGCCACAGGAGTACTTCTATTTCTATAGAAACGGTCTAGTGTTTGCTCTACTCTCCTGGCTATTGGTTGGAACTTGTAGAAAATCTGCTGAACTAAGCTTTTTGGTGTTGCTTTTCCTAAGCTCATGGAAACAGCCCACAGAAACAAACACACGGATTGTATCTTTCAACTGTCCCCTGTGACTTTTCTCTTTCTTTCCCTTCAGCTTGGAAATATGTCCCTAATACACATGCTCCAGACTTTGTTTGAAAGGGCATTACTGGCTGTGTATGCTTTGGTTACAAATATAACCAAATTTAAATGATAGTAGCCAATAGCTCCTGGTTTAGTTGCGTTCACCATCCCAAAAAACCAGAAAGTTAGTCCCAAGAAGGATTCCACTGATGCTTGAAGAAATGTCAGGTGGCATAAATCCTGCCTCCAACCCATCCACTGACACTGGACAGGATATGGATAGAAACAGAAGCATGTGTGCTGCTCCGCAGCAGAGACATGTGCCAGACTGCTCCAACCAGTCACTTTAGATGAGCTTTTAAGTGGACCCATCCCAGGAAAAGCAATAGGGGAGTAGGATGATGCAGAGAGCTTCCTACAGTTCATTATTCAGATGCACTGAATACCAATTCCTTCGCAGAATTAGAGATTTTGAAGCAACATTTTTGATGATGTAGAATTGTTAAGTATATAATTTGTGCCTTTAGGTCTAACATCTTCAAGAAAATGCCCTCAGAGATCATCTAAGGGTTTTTTTTCTGGTGTGGCAATGCAGTTTGTATAAGAAATTTATTTTAGAGCTAATTCCAGACATCTTTGAGAGTAAGGATTTGTAATAGAAGCACAGAGAAGACCATGAACACCGGCCAACACTAGCTGGAAAGGAGCCTTCATAAGTCATCTAGTTAAAGCTCATTGTTCTACAGCAACAATCATTGTTTTTATTATCTTTTAACAATCTAACAAGCACATATTAAGTTTTGGTATCATTAAAAAAAAAATAAATCTGCAAGCCTTTGCTACATTTAAGACTTAAAATTCTCTAATGGTTTCCAGTCGTGTTAGGAAATTGCTTCATCGTTACTGGTGAGGATTGCTACATCACTACTTGCTTTGTAATTTCTCTCATAGCTACAAAGTGTATCCACAGTTTCAGCAGGCCTCTACTTTCCCCCTCCCCCCCAAAAAAATGTTCTGCAGTTCTTCTTACAAAAGTTTGTGGCAGCAGGAAGGCAGGTAGAGTGGCTACTGCCATGCTGCCCTGGTTTGGAGGTCTGGTCCTGCTTTCCCATCAGTCACTAGAACTTCTCAGTGTAAAACCTAAGACACAGACAGGTCTTGCTGCAGATTGATTAAAAAATGGTCTGGCAGGTTGCAGTCGACCATTAGAACCACCATGGAGCTTGGTCAACTGGAATATGCTCAGCACCATGATGTGGTACTTCTCTGCCTGGGTGAAGGAGGGCAGCAGGGCTCAGAACTGCTACAATATGGGAGTGAGGGAGAAAGGAACATGCAACCATTCCACATCTCAGGGTCTGTAGTGTGCCTCATCTCTCCAATACCTCCCTTCTCTCAGATCTATCTGGTGTCACAAGTTGCTCTGAGAGCTTTCTTCACTACTGAGGTATTGTATTTTCTGCTTCTGGGAGCTGCTGTGGTTTAACCTGCTCACACTGTGCAACGCAGATGTAGTGCTGCCAGCCTTGGGCAAGAAGGATGGTCAGCAGCAGGAGCAGTTAACTTTATCATCCTGATACAGGACCATCTGCTCTAGAGGATGCACTATCAAAACTACTTCAGTAAAATATCACTTTAGAAGCAATGTAATTATATCAGACACTCTGTGCAAACCAGACCCCATTATTCTGTGTGAAGATCTGTCAATCCCACTCACTCAGATCTTCAAAGACATGAAGATGCCAAACCCTCACAGCTTTTAAGGGAATGGGGAGGCCTTTGGTGGGAGTCAGGCACCCAAACCCTTGCATGTCTCAGAGCCTTACTCAGGCTTTGCTTTATGGCTTACTCATACACAGCCTTGTGAGTCACAGTTCCCTAGGCACCCATCAGCACAGGGATTGCACAGGGAACAGAGATGAGCAGTATATGAATTAGATGGGTTTTTGGTGAACTCAGGGATTCCAGTGGCCTGGGGGGGATTTGCTTACACAAGAAAAGGGTTGGTAAGGAGAGACAGGTGCCAGCAGGACCTCCCCGCCTGTTCTTACCCTCTTCAGCTTGCGAATGAAGAGGGTCAACAGGAGCCAAAAGAGCGTCGCAGCCACGCAGGTACAGGTCAGGGTTATTAGCTCCAGGTTTGACCTCTCCGACGTGCCTGGGAAAACCAAGTGGTAAACATTTTAGAAAATGGCCTGCAAAGCAAGGTCACTTCATGTTTCTCTGCCATTAAAATAAAATACCAGGAAGGACCAGCTTCTTTTCAATGGGGTATTAACCTCTGTTTGGACTGGCTTGCAGAGCCTGGAAAAAAGAAACATTCTCTCCCCCAAAGCCGTTGTATTGAATACAGCAAACCTGCATTGAACCCATCTGTAAGTTTTTCAGTAAAAAGTCAGCTCCTCCTTGGGCTGCAGGAGGTGAAGTACATCAGACTGAGGATGACCAGTCAGATAATAATTTCCTTTTGAGGTGGAAGTTCAGCTGCAGGGTATTTTTAGCCAATTTCTCTCTGTATAAGAATGTGTGTGGGCCTCTGCAGGCAGTTTCACCACACCACACTCCCACCAACAGCGAAACCCATCTGGCCAAGCTCACATCCGAGAGAGGAGCAGAGGTCTCGAAAACGCTCACTCCTCAGCAGCCTCAGAAGAAGATGGGGCTGAACAGAAGGCATGGCTGTGCGGGTCCTTCCTCTGGGGCAATGCTGGTGTGACCATGCAAGAGAAGCTCCAGGGAGAGTTTGTGCTGGTGTAGGCACTGGTGAATCCAGGTGTGACCCAGGGCATGCTGCAGTGCTGCTGCTTGGGTTTTGCTGTCCAGGACATTTGATGCTTTTCCTTGGGCACTGTGCCAGTTCTGCCCCAGCTCAGTGAGCAATTCTGTGATGATGGCTGAGCCTTGCAGCCCACACCTCCATTCCAGACATACTGAAAATACGCCAGCCCTCACCAAAGAGAGCTGGAAATTCCCCTGGAGGCTAGTGGCACAGCCAGCAAGAGTCCCTGAGCTCTTCCTCTGATGGCCTGGATGGATGCAGTCTGGCCCTTGTGAGCATAGCTCAAACAAAGCATAGTACAGGAGTCTTGAGCCCCATGCTTGCTAGACAGAAAACTGGTGCGCAGAGTCTGGTGCTGCCTCAAACCTGATGGTCTCCCAGCAGTCTTTGGCCCTCAGCTCTCCTGACAATCACATCAGCAGCTCCCTGAGGCAACGTGAGACCCTCCCCAGCAGAACCCAGATGTCAGAGAGCTGGAAGAGTTCTTCAACCCAGGGAACAAATTGCACACAGAAAGGGAAGAATGAAAACAACAACAACTGAAAATGGAGCAGAAAGAAAACATGAATATGAGAAATCTGGAGAGTATTAGACCCCACGGATAGATCTTAAAAAAACACCAAAATAAAACTCACTTCAGACTGCTATTCAGGGACATGTAAAACAATTTCAGAGCAGTCTGTTTTGCAAAGCCTGTGACAGTGTCAAAATACCATACTTCCCCACAATATGTTTTCCATCTGATTGGTAGCAAATGCAAATGCAAAAAGAAAACCCCAACAACCAAACCAAACCAAACAAACAAAACCCCCTCATGTTCTGCCTCTTATTCTGATCCATCCTCCAGAGAGAAAAAATGAAAGGACAAGGAGGAGTAATTCTGAACATCATTTCACAGTAGTTTTGTCAACTGCACTTGCAGCAGTTTCAGACCCCAGGCAGCTCAGGGTTACTCCTGCCACATGAAAAAGGGATGATTGATGTCTCTCTGATGGACTTACTGGGTAATGCAGAGGGATGTGCTGTCTAGTTTTAGGCAAGGCTTCAGAGATTTGTTCAGAGGTTGAGTTGCTTCCTATAGCTGTAGCTTAACTAGAATAATAGATTCCCTCTCTCAAGGTGATATGTAGATTTGCATTCATGCTCTACAGCTAAGATTCCTCTGGCAAGTCCATTCTGGAGCTTTGACAATAAAGCTCATTGAAGAATAATATGACTGCAACTACAAATGGAGATATAAGGTATGCATTTCTCCCAAATACCAGGAGTGCTGGTTTTTCACAAGTATTTTCATAAAGGTTTGGTTTAGTATGGGAGATAATGATGACACAAATGATACAGCCTAATGCACCTTGCCTATGCTCTGGCATGAGGCTTTGCTTTTACATATGAATACTCTCCTCTTCCTACTGAGCAGCAGCCATGCAGATGGTGAGTAATAGTTTATGACATTTATTCAGCAAAATCTGGAGGGGCTGAAGGTCCATTTGTTGCCACTGCTTGTTATGACAGGACTCAGAAAGCCTCTGAGGCATGCTATGGTCACTCTTGGGGTGGAAGGCAGCAACTCCCTAACTGCTACCATACGCTGCCCAGGAGTTAGCAAAGAGATGCTGCCTTTGAATTGTCTGAGTGAATTTAGGCAACCAGAAAGCATTTCTCCAGGCTGAGGTTAGACTGGGTCCTAGTCTAGCTAAAAGCTTTGCAGCCAGAGATGGCTGAGTGCCTCTCAGATGGGTAAGAAAAGGGTTGATTTGAGGCAGAACAGACAGAAACACTCAAAAGCACGCTTGGGATTAGCACAGTTTGGAGGTGCTTTAAGCAGAACTAAATCACTCTGCCTGGTAGGCAAAGATTTCTGGGTCCCCATTGCAGCCCTCCCAGACCTTTACCCACCAGCCAACTCATTAGGTACAGATTTTCCTCCATGCATAGCTATGCCCCACCTGCCTGACTCACTGTGGCAAGTGGCAGCCTCCTTCCTTCCCCAGAGCCACTCTGAAAGTTCACCTGCCCTGCTGCATGTCTCTACAGTGCTGCATAGGAGTGAGGAGAAAGCAAGTGAAGAAGTGCCACTAGCAGCAAATTCTCTCTCTCAGCAGCAACTGGAGTCAGTAGGACCATGCAGGCATGCAGTGCTGAGAGCCTGGACTGTCTGACCCCTCCAGGCCTGAGCTCAAACCTTGGGCTGGTGTAGGCTCTGTCAGGATTTCTACTCTACACACTAAGGTGCAGCTCTGTATCCGGTGTCAGTCAGGGGAAAAGGAATGTCTGCATCACCAATACCACTTTGCTGCACCCAAATTCCCTACACTTAAGGGGATATACTCTGCTTAATCCATGTGATCCCATGATCATGGCAGTGCAGCACTGGGTTGGGTGCTCAGAGATACTGATGAACTTCCATCCTTGGGGTTTTTCATGACCTGGCCAGAGAAAGCCATCACTGAGGGGACTTAAAGTTGGCACTGATGCTGGTTTGAGCTGAGGTTGAACTAGAGACCTCCAGGACTCCTTTCCAACCACCTTTGGTGGTCCTCTGAGGTAACAGGAGTCTAAGCATCCCCAGATGTTCACCTTTTCATTTACAGTCACCTAGGTTGAACCTCATCCAGTAGCCAAAGGAATTCCAGTTAAACTTCATGGAAATGTTCCTGATGACTTCAGAGTCAGTGATCCAAAAAGCACATCAATTTTTTGAGATACAAAGTTGAAAAGGTAATGAGACAAAAAAAAAGTTATTTAAAAATCAAAGCCATTAACACATTTTCTTAGTGCTGGAACAGTTCAGTGACTGCTTAAGAAGTGTGATGCTTTTCTTCTCATCAGCAGGGAATCACACTAAGTTGTAAAGCACCAGCTTTAAGACAGGACATGCTGCTGTATTCATTTGCTTGCTCTGTGTCCAAACTTCAGTGACTATAAGCTGTAAAAGATGTTCCTTCCTTCATCAACACATGCCCTTCAAAGGTGAAGCACTTTTGCAAGTACCTGTGTCACTGGCTCCTGCTGAGAGGGGGTGTGTGGAAACCCAGGAGGAGAAGCAGGGCAAGGCTTTCATGGCAAGTCATCCACTCTGTGGACAGGGTGATCTGTCGACAGCTCTACCCCTGCCCAAGACAGCCCTACCCCTGCCCAAGACAGCCCGTGCTCTCCTTGTGTCCACTGCTTGTGTCTACAGCTTGTATCCCCCAGGCTTTTAGGGAACACTTTCCTCCGCTTGCTGGGTACTCTGGCAGACATTTACCCTTCCCTTTCATCTTTGCAGATTTGCTGCCTCTTCAGGTCCTTGGCCAAGAGCAAGCATGCAGCTTACTCTGACATGTCCCATCAGTGCAGCCCCTCTCCTCCCCAGACAGCCCAGCAAGCACGTCTTCCAAACCCAGCACAAGCTACTATTATTTAAAGACGTCCCTTTGATTCCGCCATCCATTCATCCATCTCGCATACAGAAATAACACATTGTTTTATCTGTGAGTACAAGAATATTTTTTTTTTCAGAGGAAATACAGAGAGCAGACAGTTTCCTTCCTGACTCATTCACAAACTACTCTTCCAAACTGCTAAACACGGCCATCGAAACGAGACGCAGCTCTGCTCCCTTTGATCTGCAGCCGCATGCTCCGAGAGCCGCCGGGACGAGGGGAAGGCTTCGGTGCTTGCAGCGGCCGTTGCAGGGGGTGCATTTCTCAGAAAGACAAGCGAATGGTAAAACCTAGAAAAAGCCCCATGTTTAAGCCCTGATGTCATCTCTCCGTGCCCAGGGATGGGGTGAGAAGCTGCTGTTCCCTTGGAGAGAGATAGGCACTCCAGATCAGCATAGGCATGAGTGATAAGAACCTCCACTGATGTCCCTTCTTGTAGTAGGAAGAAAAAAAAGGTGGAAAGGGTGGATTTTCCTTGATTGTAGTAGATAAGACAAACTCTCTCTGTGTTTTTCTCACTCAGTCTCAAAGCCATGCATTTTAATACAGTAGTCTTCATCTCCTGCTTATTTAAGAGCTCCCATAGGAGTCACACAGGAAGATTGCCAGTGGTCCCTCAGGACGTGTAACCAGAGAAGAAGCTTTCCTGGCTGTTCCCTTTGCTCTCCTCTGGAACACAGACTAGGAGGTATGACTTCCTAAAAGCCATCTGATAGAACATTTGTGGCTGTAATAAATAGTCAAGATACAATGTTGTTAAAAAATCAATACAATAATGAATTACATTGTCCAGAAGTCTCGATTAGTAGGATGCATTGGACAGCAGGCACTTAGGCAGAAGTTATTCTTTTAGCTAGTATAACAGCTGTAAAAACCTTTACATTATTCACAAGGAGAGAGGTGTTTTAAACTCCATGATTACACCAGACAGGTCAGCTCACATATACATACACATGTACACATATCCTTGACCTTTTAAAGCAAGAATATCATTGTATCATCAGCAATCACCGTTAACTGAGACTGCTAACATACTCATGGCAGGAAATCAATACTGATTTACTAGCTGCAATTGTCTTCCACTGTAGGGTATTATCCAGCTACTCTGTAGTGCTCAGATATATTTAGCAACTGTATGAGAACATCCAGAATGACAGAATCCCTGACTGAGAGACCTGCTGGTAGTCAAATTCTTCTATAAAGAGAAACTAAACGCATTCAGGACTATTTAATTTAACACATGAAATCAATAAGATAGGTGATGTCAAACGTAATTTGTACATGGCAGTGACTTACATAGAGAATGTCCATCCACTTCTTTTAGCTCATAATAGATGAGCCAAAATGGTATTCTATGAAAAGTCACTGGATAAACCTTATTTTTAAGCACAACTGTAAAATTCCTTGATAGAAGTCACTGCCACAGGCCTGAGCCAAGCTTGTCAGAAGGCAGAACAATGCTGGGCACTTAAATGAATAGCAAAAGGATTGAAGTAATGGTTACAGAAATATCCAGATCATACCTACTTCTTACAAGTACCTTTGGATAAGGCATGTGTGGCTATCGCTCAGATCTTCCAGTCCAATTTGGGAGTCCACTTTACATTGAAAATAAACAAACAAAAATACCCCAGGCCTGTAATTTCTATGGAATTAACCTGAAATGGGAAAACGAGTGGGTAGAAGAGTGTTCCTTATTCTATTTTCTGTTTGTTTTGACAATACTAAATTTACATTTGTCTTCTACCCTGACCTGATCTTTGTTGGGTTGAAGCGATTCTTTTTAGGTCAGTGTAAACATGCTCTGAGTTAGCATTTCCTGCTAGGCTTCCTTTCCAACCTGGTATGCTTCCCTTGCTAGGACTTCCTTCAAATTGCTGCCTTCAGATATCACCACATGAGCCCTAAGTCATATCCCTGCCCTTCCAGTCGGAGTAAGAACATCACCCTGGCAAGCACACCCTTCCCATTTAATGTTCTACTTTACCTTGGACTGTGACATATGCTGCACTCTCCACAGACCCTTTTAAGTTGGTGGCTATGCACTGGTAGAGTCCTTCATCCTCCTCTTTTATTCTTTCAATAAACAGCATTCGGCTTCCAGGCCCTAAAATTATTCCTGTGAAATGAAAGATTTTGCAATGAGAGGGAGCCAAGATATAAACAAAAACAGGCCCTGCTTTGAGTTCTTCTCAGGAGAAATCTGAGCCACATACTGCACAGCACAATGTTATCTGCAGGAAAGCCAAATACACTTGGCTGTTTGGGGAATCTTTTGGAGATCAGTGTTTACAAAGCACTCGTGTGAGTGAAAAAGATCAGCCCTAAAAGGATATGATCTTGGGATAACTTGCTACTGTCAATAGATTAACAGTGTGCCTACACTTTCACCCAGGTGAGCTATTTTAGCATGCCTCCAGCTTTTGGGAAATGGCACTTACAGATGTAGGTCTGATTCAGAAGTGACTCAAGCTTAAACCACTTACAGGGCTCAGCTCCATTCATCCACACTGGCCTTACAGACAGCAGGGTCACTTTAAGTGTCACTTACCCATGTGGCCTAGAACAATAGGCAGAACCCAGCTAATGTAAAAAGACATCCCATGAGGTGTACCCTAAAACACAGGAGTTACGTGAAGTTCTCCACGTCTTGTTTATTGCAGCTAGGTCAACCCAGAAGCCAGCTTGGGCAATACTCCAGCAAGTGAGAAAGAGGTAAGAAGCAGATTTAGCCTCAGAACTGCCTCTAAAGCATCATTTAGCCAGGAAATACACAGTCAAGTACACACTTGTGTGTTTGGCTCCGTCAGAACTACTGTTCCATCAGTATTCCCACCATCTACTTCAGGCATCTAACTAAAGTGCTCTGACCTAACCTCTAGACACATCTTGCTGGCTCCTAACTTTGCATTATACTCAAGTTGGACATCTAACATTCATTTTAGAAGATTGTTTTAATAGTGAACCTCACAATGATGTGGTCACTGTGAAGCTTCATGGAATCTGGCTCTAGGTTAAATTTAGTATCTGGTCTGCCCATCTATATGGGCTTACACCTCACTTGGAGAAATCCTTAGAGCTTCTCTCAGTTGCCATTGTTCATGTTACAGTAATTTCCAATAATGCAGGGCAGAACCATAACCACAAACCTTCTAAAATGTTCCTACATGATGAGGTAGGGTTTCTGCATGATGATGTAGGGTTTCTACATGATAATTCAAGTTCCTGCAGACCAAATCTCTTTGAACATTTTTGCTGAGCCTGTAATACTAGCTCATTGTGTGCTTCTGATCCAAATGTGGATGAATTGCCATGAGAAAGGTTTTGCCTTTTCCCCCATCATTCATCTCCACCTGAAACCTCCACGGATCACGCCTGTGACTGTGATGCCAGCAGAGGTTGACACGTAGTCTTAGCTGATCTTTGAAGCCACATTCCGGACACAGCACTAAACATCTCTTACAAGTTTTCCTGCTAGGTGCAGCATGACACCTTGAAAGCTGTTCCTTTCTGCTGTGTGAGACCCAGATTCCTCTGCTGCCAGCAGACACATTTTGTTTTGGACATCCCAAATACGGGTTTAGTCTGATGGCTAAGTTATGAATCATGGATAGACTTTGCATGCCTGACCACAGACTGTCCCTGGCACTCCTACCCACATCATAGCAGCTTGTTTTTTCTCCTGTCTTGCTATATGCTCCCCAAGACACCTGATCCTTAGGCTCCCTCTATAGTAAAGGGAGAGGAATATATTTCTCTGGTGATTACTCTTACTGGATGCAAATCGAGAGCTATATTTTTTCCCACTGATTCCATAGAGACCTGTTGTTCCTACAGCTCCAGCCTGGCTGAGGTTTTGGAGTAAGGCAGAGTAACTTGAAGCACCCATGCTGCAGCCTGCCCAGGAACTACTCCTTCCTTATGTCTGGGTGTTGATGCCAATGACTCTGCAAATGGCTGCCTAGGGCAGAGTGGTAAATAAAAACATTGTAGGTGAGTACACAGAGCTCTCACCTGATTGTTGCTGTATTTCCTCGTGGTTTTTAAACCAGGATATCTGGGGCTCAGGGACGCCACGAACCTGGCATTCCAGTATGGCAGAATTACTGGTGTTCACTGTCTGATCCGAAAGATGCCGCAGCAGGGCTGGTGCCTCTTGAGCTATAAGACAAAATAACATCCTTGATTTATATTCTTGTAAAAGTAGAGGTTTAATTATCTTCCTTACCAGCATTTTACAAATGTTAGGGATTGCTATGGCTCTTCTACCCTGTTCACAGATTTTATTTACCATTCCAGTTTGCTTAAGAGCATTTGGTGTGTACACAGTACTCCTGTGACTCAGCAGCAGCAGGTTATGATGACCAGTGAAGACTCAGTGATGACACTGTCTACAAGATTTCCTCAGTTCCATTACCAACCACATTTCTTTAGTGAAAGCGTTGTGTTTTTATGGAAGGTCAGTTTTGCATCATCAAGAAAAACACATCATGGCACCAAAGTTTGTAACAATTAGCAGGGCACCCTTGTAGCACATTATCTCTGCATCACTGACAGCACCACATGGCTCTGTACACCATGATACTCATGAATGTGACTTTGAAAACTTGCTTAAAGAGTACAGCTACAAAACATATTCAGTAAGATACATCATCTAAACCCAGAAACCATAAGCACAAACCCATTGTGTTATGTGTCCCAAAGTCTTCATAAATTCTTCCACTTCTGCATTTCACATATTTGGCTGAAGGCACCAAGGCCTGGCCAAACCACCCCACAGCCTGCCTGCCAGAGCTGTGTTGGTGAGAAATGCACCCATGTCCTCCGGCATCCCACAGACGCTGGAAATCCTGATGGCAGGGGCCGGAGCTGAGTGCTAATAGGCTACACAACATAGCAACACTGCTCCTGTTTTACTTTTATCTACTGACATTCACAGGAACACAATGTAATAAAACACACTTCCGTGACAATGAGTAGTGGAGGCACATCTCATCAGTTCTGCTTCTGCCCAAAGGCCTCCCAGAAGGGCATTTCAAAACCACTCTATTAACATCATGTTGAAGTCATCTCCGTAAGAAGCAAAACAGCAAAACTTGCTCATCATTATTTCAACCCTTTGCCACTCCTTCTTCTATTTTGTAGAGAGGCAAAGGCTGTTCTGACTTACACCAAGGTATTTGCAACATTTATGCTCATTATATGGCAACATCTTTCACATTTGCAATTCTCACATCATCCTTCTTGCTATTTTGGTCCCTTTAGAACAGTGATGGAGATCCTGAGCAATCTCACAGATGCATATGCTCTGTAGATCCCCTCAAATTCCCCAGTCTTCCATGAACCAATTATTTGCAATCTTTCTCTTCAAGGACACTGCCAGGATCAGCAGTAACTAAGATGGTAAGACATATATCATGAAATATGAAACAAACCAAAACAAAGCAGAAAACAGCTCTTTGCAAATACTTTCTTTCAGACTGCAACAGATACCCACACACCGAGTTCAAGTGTAATAACAGATGAATTTCTGATATTCTGTGTTTGGAAGATTATTCTCTATCCTTTCAGAAAACTTGACTTTCATACATTTCCACCTTCACTATCATTCTGTCATCAGGTGTAAATAAAAACTGCAGAAATATTCAGCACCTGGCTTCCACCAGCTTATGAAGTGTGCATGAATCCCATTGGACTAAAAGCACTTTTAAAGTAGGCTATCTTTGCTGTGCTCTTCCTCCTCAAAATTAATTCCAGCATGGTCATGACTGTGCCATGACCAGTCTGGATGTTTCTGAGCTACAGGTTTGTCATTTCCACAGACAGTTCTACTTTTCATTTACAGTATGAACAATTTTTTCTCTCTTCCCAAACCAGGAATGTTCATAAGCGAGACTGAAGTTCTTCACTCACACACCTACACAATGCCGTGGCCAAGAGTGTTTGCCTTGCAGCCAAGAGGACTGCCCTCTTCTCATTGATAGCTCACTTAGTTTTTGAATGATTCTCATTTTCCACAACACTGGCTATGAGTGGTCACCCTCTGATACACGTCACCCGCTGAGAGGAGCTCCATAGTCCCTGATGGCCAGCCCAGCCCAGCCCTCCAAACTGAAGGCAGACAAGATGACGCAACAAAGGCAAATCACACGTTCTGTGAGTTATTTGTGATTAATTTTAATTTGTTTATAGCCATACACTAAAGATGGGGGTTCATATTAAAAAAATAACCCAACCAACCAACCCCCAAAAAACCCCAACAACCTTTTTTCACTTAAAACTTGAGTTACCATTCACATGCTTTTGATAACTTCACTGCTACAATCAACTGATTGTTCAAGGACTTGCTCAACTTGAGGATTATTCTCTTTTGCAAACCACCCTTTTTCTCCAGTTCTTCTTTTTCAGTGAAGCCAAGAGGGGCAGTTTCCAATGCCCTGCTCCACTCACCCTGAAGCTGAGCGGCTCCCAGCCCACCAACATGCACAGTGCAGGGCTCAGTGCCCGGGGCAGCCTCCTGGGCTCATCCCCAGACCTCATGCCTACCCTCAAACTTTGCTTTGCTGGGCCAAACTCCGCTCTCAGTCACCCCAAGGAACTTCATTGCAGGCAGAGTTTGGCCCAGGGGAGCAACCAGGAAGTCACAGAAGGGAGAAGGGAACACTGGTGTCAGACCACTCAGCCAACCCAGGGTGATAAGGAGGGAAAATCCGCACTCCCAAAAGCAAACAACGGCAAACGAGGGGAAAACTTTACAGTTTGTTCATTTTGGGGTTTACTTTTGCATTCCACCCATTTTTTTTGCCCTGTTATGATTATGTTGTCTGTTCACTTATTTTTATTAATCAGTACAAAAATATAAATACAAGCTTTAATTTTAACCCTTAAAAAAAAAAAAATCATTCACACCTTTCTCCCTACCTAATATATTATACAATAGAAGGCAGAGAAACTCCCCAAACCGATGAGATTCTCCAGTCATCTGAGGACATCAAAAGTGACATCAGTAGTTTTTAATCTGGTCTCCGAGGACTGCTTTCCTCAGATGTTTCTAGCGAGGTTTCTCTGTGCCTCCCAACATGAGCAGTCACACTGGGACGAGAACATCCCTTGCACGGCGTGCCCCTTCAAGCGCTGGTCGAGACCAGGCTGGTAGGACATCCACCCAGCACTGATACGCATCATTGTAATTCACAACAGTTTCACAGAGGAACAATCTAATTGCCACTTTTTTTTTTTCTTTCTTTTTCTTTTCTTTTCTTTCCTTCTTTTCTTTTCGACTCAAACTCATATTGCCTGGCAACTGGCTGCTACAAGTCATTGCACTCCGGCTCCCAAGGCTATGGAAAATTCGTAGCATACTGTCATCACCGCCCACCTTGCCATCAAATGTCTTCTCACAAAACAGTCTCACAAAAAAAAAATAGGGGGGATTCTGTATTGTAATTCTTCTGAAGATTTGCAAATGCTAAAGAACGCCATTGACCCATTTTTCAGCGATCACCAATGATTTTGCTTGCTTTTTAGGCATGTTTTAGAAAACGAGAGAGCCAGATCCCTCTGCAAGGACACATTGTTTCTGGAAGCCATCACACTAATAATGAACAAAAGAGCCACTGTATACAAGCAGGGTATAGGTGACATTTCAAAATATAAATGATTATTCTTTTCTTTACTCTGACAACTTCCAGGTTATCAATTGTTTTCTGCGCATTTTAGGCTCCATGAAACTGGCATTATGGGGAAATGCTATTGTTTACCCTTTCACACTTGACAAAAGCAATTCCCACGTGAAAGACAAGTTTAGCCGTGGGACACAGTCTCGATACCTAAAGGAGGAAATAGGCTGGTGAGTTCCCAAGCACAAGAAACTGTCATGTTGTCACCCTCTATTTTAGAAGCCCAGCCACTTTGTTCCTTCGCTGTAACTATTTTGGTCGCTACGGCCTGTTTTGTTATGGCTTATGTAAATGTTATATAAATGATCGATCATAAGTGTAACCAAAAATAATAAAAGCTATGTATTGTAAAAAAATAAAGTTATCAGATCTATTAAAAATAGCAACTTCTTCCTTATACAGAATTTATAATACACAGAAACACCTCATAGCAAAAATCAGGATGAATGTCAGAAAGGGAGAAACGCTCACAAGGAAGACTTAGGTTGCCCTTGATTCTCCTTCAGCAGTCTGGCTGGTTGTTAATCCCCATAATAAATCCAATTGACATTTGCATACCGAAAGTACGGAGTATTTTTTCATGGCTTCAGTTTGGAGTTTGTATTTTCACAAATGCATTAAACCACTCACTGTGCTGGCTGCAACCTTGTCAGTCGTGTTAGTTTAATATTTCTCGTTTAACAAAATAATCACAACAGTACAAATTCCTGAATCTTCCGGCTAGGAGCAATATTCACACTTTCATCAGTAGCTTTTTACAATAGTGCAGAACTGACTTTAAAAATTGACCAACACAGCAACTGGAAGTCTATCTGGATTTATTTGGAGCAACATGGTTCACGTGTGTCAGTTTTAAAATCACCATTGAATGAATAAATGAAAGAGTAGGCCTGTGCATTATCTCAACAGTTTTATTTCTTCCCTGCATCCTTCTTTTAGAAGATAACTTTTTTTTCCTTTTTTTTTTTTTTTTTAAGATTAATGAACTTTAGTGTAGAAAATAATTTCAAATAAATAAGCATTAGAACTTGCTCAGCAGGTAATATTTATAAGTCCATCAAGATCGGATTAAAATAAAAAATATATAGTCCAGTCAATCTCAAACTGAATCGTGCTCACTCCGCACATTCAAGTTAACTTAAGGAATGTCCATTGTTGACTGAAAACAGCAGTTTTTTAAAGTTAATCAGTTTGTTCAGCTTTGACACCTTTGATGAGGCCGAGATCAAAGTGGAAGAAAAGATTGATCCAAAGTTTTCCTTATCGCTCAGTAGGAGACAGCAAGCGGGGAAAAAAAAAAAGTAACAACATGCAAAATGTAGCACAGGGGATCTTCCAAACCCCGGCTTCCACGTGCCTTGTCAAAGCAGAAAACACCCGTCTGAACTCAACTGGAAGCTCACGTGTTACGATTTTGTTTGCTATTTCCTCCTACGTCCAACCCATGGGGGATTGTGCACCACCTCAGGGCCTGAAAGGCAGCAACAGTAATGAAAATCAAGATGATATGAGACACCTGTTACTGTTTAATGAGTCCTTTAATGTTTTACATTGCTTTGTGTTGTACAATCATTCCTTGTGCTCTTATATTTGAGGATCCGAGAGTAAACAGCCTTTTTGTTGCAGTGCTCACCTCTGATTGTAATGTCTTTCTTTTGAAGCACTTCTTTCCCCGTGTATATGTTCCTTGCTCGGCAGGCATAGGTGCCCGAGTGTGCCAGGGAAACGTCCTTGATGGTCAGAGTGAGGGTGACGGAGTACTCCTTGTTGAGAGACCTTCTTATTTTGGTTTGGTTGTTGACCGTTCTTGGTAAAATCCAAGCAATGTCTCTGTACAGGAATTTGTTGGCCGAACAGGACAGTATCAAATTCTCTCCTTCAATGGGGATTTTTTCCAAACTAATATGGAATCCACTCGGTACGTCTGTCAGAAAGAAAGAGCACTTTTAAGATTATGTGAAATGGATGAGCCAAAATTAACACAGCATATATTTTCCCTTTTATCAGGAAGCCTTTGAACTAACCAATGTTATTGTCTTCCTGCTGCACTCCCTAATCTTTCCTTTCATGAGCTAGGCTCCAGCTATTCTTGTAATTTGTCTTGGAGCTACGAGACACTTGGGCTCAGACATCAGCTGATGTAAACTGAAGTAATTCTTGGAATTAATGGGTCTGTATAAATGTTATGTCACATTAAGGCAGGCTGGGGCAAGGCAGCAAAAGCAGAATTATTTAAAGACAGCACAACGGGACTATGAAAACAGAAGGAAAGTTTGGATCTCAGCTCCAGCTTGTGAACTGCATGAGAGGAAATTAATCTCCAGAGAACGGCAGGAAAATACAGCAGCTCACCATGCCAGGTTATGTTGTTTTCTTGATATTCATAACAATTAGGACAAGTTTTGTCTATTTCTTAAAAATGCTTCAAATCCTGAAAAAACCTACTGAATCTGTGAAAATATGCCTGAGGTTTCCCTTGGAACCTGGGTATTTACCCTTATAGAATCATAGAATCAACAAGGTTGGAAAAGACCTCAAAGGTCATCAAGTCCAACCTGTCACCAAACACCTCATGACTACTAGACCATGGCTCCAAGTGCCTCCATGCATTTAAAGTGTGTCAGCAGCTCCCTCTGACCAGGATGGCCAGCTGTGCAGGAGCATCACAAGGTGAAGATCTCTCTCTATTCAGGCTGCTTGACATTAAACATAGGTGAACAATATTTCCATCTGAGAGAAATTAAGGGTCACTGCAGTAACCATTTACTAAGTGTAAGTATGACTTCAGTTTTCACAATGATTTTTCACAGCATGTAATTCATGCAAGAATAATATAGCCAATAATGTAAAGAGTTCACTGTAACATTATTGCAGCTTCTTCCACCAGGGAAGCAGCACAGAGCAGCAGCAGTGCTGTCCACCTCTGGCAGCAGCCTCCACCTGGGGCTCATGCCTCCAGTGGGGGAGACCTACGCCACTGACCTCAGTGAAAGTAGAAGCAAGTTCCTGAGAGAAAGCTCTTCCAAGTTTTACTCCTAGAGTGCAGCCTCTCTTGTTTTATTTGTAGCCAATATTCTGATAAAGTAATTTCCTTCTTCTTGGTCAAGTGACATTGACTTTGGCTGTTTTCAATTGTTCTTTCACTGATAATTGCTATGGCACTTGGCTGTGAACTTGACTCAAAATCATAAGAATAGTTTTGTCTTTCATAAGGGAGAATTATGCCTTCTTTTCTTGTCTTTTAGAGCATGAACAGCTCAATGCCAACTTTCATTCAGTTCCATGCTTACAAATGTCACTTCAGGTTTAATGTCACATCACCAGGGACATGTAAAGAGTAGTTCTACAGCGAATAACGTTTTCTTTCACTAACCTCTTTTATTGATTAATCTATCCATTAGGGAACTTCTCCCTAAATCCCCACAATGCAAACTGAGCTGCCTTCCCACCCCAGGAATACCGTGAGTGTAGACTGCTTGGTGTTGCCTTTCAAAGTTCTGCCTGCTGAAAGTCTGGCATCAGTTGCTCCCTTTACTATTCTCTTTTCCCCACATAGCCCTGAGTGTTAGACACAGGGTACATAAGCTCCTGCAAGTCCTGGATTGAAATTTCCTCTGACTGGAGCTGCCTCCTAGGGAGAGGCCTGATTTCTGTTGGTTGAACGCAGTGGGAGTAAAGTGTGTGCCTGCCATCAGTTGTAGTTCAAATGCATAGTCCAAAGATCCCCCTAACATAGGCAGTGACACTAACAGATTGGATGTTAAAGCCTGTGTGTCAACTTGTTCCTCTGACAGTTCATTGGGACCCCGTTTCTTCCTGTCTCCATCAAAAGAAACTACAAGAAAAATTTTAAAGATAGTGAACTCAAGTATGAGTGACTACCATCAGCATGCTTTTTGATATGTAAGAGCACATGGTGCCAGATTCTGATCTCAGAGAAGAGCATGTCAACTAGAAGTACTACTGAGATGAACAAAGGGACCAGCATATTTATCCTGTGTTACCAAATGTAGACATCTACCTGAACAGTTGGTTTGCATATGGGCAAAGGTTTGCAGCCCATGGAATGACACAGGCCCCTCCAGAGGGCAATGCAACCTATTGCCTTAGGTTTAGCCCAATTCCAGAGATCCTGATCCCTTACACTTATTTGTGAAGAGATTTTGCATGACCAGCTTAGGCTTAGATACCCATCTTCAAAGCTTAAGTTGGATGAAGTGAATCCTCTGATTTTGCTAAAAAGCACCGAATTCAGACACACTTAAAACCACTAGAGGGTCCACAGTTTTGATAATGGATAAATATTTGGATTAAAGAAATTGCTGTGTCTTTCTCAGAGTACATCTGAGAGCACAGGTCTGAAATACTGGTAATTCTTGGCTTTTGCACATGCCAGTGTTCATTAAAAGCTACAAAGAGCCATGCAAAACCCTTCAGATGAAACTAAGCTCCCCTGAGACTGAGGCAAATGAGCTATTTTTAATGTAAAAGGATGGCGTGCCAACGGAATAATATAGTTGCAACTACTTCCATGTTGTCAGGTCTGAAGCTCTTCCTAGATGTGTCTTCTGTGGAGAAAGACTACTTTCTGAATAAATCCAGGGACAAAGACAAAATGCACAAGATTCCAAGAGAATCATTTGTTTAAAGGCTATGAGTCCCCTAATATATGACACCTCTCACCAATTGTTACAGGCTCAAGCTAACTAAATAACGTGGCTGGGAATAATGTAAAAGGGTTTTATTTACTTTAGTGATTTGAAGCTTCCTGTGGAAATAGCTCCCAGGTTTCCTGATGGAAGATTTTGTTTATCTTTGCCAAGCACCATCAGGAATCTCAAAATAAAATGCGCTTAGTGACACTGGGAAACCAGGGAGATAAGGCAGAGCTGTTCCTGTTTCACCCTCTGTAATTGCAAACACACCCATGGCCCTGCTGTGTGCCAGCAAAACAGCCCAAAATGTAGGGAAAGGGGCAGGCTGGAAGGAAGGGGGCTACCACAGTTAACATTTGGCATGAAGGTGTCACAGATACTGGTTTTGTATCCGTGAGGAGAGAGTTTTCAGAAATCACCTTTCTATATCGCTTTTACATAAGGCTTACAGCTTCTTTTGTGCCCTGAAAAAAAGATTTGCTTGTAGAAATAAGTCAGTGTGGCAATACCCCCCAAAATGCCTTTCATCTGACAGAGGCTATAGGAAAGAAAAGCTACTCCAGAGCCCATGGACTTCATGTCCCACACCCTCAGGCACATCATATAGAATTGTACCACACTCAAACCTCCCAGAGACACAGGCACAAGTTGCACTTAAAGCTCATAAATAATGACATTTACAATAATTTAAGAGTGTGCTTGGTCTTACTGGGTTCTTGCTGATATATACTCTTGCACTTATTTCCTCATATCTACCTTTCCCAAAAGCCACCACCAAACTAGAGTTTCTAGCACAAGTTCTGCCCTTCTGCAACCTTCCCTGTGGTTTCTGCCTATAGAAAAGGCTCTTCACAGCACCACAGCTGCCTCTCTGAAGCACACACTTTGCCTTCATCTGCTCTTTGGAGTCCTTTTGGGCTTGTTCCATTTATAGATGGCAGTAGCTCCTCTTCCTACAGCAGATCACCTTCTCCTGCTTAAAACTTGTCCTAGACACTTACTTCTGTGTGCTTCGGGCTGGCTTCATATGGCGCCAGCAGATCCAACAGCGTAAGATAAACTAGCCCCAAACTGTCACACAAGTCCTGACGTATTGGTTTTGTACTCATCAGAAGGAAATACTTTGCAGTGTCCTGTTCACATCCTTCAAATCCATCAGCATTCAGAGCTCACATATTTTTATTCCCTCAGTGTGTTTTTCAGCAGATTCTGGACATGTTTGTTTCATTGACATGAAACACAGGCTGTTACCCAGCCGCAGCAGTTTGGTCTCAGCCTGATGGAGGGGAATTGTGATTACACCATGCAAGCCTGCCTGGTGAACTATGTGTGCAAAACAGATGAATGAACCTAACTTGATTTTTGCAAAGACAAAACAGCAGTAGTGTCTTCTATCAGTGCAACTGAGTGTCAGTGGATGATCAGGACTTTCCATGTCACAAAACTGAAATGCTCAGCTCCAGGAAGTCAAAGGACAAATACGTTTCAGCTTTACAACTCTATATAGCAAGTTTGCCACCAGCCAAGACATAAAAAATTTTCAAGTGATAATAAAGCTTGCCAGCCCTCTTTCTGAACATCAGCCAAGACAAGAATCTTCAAAGAAAAGTCATAATATTTTGCATCTTCTCATGCAAGCTTTGGTATTAAGGAGAAGGATTTCCTTCTATCCGCAACATCTAAGAATGTAAGATCTAAGCAGGGAAACCAACTCCTTCATGTCACTGCACTAAAACATTTGTAACTGCCATCAAAACATTGAGAGGAAGATTTGGATACAGCAAATGGGGCCCATCAAACTACAGCTTCATTTGGTTTCAGGATCTTCCATCCAGCACTTTGAAGACTGAGCTGCAAGAGCTAGAGAAGGTCAAATTCAGCATTTTCCACATCAAAAGAACAACAGCCTTAGAGAATGAGTTTCAGTGACTGCTCAAAGTTACATATGAAGTTCATAGTTTCATAGTTTCATTCAGGGTTGGAAGGGACCACAAGGATCATCTAGTTCCAACCCCCCTGCCATGGGCAGGGACACCCCACACTAGATCAGGCTGGCCAGAGCCTCATCCAGCCTGCTCTTAAACACCCCCAGGGACGGGGCCTCGACCACCTCCCTGGACAACCCATTCCAGGGTCTCACCACTCTCATGGTTCCCAATAAAGATGATAGTATGACACTACTGGCACAATCATTTATGGAGAGTTGTGTTGCTGTTTAACTTTCTGCCCAAATAGACATAATGTAAGGGTAAGGATGAAAACAAAACTATGATTTGAGAGTGGGGACAGCAGTCACCTTCGAGGTGGCATATATTCTTGTTACATCCATTAACAGAATGTGCAGATGTTCTTGCTTCTGTATTTTAACAAAAAACCTGCCTATGTGTCACTTATCTGTTTATACTTCTCATGCTCATTACTAAATTTCTATATTTATAGATAATTGGCACTTTCTAAATGTAGATGTGTGTTATGATATGAAGTTTTAACAGCTGTAGACACCCACAGGCAAGGCTTGCAAGAAGAAACTACCAAGGAGCACACAGTGGATGCTGCAAAAAGAAATGAGTGCTTGTAGGGGGTGACTCTCTGTCAAGTGGTACTGAAGTGACCATCTGCTGGCCTGACAGGGAGTCAAGAGAAAGATGCTGCCTTCCAGAAGCCAAGGTCCAAGATATTGCTGAGAGAGTGCATCAACTTGTCAAGAGAACAGACTACCATTCATTACTACTCCTTCATGTAGGCATAAATGGCCCTGCAAGTGGGAACCTGGGAAGAATCAAGAAAGATCACAAAGCCCTGGGGGTGCAATCAAAAAGTACGGGTGTCCTAGTTATCTTTTCTGCCATTTTACCAGTTAGAGGAAAGGGTGCAGTCAGAAGTAGGCATATAATGCACATTAACTTCTGGCTACATGGCTAATGCTATCATGAGTCAATTGGTCCTTATGGTGAGACTTCAATTACCCATATTTGTTGAAAAAACAATACAGCATCTCACATGTCCTCCAGCAAGATCCTGGGTTAATAGAGGAGTGCTTCATCTTATAAGTGTTAGATGTGTCAACCAGGAGTAAGGCAGTGCTGGGCTTGCTACTCACAAACCAGGAAAACTTGCTTTGTAATATCTTGGGTTAGTGATAGTCTTGGCTGCAGTGATCACCACCAGAGGGTGGTGGTAAATAGCTCCATCTCAATCTGGCAACCTGCTACAAGTGCGGTCCCTCCAGGGATCAAAATTGGACCCAGTGCTGTTTAATGTCTTCATAAATGGTCCGTATGGATGGAATCAAGTCTACTCTGAGGAATTTTGCTGATGATACTAAGTTGAGTTGGGAAGTGGGCACACAGGAAGAGAGAGACACTCTGCAGAAAGACCTGGATAGGCTGGAAGAGTGGGCTAACAAGAACCTTACGAAGTTAAACAAGAAATATTCAAGTCTAGAACCTGGGAAAATATAATCCAGGTGTGCATCACAGGTTGGAATATACCTGGCTAGGGAGTAGGTGTATGGAAAGGGACCTGGAGATTCCAGTGGACGACAACCTCAATATGAGTGAACTGCTGTGTTGTGGCAAAGCAAGCCAACAGGATGTTGGGTTGCATCAACAAGGGCATCACCAGCAGAGATAAAGAGTCATTATCCCACTCTACTCAGTGTTTGCCACATCTGGAATGCTGTGCTCAGTTTGGTCCCCACTACACAAAAAAACGTTGAGGACAGGCTGGATGGGGTCCAGAGAAGGGCCACAGAGATGATCAAAAGACTGGGAAGCCTGCCATGTGAGGTAAGGCTGAGAGAACTGGTTTTGTGTAGCCTTGAGAAAAGAAGATTCAGGGAAGACCTTCTCACCATGTTCCAGTATTTAAAGGGTGGCTACAAAAAAGTTGCAGTGTCTCTTTTCACAAAGAGTCATGTAGAGAAGATGATGGGTACAAGTTACTCCTGGGGAGATTCCAGATGGACAGAAGAGGAGAATTTTTCACAGTGAGATCAGCTATTGGAATAATCTTCCCAGGGAAGTGGTGAATTTCCCAACATTGGACACTTTCAGAATTCATCTGGACAGCGTGCTGGGGCATTTTGTCCATACCATACTTTTCCCAAGAGAGGCTGGACCTCGTGGTCCCTTCCAACCTGCTGTTCTATGATTCCATTACAACTAGTAAAAATATTCAAAAAATATAAGCTTTGGTCCACAAAATTGGGAAGGGGGGATATTTTTTTTTCAAAGAAGTTTTCTTCCTTCTTTTTTCTTAAAAAACCCCACCAAATTAGTGTGTGCCTACTCTCTTTTGATCTCTCTCAGTAGAGTACCAGAAAGAGTTTCACTAAAATCACTCACCAGAATCATAAGCAAGAGACTGACAACAACAACCAAAAAAAAAGGCCACCAAAACCAACAACCAACCAACCAAAAACCCCACAAAACAACCCAACAAACACATAAAAGAAAGGATGAAAATTATGTTCAAAGATATACCTTAAAATGATTTCCCCCTTTCAGCTCCCACATTATACTATTTGGATTAAAGCATCATAATATTTCAACCTTTTTGTATTTTCTCCATCTTTCTGAATGAATTACATTTCCTTAATGTCTTATCCTCAAAGTATTCATCAGCCTCTGTGCTCTGTGAACTGCCAGTTGGTAAACAGAGCCAAAATAAAATCTTTCACAGGAAAACAAGTCCTTTTGTAATGTCTGGCACACACAGGCATGATACTGCCTCATCATGTGGTAGTTATTCTCAAAAACTCATTGTGCTTTTTTTTTTTTGTGTGTCATTCCTGAAGGCAAACATTTAATAATTTGTTTCTAAAGCTTAAAACAGTAATGGAAAAATAGCTGGAAGCATACTCATACATGCAGCTAACACAACAAAGTCTTCTCAGTGACACAGCTCAAATGATATCCAAGGCTGTCTTTCTTCATAGAGGAAAGAAAACTCTGTAGTTTATTCCCTGCCACTTTTCTACCTGCAAGTTGCCATAGTCCCTTAGAGCTGTGAAGGGCTGCCCAGGTACTCCAGGCATCCCTTTTCTGCCACAGCTCAAATGACATCCAAGGCTCTTTCTTCATAGAGGAAACAAAACTCTGTAGTTTATTCCCTGCTGCTTTTCTACCTGCAAATTGCCATAGTCCCTTAGAGCTGTGAAGGGCTGCCCAGGTACTCCAGGCATCCCTTTTCTGCCACAGCTCAAATGACATCCAAGGCTGTCCTTCTTCATAGAGGGAACAAAACTTTGTAGTTTATTCCCTGCCACTTTTCTACCTGCAAGTTGCCATAGTCCATTAGAGCTGTGAAGGGCTGCCCAGGTACTCCAGGCATCCCTTCTCTGACACCACCCTGCCTACAGATGCTGGCACTGCTCTGGACACTGTATTACGCAACCTTCTGCTTGACAGTGGGATGAGGCTGTAGGCACCATCAATGTCACATATGAAAGTGACTTACTGGCCAGTAAAATTTCATGTAGAGGCTGATTTCAGAGACTAAGTGATTTCAAAGAGGTGATTACAGATTTGTACATTTGTGAGAAAGTTGTGTCACGCTGGATACTTGATGGAGAGATGAGTCATCCACCAAATTTGGTGTCCTTCTTAGAAATCCACACCTGCTACTGTGAAAAGTCATTCCAGGATCACCCCAAAGCATGCTATGAGTTTGCAGGTGCACACATTAAAATTCTCAAACTGTGGCATAGGATAAAGCCACAACAGCCTAACAGTTACACTCTCAGGACCAGGAAACACGTGGAGCTGTAGTGGTGACTGGTTCTTACCTGTTACAATAAAGCTGACGTTTCTTTCAGCTTTTCCCACTTTATTGGATGCCACACAGCTGTAGATTCCAGAAGATTTGGCTTCAGCTACAACAAGAGTGCTAGCAGTCTGCAAAGGAAAGAAGAAATTTAGCTTTCATTGACTCAGGAACTCAACTGAAACCTTCCCTTCCTTTTTTATTTCGATGGTCCCATGACCCACTCTTTCCATTCGTTCAGTGATGGGCACCACTGAGGCTATTTAAGGGAGATGTCGCCATGTACAGTTTTGGAAAGGATGGAAGAATAACAGGAAATAAGCTCCTTGGGTGACCTTTATATTATCAGAGTCATCATAACCAAAAATCTTTGAATGTGTCTTCAGGTTGATTTATCTCTTGCTGCAGAGGTAACGATAAGCTATAAAACATGAAGTGTGACACAGCGTGGTTCATCCAAGGAGATAAACAGCCTGTAGGAGAGCCAGACTGCGACGGGAATAGGGGAGGTGTGCCTCAGGCACTTGTGTAATGGTGGAGGGAAAGTATGTCTGTATGGCACTAAATGCATTTGGTTTCTCTGTCATTTTCTCACATATGTGTCAGGTGAGAAAGGACAGCAGTAAAAGAGATGTTTAGTCATCCCTTTTTGAACTATTTCCTCTTCTTGGACTTAATATTTCTACTAGCAAACAACAATATATTGGCTTTCTTTGTGTGTATCTTATCACCATCTTAAGAGGTTCACCATAAATATTTTCACAAAGTAATATGATTTGCAAGATAAGGCCTTGAGAGACTAGGAACTAACAGCATCTGATATGCCTTAAGAAGTATTAAACTCACAGTAATCATAAAAGTTATACCTTTATGGTGATGGAAAACCACGGTCTAATGGCTTGAGCACTAAATGAAAGAACAAAGTCATGCAGAAACAACTGAAGTATCATTCTGATATGGAGCTGGGACAAGGGGTATGCACACAGAGCCCAGCAATGGGACATACTGTCAGATGGAACTTGAGAGATTAATTTTCTGTATTTCCATCTTAGTTCTTCTGTAAAACAAGTTTTGGCTAGAGTTAGAGGCAGAGCTGGGATTGTGACAAAAGGAAATGGTGTGGCCACAGAATGCCATTGTTGGGAATTATTTGGATTGTCTGAAAACCTTTAAAATCATTTTTGTGCAACTAATACATTCTTTTAAGTCTGCCTGATTGCTAGAGTCCAGAGACGAGCACAAGAGGGTCACTAATAAATAAGGACCAGCTATCTACATTTCTAACCACTGAACATTTGCAATGCTTTTCTATCTCTTGACCAGAGACCTCATGGGTCTCACTGTACTCCTTGTTAAACCCCTAAATAATACAGATCTTCTGGTTTTCCAAAACATACTTTAGTACAAAGTATCTATGACTTTTCCTACTACTTGAGTGATCACATTGGATTCAAGTAATTGGATCTTGGGTTATTTCCTTTAGAAAACTGCCCTATGGCAGATTCAAGACTACAAATGATGCTAACAGCAGCTTCACCCTGTTAAGCTGTCTCAATGGTCAGCTACCTGTCTGCTAACAAACTACATCTCATTTCTAGCTAGAATTTTTCTAACCCACTTTTCAGTCTGTTCTGTGAGATGAAAGAGGTTCAAGTAATACCAGATGGATAATTACAACCTGCATTTAGCCCTTTGCTATATTCAGTAAGCTGACCTCTACAAATTCTTAATTACAAAATGTGGGTCCAGCCCTGCCAGTATTTTGTCCTTCCCTTTGAATTCCTTCCAGTGCTTAAACATAATTCTGTAAAGTGTGAACACAGTGCACAGCACCAGGAATCCTGCAGCTGTTTTATCAATACAGAGTCAGAATAAAAAGGAGTCCCACAACATCTGCCAGAGGCCTAATGTGGGTGGTTAAACACCACTTCTGCCATCCTAGACTTTCCATCACAAAATTAACCTTTGTGTTTTTTGTTGTTAGTTCACATTACCTCATAGCAACTTTGCCCACGTTGGAACAGTTACCTAAAATGCACAATGAAGGAGAATGAAGCTCCTGCTCTTTGACTTCATGGCATTGGTCTATTCTACTATACTCACAACCAGAGTATTTCTGAGCCTGAAAAATACATGTCAATTATTCTTCGGTCAATTACTCCAATGGCTTGGAAAGTTTCTCAGTAGTATCAAACTGTATTTTGTCCTGATGTAATCAGGTATTAGTTTTAATGCATAACTTTGTATCCTATGAGAGTTTTGCTGTTCCAACCCACTGCAATGTGATTATTACTTTGATTACAGTGAAGATGGCACATACAGTTACAGCAAAGCAACATGACTGCTGTTGCTGACCAGGGTGCTAAGAGATTAAGCCTTTTCTTGCATATTAAATGGATCCAGAGAACATTCCCCATTACTACAATTCAGTGGTTTAAACTGTTAGCTTTTCCCCACCATTATTTTGGTTTTGACCAACTTGCACTGTCCAAAATACTCCTCTAGCATGGGCGAAGGATCACTTCCAGCAGGCAACATCTACGCAGCTGAAGGTGTTTGGAGAGCAAGGGATATAAATGTCATGAGCAGGGGCCTTAGTGCCAGAGAGCAACCATTGGTATGTTTACTTGACTAAGACAGAGAAAGCCACAGTGTCCAGGAAAAAGCAAGACTGACTTTGCAACAGAACAGAGTATTTTAGAGACAACATGTCTCTGCATAAATCATTCAGCTTATAAATTAGTCATAAGGATAAGATAACATCTCTTTAAACAGTTTGTGAGCCCTCCAGTGGTGCAGTCTATGTTCTGCATTATGGATGCCAGCCAAAACCCACCAGAGATGCAGTGTGTACAAAACTAAGCCTGGCATGCTGCTCTTTATTGAGCAATTATGGCTATTTGAGATGAGCCTGTGCTGTATGATTTCTCTATGCAGCTATTGCTGCAAAAGGAGCAAGACATAAAGCTCTCACAGCCTTGGATCATCTATCTTTGCAACAGAATCTTTCAGGCCCTGGATTTACAACCACGTTCTATATAGAAATTCTAAACCCAGTTGCCGTGATCAGACATCAGAACAGGGCAAATCCTTTCTGGCATGCTCGGCATCTTGAGCATCAGCTGTCTGCAAAGCCCATTTACCATCAAAGCTTTAATCCTGGATTTCTCATGTCTGCAACCGTCACCTCAACTGAAGCACTGTGCTACCAGCTCATCTCAAAGCAGGGGCTAGAGAAGTAAATCTCACACTGCCGCTGCTTCTGCCAGAAAATAAGAGGCTAAAGCAGAAATCCTGAGAGATGGAAGATGCATTTACAGATTTGTTTGCAGTGAAAACTGATAAGGAAAACACTGGGAGAAAAAAGAGTGTAAAGCAACTGGCATGATCCCTGTGCTTGGAGCCAGGGTGGGGTTGTCTGTCCCCTGGAGGGTGTGCTTGAAATTCTCTTGTCTCAAAGTGTTGTAGATGGAAGATTCCCACTGCTCCAGCTGATGGCAGAGAAGCAAGAGGGTTCAGAAAAAGGTTGGAAACTTGAATCTTGTCTAACTCACAGAAGGCCTCTGCAGACACTGACATGAAGATGCTCCATTCAGAGGTTGGTGTCCTACCTTCTCAAAACAGCCAATACATTTAAAATGCAAAATGCTGCCCTTTCAACATTGAACAGATTAAGGCTATTCTGATAAACCTCGTTGATTCCATCCTGATTGTTCTTTTAAGAACATGTATTGGTTAATATAAATAAATACATACAGAAAAAGAGTATATGCTCTCCTTACCTCCTTCAATTTATCTTTGACTTAAAGGAGTATTATTTAGGAAGACAAATACTGAAATACTGGCAGCACACTACTGGATTGGTCTGCTTATGCCAAAGAGATGATCTGCATGCCTTACATGTTGGCATGCATCAGTGCAAGACACCTGCAACAACAAGCTTCATCTTCAGGACCACCACAGAAGAAACACCAAGCTATCTTCAGCAGCACAACGTGAATATGCAGAGGCAGGCAACCTCTTCCCTGCTGGGGTCAGACAGTCAAGTCACTGCTGTTTAGCAAGCAGAGCTGTTGTTTCCCTCTGCACATTGTGTTGTCCCATTCACGCAGCCCATGAGAATGAATGCAGCTGGCTGACTTGTGAGAAGATCATGCTACAGACAGCAATGGCATGGGCACCCCCTGCCCTATTCCCCAGCGCTGTAAGAAGAGTGAAACAGGGCTCAGTTTAGCCCTCCCTTGAGCACCAAGGGAGGGGATCAATTTCAGGAGCTGGAGAGAGCCACAGCTTGGAAGACACAGGTGCCAATTTCTGCCGGTTTTAATCTCACCAAGAGCTTGGCTCAGCTGGCACCTCCCAGTGATCTGCTTAGCAGTGTTGACAGAGATTCTAGTAGCACTTGGGAAGGCCCCAGGAGAAGTTATAACATGCTGAAAAAGAGGCAAGCTACACTCTTACTGCTATCTTTAGCCTCGTTTGCTAGTAAGATCAGATTGTCTGTCCATCTGTCTGCCAGTATCCTCTACTCCTCCATGTGCTCGGTAGTTTTTTAATTTATTACCCAATTTTAACCAAACTAGACAGAAAAAGATCAAAAGATCTCATGCATTTCATGAAAGTCAGCTGTTGGTAGAGGAGAAAGATTCAAATTACTGCTGTTGAATTGAGCTAAACAGCTTTCTTTTCTGCTTTTGGGTTCCAAACAGCAAATCAGCACAGATGTACTGGCCAGAGACCTGGTGTGTGCAGAGGCTGAGAACTGACTCAACACATGCTGCTTCATCTCATCAGTCCAAGAAGGGCAATGGCATCCTGGCCTGAATCAGGAACAGTGTGGCCAGCAGGAGCAGGGAAGTCATTCTGCCCCTGTACTCCGCACTGGTTAGGCCACACCTTGAGTACTGTGTCCAGTCCTCAATTTAAGAAGGACATTGAGATGCTTGAACATGTCCAGAGAAGGGCAACAAGGCTGGTGAGAGGTCTCAAACACAAGCCCTATGAGGAGAGGCTGAGGGAGATGGGGTTGCTTAGCCTGGAGAAGAGGAGGCTCAGAGGAGACCTTATTGCTGTCTACAACTACCTGAAGGGAGGTTGTAGCTAGGTGGGGGTTGATCTCTTCTCCCGGGCAATCATCACCAGAACAAGAGGACACAGTGTAAAGCTGCACCAGGAGAGGTTCAGGCTGGATGTTAGGAAGAAGTTCTTCACAGAAAGAGTGAATGGCCATTGGAATGGGCTGCCTGGGGAGGTAGTGAAGTCACCATCCCTGGAGATGTTCAAGAGGGGATTGGATGTAGCACTTGGTGCCATGGTTTAGTAGTCATGAGGTGTTTGGTGACAGGTTGGACTTGATGATCTTTGAGGTCTTTTTCAACCTCATTGATTCTATGATTTTATGCATGTTAGATGTTTAGGGCTTGGCACAGAACATGCAGGAGAGATTTTGCATGGTCACACTTTATCAGTCATGTTCAAGGACTGATCCTTCTGACTATCTAGTGCTCCAACTTTATGTTGAATGGTCACAGTTTTTAATACTGTGTACGGTTAGCACAGGTCAGGTTGACTATTCAGTGCCAGCCAAACCAGAGATGGAGAAAGGCAAGCCTACCTTTGGTCATGCAGAATCCTGTTACAGGGTCATTACTTTCCATTTTTCCTGGAGTCAAGTGGCTTTGTCACTCACAAGGGATGGGACCACTACAAACTTGTGTTAGTAAGGTGCTTATGCAGTGGAAAGCAAGTCCATACAGATATGTATGTAGATACACACACCCATATACATATGAATGACAAACCACAACTAATCTTTATATAAAGCTCCTGGAGCTCCTGGCACATTGTGACACAGACTCAGCTTCTGTGGAATATGTTATTGTCAGTGGGACACCAGCATTTGCTAGAAGCAGAAGGATGAGGCAGTCAGGGACCTTCTGTTCCCATACAGGTTCTCAAAAATGTGGGTCTAGTAGGCTATGTCCCCAAAATAAGGGAGTGTTGTCCCACTTACCTGAACTTTTCACTCTATTCAATTGCCCTACCTCCTGTCTACTGCCTCCTTTCCTGGGATTTATCACAGAACAGAATTACAGAATCATTATGGTTGAAAAAGACCTTTGAGATCATCATTCCAACTGTACCATGACCACTAAACTATATCCTGAAGCACCACATCTATGCAGTTCCTGAACATCTCCAGGGGTGGCAATGCCACAACCTCCCTGGGCAGCCTGTTCCAATACCTCACCACTCTTTCAGTAAAGAAATTTTTCCTTCTATCCAATCTAAACCTCCTCTGGCACATCCTGTCTCCTTGGCCAACACTTTCCACTCTCTCCTATATCTGAACTCATCTTCTTGCCACTCTTCTGTGCATTTTCCACACCCAGGATCTTTGTCCATTGCTCCTGCAGCTCCCTGTCACTTGTACTCCTGTACAAGAAGTACTGACTCCTGCACTCCTTGTCCTTTGTAGAATACAGAATACAGAATTAACCAGGTTGGAAAAGACCTTTGAGATCAGCAAGTCCAACCTATCACCCAACACCATCTCATCAACTAAACCATGGCATCAAGTGCCTCATCCAGTCCCCTCTTACACACCTCTAATGATGGTGACTCCACAACCTCCCTGGGCAGCCCATTCCAATGGCCAATCACTCTTTCTGTGAAGAATTTCTTCCTAACATTCAGCCTAAACCTCCCTTGACACAGCTTGAGACTGTCCCCTCTCATTCTGAGACAGGTTGTCTGGGAGAAGAGACCAACCCCCACCTGGCTACAACCTCCCTTCAGGTAGTTGTAGACAGCAATAAGGTCTCCCCTGAGCCTCCTCTTTTCCCGGCTAAGCAGCCCCAACTCCCTCAGTCTTTCCTCATAGGGCTTGGTCTCCAAACCTCATCAGCTTCATTGCCCTTCTCTGGACACATTCAGCAACTCAACATTGTTCCTAAACTGAGGGGCCCACAACTGGACACGGGACTCAAGGTGTGGCCTAACCAGTGCTGAGTACAGGGGCAGAATGACCTCCCTGCTCCTGCTGGCCACACCATTCCTGATACAGGCCAGGATGCCATTGGTTTTCTTGGCCACCTGGGCACACTGCTGGCTCATGTTCAGCCTACTGTCAACCAGCACCCGCAGGTCCCTTTCTGCCTGGCCACTCTCCAGCCACTCTGACCCCAGCCTGTAGCACTGCATGGGGTTGTTGTGGCCAATGTGCAGAACTCAGCACTTGGATGTGTTAAATCTCATGCCGTTGGACTCTGCCCATCTGTCCAGCCTGTCGAGGTCCCTCTGCAGAGCTCTCCTACCCTCCAGCAGATCAACACCTGCCCCCAGCTTGGTGTCATCTGCAAATTTACTGATGACTGACTCAATGCCCTCATCCAGATCATTGATGAAGATATTGAAGAGAATGGGGCCCAGCACTGATCCCTGGGGCACACCACTAGTGACTGGCTGCCAGCTGGATGTGGCACCATTCACCACCACTCTCTGGGTTTGGCCCTCCAGCCAGTTCCTAACCCAGCACAGAGTGCTGCTGTCCAAGCCAGGGGCTGACAGCTTGGCCAGGAGTTTGCTGGGGCTCGGTGTCAAAGGCCTTGCTGAAGTCCAGGTAGACTACATCCACAGGCCTCCCCACATCCACCAAGCGGGTCACCTGCTTGTAGAAGGAGATCAGATTGGTCAGCTGGCTGGGCCTGGTCCCTTGGCCATCCTGTAAGTGCTGTGTGATTGCACTCAAGATGACCTGTTCCATGATCTTGCCTGGCAATGAGGTCAGGCTGACAGGTCTGGAATTCCCTGGTTCCTCCTTCCAGCCCTTCTTGCGGATGGGCATCACATTGGCCAGCTTCCAGTTGTCTGGGACCTCTCCAGTGAGCCAGGACTGGTGGTAAAGGATGGAGAGTGGCTTGGCCAGCTCATCTTCCAGCTGTCTCAGCACCCTAGGATGGATCCCATCCAGTTCCATGGACTTGTGGGGATCCAAGCAGCTAAGCAGGTCTCTAACTGCTTCCTCCGAGATCACAGGGGAAATATACTGCTCCCTGCCTCCATCTGCCCGCTCAGGAGGCCAGTTGTCTGGAAGACAACCTATCTTGCTGTTAAAAATTGTGGCAAAGAAAGTGTTAAGTACCTCTGCCTTTTCCTCATCTTTTGTTACTATGTTCCCCTCCGTATCCACCAAGGAGTGGAGCTTCTCCTTGCCCCTCCTTTTGCCATTGATATATTTATAGAAGGATTTTTTGTTGTCCTTCACAGCAGAGGCCAGTCTAAGCTCTAAGTGGGCTTTTGCCTCTCTAATTTTTTTCCTACATGACCTGGCAACATCCTTGAACATTTTATGGGTAACCTCACCTTCCTTCCAAAGATGATACACCCTCTTTTTTCTCCTTAATTCATTCAGAAGTTCATTGCCCATCCAGGCTGGCCATCTGCCCCAGCGGCTCATCTTCCAGCACATTGGCACAGCCTGTTCCTGCGCCTTCAACCAGTTCTTCCTTGAAGTATGTCCAGCCCTCCTGGACCCCTTTGTTTTCAAGGGCTGTTTCCCAAGGAACCTTCTGAGTTAGTTTCCTTGAGTAACCTGAAATCCACCCTCTGTAAGTCCAGAGTGAAAATTTTGTTGCTGCCCCTCTTAGCTTGACTGTGTATTGAACACTCAATTATTTCATGGTCACTGGACCCCAGACAGCCTCCAACCACCGCATCTCCCACCAGCCCTTCTCTGTTTGTAAAAAGAAGGTCAAGTAAAGCCTCACCCTTGGTAGGCTCACACAGCAGCTGTGATAAGAGACTATCCTCCATACACTCTAAGAACCTTCTAGACTGCCTTCTCTTTGCTGTGTTAAGTTCCCAGCAGATAACTGGCAGGTTAAAATTGCCATAAGAAGAAGGTCTGGTGATCTTGAGACAGTCTCTAGCTGCTTATGAAATAATTCATCAACCTCTTCATCCTGGTTGGGTGGTCTATAACAGACTCCAACCAGGACATCACCCAAGTTAGCCTTCCCTCTAATTCTCACCCATAGGCACTCAACTTGATCATCCTTAATCTCTAGTTCCATGGCATCTAGAGCCTCCGTGACATATAGGGTTACCCCTCCACCCCTTCTCCCTCACCTGTCTCTCCTGGAGAGCCTGTAGCCATCAATTACAGTGCTCCAGTCATGTGAGTCGTCCCACCATGTTTCTGTGATGGCAACTACATCATAACTTTCCTGCTGTAACAAGGCTTCCAGCTCTTCTTGTTTGTTACCCATACTGCGTGCATTAGTGTACATACACCTCAGCTGGGCTGCTGGTTTCATTCCTGACTCCAGCTTACCACCCTCAGACTCCTGTCTGTGGGGACTGGTTTCAGCCCCTTCCCCCTTCAAATCTAATTTAAAGCCCTGTCAATGAGTCCTGCCAACTCCCTTCCTAAAACCCTTTTCCCTCTGTGGGATAGGCTATTCTCATGCGCTAGGATCTTTCTCCCCCTCTGGGACATATATGCTCCATCTGCTGCTAGTAGACCCTTGTATTCCTGTACAAGAAGTACTGACTCCTTTCAAAGCTGTTGATAAACCATTGTGCCTGCACACATGGGAGAGAACACGTGCCTGATGTGTATGCAGTGATACCAATGAATATAGCAGCTCTTTGGACCTCGTTGTTGCAGACCATTCACAGACTGACAATTTAAAAAAGTATTGATCATACTAGTACTACTACTACTAATAATCAGTATTAGTCCCAAGTTATACATAGCAGTTAACCTTGGCTGGGAACACTGAGAAGTGATGGCTTTAAGCAGCTGAATGACAGGGCAGTGTCTGCGATCTGTTTACATGATAAGCCTAAGAATAGCCCAGCTTTGTAGGAAGTCACTGAAATGTCCAACAGAATGAGAATGAAAACTTCGGGTGGGGGAATCAAATCCCTTCAAGAGTTGTCTCGTGATTAAGTATTACAGCTTATGTTACAAAGTTCTTCCATTATACCACTCAAGTTTCTCAATGTCTGTTTGGAAAGGCTTCAGCGGAAATGTTGCTAAAACACTGTCATGCTT
The DNA here is from genome assembly GCF_026170545.1 of Melanerpes formicivorus. Classification (NCBI taxonomy): domain Eukaryota; kingdom Metazoa; phylum Chordata; class Aves; order Piciformes; family Picidae; genus Melanerpes; species Melanerpes formicivorus. The sequence goes on along the minus strand of NW_027142353.1, from coordinate 53,272,052 downwards.
TCTCTGTCACCAGAAGAATAATGTAGCATAGGCTTCCTGCATTACTTTAACCAGACAGACAGAGAGTCTGAGGGTTTTCTAACTTTAAAGATATACTTGGGGCCACCTTGATAACCACAGACAAACAAACAAACAATCAACATACCACAGCAGAAAAGCCAAACTGGAGGAACTTGAATGATGCACATACAGGAAGGAAACAGAAGGAACTGGTACAATGCCTTTAAGCAAGGTGGAAAAAGCTATCTTGATGGCTAAAAAAACTCCTTTTGACTATTTCTTGTTCATCTTTTTCCTTGATTACAATAATCTTATCCTGTGTTCACCCCCATTTCTCCTTTCCTACCAAACCAAATATTCTGTTTATTTAAGTTTCTTCATCCATTTCCTACTGTTCTGTCTCCTACATCTTTGTTGCCTTCATTGAGCTTTGAGACTGTTTTTACCAAGCTTGCTATGCTTGGATGTGGAACTGAGGTAGACACTGTTTAGACAGCAGGACTCTGTTGATGTTGAAGTGCCTCAGAGGGCTGTTTGTAGCTGTTTGCAGCAGCAGAACTGCTCACAGTAGCAGTACATCAGAGCCAGATGCTTGTGATGACATGCTGCATTCAGTAAGTTCAGTGCTATTAAGTTTTACAATAGCCCAGCAGAAAGGCTTTGTCTGAACTGTGACTCTGAGTTTGCTCTAGAAGACCAAGAATGACTCTTGGACTGCAGAGACTGAAAATCTATAGACTCCATGGAAAAACAAGAAAAAAATCCTGCATGCTCATGCAATTCATGGCTTGGCTGGGAACCCAGGATTAGAGAGCATTTTCTACTCACAACAGGAATTCAGCTGTGCTTGAAAAGCTACAGAAGAGCAGCAGAAATCAAGAAATCTTAGGAAAGCCGTCCATAAGCTGAGCAAAGAGATTGTTTCATTGACCTCCCATGTGCTGTAGGCACCAGGAAGAGCAAAGCAATGAAAGGCAGACCTTTCTTAGTTTAACTAAATTGCCTTGCAAGGAGAACCACTAAGTTTCCCTGCAAAACTTTCCATGTAACACATGCAGAGACCATTCCTTGGTTCATTTCTGGGCATATTTTTTACAAAGGGCTACCTGCCAAAGACTTCAAACAAAACCTGCAGTTCTGCTGCAAGGACCCATTATTAGCATCTTCCTCCAGGGAGGAATTTATTTGCTGTTGACTGGAACTTGCTTTGACATTTCAGCCACTCCTCTTCCGCTGTCTCCAAAATGCATGGTACACAAGGAGAATGAGATCTGGTCGTTAGACAGCTCCTTCTGCACCCTGAAAACAGGTAGGACTTCACCCATAGCATGACTAGATGTCTTCTGGAAAATAACTGGTTCTTATCATCTTTTGGTCATCATTCTGCCTTTGGAATAGATTGTGTCTTCTTGTGCCTGAAATTATTTCCCTTTCCTCCTTCAAATCCCTCCTTATATCTCTTTTTTTTATGTTTTCCTACAATAGTCTCCCCAAGGAAGCTGCTTTCTCCCATCTTTGCCTTGATCTTTAAGCACGTAAAGGTGGCCAGCTAAATAGAGCAAATGCCTCACTGGGATCCAGCCTGTTCCCATGTGCTGGAATGGTGCCATGAACACCTGTGGTACTTTCTAAATAATACAGCAGCAGGAGAAAATGCAGTCCCAGGCTTGATCCACACTCATATGCAAAGCCCTACTTATTCTGTGGTGTGTGAAAGGGCCCTAACCTGAGAATAATCAGTGTTTATACCCGGTTTTGTATGCAGAAGACTGAAGGCAGACATCAAGGAAAGGAGATCTGCATCCTCAATGCCCTTAGAATGACAAAAAGCATTTCAGTGTTCTTAGAAGTGAGAGGCCTAGAGTAAGGTAGGCTTTAAAATGTCTGCCTTCATCTGTTACTGCCACAAATCATACTAACCTGTGAAATCAGGCGCAGTGACGGCCGCATAGCATTATGCATCTTCAGCTGAACGCCTCACAGACTACCCAACCACACCAAATTGGTCTCATATCTAACCCAGAACAGTGCAGCTGGTTTAGGGCATCCTTAATTTGAAGGTTTTAATGGATGGACAATCCACCATGGTCCCCAGCAAATTCATCTCACTGTCTTTCTCTCACAGAATTAACCAGGTTGGAAAAGACCTTCAAGACCATCAAATCCAACCTATCACCTAGCACCATCTGATCAACTAAACCATGGCACTAAGTGTTCATCCAGTCTCTTTTTAAGCACTTCCTGTGATGGTGACTCCACCACTTCCCTGGGCAGCCCATTCCCATGGCAAATCACTCTTTCTGTGAAGAATTTCTTCCTAACAACCAGCCTAAACCTCCCCTGGTACAGCTTGAGACTGTGTCCTCTTGTTCTGGTGCTGGTTGCCTGGGAGAAAAGGCTGACCCCCACCAATAAGGTCTCCCCTGAGCCTCCTCTTCTCCAGGCTAAACAACCCCAGCTCCTTCAGTGATCACAGGGCTTGTGCTCCAGACCCCTCACCAGCTTTGTTGCCCTTCTCTGAACATGTTCAAGCAACTCTTGAATTGAGGGGCCCAGAACTGGACACCAACAGACTACAGGCATGGCCCACAAAGGGATGCTCGATGGATTAGACACTTAACATTGAGGTGGTGAAAGCCACTGGGACAGCCATCATGCTGTCTCTAACTGAGATCTCTCCTAAACTTTGCTTTTGCAGTTTGGATTCATTTGGCCCTTTAACATTTTTATTGCAAGAAAAGACCTGGCCATCTAATAATCTAGGACCACATCTGTGAATAAACTCTATAATGAGAATAAATTGTTTAATTCTCATAGGAAAAACAACAGGAAATTGTGCAATGTCACAAAATGAAGCAAAGATGGCCTGGAACCCTGCCCCTGTGTTCCTGAACTGCCCCAAAATACTACAGACCAGCTTTAAGAGAGCAGAAATGGTGAATCCTGTGATACACTCTCTTTGAGTGCCTCACAACCTTACTATGATTGCATGCAGAAATAAGTACATCTCTACATCTCAGCAGACAAATCAGTTATTTGTATACATACAGCTCTTCAAACCTAAACAATATAAAAATACTGGCTTCTTCACTGTTGTCCCATCAGCACCTTAGAGTGGTTTTCAACACAGGCTGTCACACAGAAAAGAATCATACCTTATTTTTGCCCTCTATTACAGCTGTTCTCTCAGTGATGCTCTGGATCCTGTTTCCCATGTTGCTGCCAGCTTTCAGGATGAAAGAGCCATCAGTATAAAAGCAAAATCCATGCCTGAAGACAACAAAAATTGAAGTTTTATGGATTTGGTGACAGAGTGAAGCATTTAACATGCAACACAAAACAATTATTTTGGAAACAGTGATAAGCTAGGGAAGCTGCAGGTGCTGTGATGACCAGACAAGTACAGTTAACTTTTCATTAAATCTTGAAGTTTGGAGCCTGATGCAGCCTGATCTACTTCCATAACCACTCCTTGAGTATTAGCTCTCTGGATTAAGTGCTAACATTCAACCCACTGTGGACTGGAAGGTCAAAATTTACAGTCAGAGCCTAATTGTTGGGATGTGCAAGACCAGCATCTCATTTTCAATGCTCCTGTTTTTAGCCATTGTCATGTACCAGGCTTGGCTTCAAACACAAGTTCATACTACTTTCAGCCTTAGATTCAACACTACTTAGATCTGTTTCAAGCTCCATGCATTGGATGCTGTTTCACTGTGTGCAGAGCCTTTTTGCCATCATGCAAAAAAGTGCACGTTCTCATTTCTGAATGTTTTCTTTAGTTCATTTGACAAAATGGCAAACTCTGATATAAATATTGGAGTTCAATGATTATAAAACACGAGCCATAATCCTGCAAATTAGCAAAATAAAGTTAAACTATACCTAATTGCCAAAGGGATTTAAATGTTCATTTAATCTGCAAAAAAAAAATCAAAGCCATGTTAATGAATGGAAATCTCAGGGAAAAAAATGTTTTTGCCTTATGCAACAAATTGGCTTCTAATCAGAACATTCAGGTGGGGTCATGGTAGAGCTAATTTCTTTCCCAAAGCCTAATTTGGTACACATGGAAACAAAAACATTGGAATGCTTCTTAAATTATGTCTGTCCCTGTTCTTCTTTGAGGATATCTAGTTTTGCTTTTCTTCCAAGATTTTTTTGTTGCATGTTCAATTCCAGCTTCATCAGTACAACTTAGGCCTTCAGCAAGGGCTGGCTCTTTCGGATATGATATGTTCCTTTGATCCTCCATGGATTTGAAAGATAATGGCAGTATTATCTGTAATCAAATAGTTCTGACATCTATACCAGCTGTTTGGAGATATGACCTCTAAAGCCCACTGACTGGGTAATGACATGTGATGCAATCCTGACCAAAGAATGAGGTTCATTTCCCTTCAGCTAGCTGTGCAGTTTGCTTAAACTTTGTGTTGTTTATAGTATCAATGGTACACTCTTTACATGCTTGCTTTCAGTTGTGCAACTTTGCGTCAAACTGCCCAGGCCTTAGCAGATATTACAGCTTAAAGAAATTATGATATGTAAACTAACTTGGGCTGTAATCATGAACACAGAGATGATCCCCTGCCCAAATTTCTTAGCTCGTATTGAGATGCTTAGTGAGCTGAAAAAGTCAGAAAACAGGGGAAGGCCTTAGTCTATAACAGGAGCAGTGTGACCAGCAGGAGTAGGGAAGTGATGGTGCCCCTGTGCTCAGCACTGGTGAGGCTGCACCTCAAATACTGTGCTCAGTTTTGGGCCCTTCACTACAAGAAGAACATTGAGATGCTGACCAATCTCCAGAGAAGGAGAGCAAAACTGGTGAGGGGTCTAAAAAACAAGTCTTACAAGCAACTGCTTACGGAACGAGGATTGTTTAGTCTGGAGAAGATGAGGCTGAGGGGAGACCTCTACAACTACCTGAAAGGAGCTTCTAGACAGGTGGCAGTTGGTCTCTTCTCCCTAGTATCAGGTGATGGAAGAGAGAAAATAGCCTGAAGCTATGCCAGGGAAGGTTTAGCATGTGTAGTGAGGCAGACTTTTTCACAGAAAGTGTGGTCAGGCATCAGAATAGGTTGCACAAGGATCTGGCAGAGTGACCAACTCAGTAAGTGTTCAAAAAATGTGTAGGCATGGCACTTCTGGACTTGGTTTAACGGCCATGGATGGTGGTGCTGGCTTGATGGTTGGACTCAACGACCTTAGAGGCCTTTTCTATGATTCGTGTGCAGAATAGACAGAGAGCAATAGAATGGCAAGAAAGCCCTGTATACACAACCCCTTTTTCGACACTCTGATTTAAAAGCCAGCTTCTGATTGTTGAGGGCAGGGTGGATTAAAGACAGCTGCATTAAGACACACAGAATCACAGAATTGTCAGAGTTGGAAGATACCTTGAGAATCATCTAGTTCCAACCCCCCTGCCATGGGTAGGAACACCCTCCACTAGATCATGTTGCCCAGAGCCACATCCAGCCTGGCCTTAAAAAAAAAAGGTATGGGGCTTCCACTACCTCCCTGGGCAACCTGTTGCAGTATCTCACCACCCTCACAGTGAAGAACTTCTTCCTGATGTCTAATCTAAATCTACCCTCCTCTAGCTTGGATCCATTCCCCCTAGTCCTGTTACTACCTGACACCCTATAAAGTCCCTCACCAGTTTTCTCGTAGGCCCCCTTAAGATATTGGAAGGCCACCATAAGGTCTCCTTGGAGCTTTCTCTTATCCAAGACAGTTGATGCTGAGTTGTTGCTGAGTTGATCTTGATGCTGTGTTGCCGGAATATGTCTAGAGAAGGGCAACAAAGCTGGGGAGGGGTTTGAAACACAAGCCCTATGAGGAGAGACTGAGGGAGCTGGGGTTGCTTAGCCGGGAAAAGAGGAGTCCCAGGGGAGACCTTATTGCTGTCTACAACTACCTGAAGGGTGGTTGTAGCCAGGTGGGGGTTGGTCTCCTCTCCCAGACAACCTGTCTCAGAATGAGAGGTGACAGTCTCAAGCTGTGTCAAGGCAGGTTTAGGCTGGATGTTAGGAAGAAATTCTTCACAGAAAGAGTGATTGGCCATTGGAATGGGCTGCCCGGGGAGGTGGTGGAGTCACCATCACTAGAGGTGTTTAAGAGGGGACTGGATGAGGCACTTGGTGCCATGGTTTAGTTGATGAGATGGTGTTGGGTGATAGGTTGGACTTGCTGATCTCAAAAGTCTTTTCCAACCTGGTTAATTCTATTCTGTTTTACTCCCCAAAGTGGGAAAGGATGAAAAGTTGGTGATGTGTTCAGATCGGAAAAAAGGTTAAAAATTATTCAGAAAGACAGGTGCCATTAGCACTTTAAGATGCCTGGTTCTGTAGCAAGACTAGAACACAGAAGATAGAATAATGCTGGTAAGCTGATAACAGTTCCACTCCAAAGCAGGTATCAAAACTTATTTCATGATGCCAGTACTGTAGGCACAAAACCAGGCAATACCTAAGGCACATCCTTTTCTCAGGCAATCTCTGTACAGGAAGACAGAGATCCCAGAATCTCATTTCACCCATACTGAAAAATTAGTTAATTTTTTTGTGTCTTTTCCCCACAGAATGAATTTATATTTCTTTGTTCCAATGCTAAAAAATCTATGCTCCTTACTGCAGAAGCCCTTACAGAGAACCAAGTGCAGGACTTTTCAGGGTGTCAGGTAGTGATAGGACTAGGGGGGATGGAAAAAAAATAGAAATGGGTAGATTCAGATTGGATGTTAGGAAGAAGTTCTTCACCGTGAGGGTGGTCAGATGCTGGAACTGGTTGCCCAGGGAGGTGGTGGAAGCCACATCCCTGGAGGTTTTTAAGGCCAGGCTGGATGTGGCTTTAAGCAACCTGATCTAGTGTGAAGTGTTCCTGCCCATGGCAGGGGGGGTGGAACTAAATGATCCTTGAGGTCTCTTCCAACCCTAACAATTCTATGATTCTATGTTGTGGTAAAGGTCACAAAGAAGTTATAATGCTTGTTAAGAAACTGCTTGTGGGTCTTCGAAAGGCATCTCCAGTCTCCTTTCTTGCAGCTCTGCAGTCTCCAATCATAATTGCCATCATATTTGTCCTCATAATCCCTTGAAAAAGACTGTATATATTTAAGTTGCAGTGTCTTAGGGATGAGATCAGTTTTATCTCTTTGCTGATGTTTTAGCACAGTGAGGCGCTGACTACTTATTAATAACATAATACAAAACACCATCATAATAACAAGAAAAACACATGTAAAACACTAGATGAAATATTAGCCCTGGAGACATATATGTGAACTCTACTGACTTCACATAGCATACTATCTCCAAATTGCTGCTTGTAGTGCTAGTGCAATGACAGTAGAAAATTGAATATGGTTAGTAGCTGTTGTCCATGGCTTTAATGAAAAACGAGTTACAATCAAGCAGAGAATATATTATCTAACAACCCAAGGCACACAACAGGAGCTGGAAGTGCTGTTGGATGTGCCACTTCAGCTCCACGGTCTGCTGGATCAGCAAACATTTGCAAATCAGCTGCACTGCAGCTGCCAGGCAAAGTCTAGGACAAGATTCAGGCTCATCCCTTTGGACGCAAAACCAGATGCTTTCTCTTCTCAGATGTCAAATGCTCTCAATTTGACCTTAAATACAATATCACATCTTAGGGACAGCACACAAGCCACTTCCAGTATTCTGAGATGGTTACTCAGGTCAGTGTTTGGTCATCTTGCCCCTTGATGCTGCCAGTGATGCCATGTGAAAGCCACTACTTAGGCCAGCAGCATCAAGAAGAGATGGGAAAGGGACAAATGGGAGTAATTAAGAGTCTTGCCTCCTAATCTGACTTCAGCTTCTAACAAAAGGCATTTTGTAACAGAAAAGGCTCTGCTGCACTTAGATGCAGTCATCAAACCAAATATTTGTGCTAAGCACAGATGCTTGGAAAGAAAGAGAGAAAAATGAAAATATAAAACTTTGCTCTGGCTAGGACCAAAACACACAATCATCTTCCCGTTAATTCAATTGATGTTGCACTGCATGTGTCCTCAGATAACATCAGCTACATATTTTTCTGCCTTATAAAGAAATTACAGGTTTAAACCATCCACTCAGTCAAATAGCAAGGGTATCCTATTTTTAGCAAGAGCTGTCTGTGCTTTCAGGGAAATCCCACTGAATTTTGGGTATCTGAATCTTACTCCACGTCTCTGGAGCACATGAATTCCTTCAGTGTTGTGTCGTGGGACGAGCCTTCCTTGCGCTGCATCTTCAGGAAAGCTTACACCAGGGTTACCGCCAGGTTAATGAAAAAGCACACAGTGTGCACAGAGATTGATAAACAAGCTAACATCTGCTAGCACATTTCTAAGCACTTCTCATACCTGTGTCCCTGCAGATCTTTCCACGTCCCTGTTTTGTGGGTGCAACTACGCACGTGCAGTGATCCTATATAATAAATGCTAAGGGCGTACACGTACAAATGTATGTTTGTAAACATTATGCAATGTGACAGCAAGGTAATCAGACCCTGCTGCCTTATTTGAGTGCTGGGGAAAGCACAGTAATCAGGTTTCTCACTCCTGAAGCAGTTTTTTTCCATATGCCTGCGTGCGTGCTCGCATGCGCGTTTGCCCATGTGCACACCCCCCCACCTGCACAGGCAGGCTTCATCCCTTGTGCTGAGGGCCTGAGAATGAGCCTATGCCTTTGTAAAACAGAAGCCATTCTCCTAAAGATTCCGAGGGAAGGCTAGTATGATGGGAAGGAGGGCTGCAAGTGGCTTTGCTGGTGCTGAGGGCCAAGGAAGGTGGCAGCACAGGCTGCCTGCCCAGCTGCCTGCAGTGTTGGGCGAGCTCCACCAGCAGACCTGCTCATCACCATTAGCTTTGGGAATTCACACTTCTTTGGAAGAGCTGTTTTATGCAACCAGAAGTTAAGGTCAGTTTCATATAAGTTCTGTGATGTGCAAAGCTGGCACAGGCAGGGGCCCTAGAGAAGTGGCCTGGGGGAGGGGAGCCAGCCTGCTTCTCAAGAATACATCAAGCCCTTGAGGAAGCAGAGTGTGCCATGTTTGAAGATGCAAAGATAATCACAGTGCTGGGAACCGTCTTGTGTAGCGGAGGAAGCCAAACAACAAGAGGAAAGCAGCATATGCTCCTGATTTCGCACAGGAAGCTAGCAGCACCTCCTGCCAAAGTGAGATAAGAAAACTCCCATGGCCTATTCTGGACAAGGCCATGGTTATCAACCTTAGCTTCACACTGTCCTCACTCTGCACTGCAGCCCTCTCCCTTTCCTAATGAGTTTCAGAGCCCTCACCTTTATTAGCATACAGCATGCCAAGCACAATAGTGGGGTATATTTATAACTATGGACAGGGAAAAGTTTCCAGGGTAAGAGTGTATTTCATGTCATCTTGATCTATTTCACTGAAATAAAACTAGAACCAGCTCCAAGCTGGTCCTGCCTGTGAAACTACTGGTCTCAGAACAAAAGTGGTTTTGTTGTCATTGCAACAATTCATAGCAGAGTATAGGAGCTAAGGTAAAAGATTTATCTAATTATTCACAGGACAGATTCAACCTCCTCTGTGGCAGGCAGTCCCAAATGAAAGCGTGAAACTCTGTTTCTGTCCAGACATAATCTTGCCCATTCTGGAGACAGTCCTGCAATTTGTGGTTCAAGCAGTACAGTGACAAATACCAGTGGAAGAGCCCAAATCCCCATATCAGTTGGAAAAATACTCATCTTCTGCCTCCTCATCTTCTCAGCTCATTCCTCCCAAGCCTTCCTGTGTGATGCCAGAGGCTATCACAATCTTTCCCTCCCATAAGAGAGCATTTCTCTTGGCACAGCAGCTGGCAGCCCGAGTGACGCTTGTGTTTACTGAGGTAGTACTTGGCAGTTGCGCCAGTACTAGAAGCAAGAGGAAGCCATCCTGTCACTGAAGGTGACCATTTTTGAGAGTGATTAATGGCAAGTACAGTATTTTTCTCAGCATCTATTCTTCTGTTAGGACAGCAATCAATTCCTAGCAGCATCATGGCAATGTTATTACAAATTCAAGTTGAGCTGACTCATCTTTCATGAGGCAGTGGTGATGACTCTGACTTTAAGACAGGAACTCTGGAAATTCCTGGAATTGTAAAGGATATATAGGAATGGTTTTCCACTTGAAAGTTATCAAAAATATCTGAAGGACATGGGCCTTGCGTGCTCTGTGCCTTGGAGTTCAGTGCTGTGTGATTGGTAGCATAGGGCTGGTGTAGCCACATGTCTTAGGGTGTATTGAGTAGATTTGAGGCAGGAAACAGAGAGTGACAATAGTAGCAGGGAGCATGTACAGATTGTGAAATGTGCTTTATGGGGGTGGAGTGGAGGGGGAGAATGTGTGCTGGCTCCCTGCCAGCATGCTCCACAAGCTTTGGCTGTGGATGTGATTCCATGATTCTAAGTAACTATGGTCCAAGCACTCCTGCTCTAGGTCAAAAAATAATCAGTTAAAGGTTGAAATGCTGGCCCCACTGCATTTCATAGGAAAGCTGCAGAGAGCTGAGAGCTCATCCTAAGCACCTTGCCCAATACATGGATCAGTGGCACTAGGAAGAAGTCTTCTACAAATGATAGGAACTGGATACATTTTACACCATAAATTATAGTTTGTTTATATTTATTTAGCACCTTTAAGACCTTGACAAAGAATGCCAAATGAGAATTCCTGGTGAGAGTGGTGTAGGATCTTCTCTGCATGTCTTATTTGCCTCTCTGCTTTTGCTGCCACTGGTCCCTACTAGCCTGTCAAGAGCAGTGGGATATCACCAGCTCATCTCACTTCAGACATGCTCAAGACCCTCAATGAACAAGTCTCCATCACCACTCCTCAGCCTCTGTCTCCAGCATGGGATCAACTTGTGACCCAAGGACTGTTAGCTAATCTGAGAATTTACCTACTGACAAGGTGCAGGGTGGCTGGAAGATTTCTCAGCAGCTTCCATGCACTGAGCTGGGCTGGAGCCCTGGTGCACTGCCTAGTTGTCAGAGTAAGGACTGAGCTGTTTTCTGTTTTGCAGTATGCTCTGTGTTCCCCACTGAGAGCAATACTTAGAGGGAAAATGCATTCTCTAGGAGAGATGCCCAATATCCTCAATGCCTCACCCTCCTGGTGAGCATCTTTGAAAATAGCAGGGTATATGGCATTCATGACTTTTTGCCTATCTCCAAGGCTCTATGAAAAAAGAAAGTGTTTGACAGCTGGATATTGCAAAAGCCTGAGGCTGAAGGTCACCAAAACCCACATTTTGTTTCTAGTACTTGAGACTCATGGATGTTAGGGAAAGTAATTTTTCAGGTGTTTGAACATCTTGAGGTGACCTGAAATATTCTCATCCTGAGTTTATCACAATTACATTTTTCCTTCTTCACCCTCAATTTCCTGCCTTGCACTCCTTGGCATTCTTCATGGACACAGAATACCATCATATTTCAGCCTTCCTTCCTTCTTGTCCTTCCAATCCTTTGCTAAACTGTAATCACTCTTGTCTCCCATGCAGGCACTGTGACTCAGCCTCCACTTTCTCTGTTCAAAAGTGGCAATCATGTCCTCCACCGAAGAGCTGGGTGTTGGCTGGAACTACAGAACTATCACTCAAAGCAAGAGGTTTCCACAAGCACCCAGAATTTCTTTCAGGGGAAAAAAAGTGTTTGATTTTGATAGCCTGTTGTACTGAAAGGAAGAAGTGTTTTCTGATTTGGTTGAGCAGTCAGAAACCTAAAGAGAAAGATCACGAAACTTTTACATACAATATCCATTCTTGTGATCTGTTTCTTCTATTTTCAGTCTATGTTCCTACATATAAAGTCCAGGATATCATTCAGAAGCTTCTGCTAGAAGTTCTTTCCTGTGCACAAGTCACTCCTAACAGTTCGCTTGACTTCCTGACATAACCTTATATCTATAGCCTTCCAAGCTCCAGGTATCCCCAGCACCTTCCTTCTCCTTTCCTTTGATGTCCTGAATGAATCCTCTAGGCTCTAGAAAGGAGTAACTCTTCACTAATCTGTTTAGACAGTCCTATCTTGCTGACCAGTTAGAAGCACAACTAACACCCTTTCCATTTTCCAGTGATCAGCAGAAGAGATGAAAGAGCTATTGATGCACTCAGGTTGTGTTTTTCAGGATGATTTGTTTCCAGCTTCAATGCAAGTAGGGGGCTGAGAGTAACTCTGGGCTGATTGGAGTGAGGGACTGGAAGTGCAGGGAGAAAACAAGGAAGGGATGAGAAAGAATGGAGGGAAACATTTTTAAGGGGAGAGAGGAGTTGATTAGAGGGAAAACAGGAAGAGAAAATACTGACAAATGTGAATATAAGACCAAGGATCCATCTACCCCATATCCTGTCTCAACAATGACCATAAGCAGATGGTTGGAGATGAGTAAGAGCAGGACTAACTTCAGATACTTCCTCCTTATACTCCCCCAGTCACCAATTATTTGTCAGCTCAGGAATTTCCCGCGGTGGAGCCTGTTTCTATACTTCAGTGGGTTTCTCTTCCGAGACTTCTTACAAACTGTTCAACCCCCACCAAAATCCTTTGGCAAGGAGTTTCACAAATCTGCTACCCACTGCATGAAGTACCATCTCCTTTTTCTGTTCTGAATTGTGCTCTTCCTGGCTTTATTTAAGGTCCCCTACTTCTTGCACTGGAAGAGATATCCTCAGCCATGTGTGCCCATCACAAGTCTGTAGATCTCTGTCATGTAGCCCCCAAGCAATTTCTTTTTAGGACTTCAGAGCCTTGACCTCACTCATTCCTCACACATTCCTCTCATTCCCTGAAATTCCTTTGATCCTTTTTGTTGCTCCTTCTAGTTTGCCTTTGAGTTTGGCTTCATCCTTTTAGACAAAAGGACCAGGAATGCTCATAGCACAAAAGATGTCAATAATTCATAGGTTCGTGTGGAGTTATCATGGTGTTGTCTATTTTGTTCTTTATTTCTTTCCTAGTAATTTCTAACACTTGATTTTCTTCCTGAACTGCCATGAATGTGATCATTTTAACAAACCAATGTATTACAGCACTCAGATTTCTCTTTGTGGCAGTAATGATCACCCAATAGACTTTTTTACACTCATGTTTTACATGTGACTATAGGATTATTTTTCCTGTGTGTATCATGAACACTTTTTCTTCCGTGAATTTCATCTGCCACTTTATCACTCAGACACCCAGGTTCATAAGCAACCCTTATCCTTTCAAATCTGAATCACTTAGTATCATCAGCAAACTTTGTCACCTCCTTGCCCTTTTTTCCAAGGTATTCCTGAACGTGTTGACAAGTGCAGACCTCAGAACCAGCTCCTGAAAAAAATTCACTGGTCACCTCCCTATGCTGCAAGAACTGTCTGTTCTCTCTTAACCTCTGTTTTGTGTTTTTTAACTGAATATTTTTTTTCTGAGCACTCTTAGCTCATGCACAGTGTCTGTTCAAAGCCTTCAGCAAAGGCTTTTTGAAAGGCTTTCACATAAAAGGAAAAAGGATGCTAACTAAAGTTTGTATATTTTTGTAAAAGGTGTACTAGAGCCAGTAATAGTATCCCATGCATAATCAATCCGAAGCACACACAAAGTTTGACCTGGTGCCTTCCTTTGGCCAAGAGCCCCTGGCCAGCGCAGAGGCAGGTTTCTGGCTGTGGGCTGGGGCGTCCCACTGGCTTGGACGCTGTCAGCGTGCAGGGCCTCGCTCACGACGTGCAGTCCCCACGTACAGCCTGGCACGCTTTGTTTTCCATGGGCTGGGCCACAGCAAGTAAAAGATCAAGCAGCAACATCTCACCATCCACCTGAGCCTTGTGTGTTGTTCCCTAAAACTGGGTGTCAGACTGTCCCTAGGAAAGCCAAGGGGACTCTGCATGAAGGCAACAAGAGGGAAAAAGAAAGTGTGAAAAGTATGAGGAACAGCAAGTGAAAAAAAGACTGGAAAGCTGGAGTTAAAACTAAACAGAGCACTCCTGACCATATGGGTATTACTGTAGTCTTTATGTGCTAGGTTTGGTCAATGATCAATTAAAAAAAAAAATCACTTGGGCAACATAATGCATTTTGGTTTAATGCATTTTGGAGACAGACTCAGAAAACTTTGATTTAAGGTGATTTAAACACTTGCAGTAATAACATTTGAAAGCTTAAGCTTCTGGTTCAGCTAAGGCCCATAGTGAAATCATTTACAGCTTGCAGAATAAATTCATCAGTTCATTCACTGTGTTACCCAAAAGACAGTCTGGGGCAAACTATGCTCAGTGCATAGCATCTATTTGTCAGGCTTACTTATTCATATGTCTATGCCAGGTCTGATTTGTATGGCATTTTGTAAGTAAAATATTAAAAAATATACTGGCTGAGGACGGGGATACAGCCCTACTAGCTGTTTTCAGAGGATCAAAGGTGTTTGCAAGCAAGCATTGACTTTTGGCTCACAGTGGAAGTTCAGAAGGAGATGCTTGAGCACATTTCTTGTCTGGCCTGAAGCACATCTGATGCTGTTTCACTCCTCCCTTTCTTTTGGCTACAAATTCTTTGCAAGTCCATACTGCTGCAATGAACACTCGTAGCTGCTACTCTACCTTTTTTGAAAGATACATGACAAATAGAGGGTTTGGGAGTTTTTTGTGCTAATCTATTTCCCCAACCATACTTTAGGTACCTATACTTTACTACATTTCTTATAGTAAAGAGTGGAAGACATGAAGGCCACCAGCTAGATCCTCAGCCAGTGTGAATTTAGAGCAGATGATCTGGCCACATGTCAAATTAAACAAAAGCATTTTTAAACTACCTGTTTATTAATGGCATATGACCTACTTTTACCAGCTCTAAGGACTTAGGCCTCCCCTTCCTGAAAATAAAAGGTGGCATGGGGAACAAAACCAGTCGCTGTGGTCAAACTAATGGGCATCACTGTTTGCAGACATCCAACAATTAAATTTGGGTGGTTCAGTACATTTCTAATTAAGTACAATTAACATTTGTTTTTACTTGTTCATTTTACATACCTCACTGATGTTCCAAATCTGTTTTCCCTGATAATCTATCCAAGCACATTCTAATGATCCTGCCTTTCAATCCCTTATTAATGCACTGACATAAACAACACAGAAATGCAATTAGACTGCCAGGCACACACTGCCTGCCTCCTCATTCAGTAAAGCTGGTGGGAGTCTGACCATGAATTTCCACTACAGTAGTTTCAGGCTTTCTATATCTCTGCAGAAGTTTCAAGGAAAACCTCTATTTTCTGCCTCACTGAGATCCATGGCATGCTCTTCTTCCTCCCCTATGTAGTGCCAAAGATCTATTTCTGTAGAAAATCATCCACGTGATCCTACTTTTGCACTGCAGACAAGCTGCAAAGGGAGATAATGCTCCCTTCTTATCACTCTGTGTTAAATTAGCAGTGATTTCAATGAAGACCCCCACGCAGCAAAGTGCTACAACTTTGTAGTTTCCTGAGAGGAGGTCTTTGGCAGCACTACCAGTTCAGATATCTCCACACAGCCCCTGGTCCCTGTTGCCTGCTTCTTTCCTCACCTTCACGTACTCCGCCGTCCATTCACAATCCCACCACTAAGGGGATTTTACCACCAAGAAAGGTTCATATCTTGACACTATAGTCAAGGGGGTAGAGAGTCATGTACCCTTCTTTTTTCCCACATACTTTGTTTTTATAGGTATCTCTACAGTATCATGTTTCTTTCTTCCACATGCACACACACAGAGAAAAAACAAGCAAACAAACAAACAAAAACCAGACCCCAAAACAAACAAACTCAAAGCCCAAAGTCTGCAGACAGACATGATGACAGGGTTGTAAAATAATAATCTGAAAGTCAGTGTACATCTAAATAAAACTGATAGCTCAAGGAAAGAGGGAGGCAGGAAGGTGATGGGAGAATTGGAAGTTGGAACACTCAAAGTACAGTTTCAGGGTTGTATCTGTTTGCAGTTTCTGAAGGACCAAATCTCAGGCAAAGCATGAAGAAGATCTCTCTTGAACTTCCCACATGGCTAGAGAGAGAAACTGCCCCCAAAGTACACTGCATGACTGCTGAGGAAACCACTGCTTCCACTGAGCAATATCAGTATCCCACATGCCTTTCTTGGCAACTTCTGCCAGATTAGTTTAAGATAAACACAAATCTGCTGAAGAGAGACAGGTCAAGAACCATTAACATCAAGCATGTTCTTGATGAGCAGATGTTCATACTGCAGCCTCAGACCTGATGAGTTTTAAGTAGAGCTCAGTCTGGCCAGCGCTGGAGACTCTAGGCAAGCTCTAATTTGAGTGTCTTCCTTCCAACAACCCAATCCAAGCAAAAACAAGGCCAGAAAGAAAACTCTGGGGTGGTAGGGAAGAGGTCAAGGAGGGTGATGGACACTGTATTCAGTGAGCATCTGAGGGCCACCCAGCCTGGGAACGTGTGTGTCTGGCACAGGGCAGAGTAAGCTGTAATAAGACAGCACTGGAAAATTAGGTTCTCAGCCACTGAAGAAAGAGTAATCTTTAATATTTTGATTGCATTTAATATTAACTCTTATTGCATAATTTGTTGTCTTTTTTTGCTTGCCATCTCAGAATTTCCTAGTCTTGCACAAGCATTAAGAAAAAAAACACCAAACAGATAGTTTTTAACACCTTTTTTAACACCTCCCCAGATAGTTTTTCTTGACCCTTGTGTTTCCTTTCTGGGGTGAAGATCAGAAGACAGTGTATAGAATAGAATAGAATAGAATAGAATAGAATAGAATAGAATAGAATAGAATAGAATAGAATAGAATAGAATAGAATAGAATAGAATAGAATAGAATAGAATAGAATAGAATAGGTTGGATGAGACCTTCAAGATCATCGTGTCCAACCCATTATCCAACACCACCTAATCAACTAAACCATGCAACCAAGCATCCTATCAAGTCTCCTCCTGAACACCTCCAATGATGGTGACTCCACCACCTCCACATTCCAATGGGTAATCACTCTCTCTGTGAAGAATTTCTTCCTAACACCCAGTCTGAACTTCCCCTGGTGCAGCTTGAGACTGTGTCCTCTTGTTCTGTTTCCACCTACCCATCTAGTTAGCTAGCTAGCTAACACAACATTATTCAATACCAACAGAGTTGTTTTAAGAAACAGAACTTTAACAGAAAATAAAGAACAGGGAAATTTAATGAAGTTGGTCTTTCCATGTTTCAAAAAGTCAAATTTGTTGAGTAACTTTACAGCTTGCCTTTTTTTATTATTATTTCTTTTTTTATTTGCTACCAGGAAACTACAGAAATTGTTTTATTTGGCCAGCTTCCTCTTACTGGCCTAAATGTGATGCAGAGAGTTAAATTGGTTATATCAGTCATAAAATATTAAAATATACATACACTTTATTTAAAAGCAATGCAATCCACTGGAGTATTTTTAGACATATTTTTTTTTGAAACAGAAATCTCTCTGGAACAGAAATTGCAAGAAGTAGCCAAACAACCTAATGGTTTCTATTAAGGAAACCACAGACAACAATCTTTCAAAAAGAAAACCAGCTAGATTCATGTGCTATGCTTCATTCCCCGGCTTGCATTGATAGTACTCATGCGATGGGAAGTTAAGCACATATCTGGAGCAAACAGATCTGTGCGCTGTAAGGTCTCAGCACCAACACTATCATTTTACTCAGAGTGTAAGCTTTGTCCTGTGGCAAGGGAATCAGGATCTTGATTACAATCCCCACCGCTATAAATCAAGTAATGGCAAGATGTGGGTTTTTATCAGCCTAAGGTAAAAACTACATCCATGCACAGAAACAGGCACTATTTGAGCACAGAGAGTGGCATTGTAGCCTTGGAAACCTAACATTGAGCAGGTAAGTCTGAAGAAATGCAGTGATGGCAGAATAAGATACATTTTTAATCTGCTGCACAAAGTACACAGACCTTAAATCAGTAGTTCAGGTAAACCTTCCCTCACACAAAAAGGGAAGTACAGTGAAATAGGTGGGATTAAAGTGTTCTCCAGCTCCTCGGGGAGAACACCTGAACCGGCATAGACATGAGCCTAAGCAACTCACGTCAGCTGCTGAGGTAGTTCGTTCTGCTCCCTTTCCGGAGCAGGAGACAAAATGTAATTATTCAGGTATTTCTGCCATTCATCCATAGTTAATTATCACCATATTATTCAGAAGGAGTCTTAGGCAAAACATTAAAAACTGTGCTCTCAAAATTACTTCTTCAACAAGCATTGAAAGGAGAAGGAAGGGGAGTGGGTTAAAAAGAACGGTCACAGAACAATTATAAAGGCAGTTTGGAAGCAAGTCTGGAAACAATCTTGTAACAGAGCCAACAGCTGATTCAAATGGTTACATTTCTCCTTTGATCACCTGCTCAAACACACTTCTAATTAGCATTTAATTGAGTCTACAGTTAGCACATTATTAAACACCTGCTTGCAGATATTATTTGCTATTTCTGATTACAGTCTTCTGCGATATAGTGCAGATTTGCACTTGTCAACAGAAGGAGATATTTGACAATGGATGAGCACCACCCCTGCTGCCAAAGAAGAACCAGCTGCTTTATCAGTGCCACACAGAGATTTCAATACAGACTATACACAGATGTATAAACGTGTGAAAGGAACTAAAAGATTGAAAATTTTCATATATGCCTTTTGCAGGGTTTCTTTACTTAAAAGATGTTGTGATTTCTTTTCTCTTACACCTTGCACCTGCAAGCAAGAATAAATTAATACTCAGAATTTTACGATTTTCACAGAATCACAGAATGTTAGGGATTGGAAGGGATTTTGAAAGACATCTAGTCCAACCCCCTGCCAGAGCAGGACCACCTCTCCTGATCTGCTGGCCACACTGCTTTTGATGCATGATATCCCTGGTTTTGCTAAACACCATCAACAGATTTTGGAGGCTATTTTATAAGGCACTAAAATAGCATCTCTAAGCTAAAGAGCCCCAGCTCCCTCAGTCTCTCCTTGTACAGAAGATTTTCCACTGCCTTAATCATCCTCGTGGCTCTGCACTGGACTGTCAAGCAGCTCACTGTCTTTCTTGAGCTGAGGGGCCCAAAACTGGTCACAGTATTCCCAATGTGGCCTCACCAGTGCAGAGTAGAGGGGGAAGAGAACCTCTCTCGACCTACTGGTCACACTCCTTCTAAGCCACCCCAGGATCCACCCTTCAAGGGTAGCATAACAGACAGAAGACATGCAGCCCTCACCTGTCCTGGAAGTGTCAGATTTCAGGTTATACCTATTTCAACAAAAGTAGAGATTGCTAGTGCCACCTTTTGGTGAGCAGGGCACAGAAAGCCAGCCATTAGCATAATGCCAATCGAGGTGTAGTTGGAAATACTACGTGCACTTCTCAGTGACGACAAAGCACTTATAAGCACCCTTAACCTGAAATAAGCTGGTTTTCTTGTTTAACTGAATTAAGTGTCTTGCATCCTGGCAGCTAAGTACATTCTTAAATATTTGGCCCAAATGTCCCTGTAAACCCCAATTCTACGTGAAAGCATTAAAGAAGTTAAATTCTATGTAAAGTGATTATCTTCAACTGAAACTGAGAAAATGTTGGTTCCTAAACTTTTGTTAGGTTTCTAAAATATCTTCATTGTATTGTGAGCCAAATACCCTACATATCTGAACCCTCCAACAGTAGCTGAATGCTAATGCCGTGGTGGAGGCTGAGTGTTAATCACTAAGATTGTGTCAGATTTCATGATGTGGGAAGAGCTTTGGATTAATGAGTCAACACACAAACTTGTAGTCATAAGAAACAGGGTTCAAAAGAAGGCTTAAATATAGAAGAGGATTAGTTAAACACCACATCAGCATGAAGTACGCTCGTATGATGCCATTTATATTTTCCCCTGTTGAAATATCATCTGGAGAATGCTGGGCACATTTGGCTCACGGAACTGAGTCTGTGAGTCAGTGTATCATAAGAGAGACTGACCTTTGTAATGAAACCAGTCTTTATTTCTGTTGAATTTCAAAAGAAACTACACAGGGGGATCGCTGTGCACCGAGGAAAGCATGGTAATCTCCTCCCTGAGAAAGTGTGTGAACATTGTCTGTAAGTCTTCCCTCATAAAAGTTAAAAGCAATTATTGCCTCTGGACATCGCATGCATGAATAGTAGTGCACTGTAAATAAACCTAAGTGGCAATACAAAGTAATAACTCTACCCTCCATTTTCAAATAATTATGCAGAGAAAAAAAAATTGCATTGTGCCTGTATGCTTAGTAACAAACACTGATTTAAAGTATACAAGCTCTACTAACTAAGCAATGGTCATGGCAAGCTTATTCTTGTAAAATAAGTTAATATTTAAATGTAATAGAAAGGGAAGACACGTTAAATAGAAACAAGGGAGCTGTCCTACCTTGTTTTGGAATGGTTTTGTCTACAGGGATACCACATCCACGTGATTTTAGGCTGAGGAATACCATACACGGTGCATGTCAGCACTTGCTTGCTGCTCAGTAAATATGGATTGGGATCAGGGAATGATGACACAGCATTTTCGTATATCTGGGGTTTCACTGGAAAGGGTAAAAATGGGAAAGCAATTAAAACCAGCTCATTTCCAATGTATTGCATGATCATGAAAACACTACATTCCTGCAGAGTGAGTAACAAGAAAGATCACCAGGAGAACAAAGGAAAACAGCCGGCCTAAGTGAAGTCGGATAAGTGGTTAGTAACACATTTAAGTCATCAGGAACAAGTACATGACCGTGGAAGACAGAAACTCTTCTAATGAAAACCAGTGTTCATCTTCTGATTCCAAGATGGGCTTATCATCCTGCATATGGGGCTTGGATTTGGGTCCATGAAAGTCAGTAAGAAAACCCACAATGACCTGAACTGGTGAAAATTTAGCTTGACAAAAATTTTGCATTTCTATGTTCAAAGGAAGCATGGGAATGGGTTGCAAACTTACCATTTACTCTAAGAGTGACTGTATGATTCTTAGACAAGTTCCACTGCCGTATGCTCAGTATTATAGTGTAGTTTCCAGCATCTTCTTCAGCAACATCCTTTATGATTAGCGAATAGTCTTTAACCATGTACCGGGCACACTTCTCCGCAGCAGGCAGCCCATCTTTTAACCTGTTTAAAAGAATTTCAGAGATCAAAGTTGGAAAGAGCGTTGCTTAAACTGGCTGTGTTGTGCCATTTCACGATCTCTGGGCAAGGATTTCATTTACAGTCTAAGATTTCATTTACCAGAAGCCTATCCTTCCCTTACAAATAAGATTGTTGATAGTTATAAAGCTATAGTTATAAAGCTATAGTTATAAAGTTATAAAGTTATAACATTCTATGTATTAAAATCGATAAGGATATGACAGGCCTCTATAGTGTCTGAGACTTGCTGAAAATTGTCACTGTCTCTGAAGATCACAGTTTTCCAGGCTTGTGCCATTTAGGATAGGAGACAACCAAAGAAAAGTTGCATCATCCAGTACTGACCATTTCTTTATGACCTCAGAATACATCCTAGGACAAAGTATTACAGTAGCCTGAGCACAGTTGTGATTTTAGGAAGGGGAAGACTAAACAGATTAGATAAGCACTTAAGAATCAGATATCCTGCTATCACGTGAATGCCTTCAAAGATAACAGCAACACGGATTGCTGAAGAAGCACAATACTTTGCTTCACAATCTGAAACCCAGTGCCAACCACATTTTAGTAGGTTGCTGTATGAAAACTGACATCATGTTAGCAGAAGAATGCAATGGGATTTTGCTACGATGGACTTGATTAACAAGATTCATGGATTGTATTAAGAATTTACAGAAAGCACTTGCTGTTATTAGATGAGCACCAAAAACTGAGTCTCAGGAATATGGGTTTAGGCATTTCGCTGTATCTATATTTTATAGAAGAACAGAATAATTGAGGCTAAAAGAGTGTCTGGAGATGGCTGAGTTCAACCTCAAGGAATGGTCAAGACCATTTTCAGTCTGGTTTTGAATATCTGCAGGGATGGAGGCTCCACAACCTCTCTGGACTACTTGTTCTATTGTTTGACCAAATATATTGATTGATTAAAAAAAAAAAAAAGTTAAATTTCTTGCTTAATTGTCTGGGCTTTTTTTTTAGTATGTTTCAGAAATTTTGGATATATATATGTTTACAAGCCCAACGATTAAAGAAACAGAAAATACTCTATAAATGGCTGGTATCAGGTCTACTTTTACCCCTTAATTCTCCATGCGGAGCTATAAAACAAACCAAAATGTTTGGAGCAAAAGTAATTTCTGGCTATGAGTAACATGAACTCTCACTGTCCATGTATGTATGGTTTGTTTTCTTAATCAGTGTTGTCATTGACCCTTTGTTAAAGTTCAATGAATTGAGCCAGAGGTACTGGTGTTTAAAATTATTGAAACAAAAAAATACCCCTTGAGATCATGAATAGATAACATTGTTTTATATAAAAGTGGCTTGGGTGAATACAAAAAACTGTTCAAAAAGCTTTCTTACCATGAGCCAAAGTGAACACTGCAGGCACTGAAGTGGTTCTACAACCTGCAGATCGCCATATAATAAACCAAACTTCCCTTCTTTTTCTAATAGTGCATGTCTATATGACTCAACTCCATTATTTTAATGAAAAGCTCCTTTCCTTTGTCCTACTGTCTGAAAAACAAGTCCAGGTCTCTTATGCAGGTCTGAGTGAAGCTGGATTCAACACTTCACTTGAGACTGGTAGAGATACTTATCTGTAGAGTGTCTATTGATTTCAAGAGGAGAGATACCTAACACTTTTGAAGATCAGGGAGGTCATAGTGCCCCTGTACTCTGTTTTGGTTAGGCCACACCTTGAGTACTGTGTCCAGTTCTGGGCCACTCAGTTTAAGAAGGACATTGAGACACTTGAACGTGTCCAGAGAAGGGCAACAAGGCTAGTGAGAGGCCTTGAACACAAGCCCTATGAGGAGAGGCTGAGGGAGCTGGGATTGTTTAGCCTGGAGAAGAGGAGGCTCAGGGGTGACCTCATTGCCCTCTACAACTACCTGAAAGGTGGTTGTAGCCAGGAAGGGGTTGTCCTCTTCTCCCAGGCAACCAGCACCAGAACAATGGGACACAGTCTCAAGCTGTGCCAGGGGAGGTTTAGACTCGAGGTGAGGAGGAAGTTCTTCACTGAGTGAGTCATTCGTCATTGGAACGGGTTGCCCAGGGAGGTGGTTGAGTCATCTACCCTGGAGGCGTTCAAGGAGAGATTGGAGGTGGCACTTGGTGCCATGGTCTACTCATGGGGCCTGTGTTGATAGGTTGGACTCGATGATCCTCGAGGTCCTTTCCAACCTAAGTGATACTGTGATACTGTGATACTGTGATCTCAGCTTTAAACTTTTCAGATCTCCTTTTTGGCACTTGCAGGATGGGGATAACGTTCTCTTAAACTGATAAAACCCAGGACAAACCAGAAACTTCCAACAAAACTCCATAGCTGTATCATCTCCTTGTTGCCATTTCAAGGAGTCTTCTTTGAACATTTTACTAAGATATTATCTTTGAACTACGAATAGGTCTAGTTTGCATATGTGGAAGTAACTGTTGTCCTACCATATAACCTCTGGAGAGGGAAATGCCTTCACTTTCATTGACAAACGATAGGATTTTCTCCCAGCTACGGTCTCCAGCGCAGTTTTTCGTCGACGTTTCAAATTAATGAACATTTTATCTTAAAGAAAAGAAAAAGAGTGCACTCTGTTACTGATTTCCAGCCTGCAAAATTAGTAGTTCTACGAAAGAAAACAGGAATCCAAATAAAAACGGTCTTTAACAACTTTGGCATTCTGACATGGCAAGAGCAAGAGTAAAGCCTAACCTCCCAGAGATCTATAAAACACTGAGAGGAGTACCATGAATACACAAGAAACTAAGACACAGTTCCCCTGCCGTGAATCTGTCTGAGGAGGATATGCTCTAGCCAAATAAAAATTGTGTTTCTGTCAAGAAATAAAAAATAAGGGATAAAGTGGTACATGGGAAGATGAAGTAGATGATCAGATGACCCTTCCCCTCCTAAAGGTTAAGAATCAATGAATGTTCCAAAAGAAAATACTCTGCCAGAGAGGATTTAAGAGACCTTTAGAGAAAAAGCAAAGAAAAGGCAGAAACTTTCTGTATTATTGGTAAACAGCTGTTTCATCAAACAAACAAATTTTTATCACTTCATTGTAACAACCTCAACCCACTGGAATTTTTCCACTTGTACTGTTCTTATTTTATTTTCCAGTTGTACTGCTCCATGGTTCAAACTCTCTGGCAAGTTCATGGATTTTACCAGAGGCAATAAGACACAATCTTCACAAAATATACTGGAAAATATCTCTCTCCTTTTTGTGTTTCTTCTCAGACTGCACTTGAGCAAAATAAAACATACAAACCATGAAAAATAATTTGAGTATGCTTTTGATGGTACCCATGGTGCAGTATTTACTTACATTCTGGACTGCATAAGGATGTCTGGCATTTATTGAACAATTTCAGTATTTTATCACACATCCATTGAAAATACAATGCACAAAACAAATCCCTAGTTACACAAGTCAAGCTAGTGATATAACCACCGTTCTACAAACCCTTATTCATGCAGTCCCTTTCTAATATCAGTATCCCATAGATGGGGATGCTGATGTGAATAGCTGTTTACAGGCTAGCTTCAACAACTTTAGTTTTAATCTGAAACTCAGTTTCTTACAGCTTCAGCTTATCTGTTTAGAATACAAGAGGAAAGAAGATATCACGATTTATCCTATGCTCCCAGTGACTGAGTCTGTGTCTTCAAAACAACAGCAAGAAAAAAGGGACTGAAATAGTCTCCAAAAATACCAACATGGGGTGCTTATTCCACAATTCCAGAGAAGAGAGAAAAAATAGACAACTGAATAAATGGGAAATCAGACCATGAGTCATCTGTCATAGAAGACACCCACCAATTGTCTGATCTTTAATACCAATGATGTCCTAAAGGTCCTGGATAGACCTAACTGTAAGTAGGATGCTACAAAGAAGGTAGCCTCTCACTGAGTCTCAATGCACAGAAGTCCTCATTTGCATACATTTGAAACAACACTGGAATTTTCCAGATTTCACAGAAGGCCTAGGCAGACCATAAAAAACTTGTTTAAGACTCCTACTGTAAAACCATATCAATGAGTTGTAGTATCTTGTGCTTGCTTCATTTTTCTTTAAATGGCCTAGCAGCTCTCTGCTCTGTGTAGGTCTGGTGCATCTTCTTCATTTTTCACAGAAACCAGTAAGTGTCGTAGAAGAGGAAGCGGGATTCTTCTACCTAAATTCAGCTCGCACATTATGTTTTGGGGTTTGTGCAAACTGTAGTTTAACTGATTGGTTCTGCCCCAAATGACTGAGGACAGTGTCATTTTACAGTATTTCACAGAATCACAGAAATGTTCAGGTTGGAATGGGAAAGATCCTCAGGATCACCAAGTCCAACCAAGAAACCTACTCTGCAAGGCTCACCCCTAAACCATATCCCCAAGCACCACATCCAAATGACCTTTAAAGTGATCCAGGGTTGGTGACTCAACCGTCTCCCTGGGCAGCACATTCCAATGTCTGACTATTCTTCCAGTGAAAATTTTTTTTTCCTAATCTCCAGTTTAAACCTACCCAGTTGCAGCTTGAGGCCACCCCCTCTTGTTCTATCAGTATTACCTGTGAGAAGAGACCGGCACCAGCCTCTCTACAATATCCTTTCAGGTAGTTGTAGAGAGTGATGAGGTCTCCCCTCAGCCTCCTCTTTTTCAAACTAACCATCCCCAGCTCCTTCAGTCACTCTTCATAAGATTTATTCTCCAGGCCCCTCCCCAGCTTCATTGCCCTCCTCCGCACTCGCTCCAGCACCTCCACATCTCTCCTATATTGAGGTGCCTAAAACTGGACACAATGCTCGAGGTGTATTTAGCAGACAAGCATGATCAATCTGAACGTTAACATGTCTACTGCCAACAATATAAAACAACCATGGAAGAAAAGGCACTTAGCCTCTCTGGACAACTTTCTTCTTCTGCCTGTGATTAATGTGTTATAAATTCATTTCCACTTTGTGTCAAGCCTGGAGAAGAGGAGGCTCAGGGGAGACCTTACTGCTGTCTACAACTACCTGAAGGGAGGTTGTAGCCAGGTGGCAGTTGGTCTCTTCTCCCAGGCAACCAGCACCAGAACAAGGGGACACAGTCTCAAGCTGTGCCAGGGAAAGTTTAGACTCAGGGTGAGGAGAAAGTTCTTCACAGAGAGAGGTATTAGCGGTTGGAATGTGCTGCCCAGGGAGGTGGTGGAGTCACCATCTCCAGAGGAGTTCAAGAAGGGATTGGACATGGCACTTGATGCCATGGTTTAGTAGTCATGAGGTCTTGGGTGACAGGTTGGACCTGATGACCTTTGCGATCTTTTCCAACCTCATTGATTCTATGATTCTGTGATGTAAAACTACCGTATGGTTGAGCTTGGTACATGAATGTGAAGTACTCTAGAAATCTGCAAAGTCTCTTACCATAAACAATGACTGTTGTGTTAACAGCTTTGATTGATGGCCCACTCTTCACGTGGCAGGTATATTGGCCTTTATCGATATCCCGCACTTTATCAACGACGAGGATACTGTAAAAAATGTTGGCCTCCGTGTTCTTCTGGTCAATGCGCTGCGTTACAGAACCTCTCCTCCTTCCCTGTATGAGCAAAAAATTGACAATCAAGAGCTTGATCAAACCAGCTTTTGTTATTATTAACACTTTTGGTTTATTGTACTGCCACTATACTTTAATTTAAAGAAAAAAAATAATAACCCAGATCCCACTGTGCAGCACAGGCATGCAAAAGATGTCTAACATTTCCAGAGGGTCAACAACAAGAAGGATGAGTAATATTATATGACAATTCACTCCTATCTTCACCAAAGTTGTAATAACATCCAAACCAGTTCTTTCTGGATGAAGATCATCCGTTTTGTATGCCTGCCATATCAACATGTCCAGCTCCCCATTGCTCCTTGTGCAGCTTTGATCATAAAAATCCTTGGAGCCACAGGCACATAGTTTGGTGCCTGGATCCAGTGTCCATAGGCAGCAGACATACAGAAGAATAGAACATTAACATGGGGAGGGGAGAATTCTAGAAACATTATAGACTGAAAAGGGACTTGATTTGGCAAAGGAATAACAGGGTGGAACTGAAGATAATGTGAGTCTGAGGAGTTATTTCCTGCAACTCCCCCTCAGCTTTTGGCCTCAAAGTTTATTTAACCCAGGACATTGTTGCTGTCTTATAAACACCAAGCACCCTTCAGTTACTATCCAAATAAAAAACAAAATAAGATTTTCACAAGTGTGATGCCAGTCTAGGGCTCCATAACACAGCAACGAACCATAAAATGTATTTGGAGCATTTCTTATTGCTAAATTGTTTATTTCTGAGGTGAAAAAATGCCAGAGAAAGTGGCTACTGTATGCAAGGAACAATTGCATTCATCTTCCCTATATAATGTAGTCATAATTTCAGCTTGTGATTAGGCACAATGAGTGACATAATAAATGATCCTGACTTGAATTGCCAGCATAAATCAAACTGACATGAAAGGAATGGGAGTTGTAAACCTTAAAGTAATGTCAAATTTCTTATCAGCTCTACGCGGACTCCCTGGCAGTTATTCTGTAAGTGACAAATATTTATTAGGATGCTCCCAAAGCAGGGGGAGGAGAAGCACATTCAAGATCATTCCTGTAGTTGTCAAAACAAGAGGATTGTTCGTGTGACACTTAACAAAAGAGATTTTGGCTAACTAAATCAAAATATCCCTTCTAAACATGCTTGAGACGGGTGCCTGACTGTCTGCCAGGCTTTCAAATGGATGTGCTGAGAAAGACAGCCTCGCTGAAAACTTTTTGGTCACAAAAAAAACAAAAAGAGCCTTGCCTGGCACTGAGTGATAAATTTGCACCATTCCTCCAGGTCAAAGAAGCTCCCAGGGATGAAACAATTCTAGCATTTGCTTGGGATTATGCAGTACAACCAGAGTACATTTTGTAAACATGTTTACTAATTCAATTTAGCACCAGAAAGAAAATAATAGACCTTTAAAGTCATGTCAGAAAGGGTCAAAATGATGGAATGTGAATCATGACAAGCATTTTCAGGCAAAATTCCTCCCAGGATGCTAGGTGCAGAGTAATCTATGGGAAACCCCAGGTTTCTTCTTTACAACCACTGCACTCACCTCTCCAGGATAAGTCCACGTCATCTGCACTCTGGTATTCCAGGCTGCAGTGACAGTGCAGTTAATTGCCAGGCTGTCTCCTTTCAGCATCTTGACAAGACGTGGGGTGCTTAACTGAACATCAAAAATTGTGTTGGCTGCACATGATGAAGAAAAAGAAAAGTGAAGGATGTCAACAAGGCTGAGTACTTTCTGAAGGATGGGGAGTGAACAGCACTACTTACTTTCTCGGTGTGTTAGGTATTTTGTGCTGTACTTGTGTCCATTGACGGTTGCCTCACAGCTCAGGAGCCCTATGAATTTATAGGTTGCCTTAGGTATTCTGAAACCTTTTGTGCTGTCCCAGATTATTGTCTTGCCATCAGGAACTAGGGTTTCTCGTGGAATCTGAAAGTGTCAAGCAAGCATCATAAACACAACTTGTCCTCATGCCACTCTCTAATCAAAGCAGCCTAATAAAAAGGAATAAGGGGGGGGGGGGGGAAGAAACAAAAAAAACCCCACCACACCACCAAAACTGCAAAATGCCAATCAAGGTAGAAAGGATGACATTTAGTTATGCAAATTTTTCAAGTCACATTTTCATCACAAAATAGAGGGAAAATTTATTGGAAGAGTATGAATGTTTTATTTGTTTCCCAGATTTCATTATTTAGAACAGGATGTAATTTATGACACAATAGATTGACACTATCATTAGCCTCAGCGCTTGGGCTGCTATTCTGTTGGCTCCTGGCTGGCAGCTGTACTGCTCATCTTGGCAAAACCTTTGCAATTAAGTATCTTGGTTTCACCATTGGGTTATAAATGCACTTCCCCCCCTACTCCCCCCTTTTTTTTTTAATGGAGGTAACAAATGGACTTAATTTGCTGTCATGTTGTGTCTTTAACAAATTCTTTCCAGGATTCAATCTGATGCTTCTCCTGTTTATGTTGTCTAAAGCACTTGACAGGTTGGGGGGGGGGGGGGGGGGGCGTAGAGAGGGGAGGGGGAAAGAAAATACATTAAGGACATGAGTAGCTGCTCCATAGCTGACAGGTCACACCTCTCTAAGTCATTATATGAAGTGTAAACTTTAAAGTGAACAAGGGGACACAGTCTCAAGCTGCGCAGGGGAGGTTTAGACTTGAGGTGAGGAGAAAGTTTTTCACTGAGAGAGTCGTTCGTCATTGGAATGGGCTGCCCAGGGAGGTGGTGGAGTCACTGTCCCTGGAGGTGTTCAAGAGGAGATTGGACGTGGCACTTGGTGCCATGGTCTAGTCATGAGGTCTGTGGTGACAGGTTAGACTTGATGATCCTCGAGGTCTCTTCCAACCTTAGTTATACTGAGATACTGTGAGAACCACTGCTCATACTAAAATAAAAAGTAATAATAAATCATATTGACTAGGGATTTCAACAGGACACCCTTTTTTAACATTTGGCACTACCATGCCCCTCAGAAGTTGGGGACCAAACAAGTAATTAGTGTAAAGCCATCAGGTGTTCATAAACTTAAGATCTGAAATCTAACACAGATTAAAACGTTGCCACATGCGATCAGCAGTACTAATTCTACTTTATATTACTATCCTTTAAGCGCCATTCTAATGAGGTATCAAGAAAACCCTGAAAAAAAAACAAAGAAGCAGGTGTTGAAGCTCAGACAAGAAGCAGGTATTGAAGCTCAGACAAGATGCATTGTCTTCACATCATGGGTTTTTTTGTTAAGCCTTGTCAATGGAATAAATGCCACCATTTGGTTTAACACAGAGATCAGCCATGAGCACAAATCAAATAACAGATTTTTAAAGACAGCACAGAGCAGAGTTTGAGTGAATTAGTGCCCTAATCAAACACCTCTGGATCAGCTAAGCCCCTTGCAGCCTATCACCTCTTAGTGTGCACCCAGTCATACCACATTCCCTTCATCTCTTTCTTGCCCTTCATTTGAGCAGAGAACTTAAGCGCTGGCCAGCCCTCTCCTTTCTACAGCCAAAGCAAGCATGGGTGGCTGCCAGAGGCTGGGGTAAGCTGCCCAGCACCTTCCTGTACGGTACAGCTTCTCTCCAAAATGTGGCACCCTCAATGCTGCCTGCTCAGCACATGCCAAAAGCTACCCTTACAATCACCTCCACTCATCTCACTGCATTTCCTCCAACAGAAACATACGACGAATCAGATGAACAATCATTGCAGAGCACAAAATACTGTGGTAGAATTCCTTATCTTTACAACAGCTGATAAGACTCTATAATAAGCATGCAGATCATGGGGGAAGTTTGTGTTACACACACACACAAGTAAAGCCCATTACGTTACAGCCTGCTGGCTACCATTCAACAATATCCTGGACTCAAAGAGCTCTGTTACCATTCCTGTTCTAAATAAAACAAATGTTCAAGCTTTGGTTTAACTAGTTGATAGTTATGCTTTCAAAGGCTTCAACTGCATTTATCTCCTTGTTGCTTTGGTGCAAAAAAAACCCCAAAAAACCAACCAAACAATTTCTGAGCATATTCCTCTACAGGTTTTCAGATATACCATAAAGAAAAAGTTAAGTAAGAGCCTCAGAGGCCCCCTAGACTGGCATTTCCCAGTGAATGTATTCACTTCATAATAATTAGTTAGTTGATGGATTGCTGAATTTGTATTAGCTTTACTCCAGGAATGGGAAAGTAGCCACCCAAGAAGTGTCCAGCCCTTGTAAATAATGAACTCATAAATGTGATCCTGTTTTGCAGGACTTAATGTTGTGAGTTGTCTGTATATTCAACAAGCTCACCTGCCCCAGAGGCCAATCTTTGCCTGCCCAGCTTACTCATCTGACAGTTCTGAAACAGTTAGAGCTAGATCTTTTTTTCTGCAATTTTTTTGTAGCTCTGAGACTAAGAAGCTGCACGAAGTCACACGTGAAAGTGTAACTTGACAGTTTGAAGATACTGTAAGGAAAACTTTAGAAAAATGAAATCCATGACTATCAAAATATCACAGTGACACAACTGGTCTCTAATTAAGTCTTGGAGAAAAACAAACAAACAACAAAATACTGCAACAAGTCCATTTCATAGGGTGGAAATACCAGTATTTTGTCTCAGAAATGAACAAGAGCTGCTAATCCTCACAGCCATTCACAGCACTATTCTCTCTCTACTTGTTTTAGTTTCCTCCATGCTGTTCCCCTCTGCCAACCCTACTAGTTCAGGGGACCTGTTTGCCACTTAAAGAATAGAATAGAATAGAATAGAATAGAATAGAATAGAATAGACCAGACCAGACCAGACCAGACCAGGTTGGAAGAGACCTTCAAGATCATTGCGTCCAACCTATCATCCAACACCACCTAATCAACTAACCCATGCAACCAAGCACCCTGTCAAGTCTCCTCCTGAACACCTCCAGTGACGGCGACTCCACCACCTCCCCGGGCAGCCCATTCCAATGGGCAATCACTCTCTCTGTGTAAAACTTCCTCCTGACCTCCAGCCTGAACTTTCCCTGGCGCAGCCTGAGACTGTGTCCTCTTGTTCTGGTGTGAGTAGAGTTGCATTGCTTTGCTTTGCCCTAAGCCAGCTTTCAGGCCAACACCTGGAGACACAGTATCATTCCCATAATGATCACTGCATGCATGGTACAGGAAAGAAAATCCCAGAATCATGCAATACTTTAGGTTGGAAGGGACCCCTCGAGGTCACCTGGTCCACCTGCCATGCAAAGTAATTCAGGGCCTTATCAAAACATTTACCCACTTGGTCATCACAGAGAGAAGCCGAAATCCTGTGAAGAACTACAGTGCTGGAACAGTGATATTTCAACTGAAGCAGCAGAGGATAAATGCAGTTTTAAAAATAGGTTACTGGTGAGCACCAGCAGGTAGTCAAAGGTATTCAAAGCATCCATTTGTTGGAACAGCTGCAATAAATGTGTAATTTGTTGTCTATGTACCTATCTGCATGAACCACATTACTGTGGCTATCAGTTCAGTCTTGGCTTTTTAAGTTATTTGTACTTTCAAACTAGACTTCAGCGTCTTTTATTATAGTCTGCATCCCCTTCTTTCCTCAGTACCAACCACTGAACCTTTTTTGGTACCCAGTGGCATTAATGCAGTACTACCACAAGGTACATACACATGGTCAAGAGTATATAGTCAAGCTGTGGTTCCCCACATCTCCAAAGTCAGATTGTATTGGGAAAAGCCAGTTGAAAGTACAGTAAAAATGATCATTATAGTTTTGAAAGATTGTTTTCTTCCATGTTTTGCCTTCCATCAGTTTGGTATTGTTAAGAATTCAGCCTATCCAGCTGTGTGACTATCAACAGCCTATTTTATTTTTCCTCTTTTAATTCCCCATCCTGAAACTTATTTCCCTCTATTCCCATGAATGTCATAGTTGACTTTATGACAGATAATCCAAAAGGAGAGTAAATGATGGGATCAAACAATTGTACCAAAAAGATGATGCTTTCTCTGTTTAGCAAGATTAGAGTAAATGAAATTGCCTTAGTTGGAATAAAGTTCACCTCACTTTCAGGGATCTTTAATGAGGCTGCCAGAATCATATTGATAGAAAGGATGGTTTCCCAGGCTCTGGATATTTGACTATTAAGCATTAGATCAAAACTATCAATTTATTTCACTGGTCTTCATACGTTGAAGAACATCACATTGCAGAGAAAAGATATAAAAGGACCTGAAGGCTGAATTTGAAATAGGAATAAAGAGCTCCATTCTCATTGTCCAATCCTTGTTTTATTAGCGTCTTGATTTTTAAGACTCCTCCTATCTTTTATATGTTTGCTATGCTATTAAATACAACTTGTACACATTTCAGCCTGAAAGATAGAATAACACAGTATCTCAATGGGGTTGCCTGAGGTGAAGATGCAGTTTTAATAACAAAAATAATTCGTAGTATTAAAGATGGATGATAAACCTTTGGTCCACTAAAACTAATAAGTAGCCCTGCACAGGAGAAAAATGCTGGGTGCAGTGCTCATGCAACTGTACCAAGTCCTTTCAGAGGAGAGATATTACCATGAAATATCTCATATTTTTACTTCCTGGCAATATAGAATGAAGTGTTTCTATCATTAAGGGGTTTTTTAATAGCTCCAGAGGCTCGCATTATGGGGACATCAACTTCTTCCTTTAATCCTGAATAGAAAACACCAGATAGCTTTGGCCAGTTCTCCAGAAGTAGCAAGCCTGCAGCTGTCAAATGCATTTAATACGTCTCTTAATTGCTATGTGAGCAAAACTTGCTGGAATCTTTATATATGGGTGTTACAGATGATAAATAAAGATATGATGTAATGCATTGTAGCTCACATGCTTCAGGAAATTCTGGGATTAATTAGGGAAAACATTTATTTTTCCTGGAATGCAAAACATGTAATCAACAAATCCTTTTTTCAAGACTTGGCTCCACCTCTTCTTTCTCCTTCCTAGAGTATTACATATGGTTTGGGGGAACCTTACACCACAATGCCAAGCTAAATGCAAGTTGAAATTAAGAAAAAGGGGGGGAGAGGGAAGAGGGGAGATATCTAGATCACCTCCAAATAAGGAAGAACAGCTATTTTTATTTTAAGAGAGAAACCTGAGAGGAATTTTATCAGGTGAGAATTTAACATGTTGAGATTTCATATGCAACACCACAGTGCCCAAATAAGTTCCCACTTTACAACATCCACCCTATAGAAAGCCAAGATTAATTAACTTTTAACTTGACAGCCACAGAATCTTGCACATCATCCACCCCACTGCACTTCTTCCAGGAGAACCGTGGGCATGTGCGCAAACATATACGATAACAGCCTAGGTGAGATTAGTTTCCTTTCCCTGCATTTTGCTTGCTTTCACGTGGTTTAACAGGTGGAAACCATGAGGTAAAGTCTGTGTCTATGACAGCAAAACAGCAATGCATAAAATTTGTAAACCTCCAGGTTGAGTTAAAACAGAGGATCAAATCCGTGGCTGGAGTAAAACTCTACCGTCAAAGAGTAATCAAAGACTTGTCTTAATCTGGATAAGCATCTTATGTTGATACTATTCAGTAATTGCATGTTATTCTATAAAGAGATGTGGATCTTTTGGTTGTAATAGTATTGACATTTACAGCACTGGCAACTCCACCTAATTCTTAAGCCAAACAAAGGAACGCTAAAAAAAGAAGCACCACTGTCCATCTTGATACCAGGTTCTCTACTACATACATGTCAGTTCAGCTGTCTGTCCATGTAACTCTCAAAGTATTATATATATATTAAAAAGTTTCCTCTTTCCTCAAAGCATAACAAAATGCCATTTTTTTCTAAAACTGACCCTACTGTCTCAAACTCTGCACAAGTTCCCTACAAAGAGAAACCATCCTTTGTCTGATAAGTGCACTTACATGGAAAAGGAAGCAGCCAAGTCACTTGTGGGAGTGAGGCTGGGTAAAGACTTGCAGAGATCCTTCTATAGCCCCAGCAAGTCTCCAGGGACTGCACTTACTGCCTGTTCCAGAGAACAGAAGAGGAAAGAGGAGGAAGGGCAGGGGAAGAGGTGGGAGGAAACCTCTTCTCCTAACAAGAAGTTCCTTCTTGGGCTTAAGAAACCTTTGTCAGTGAAGATTTAATCAAATGGCATGAAAAGCTTAGGTTTCTTGAGAAAACTCATCCAGTGCAAAAGATCTGATGAAGCTCTTCTGTGAGATACGAGACTAGCCTCCAGGGCTGAAATATTTCTAAACACACTGATACCCAGAAACTTTGTTTAAGAAACACTAAATTGCTGAAATATCTTAAAGCATTACAATAGTTGTAAACAAACAAACAACAGCATTATCCACAACACTACTTTCAGAACAGGCTTGAATTGAGGTACCTTTTTTAAAGTAACAGCAATGTTTGGTGCTGTGACTCTGCAAGGAATGATCATTTCTCTTCCCACGGTCATGTGTATGATTTTAGGTATATCACTGTGCATCTCTACAAATGGATTGCCTGTATCTGCAAGAGAGGAAAAGAAAAGGTTAGTATCTTACACCTTAAAACAGCTTGTGTAAACTGTAATGGTGCATACAGTCTTGAAAGAAAAGACTGGTCCTGTCCACAAGGAAAGCTAGACAAAGTCCTCAAATCAATCTTCTGTTTATTTTTGCCTAAACAAATTTGGTAAAATATTACTAAATATCTGAAGATATGTTTGTCAGTGAATATCAACAGCAGTACTTTGGCATCATCTGTAAAATCCAGGAGAACTGAAGTACACTTTCCCCCATTACAGCACCATCTCTGTTGCTGAGATATGTGTTTCTTCTTTCAGGGCATTTCTATTTTGTTATCACCAGGAGAATTAATTATGGGAGCTGAAATTCACTTAACAGGAAACCCCTACACAGACTCTCTGCTCTCTGCAAGCACATGGATGGGGGAAAACTCACATTGAGTTAACCAGGAGAAAGAATCTACTGTAATTATCCAGCCATGTTTTCAACTCTGAGAGTTAACTATTCTCCTCCTTCCCACTATCACAATACTTACATGTCCCTTTTTTAAGTGACAAGGTAAATGAAAATGCCAGGAAAACATTAATTCCTTTTGTCTCAATAACTAAAGCTTGGCAGAGTAATTTACCGTCCCTTGAACAATCTCTTTAACAAAGGGCATTGTCATAAATAGCTTGCGCTGGGAACAGGGAACATTGCTGCTGCTATTGTTTGGACCACTTAACAAAGAGGGGCTCAAGCCACAGGCTCTGGCTCCAAATCTTCTTTGCAGGTGTTGAGATCTGAAGGTTCAGTTTGACTAACATTGCAGACAGACTACCTCAAAATTCACATATGGACTGGGTTTTAACTCTTAAAAAGAAGTGGAACATTTTGATCTCAATTCCATGCTTATCTATAACTCCAGTGTTTTTTCAGGCAAATCCTATTATTTTCACTCAGTCAAAAATCTTGCAGATAACAATGGAAATCTTTCCTGGATAATAACAATAACAGTAATGAAATATAATTAATAAAGCTAGCAAAACCTGACTTCTTCATAAAACCTCAAATTGCAATACTTTATTCAAGTGTCCTGGTCCCAGACATCTGCATGCTGACCTATGTTCACTCAACTAGTTCTTCAAATATATTACTGTTGCTGCTCTTTCAAAGTATGATCTGCATTTCCCAGTGTCATAAAACTGTTCTGCCCTCAGGATCTTCTTATTGTATGCAATAATATTTTTAATTTGAGATGTCAAACAGGAAGAGAAGCAAATTCTACTCTAATTTATATTGGGGGAAATGCTAAGGTAGAGTATCTCAAATGTACCCCTGGCTACAGAAAAACTTTTCTTAAAGAGGTTTAATGAAACTGTTGCACAAACTTTCTGAAACGAAAGCCACAGTGCTTTATTTAATAATAGGTGTTAAATGTCCACTGAGATGGCAAAAGGAACTTATGACTAATAGAGGATGCATATGCAATGAAAAAAAATACTCCAAGGACTTGTTAGGCTGACGTTTCCTCTGCAGTATGATTCAAGGAAAGACCAAGAATGAACCTGTTTGTAGCAGGGTGAAAAGAACCTTTTTTTGTTTCAGGGGCTGCAGAAGAGGTCACCTACCCCTTAATATCACCAGATGGATTTACTGCTCCCCAAAGACTCATTTGTCTTTGTCACAAAATTAAGAGCTCCTGCCCAAAACCAGCAAGCTTTGCAAAGTAGTTTCCTGTATCATAATCTCCAGATCATTACAAGCGTGAGGAAGAGCTGTTCTAGGGACTACCGGTGCTGTCTGCAGACACAGTGTCACCACTGACTGATGCCAATATCAAGGCAGTGGGGGGCTGTGCATCTCAGAAGATTCCTGCCTATCCAAAGGCAGGGACAGGAAACAAGCACAGCACACCATGCTTGCCTGTTGTTTTTTTTTTCCTTGTTCAATGGAAACGCACGTCTCCACCTGAAGAAGTCAATGAACTGCTCCATAACATTCCACTAAGCACCCTGGGCGCTCGTGGTAGGCTTTAAAGCACAGCCTTCCCTGGTACACTCCCCGCCGCGGTCCGCCAAGGCGTCTCTGTGCCCCCGCTATTCGCGTGCAGAGCTCCCATTGACATCACCGGGGACTTCCGCCATCAGCCAGAGGGCAATCGATGGCCCCAAGTGCTCCAAATGTCTTCCTGCTTTTGATTAGAAGAAATACGCATCATGTTTCCTAGCACAGTTTTGTTTTCATAATGAGTGTGGAGGCTTTTCCTGATTCCCTTTGATTTTGTTCTCCTTCTGTCTTAATGGCCATGAGGGGATACTCTCAGGGCCTGAAGACCAGAATTTGGTGCAAGGTCTATCAGCCTCGATCAGGCAAAGCCAAATCCACAACAGTACCAGGACAGGTTATACCACATTGGCAGGGCACAGGGCTGATATAGAATCCTTCTGCTCCCCCCCCCCCCCCCCCCGATAATAGCAATCCTTACTTCATTTTTCCTCTCTCCCTTTCATCATAGCTGTAGTTATTGCTAATGGCTGCTGCTACATTGCCTCCCAATTCCTTCCTGAGAGGAGGCAAAACCAGGGAAGGTTTAGGTTGGATGCTAGGAAGAAGTTCTTCATAGAACAAGTGATTTGCCATTGGAATGGGCTGCCCAGGGAGGTGGTGGAGTCACCATCACTGGAGTTGTTTAGGAGGAGACTTGATGGGGTGCTTGGTGCCATGGTTTAGTTGATTAGATGGTGTTGGATGATAGGCTGGACTTGATGATCTCAAAGGTCTCTTCCAACCTGGTTAATTCTATTCTATTCTAAAACACTATCCTTCCCTGAACAGCTGTCCAGCAGTGCATCAGGGATGACCTAACCTCCTAGCAGCAGCCTTCTGGACTGGCTTCTCTCACAACTATGTTCATAAAGCTCTGGACTTAAAACGAACATCATGGACTGACATATCTTGAAAACTACATCCAAGTTACGCGTTCAGCTCCACACAGTTTTGGAATTTGAAGATCTAGAAGGGTAGGCCTAGAATGCTAGCAAAACGAAAGATGAACAGCCAGAATATTTGCACATGCAAAGGCTTAAAGGTTACTTTAAAAGTCAGTTTAGTGCATTTTTAAATTGTGCCTGGAATTAGTGACTGCTTGTTTGACTGTGTTCCTTGCAATCTCTCAATTACAATCAGCAAGAAACCACAAAAAGCATTTGTAAAAGCACAAAATCCACGAAGGTCATTTGCTATATTGTTGCAGAACATAAATAGCAGCTTTTTATTAAGTTGGTTGGCAGCCAGATACACTCTTGATAAGAGACTTAACACAAGCAATATTATGTCTGGTATCAGTAACCTGTCTAGGCTATTTATGGGGTCTGCACAAACAACTAAATTAGCCAACACTGAAATACCAAATTCAGTAAAGATGGAGTGGTCTTTTATTTCCACAAACCTCAGCTACTGTTCATGGCTTTGGGTTTAATAATCTGAGCTACAGAAGTCAGAGCACTTACACATTTGCAGTAAGAAAAGTCTCTGAAGGAAAATAAACTTCTTGAAATCCCTGAAAGTTTGGCTTCTGAAGTTCTTCCAAAATATCTACGTACACTTGGCTCATTATTAAGACTTTTTATTCAGGCTAGAAGAGCCAAAACAGTTTCTTCACATTCACATAACACCATTTTCCCTCATGCATGTGAGCATGACCAAAGTCTTTACTAAAGTCCCGATATGCAAGCTTACTTAAAGTTAGTGGGCCAATTGCCAAGTTCCTCTTTCCATTCTAGGGATTCACTCTAACTTTATTTATCTCAGCTGGGGCTGTTCAGAAGTCATTTGAAAAGAATTTTGCACAACAAGAGTGGCTGTCATCTCACACATCTAACACACAGACATTTCTCACTGAGCTAGGTACCCAAACTCTCAGTGTTACTGGGGAGAAAGAGGGACTTGTGCCCTGGGATTCATCTGACCTCTTCTAGATGTCTCTTTTATGACAAAATGAATCACACCCTAGGAAATGCATCTATTCAACCTGCTCAAATGTAGTTGCCTGTGTTCCTTAAGGGAAGAGCAAAAATACTACAAATCCCATTTTGTATGTCTGGAAGCACAATACTTAATCTGCAAGAAAGGCTATCCCACTTAGCATGTAAAATAGTACTCTTCAAATGATTTCTAAACCTTGAAGGAAGACTTCAGATATAAATTAATTGTCATGGAAGTCCAGGGCAATGCTTTGTATCTGGAGTACTTGCAGACACAAAGCATTGCTGGTATAATTGTGCTGCAATTTTTAGGCAGGGAATTTTCTGTTTTCCTTTGGGGATAGTTACACTATGCTATCATCAAACATAGGTCCATAAGAGACATAAAACACAGTTACAACTCTTCAGGAAAAATATTCTTACCCATATTAACCAGGAAATCTACACTAGACCAATTATTATGTTCAACAAATGATTTCTGGAAAGGCTAATGGGTATTTTGAACTGTTTTTCAGATGTATCTGTCCCCCATAATGGTCCATCCTGGAAACGTATTTCTGTTTTACTAGAAGCTATAAGCCTGGGTGAGGAAGAAGGACCTCAGAGGGCTTAGTGGCATTGCCTTTGATGCTGCCAAGGTGTCCACAAATGCTCAGCTCAACAGCGTACTATGATGTGAAGTCCATGTCCACGCAATGACAAAAGCACGGTAATTATAGGTGATTGACGTCAGCACGTCCTAGAGGGTTCTGTTTTGTAACAGGAACCTCATTAGACACTAAAAATGTGTCCACATACTTGATACAGCTGTAGCATAGTTTAATTTCAACTAGTTTCCTTTTCATAACAGAAGCACTATCATATTATTGACTCTGACAGAGTGAGCCAAAACTGAGTTGCTCAGATGTTAAAACTGTGCCAAAAGCAGAGACAGAGAAAAGGTACAAGGGAGGGAGAGTTTCCCAGGCCCCAGAAGGTTCCTCTGTCAGTACATTATATCTCAATAAGAAGCAAAAGGAAGAATTAAAAATAATCTCCCCTTCTGTTACCTTTCAAGGTGTTTTGTCTTACTGTTGTTTGTTGTTTCTTGAGAGCCTTTTGGGGAACTCCTTGAGTGCACTCAATGTTCTTCAGCATAGTAGCCTTAGGGTTGCCAGAGTCAATCCACTCAAACTAAATCTTACATCCACGGCATTTGTGGGCCTGAATCCAGCTACCTGTCAGCAAGTGGACCTCCCAGGGAGATGCCATATTCTCAGCACTTGCAGAAGACAACTCTAGAGTTTGAAGATCTGATGTTTTGGCACTTCAAAGGCCTATCTTTTGAAACATTCACTAAAGCTAGAGCCCTCCATTTTGTACTGTCCAATCTGGGATGCATATCAAGCCAAATATCCAAAACTAGAGCATACAGTTGACTTTCTGGGCTTTGATGAGTACAAGTGCTTTCAGGACTTTAACTACTCTGCTATGATTTGTGTCACCTG
Organism: Melanerpes formicivorus; assembly: GCF_026170545.1. Lineage (NCBI taxonomy): Eukaryota > Metazoa > Chordata > Aves > Piciformes > Picidae > Melanerpes > Melanerpes formicivorus. The sequence goes on along the minus strand of NW_027142353.1, from coordinate 53,231,309 downwards.
TCTTAAACTGCCTCAAAACAAGACATCTGTTCTAAGCTTGCTCTCCAGATTCCTTGTAAAGTTAGTGTGGAGAAACACATACTAGAAAGTGGGGGGGTGTGTCTCTCTGTTAGTACAGAAAGAGAATAGACAAGTGACCTAGCCTAGGGGTCTGAATTTAAAAGAGAGCATGGCTGAAGAACTATCTAGTTCATGTTTCATTTTGCAAGGAAAAGTATGTGATTGAAAGACATGCACGGCGGGAATATGAGGAAACACAAGGAGAGGGAGAGCATTGACTAAGAAGTGAGCTAATAGCCTAAAGCCAAATACAGTTTCCCTTAGAGAAGAATGCTGCAGCAAAATTAAGACATTACACTTGTGTATCAGTAGCTGAAAACTGTCTTCATCACAGGAAGCAGCAGCACTTCAACTTGAATTAAAATTGTTTGGGTTTTGTTTTTAATTCTTGCAAAAATTTAACCTCGATATATCAATGTAATTGGAATTACATGCTTTTCCTCTGTCAGCCCATAGGAACAATTGATCAAAGGCAAGAGAGGATGAGAGTAGAGAATAAAGAGAACTGCACATCTGTGAAGAAAGTGAATGATCTCTAGCCACTCGAAAAGAAAGTCTTGGAGATACCATAACAAAAGCAGGCATAAAGAAAGGCCTTTAGCACTGTCCTCAGGGAAGTATACATAGGTTTTAAACCAACCTGCTTATAATTTGGCGTTTCCTACAGGTTTTTATTCCATAATTATCTCTTTTCAAGCAGAAAATTCCCCATGCCTTACTCCAGAGTATACAGCGAATGTTCATTACGAGTCTTTCCGTTTTACTTCTAGGCTGCAGTTGCGTAACAAAACAAACTTCTCTTTTTTTTTTTGAGAAACTGGCAAGAAGGCTTTGCTCCACAGAATTTTCCCATGGCTCGTGGTGGAAGTCAGGCCATCAGTTTTCTTACAGCAAAGTCCAGGGCTCTTAAGAGAATTCATTTCCTTCACTTGATGTCTCAATTCCTGAGCCGTGTGTGGTCAAGAGTTGCTGCGGCAAACACTGTGCACTCATTCCCCAGTGCAACTCAGTAGTGACCTCTCCAGCTGAAAGAAGGGTGGTGTCAGGACTAGCTCCCGCAGGGGAAGTCACCAGCCTGCCTGTTCTTGATCACCTAAACACAGGACTTCAACCATCCCTGAGCATGTGGGACTTCTTTATCATCTTGCGTCTTGTTTTTGTCTACAGAAGTTCGTCTTCTGCCACAGCATATTGTCATTACTCAGCCAAAGTAGGTTTATTGGTGTTGGTTTTGCTGTGGTTTGCCTTTTCTCTTTTTTTTTTTTAAATGCAGTTCATATTCAGTATCACTTTAATTACGGAAATGAATAACAATTTTAAAACAATAAGTGATGACTTCCTGTACAAACAATATCAACTTTCCTGATTCGGATTCTGTGTTTGTAAATAGCAACGATTTGTTCTCCTCTGCAGCATGCTAAGACATGGGAAACAGGCACCTTGGTGATCCACATGGAGCTAATATGGGAAATGGACTGACACAATGTCCTGCCACAGGAAACAATACAAAACTAGGAGGGACCCAAATTTTACAAATGTTTATTTCCTAAGCACCCCAAAATTCCTTTAAAGTAAAATTCAGTTCAAGAAAGGCAGTCTCCACAGAGGGCTTTATTATTCCCATCGCACCCCCACTTGTGCCAGATAATTGAATTTCATGCAGGTTTACAGAAACAATTACTTATATTAAAAGATTCCTTAAGTATTTTCTTTCCAAATGCTAATATTACGTTGAGCAGAAGTGGGGAGATTTGGTACTTGGTGCCTTGTTTCTTTTTAACCTCCTCAACAATTCTTCTTGAAATTCTAAACTTTTGAAAGGTATATGATCATAACTTTCTCCATCTTAGGGCAGGGTGATACTTTCAATAGACATTAAAATAAGCAATTGCCATGAAGCTTCCCTCATTATCAGCAGTTTAACCTAACACTCACTTGTACTTAGTAGGACACAATCGAGACTTAAGTGTTAAGCAATTGGATTTCAATCAAAAGAACTGTCAAATCCAGAAAATTAAGATGCCAGAGATACATAAGCTTGCTATGTGTTTCTCCCTTAAGTCTTTTACTAATTTTTGGTAAGTAAGGATTAGGTTACATTTCTCCTGCTACCTATCTTCAACCATTACATCAACATCTAATGACTCAACATCCCTGAAAAATCAACAAAACTAAGACAACCAGGCAGTCTTCCTTAACTGATTCTTTGGGTGGGAGGGAAGGGGCTGTCCAAAAGCTGTTTCTCCAATTATATGTTTCTCTTCCATCACCATGTGAATTAGGCAAATAACCTTGGTTTACATAAACCTAATTGAGGATCTCTTTCAGATGCAAGCCAACTACTTTCAACTTTGGAAGCAGCAAAGAGTTAGAAGGACTGGTTGTGTCTTCCACATGTAAAATAATGAAGATCCAGAAAAATTAACACTTAGAACAGGAAACAGACCCAAAAAAAAAAACCCATAAAGGGATCTCTTAATTGTGTAAAGTGGGTTTAGCAGAGAAGTTTTCAGTTACAACCATCCTTGCTTTTCTCGTGTGGAGAGGATTGTGGCTAGATCTCAGATGGAGATAACATCCAAGGCAGGAGGTTCAACAAGGTCCCATGATGAGTAATTTGCAAAAGTCATCCAGGAAAATTGTACGTTTTCTTAGATAGTAGGATATTTGGTCACTAAATGAATAAGCTTACTTTGCTTGTGCTTCCATGGATGCATCTCTAGTTAGGTATTCACTGAATGATATAGAATCAGCAAGGTTGGAAAAGACCTCAAAGATCCTTGAGTCCAAGTTGTCACCCAAGACCTCCTGACAACTAAACCATGGCTCTAAGTGCCACATCCAATCCCCTCTTGAACACCTCCAGGGATGGTGATTTACCAGAGCCTGCTGGGCCAGAGGAAGCCAAGTAAAGCAATCCTCAGCCTTGAGTATAAACATCCAACTAATACCAACAGAAGCCAGGCTCTATGTGGCCTTACAACCCATCTGCTCCATGAAAATAGTTGGGTAAGAAAAACACTCTGTGGTATATTGCAGATGATGGAAAGTAGGAGGAACAGCATGAATAATTCTATAATTCTCAATAAAGCAATGTGCAATAGTGGGGGAGCATATCTTGTTTTCTAACACTGTAGTGAGAGGTCCACTTCATTCTGCTTTATCACAGCACCAACCACTCTTCATGTCACAAAATTAAAACAAAGGCTAATTCACTCTGATGTGAACTCATTAGAAGCAGCAGACACATCATTTGGAAAACTTCCAGTTGCACATTCTCTGTAATACGGGCTCTCAAAGTCTGTGAATCCTGATACCTTAAAACAACCTATGAATTTTATTCTGTAAAATCCAGAAAAACTAAATTATTAAATTAAATCCCTAAAGTGTTTATAATTTCTTCTCTTAGCATTGTGCCTATTGAATTCAGCTGATCTGAGAAGGGTCTGATTAATATCCTGGAAGAAAAGAGGATCAGAAAGCAATTTCTGTTATAGCCTAAGTGACCTAATTCCAGGATTTCCCATACATTACAGTAGCCTTTTTGCTGAACACAATTTTGTGTTCCCTTTGATTCCACTTTTTCTAGATTTTCACAATTTGTGTAAAGTGGGCTACACAGTACCCTTTTGAACCTGACAACATGCAAATAGCTATTTGTTACAGCGTGAGATAATTCAGTGATGTGTACAGACATCTCTGCCATCCTCCAGCTGACTAGGAATCTATAATCTTTTCCAGACAGGTTAATGTGGACATTGCATCAAATACATAGTTCTCATCAGTCACCACCCTATTCTGCAAGATGTGATTTCTCTGATTCCTATTTCACAGTCTACTTCCACATGGAGTTCTATTTACTCCAGTAGACTGGCTGGGCTGGGTCGTCTTAATCTTTTTCCTAGTAGATAAACCACTGACATCGTATTTGCAAGCTCTAAGAAAGCAGATTTTATGCATCAGTTGGTAAACGATCCTGACATTTGGTAAGGCTGAAAATATTCAAAATTGTGTTTTTAACCACAGCTGAACTGCTCCATTCATTTGTTTTGCTGTATTGAAGTGCAAGTACCAAGAAGTGTTAAAAAACCCCTGTAGTCTTACCATTAATAAATACGTAGACTGTCGATTCCTTCTTCTTTTTTGCTGGACTTGTTGGATATTTGCAGCTATAGTTTCCAGTGTCACTTGCTTGAGTTCTGCTCAAGGTCAGACTGCTGCAGGACTGCTTCCCATTCCTTCCACAGGCATATTTAATTACTTTCAGCCTTTTGCTGTCCTTACTTAGTGTTTCAGGCAAAGACCATGAATGAACCATTTCCCCCCTGCAAATACAGATAAGGAAGCAGAAACAATTATGTTGGGCTGCAGTTACATAGCTCCAGTTCCCAAGCTTTCTTTTTTATTATATCAGGCTATTTCTGGGGTTGTCTTTTATCTTGTTTTCCAAAAACAACAACAGAAACAACAAAGAACCATTAAACAATTGCCATTGAAGTTCACTCCCCACCTTTCCCCACAACATAAGGCTTCATTTTTTTTCTAATTTCAGTTAAAAAAAAAAAAAAAAAAAGAAGAAGAAGAAGAAAAAAAGAAGGAAAACAAAAAGGAAAGTGTCAGGTGCATGAACTCGCAGCCAAAGTATCAGAATCCAACTCAGCTGGTTACCTGCAGGTGAGATTTAAAGTCTGGCCTGCTTGAACAACGTGCTGTGTGCCATTTATACTCAGCTCAGGAACTTTTAATTTTGATCCTGAACTAGATCCTAGAAAAACAAAGGAAGAAACAAAACAAAACACATTAACAATGACAAATCATCCTGTTCCAAATCCACTCACATTTATGATGTTATACTGGAAGGGAAAGGTAATAAGAGTATCCCCTTCACCACACATACACCCTGCCTTTGAGAAAATTCCTTCTGTCTTGACTCCAGACTCACATTCTTCCATGCAAATTACTCAGGAAAGAAAGTAGAAATGAATGCTATGCAAGTTTCACTCAATGACTTTGCTTTCAAATTGTTCACTGAGCTTACCATGAAGAAAGTTCAGGACCTTGCAGCTACACAGCTAACCAAGGAAGCACTGCTGGCTGCATTTCCTTAGGAAACACCACCATGGCAGCCCTTTCAATGGGAAGGGCAAAAGTCAGCCACTTCCATGGCAAATGCCACGTATTGACCTCTAAGATACCGAACTCTCACTCTAACAACTTGCTGCAAAGCTGGAATTTCTCTGGAAGAAGTGAAAGAGGCTTAAGGAACTTCCTGACTAAAGGTCACAGTACTGATTCTTATGGTCCCTCACTAGCCACAGGCTTCCTACCAATGAAGTGATGTCAGAAGGTAACTGGAATGCTCAACAATAAATTTTGAACAGAAGGCCAAGGCACACTACAGACCAGATTTGCTGCTTATTGAGAAAGCAAGCGTGCCAACACAGCCTCGGTCATGCCCAGGCCATTCTGGTGTGGGTGAAATCCTGGGTGTCAGTATCACATGAGGAGGCTTAGGACACTTGAAAACATAGAGTCAGGTTTCTCACAAGCCATGCTAAAGGCAGTTTTGGGGATGTTCATGAAAAAGCCCCATGCTCAGAAGACTGAAGTGACACCAGACCTTCCCTCTCATCAAGACAGCAAGTTCTGGAGAGGCTTAATATTTTATCTTTGCCCCATAATAAGCTATGGCCACAAAAGCTTTCATGGCAAGCAGACAGAAATGCATGCCTTAGGGAAGAAACAGTCCTTGATCCATCCCATTGCCCTCACAATGACAGCAAAGTGTTCCAGAAGCTGGGAACATAACAAGAAAATATTTTGAAACAGTTAAGAGTTGAAAACCAGTTTAAGTCTGGACCTGAGTGCAATTTGTGAAGATTTCAGTGTTGTTAGAGTGGAGTTGAGAGTACTCCAAATCACTTTACTCCAAGAGAAAGTATTTCTTTGTCAACATACAAGAGAAACAGCATCACATAAACAAGGGTAATGCAGATTTTCCACTAGAACTCAGTCAAGTACAGTTTCAGTTTTATTAAGCCCCTCCAAGAGGTCCCTGACAGTGCCAAACACAAACAGCTGTATGCATCAAACATAGCAGAAACACATGAACCTTATTTGGATGCTATGAATCACCCACTGAAAAGCCTCCCTCTTGTCGAATATAGAAGGAACTTTCGGACACCAACTCCATCTGAGACTGGTGACTACCTTTCAGCTGTCTAAATCCTCCAAAGTCAGTGGTTGTTCCAGATTCAGCAGCTTTTGCCCAGCAGAAGATGTAGTCATAGATTAGAGGCTGTATATCAAAACTTTGTACTGGGATTCCTTCAGTCTGAAAAAGGCCTGCATTTCCAGAGAAAGAAGTGAAAAGTACAAGGATTTTGCACAAAAGGTAAAGAGGCAGTGCCTTCATCTGCTGGTTTTTGTGGTGGTTTGTCACTCAGCTGCACTCCATTGGTCAGAATGTATTTCCTACTCATTCCCTTAACATTGGTGGAGACAAGAGGTTTAAAACACCTTACGGGACTACCTAGCACAATTAACGTTAAGAAGCAAATAGCTGATTTGCTCTGCAAAATTGTTTGCTAGAGGTCTTCAGAAACCTGTTCTCTTCCTTAGCAATATAGGAAATGTATACTGTAGGGGTCAACTAACTTTTAACTAACCTTTGGCATCTAAGTTAGCTACACTTTACATTTATCTGAATTGTTCCTTTTAGCCATGTATGTCTTATTTAAGCTGTGGCTCCATTAGATTTCCTGCACATACTATCACCCATCCCTATTCAAAACAAGATTTAAAGGCCACTTGATCAGGCTTTAAGTAAGAGCATAACGAGTTTTCAGAATAAAGAGGTCCTCTGAACTGTACCATAGACATTACCAGAAATTTGAATGGTGATCCTGTACAAATGGAGACATCCTCTGTGATTTGTCTAGGCTTCTAACTAGAAATGAATATACTCTGCCAGCTGTTAAGAGAGAAGAAGAAAAGATGCAGCAAACCTTTGAAGAAGCAATTTGTTATGTGATGTATTGCAAACACACATTTTTCTCACCTACCATTTATGGATCTCAATTCTGAAATGCTGGGCCTCCCAAAGAGCACACTCTGCTTTTATGGGATAGTCTCCAATGGATCCTTGCAGTCTATGAGTCTACTCATTTGCCATCCTGAAGCAACATCCCTGAAGCTAAACACTTGATTATTACAAGAGCTTAGGCAGCTTCTTGAAGAGCTACCTAGTCACTTTGGGTGAGATGGTTTGTCAATGTACTCCAAATAAACAATGTGACAGTTTCACAAAGCCACCACGTTCCTGCATTTCATTCATATTCCTCTTGTCATTCCAGAATTGGAGGCTCATTTGCTTTCCTAAGAAGGCAGAATTTATATCCAGCTTTATGAATCCTGCTGCTTGATTCAGGGAGGAACTTGGCCTCAAGTTTCTTTGAACTGCTCCTTATTTCAAGCTATAAAAAACTGAAAGAACACAATGGTTTTTACAAACAGTTTTGTATGTATGTAAAAGGAAGATACCAGAAATGGTCTGTAAGAGGATCCCATTGGGATCAAAGCTGAACTGCTAGAGTTGCAACACTCAACCCAGTTGCCAGAGAGCAACAAGTAGGTTGCTTCCAGTATGGAACTGATGGAAAGGTGGAAAATCCATGTGAGTGACAGGCACTGGGAGCAAGGCAAGAAAGAAAGTCTGCAGCACCTGGTTATTACCTACAGTGCTGAGTGTTTGGCTTTGCTCAGCACCGGCACCCTTCCCAAGAGCCAAAGCCAGACCTTCAGCACTCGTGTTGAGACCAGCCCTGAGAATGTGGACTGCCAAAGGTGAAGGGCAAGAAAACACTATAAATATTAATTATTTTTTTTTCTCTTGATAACCCTATGATGATAACAAGCAAAGACATCCATGTGAAGATCTCCAGTTCTATCTTAAACTGAGTATACAAAACAAGACAGTCTGGAAGCCTGGATGTGAGATCTGCCTCAGAGTTATTAAAATAAAATTAAACAAAACAAAACAAAACAATACAACCACCCACAAAACCAATACTCAGATTTTTTTCATTTCATCCTGCAGGCAAAAAAAGAAACTCAGATAGGCTGTATTTATATTCAAGCTTTCACCCTTCTACACATATTACTTTTATCTAAAAGACACCACAGTATTTGTAAATATTGTGGGTGGGATCTTGAGGAGTGCCCAGTGTTTGCCTAACTTTGCTCTCATTAATATAAGCCAGAGTTTCATCATTAGTTTCAAGTACATTATAGATACTTAACTCCAGTAGTTTAGTAATATTCAAGACCCAATATTGGTGTATTTGCCATGACATCAGATTAACATATATATATATATATTCATTTATTTCGGTTTTTACTGACAAAATGTTGAAGTAAAAGATCTTATTTTGAGCCAATATTGTTGCTGCTGCAAGTGTGAGAGACAGTGTTTTTACCAGCAAGATGCTAAATCTTGAAGAAAAATAGCTTTATTTGGCATCCTATCCATTCATGGGTCATTAGCTTCCTTACGCTCTTTAATGCTTCAAAACTGATGCTGAGCATGAATGCAATAGAGTTTGACATGTTCACCAGAAAAGAAAAAGGAAGAAGAATAGCGGGGAAATTCCTAGTGTCAATATTTAGAAGTGGATTGTGCCTTCAGTGTACCTTCTCTGGTCATTTTACTTGACACTGTCTTTTCTGAAGGGTCACGGCTCAACAGGACATGCTCTCTTATCATTGTGCCTGTCACTAAGCGACCATCAGCAGCCAACCCTCACACTGACCTACATTGGGGGGGGTTGCAACTTCTTTTCATGTGACAACAAGAGAACTAATTAATCCTGATAAGTGAGGAATCTCATCCCATAGGGAAAGGGGTGGTTTTGGGGGGACATATTCTATTTGCTTTGGAAGGCTTATTAGATACATGTGAAAGTCAGTCAACAAGGTTGGTTAATTAATGAGCAACTTTAATTTCAATTGCAAAAGTTAACCATTCTCTCTAAAATAAAGGAAGGATAACTCTTTCTTTTTAAGAAAGCAGAAGGTATAATCTGTAATCTGCAAGGCAACAAAAGAATAAACTTTCTTCAATTATTTTCTGCCTTGTAAAATGAATGAAGTAAGCAAAAAGTTGATTATCTGTTAACCAAAACCACTGATTACAAGTAGCTGGGCAGGAGGGGGAACAATCAAGGTAAATAAATGAGCATGTTTATATTTTTCCAGTATGATCTGTGAGTTTAGTTCTCACACATAATGAGTAACCATCTTGATTTATCTTAAAAGTACAGGTCTGCTGAACTCCAAATCTGGACCACATTCTGGGTTATTATCCCTGTTATGATTTTTTTTTCAGCTTCTACATTTCTTTTTGCGCACTGTGAATTTCTGCTACCTTTAACTACGGAAGGTAAAACCCAACAGCTGTCCTTATGGATTAGTTTAAGAAATAAAATACAGTAGTAGAAGTGTTTAGAAATTTCCTTGAAGTTAACAGGTTTGTTGTCTATTTAATTCTAACATCTTTTTCATCATTTGAGGATAAGTGACTGTCTTCCAACCACTCCAGTTATCCTGAACACGCTGCCTAATCTCTTTCTTTTCCACATGCACAATGAAGAGGTTAAGGAGAATGAACAGTTTATCTTTGCAGCTTCAGTGTACACAAAGAATCTGACCTTTTGGGCTTAAATTGCCATCTGTGGACAATAAAATTATCTATCATTGCAAGTAATTGTTTCGGTCATTGTTAGAGTTGCACATGTTTTAAGGCATGCTAAACACAACTGACCCTTTGTGGTTTTTAACATTAAATTAATTTCCTCCTGATTCAAACACATTCAGCAAAAATGCATTTTGTAGAGGACACTCATGCACTGGAAGGAGGGTGCATATGGTTTCTCAATAGGGTCTTCACCTTTCTATGCTCCTTAAAACATGGGTCATTCAGTCCAAATGCAGTCCAGGATTTTACTGTTGCCTACGAGCACTTCCTCATGAGTCATCCCATTGAAGGGAATGGGAATATGCATGTATGCAATTAACAAGCAACTGCAGAACCCAGCAAAGCATGGTAGAACCTAGTGGTACCTTCAGTGTGTCTCCAATGAAAATTACCTTATTCTGGTCTCCAGCACCACTGTAACCAGAACATGATGGTCTCTTCTCCCAGGCACCCAGTACCAGAACAAGAGGACACAGTCTCAGGCTGTACCAGGGGAGGTTCAGGTTGGATGTTAGGAAGAAGTTCTATACAGAAAGAGTGATTGCGCTATGGAATGGGCTGCCCGGGGAGGTGGTGGAGTCACTGTCATTGAAGGTGTTCAGGAGGAGACTTGATGGGGTACTTGGTGCCATAGATTAGCTGTTTGGGTGGGTTGGATTGGCTGATGGGTTGGACACGATGATCTTGAAGGTCTCTTCCAACCTGGTTTGGTTTATTCTAATAAAGTTTATTGTAATGATCACCTGCTAATCTCATATGGGATATACAGCTTTACTCTATTCTGTGTTTGGGAAAAAACCCACAACTTTTTTTTTTTCTCCCTTCTGTTCTAAGTGTGAATATCTAGCCTGGTCCTGACACAGGACTAGAGGAAGAAGGGACCCTGGATAATAAAGCTCTCTATTTCTGTGACTGCAAAGCAGGTGTCACTGTCTGGTCCTTGCAGACAGAGGTAAAAGCACCATCTCCGCTGCTTAAAAGCCAATAAGCAATAGAAGTAGCCTGTGGTGCTGAACTATGAAACACCCTGAAATTCAAAGCAAAATCTCCACATCTTTCAAATGCCATCTGGGTCTCCATACTAAAGCAAACCTCACAGTCCTTCGTACATCTAATTTCACACCACTTCTCTGAAGCAAATCTAAACTTCCCACCTAAAGCCTGCAGAAAAGAAACTAGGTCAGCTAATCTGTGAGAGACCAAAGAGGTACACCTCTGTCTCAAACTGATTGTGGCAACTGTCTGGATGAGCAAGTTCATGATCTGATGCACCAAAATGTAACCACTATTTCTGTCAATGAAGAGCTTTGCAGGGCACTTAAGGACCATAGGGACTTGCAACAGTTAACAGACATAGGTCCTTGGACTGCAAGGTAGCTTTGTCCCTGTTTCCTGTCATCTTTTGTACAAAGACAGGTCCTGTGTGTTCTGGTACATAGCTTAAATAGCCATAGCCAGCAAACAGAAATACACTCAGGGCAGAAAGAGCAGCTCTAGTTGTCTCACTCACTCCTCAACAGATCTATCATTCACACACACCTCTTTTGTCACTGGAATGTGTTCTTGTCTGCTTTCACAATCAAGAAAATTAAGTTGTTTACTTACAAATTGCACATTGATGCATAAAGTAATCAGTTCATCATTTCATCCCTTTTGGGTCCAGGGGAGACATTCTGATTATCAAGTCTGATGTTCTGCAACATGTAGCAAGTGATTTCTGAATCACAAATTTGTCTGATTCATCTCAATCATAATTTAAGAATACAAAGTGCTATTAGAACATAATAGCCAACCAAGAAAATGGGCAGGTTACTCAATGGAGGAGAAGACTGGGCTGCTGTATCATAATAGTCTGAACAACTTGAGGTTTATCACAGTAGATCAGAAGAGCCCTGGGCAGACAGAAGTGTCTTGTCCCTGACTCCATGCCCTGGAACTAAAAATCAGTCAGCAGGGCAAATGGATGTGCTACTGCCCAAGAAAAGCTTTCACAGGCACTGATAGATGTGTATGTCTTATTTGAGCAAGCATGTCCATCCCATCTCATCTCCAGATCTCAGAGCAAGTGATAAGAGTTTATCTGTACACATTTGCTGGCCCTAGATGTCTCTAGAGATTAATATAAGATTAGATGCTACAGAGGCAAAGCAAAGCACCCAGTAGCTAAAAACAGAAGAAGTGCAATTCTGACAGCACTTCTCTACACCTCTGAGCAGCACACACGACCAAGCCATGCAGTCAACAGCTGTACATGTAAACAACTATGTACTTCCCTGATAACTGCCAAATGTTTTGCTAGCTAAGTCAGGCTATGCTTACAGAGCCCTGTGGTAAAGCCATTTTATTAAATAGCAGGGGGAGTTATTAGTTTAAAAATTTTGCTGTAGAGAAGTAACAAGATGAAATCACAGTTGCTTATTTGAAACATCTGGATCTAGTCACTACTGTTGATATTATTACCATTTCCCATCACACCTGGGCAACCAAGGCCATGCTGTTCAGTGTGCTATGCCCATGTAACACCTACTGCCCAGGGAGGTGGTGGAGTCACCGTCCCTGGAGGTGTTCAAGAGGGGATTGGACGTGGCACTTGGTGCCATGGTCTAGTCTGAGGTTTGTGTTGATAGGTTGGACTCGATGATCCTCGAGGTCTCTTCCAACCTTAGTTATACTGTGATATACTTGAAAGCATTTGCTTTACCGACTAATCAGAAGACTGTGTTCTGTCTGCCCTGAAGTCACCAAGTAACTTGTGCATGAGCAGGGTCACTTTACAAAATGTCAATTAAAAAAAATAAATAACATTTATCATTCTGAGAAGGGGAAAAAAATCTTTTTTCCTCATTTATGCATCCAATTTTAATAACTCTAGAATTTTAGCACCTGAAAAGAGCACCTTTGTCACTATCTAGCCTGATGAAGGTGCTCATTTCATTAGCTACATATGGACTACAGAGAAGATGTAAACCCTGACATAATCACAAACCTTTTATTTCTCATTGAGCCTATGGTACTGAAAATGGGGATCCAAATGTGCAGTCTGATGACTCCATAATGAACCCCTGTGAGATCATCACTTTGGTAAACCTCACCAGGGGGCAAAATGCATATACATATATATGGTGTGCATTGATAAAACCAAGAAAAATATCACAGCTGTGTCCAGCTTAGCCTGATCTTTAGTCCAAAAGAGTGAACACAAATTAAAAACCCAGTTCTGCTGAGGCTATTCTCAGCAAGAACTGGTTATAGCAGAGCTTAGCTGTAGTGACACTTTCACAGCCACATTTGGGGTAGGTTCACATGGTGTCAGGGACTGCATTGAACCTGCTGCTGTTATTCATACCATGCTGCAACATGCTAGCTTCAAAAAGTGAAAGTGCTAACTGGAGCAAAGTATTTAGGGGCTTGAAGGTCAGATTGCAACACGGGAGGCTTCCTGTTCCAGTTGCTGCTTCTTGGTTCCACCTCCTTGGGCAGGGGCTCTTTTCTGCAGTCATGATAGAGGAAAGAGTAGGAGTCAGGTAGCTGCTGGTTTTGGTTTTCTGTTTTATGCTGGATTGTTCCCTGTATGTTTCATTGTGCTTCTTGTGCAAATAGGCTAAGCTAAGGTAATCAGGTACTCATGTATTGTATTATTAGATGATATCTTATGTTACATTAAACTCTTATCTCTTTACCTCAGCCCTGAGTTTTGTGTGTCACTCCTCCCCTCACTTTTGTGTTGGGGGAGCAGGCGGTTGAGCCCTTGCACTAAACCTTTACACATGGCTCACATATCCCTCCATCTTGCTGTGCCTGTCCTGGCTCCCATGGGGAGACCCTGTTCAGGCCATTGCAGATGAAAAGTGGTTATGATTCCTCTCCAAAAGTAATGCTGCATGATCAGCCGCTGGCATTCACCCAGAAGTATGGTTTCACGCCTCAACAAATGATTAAGCCTGTGCTGCTTACAGGAGTGTAGGCAGCCCTACCCATATGACATCTGTGAGCCATCAGAGCTCCTTTGTCACTTACTGACACATGTCAGCAACTGCTGTGCCTCTGCTTTAATTTCACCATAACAGATCCCAGCACATAATCATCTGTTCAATATTTTTTCAGAAAATGTATTGCATTAACTAGTGTAATAGCAAAGTATTGATACAGTGTAAAGACAAAACTAGTACAGAATCATAGAATGGTTTGGGCTCAAAGGGACTTTAAGGATCACCTACTCCCAAACCCCCTGCCATGGGCACAGACACCTTCCACTAGACAAATTTGCTCAAAGCCCCATCCACCCTGGCCTTGAACACTTACGCACTCACAACTTCTCTGAGCAACCTGTTCCATTGCCTTACCACTCTCACAGTAAAGGTTTTCCTCATAATACCTAATCTAAAGCTACCCTTTTTCAGTTTGAAACCATTGCCCTTCATCCTATCACTACACTCCCTAATAAAGAGTCCCTCCTCATCTTTTTTGTAGACTCCATTTAATCATCAAAAGGCCACTGCAAGGTCCCCCTGAAGTCCTTTCTTCTCCAGGCTGAAGAATCATAACTCTCTCAGTGTAGCCTCATAGGGGAGCTAGGTACATTAAAAACAGTCACAAAAATAACTTAGAACTCCTGTACAGAGTAAGCATGTATATTTGGATGTTTTCTTGCCCAGGTTTAATTTCTTAATATTTGCTACATATTCCCTGGCAGGACAAATTAAGCCATATAATAGGACTGAATGGGAAGGCTATTTCACATATACAGGCAAACTGCCTACCTGCCAGTACCCTGCCAGATCAGTCAGCAGCACAGACTGTATTATTCATTAAGCTGTGCACACAGGAATAAATTTGGAACTATAGAAAAGAAAATCTAAAGCAAAGCTGCAGGATTCCCATTTTGCTGATGGCTGAGAGTTATTTCCAATGCTCCATCATGATGGCTGAACTGTGCTGTAACATTTCAAGATGAAAAAGACAAAGTCAGGAACTGACTTCCCATTCATTCTACTTAAACCCATAAAGCTGAGCTATCAGCAAAGGCCCTGGGTTCAGAACAAGAGAAGATAAGTAATGTGACACAACAGTTTAAACCAGAGAGAATGAGAAGAACCAGAATACTCTGGTTCTCTCTGTGCAGACCAGAGAATCTCAGAATTGTTAGGGTTGGAAGGGACCTCAAGGATCATCTAGTTCCAACCTCCCTGCCATGGGTAGGGACACTTCACACTACATCAGGTTGCCAAGAGCCACATCCAGGCTGGCCTTAAAATCATCCAGGGATGGGGCTTCTACCACCTCACCGGGCAACCTGTTCCAGTGTCTCATCACCTCCATCGGGAAGAACTTCCTGACATCCAATGTGAATCTACCCATTTCTACTTTTGTTCCATTCCCCCTAGTCCTATCGTTACCCGACACCCTAAAAAGTCCCTTCACCAGTTTTCTTGGAGGCCCCCTTAAGATACTGGAAAGCCACAATAAGGTCTCCTCGGAGCCTTCTCTTCTCCAGACTGAACAGCCCTAACTCCCTCAGTCTGTCCTCATAGGAGAGGTGCTCCAGAAGTCTTCACAGAGGACAGAGTTGCAGTAGCTTAAGAGATTAAACACATTCTGCACTTAAATGACATCTAAACCACGAAGTCTACAGTAGGTACACATGCAGGAAGCTCCAGGCAAGTTTGCCTATGGCTCAGTTTACACTGGAAAATTATAAACATTGGCACTTATAAAATAGATTAAGAAGAATGTCAATGGCAGCACTGCATGAAACAAAGGTAAGTGGGGGTTCACCCCAAATGCTGCCAGCACAACAGAAGAAAATTGTTTTTATTACCCAATATAATGCAATTTAATCCCACTATTTGAGGGCAGTTTGCAGTAGTCAACACCTACATTTTGGCAGACACTAATTTTAGTTTCCTTGACCCTCGGTCCCACGGTTTCTTAGTAAATAATAGTGGATTCTAGATCATACTAGAAAAAAAATTTCCTCTCTGGAGCATTTTATCAGATAACTGCTTCCTGCAAGTTTCCTTGAGCCTCCCCTGAAGATCAGATGTTGGACATTGCCAGAGACATGAGTTGGAACTAAACAGAGCCCTTCTCTGATCCAGGATGGCAACTCTCATGCTTCTGTTAACAGTAGTCTACCATGATCTTGATGAAGAGTTTTTCCACAGGCGAAATGACAAGGGGAACAAAAGGAGCAAATTCCTTCACTCTGTGGCAGGAAAGAATCCCACAGGAAGGATGCTTAAGTGAACTATGTGAAATTGTGAAATTCCTCTCATGAAACGCCCTCACATTCATCCCTCACTACTCCCCACACACTAAGCAGGGGGCCTTGTTCCCAGAGCATGGGCTTCCCAAGGGAACTTCAGAGAAGTGGACACATCTGCTCACAGGTCACTGGCTCTTCCAGGGCCACTGTGCCGTGCCTATTCCACCCCTGCTCCTGGGTACAGCATGGAAATAATGTCACCACTTTGTCACAGCATCTTCACCCCAGAGAAGTTGTAGAAACAGCTTTCTCCTAACCACTTTCCATCTCTTAACTGCTCTAACAGCAAAGAGCATCTTATTTCAAGGCCATAGCTCCAAAAGAAGGCATACAGCTTAAAAGGGACTGTGTTTAGGAGTGTTTAGTGCCATGTGTCAGTGAACGTTGGAGGAGCAGCTCCACCATCCATGAAAGTCATGCAAACAAAAGTCAGTGTCAGCTGTGTCAGGTTGCCTAAATATGTTACAAGAGTGACAGCATTGTGGATATGGTAAAGATTTTGGTAAACAAATGGTGATTTTGGTAAAGAAAATCAACTGGGAATTGATTGAAAACCAACAGAGATAGTAAAATCACATAATCGTGAATGTGACTACATCAACACAAGCCAAACAGAAGTCTTGGAAAGATTAATAAATCAGTTAGCTGTTTTACAAGCATCTATAATGGTCCTGAGTAACACAGATGTGTCACCAGCAAAATCATCCTCCTCTTTATCTTTAGGCTGGCACATTCCCACCCACTGTGCCATAGGCTGAAAAAACCAATACAAATACCAAACATGACTTAATATAGAAGAAACAAGTCATCTACGCTCCCAGCCCAAGTTTCTCCACACATCTCAATGACTCAAGACATAAGTTTCAGACAAAAGTACAGCTGAAATGTATAGTTTCGAATCTCTTCCCCCACACTCCTGTTTCTCAGTTATCACTTTGCTTATTTCTAGCACTAACTCATTCTGCCAGTCACAAAAGGCATGATATTGTGCCATGCTTGGCTTTTCAGAGAGCGCTAATGCCTGTGTTTTCACTTTTCAAACTGCTGCTTGTAGCATATCTTTTTCTTTTAACCACCAGGATTTAGACAGTGCTGAACTCCAGCTGTTGGGAATGAAACTGTGTAGGCACCTCCCTGACAATCACTGGGCTAATTTCAGGATGAGCAGTTCCCATACAGTGGATTCAGAAATAAGACCATTCCTAGACAGAAATGCTTGAGAAACATTGCTCCTTGCAGAAATCTGTAGTCAGGATGCATCACAAGGGCAAACAGAGAAGAGCCTGGTGATGTCCATGGTGCTCAAATTAGACAGAGACATTTCCCCATGTTCTTAAAATACTGATAGACTGGGGGGAAAAAAAAAAAGACTGATGGAAGGAAGTGAAATCTAAAGATAAAGCACATCTGTGGAGGGAGCAGCTTCCTTCTTGAAGGTCTCACACTAATAGGGCAGGCTTACCTCTAAGAGGAGAGGTGACTGGGTATCTTACACCTCATGGCAAAGCTATTCTTGCAGCAGTCTGGCTTTCCATTCCCTCGGGGGCTGCAGCAGGAAGTTCCCACCCATAACTTGGGTGATTCAAAGGAACAGTTCTGCTGATAAAGCCTCACCACAGACCCACTGGACAGAGACTTCAGAAATGCCGAACCTTAACCCTCAGCTGCTAGGCTTCCTCCTTTCCCAATCTCAGTTGGACATGGAAACTTGAAAGTTGATAAACAACATGCTTAAAGTTTCCAACCCACATTAAAGTGTAAGGAATCAACAACTGTCCTGAAAATCTGGACAATGTCCTTTTGTACTATACACCCACACTGTGTGAAGAGCTACTGGTTCCAGTCTTTGAAGCATCTGACAAAAAATAGGCTCAGTTTGTTTATTATTGTTCATGTGGAAAGAAAACCCCAAAACAACAACAACAAAAGAACACTACCATCAAAAACATAAAATCCTTGAATATCCTCAGTGGCAAATTTTTAGGGTTTTAAGTGTATTGGGTGCTTCTGGATATGAAAATATTTACAGGGCACAGGCCAAGTCCTGACTGAGTCCAGCATGAACGGCAAATCTAGAAGATGCTAGCCCAACCCAAAACAATTGCTCCAGATTTACACCAACTATAAGAGAATGAAATAGCGTTGTGTAGAGTTTATGAGCAAAACACCTGTCTGGCAAACCATCAGTAAGTGCTGCAAGTGATTTTGAAGATTGATAATTAAAGCCCATGTATATATTTTGTGGAAAACTGTGTTATACAACAGGGCCTAAAGGGCCTAACTCTTCTGGATTTTGTGACTGTAGTCTGGAATTTTAAAGAGTGCTCAGTTTCCATTAAGATGCAGAAAGGGGAAACCCAGTTTTTCTGGACTCCATTAAGATCTCTAGCCTTAACTTCAAATGTGACCACTATGCGTCTGTACAGGTGTTTCCGTGCATACTCAAATCAATACCTTGATGTATGATATTCCATCCAAATAGCACTTTCAGAGAAGTCATGTGCAAGAAATTAACTTCAGCACTGAATAGATTTGACTTGAAATTTCTTAAAAAGTCCACCATTTCCTAGGGATTCTGGTCCAACTGGAATAACTGAGATTCATATAGCACCGTTCACAGATAAGATTCCAACAGAACTGCTGAAGAGAGTCCAACAGAGGGCCACAAGGATGACTGGGGAACTTGATCATCTCCCCTGTGAAGAGAGACTGAGAGCCCTGGTGCTATTTAGTCTTGAAAAGACTGAGAGGGGATCTCATCAGTGTGTACAAATATCTGAGGGGTGGATATCAAGTGGAGAGGGTCAAACTCTTTTCAGTGGTGCACAGTAATAAGACAAGAAACAATGGGTTCAAGCTTGAACATAGAAGATTTCATCTCAACATGAGGAGAAACTTCTTTACAGTGAGGGTGACAGAGCACTAGAACAGGCTGCCCAGGGAGTCTGTTGTTGTGGAGTCTCTTCCTCTGGAGACTTTCAAAACCCACCTGGATGCTTTTCCTGTGCAGGCCACCCCAAGTGATCCTGCTTTGGCAGGGGGTTGGACCCTATGATCCCTTGAGGTCCCTTCCAGCCCCTAATATACTGTGATAATGTGTGATACCTTCTGGCTGCTAATTGTGAGGGTTTGCTGCTTCTGTGTGGAAAGCTAGAAATACAGCAAAATTATTATCTTACACTTCTGGAAATGTGGCTGCATAATCCTTGATCCAGACTGCAGAATCAAGTCTTTTCAGGGTTTAAACCCAGTCCTTCACATTCAAAAATGCTATTAATTATTGTCATAAAAAGTCTGGGATTGGGAGACCGAATTTAATACGGCAACAGCGTTTTCATATTGCACACATACAGTTTTTGGCATAAATGTATGTAATACAATTTGTGGAATAAAGATGCAAACCAGACAAAAGTATTCTTTCCCACAATAGGCAAAATATGTAAGTGTGCAGAAATGCAAGAGAGCTGAAGTGCCCAAAACCCACATGTCAAAGAAATCACTTCTTTACTCTCATTTTTCTAATGGAGGCTCTTAAGCTTGTAGCTTGCATTCACCTTTGGGCCAATTTAAATTATTAAATAGAAGTATATAAGCTAAAAGACTTCCTTCAGTCATTTCCTTTTGAAACTCTCTCCAGTAGCTCCCAATCCAGTGACTATTTCTGCAACTCTCCTCTGGTCTGGAAGCTCAGCAGGCAGCCACAAAGACTGAATTACAAGAGTGGACTGTAAGGTGGAGATGAAGTAAATTTCATCCAGAACAAATGAAACAGGAAGTGTTGGACAGCCTGAGTAAGGTAAGTAGACAGTGAAGGAGGGCAAAATGGGAAGCAAAGCATCGAGAGATGCACAGTACAGAATTTCACCAATAACTTTGAAACTCTCCGTGCAAATGCAGCCGTGGAAAGTTTTACCACTGACCCAGAGAAAGCATGATCAACCTACCAGGGAAGTTCAAATGAAGCTGTGCAAACATGATTTTCTTTCAAAACAGAACCCACCAAAGCAACCAACCAAGCAAAAAGAAAGTGTAGAAAAATCCAAGAGCTTGGAAAGTCTAAATTCTGATTTGGAGCATAATCTCTCCATTTAAGGGGGAAATATGAATTCCCATGCGAACTACAAAGAAGCACCTTTCTGGTGCCTGCTGCACCTGACTCAGCCTCAGAATGTACATACCCATCACTCAGAGCACCAGATTTTCCCCTAAACGAGCCAAATTTTTCACATTGGTCTTGAATGTCTCCGTCCCCGACAGTCCCTGGGACAGGAAGGTGAACCAGGGTCTCTAACAGCCCCTGGCTCAGAGAGTCCACCTTCTCCCTAGGCAGTGTCTTTGCCATGATTTGCACAATGGGAAATCTTCCCGACAGGAAAGAGGAAGCCAGTCCCCCAGCATGGCTTGTCACTGCAGGAGCCCATGTGGGAGCGGGACTCCGAAGTTCAAGCTCAAGCTGTGAAGGAAGCCTGGCAAGGATTTGAATCTCCATTTCCTGTATCCAGGGTGGGTGTTCCATGCTTATGCCTATTTCATCCTGGGTATAAGAACCTCCCTGGCAGAGACAAATAATGTGGGGAAATTAGCACCTTCCTGGGGAAAAGAAAGGAAAACAAAGAATACATAGGTATCTATATCAAAACTCATGAATCAGCACTTCCCGAGCGGGAAAACGTCTCGTCGGAGCGTCCTCGACAGCACTACTCCCGGGCAGCCTTGCGACGCGGCTGCCTCCGGTCAATACCAGAAGCAGCACCAGGGAGACGGCTTCCGTAGGCATCGCCTGGCACCGCGCCGGAACCGCTCCGGCAGGCTCATGGGTGCGGAGCAGACCGAGCCCCTGCCCACTTGCACAGGCGAGCGTGGCGGGTCGGGCAACAGCATCGCTAAGCCCTGAAACGCCGCACTGCCCGTCCACCGGCCTCGACACCTGTCCGAGGGGAGCTCGAGTTTTCCCCTCCCCACCGGAGGCTTGCTCTCGCTCCCAACCGGCCCCCAGTCCCGGCGATGCTGAGCCCTGTCTCCGCGGAAGCTGTTAGCGGCCGCGCCCCGGGACGCCGCACGCAGAAGGCCTGCAGGTCTGCTGACCCGCTCCGCAAAGCAGCCCCATGGGCCGGCGGTGCGATGAGCCCACCTGGGACTGGCCCTTCCCGGTCCTCGCGCACCCCAGGCCACCCGGGTGGCCAGCAACGCAACGCTAAGACGAGCTCCAGAACCACGGCGCTCCGGCGCAGCGGGGACGGATCATCTTTCGAAGCAAAATTAAAACTCAATTGAGAAACGCAAATCTGCACCGATCCACCCCAGCGCACGCAGCATTGCGGGATGCAGGCGCCAGAGAGCAGCTTCATCCCACTGTCCAGAGAGACAGACGCCGGGTACTCCTGAGGCCGCCCCACGCCGGCAGCCCCGACCGATGCTCCGCCGTCCTGTCCGGGCTGGAAGCAACAAGACTAGGACATTTGCGAAGGAAACAGGCACCTTTGTTTCTCTTCACGGGCAGAACTGGGAGAGGCTGACACTCGGGAAAAAAGCGGGGAGGAAAGAAGCCCGCCCTGCAGCCAAGACATGCTTTCTTTCCGTGATGCACCGATTAGGACATCTCCCGGAACAGCTGTCCCCCGTGTCTGGGAGAGCTTCGCCTCCCTACCGGCCCCGCCGCCTTGCCTACAGGAGAGGAGCCACCAGCTGCTCCGCACCGCGAGCACCCCCGAGACGCTGCTCCCGGGGCACATCGCCGGGGAACCGGAGGCTAATCACCCCTCGGAATGAGGCGTTTCGCTGCTCTCTGCAAATCGGGAATCCGGTCCTCCTGTCCTGCCCAGGGCACGGCGGCGGAGGGGAGGCAGGTGCCCGCCGGCTCCAGCCGACAAGTGGAGTGCGGCGGAGCCGGTCAGGGGCACAGGAGACGCCGTCGAGGATGCACATTGCTGAGGGCACGTCACGGGGGCGCGGAGCGGGGGCCGAATGGGGCAGCGACTCGCGGCGGACCCTTACCTGCAAGCAGGAGGGCAGCTCCCAGCAGCACGGTCCCTGAGAGCAGCAAGCGGGGCATCGTCCTGCCCGCGGGAGCGCAGGGCTCTTCCTTTGCCGACGGCAGCGAGGCAAAAGCACTGGCTGGGCTCCGAAAGGCTCTCTTCGGTCCCGGGCTTTTTCCGCGGTGGTGGAGATAACGGCGCCGCGCGGCACGGGATCCGCATCCAGCAGCCCCCGAGCCCTCCCCACCCGCCCCGGCCCGCGGAAAGGGAGTGTCCGCTGCGAGCCGCCCTGCAAGCTTCACCTCCTGTGGACATCAATTAACAGCCAGCCGCAGCCCCGCTGATTTATAACTTCTCCACCCCTCACCGCGCACCCCCTCCGCCCCCCCGGCCCACATCCTCTGCTGGGAGCACGCCCTCCCCGGGACGTGTCCCCCGCCCGCCGCCGGACACAGGGTTGCTATCCCGCGGCTCTGCCGGCCCCGGCCGCCCCGCGGAGCCTGCCTGTGCCCTGCAGCCAGAGCCCGGTTCTGGGGAACTCCAGCCACCGGGGCCGCAGCGCTGCTGGGGCGGGGAGCCGGACTCGCCGCCCTCATGCCGCTGGGTTCTTCCAGGGAAGTCGCGATTCTCGGACCAAACGCTGAGCCTTGCGAGTGTCTGTCCCGCAGAGCCCTTCCCCTGCTCCGCAATAAGGCTCCGGCAGCGCCGCGTCCTGGCTCTGGCTCCCGGGCCGGGTCAGGCTGGTGCTATACAGCCTTTCCCCGGCTGCCGGGCACGGTGCGAGGAACACCTCAAAGCGCTGCCCGTGCCCCGAGGAGAGCGGGAGCAATGGGGCAGCCTGCCCACAGCGGGACCTAGCCCTGACCAGCATGGGTCTGAGAGGTCGGGACGAGGAAGCCGGGAAGGGGCAGCACTGGCTAAGGATGCTCCAGGAGTCTTCCCTGCCAGCACTGCTGCTGGCCTTCACTTGACCCTGTGACATACAGGACTACCCTAAAAATATATTTATCCTTCCTATGAATTTACCTCATGTTTTCCATATGTGTTTTATTTTATGAAAGACCAGAAGAGAGCCTGTGACAGCAAAATTCAAGTCCTGTTTCCACTTTTTTGCCACCAACAGAGAAAGGCTGTTGGGTGAGTCAGGTCTTTGCTTTTGACCTCATATGGCCCTTCCAGTTGCAAGAGTGTCTGCATGGGGCAGGTAAATGTGATCACCCCCACCTTACAGAAAAGGGAGTGGAGGCACATGAAGAGGTTAGGTGGCTAGTCCGAGGTCATAGGAAGCTGGTGACAAGAGACAGAAATAGAACTCAGATCTCTCATGTCCCACTAGACCATCCTGTTCAAGAAGAGAGATGACAAGTTGGTGTTGTTTTTAAATTGAGAACTGTTTAGCTTTCAAGTTTAAAGTCTATGAGAATATTTCCTGTATGCTTCCATCTGACTCCTATTCATAAGTGACACCCTAAGCTAAGAATTTAAGCCTACATTTTCCAGTCTTCCTGCTCCTAGCTGTGTCCTTGGAAATAAAATAGTTATGGACACCTTCCTCCTCATCTGCTCACATCATGGGGCAAAGAACCCAGAAGTTTCTTTCCTGAAGAGAATGACTCATAAGAAATCACCTCCTTCAGTGGAGAGGATAGCAGCTGGGAAACAGTTGACCAGTGAGGACAGAGCAACCAGAACTAGGCCACTGGCCATCCTGACAGTTCAGACCCCCTAGGAAGGAGCAGGGGCTCCCTGTGGAAGGAGCTAAGAGAACTGTATGTCCCTGCCTTTGACCTACCCAGTGCTGAGTACGTGCTGAGTCTAAGATGATGCAGATCCCATCACAAGTTCAGCTGCCATGCCACACCAGTTCCTCCCCACTCTCTTCACACCTCCTACATCACAGCTGCATTCAGTCATGGCCTTCCAAAGGCCACAGAGCTTTGGCAAGATACATCTCCTTCCTTCTCCAACAGATGTCATCAGCTCCTGATCCACCCAAGGAACTGAGGACCAAGGGGGGCAAAACTGAAATCTGTTCCTAATCCCTCATCTTCATATGTTAAAGGCAGGGAGAGATGTGGAGCCTGCATGGAAACTGAAAAAACCTCAGTAGTAAGATATGGGGAAGAAAGAGGCAGCAGACATCCCAATAAAGCAGAATGGGACAGTGAGAAGCCTGTATGTGGCTGGAACAGGATGAAAGGCACCTCTAAACACATAGGCCAAAAGCATCTTGACCGATGGACAGTGTGTTTGTGAAGGGGAGAGCCTATTTGACCTTATTTATTGCGTACTACCATGTAACTGGCAATACTTAATAGGGTGAAAACTTATTTTGGAGTTTAAGGTGCTGTGGCCAAACAAACACTTTAAGGAACTTGTCAGAGACCTGTTCCAAGCAAATGTCCATTCTGTGGGCAATATAATCTCTTCATACCAGAATCTCAGGGCTTGGTTGATAAGTAGTGGGTGGCATAGAGTAGGACAATTTTTACCCTTGGAATAAAGGATACATAACAGTTGTTGAGTTCCCTTCATCTCTGAAATATAGGAAATTTATTTTTCCTAGCATTTGTTATGAAGGCTATTACTAAATGTTAGAAAGGAAATTAGCCAAATTTAGCAGCTGAGAGTAAGGCCTCTTTGAAACATATCCGGCAAACATCCTTGCTGCAAGGCAGCTCATCTGCTCTATCTCAGCACTACAGAAACTGCAAAACAAGAGAGGAGAAACAATCTTTACAGTAGACAACATCTTTTTTTCAGTGTTCACTTGCAGCACAGCAGTACCTCGTATTGTTGAATTTTACCCTGATCTGGAAGAAGATGGCATCTACCAAGCCTTTTGCTTGAACAACCCACACACCATGACATTGAGCTGTCAGGCAGCAGGAGTACCCAGTTTCCAATATGCATCCCTTACCCCTCCCTGGCCAACACTCATTGGAACAACACAGAAAGTGGGCAACAGGAAATTTGACTGAAAGATGAGTAATCAGAGCATTCAGCTTCTGAATCTGCCATGAGCAGCACAGTACCATGCTGCAAAGAAACACAGACACCACCATGAGCACATAGAACCTTTCACAGCTGTATACTTAACCAGGGCATTACCTCTTGTCTGCTCTCTACCAGTCTTTATGACTCTTGCATGTCTGGCTTCAAGAGTTAGGTGGAGTAGAAACTCCTCTCAACCCGGATATGACTTAGTCAAGTCACTGGGATACATCCTGAGGTTGTGGATTCTACCCCCCGTTGGAATTAGGACACTTGGAGCATCCTGTGTTAAGGCTTTAGCCAAGTCTCCTGGGAGGAATCACTCAAATAGTTCCCGTGGATCGGACAAAAATACAGATCCTGGAAAACCCCACTCATACCAGCAGCTGATACCCTCTCAGCCTGATTTGACTCCTTCCAATCATGAAAGCAATTTATTTGGTTTTTTTGCACCAGTGCTCAAAATATTTCATTGTGGCACTGGTTCCAATGATCAGAGCATTACACAAAAGACAACAAGCAGCACCTGCACAGCAGGTGCTTGCCCATAGAAGAAGATTGCATGGGCCAGAGTTACAGCTGAGGGACCTCATGGTATCTGCTGATCCTGTTACTCATAGCAGAGAGATAGACACCTCACAGGAACAGTCTAGACTACCTTTCAGATGGTCCCAAGCTCCAGCTGTTGGGAGAGAAGATGCCAAAGCAGAGCAGATTTGATCTCCCTCTGCAGGTCTTCTGCGGAATCTGCATCTGCCAACTGACTTCCTTTAAGAGGGCTGGGTGCTCCCAGGACCTAAAAACTTGAACTGATCATCCAAAAACATTACAATTTTTGTTGATAGCCAGCAGGAAAGGTTCTGATGCTTTCTGTCCACCAGTGGAAGCCTCTTCCATCCATAGGGACCCTTGTCAGCTGAACTGGCACAACCATATGGACTCACAACTGTTTCTGAGGGTCAGTGTAAAACAGTTTGGTCAAATAACTCAGGATGTAACTTGCCTGCTTTCTATGGAGGGTCACTTATGACCTGGGTAATTTCACTGATACTGATTACAATACACCCACACAATTGGAGACCCAGTGAACTGTGACCATCACAAGAATATTGGAGCTTTTGATGCTGATCTAGCTACTGGAAAGACTATAACTTGGATAAATATCCTAGGGTAACATGGTCTGGATCTCTCTACCCAAGGCTCTGACCCTCTTTTATTCTCTCTCTCTTTTTTTTATTTCTTTTAATCAGGTGTTTTCAATCACCATTAGTTTGACATACTTTGATCCCAGCTCCCTGTTGTGGGCACAGAGTTTAAGCAGCACACTATCAAGTAAATCCCACTTCCCATCATCACTGTAATTTTGCCTGCTGCTGTTACTTGGATCTTCCTGCTACACTGAAAGCTGCATGCAAACCAAAGTAAAGTTCTCTTTAGTTTTATCCAGGACTGTGAGGACAAAAACCTGAGACCTCTTCTCTGTTCCATAGTGTTTGCTGGGATGGCCACTTATACCTGCCCACCCGGCACAGTCATAGGTATGTGATAGTGTCACCTCTTCATCTGAATTTGCCACTTGTATCAAAAACAGATCCACTTTTAAGGGCAAGGAAAGCAGGCAGATGTCTAACCATAGCAAGAAAGTAGAGACAGTGGGGACATGTAATTTGCCACTGCTCAGTTTTTATCATTGTAATTTATCACGTGGCACAAGCAATTAATCAAATTACCTGGTATTTTAATGGGAGATTAGACAGCTAATGAGTAAGAGCTCCTGCAATATTTGGGAATGCAGGACAGCCTCCTTCTAATGGCTGGGTTGAGGACCTTAGCTGATGGAGTATAAAATCAACACTTCCTGTGTCATTAGCTGTTGTGGAGCAAGCTGTAGGTGAGCATCTGCCCCCAGTTTCTTGGGAGCTGCTTTTAAACTGAGGCCATAACACTGAACCCTGCTTATGCTACGCCATGGTTCATAGCAGCTCTATCCATGCCTGGGTTTTTACCACCACTGTGGCCTTGCTGGAAGATCACCAGGCACTGTCTGGCCCTGACCACTGTCTCTGGACCTGATCCTGACCTGGACTTGGTGTTCCTCATGCTGGCTCCTTGGTGGTGTAGCAACTGCTCCCAGCTGCCTTTTACTGCTCTTGGCTCACTTGGGAATTATTCCACCCTCACTAGTCCCTGGCATATCCAGCATGATTTTGGCTCTATCTGCATCTCCTTTTCCTGTCAGGACCATAGGGCAGAATGCCAGTGATTTCACTCCCCTTTCTGAAAGCAAACTATGACAATATACCTTTTCTTTCAAAATGCTACACAATTGATTTTATATGTGCATTCAGCATTATTTCACTGGACAGGAAAAAAAAAAGAAAGAAGAGTGGAACAAGAATTTTTTGTCCCTGAAAAACATAAATACAATAGAAGAATGCTAGTAAGCATTTCCACTGTATGCTGGACCCCACTCACACACATGCACAACTGCATCAATATGGGAATGACCTACTTTTGGCATAGCTGGGTTAGTGTGGTGGTGACATAGTGCTTTTAGTTTCATCTCACAGGCATCACAAATCCAGCCTTCAGCCATCACTTCATCCTTTTATCCAGGATATATTTATGTCTTTCCTGAAGCCATCAGTACATGAATGTACCAGGGTAAGTGTTTAGAAAGAGGCAAGACCACATGAAAAGACTGATTGCATCTCCTTTCTGTGGAATCAGGCCAAGGTCACTGCATTTCAGTGGGAAAGACAACCAAAAGGTCAGCAAAAGAACCACAAAACCAAACCAAAACATGTCAAAAAGGGAAAACCACCCAAGAAAATACTGGGCTATGAAAAGAAAACCTGCCTCACAATGAAAAACTCTTTTCCTTTTACCACCCAAAACACGAGCCCCTAGGGACTTGGTGTTTCCCTCACCGTAATGTAAACCAGGCCTCCGTGCCGGGAGCCTGTGCAGCTGCTGCTCACAGAGAAGCTGGTGACTCAGTGATGTGCACTAATGCCTAGGTCCTGATTATTTTGGAACAAATCAAATACAAATTGTGAAGAAAAGCAAACAGTTATCTGACCACAGAAATTATGTTCACAGGAGTATCTTGGGAGCTATAGTGGGAAATGTGGGATACGTGCAGCACTGACAAGGTCCTACAGCACCAGAATAATGTGCATGGTTACACCACAAGTGCCCCAAATAGCAGGTTTGGTGTATTCCCTGACCCACTGGTGCCAATTCACTTACGTGATTGCAAGCAGAGCAATTTCAGAAGAGGATCCAGAGAACAAGTTTGGAGCTCTGGTCCCAGGGATATTCAACTGGGCTAAATGAGCAGCAGTGCAAGTGGTGGAGGGAAAGAAAGAGAGCCCACTGCACTGTTGGCCCAGAACCATGTCAGACCTATCTCTAGCTCCATCTGCAAGTAGCAAGGATGATGTTTTACAGAGGAAAGCAAAGGAGAGCTGCACTCATTCAAGGGAGTAAAAAGCTTCCTCTGAAATATACTAGAATTTTCTTTTGTTCTGTTGTGATTTAAATTGTCAAGACAGTTTTAAGTTAGCTCTTTCCCACAACTTATTTCCCTGAAAATAAACACAAATTTAAAAGATAACAAGTGTTTTTTAAAAGTTTATATATATATATATAAATCTAGCTCACAAGAATAGTTAAAAGATTGTTTCATGTCCTGCTCCTCAAGATACTCATGGTGATGTAGGCAGCTATTGGTGTCATTTCCATGCTATGAAATGAGTATTTTTCGCTTTGTACAAAGGTAACTGGCAGATCGGCACAGCAGAGAGGTAGAAAAGGGTGGCCTGCTGACTCAGAAGGCCTCAGAGATGAGCAGTACTGTGTCCAGTTCTGGGCCTCTCAGTTTAGGAAGGACATTGAGACACTTGAATGTGTCCAGAGAAAGGCAACAAGGCTGGTGAGAGGCCTTGAGCACAAGCCCTATGAGGAGAGGCTGAGGGAGCTGGGATTGTTTCACCTGGAGAAGAGGAGGCTCAGGGGAGACCTTATTGCTCTCTACAACTACCTGAAAGGTGGTTGTAGCCAGGAAGGGGTTGGTCTCTTCTCTCTAGCAACCAGCACCAGAACATGAGGACACAGTCTCAAACTGTACCAGGGGAGGTTTAGGCTCGAGGTCAGGAGAAAGTTCTTCACTGCGAGAGTCATTTGCCATTGGAATGTGCTGCCCAGGGAGGTGGTGGAGTCACCATCCCTGGTGGTGTTCAAGAGGGGATTGGACGTGGCACTTGGTGCCATGGTCTAGCCATGAGGTCTGTGGTGACATGTTGGACTCGATGATCTTTGAGGTTTCTTCCAACCTTGGTGATACTTTGATCAGATGCTCTGAAACCCTGGGAATGCACTCTTGTCACCAGGTCTGGCAGACAGGATCCAGCATAGGTCTAGGAGGGGGAATGATCTGCACATAAACTAAACTCATAAGTACCCTACAGGTGATGCTGATACACTTTATCTGTCCTTACTTAGCAAAACTACCAACTCATCCCTGAAGCTGAGGTTTAAATTGTTGTTGGCAAAAGGGGAAAGACACAATGAGCAGACCAGAAGATTTTGGTGACAGGACTTTTCTTGAGATCCTCGGAGTTTGCACTGATTTCTCCTCAGTCCCAGTAAAGGAAGATGAAGAAGCCAAGTCTGGGTTGCAGTCACTGAATCAAAATCCACATGTGCCCAAACACCACAAGGCAATGAAGAAGAATCACAGAACTGCATAACAGCATTAAAAGAGCAATTGTAGAATGTGTATTATACTCCATACACACAGAGGCTTTGTTGAGGTAAAAATTGCCCCAAAGGTCTATGTCTATACAGGACTCACCAAGTCTTTTTTAACCCTGTAATAGAAGGATTTAGCGTTTCCTGGGGAGAGCCAGATTGGAAATACATTTTAATGTTCTGTTAATAAATGTGTGGCCTTTCTGGGACAAGCATTGTACAAAAGCTAATACCACTAGAAGTTTTTTTCATGGAATCAGATTTTACAGGTAGCATGAGCTGTCAAAGGGCAAGGCTGGCGGTCTCATTTTTTTAACTCTCCAAAGTCTTTGTCTTCTTGCCCTCTCCTCTCCGAACCTCTCCTCTCCTTTCATTCCTTTTCTTTTCCATCCCACCGCTCCCGCCCCCAAAAGGAAAAGATACGCAGGCTGCATCCTCATCCAGAGAACGAGGAGCCGCCGTGACTCGCCGTGCCCCCCTCAGCCCAAGGCAGGCAGAGGGAGAGCGGAACAAACCCAGGCTGCCCTCTGGCACTAAGGAATCCCCTGGAGACCTCCCCTAAGCCCGAGGCTACCCTAGGCGGGAGAGGCGGCCAGAGTGGGCAGGCGGGACTGTGGCGGTTGGAGAGGGAAGGAGCAGGGCGGAGCGGAGCAGGGCTCCCTCCGCGGCGGCGGCCGTGCCCGGGGGCAGCGGAGCAGCATTCGCATCTTCCCCTGCGCAGGGCAGGATGAAGAGAGGAGTCTGCTGCCGCTTCCCTTCCCGAGAGCCAGAAAGCCGAATTTCCCGGGGTGTGTACGGTCAGCAATAAAAAGAGAAACGCACGATCCAAGCTAATTTTCCACCCCCGAAAGGAAATGCTGCTTCCTGTATTATGCAAGGCTGGTGCCAACAACACTGACACAGGAGTCTATTGTCCTTTTCACAAAGCCGTGGTGGGGAAGGACGCCTGAGAAAATAGTCCTTCTGCAACAGCAAGGAGCTTTTGATCTTTAGTGGGGAGGGGGGAAGAAAAAAGAGAGAGAAGCGGGCGGGCGTGGGGGGTTGGGAGCGATGCACCGGGCGGAGCGGGGAACGCTGCGCGTCCGGCCCCAGCCGGTACCAGGGTGCCCATCGCCGTGCCTCCAGTCCCGCTCTGGAGGCCAGGATGCGCCAAAGTGCCTGCAAATGTCTTTCCTTTTCCATAAAAAGCGATCACACAGCTTCAGCTCTGCTTCCGATGTGTGCGAGCCGGAACAAAGACACCAGGGATTAAGAGCCTCTTCCTGCCTTCCCCCTCCAACCTCCATCAACCCCATCCCCCAGTTTGAAGCAGACGATTTACAAAACCTGGAACACCGGGAAGGAGCTAATGTCTCCCCCGTCGGTGCCGGCGCTGCCCCGGCTACCCCTCTGCTGGCCCGTGCCTCGGGGACACGACTGCGCAGCAGTCCCGGTCCTCCCAGGTGGGAGACAGGCAGTGCCGAAGCCTCCCGTTCCCAGAGCCCGGCAGTTTGGCACACGCCGGGGGCTGCCACCTCACACGGTTCCAAGGTACGGTATCCCAGCCACTGGGCCGTCGGGCTGCCCGGGGGGTCCCCCAGACACACTGGCCAGGGCACAGCGTACACCGTGCTTGGGCCAGCTGCGAGCCCCAGCAGGTTCTTAGAAGGAAAAGAGAAGTACTACCTGAAGAAGAGGCACGATGTTTCCAAAGGCAGCCTGGGAGACGTACTGTCCCTATCAGAGGCTTTAAAATCATCACGCCTTTCTTTCCCTTAAATAAGTAATAAAGGCTGAAAACATTTTATTCCTACTCTAGATCATGTCAGTCTACAAGAGGCTTTTTGGATCCTTGAATATACGGGTTCATTCAACGTTGCTGATTCTATCCCTTGTTAAATAATTGTTAAAGAGTTAATCTTTCCTTAAACGAGCTTTTAAAAGAAAATTCTTGTTATTAAAATAGTTCTTATAAACTTTCTTATTATCTCTTATTAAAGGCAAGTTCCTGCCTTTCTTAATGGGACACAAAACCCATTTCCAAGGGAAGTCTACATCCAGCAAGAGCTGCATTCTGGCAGCTGCCTGCAGGATGGAATCACTTTGGCCGACTAATGACTGACAGTGGCTCATTACGAGAAAATGCAAATCATCTTCTTTAAATGTGCCTGCTTGCCATCAAAAAGAAAACCTAATGTTCCTCTTCACACATGTAGATAGCTTGATTTGAAGACGTTTTAGGGAGAGGGGATATGGGGGAGCTTCATGAACGAATCTTTTCTCTATAAAAATAGAACGGAATTTCCTATGACCAAGAGCAGGTTTGTTTTTTGGTGTTGTTTTGTGGTTTTTTTTATTAATAAAAAGTTCTGAATATTGCAAATTTTTTTTGTGTCTCCTTTGCTGTGAAAACAGAACAGAACAAAAACCCCGAAGTAAAACAGATCATCCGTGTTTCCATTATCTTGTAAAGTGCTTACTGCTGAATACAGCTGCTTGTGAATGATGATGAGTATCACTGAGAAGCTTCCAGCTCTGTAGCTGTACCCGCACACCCTTGCCTCCTTCCACAGAGACACAGGTTTGGATCTGCAGTTTCTAGCACCGTGCCTAACTTTGGTCCACGGTCCTTACTCCTCATCTAACATCAGATACAGTCGTTTTTAAAGCTGCCAGCATGCCCTCTCTTCAGGCTCTTTCCAGGCTTCCTACGGAGGCTAAGCATACTGCAGGCAAGAAAAGCTGCGGTCTTTCTGCCTGTGATAGTACCTACCCTTCCCCCAGCCCTCAGATGTGGGCAATTGAAGTTTATCTCCCAAAGACTCTGCCATAGGCTTCTGTTATCTGGAATAAGCCCCAGAGGCACAAATCCTTAAAGGCATTGAAGTGCCTAACTCCCACCAGAATGAGGGATGTAGTTGTCTAAATACCGCTGATAATCTACAAAGTTGTTCACGATTTGTATAACAGAGATCACGTAAGTACCTACAGTATGACACAAGCCAAACACTAAATAAAGTTTCCTGTGTTATTGCTGCTGCTACTGCTAATATTCCACATCCATGCTAGAGTATACTCACTAGTCGGAGTCAGGAGCTCACTGGAAGGAGGGGCACAAGGAGATTTCCCACAGAAGAGTATGCTGAGAAACAGCAAGTGCTTCTGACACAGAAGTGATAACAACAGAGAGATTGTCATGAGCTGTCTGAGACCAGGAGTGCATTCAGCA
Organism: Melanerpes formicivorus; assembly: GCF_026170545.1. NCBI lineage: Eukaryota > Metazoa > Chordata > Aves > Piciformes > Picidae > Melanerpes > Melanerpes formicivorus. Next base: position 53,198,298 of record NW_027142353.1, on the reverse strand, counting down.
CCCCAGCCACCGTCTGCTTTCAAGGGATTTTCAGGGTTGGCAAGAGAAGTAGATTTGTAATGTCATAAATATGTTTCTCCTGCCTCTCTGATGATGGCTGGTCACTGGGTATCAGAAGATGCCTACTGGAACATCTGTCATCAAGCCACAGAATATCATGGTAGCCCCTGTTCAGAACAAGTCGGAAATGAGAGGGATCCCTTCCTTGCACCCACCTATGTCTGTGTGTCCAGCCTCCTCGTGACAAAATACAAAGCATGCTTGTGAATTTAGAACCTTGGGAAATGGCTAGTTATCTACTGCTTTACCCTGGATTCAGACAGCAACGGAGTTATGATGTCCATTATTTTGGTGAGATGGATGAGGCTCGTTAAGAGAGGAAATAGGCACAGTCCTAAAGGATAGGATATACCAAAAGAGCCTAAAAATAAACTCTTTGTTTTCCTGTTTTATGAAAGCTATTGTTGAAGTTGCCACAGAAATATTTCATAATTGTCAAATAAAAAAACACCCAAGAGGCAGTCTCTCCTCTACCTGCAATTTCCCAGAACATTAAAAACTTTGTAAAAAAAATCAGTATATTTGAAGTAATCAGTCCCTCTCCGTGGGGGCAAATTTGTAACTGTTTAATATGAGTAAAAGAACTCAACCAACCTACTGTTACTAACAGATCTAATTCAAACACTTTTAAGCTGAAGGTGTCAGCTTGTCTGGTCTGTGAGAGGTAAAGCTGGACAAATGTTCTGATTCTAAATGCCATGTGAGGAAGAAATGAGGTCTCTCATTTCACACAACACAAGCAATGGGGTCTGAAAATGAATTCTCTCAGTCAAATCATTAAAACCATTCCTTCTGCAGATAGACGCATTGTTTAAGCCTTTTCAGCACTTACCAGTCTGAAATGTAGTGCTGTGACCACAGGAACTACAGAAACTTGGTTTCCTACTTAGCTTGAGGTTTCTGTGTTTGAGAAAGTTTGAGCTCTGCTCCATGCCTTTCCCATGGGTGAGCATGCATGAGGCATTTAAATGCCCTAGGAAGCCCACGTGGGTAACTAAGGTCTGGCTTCACACAAAAGCCTTTCCCTCAGTTGGTTCTCATATCGGTTCATTCTAACCAGGTGGCCAAGAAGGCAAATGGTATCCTAGCCTGTATCAGAAACAGTGTGGCCAGCAGGACTAGAGAGGTGATTGACCCCTGTATTTGGTACTGATAAGAGCACACTTTAACACTGTGCTGTTTTGGACCACTCACTTACAAGAAAGACCTTGCTGGAGTGGGGAGCAAGAGAAAGGGCAATGAAGGGTCTGGAGAACTAGTCCTGTGAGAAGTAGCTGAGGGAATTGGTGTGGTTTAGTCTGGAGAGAAGGAGGCTGAGGGGAGACCTCATTGTTGCCTACTACTACTTGAAAGGAGCATGCAGTGAAGTTGTTGTTAGTCTGTTCTCCTAAGTAGCAAGTGACTGGAGGAGAGGAATTGGCCTCAAGTTGCACGAGGGAAGGTTTAGGTTAGACATTAGGAAAGATTTCTTCACTGAAAGAGTTGACAACCACCGAAAGAGTCTGCTGCAGGGAAGTGGTCAAATCACTGTCATTATTTAAAAGACTTGTGGTGCTTAGGGGCATGGTTTAGTGGAGGACTTAGTGTTGTTAGTGGTTGGACTGGATGATCGTAAAGGTCTTTTCCATCCCAAATGATTTTATGATTCTGTACTCTAACTACCCCCTATTTTAATGAATACTGTAGGAACATAACTATCTTTAAAACATACTACTTCATATTAGCTTTAATAGAATAGAATAAACCAGGTTGGAAGAGACCTTCAAGATCATCGCGTCCAACCTATCAACCAACACCACCTAATCAACTAACCCATGTAACCAAGCACCCTGTCAAGTCTCCTCCTGAACACCTCCAGTGACGGCGACTCCACCACCTCCCCGGGCAGTCCATTCCAATTAAAATTGATCAACAGATTCCAAAGGGAGGAGGAATCTTTTTTGGTGAGGTAGGAGCCATGTAGGTATACAGTGATTGCTCATACAATTCATTTCTTTATAAAACAATTCTATTACTTAGATTTTCTCCCAGATCTTTCTAAAGACAAGCTACCGAAGAACCTAATTCCCCTACTTTAGAGAATTTATTCAGATTTCTAGCCTAAGTGAATTACTGCCAAGTTTGTAATTTTCTGGGGTTATGCTTACATTGTGTTTCAGGCTTAAATGCCAGCTGTTTGCAGATATTTATGCCTCGACAAATACTTACATCAGACATAGAATCAACTTTATTTTGACTAGAATTGCCTTCTCTCATAGGACAGGAATCGCCTAGTAGACATTCCCTATACCTATCTCAGGTTTATCTCATCTTTCTTGAACATGTGAAAAGCAAACCCACCATGCCTTTTCCTCGCAGCTTTGCTGAGATGTTGAATACAATTCATTGTTCTGTTTTGTCTTCTTTTTCCCTGTTATTGCCAGTTTATGATTGCCAAACTTACAACAGATATTTAGAGGAATTTTCTCAGAAAAGAAGTCATTGAATTGTTCTGCTTCCCAGTCTCATGAAGTTGTGAGCATAGCCTGACTCACAGATTTTGGTAAGCTCTTTTAAGCCTTATACACAAAAAGTTTCCATTTTGAAAGCTGGATTTACTGGAGATTTTCTGTTCTCTCACTCAATATGTACACAGAAATTTGTAATGTGAAGCTTGTGACTACAGGGTATGAAAACTAGTTCGGGTTCACTTTGCCAAGAAAAGATATCAGTGCTATCTGCAGAAAATCTGCAGAATGCAATATTGCAAAACCAAACCAAAACAGAGAGCTATTCCAGGAGACAAACCTCTAAAAATGTGACTGAAACAGTTTTCAACCACCAAGATTCCATACCCTGTCAGAAGCCAGCTGCACAACTGAAACAGAAATGTGTTTGCAAAACCATAGTCTGTTAAAAACCAAATCTGTGAATCTGAAAGTGAATGCTTAGTTCTGTTTCACAGAAAATGTACTTGGTTGCATTTCTGTCTCTCTTTCCAGGCAATGATCTTGATACTTTAAAAAAAAAAAAAAAAAAGAATAAAAAATATCAGCAGATGAACATTTGTGACACTTTGGAAACGAGAAACCTCTTCATTTCTGAACCAGTGTACTTCTCAGTGATTGCATGCTACTGAGGGCATGAAAAGGCTTTACAGGCCCTGCCTGTCCAGGATGAAGTGTTCCTTCAAGATCTGTGACGTGAAATATTCTCCCTTGAGCCCTCCCTGCTGAGGAGAGGAATCTTTCAGTCAGACACTTCATGTTCCTTCAGCATCTCTGCCATTCTGGGCCACACACAACACTCAAATTTTATTGCCAAACATAGGTGTCTAATCCCATCAGTAATATCATGGGGCATGTGAGCTGTCCACACAGAGGAGGCACTGATCCAGTGTGCCCAGGTCTCTCAGGAGAAATGGCCATAGTTCAGGAGGGATTCCCTGGAGTTTGTACAATGGCTGGATAACTGAATTATCCTCAAATTCCTTTTTCCTTTTTAGCATGTTTCATAACCTTCTATTCTCTAGCTAAGACACTGCTGAATTCTTTTAAAATGTGTTGTAATTTAATACCACTTAACACCTGAAACGCCTGATATTTTCAAAGCAATTTACTTTCAAAGGTATTTAGACCTAGATTTAGGCTAATTTCTTGTAATTGATATTTTGTACTATTTGCACACCTTTGAAGGCCTAGAGCAAGCCAACAGTAGCCACAAGCTATGGGAACCAAAGACAGAACACAACCACAGTCACACCAGTAGGTATAGATAGATCTCAAATCACATTGGTACTATTGTTAACCTTTCAACTGGAAATAATGAGGAGTTGAGTTGACTCAAAAAAACCCCAGCCTGGGTAGGAAAACAGTAGACTAATTTCTAGCTGAAACTATTTCTCATCTAAGACACCTTAATGCAACCAGTATATAGGCTTTGACTTGCTGGAGCATGTCCAGAGAAGGGCAATGAAGTTGGTGAGGGGTTTGGAACACAAGCCCTATGAGGAGAGGCTGAGGGAGCTGGGGTTGCTTAGCCTGGAGAAGAGGAGGCTCAGGGGTGACCTTATTGCTCTCTACAACTACCTGAAGGGAGGTTGTAGCTAGGTGGGGGTTGGTCTTTTGTCCCAGGCAACCAGCACCAGAACAAGAGGACACAGTCTCAAGCTGCACCAGGGGAGGTTTAGGCTGGAGGTTCTATTCTATTCTATTCTATTCTATTCTATTCTATTCTATTCTATTCTATTCTATTCTATTCTATTCTATTCTATTCTATTCTATTCTATTCTATTCTATTCTATTCTATTCTATTCTATTCTAAGCATCTACCTTTCAGGCTCTCTTGGTTTGTGGAGATACTCATGTTGATTTTTCCCTCCCCCTGCATTTTCTTCTAAGTGAAGGTGGAACAGCAGCTAAGTTGGAAGGTCTTTAGGTCTCTATTTTAGCAACCAATTCTGATTGAAGATGGTGAATGCAGTTGCTTCACTATCATTAGAAACATACATCTTAGAAGACATGAAAACAGAAACCCTTCCTGAACCTTTTTGCTTTCTGAGAGAATGTGTTTAAAAACTCTCTTTTTTTTGTGGTGCTGCACTTCCAGTGCAATCAAGATTTTCTAGCAATGCCTGTTCTGTGCTCATTTATGCTGCTTCTCTCAGTGGTGTCAGCAACAATTCAAACCAGAAGTAGTAAGTAATGGATACTGATTTCTATTCTTGCTGAAACCTAAATTGGATGCAATTTCTACTTACATAAAATCTTACATAAATCCTTGATGAAGATCCTTGCTACAAAGGCATACCATAGCACCTAAGATATTCCCAAATATACTGGGGTGGTGGTTGCCTAAATGATATCTTTACACCTAAAACCAGAGTGAGAAACACCTTGTATTGCCTCCCCCCCCACACACACTTGAAATTCTCTTTCAGGGTTTGTCAGTCTTTTGGTAATGTAAAGAATACCCAGCCTTTTAGAAATAAGGCATATCTAAAGACAGTTGCTAGTAGGGTTGCTACAGAACTTTTCACTTAATTCAGTGAAAAGTTAGCTAAACTGCTTTTTTGTTTATTTTTCTATAATTCATTTGGCTTGCCTGTTTGAGTGAAGAATGTGTGCATGTGTGTTCTTCTGGCTGAGATACGGAAATTAAAATCACTCTGTGGTTTACTGTTTCCAGGATCAAAATTAACCCACAGGCAGTAGCTTGAGGAATTGTGGTTGAAGGACTGATCTTCCTTTTTGATATTCAATATGTGCTTCCCTTTTTTGTCAGCAGTTGTTTCCTTTATTTTGCCTTGGATAATACTGCAGAAGGCCTCTCTGCCTATGAACAGAGTACAGCACACACTCAGATGCCAGTCACTTTGGTCACCTTTCTTTGCCATTGTGTTTACAACTTCCTTTCATTTCAGAGAACAGAGACTTAATGATATTTCCTCATCACGACCATCAGGACCTTTAAGTGTTTCTCCATAAGTCAATCTTCACCTGCAGCATTCTAATTTGGTGGTTTGGGTTTTTTGGGGGGTTGGTGGTTTGTTTTGGGTTTTGTTTTTTGGGTTTTGCTTTTTTTGTGGTGGTTGGTTGTGGTGGGTTTGTTTGTTTGTTTGTTTGTTTGCTTGTTTGTTTTGGGGGTTTGGGCATCTTTCACTTCCATTGTGCTGGGAATTGCGACAGTGTCCTCTGGAGTGTTTCATTTTCTGTTGGCACTCTTTACAACTGTCATGCCTATAGTTTCTCTCTGCTGTTGTTTTGGTTTGTTTGTTAGGTGGTTGTTTGTTTGGAGTGCTGTTTCTTTGTTTTGTTTTGTTTTTAACATTTACAAGGACTTGTTTGGTGTTGATTCACAAGTCAGAAGATCTGAAAGACCATTTCACTCTTCTCTTCTTCACAATGGAGTACAGCTTCCTTGATGAGGTTTTCCATGTATTTCTTCTTCTTTCTTCTTGTTAGTGCTTTGGTTCTTATTTAATTGAGACTTTTATCTGCTTCTTTGTTTAGAAAGGCTACTGTTTCCTTTCATTTATTCTACTTCTTTCACACTGTTCTATCCAAATTTAAGTTATACCTGCCGGGAAGTCAAGAATGGGTATTGAAGGTTCAAAGCTATTAGCATCAGCTGGCAGGGACTTGGCATCTTCCATGCTGTTTTGTTTTTAAAGAAAATTAAATTACTTGTCTGTATAATAATAATTTTAAAAAATCTTTCATGGAACAGCAAATAGAGCCCAGGACATCTGGCCAATGTATCCTAACCACACATATATCTTTTCTTCAATCTCTCTTTCTAGTTGCTGCAATTACAGAAGAAATATGACCAGGTCATAAATCACTTCACCCTTTTAAATATCACTGTATAAATATTTAAGCCTTTAAAAAATGTTTTTAATAGCTTTACACAGTACTTCCTCATAAGCTATATCACCATCACTGCTCCAGAATATGGCGATACTTCATTTCTGAGCTTTTCCACTAGGTGTTTCCAGATGGTAATTTAAAAAGAAAACATCAAGTCCATTGACAGACAGAAGTGGCCCTGGGCACAAACCCCAGTAATATGATTCCTATAGAAATGGAAGTAGTCATTAACAAATCAGAGGAGGAAACAAGGGAAAGACTAATATCAGAATCAAAGAATATTAGAGACACTAATGCTGTAGAATGAGGCAAGACTTAACATTCTACAAAAAATCAGCTGATTGGGTGATTTGGTGATTAATAGCAGGTAGATGAACCAATCCTTTGTCAGTATATGTTTTTAATAAGAAGAAATATGGAAAACCTACCTTAAAATCTATCTCTTTGGCTCATGCAACAAAGTAAGAAGTTACATTTGCATTTTGCTCATAGCAGTTAATAGTGCACCCTTGAGCACTGTGAGCAGAACTTGCAGAACACATATAACCAACTTGCAGAACACATATAAGCAACATAAGACAGGAGAAGATTTAGGAACGTTACTAAAATGTGTACAAAAATGTTTGTTTCGGTTTGGTTCAAAATACCTGCTTAATGTTTGGGGTTTGGTTGGTTGGTTTGGTTTGTGAAGAAAAAGGCAAAGAACAGAAGCTATTTATCCCCTTCCTGCCAAGAAAGACTGGGGACATCCACAGACCCATGTTGCACAGATCCATGTTGCACAAACCCATGTTGTACACGTCCCACAGAGCTTTCTTAACCTTAACCTGACTTCTATTCAGCATGATTTTATTCAACTGGCCATAATTAAAGCCATTCTTGAATGCCAAAACACAACTTCTGTGCTGTATAACTGAAACAGGTTATTGCAAACTTAGATTTCAGTGACTACAGAAAAGGATAAGCAAACAATTATGAACTCATTCATGCATCCTGCTTTGCTGACAGCATATCTCAGCTGAAAGGCACATGTAATATGTTCTTATCACTTAACTGCCTGATGGTTGCATTAGTTTGCCCTTTTTTCTTTATATCAGTTATCACACCCCCACTTTTATTGCAGTGTATCAACGTTTCATTGAAGTAATGGATCACTGATGGATTTTCCTCTGGGTTCACGGGCTTCAGTGGATGAGCTGGTAGAATCTCCACAGAGCGTGGGAAGTGGTTGTATACAGAAAAAAACAGTCATTACATGATGGGCTTCTGTATCCTTGCAGGATCTTGGCAATGAACAAGCCACCCTATGTCAAATGCTTATTCTTGAAAGAAAGAAGTGCACTAAAACTTACTGTCAAATACAAGCAATGGATCTGGAAACACCTGCTCAGGTACATCAGTATCATTATAAAGCTTCATATGCTTCAGAAGTAAAGAAGACAGGCTGGAAGCAAATTGTCATGGGGTATCCCTTGCAAAAGAGAAAGAAAGCATCAGTAATGCAGTGATAACAGTTGATATCATTATCATACTTGGAACATGAGAAAAGTGAGATCCCTGACCCAAATCTCAGTCTCCACATTGTGAGAATACAGAGAAAAGTGCCTCCTTGCTAAACAGCATTAATTTGATGAGGGAATGGAGGCACCCATCACAGAATTACCATCAGTGAAGTGCTTAACTGGAAGATTTTCAGAAAGCATCAGGGGCTGACAGTCAGGGCTTGCAGAGACTGTCATGTAAGCTGCCTGCCCACGAAATTAGGCAACAAAATCATCTCGGATGATCAGTAAATGTAGTAGTTGCTTCACTTTTTCAGAAGAAGTGTCAGGGAAGCAAGAGATGACACTAATGTCAGGAGATAAGACTGCAATAGTGGAAAAAGCTGTAAACCATAGATACATTGGTGACAGCAGGGAAACTGTTAAGCTAATGAGGAAGCAACTTGAGGAGAAGTACAAAAACTCCTCCATTCCAACCCACACAGTATCTGTAGAATTGCCTTTTCCATTCCTGTTACTAAATGCAGTCATTTGTTGATCTTAGATTCTCAGACCATTGACCAAATAAATAAAAATCAAATTAGATAAGAGTGAAAACAGAACACTAGAGGGTTTAGTTTCCCCAGCCAATGGTCAGGTAAAATGTACACAGCATCACTGTGCTCAAACACCAACCCTGCCAACTCCAGCCACGTCCAGTGACAGTATGAGATACCCTCCAGCTCACAGAGTGCAGAAGCTCATTGCACTAACCTCCCTCTGCAGCTGTCCCTCCAGACAGGTGAGACATGATCTTCTGTCCTGTGATTTGGCTGCAAAAGCATGACGTTTCTCTAACCCTCCTGAAAGCATTTTTTCATGAGATACAAAAACAATATTTGTGAGAAAAAAAATTAGGAAAAAATATTCTTACAGACTTTCAGTATCTCCTGTTGACTGTTTTTACTGTCAGATTGCCTGTATTGCAGTCTCTTCCTAAACACCTCCAGTGATGGTGACTCCACCACCTTCCTGGGCAGTCCATTCCAATGGCCAATCACTCTTTCTGTGAAGAACTTCTTCCTACCATCCAGCCTAAACCTCCCCTGGCACAGCTTGAGACTGTGTCCTCTTGTTCTGGTGCTGGTTGCCTGGGAGAAAAAACCAATTCCCACCTGGCTACAACCTCCCTTCAGGTAGCTGTAGACAGCAATAAGGTCTCCTCTTCTCCAGGCTTGAACAACCCCAGCTCCCTCAGGCTCTCTGTTCAAAGTCTATCTGCCAATGAACATTTTGCATTTCTATATGCTCTGTAAAATGTGCAAAAATGTGCAGCACATCTGTGAACACTTTGGGAAGCCTTTAGCAAGCCTCTCTTTGCGCTCCTTTTGCCCTTGAAACCCATCTATCCAAAGCCTTCTAGAGCAGCAGTACAATAAGTAGGTAACAGCATTTGGAACACAAGTTTACCGCTGAAATGTGGTGGTTTTGTTTTTTGCTGAACAGAAACCAAAGGCCCAATCTATTCAGTAGAAGGGTTAATATGAAGTATGCATTGTGTTTTCTGCCTGAGTTCTAAGAGTGACATGGGTTAAAAAGTTCACTTAGATTCTTGTCTTAGCATGAAAATACACTTCCTTAACTCTAATGGTGCTAAGAATTGACATTGTTAAATGAAGTTGATGGAAGGTACAAATGTTCTGCCTCCTTAGGAATAACAGGACACAGTTACCTTCTTGGTTGTCTAGTTTTAGATATCTATGGTTAAATCAATTTTAAACAGTATACCTTGTGGGGTCAGAACGCAAAGAAGGTAAGCCAAAAGGAAGTGGCAGCTGAAGTAAGAGGTAGGATATAGCATCAGAATAAAAGGGATCAGCACAGCATATTTTTAGACGCTTGGGAATGGGGCCCAAAAAGAACATAACTGTGCAATCAAGGACACTGCTTCCCCTTCCAATCACACACACTCTCTCTATATATTGTATCTAATCGCTCACAGTTATAGAGTCATTTCCTTGGGAGTTCTAAGGGAATCACATTTGGATTCCAAAATGTGTAAGCAATGCATTAAATTGATACTAAAGAAACTTGCATCAGATGTCCTTGACCAAAATATTCGTCACTATGAGCATGGTATCATTCGTCCAGTCCCTTCATATTTTTCCATCTGGTATGTTTTGGAAGGATGTGTATTAGCTTAGAAAACAAAGACAATTGGTAGTAAATTTACTGTAAACTAGTAATGAATCCTTGCATGTCTTCACAGTCACACCAAGAAATATATTTCAAGACACACACGACAAAAGGAATCTTGCCTAATTTTATTGTTTCTGAGAAAAGGCATGCGGAAGAAAGAGTGGGTGGCTGAATAAGATCCCACAAAACAGTCACTATTTATGACACAATGGAGAATCTGTTGATAAATGGAGTGAAAACTCAGTGTGTTATCACTGAGTCACACACAGAGAGGCACATCTGTTGACACAGAACATAGAAAATATCAGAAGAATATAGGATAACGCCAAACAAGCCCTTAGAGGAGCAGCAGAATGTGAAAGACTTTACACACAAAATCAGGTAACATCCACACAATCTGGCACTTGTGCTGGTCATTAGGCCAAACAGAATTAAAAAATAGTAAAGCCATTTAAAGCAACTACTTGTGGACTGAAGGGTTACAAAACATCTTTGTATTTTACATTAGTACTAATGTCTGAAACTCCACCTTGTTTGAAAACTCAGTGTAGTTTTGAACGCCTGCCAACCGACTGACAGTATAGTGCCAACTAGACATATGGTACAACAATACAAGCACTGGAGTAATATATATTTATTTATATATATATATATATATACAAGGAGACATGATGATTGTTATTACACTTTTCAAAGTCTCTATGCCCTAGGGCATAATTAACAGGCAATAAATTCCTACACGCTACTGAAGTTTAGAGATTAGCGTTGGCCTGTCAAAGCATGGAAACACATTTGCACCTCATAAACTAAGGCTAATTAGCTGTTTAAACGATAGGAAATGTCAGTCAGGGGCCACAAAAGGCTATGAACAATAACTAAACCCACCACCAAAAATTAATAAGTGTGTTTAAAGAAAAGTTAAGCATATAAAAGAGTCTTAAACATTTGCCAAGTTATCCAAAAGAGAAGGAAATTTACTTAAGTGATGAAAGCAATAATTTGTGGTAGAAACTCACACTTACACTCTTCAGTACAGTAGAGTGTACAGAAGTACAGTAGGGCACATGTCACTCCAGTCATAGAATCACAGAATCATAGAATCAACAACTTTGGAAAAGACCTCAAAGATCACAAAGTTCAACCTGTCACCCAACACCTCATGCCTTCTAGACCATGGCACCAAGTGCCTCATCCAATCCCCTCTTAAACACCTCCAGGGGCAGCGACTCTACCACCTTCCTGGGCAGCACATTCCAATGCCTAACAACTCTCTCAGTGAAGAACTTTCTCCTCACCTCGAGCCTAAACTTCCCCTGGCGCAGCTTGAGACTGTGTCCCCTTGTTCTGGTGCTGGTTGCCTGGGAGGAGAGACCAGCCCCCACCTGGCTACAACCTCCCTTCAGGTAGTTATAGAGAGCAATGAGGTCTCCCTTGAGCCTCCTCTTCTCCAGACTAAACAATCCCAGCTCCCTCAGACTCTCCTCACAGAGCTTGTGCTCAAGGCCTCTCACCAGCCTTGTTACCCTTCTCTGGACATGTTCAAGTGTCTCAATGTCCTTTCTAAACTGAGGCCCCCAGAACTGGACACAGTACTCAAAGTGTGGCCTGACCAGTGCTGAGTACAGGGGCACTATGACTTCCCTGCTCCTGCTGGCCACACTATTATTGATGCAGGCCAGGACGCCATTGGCCTTCTTGGCCACCTGGGCACACAGAGTGATTTAGGAAAATCTTGTACATACTGGGCAGGAATTCAGCAAGAGTCTGGGGCACAGTAAAGCTTATTAGGCCATGTTTTGGTCTTGACCATTGTAGGATTGCATGTAATATCAAAGGGTATGTCTGAACCACAGGGCAGATGCACTCGGTGGAGTGCTCTGCACTTCCCATCTCCTAGCTAGATACATCTGCTGGAAGATGCAGTCAGCCACAGCTCTGCCCTATTGTTCTCCTTCTGTTTTCTCTCTCTCTTTTTTTTTTTTTCCCTCTAGTTTTGCATTTCAAAGAGGTTGAAGCCATCATTACCCAGCACTTATATAAAAAGTTGAGTAGCATCATTTCTCATTGATTTAATGGTTTGGTCTTCTACTCTGTGAATCCCCAAATCTAATGTGATTTTTCCTTGGGATACTTGAGGTTGCCAAAATTCCATTGAGCACAACCCTTACTCAAAGCATTCAGCACCTTTCACAAAAGCTAATGAGAACAATTTGTTGTTCAGTTGAGACTCTCGGAAACCATACATTAAAGTAATACATTGCATTAAGCAGAGGTAAACTACAGAAAAATTTATCAAATACATTTTTGAAACAAGAAAGGTTTTGGAAACAAAGGTCAAAGGCAGTTAGTGTTCACTGAATTAGTGGACTTTTCCCAATCTTGCCTGTGGCAGGAATCAGCCCTCAGGTAACAAAACAGAAATGGTCTCACATGGCTATGAATAAAAACAGGACATGCCTAATGCTTGTGATATGTCTACTCTTCTATATTGTCTGCTCTGCATCAGTATTCCTGTGCACTCCCTGAATGATAACCACACACTGCATTAACGAGAGCACAGCCAGCAGACTGAGGAAAGTGGCTTTCATGCTCTGTTCAGCATTTATGAGATAAATCATAGAATCTGAAGTACTAACTCCATTTTAAAGACCCTCAGTTCAAAAGAGACAGACAAACCAAAGCAAGACCGGGAGAAAGGATACAAAATGTTTAAGGGGATGGAGTACGTGACATAGGGTGTGAAGGTAGGGAGAACTGGGTTCATTCAGCTTGGAGAACAGAAGCATAAGGAAAGGACTAAGTGCTGTCTACAGTTAATTGGTGGTTATAGAAAACAGTTTCTTCTCAGACAGGCAAGCTGTAGCTGGGGAGCTTTTATTAGATATTAGGAAAAAAATTTCCCAATGGGATGCTCCAGTGGGAGAAGAGGCAGCAACACAATCCTCACAGATAACCCAGGCCCTAAGCAACACATAGTTTCAAAGCCAGCCCCATTTCTAGTGGGAGACTGGATTTAGACCAAATGAGGTCCTACGATACCTTCCAGGCTAAATTATTTCATGATTTGCAAGATGATGACAAGAATGCAATGTGGGGAAACACCTAAGTGACATGATAAAATGCAGTGTAGTTTCAGTGGCATTTAAGCATGTGTTTGAATTATTCCTGAAACAGAATCAACAAATAAATATAGCTACATGATGTAAAGGGAGAAAGTGTCTATAAATAGCTTCAAAAATATCTGAAGAGGAGAAGGATGCTTAGTCTAGCCTGCCAGACTGGAACCAAGGAGACCATTTGTCACTTCTGATGTTTTTTATAGGCTCTTTTGTGATTTGGGGCAAATAACTTAATCTCACTATTATTCAGCTGTGGATTTATTAAGTAACAGGATAAATCTAATAATACTTAGATATTTGTGAGCCCTTCATATAATACTAAAATTAAGTTCATAAGTAGATTCCAAGTGGGCAAAGGAGAGTTAAGTTCTGAGTCATGTATCTTAGTGTAAGACAAAAAAAAAAGAGTGTCATTGAAAGCAAAGCTGGGAGGTTTAGCTCCAGGGTAGACGTCTATCATATAGACATCTGCATTTGGTTAGAAGAATCTCACCCAGGAAGCTATGATGCAAAATTGTTTCCTCATGCCAGAAGCCCTCAGATGTAGAATTAATCAGAACAGAATAAGAAGTAAAATGGATGTCTCTTTTCTCCAATCTCTCAATAATTGCAATTGGGGAAGTGTTGTTTTTTTGGGGGGTGTGTGATTTTCTGTTTGTTTCAGGGGGGGTTGGTTTTTTTTCTGTTTATGTTTCTGGCACTGTTGTAAATAATACATTGACAAAAACACACTGTAATCTCTGTATTTAAAACCCTAGATTATTACAATCACAAGTCTGCCCCAATGACTTCCAAGAAATACACTTCTGGATGAAAAAAAACCAAATGGTTTCAATTAAACTTGGTTAAATATGAATGATAGCTGGGAAAGAATATCTTTGGAATTGTCCTAGGAAAAGTACATTGACTGCTTATATACACAGAGATCTTTGCTTGTTCTTTAAACAGCACAAATCCCTTGTACTCTTCAATTTGCACTGTGCTCTCTTAATGCCAGGATCACCACAAAAATGAAACATGACTTCTTCCACATGAAGTTTAGTAGATGCTGTGTTCTGTGTTTGCAACTGGTGGTCTATCTTCTTGCACTTTCCACACATCCAAATGTGATGATTACTTCTCCAGGTGCGATGCAGTAGTTGAAGAAATACGTAAGTAAAGGAAAAGTGGGTCTCTAGCACAACCCTGAGTTCAGTAAAAGAAAAAATCCATCTTAGAGCAAAACGCTTCTCCAACTGCTTTATCACTGATATAAATGAATGGAGTTCTCCCAAAAGCAAATTAATTCACCAACATACCATGTGCTGCCACATCTATTTTCCTACCCATGCTTCTAGAAAGTCCTGTCTCAGCTCTCTCTTCTGATGTCTACCACTCCAACATTCTTCCCGGAATTACAGCTAGCCCAGCTTAATTTAATTGGCATAATGATGATGCACACATGTTCCACCACAGTATTACTTACAAGCCCTATGAGGAGAGGCTGAGGGAGCTGGGATTGTTTAGCCTGGAGAAGAGGAGGCTCAGGGGCGACCTCATTGCCCTCTACAACTACCTGAAGGGTGGTTGTAGCCAGGAAGGGGTTGGCCTCTTCTCCCAGGCAACCAGCACCAGAACAAGGGGACACAGTCTCAAGCTGCACCAGGGGAGGTTTAGACTCGAGGTGAGGAGGAAGTTCTTCACCGAGCGAGTCATTCGTCATTGGAACGGGTTGCCCAGGGAGGTGGTTGAGTCATCGACCCTGGAGGCGTTCAAGGGGAGATTGGACGTGGCACTTGGTGCCATGGTCTAGTCATGGGGTCTGTGTTGATAGGTTGGACTCGATGATCCTCGAGGTCCTTTCCAACCCAAGTGATACTGTGATACTGTGATACTTACAGTCTCATAAGCATGTGTCTCTATCCCCAAGAGCTTCTTAGTCTATGTCTAGGGCAGTTTAGATCCATGTCACTTACTCAGAATGACACAAAAACATTAAAGGTTGTGTTTACGGTCTGCAAACTTCACCTCCTGAGTTTTCTTAAGAGGGAAATTATTTGTAGTTTAAGAAACCAGTGAAATCTATGCATTCAAGGATAAGTAAAATCCAGGAGAAAAAAAAAATATATCTCAAAATCCATTTTTGCTGCTGGTACATTTTAATGATGGTAATAATGTAAAATGCTTAAACCCCACACTGATTGGGTCTAGGGAAAATCGTAAGGCAGATTCAAGCAGATGAGAGCACCAGCTATATCAGCCTAGCTTTTCACCATTGTGGGCTGCTACAAGGTCTTGGACAAACCCACTGAACCAGTGTGTGTGAAGCACGCTGGCTTCCTTATGCTACTGTCTGATTTCCTCCTCCCTGAGAACAATGCAATGAATGGGACTGGGAGGGTAGGAGAGCAACTAGCCCTGGAGGACAGCTATTCACACTGCTCCAGCCAGAGGCCTGTCAGCATTTCCACTCTTTCACACGCATCCCAGCTTCAGACAGGGATTACATCATTTCAACCACTTTTCTCACATTTAAAAAAGTCAAAATTAGTCAAAACAAAAACAGCAACCATGTGTGCTCAGGGATGTGAGCGGAGAAATAAGGATAAACAAATCTGCTGTCTTGCATATCCTACCAGCAGTTTGTCTCAGCGTGATCCTTAAAAACAGCAGGGTGCCTAGCCTCAGCTTTTATCAAATAACATTTAGAGGACACCCCACATTCCCTACCAGTGGACCACAAAGAATCAACAGGGAACTAATAGCTTGTCCTTTATTTTTGAAATGTTAGGATCCAGCTTACTCAGAAAATACTATGATGTATTTTATTTTGTTTTGGGCATTTTTTATAGCATGGGAAAGAATGAATGAGAAGTGACCCACACAGGCTAACGTATGAAAAATTACAGTTCATGTTTATGAAAACAGCTGTGTGTAAGGACAAATACCCTTCAAAATCACAGCTCTCCATCTGAATGGACACAAGAAGTTTGCTGTAAAGTCTGTTTTAAGGGAATGTGAATTTTCCAGTATAGGAAGAGGGAAGGCAGGCTCTAGTGTGTCTAGACAGATGTGTTCGGGGGTGTTGTCCCTAGACAGCAGAGGATATATGGCATTTAAAGAGGACAAAGATTGGCTTTGCTATAAAAGAACAAGCCACTTCCTGGAGAGGAAGATGCACTGATTTTTTAGGAAAATGCAGACACATTGTGAGCTCCAAGGAACAGCAATGTAGAGAGGAAGGAAGAGGCTGTAGTGTGAGGACTAAACATTACCTACCTATAAACTTTGTAGTTAAGGCTCATAGCCTGCTATAAATGAGTCTTTGTACAGTCATCTAGGTGGCAAGAAGCAATGCCTTATTTTACATCTTTATTGTTTTCCTCTTTTGATTCTCTTCTGCTTGAGCTGGGGAAAAAATCTCATAAAATACACCTGTAATATGGATTTCACTGCTTGCAAGGAGGAAAGGCAAAGCATAATATGTATTGCAGGAGAAGCAAATGGCTCTTCACTCAGGAAAAGACAAAGAAAGGAAGAGGCTGTAGAGGTAACCTGATAATGCAGGGAGACTTCCCAATGAGGTGTCATGACTCCATGCTCAAGAAAGAAAGAAAATATGAAAGGGAGACAATTAAAAATGTTTTTTTAGCTTCCACAGTCCAGTAAGCAAGCTCATAACATCCCTCTTTTGGCTATAAGATAGCCATATTCTCTAATATTTTATTATGAATAAGCACAGATACGGGTTCAAGGAGTTCTCTTCCATGATTCCTGCTGCAGTTTTTTACTTCCAAATAAATGTATTGAATTGAGTTTCTCCATAATTCTCCAAATATTGAAATTGTGTTAACAATGCTATGAAGACTAATGTATTGATGTTTTGCTTATCACAGGTCAGTAGCTTGCAATGTTCTTAAAATGCTAGTAAAGGAACTGGGGGAGTAGGACAGATGTAAAATCCTTTGAACACAGAAGTAATCCTGAAATCTTCTCTTTCTTATCACCTGCCATTCACCTCTTATTATGTTCAAATATACCAGACAGAGGTTAATAATAGATAAGTGTATCTAGAATGAAGGCCAAACACATCATTTCATGCTCCTTATCTCTGTAATCTTCATTCAGAGGAATTCTCTTCTTCTTCTGGAATCTGGGGCAGCTTTTGTGGAAACAGCAGAAATAGCAAACTCAATACGTTACCAGTCCCAACAACATGTGTGAGTTGTGGTTGGAAGCAGAGCAGACGAAGATATTGACTAACTATTGTTTTTTCCATAATATCTGTCATTAGACTAAAGAAAGCAAGAGCATTGAGTAGGAGAAGAAGGGTGAATAACTTCACAAGGCGCTAAAGAAAACAGAAAAGGCATGCCAGAAAAGGCATGGGGAAATGTGCCATTGAAAGAGACTAGTAAGGAATTAGCTGAGATTGTTAATAAATTAATTGGTGGTCTCCATTTAGTAGACTTTGGGGAACATAACTCAAGGAGAGAGTGCAATTTTTAGTTTGTCTTTGAAAATCATCCAGGGAAATTGCAGAACCACGTGTTATAGGCTGGATCTGAGGACTGCTTCAAGGAATAAACAAAATACATTGGCAGGCAGACCTGAATATGGGTAACGCAAAATGCTAAGGTTTTAGTCCTGATGTCTATAATCTTGTCTTTATTTAATAAAGAATGGGGAAATGCTTATCTGAGGGGCTTTGGGAACACAATGGATATAATTTTCTAAATAATTTTGTGACCAACACCATCACAGCACAGTTTTTGTCTCTGTATGGTAGCTGCATGTAAGGCCTGGTGGGTTAGTCCTGCATTCATGAAAAAGACTTGTGAAATAAGAAAGAAGTATCTCTCTTCTGAGGGAGAGAATGGTTGAAACATCTTACTACCCAAACCCAATGCTACTTCTCAGCATTTAATAAAAATAAAGTTGTTTCCCTTGAACACATAGAAGATCCACATGTCACCTGTAGACTAGAAAAAGAAGATCTTGTCCTCCCTTAGCCAAATCTTGTGCATTGAGAAGCAACAGTACAGCACACCTTTTAGGGCATTATCCTTATTTATGCTCTTTAGACAGAAATATCCCAGAGGAGAAGGCTCCAGACACTTTCCTTCCTCTCTTTTTCAAAGGATTTTTTTCATCTTTTCAGGATGGTCAGCCTCCTATTCTCAAACAGAAGGCAACAGTAGCTTTTACTACAAACAGATTTAACAGAAATGTAGAGGGAGAATCAAACTTGGAAAAAAATAATAATCATAGTTTTAATGTAGACACAGTTGTTGAAGTCTAGCGTAGATCCAATTTCTAGCAAGAGACGCCCAAAATGTGCATTCTGTCTCATTTTCCAAGCAGAATATGAAGATGCAACATGGCAGCAAGGATGGATGATAAGAAGAAATCTGTACAACTGTAAAGGTCTATTTCCAAGGTGGCAGAAAATGTTTAAAACTCAGATAGACTCCATTGAATAACTTAGGTAATTTTCATCTTCCAAAGAATCAGCACAGCATTCATACATCTTAAAGATTTTTCATTAACTCTTATAAATCTGTAGTGCTGTTGTCTATTGAGTAGTGGTTCGTGTAGGGGCTGTATTTAAGAAAGAGATGGAAAGGATAGATTTGACTCTAACAATATGCATAATTTTAGAATAAACTTTGGATGAGAGGATAATTAGGCTTTGAGTAATTGGAGAATAGAATAGAATAGAATAGAATAGAATAGAATAGAATAGAATAGAATAGAATAGAATAGAATAGAATAGACCAGGTTGGAAGAGACCTTCAAGATCATCGTGTCCAACCTATCATCCAACACCACCTAATCAACTAACCCATGTAACCAAGCACCCTGTCAAGTCTCCTCCTGAATATTTTCTAAGAGGAGGTTTTGTCAAAGCCACATAACAGCCTTCCTTGATTGTGTAAAGAAGACTCTGAAAATAGTAAAGTACAGCTCTCATCTATCATAATTTTAGCTTAGTATTTGATACATGTCACAAGGAAAAATATTGGTTATTATGGAGAAAAGGGGTGCTAATGGTGGAACTGAAATTTGAATAAAACACTAGTCAGAGAGAGGACTGTAATGAAGCACCTTGGAATGGGATGATTGGACATATTTGACTTCTGAAATCTTATAGAACATTTCCGTAACTGATGGTCCCACAATTAGAAATACGCTAATAAAGTTAATGGTAGCCCAGAAAATCAGGAGGTGTCAAACCAGAGGAACATCAGGGTAATAACCTGTGGATTACTTTGGAATAATAGAAAAATAACAGAATAAAACAAGGTCATTGACTAGAGATTAAGAACAAGACTTTCTGTGGCAAACTAGGAGCCTGCTAGTTAAAGGTCTGTGGTGAAGAGAAAGCCTGTGAATAGCCTACGAAGCACCAGTGTGAGGCAATTATTAAAAACCCCACATGATCCTATATGGATATGAGAACTGTATTACCATAACTTTGTAGGCACTGGTGTGACCTCATCAGAAACACTCTACAAAAGTCTGACTACCTGTGTTCAATAAATGACAAAGTGGAACATGTTTTGGGAAGTGTTACTGGGTTTGTGAAAGGAGCAGATGGCCTGGAGACTTCATGTCCTCTTCATGAGGGAAGAATCATGTGAACTAAAATACGCTGGAACAAATAGGTATAAACTCTCTTTGAATGATTTCTGCCCAGATAAGAAGTTTTCACTATTAAAGCAATGAGGTTCCAGCACAACCTCCCAGAATAAGAACACTCAAGGAAGAAGAAAGAGGAATGATATTAAATTAATATGTAAACTTATTAAGAAGTTATGAAAATAATTATATAGCATGACTCTGTGTAACACCAGTGGACAGCACTCAGTAAACCAAGCAGAGCCCTTGAATCCAAATGTGATCCTATGTCAACCTCCCTTCCTCCTCCTCATGTCCCTTGAGCCCATATACTACTTTGATCTGCCCACTCTGATCCTCCACCACAAAGGTATTCACACAAATTTACTCTCAGAGGAGGATATGACAGTCTCTCTTGAAATGTCCACTGTATATATTTCCCAAACCCCTTCAGGAGTGTTTGCTCCTTTGAATAAATGGCTTGGGGTTTGTTTTTCCGGCAATCTCCTGCAACTTAAAAAAATCCTTCTGAAGAAGAAACCACACAAGTTTTCACAGCTAATTTGCATCTTCTTTGTTGTAGCCTACATCTAATTCTTTAAAATATTTGCCTTTCTTTTTTTTAAACCTGGAATTTCATTCTGAATCCAACTCACAATCTTACATTACAAAAATGGAGTTCCTTATTTTTCCCTAAATTAAAAATATGCTTGATGGTATTATTGTAACTGGTTTCCTTTCCCTTCAGCATTAGTTCAATATGTTATATAAAAACCCCCTCTAGAAGACTGCAAGGTTGTAAAGGTATGTGCTCCCATAACTCTGTGCAAATAACCTTGTATCAGCTATCTGCTGCAATGTTCTTTTCCTAATAGGCTGCCACTCTTTGAATTCATTGACAGCTTCTGTCACTAGCATTTCCTAATGGTCCTATATAGACAGAATAGGAAATCTCACTGTAAAGCAAAGTTTCAGCTGCACGCTTTCAGCACCTTTCAACAGTAAACTTGAGCACAGGGGCATGACTTAAGCTGTTGGCATTGCACATATAATAAAAAAAGTAATTAATGTCATAAACCAGGTAGCTGTACGGACTCAGAATTAAGAGATGCAATACAAAGAGCAGAAAAAAGTTAAGGCCATTGTGTGGAAAACCTGCAGTGAGGAAGTATGAATAAAACCATCCATGGAAAATGTATAATCATAGCTTCCAGAAAAACGAACAAAAATAAAAGTTGTTAACACATTATTTTCTCCATAGAGACAATTAATTAACTGCCAACACCCTCTACAATATCATAGCATTGAATTTCATACAAGCTTTTCCTGAAGAAACCCTGTAATAGTTCTTCTGTACAAAAACAACGTTGCTGTTTTGCTCCCGCCTTGACTCAGAGAGGTCAGCTCCATGGGATGATTGCACCTATGCACAGCCCTTTTGGAATTCAAGCAAGCAAGCTCTCTGCGTGTGACAAGGTTTGCATACAAGCTGTTTACTGCCAGCTACAACTTCTCTTTACCTACATGCAAGCAAAGTACAGTTTTCTGTCAGAAATGAGTCATCAGATTCAAACACAAGCCCAAGCTTGGCCAAAATTCAGGAGGCTCTAGACTCACTTCTGATTTTGCTGGCTAAACCTGGGCAAGCTGGCTCACATCCTGAGGAGTTCAATGCATAATTATCTTTGAAGATTTGAGCCTTAACCATTGCTAAGACAGCCATCACCATGCCATCCACGTGATTAATGACTTAATGTTCTTAAGCAGCGCATTGTGGTTGGATTAGAAGCTGTCACACTTTTGGTTTTAAAATGACAGAAAAAGTACGTGGAGAAAATCTTCTGTTGACAGTTTCTTGTAGGGAAAAGAAATGTTCTTTTCAGTGATACCTTTTTATTTTCTTTTGCTTCCCCCCCCCTTTCCCTGAAATTCTCTATTTTCTGTGCAAAATGCCAGCTTTTCAGCTTGGTGACTATTGCCTCATTGTCTTCAGCTGTTACAGGAAATTAAGGTGACTGCTGATTATCTTGCTGCTTAATGGATGTGGTTATGAGTCACAGCAGTCTCAAACTCCCTTTTAGCTGCCAGGCATTTTGGTAAACTCTTGGGTGTTGTTTTTTTTTCCTGCACAGTAGCAGGAATGGGAAGTGATGTTACATTCAATTCTTTCAGCTGTGACTACTATTAATTATTTTCAAGGTTTCCCTTAGGAAGACCCTCTCACAGGAAATGTGCTCTTAAGTCTTACCTATATGTAGCGGTTGGTTATGCTTCTAGGAGGCAAATCACTCCAGGCTAAGAGGGAAGGCAAAAAATATTTTTTCTGTGATTTCTCATGAGGGATTTGGTTTCAGTGTCAAAAAAGGGGTTATGGAGCAGTGACGTACTGACTACGTGAATATTGGCTAGGGTAAAAGTTGGACTGAAGGATTAGTTTAATACTGTCACCAGGAGGTAATAGAGTTTACTGAAAATAGTTATTCAGTCCTGTAACAGGGAAATACATTTGCCATCATTCCCCCAGGAACTGCCTATGTAACCTCAGCTGCTGTGTATACATTGCTTTTTATCCTTTGACCTTGGGTTGTGGGGTTTTTTTCATAATTCGCAGAGCTTTGTGAGCGAAGAGAAAAAGTACTCGAAATAAGTTACAAGCGTCTAACTCCTAGCCAGCCTGAACAGAAGTGGCTGGCAAACGCCGAGGAAGTAGGTTCAGGGTGTTTGGCTACTGAGCATCCCCTAGTGACTGGTTTTCTCCATTACAGCCTACTGCTTTTCTGAGACCAGAAAAAAGGAGCAGGGAGAAGACAAACCCAGGTTTCTCAAAGTCCGAACAACAGATTACTACAAGTAAAGAAGCCCTAGACCTACAAAAGCATTGACAGGCTACAAAATAAGTCATACCTTCCAAACAACAAGGACTTATTTGTAATCCAAGTGCATAAATTGGATTAAAAAACAATCAGTATCCCTTGTTTGACCTCTCAAGTCAGGAACTGAAGACACTCCTACAGACATACTATGTTTTTACTTAAAATTACCTAGTGACTTATAAATCAAACAAGGAAATGAATGATTGTTTGTATTACTCCCCTATTGGATCTTACAGCACATTAAACCAGTTACATTTCAGAGAGAGGCAAAAATGTACCTCTTCTGGTCACCTATTTGACCGCTTAATGCGTTTGAACGATGAAGTTGGGCAAGTTTCGACTCAAGAAAATCTCATCAGCTGTAGCATTTGCTGGTAAACAAACAGGGTAAAAATCATCTGCTTTGGCAATATATGGGATTCTTCTTCTTCTCTTCTTCTTCTTTTTTTTCAGTCCCTGCAGCAGTAACTTTTTTTCTAAATACTTTCACCAGCTTCAGGAAAGGGTGGGTTAGAGTCAGGGGTTTCCTGAGCCTTTTCAGAACATGGCTTTAACGTAGCCGTGTGTTCAGAAGGGCCCCTAGAGAGTCTTGTTTTGGAACACTCTGACGCCTACACATTATTATCTTTGCTACGTTTTGCAGTTTTGTGTGAAATTTATTTTTACTCTTTAGCAAAACATGCCCCTGTTTATCTTAAATTCAGAAAAGGTTTAATAATTTAAAACAAAATAACTTGAAAATAATTAGATTTACAATGAAGGCCAAAACATAAAAGTATAAAGCAAGCTAACAAGAAAGGACTTCTGAAAGATCAAAGCAAACGTGTTTATTTGATTTGATTAAAAGCAAATAAAAGGTACTTTCACTTTAACAGGTTATAGCTGGCTGTTGACAGAAAGCAGCAAAAGTTTCCTACTCCCACAGGACAAAGGTTTTCTGACAGAGGTTCACGTACTCAGAACAGATTGCCCACTGACACGTCTAAGGAATTCTCTTTGGAAAAGCAGCAAAATTGCATCAGTGTTAAAGACCATGGATACAAAGGCAAGTTCCCTTGAACAGTGTACTCCTTCTGCCTACATTATGAAGTAGGATTGATGCGATGTGATGTGAATCAATGGGTATTTCTATCTTTCATCTCTCTATACACAAAATGCATTAGCTCAAAACCTGCTCTAACATAGCAGCAGAATTCCCAGAAGAGAGCTTTCACAGATCTCCTCTTTTATGGGCAGAGGAGGCTGGTATGTGGCAGCCTTTGACCCACCAGCCATGTTGTGCTTCTGTCATTACCAAGTTTTGACTCTGCTGGTTAAGTCTCTCCCTGAGGTTTCAATGAGAAATGTACAGACCTCTCATGAAATGATGCCATGTTGGGATCCAGGCAAGATAAAGCTAACTAATTGAAACAGGAATTTGCTTTATGTCAGGCTGTCTAATGTTGTTTAATGAGGGTTTTGTGTTTGTTAATACCAATTTAATTGCTAAAAGAGCATTTGAAACAGCATGGGGAGGGGGAGATATGGGGTATGGCTTTTCTTTATTTTTAAAGAAAAGATTAAATTCTTACCTCATTCAAAAACATATCAAAGAATCTATGGTCTAAAGATCACTTAAAACCTCAATGAAGTTTCCCAGCTAAATTGAAAAGACCAGATTTGACATGCCAAAAATGCCAAGATAAAAACCACCCAGAAAATATTTGAAACATTCATCTGTTTCAGACCTCCTACACAAAAAAAAACCCAAAAACAATAAAAACAAAAAAAATAATAATTTGCAAAGTATCTTTAAAAGCACCATGCAAAATTAATCAGCCTAACTTTACAGAAATAATTATTTTAGAGGAGCAGTAGTCATTTTCACACTAATTTTAGAGTGACCACACATTTCGAAGTATGTCTACATACTCTTTTAAGAGTGTTCACATACAAAAATGTCCTCTTTAGTAACCACAGCCACTGTATCTCACTTCCTACCCTGCCACTATTGGCCTTGCAGAGTATCTAGACCTTCAACACTCCCCAGCAGGAGGTTTCAGCACAGGAGCCTGCATGGTGGTGGAGTCACCGTCATTGGAGGTGTTAGGAGGAGACTTGATAGGGTTCTTGGTTGCATGGTTTAGTTGATTAGGTGGTGTTGGATGATGGGTTGGACACAATGATCTTGAAGGTCTCTTCTAACCTGGTCTATTCTATTCTATTCTATTCTATTCTATTCTATTCTATTCTATTCTATTCTATTCTATTCTATTCTATTCTATTCTTATCTTGCTGGGGGTGCTACAGCAGGCACAGTGCCTACAGGGCACTCTGGAGAGTCCAGTGCTGGGGGTAGCTTAACATAGAAAGCAGCCATGCCTACTGCTTCTGAGAAGGGAAGACACTCACTGCTCACCATATTCTCATTTCTGATCAAAGGTTTGGTCAGCCCAACAGTGGCTCATGTTCCTCCTCTTAACTTGCAGCAGGGCTGCAAAGAGAAACGAGATACTATTCTAATCATCCATCATTGAGATCCTCACTGCAAGAGCATTAAAACAAAGCTGGTTGGAAAAAAAAAAATCAAGCCTTGCTGCAATTGAAAATACTTGGTAATTTGATGAGAAAATATGTGTGTGATTTGTGTTTATGTCTGGAAGCTTTCCCTAGCTTGAAAGCCTTTAAAGGAAAACCAGATCTTTCTTGCAATGTATGTTCTTTTATGTTATGTGGCCTAGACTGTGGATTGCAGTGATGTCAAAAATGTACATGGAGTGATTGCATCCTGTCTGTGTCCTGCAAGAATTACTTTGAAAGTTAGATGTTTCATCTCTACAGTCATATCCTGGATCAACAAACTCAGTCAATAAATAAATACATTTAGTGACAAACCCAGCTTTTTCTGTAAGCTGCAGTTAAACAGGAACTTGATTTGTTGTTTTGTATTCACATCTATTCTATAATAGTGAATTCAGCACCACAATATCCGAGCACCCATTATAATTATAAGATCAGAGAAACCTTTGTGGCACCCGTTTTCCTAAAAATTATTTGAAAACCCCAGTCCTCCATTTGCTCATTCTTTTGAAGTCTTTGCTTTAAGCCTAAGAGCTGAATACAAAGGGCCAGAACTTCGGTTGAGAATGTGGGGTGTGTTTTTTTTTTTTTTTAAAGTGGTGAGCTAATTTTGCCTGAGAAAGAAGAAAAAAGTGCATAAAGCATACGGATTTTTCAGTAGTTTTTTCAAAAGCTGTGTATGCTGTTAAAACACACACAAAATTACCATTGAAACATTACTTTTTGTGTAAGATTTGGTGTCCCGTTGTCATGCGCAGAATTTGTAGCACCAGGGCAATCTGGGACAAGATTTAAAAACATTGAGTGAGCTACAGGTCTCAGCAGAAATATGTGAAACAAATACACCTCAAGCTATGTAGCAAAATGGAAAACTTTCCCATGATTGCCAGAGAGTCTTTCAAATTTCAAGCGCCAGCTAATATTAATCCCGTTATCATACTGCTGTTGTTGCTATTATTATGTGCATGCAAACCAGCATTTACCTACTCTTCACAAAACTAATTTCCAAAGATTAACCTGCCACAGACCTGTCCCTGTTGATTCCTGACAGGCCAGGGCCCTGAAGGCTGCCCAAGGTCCTTGGTAGCACAGTGCACCTCAACACCTGCTGGTCACGCAGCGCTGCCTAGGGAGGCTCTGCGGCTGGCCCAGCTCCTGAGGAGGTGTTTACCTCAGGAAGCTTTGCTGCCTCATTTCACTATCTTGGTCAGTCAGTGCTGTGATATTTTGGGGTCAGTCAAGCTCTCTGCATTTGCTGCCTAGGGCCCATAGCATTACAATGTGGCAGCCCTGGCCTACTGTGGGAAGCCAACTCCAGCTCCTGCTGGGGGCCAAGGTGATACTGTATCATGGGCTGCATCAAAACAAGTGTGAACAGCAGACCAGGAGAGATGATTCTTCTACTTTGCTCTGCTTTGATGATACCTACCCTGGAGCACTGTGTGCAGTTCTGGAGTCCTCAACACATGAAGAACATGGACCTCCTGGAGCAGGTCCAGAGGAGGGCTATAAAGACCATCAGAGGGTTGAAACACCCTTCTGCAGCTGACAGGCTGAGAGAGCTGGAGCTGTTCAAAGCGGACAAGAGAAAGCTCCAGGGGAGCCTTATAGCAGCATTTCAGTATCCGAAGGCTGAGGGAGCTGGGATTGTTTAGCCTGGAGAAGAGGAGGCTCAGGGGTGACCTCATTGCCCTCTACAACTACCTGAAAGGTGGTTGTAGCCGGGAAGGGGTTGGTCTCTTCTCCCAGGTAACCAGCACCAGAACAAGGGGACACAGTCTCAAGCTGCGCCAGGGGAAGTTTAGGCTCGAGGTGAGAAGAAAGTTCTTCACTGAGCGAGTTGTCCATCATTGGAATGGGCTGCCCAGGGAGGTGGTCAAGTCACCGTCCCTGGAGGTGTTCAAGAGGGGATTGGATGTGGCACTTGGTGGCATGGTCTAGTCATGGGGTCTGTGTTGATAGGTTGGACTCGATCCTCAAGGTCTCTTCCAACCTTGGTTATACTGTGATACTGTGACATACAAGAAAGCTGGGAAGGGACTGCTTAGAAGGGCATGTAGCGAAAGGATGAGAGGCAATGGTTTTAAACTACAGCAGGGTAGATTTAGGTTGGACATTAGAAGTTCTTTGCAGTGAAGGTAGTGAAACACTGGAACGGGTTGCCTGGAGAGATGGTGGAGGCTCCGTCCCGGAAGACATTCAAGGTCAAACTTGACAGAGCTCTGAATAACCTGATCTAGTTCTGCATGGACCTGATGGAGTGGGTCCAGAGGAGGGACATGAAAATGATCACGGGACTGGACAACCTCTCCTACAAGCACAGGCTGAGAGATATGGGATTGTTCAGTCTGGAGAAGGCTCCAAAGAGACCTTCCAGCTCCCGAAGGGGGCCTACAAGGCAGCTGGAGGCAGACTGTTTACAAAAGCCCTGCAGTGATAGGGTAAGGGGCAATGGTTTTAAATTACAGTAGATTTAGCTTGGTTGTTAGGCACAAGTTCTTTACAATGAGGGTGGTAGAACACTGGAACAGACTGCCCAGGGAGGTAGTTGAGGCCCCATTGAGATTTCCAAGATTAGGCTCAACAAGGCTCTGAGCAACCTGATCTTGTAAGTAATAGGGAGTTGGACTAGACGACCTTTGGAGGTCCCTTGCAAACCAAACTATGACTATGTCCCTGCTTACTTCAGGGGGGTTGGATTAGATGACCTTCAAGGTTCCCTTCCAACCAGAACAGCCAGATTCTCCTAGCATATAGGGACAGGTGGTCAGCCTACGAGCAGAAGCCCGACAAGAGGGCAGGCCGTTGCCCCTCACACCGCTTCTGGCCAGAACCAGACACCCACCATCAACCCCCATGACTCGCTAAGGGAAGCCACCACTTCGCCCCCAACTCGGTCGAAACGCCTCCCTTCCCTGCGTCTGACGCAGCGCGCCAGCTACGGAGCGGAACTGAGGGGGAGGAGGCGGGAGTTGGGAGGGGAGGAGGCGGAAGTGGCTGAGCGTGAGCGGCCAAGATGGTGAGCGCGGGCTGGTAGCGGTGGCGCCGAGGGGGGGGTCGGCCTCGCTGGGGAGCGAGATGGATCGGCCCGGCGCGCGGGTGCCTGTCTAACCCACCCGTTCTCTACTCGGGCTTTGGGGTCAGCAGGGTGGCGGCCATTGGGCGGGGGGCGCTAGGACCGTGCTGAGTCATGGGGTGTCCGGCGTGGTCATAGCGGGCGCTCATACTGCCAGGCTGGGGCCCTCATACTGCCAGGCTGGGGCCCGCACCGGGGGAGAGGCACTCCTCGTCCTCTCCTGCGCGGTCCGGTCTCCGCTAGGGATTTTCCTGGGCATTTGGAGCCAGGAAGGGGAGAAGGGTGCCTGGCCGCGTTTAAAACCCTTCTTGTTGGGGGCGGGGGGAGACGACGGAATGAGGAGGCCGAGAGCTCTGGTAATCCTCAGCCTCATGGAGCCGCAGCCAGCTCGGTAGCTCTCTTGGCAGGGTATCATCCCTCAGTCCTGTGATGTGACCTCCTAAGACGAACGGGGCACTGGCGTGACTCGAGAGCACTACTTTTGGGGTCTTTGGTTTTCTCCTAACGTTTGACGTTCGCTTCCCTGTTGTCACATCTGGGTAGTGTATCTTTAGTACTTACAGCAGTCTCACAACGGTCTGGTAACAGCTGAGTACGTTAGTTGGTGTGCTCTATATGCATATAGTAACAGGTATCTTAGGATTTTCTAATAGCTGTTAAGTTATTGGCCGTTAACTCGTTTGTACAAAAGGTCTTGACTGTAAGCATGAATTTTCAGACGGGTCCGACAGCGCTGCTGGCGGAAACTCCTGTGCTGAACAACTCAGTGCTATTGCCTTTCAGAGATTATTGCTGCCACCTTTCAGAACGTGTTATACATTGGCCTATTGCTGCAGCAGTTCCTATGAACAATCCTAAAATCACTTCACTGAAATCAGGCAAGCTGGCATGAAATCAGTGGCCTGGGTTAAGATGGCTTTACTTATTAAGTCATTGGAGATGTGTGTTTTGTGGTCTCCTGCTACAAGTTGCTGGGTTTACTTTGTTTTTTTCTCTTAACTGGCATATTAGACTGCTTCAATACAGCCTGTCCTCTTCATGGCAGCTGTAAACCGTGGACAAAATCACTTTCATCTTGATTGTATCTGTATTTTGGAGTCAATGAAGGAATGCTCAGACATGTTCCTTTCTGTCCTGTCAGCTGAACACGACTTGCCTTCTTCCTTTCAATCTCTGTAGCCCAGGGTGGGAATGAACAAGGAGTAATTGTGAGTTCAGCTGTTTCAGCCATATCCAAAAAATGTGTGATCTCTGAAAGAATTCTGATTTAGTGTGGGGTTTGTGTTTAGATGCTTTTTGATTTGGGGTTTTTTTGGGGGGCACACATGTATATGAGTACTTTGAGTCTTTGTTTCACTTGCCTGGCCTAATGGCCCATACCAAAGGGATCTGTTTTTGTTAACTAATCTTTGCTCCTTTTTCTTTCCTTTTTTTCTTTGTTTTATTTTTTTTCCTTGCTCTTTTTTCTTTTCTTTTTATTTAATTTTTTGGTTGTTGCAGAATTCCAGAGGTGCTTCTTCCCTGTTGAAGGATAGTATCCCAATTACTGAATTTTCAGCTTCAGAAGCACTTGAAGGTCATGATCTTCTGCGCAGAGGGTACACTTGACTTTTTGTTGAATTGTGCCATAGCTGATGTGTAACTTAAGACAGAGGAAGAAAGGGTGTATTAGATGTTGACTTTTAAGGAAGGTTTCAGCAGATGTACCTTGGAAGCTGTAGCCTAAAGCACATATATTTAGTCAGATTGTGTTTCAAGTTTGAATTTTCCTATGAAGCATTTCACTTCAAGAAGTAGGTAACATTAATGTACTTTAACCTGTTTGACCCTTTTAGAAGGAAGCTGACCTAGCAAGGTATGCTAGGTATAAAATACATGTATATGAGCGTGCCGTAGCTCTATGGGAAATTAATTTCAGCATTGGTCTAAAATATAAAGTTAATGTAGTAAAAATAGCATTTTTGTTTGCTGATGTTTTTCACGAGTCTGAAACTACTACATGTCTTGGATAATGAAATTAATCTAAATTAATGAAATGAATGTAAAATAAATCCATGTTGCTAAAAATATAGATAATACAACTCTGAGAGGGATGTACAGTCTTTGGTTCTAAAAGCTTGGAGACTTCTATCATCAGATGCCATGTAGATTGGAGATGCCTAAACCTGTGATGTTTTTACCTATTAATGTTTTCCCTTATTTCTGAAGGTGATGAAGCAACAAAAGCTATCATTCTGTTTTGTCAAGCATAAAGGAAAGGACACTTGAAATTGATTAGAGATCTTATTTGCTGCTTCACACTTAAGCTTTTAATTTTTTTTCTGTAGTTCAAAGTGTGCTAAACTTATGTGCCTCTAGGTTGATAATTGTGTCCAGGATTAGTTTTGGAACACAGCTTAAAAAGTGTGTGTGTGTATTGTTATGTTTTTATGTCATTTTAGCTTTTTGCTTGTATTTCTAGGTTTAGGGCTGTGAAAAGTGAATTGTTGCCCAGCCACCCTCTGGAGCTGTCAGAAAAAAATGTAAGTAGAACATTACATTTAGTTGTCTTCTCTTAACTAATTTTGAAGGTCACATTAACAATGTGGTTACAGGGACCACTTTTTAAGGTAACCAGTAATGAGTAGGGTCTGGCCTTTAACCAGAAGAAAGATGTTAACAGTAACAGTTTCATTTGCAAATAACACTGTTGCCAAATTTCTTTAACCTCCTGCTTGTAACTTTCCCCATTTAAACCCATGTAAAGTATGTAAGCAGGTTTCCAAGCAGAGGTTTACTTAGTAAGGTCCAGTTATCTAGAAACTACTGAGCTAGTTGCATATGCAGCCTCTATAAGCTAGATGGAGGTCATTCCTGTCACCTCTGGAAGGCTGATCCTTCTGTTTTTGTCTGTAAGTTTGCCATATATCTTTATTTTCAGACTCCTTAGTCTGTGAACCTGTAAACACTGTTCCTTAAATTATTTGATCTCGTCTAGAAATTCTGCACATATGATTTGCCATAAGTGTACAGAGTCTTGTCTGGCTCAGTCATCACTTGTGGATGGCTTAAGAGTGGTCTGTGGACCATAGGTTGAAAGTAAAGGAAGATGCCTGACAGATTTGGCTGAAGAGTTGGTCGAACTGAATTTTGGCTCTGATGCCTCTTATCAGCACAGAATATCTGATGTAATAAAATGTTCTGAAGCAAAGGCAATATTTAGGTGTAATGTCCCAAACTGATAAGCTAATCAGCATGACAAGGTCTGAATACAATGTCTAACGTGTTCTAATTTTAACCAGTGCTAATGCTGCCTTGTGTTAAAAGGATGATGTGAATGTGGCACCTTTCACAAGCTTATTTATAAATACAATAAATGAAACCTGCATAGTTAAAAGGTTACATGCTAGAGAGAAAAAGTGCAGAGGAATTATTAAAAGAGACTATGTGACCCCTCCCCCTAAGAAGTATGGGAAACTTTTAAATCATCATTTCCACTTACTGTTTGATTAGTATATCTGCAAGTTTTTGGCTAATTGAGCCAACAGTTATTTTCATGTACATTTGAATGGGCAAAGGCTTAATTTTAGCCTGAGATTGTTATGCTTGTTTTCACTGCCATAAATGGTAAGTTATTCAGGTAGCACTGGTAGAAACCAAATCTTTCTGCTACCCATATAAGGGCTCCTACATTTATAAAAGAAACAGAAACCAACGTAACCAGAATTGCAAGTTTGGGGTAAGGCATATAAATAAGTATCTTCTAGTAACTTTGAAGAACATTCAATACAGATTGTTATGAAGGCATTTTATGCCTTTGACTTGTATTTTCCTGGATCTCCTTTCTTTTTTTTTCCTTTCCTTTTAAAATCCCTCTGCATAAACAGGATGCTGCTCTCACATTAGGCTTTTGTCATGGTGATTAAGTACAGGTTTTAAAATAAGAGGTTTGTCATTTTTGTTTTATTTCACAATATTGTCAACACTACAGGCATGCAGTCACTACTCTAAAAGCCAAATTTGAGAGTGGATTATTTAAGTCTAGGTTTAACATTAGGCATGCTACTTTTGTGTGCTTCAGTATTGGTGAGCCAGCACTTTCTTATTAAAAGAACCCTCTACTACGCAGATTTTTCTTTGTCTTTTTGATCAGGTTTAGAGCAGTTGGTAAATTTACCAGTGCTTTTTTTTTGCCTTTTAG
Source organism: Melanerpes formicivorus (assembly GCF_026170545.1). Lineage (NCBI taxonomy): Eukaryota > Metazoa > Chordata > Aves > Piciformes > Picidae > Melanerpes > Melanerpes formicivorus. The sequence goes on along the minus strand of NW_027142353.1, from coordinate 53,165,804 downwards.
AGTCATGTGGAATATATGTGGTTCCCTGTCTTTGTACTTGACCAGAAAAATTTTCAAGTGTTTTCAAGTAGAGTCTTTAAAGCCACAATTGATGTTACTGTTAGCCATCAAAGGTTGTGTTCTTACTTTAAACCGCTTGGCTTCCAGTTTGTGCTGACAATATTGTAGTACAGTGCAAAACTGCACCACTTGGTGGTGTTACGTGTCCTGATTGTCAGAAATAACAAAATAAATTTGCTCTGACTGGTTTATAATAAAATCCCACAAACCCCAGTTTTGGTTTCATAAAGCAAGTATTGCTGCATCACCATCTTTTGTGTCCATTTGAGACAGGCGTGACGGTATCACTGAATTTTCTTGTGTGAATTTAATGTGTGTTTGTTTAAGTAGGATATCATAAATATTGTGTGATGGCACTCAAAAGGAACATTTTCTGAAATAAAGATTGGTGTTGTTTGTGTTAGTTCCAGTTAAATCAAGATAAAACAAACTTTGCTACACTGAGAAATATTCAAGGAATTCATGCACCTTTAAAGCTGCAGATGGAATTCAGAGCAGTGAAACAGGTAGGCGTTTTTATCCAACTGGTACACCTTAAATCACCTGAAAAAAAATCTCCTTTTGAAACATGCTTGCAGAGAGACATCTTTCTTTGTGGAAATACCTTATGGTGTTTCCAAAAAAATTCTTTCACTGGACTGCTTTTGTTAAAACCAACCAACAATTTCTGGAGCAGTCAGTATGCTAAAACCTTTCGCCACTGGGTGTTTTTGTTGTTTTGGTGAAGTGATAACTGCTGTAGTTTTTCTCTAGACTAGCTTCCTGTAAGTCTTCAGAGAAAAGCAGGAGGAATTGAATGTTAATTCCTAAAATGAATACTCTCTTCTGTAGAATGTGTGACCTTCATGGGAAGGAATCTCTGCACCTGCAGAGAAAAGAGACATAGAGGTCTGAAGCGGGTAGTGATTTGGGAAGCATGGTTGTGTGAAGTGTGAGGCAGAGAATTTTCTGTGTGCTTATTTTGTTCCACAATCTTTCTTGTAAGATGACAGGAGGTCTACAGGGAGTTAAGTTCAAAGGTTTTAACTCCTAATTGTGAAGCTGGGTCTGTGGGGTTTTGCTTGGTTGGTTGGTTTGTTTTGTTTTTTTCTTAGGATGGAGAGTAGCTAGAGGGAGACTGACTTTGTCCATTAGGAAATGTGGAAAGCTCATTGGCCCTAGTAAACCTTCTTTGGCTTGTTGATGATTGTCAGGCTATGAAGACTTGTTTTTCCAACTGTTGATCAGATGCTACTGAACCACAGGGAACTGCATTCAACTTGGCAGAAATACTGGGTTCTGAAGACGTGAAAGTCAGACAGGATGTATGAAAGTACCACTTGATTTTCAGATGTGCTTTCTTGTAAGAAAAAAACACTTTCCTAACTTGTTAGCACATGGCAGGAAATAAGACAGGTGAGGCTTCATGTTAGATAATCAAATTCTCCTAGGGCTTAATTTCACTGCTGTGAAATATTTACTGGAATAGTGTATTGAATTTTGGACAACTGTACCAGCAGTGATTATGGAAATCTGATGTCTTATCTGTAAAGAAATAGCTACATGATAATTTTGTGGTTGTCAAAAGGTGTTCATGGTGTGACTGAAGTATCACTACTGTTAGTGAATGCAGTTGTGAGTAGAGATATGCCATTCTCGGCATACTTAGGATGTGAATGCTGTGTGTAGCACTTGAAACTCTTTTGTAATACTATGGGTGAAATGTACAGAAGAGAGTGATGACAGTGACTGGACTTGGAGCTGGAGAATTGGTGGGGATCAGGGAAATAATTATTGAGACAAATTGCAAAGAGGATTATGCTTAAATGTGAAATTCAATATAGCTCTTTCACTTACATTCCTGACTTACGTCAGAGATGTAGGAAACTTGGAATGTTGCTTCCAAACACTACAATATAGATCAATTGCCCAAGACTGACCTCAGGGTATAGATGTATGTGTTGCAGTCAGCCTCCCCAGCTTTATGTGATCACAGAGAAGAAACTGCAGGGAAAGCTACAAATCTAGTGAAAGGCTGTTTATTTTAACAACAGAGATAATAGAAGACGGTGGCACTAGGTCAGTGTTGCTATCTTTTTGTGAGCTACTAAGAGTAGTTCTCTAGTTTCCTCCTTCAAAACCAACAATGAAATTACTTCATCTGTTGCTTTTCTCAGTCACTTCAGACTGAGAAATGCAAATATAAGTCCTCTCAATTTCAGACTTGCAGAAACTTGAACTCTTGTCTTTCTACAGGTCCAGCGTTTCCCATTTCTTCACAGCTCGAACATGGCACTGGATACTCTGAGGGGAAATGATGATAGCATCAGCTTTGAGGATATCCTTAATGGTAAATATATTCTGGTTTGAATATTATGGAAACATTTAAAGGTAAAATTTGGGAACTGTTGAAGTTCTTTGCCTCTATAAAACAAGAGAATTAAACACACAAAATACAAGTTAAAAACTGAATTCCTAGAGGCTATGTATGGTTCAGGGGATGGAGCAATGGCCAACATAATTTACAGGAATTTGGTTATTTAACATTACTTTACAACAAGCTGTTACATATTTATAAAGTGCTAAGAGTGTATCATAGTAGTATCATAGAATCAGTCGAGGTTGGAAGGGACCACAAGGATCATCGAGTTCCAACCCCCCTGCCATGGGCAGGGACACCCTACACTAGATCAGGCTGGCCAGAGCCTCAGCCAGCCTGGTCTTAAACGCCTCCAGGGACAGGGCCTCAACCACCTCCCTGGACAACCCATTCTAGGGCTTCACCACTCTCACAGTGAAGAACTTCCTCCTCACATCCAGCCTGAATCTCCCCACCTCCAGCTTCATTCCATTCCCCCTAGTCCTATCACTACCTGAGATCCTGAGAAGTCCTTCCCCAGCCTTCCTGTAGGCCCCCTTCAGATCCTGGAAGGCCACAATGAGGTCTCCTCAGAGCCTTCTCTTCTGCAGACTGTACAGCCCCAACTCCTTCAGTCTGTCCTCATAGGAGAGGTGCTCCAGCCCTCTGATCATCCTTGTGGCCCTTCTCTGGACACGTTCCAGCACCTCCACATCCCTCTTGTAATAGGGGCTCCAGAACTGGACACAGTACTCCAGGTGGGGTCTCACCATAGCTGAGTAGAGGGGGAGAATTACCTCCCTTGACCTGCTGGCCACACTTCTCCTGATGCAGCAGTGAGTGAGTTAAAAGTTTTTTTGGAAAGGTTCTATTTATCAGCTGGAGCTGAATTATCTAATTTTGGCATCTCTGAAGGAATCAGAGGCATTAGCATGCCTTATATAAGGAAGGAAAACACTCTTGGTTATACCCATTTCTACTAAAATGCAGCCACAACCTTTTTTGTGGGCTTTTGGTTTTTTTTTCAATCCAAGTTTTTCATAGGGAAATGAAGATCATAGTGTCAGTGGTATCTCTTGTGTCCTCTGCTTGGTAACCTTTGAGTACAGTGGCTAATGTCAACCATACTTTTCAGAATGAAGAAAATCTTGGAGGTATTTAAGGGTATAGCATTTTTGTGAAACTAGGCAGTTAGGTGGAGTAAAGAAACAAAGGTGTCCCAGCTAACAGGAGGAAGGAATGTGAGCTTATGTTGGGCAGTGAAGTTGCACTGGAAGGATATGGGGTACCTGTGGGGAAGGGATTCAATCAGATCCAAGTTTTCTTAAATGCGGAACAAACAGTCTTGAGATTAAGGCTATGGGAGACTGTGCTTCTGTATAACTACTTGGTTTTACTTGAAGTGTGTATAGGTCCTTGGGAAACAGTGTTCCACTATAGATGTATTTGCTACCAGATCATTGCTTTGCATAAGGACTTGGGAGTTTCATAGTTTCATAGTTTCATTCAGGGTTGGAAGGGACCACAAGGATCATCTAGTTCCAACCCCCCTGCCATGGGCAGGGACACCCCACACTAGATCAGGCCGGCCAGAGCCTCAGCCAGCCTGCTCTTAAACACCCCCAGGGACAGGGCCTCGACCACCTCCCTGGACAACACATTCCAGGGTTTCACCACTCTCATGGTGAAGAACCTCCTCCTCACATCCAGCCTGAATCTCCCCACCTCCAGCTCCATTCCATTCCCCCTAGTCCTATCACTACCTGAGATCCTGAGAAGTCCCTCCCCAGCCTTCCTGTAGGCCCCCTTCAGATACTGGAAGGCCACAATTAGGTCACCTCGGAGCCTTCTCTTCTGCAGACTGAACAGCCCCAACTCCTTCAGTCTGTCCTCGTAGGAGAGGTGCTCCAGCCCTCTGATCATCCCTGTGGCCCTTCTCTGGACACGTTCCAGCACCTCCACATCCCTCTTGTAATAGGGGCTCCAGAACTGGACACAGTACTCCAGGTGGGGTCTCACCAGGGCTGAGTAGAGGGGGAGGATCACCTCCCTCGATCTGCTAGCCACACTTCTCCTGATGCAGCCCAGGATCTGATTGGATTTACGGGCTGCAAGTGCACACTGAGAGCTCATGTTGAGCTTTTTGTCCACCAGCACCCCCAAGTCTCTCTCCTGCCTTGCGCAACACTGTCAAAAATCAGTCCAGTGACTAGCACTAAGCATTATGAGAAAAGACAATAAAAAGGTCATTTTTGTAGTTATTGTAGCTTGGTAAAAGCCTCATGCTGTTGATTTTATTTTTTTTTTTTTTTAATTTATTTATTTATTAATTATTTTTTCCCCCCCAGATCCTTCACAGAGTGAGGTTATGGGAGAACCACACACGATGATGGAACACAAGCTTGGGTTATTGTAACGAAACGTACTCCCCAAAACTGGTTTCTTTGTGTGTCTTTATACTGCAGATCTAAGTGCATGATACTAAATTGACACTCAAGAGTGTTAAGCAGTCCTACAGTTAATTTGCCTTCCTTGATGAAAAGGCACATTAAATGTTTAAAGTCTATAAAGTGTTCTGTGCTTGTTGTCAATTATACCAATGTCCTGTAACTAGGTAGTTTAAATGATGTCTCTTCCTACACTGCTCAGGATGATAGCTTCTTAATTCTGGAAATGCCATATATGTGTCCAGGAAATCAGAAATACCCATGCATTTTAAAACTGATTACTGTTAGGTAAATGCATTTAATGGATGTTCTTGCAGAAGAACTTTTTATGAGGGGGAATTACAAAAAAAAAAAGGTGTTTTCCACTGAGTACCTCTTTGTTCATGAAAATTTCCATATACTTTTTAAACTATTGAATAAAAGTTTGCTATAAATGCTACTGCGTTCCACAATATATTTAATCATAAAGCAAGAGTCTCTTATCCCCAACACAAGCAGAGTTCACATCTTTAAAGATCTTTAACTTTTGCACTGCTGATGGAGTCCTCCCATGTATGTATTATCACCTTCCACCCTCTGCCCCGTGGAGTTTTTCCTGAGTGAGATGTTAAGTTTTTGTGTAGGATTGGAGGTATCGCTGTAAGAAGGGAGTTACATGGTCTGGAGTTTTGTATCTGTGTCCCTGAGAGGATAATGTGGTTTCTGAAACCAGAAGTAAGTTCCACTTGGAATTTAAAGAAGTGTTTTAAAATCCATTTGGGTGTATAATCCAAAAAGAGCACCCCTAGGTCTAGGTATTTTAGTAGTCAGACATTAAGAAAGAGTGCAGTGCTTAATTATGACAGTGCCTAGTAGAGCTGCCACAGTGAGAACATGAAGATAGGATGGTGCTAGATGATAAATGGGGTTGCTTAGCCTGGAGAAGAGGAGGCTCAGGGGAGACCTTACTGCTCTCTACAACTACCTGAAGGGAGGTTGTAGAAAGGCAGAGGTTGGTCTCTTCTCCCAGGCAACCAGCACCAGAACAAGGGGACACAGTCTCAAGCTGCACCAGGGGAGGTTTAGGCTCAAGATGAGGAAATTTTACACAGAGAGCGTGATTGCCCATTGGAATGGGCTGCCCAGGGAGATGGTGGAGTCACCATCACTGGAGGTGTTCAGGAGGAGACTTGATAGGGTGCTTGGTTGTGTGGTTTAGTTGATTAGGTGGTGTTGGATGTTAGGTTGGACGTGATGATCTTGAAGGTCTCTTCCAACCTGGTTTATTCTATTCTAAATACATAAATTTCTTGTGAGTTTACCAAAATCTCCCTTCATTAATGGAGAATGAGAGATCTGTACTTAAATACACTTTTTAAAGGAGCTGGCCTTAAGGTGGAGGTGTTACTAAATTTAGGGTTGTAACAACTTTTCTGATATCGTATGAGTACGTTTGTTACAACTCCTACAAGGTAGCTCGATACTATGTGGCATGTTGGGAGGGGAAAAAAGTGGCTCAAAAGAGGTAGGAGCTGCCTTTATTCATCATTTTTAAAATTATTTGGTTAAAGTTTTAACTGCACTTAGTGTTCTTTTGTAGACAGTTTAAGGAGAAGGTTGTTCTACACCTCCTTTCACAAGCCCAAATGACTTCTGGTGCTTTTCAGTGTGCTTAAAGCTGCTGCAGCTTCCCTATCCACGTGGGCAAAAGCCTTGAGCTTCCATCCTGTGGATTTTACAGTGCTTTTATGTGCATTTATTGCAAAACATTGCAGTGAATTAAAAACATTGAGATGAGTATGAGGCATTTTATTGGTGGTATTATTTGGTTTAATACTTAAATGTGTTTAAGAAGTGAAGCTTCTAAAATTGTGGGTTTTGTGCTTCAGAGCTGGAGAGATTAGGGACTTGTGCTATGAAATACAAGCTATTTAATGTACCTTGCTGAGGTTAAACAGTGGACCAATACATTGAATATGCACATGTAGACCTACTCACTGTTCTGTTTTCCATAGCTGTCCTGGCCCTTCTGTCAGCTGATACCTTTTATTAAATATCAGAATCAGCTGTTATTTTATAATTGACAGGTTTCTTGGCAATTTTGTACAAAGCAAAAGTGAACAGTTGTTATAATGCAAGCTTGGGGTTCAGTAGCCTCTTTTACTCTAGACTCAGGACAGAAAGGCTAAGGGATTACCCAGCCAAGTCTGGGGTAAATTAAGGTACTGACATGGATTTTTTTGGAGGATTTTTCAGCCTCCCTTCCTACGAGCACTGTTCCAGAGAGCAGGGAGTCATCACATAGCTATATATTACAGTACCAGTACATTACAGTACCAGTAACTATACCTTTATGGTACCTCAGCGGCCACCCTAGTTGGCCTTTCCTGGTGTTGGTTGGAAGGTGGATGCTGTTGTATCAGACCAAAATGACACTAAGACAAGTAACAGAGTTATTACTGAGTAAAATGTGGACAGGGATTAGGAGGCTGCATGTAATTTCTAGGTGGGTTTCTGCAATGGTTAGTATACTGTATTACAGTCTTGGGTGAGATTGAGTCATATTCAGAGCAAGGAAGTTGCATTGTTCATTATGTCTCTAAGGAAGCTTATTTTAGGGCTTAGCCAAGCTAGAAATCAAAACAGTACCTCTGAGCAGCTTGCAGAAGAATGTATGCTGTTCATAAAGTAATGGGAGTCAAACTGGACTGAGGTAAAGAACTTCTGAAATGAAAGGGTTGCATTTGTGCACTGTTGTAGTGTGTTCGGCTGCAGAACCAACCTCTTCTGTTTCTACAAGCCTGGTTCTGCAAAGCAGGTCCTGGAGGTAGTGACCCATGGAGGCAAGGTGGGCTGATGAGTGGAACTGGGACAGAGCCAGCCTTTGTTTTGCATTGGATCCAGCCAGGGCAAGGGGAGTAAGGCACTTGCAGATCCTGACAGGTGCAGTACAAGCCCCCACAGTGGCTTCTTGCAAACAGCAGTGCTGTCCCCACTCTGCAGTTCTCTGCCTCCTCTTGATAGTGATGTTATATGCAACATCTTTTCCTCTCCCCAAGTGCAGGAAGGAGAAGGAAAAAAAAAAATCTTCTTGCACTGCTCTTTGTTATGACCACAAAAAGTAGGTGATACCATAGTGCTGCTGTTATTGCTGTTTCTGTAAACATTCTTCCACCAGTCACCCCACTGGCCATTTATCAAAAAGAAAACCAAAGCAAGAACGACAAATACAGAGTTTTAACAAAACAAACTTCATTATTAGTTTGTCAAAATAATTTGCATTTATGTACAAATATAGCAAGTATTATAAACTTGGAAGATTTTGATTCAGTAACCTGAAGCACATTAGTACCTGGTTTCCTCAGCTTGCACCACACTAGGCACTTTAAAAACAGTCCATATGCTTCATGTGTTCTGACCTAAACTTACAGCTCTTCTTAAATGCTGTGTCTACTAGAAATATTTTGCAAACAGTAAGTACTTCATACAGCAAAATCAAACCATAACAAAGCCATTCCTGAAGTGTATGTCCTTGTTCTCATTTGGACTGACTGGCTTGCTTTGCTGTTGCCTTCTGAGTGCTAGCAGAGATGTGCATTGAAGGGGAAGTGAAGGCACACATGCCTTCTTAATTTGCTTTGCTTTTTTCAGGCAGTTTTGGGTGAAACAGTTAATTTCATAAAGCCTTACATAACTGCATAATGAAGAGGCAAGGGAGACAATGCCATCTTTGTGCAGAAATCCTTTCCATCAGTGTTTTCTTAATCTCTCTACCAGTGCCCATTATGTTTTGGACCCACTGATTCTTGTAAAACCTTAGCTCTCCAACCAGTTTGCAGCATCTTGGGCACCTCAAGAGAGGAATGAAGCAGTTTTATTTACTGGCTAGTACCTAAGCTAGCTAGGAAAAGCTAACAATCTTTAATTGCCAACATCACCCTTGGTAGTTCAGGAAATGCTAAGAAGCATAAGACCTGGCTCTAAGTGTTAGCTGTGCAATTATTCATTCCCCCTGTCCTAGATAAACAGTTCTGTTTTCACCAGTGCAGGCAGCGTGGTCACCAAGATAGAGTAAACTCACTTTTATTTCAACCTTCTTCCAAACTGCTTCTGACCACATAGCTTGGAGACAATGTTGCCATTCAAACAATGAGGAGATCTACAACAGTGTCATCATGATGTGGAACTGATATTTTTTTTTTGGTGGAGAACCACTAAGAAGTTGTGCAGAAGTACTCTGTTCACAGGATGGATATTAATGGCTGTAAGCAAAGCATTGACCATACAGCATATATTATGTGCATGTGAAGTCAATTCCCATCCATCTGCTTTCCTACAGTTTTCCTTCTGTAAATGTGACCCACTTCACATTGTTTTGGTTTCTCTGCATCTCTGTTTTGGGGGAAGACAGTCACATACCACCTACCTGTACTTTCAGGGACGAGAACAATATAGACTGTCAAACTCTCTGAAAAAAACACATGGGAGCTGTCCTTAACATGATGATATATTCACACTTCTGCTGTGCATTCCAGAAGACAGCACTGTAAATAATTTCTGCTTCATTATCTCAAGCAAAAAGGTGGAAAGTTCATGCAGAAACTGCCTCCTAGGTTTGGCAGTCTCAGCAGTTTGCACTGTGGCCCTGGGCAAGTCACTTGTCCGCTCTGTTAATGGCTCCCTTTCTGCAACAGGAAGGGTAGTATCCCTTATAGAAGGAAGTTCTTAATGGCATTTACAAAGTGCTTTGAAGATGAGAAATACTGTTCAAGTTGCTCATACCTTGTGCTGCATTCACTGCAAGCTGTTTAGATCCATTATGCAGATTCAGTCACCTCATTTCAGGGTTGTTAAAACAATAATCAAAGATCCACTGAAAAGAAATGCTATTGCAGCCTTGCTCTGGAAGAAACATTCAGGCTAAGTACAGCCAACATAACCTGAAAACAAGAGATACCTATAGGGCAAAACACAGAGGTGCCGGTGTGCACTCTCCAATGCATGGAAAATGGTAAAAATAAATGTGAGGTGTAGCCTCTGCAGAACGTAGGCCTGGGCCTCACTTCACACTCTGCAAGCTGGGTATTTTCTAACTATGACAGCTCCGTGTGAAAATCCATTTTAAGAACTAAGTCACAGGCAGGGCCACACATCGCACATTAAACTTGCACAGTCTGTGCTAACTGCAGAGCAGTCTGCTTACAGCAGGTGCAAGCATTGCCTACACTTTGGTTGCTTTCTGAAAAAAAACCCAAACTTTAGTTTGGTAATTTTAGACAGATTTAGTTTGGTAATTTTAGACAGATTTTGGGGCTTTACCATTAAGACAGGCCTACACAGTGGACTGCATCCTCAGCTGGCAAGAGCTCCACTGGCTTCATCAGTACTGCCAGCACCCTCTGAGTTGAGAAGCTTATCTCTGTCACCTCACTTAGAATGATACAAGAGTGTGTCACACTCCCCTGCTGACAATCTCAAACTTGAGAAAGGGTAAATAGAGAGTATCATCCTAATGCATTTTTTTTTTCTCCATGCTGAAAGCAGCATTAAAATCTCCACTGTCAGCCTATTTGCATAGTTAAGAGCTAGCTTTATTCAAGTGCTACAAAAAGACTGAAGAGAGTGCTTGCTACCAGTTTAGTGCTTACTGCTGCAGAGCTGCTTTGAGATTGCATCTGCAACTGTTGTGTTATCTTTATGGTCTCTGTATGACGTCATGGGCTCTGCCACTACATGTCAGATTAGAAAACCCAGGTGGGTGAATCCTTTGTTCAACTATCAACACTGTCTATGCTGGATACTTCTTCAGGTGTAAGCAGAGCCAAGTCTTCCCCATGCCAGCTTGTGCACAGAAGCCAGCTGTAAGGACACAGATAAGACATATCTTTAGCTGAGACAGTTAAATATAGCATGCTGTTTCAGCACCAGCAAAAGCATCCAATAGCACTGTTACAGATATCTTTCATGGCACAAAGCTGTTGATATATCTTAGTAAACAAAAGCAATGTCAGTACTTGCCCTTATTGCACAAGTCAAAACCACTACTGCTGTCTTTGGTAAGTATTAAACTACTATGCCTGATTTATTACTACTGGACCAACTACAATTTCTGTTCTCAAACAGCACCACTGCATGACGCTCTCAAAAAGAAAGGTTTTAGAGAAAGGTTATTCAAAGGGTGGGATATCTGAGACACTGGTGACAGAAGGAAAACCAAAATAACTTAAAAATGTATGGTGATAATAGACGACAGTCCTGAGTGCAGGATAGACTGCTGATAAATACCCGTTTACCTTTTTGCACAGAAGAGAGTGCTTTTTTAACATAAACTTTCTCTACAGTACTGAACTAAACAAAATAATAAAGCAAGTATTTACTTTGTTAATATAACTGAATTCCTTGATTTTTTCATTATTTTACTGAAAAGTGTCCTACACACACACAATCCCTTCGCTTCAATTCCCTCAGGTCTGGGACCCATCACTACCTTACTCTTAAGTTACCATTAGCGCAGCTTCTCGGAATAGACTGTTGAACACTGTAGTGAGGCAGACAGAGACTTGAAATTATATGAAATGCTCTAAAAATACAGCCTTATCACTGCCTATTTAAAATTCTTAAATGAAGCTCTTGTAGAACTGAAAAGGTGGTTGAGATAAAGTCCAAGCTTTAGGGGAAAAGATACGAGTCTCCAGCATGAGTGTCACACTCTTAAGAAAAACATATTTTTCTTCCTGAATATTAACCTGTCTAATGAAAAAGGATCCTTCTGCCACTTAGAGCTATGCTCCAGCATGCCCCAAAGACATAATTTATATTAGAAATAATGTAAAGTGAATTTTGCTTTTGTGAATACTCATGAATATCTCACTGTCAGTATTACTTGATGGTCATTAGATATGATTAGATGCAAATACTTACAGAGGCATGTGTTTTCAACCTGTCTAGAGGCTTATCCATATGGGCCTTAAAGCTAGTGTAGATCTTTTACAGATTTTAATGGCACTGGGTCACAAAAGGTACCCATGACCAAAGACCAGGACAGACTTTCCAACAAATTCACTGTGTCATGTTTCTTACCCTCATTAGCATCTAGAAGAGCTCAGATAGTGAAACTAAGCTCACACTTTTCAAGTGATATTTGTTCCTCATAGAAGACTTTCCTGTAAGAATGACTGTGTAGAGGTGCCAAACCAAGGGAAGGCATGTATATGCAGTCAAGGGTAGCTATCCCAGTAGTAGTACATTTAGAGTAGAATTCAGTTTGGGGGAATTAGGTGACAAGTTCACAGCATGGAGCTCAGGAGAGGTACTGCATCAGAGCCATAATGGAACTGATGATGGAAAATCTGCAGCAAAGGTGTAGGGGAGTAGGTGTTGAAGAGAGAAAAAGTGTGATACTAGAGCACATTAGAAAATAACTTAAGTTTGAAAACTACTGCACTAAACAATCAGCTTCAACTCATGTTAAACCAAAAATTACTGGTAAGAGCAGTCAGAAGCACTTCCCTGATCTGTACTTACCATAGGACAGCCAGTGGAATTAGACAAAGGCCTGCTGATAGGAGGAAGCTGAAGCCTGAAAACCATGCAACAGTAGCTGCATAGATAGTGTTAAAAACTAAAAGGGCAACAGTGCCGGTCACAACTTCTAAACAGGCAACGCAAGCAAACACAGCACCTGCCAAAAACAAATGGACAAATTACAAACAAAACAGGTTTTCTGAATGATCTATGTACAGTTTTTTATTGAATATGCAAGTAAAAAGCACCCAAATATCACATGTCTTTGCTATGGAACCTGATTCCTGCATCAAACTCCTTAGGTAGTCAAAGCCCTGAAGAATGCCAAGAAATTGCAAACCCAGAGGTATATGTTAACATAGTTAAGTACAAAGAGATCTTTGTTTTACTGTATAACAATACATTAAAAAGATTAAACCAAACTCAGGAAAATGCTTCTAGAAAGTACATGCTCCTCAAAACAAAATCTGGCATACTAGAACCACCTTCTGAGGCCTAACATGCCCTTTCCTGTGCTTGAAAAGGAAAGGACCTTGAGAAGCAATACATTGTATTTTTCAGGACATGTTTTAAGTAGCTGCAGGCACCCTGAAGACAGGTACACAGGTCCAAGTATTTACAAGTGCTCTGAGGGTTTGCCACCTACTGCTTACCTTTCTAAATTACTAAGTGTGACAGACTAAATAATCAAAATGTATCTTTCTCTGCATGTCAAAATCTTCTGAATGTAGAAGCACATGTGAAATCACATCTGTATAAACCCCAAGCATTCCTCTGCTTTCAAGTTCCCCATGGTCTTTATTTCTGGCACAGTAACTCCTTTGAAGGTCGAAACTTGGAGTAGTGTTTAAACACAATCTTGTTTATATTAAGTGAAAAAGCCATTAATAGCAGGGCACAGGGTCATATTAGATGGATCTGGAAAGAAAAGTGGACCTAAAATACCAGCAACTATCTGAAATTCTGTATTATTGTATTGTTTCAAATCAAATTCTACTCACCCTGCTCACCAGCGAGAACCACTTTTGACAGCATGGATCGGAGAACCGGAAGAGGCATAAAGCAGAGCAAAGATGGCAATCTTACTGTAAAGCAAAGAATCAATCCTCAGACATTGAACTAATAATAATCCCAAGATTTTATAAATACTTTGCAAATTAATTAGCCATATTCTTTTGAAAACTCAGTTCCCCAGGCAATAGAAAAGTCAAAGTAGACATGCACTGAGACACAGTTATCTAAGCATAGGGAAATTAATAAATCAAACATATCTGCATGGCACGAAACCCAAAACCTAAGCAAGTAGTTCCATTCTCTCTCCACAGACTTCATCTTTTAATTAAACATTAAATCAGTCTGAACAACCTTGCATATTTTACCTAAGACCCTTTCAAGCTGGTACATCTAGCAACTATCATAGTAGTATCATAGTATCAGTCAGGGTTGGAAGGGACCACAAGGATCATCTAGTTCCAACCCCCCTGCCATAGGCCGGGACACCCCACACTAGATCAGGCTGGACAGAGCCTCATCCAGCCTGGTCTTAAACATCTCCAGGGACGGTGCCCCAACCACCTCCCTGGACAACCCATTCCAGGGCTTCACCACTCATGGTGAAGAACTTCCTCCTCACATCCAGCCTGAATCTCCCCACCTCCAGCTTCATTCCATTCCCCCTAGTCCTATCACTGCCTGATATCCTGCATTCACTACACATAATACAGCAGTATTCTCATTGTTGACCAGGGAACAACTGATTCCCAACTCACCTAAAAACATGAGCAGAGTAGTTTTGGCAAAGGCAGCCATGACTATTCCTCCAATGTAAGAAAATATCCCAATAAAGATGATATAAATGTCTTTGAGACATTTAGAAAATAAGTACACTCCTATAAAACTGGTCAGGAAAATTGAAGTGGACGCAGCAGCTCCATATCCAATGTACACTTCATTCCAGCAGAGTGGCTCGTCCAGTTCATACAGTATAAAAAGTGAACTCCCCCCAGTCACCGCAAAGAGGTAACTCATAAAGGCAAGAAGTAACATAATTATTAAAATCCTTTTTTTATAAGGGGCAGTTTTAAAAAGCAGGTACACTCCAGAAAATGTTTCTCTGAGAAGTTCTTGAAAGGATGCCGGTGCCTCGTGCTGGAATTCAGATGCGCCTACTGTATCTCCCAGAAAAAATACAATATATATAATATTAATGACATGAAGCAGAGATGATGTGACAAATGTCCACGTGAAGCCTATTCCTCTTAGAAAGTAGCCAGATGACAGTCCTGCCAATCCAGATACAACTCCAAAGATCAAATCCACCACAGCTATTCGCGTTGTTTTCTGCTTCTCATCATGACACAGATCTGCTATAAAAGCAAAGCCTCCGCCAAGGAAAGTTGCCATACTCCCAAATAGTCCAGTTACAAACGCAACAGCAAACAGGACAGAGAGTGACAATGAAAAATATGATATTACAGTGAGACAAGTATCAGCAATCAAGGCTCCCACTGATGGTAACACAAGAGACCTTTTGCGCCCCTGGCGATCTCCATTGGCTACAATGACAAAGGCAACTATAAGGCTGGGAACTGCTCCAGTTAAGTCCAACTGCATAGTTAAAACAGAGGCTTTTCCTTGAACTTCCTGCAAGCAGAAACAAAAAATAATTGTAAATACTACATGACATTGTAAAAAAGCTTTAAAATCTGCACATAAGAGTATTACACTTACATAATGATTAGCATGCAATGTATGGTACACATTTATAGGTTATAAATTGTATTATTACAAAAGATAATACATACAATGTAATTTTATATGATTATAGAATCAGAGAATCAGTCAGGGTTGGAAAGGACCACAAGGATCATGCAGTTCCAAACCCCCTGCCATGGGCAGGGACACCTCACACTAGATCAGGCTGGCCAGAGCCTCATCCAGCCTGGTCATAAACACCTCCAGGGGCCTCAACCCTGGACAACCCATTCCAGGGCATCACCACTCTCACGGTGAAGAACTTCTTCCTCACATCCACTCTGAATCTCCCCACCTCCAGCTTCATTCCATTCCCCCTAGTCCTATTGCTACCTGATATCCTAAGAAGGCCCTCCCCAGCCTTCTTGTAGGCCCCCATCAGATACTGGATGGCCACAGTAAGGTCACCTCAGAACCTTCTTTTCTCCAGACTGACATTATATTTTGCTGCAATAAAATACATTATCATATGTTTATAAGAATCTACTATATTAAGTAATCACTAGTAAATACAAAGGAACTGCATATTCAAAGACTCCTGCTTTTGCCATTATACTTCCAATATCACCCTACATTTTAAGCCAGAACTTACTTCTTAAGATACAATTTTATGAGTACTCTTGACAGAGAGGTTTCAATGGAGACAAGACGACAATTTGTTTGGACTGTCTTTTTACAAGAGCTGGTGCTTACACTGTATCTCCTTCAGTACAGGGTATGGCAAAAGGACACTGGGCCTATTTTTATGTTTCAGAAATCAGCAGTAAAAGAGTCTCTGACTGAGAAACACAGCCCATGTTTCCTACTCACAGGAGATAATTATTTCCCCCCAAATAATCCTGCTAAGGGGGTTATGAGAAACAATTCACTGACTAGCACATTGTGCAAGTAAACAGCTAAGGATCCCAGCCTACAATGTTCATAATAAAACCCACAAATGTGAAACACAGCATTAAAAATTACACCAGCTCACAGATGTGTGAATTAACTGCTCTTAAAACCACTGGAAAGCTCTGAGTTCAGAAACTGTCCAAGTGAGTGATGTCTCTATAGATATGCTACAGCACGCACTCAGATGAGGAACAGCAGCTAACGCTATGACAATAAATCATAAATACCCACTAGGGGAAAAATTTCTGAGGTCTTTCTTAACAGAAATGCTGAAAACCCACCAGTTAACAGAACATGAATGGCTGGGGGAAAAAAGAAGAACTGAAGAAGGAAAAAAAAGAAAATCTTGTAATGCAGACAGCTGATACATGACACTCAGCAAGCTAATTCAGATCTCTCTTTTAATGCATCAATGCAGGCTTAGGCAGCAGCCACAACAGCCTTTTCAAGGGCAACTGCCTGATCAGACAGAAAAGCAGCAGGAAAAAAGGAAGGAACTTCAATCACACAAACCCTTTATACTCTGTAACACAGACTTTCAGACAAAGTAAAGTTACTTTGCCAGTTTTCAAGTTTCCTGAGGTATCACACTGACCTGAGCAAGGGTTGCACTCTTCAGTCAGTAGCAGACATAGCCATGTAAGTTTATTGTGTCCAGTTTTGGGCACCTCAATACAAGAGAGATGTTGAGGTGCTGGCATGAGTGCAGAGGGAAAAGAAGCTGGTGAAGGGCCTGGAGAATAAATCTTATTAAGAGCAACTGAACGAACTGGGGCAGTTTAGTTTGGAAAAGAGGGGGCTGAGGGGAGACCTCATTGCTGTCTACAACTACCTGAAAGGATGTTGTAGAGAGGTTGGTGCTGGTCTCTTCTCACAGGTAATTAGTGGTAGAACAAAAGGGAATGGCCTCCAGCTATGACTGGGTAGGTTTAGACTGGACATTAGGAAGAAGTTTTTCACAGAAAGAGTGGTCAGGCATTGGAATGTGCTGCCCAGGGAGGTGGTTGAGTCACCGATCCTGGATGTGTTTAAAGGTGGTTTGGATGTGGTGCTTGCAGATATGGGTTAGGAGTGAACCTTGTAGAGTAGGGTTATCAGTTGGACTTGGTGATCCTGAAGGTCTTTTCCAACCTGAATGTTTCTGTGATTCTGTAATTTCCCAAGCCATTCTCAGCCTGTACTCAAGTCATCTATATTCCGTGTTTCAGCTCAGCTGTTGCCTCTGTAGCTAACATAATTTTAAGTGAGTAGCATCCAAAAGACGAAAACCCCCTAGAATTTCCAGGAATGTACTTTGAGCAATTAAAAAGCTGCTGAACGCTTTATTAACTTCATATTTGTATTTACTGGCAAAGACTATCAATTTCTAGTTCAGTCTCTTCCTTGCTCTGCAAAAAAGCAGGATTTATTGCAAGAGGAAAATTCAAGTGATCCTGAGGCCCTCAAGGAAAGCAGTCAAGATCCCCAGCACTCTGGAGTGTTTTACTCCCTTTTCTTAAGGTGTCTGACTACTTTAGGATTAATTATGTCCTGTCCACCAAGACACCACTTTTGTCACCCTGGAAGGGTCAAAACTTTGGAAGACTGAACAAGCTGAGGTGGAAAATGATACTCTGATCCTTAGCTCCTCCGCTGCTGACAAAGAGAACTCTAGGTAATTGTAAGTATTGCTTCTTTACTAGAATCACCATGTTCAAAGACATGAGCAACAAAGAAATGCTACTACATTAGAAGTAATACTAAATGTTATTATGCATCTCAACACAATACAAATATTGTTGCCAAGCCATAATGAAGGAACAAAGGAATGAAACAACAAAGACTGTACATTTTGGAATTAACTATGCAACATAAAGAACATGCCTACATATCGAGATACCACAAATGACCATAACCTCGCTAACATAACTTGCTGTGTACTGACAAGAAGACTAACAGACAGAAGTACAGGAAAATTCCATTTGGAGTGCAAGGCACTCAACTCTGGTTGGTCTCTTCTCCCACGCAACCAGGACATGAGGATACAGTCTCAAGCTGCACCAGGGGAGGTTTAGGCTGGATGTTAGGAAGAAGTTCTTCATAGAAAGAGTGATTGGCCATTGGAATGGGCTGCCCAGGGAGGTGGTGGAGTCACCATCACTGGAGGTGTTTAGGAAGAGACTTGATGGGATGCTTGGTGCCATGTTTTAGTTGATTAGATAGTGTTGGATGATAGGTTGGACTTGATGATCTCAAAGGTCTCTTCCAACCTGGTTAATTCTATTCTATTCTATTCTATTCTATTCTATTCTATTCTATTCTATTCTATTCTATTCTATTCTATTCTATTCCATTCTATTCCAACTCCCTCAACTCCCTACTTTATGTTTTAATAAAGTCAGTGGAAAGGAACATGGAAAACAATGGGTCATACCCTCAGCTGCTTTAAACCCATGTAATGCTATTAAGTAATCCATGGAACTACATAAATTTGAAGAGAAAGGTCCAGTTTTTCAACCTGTAAATTCATACTACTCTGAAAAAATACTCATGGTGGACAGAAATAGTTTTTAGAAGTGCAGGTTGCAAAATCGAAAGAAGGAAAATAAGGAAGCAATTTGCTTATAGAAGGATTGAGAAAGGAGGATTAAGAAGTGCAGCATCTGAGACTCACCAATGTACAGGACAGGATAACCTGACAGGCTTATAAAATTTAAAATTATTACTGAGCAAAGGAAAATGTATGGGTTGAATAGTACATACAGTACTGTATGAGGATAACAGATGAAACTGGAGGATAAATAATGCTTCATTATTAACAACACATCTCTTTCCGAGCTAAAAACCCCCAAACATTATCCAAGCCAGGGACTAGAATGCTTCAAATGTTGCATTCAAATTACCTTCTGGCTCTTCTTATTACAAAACAACTTATCTCCTTCAAATTGAAAGACTATGCTTTTTGAACTACATTTGACTTTTTTGGAAGGCTCCAAATGATTTTTGTTTTCAATTTCCTTTCACACTTTAATAATAATAATAAACCAAACCAGGTTGGAAGAGACCTTCAAGATCATCGCTTCCAACCCATCAACCAATCCAACCCACCCAAACAGCTAACCCATGTCACCAAGCACCCCATCAAGACTCCTCCTGAAAACCTCCCATGATGATGACTCCACCACCTCCCCAGGCAGCCCATTCCAATGGGCAATCACTCTTTCTATATAGAACTTCTTCCTAACATCCAACCTAAAACTCCCCTGGCGCAGCCTGAGACTGTGTCCTCTTTTCTGGTACTGGCTGCCTGGGAGAAGAGACCATCATCCGCCTGTCTATAACCTCCCTTCAGGTAGTTGTAGAGAGTGATAAGGTCACCCCTGAGTCTCCTCCTCTCCAGGCTAAGCAATCACAGCTCCCTCAGCCTCTCCTCATAGGGCTTGTGTTCCAAACCCCTCACAAATTTTGTTGCCCTTCTCTGGACTCATTCCAGCAAGTCAACATCTTTCCTAAACTGAGGGGCCCAGAACTGGACACAGTACTCAAGGTGTGGCCTAACCAGTGCAGTGTGCAGGGGCAGAATGACCTCCCTGCTCCTGCTGGCCACACTTTTCTTGATGCAGGCCAGGATGCCATTGGCCCTCTTGGCTGCCTGGGCACACTGCAGGCTCATGTTCAGCCTAAGGTGAGATTAGTATAAAGCCTCTCTATTCTCAGAACAGAAGGACTGATACTAAATTAGCCGTTAAGGGAGATGTTCTTCTGAAACTTATGGCCAAACAGGGCCTATTTGGAACAGTTCACAGCAAAATTTACAGCATCTGTAAACATAAGTCATTTAGGGTGCTCTTGGAAAACACAGAACACCTACTTCATATATTCTCAGGAAAGAGCTTGAGACTGAGTTACTGGATCTATTCTTTGCCCCTACACAGGACTGAAATTAATGTGTTTTGAGCACTTTACATTCTTACACTACAGTAACAAGTGGTATCAAAATGTGGCAAGACATCCAGACAAGAGCATAATTGTTTAAAAGCTGGCAATCATCAACAGAGATGGAATACAAAGGTTGAAGGAAAGGGAACAAATGAACTTGTTGGCCATTATTCAACTACCATCTTAAATGCTTCATTTTCTCAAATATCAAATCAATTGTACTGTGTATCCTTTATGCCAAAAATCCTGTAATGATTGGTCTCGCCACAACAGAGACACTATGATACAGCTGAGATTAAGCACTCTGCATCAGTGTCTTGCAAAAACCAATATGAAGTCTTGAATCCTGAAACACAGGTGATCAGGTTGAATTTGGGGGATTTCTACCCAATCTAAAATGCAGGAAGGTTTGTGAAAGGTAGGATTGTTGATGGGCTCTGTGACTAGAACTGCATACACCACATACAGTTTTCTTAAGAGTTGCTCCTTCTACATGAGAAAATGCCCCTACAGAGCACTAAACAGAGAGCTAAAGGTTTTGTTGTTTGTTTTGGGGAGTAACATGCAAGCATTACTCAGGAAATTGGTTAACATCTCCAAATCAATTTCAGTGGGTGGCATACATTACTTTTACTTGGCTGATAAGACAGACCATAAGGCATGCTGGACTACAGTTCTGCTGACCTTTTTACTTTCGCATTCTTTCCACTAAGATCAGTTTCAACATGAGGAAGAACCTACTCCACGCTTGAAATCCTGAATTAGTTATTTGATCATCTTCAATGGAACCACATACCATTAAAAACTTTCTTTTATATATGACAAATGAGGCAGAGAAGCTCAGATGTTCAGCCCTGTGCATATGCAGCACATCAGAGATGGAAATCTGAGACGTGAGCAGAAATTTTCAAACGCCATCCTTTCAACAGCATAGGGGAATACCAGGTGACTGTTTCATAGTATCATAGTATCATTCAGGGTTGGAAGGGACCACAAGGATCATTGAGTTCCAACCCCCCTGCCATGGGCAGGGACACCCCACACTAGATCAGGCTGGACAGAGCCTCATCCAGCCTGCTCTTAAACACCTCCAGGCACGGGGCCTCAACCACCTCCCTGGACAACCCATTCCAGGGTTTCACCACTCTCATGGTGAAGAACCTCCTCCTCACATCCAGCCTGAATCTCCCCACCTCCAGCTTCATTCCATTCCCCCTAGTCCTATCACTACCTGACATCCTGAGAAGTCCTTCCCCAGCCTTCCTGTAGGCCCCCTTCTGATACTGGAAGGCCACAATTAGGTCACCTCAGAGCCTTCTCTTCTGCAGACTGAACAGCCCCAACTCCTTCAGTCTGTCCTCATAGGAGAGGTGCTCCAGCCCTCTGATCATCCTTGTGGCCCTTCTCTGGACATGTTCCAGCACCTCCACATCCCTCTTGTAATAGGGGCTCCAGAACTGGAGGCAGTATTCCAGGTGGGGTCTCACCAGAGCTGAGTAGAGGGGGAGGATCACCTCCCTCGACCTGCTGGCCACACTTCTCCTGATGCAACCCAGGATCTGATTGGCTTTGTGGGCTGCAAGTGCACACTGAGAGCTCATGTTGAGCTTTGTTTCCCTAACTCCAGCTTCTGTGGAATTTACAGTCAGAGTAACCTACTATTCTGACCCTACAGTTGTTTCACATTATGCTTAATTCAACGTAACTGCTACTTGTTGGTGCCAAGGCTGGTTCTGTTGTACCTCCTCTGGAAGCGTGTTCCCTTTGCCATACTCATAGTAGATACAGCAATCATGTGGCCACAGTGGGTCAGAGCAATGCACTGCTTCAAAAAAAAAACCTCAAAAAATTAGATGAGCTTTCTGTTGAATCAGTGCCCAGACCAAATTCAAATTGTAACCTGTAAATGTAGAACTGTGAGATAAACAACGGGGACAGCAATAACAGGGAAAGGAAAACTGACTATTATCATCTTTTCTGATGGCAGCCTACAATTAGTTCTGCTTAAGTGTAGCATTAAAACCACACTGGAAGTGTGATAGCAACAACTTGCTATCTGGCATGCTGAATACTGAAAAAGTGATAAAAATGTAACTGACCATGGGATGCCCTCATCTTGATGTCTTTGGATCTCAGCAAAGCAGACTAGCACTTTGAATGATCAACTGGACTATATTTGATTGTGCAAAGATCATTTACCCTTTTTTTTTTCCCCATTTAAAGAATCTTTTTTAAAAACATTTAATTTCCTCCATTCTCATTCTTGTAATTCCTCTGAGATAAATTTATTCTCAGATAGATCCTATTCCTGAAAGTTACAGGGCATTTGTTAAACTTTACACAGTTACAAGGAATGCTAGAAGTCACAGGGACAACTGATGGCTCATAAATACATACACAACTGTTACTGGAATGAGGAGCCTTCAGTGGTACCTGTTGTAATGTCAGCCTAGTGCCACCTTAGGCCAAATCCTGCCCAGTCCTCTCAGATGAGTTTCAATTCCTCCTAAAATATGAGTTTATCTCAACATCTTCCTGGAGACAAATCTTTGTCTTTAAAGCACTACCTCCAGGATGAGAGGAAATGACCTCAAGTTGTGCCAAGGGAGGTTCAGATTGGATATTAGAAGAAACTTCTTCACTGAAAGGGTTATTAAACACTGGAATACGCTCCCCAGGGAGGTGGCTCTAACCCCATCCTTGGAGGTGTTCAAAAGACTCATATATGTGGTGCTAAGAGATGTGGTTTAGCACCAGACTCAATAGTCAGATAATGGTTGGACTTGGTAGTCAGATAATGGTTGGACTCGATCTCAAAGGTCTTTTAATCTTTTCCAGCTGAAACTATCCTATGATTCTAATTACCTACACCAGCACAACAGGGCAGTGATGTGACAGCCGGTTACAGAACTACTGCTTTTCCATAGAGAAAAGGTTAAGTAAAGTTATATAAAAAGGAAGTTACACTGAGACAGCACCTCCTGGCTGCAAGTTTATTTACCGTTGTTATTCTTTTTTCCCTTCTTACCTTCTGCTTGATGTAAGCCGGGCTACTTTTATTCTGCTCACAGTCAGTGACATTGCTGTTGCTTATGAAAGTGGAGTTGTACTCTTCCTCCCACAGCCGCCGGTAGATGAACTGCTGTGCCAGCGGTCTTGTCAGAGCAGATGCAAATATGTAGATAAAAATGACGGGCTCCACGAACATAACCTTCCTCATTTCTGGGTTTGGGGTTTAATCCTGGGTACCAGAAAACAAAACGCAATTACTCACAAGGTGACGGGCGAACACCCGACTTGCCGGAACGCTCCACGCCGGCTGCTGACAGTTCCTACCTGCTTGGCAGACCCCAACAACCAGCCCCCCTGCCCCGAGCGCACCTGCCCCGGCCCCCTCCCGCCGCCGCTGCCCGCCGCCCGCCGCCTTCGCCGGCCGGCTGTGCCCCGCGGAGGACGCCCCCCGCCCGCTGTCCTCCGCCCCGCACCGGCCCGCGGCAGAGGTCACGCAGTGCCGCCGGTGCGTAACACCCAGGAGTGGGACGAGGAGGACAGTCGCGTCTCTCATCAGAGAAGTGTCCCCCGCCCCCCGGGGCCTGTCACCGCCCCCCGTCCGCGGCCGCTGGGAGGGCGAAGCGGGGCGCCGCCATCTCACCCCGCTGTCTCTCAATACCCCGCGGCCGGCGGGCGGGGCGCTGCGGCAGGCGGGCCCGCGGCCTGCTGCTGCGCGCCGAGCCAGGGATCCGCGGAGCAGCGACTGGCCCTGCGGAGCCCTGGCAAGACGAGGGGCCGCGGCCCGCTCTGCAGCCGTAGGGCAACGCTCACCTGAGGGGCCGAGGCGAAGGGTCTCCCCCGCGGTGTTTGTACTCATGCCGGGAGTGGCTTGGGGCTGCTGCACTTCATGACAAATCAGCTGTTTAGTGATTTCACCCCCGAGCAGCAGCGTGCCAGGCGCTGCTGGCACTCGGTGTTTATTGGGCCACAGCGTTTGTTTTGGTCCCTTACGCAATAAGGCTGTTTCTTATCGGCGTTGCCTCGGCCTCAGCTGACACCGTGCCAGTGACCTGGTGCCGCAGCTCTCGCTGCCTGGTGCTCGGCTTGGGCCCGCGGGGTCAGCCTGACCGGGGGCAGGGCAGGGGAGAGATCCGCACGACCCCGTGTCGTGGATATGCCCTCAGAAATGCACGGCAGATCCATCAACGAAAATAATAAGTTTATTTATATATATACAAACTCTGTAACGGGGTATTTACAATCGCCCTTCACAGGTATCAATATTCGGTTAGTGGAACTATCTTTACAGAATGTTACGTATGGGCATTTAAACCAAAATGATTCACAGAACTTAGAACCTAAACTGAGTCAGAGAGTGGCGGGGGAGGGGTTGGTCAGTGACCGGCAACCCTCCACCCGGAGCAATATAAACGCTACCCTAAACGAAGCTCTACAAAGGGCTCGGCTTACTCACAAGCTGAGAACTTCGTGGAGTCTTTCCTCAGTAATATTTATAATCCAGACAACGTGGCACGGATGTGCCGTAATAAGGAGGCAGGAAATGGTGCTGGCCGCGTGGCCGCACCGCGTGGCTCTGCTGTTCTCTCCCAGGATACAAAATTCCTCGCTCAGAGGGGGGGTAGTGGCAGGTCAGCAACGCTGGTTCACACGGTCTACCAGGTTTTCTCCTACGATGGATCACGCAGCGGTTGATCCCACGGAGTGCTGTCCACGGCACCGCACGCAGCTGGGTGACGGTGGCAAAAGGACCACGAGGCCTCCCGAAGCACTGGCTGGCACGCACGCACACACAGGCTCCAACACCGAGGTGGGGGGGCTCATTTGCCAAACGACCCCTATTTACCATTTGCCCCAGTGAATACTGGCCCAATAAGCATCTGTTGCCAACGCAAACATTAACCAATGAACTACCAGCTACCAAATGTGGCCTGAGTATATGCTATACTCGGGGAAACAAACATATAGCCTGCCTCTAGTACTGCAGGGGTGAGACCACGCCCAGGTAGGCTGTTTACCTGGACTCAGTGGCGCCAGGATCCCCCCTGCTGCCTCCAGAAAGGAGGGGGGGGACAAAGGAGGGTTAACACATACAGAAATATATTCTGATCATAAGCATCCTTCACTACACCCCGCTGTCCCGAGGAGAAAGCTGGGGGTTGTTTCTGCACTATGCTCGCAGTTTCCGCTCACAATTAACATGATTTACAGGGTTTGATTCCCCACATGTCTGCAGGGCACATAAACTGGGTGGAGTGGCTGAGGGTTGTGCTGCAATTCAGTGAGACAGGCTGGAGAGCTGGGCAGGTAGAAATTGAATGAAATTCCACAAGGGCAAGTGTAGAGTCTTGCACCTGGGAAAGAGCAACCCCGTGTATCAGTGTAGGCTGGGGACTGACCTGTTGGAGAGCAGTGAAGAGGCAAAGGACCTGGGGATCCTAGTGGATGGAAGGTTGACCATGAGCCAGCAATGTACTCTTGTAGGCAGGAAGGCCAATGCCATTCTGGGATGTATTAGAAGTGTGATTAGTAGGTTGAGAGAGGTTCTCTTCCCTCTCTGCCCTGGTGAGGCCACATCTGGAATATTGTGTCCAGTTCTGGGCCACTCAGTTCAGGAAGAACAGGGAACTGCTTGAAAGAGTCCAGCACAGAGCCAAAAAAAAATTATTAGGGGAGTGGAACATCTCTCTTATGAGGAGACAGTGAGGGAGCTGGGGCTCTAGCTTGGAGAAGAGGAGACTGAGGGGTGACCTCATTAATGTTTACAAATATGTAAAGGGTAAGTGCTGAGAGGATGGAGTCAGGCTCTTCTTGGTGATGCCCAATGGCAGAACAAGGGGCCATGGGTGGAAATTGAGGCGTAGGAAATTCAATGTAAACATGCGTTAAAATTTTTTCACTATGAGGGTGAACACTGGAACACTGGAACAGGCTGCCCAAGGGGGTTGTGGAGTCTCCCTCTCTGGAGATATTCAAAACCCATCTGGATGCATTCCTGTGTGATCTGGTATAGGTGATCCTGCTCTGGCAGGGGGATTGGACTAGATGATCTTTAAAGGTCCTTTCCAACCCCTAACATTCTGTGATTCTGTGATAAAAGCAACATCTGTTAGGTACCAGCTGATCCCTGGTTAATACAGCTCGTTCTCCCAGAGTCTGACATAGCTGGTGGCATGTTTCAGGGGAAAGGTGAGGTAGCCTGTGCCTCTGAACAGCTGCTGTGGCACATACTTTGGCTCTACAGGAAAGGTCAGAAAGGCCACCCTGGTTAGGTATGACCTCTGCCCACCTTGATGTACACAACAGAGGGAACATGCCGTGGCATCAGAGCTGTAAAATTCAGGGTGTGTTTTCTGGTACAAACTACAGAAGACCTCTGGTGATAGCTGCTTGTTGCGTTATGGATACTGTTTTTTCTCAGTTTTGACATGGAGTGCTCTGGGACAGACATGACAGTACCTCCGTTCTCTTCTTTCTTTTTGGTGCATTGTCATCTTAAAACACCAAGTAGCGACTCTGACTCCTCACAAGTGTGGTACACCACAGAGAAGTGGCATAGCTGGGGAGTCCCAAAGTCCTTTCAGTCTTAAATGTTGCTTTTCAGTTACATATATTGCAAAAAGGCATGTTTGCCAAAAGCACATCAAAACTTCAAAGGTTGTCTGATGTATCTTTTATCTTAAAACAAGTAGTACATGTGACATGTCATTCATTCCCAAATTTAGAGACAATACTGGCCTGTCATATGTCTCATCATAGAATCAACCCGATGTACAGACTCAGTGGCCTTGATCATTTACTTCAGATAGTGGACTTGTTTGGACTGTCATATAGACCTACTCAGAGAGACACACAGGCAGACAGTGCTTCAAAAAAAGAAAAGGTGGCTCTGGCCTCAGATCAGCTGTAGAGAGTATTGTCCTTCTTCTCAAACCAGGTCCAAAGTCTGGTTCATCCTGTGACAGCATTTTGTTTGTCACAAGGTAAAGAAGCAAAACAGATCATGTGAGGGTTGCAGGCAAATGGGTTGCTAGATGACAGCATTGGCATTTAACAAGTCCAAGTGCCAAGTGCTGCACTTTGGCCACGGCAATCCCATGCAGAGCTACAGGCTGGGGTCAGAGTGGCTGGAAAGCTCCCAAACAGAGAGGGACCTGGGGGACTGATCAACAGCCGCCTGAATATGAGCCAGCAGTGTGCCCAGGTGGCCAAGAGGGCCAATGGCATCCTGGCCTGCATTAGGAATAGTGTGGCCAGCAGGAGCAGGGAAGTCATTGTGCCCCTGTACTCTGCTTTGATTAGGCCACACCTTGAGTACTGTGTCCAGTTCTGGGCCCCTCAATTTAGAAAAGATGTTGAGTTGCTGGAATGTGTCCAGAGAAGGGCAACAAAGGTGGTGAGGGGTTTGGAGGAAAAGCCCTATGAGGAGAGGATGAGGAAGCTGGGGTTGCTTAGCCTGGAGAAGAGGATGCTCAGGGGAGACCTCATTGCTGTCTACAAGTACCTGAAAGGGAATTTGTAGGCAGGTGGGAGTTGGTCTCTTCTCCCAGGCAACCAGCACCAGAACAAGAGGACACAGTCTCAAGCTGCACCAGGGGAGATTTAGGCTGGATGTTAGGAAGATGTTCTTCCCAGAAAGATTGATTTGCCCTTTGAATTGTCTGCCCAGGGAGGTGGTGGAGTCACCATCCCTGGAAGTGTTGAAAAAGAGACTGGATGAGGCGCTTGGTGCCATGGTTTAGTTGATTAGATGGTGTTGGGTGATAGGTTAAACTTGATGTTCTTGAAGGGCTTTTCCAACGTGGTTAATTCTGTATTCTGTATCAGTATCACTGAAAATGGGGTCTTGTTCTGAGCCCCTCAGCTGCAGCACAGGCACTACCACTGACTGTAGTCTCCATGTCATGATATTTGTAGCCATTCTTAAGAGCTGCCTTTAAATTTTTTACTTCTTTGAATCCTCAGGCACGTGTAAGGCATCAGGATACAATTATTTTCTCTGAATTTGATAACTGACATTCTTGGCTGGCCTCTCATCATGCACAGCACATAGCAGCAGCCGTTTCCAAATGGTGTGCATTATTAAGCACTTTTGCTTTTCAGTATTTTCCTCTCATTCTCATGTCTGTGCAAATCCTCAGCGCTCATCTCTGACTGTTTCATGTTTCAGATTTGGATGTCTCCATTGAAAGCCTTTCACTCTGGTGGCTTTCAGTGGAGGAGAATTTTGCAGCTGCCTTCACACTGGGGTTGGGTGATACTTAGGCAGACAGCATGTTAGGGTTTTATCCAGTGCAAAATAAAGCTACAAGGAGCTACCTGCTGTGGCTCACTTTTAGGCTTCTTGGGGATTTAAAATTTATTTAATACAACTACTTGATTCCATTTTTGTTGCCTGTTTGTTGTTGTTGTTGCTTTTTTTGTTGTCTGTTTGCTTTGGTGGTGGTGGTGGCTTGGGGGGTTTGTTTCTTTGTTTTTCCTTCCTATTCTGCTTTCAACTACGTTTATGTACGAGACATGTGATAGTCCTTCACTGTAGACAGGTGATGTAACTTGTGTAAGTCTGACAGCATTGCTTAACACAGAATTTCTACTGAGCCATTCTACAACTCCAATTTAGCACCTTTGTCTTACTTTGCAAAACTAGTTTGAAAGATAGCTAATGGCAATGCTGCCCTGCCTGCCACTCTACCCCCTCCCTGTGAAGCTGTTTATTGGGTGGGGATGATCATCAGCAGACTGAGGATATTTCTGACTACCATGACTCAGCAAAGTGCTTCTCTCTCTGGTCTGTATACCACTTCATTTGCAGAAGTGGACAAAGGAGTTCTTCTGCACAGGAGAATGTTTTAATCTGGAATAGTGGGTTTCCTTCTTTTTATCTTGCCCTTTTTAATTTTAAATACCAACTCATGTAAACAATTTAAAACAAGGAACTGAAAGTGAGCAGCTGAAGCAGGGCAGGAGTGGCTTTGTCTAAGTCACATGACGCTCTGTTTCACAAGGCTGTTAAATTTTATCTGCTCTTAAAATTTTGCTAAAGCAAAGTGCTTTGCCAGTTTGTTCAAGAGTGCTTTTCACTCCTAGTAAATTGGTGGGACTGGCCAGCTGCATTACTTTTTCAGAGATAAGGACTTATCATCTGCCATCACCTTCAAGAGAAGCAGCAGTGTTTTAGGGAGTTTCACCAGCACCAGTAAGCAGAATGCAGTGTAGTTAAGATACAAGAATATAAATGGAGTACTCCCAGGAAGACTTCCTGGTGGTGACAGATGACAAGTTGTTCTTGTCCTTCAAAGCCAGTAGAAGATTTGCTGCTGTTCTTCCAGGGAAACATGGATCAGGCTTGAGCTGAGCAGCCCAACATAGACCCTGAGACCAGTGACAGTGTCTCTGTCACTCAGAGGAGTTTGAATTACAATGAGTGAGACTGTGCCCATACCCCAGGCAGGGCATAGCTAACCTCATGTACTATTTCCAGCTGTATATTATCTGGGGGGAAAATCATCTGGTGTCACAGGGGAAACCTGTACAAAGTTTCAGTGGAAGCAGCCCTGTCTTGGTTTTGCTTAGGTACTGATGGTGTTTTTCTTCACCAGCTGACCACCAAAACCATTCTTGAGATTCAAAGCATCAGGCAACACAATTATCAGTCCTTATTTCCTATCTGTAAGAAAATACCAAAACACAATGTTTCCCTCATTTTCCAAACATCTGTCCAGAGAGATCTGCAAAGCAGTGTTCATTGTGCCCCATTACTTCTTCTGGCACGAGTCTGCTGTGGATTTATGCACATAACATCACTGGATTTTCATCCTGGTTGTATTTTGATTGTTTGTTTGTTTGTTTTAGAATAGCTGTGGGGACTTTAGGCTTCCTGATGGCCTTTCAGGCATCATGGAGTAGCAGCAGAAAATGCCCTGGGTTCTTTTCAGTATCGCAATGCCTGAAGCAGATTTGTCACACACTGTTTTCAGACAAATTTCTTGCAAGATTTCTTATGCAGAAAGATGGGGTAATAATGTTGAAAATAGCATGGCACTTGAATCCAGCTTTGGCCATCATAATAAGTGATTTTTTTAAATACAATAGTACTGAGTATTGTTTACTGCTTCCTCAGGGACAGTAAATAACAAAGCTGCTCCATTCCTTTGGAAACTGGGCCACTTAAAAAGGGGAGGTGCTCAGTCTATATGGAACAGCAATGCCATGATGGGGCAGGAAGAAGAGATGGATGAAGTGATGATGATAATAGGTGAGTGATAATAGGGAAGTGCTGGATTTGGAAATAATGAGAAGAAAAGCCCAGAAGCTTCCCTCCACTTCCCTCTCCCTGGAAGACTGGACCTGGTTGCTAAGAAAGGACAAAATTAGAGGATCATAGGTTCAAGAAATAGTGAGATGATATCTGAGGATGAGGAATTAAAGGTGAAAGGGGATGAAATGTAACTAAGCAATGAAGAACTGAAGGAAGACAAAAAGTACTGGAGAGGACAGGGAGATGGGTGCAGCTGGAGAAGACCTTGAGGTGTTCAAAAAGGGATTGGATGTGGCACTTGAAGCCATGGTTTAGTAGTCATGAGGTCTTGGGTGACAGGTTGGACTTGATGATCTTTGAGGTCTTTTCCAACCTTTTTGATTCTATGATTCTATGTTAGGTTGGACATGATGATCTTGAAAGTCTCTTCCAACCTGATTTAATCTATTCTCCTCTCCTCTCCTCTCCTCTCCTCTCCTCTCCTCTCCTCTCCTCTCCTCTCCTCTCCTCTCCTCTCCTCTCCTCTCCTCTCCGAACCTCTCCTCTCCGAACCTCTCCTCTCCGAACCTCTCCTCTCCGAACCTCTCCTCTCCTCTCCGAACCTCTCCTCTCCGAACCTCTCCTCTCCTCTCCGAACCTCTCCTCTCCTCTCCTCTCCGAACCTCTCCTCTCCTCTCCGAACCTCTCCTCTCCCCTCCTCTCCGAACCTCTCCTCTCCTCTCCGAACCTCTCCTCTCCCCTCCTCTCCGAACCTCTCCTCTCCCCTCCAAACCTCTCCAAACCTCTCTGAACCTCTCCTCTCCAAACCTCTCCGAACCTCTCCGAACCTCTCCTCTCCTCTCTGAACCTCTCCTCTGTTTTAATGATAAGTGTGAAGCCTCAGTTTAAACACCTTAAACAGGTGACCTATTAAACTCAACAAATTAGCCATGACAGATGAAGTTCCTGGTTCAGGAAGTTCCTGGTTCAAAAATTTCCTGAACTGCTGATTCCTGGAGGCAGAGAAGACATTCTGAGAACAGTCAGCACATCTGCTTGCTCTTTATCCTGTTTCCTAAGCATCTGTTATTTGCCACTGTCAGAAAAGGGAATATGAACTAACTAGCTGAATTTGAAATAGCTTTTAGCTACTCAATATGGCCATACTTATTTTAGTAGGACTTAAGTGCTGATTGAAGAGGTAGCATTTTGAGACAAATTCACAAAACCTAGGGGCATAACACAGGATACATGAGGAAAAGGCTGTATGAATTAATGAAGAGGAGAAGACACTCAAATAAGGTTGTGTAAAGATGCACACTTTGGATTATAACATGGATAGTTACTTACAATATTACACTGAATCGTTCAGCTGCACAAATGCATGACATGGCATAAATCCTGGAGAAACCTTCAGTTCTCTGCATGGGCCTGGGCATGTTGGTTTTTCTATGAGAAGGTACAAGTATTGTCCTGATAACTTTGCAAGTGACTTTCTGAACCTGGCCAGAACTTGCTGAGTGTTAAGCCTGCCTTGCTGTGGGGCAGTATGCTTTGGCCTCAGTCTATTTTCAAAATGAGTTTTGTGTTGGGGAAACTGAAAACCAGTTATCAACTGCTTTTGCAGAACACTTGATGTTAAGAGTGTGCCTTAGAGATTCTCAACCTCCTTTTCATACTATGCTGTACTGGTGGTGTTGGATGATAGGTTGGACATGATGATCTTGAAGGTCTCTTCCAGCCTGGGTCTATTCTATTCTATTCTATTCTATTCTATTCTATTCTATTCTATTCTATTCTATTCTATTCTATTCTATTCTATTCTATTCTATTCTATTCTAACTGTATTTGTGTGGCATGCCCATGGATGCTGAAACTGCATAGTATGAAAAAGAACTGCTAGTGAAGAACTTAGAGGCTTGATTGAAAAATCAGCTTGGCAAGCAGAAAAATAAATGAATAAAAATCTATCTAAGTCTTTAAGGTCTATTTTTCTTTTTGTTTCCTTCCCAGCTAGCTGTTCTCTGCTGATGATTCTCATTCTTGTTGACTGTGTCATGATGGTCTTCCTCCTTGCACCTCCAAACTTGCTGCCACCCCATGCCCTCCTTTGGTACATCTTCTCCTAGATTCCTATATCCCTTCTACTCTGACCACTTCTGCTTGGCTGAGTGTTTGTGATGGCCTCAGGAACTTCTGTCTGCTGGCATGCCTGCTCCCTGGGAATACCGACTGTGATATGTGTTTTATTTCCCAGCATTGACACCTAAGAGAAGCAGCTGGGCTCCCTACCATAATTGTTTCCATTTGTTTGCAGATGTGTCAGACAAATGACATCTGGAAGCACAAAAAGGACCTGGAAATGAAAAAGCTGAACTGTCATCAGCAGATCTATGAAAACAGCTGGTGCCCTTAGCTTAACTTCTGTTTTTCACTGGTTTCACTTTCTGCCTGTCCTGTTCTATCACACGTGTTTCAACATTAGCAATCCAGTCTCTGTGTTGAAGTGGTTATACATTCTTGTGTCTTTTATTTCTAAACTTGAAAAAACTCTGCTTATTCTATGTCGTGAAAAACTCCTTTACAAGAATGCCATCTTGAGCTCAAACTTGTGTGCATCCTCCAGGGCAACAGAGTAAGAGTTCCTCTTTCAAAATAGAACATTTCCGTTGTTTGTAAAACCAGAAAGGCATTAGTGAAGACTTTGCTAAATTGCTTCAATGATTCAACGAGAATCATGAAATCAGTTTGTGAACAGAGAAGGACTTGTGGGCAATGTAAGGGTTGGGCACAGCAATCAGAAAATGATAGAGTTCTCCGCTGTTGGAGAACAAAGAGGAGGGTCAGCGGAACTGCCACCTGGGACTTCCAGTGGGCAGACTATGGCCTGTTTTGAAGACTGGTGGACAGAGTCACTTGGGAGGCTGTTCTGAGGGGCCAAGGAGTCCAGGAAGGCCAGACACTGTTCAAGAGGGAACTGCTAAAGGCATGGGAACAGGCTGTCCCCATGTGCTGAAAAATGATTTGGCAGGGAAGAAGGCCATACTGGCTGCATAGAGAGGTTTGGTTTCTGCTTTGGGAGAAAGGGAAAGTCCATGGTCATTGAAAGAAGGGGCAAGACACTCAGGAGGACTAAAAGATTGTCATGAGATTATGCAGGGAGAAAATTAGAAGAGTGAAAACTCAAATGGAAATCCTGTTAAAGACAACAGGAAATCCTTCAACAAATATATTAACAACAAAAGGAGGACTAAGGAGGATCTCTGTCCTTTGTTGGATTCAGAGGCGGAACATAGTGGTCAATGATGAGGAAAAGGCTGAGATACTTAATACTTTCTTTGCCTCAGTCTTTAATAGTAAGACCATTTGATCTCTAGACACACAGCTTCATCAGCTGGAAGGCAGGGATGGGGAGCAGAATGAAGCCCCCATAGTCCAAGAGGAGATGACTGGTGACCCCCTGCACCACTTACGTCTACATACGTGTATGGGGCTGGATGGCATACATCCCAGGGTACTGAGGGAGCTGGCAGAAGTGCTCACCAAGGTAGTTTCCATTGTTTACCAGCAGTCCTGGCTAACTGGCAAGGTCCCAGCTGATTGAAGATTTGCAAATGTGATCCCCATCTACAAGAAGGGCCAGAAGGAGGACCCAGGAAACTACAGACTGTCAGTCTGACCTTTGTGACAGGGAAGGTTGTGGAGCAGGTCATATTGTGTGCCATTATGCAACACGGCAGGGCAACCAGATGATAAGGCCCAGTCAGCATGGGTTCATGAAGGACAGCTTCTGCTTAACAAAGATGATGTCTTTCTATGACAAGGTGACCTGCTTAGTGAATGAAGGAAAAGCTGTGGATGTTCTTTATCTGGACTTTAGTAGAGCCTTTGACACCATTTCCCACAGCATCCTCCTGAGACATTGGCTCCTAATGGCTTGGATAGGTGGACAATTCATTGGCTTAAGAACTGACTGAGTGGCCAGGCTCAAAGAATGGTGGTGAATGGAGTTAAAACCAGTTGTTGGACAGTTACTAGTGGTGCTCCTCAGAGCTCAGCATTTGGGCCAGTTCCCTTTAATATCTTTATCAATGATCTGGAATTGAGTGTACCCTCAGTAAGTTTGCAGATGACACTAAATTGGGTGGGAGTGTTGGTCTGGTTGAGGGTGGGAAGACTCTGAAAAGAGATCTGGATAGGCTGGATCTGTGGGCCAAGGTCAGTTGTATGAGGTTTAACAAAGCCAAGTGCCAGAAGTTGCCTGGTGGAAAAGGACTTGGGGGTGTTGTGTGACAGCCATCTGAATACGAGCCAGTAATGTGCTCAGGTAGCCAAGAAGGCCAACAGCATCCTGTATCAAGAATAGTGTGACCAGCAGGACTAGGGAAGTGATCATACCCCTGTACTCTACATTGGTGAGGCCCACATTGAACACTGTGTTCAGTTTTAGGTTCCTCACCATGAGAAAGACATTGAGTTGCTAGAGCATGTCCAGAGAAGCATGCTGATGAAGGGTCTAGAGAACAAGTCTTATGAGGAACAGCTGAGGGAACTGGGTTTGTTTAGTCTGGAGAAGAGGAGGCTGAGGGGAGACCTTATTGTTCTGTACAACTACCTGAAAGGCAGTTATAGTAAGGTGGGGGTCAGTGTCTTCTCTCTAGTATCAGGTGACAGGATGAGAGAAGATGTCCTGGAATTGTGTCAGAGATGGTTTTGGTTGGATATTAGGAAAAGTTTCTTTATGGAAGGAGTGGCCAGCCATTGGAATAGGTTACCCAAGGAGGTGGTGGAGTCACCATCCCTGGAAGTGTTTAAGAAATGTGTGGACACAGCACTTCAGGATATAGTTTAATGGTCATGGTGGTTTTAGGTCAATGGTTGGACTCAATGATCTTAGAGGTCTTTTCCAACCAAAACAATTCTATGATTCTGTGACTTAACAATGCACATACTGTGTGCAAGCATAAATAATGTTCACCTCAGGAATAAGCCAGCCATGTGAGACAGTGAGTACTTGAAATACCATTTTTTTCCCCCTCTTACTTTATTTAAAACCCTCTGATGACCGGACTGTCACATCACTTGATTCAATATTGCTGTTGTATTTAAAAAGCCTGAAAATATTTGAAGAGATAAGTGGAGGCCCACTCAGAAATATCACAGCTTGAAGTTTCTCTTTTCTATTGCATATTTCCTGACTGTGGGTTATGTTTAATCTTTAAAATACTGTATAAGAACTACTAGAGACATTTTGTGCCTGTCTCTGCATTTCCTGAGGGCCTAGCACTCTTGGGCTCCAGGAGAGTACAGCCTGCGCAGGAGTTACCAAGCTTATGCAAGTCTACAACCTTAGTAGGGAGTGCTTTGCTTTGCCTAAATGACAGCCATAGTCTATCTTCCTTTGTTGTGTAAAGCTAGTATGAAAATGTGAATCTCAGAAACTTCTGTTTTGATTTAACTTTATTTAAGTGTGACTGCAATGCCTACAGCTAATGTGGATCAAGTTGTGATGTGATCTGGGAGTCCATAATTCATAGTGAATATGAGGGTGGCAGGGTGTTTTGCTTCCTTGGCCTGACTTTCTGGCATGTTCAGAGGGCATCAACAATGAATATATTTATTTAAAAGATCTTTACCTGATATATTGTATGAATCAAGGACATGTTATATCTTCACACTCAGCCATTTCTTTTTAATCTCTGATAAGTGACACTGCTGACTGGTGCTGTTATTGTGCTCAGACCCTGGGTTAATAAAGCAGGAAATCCAAATTATCGTGGCTCATCCCAGATCCAAACCACCAATGCTACTTCACGCTGATAACATTTATCGCAGGTCAGATAATATCTGACCAAACCACTCCAATGCTTTGCCTAATTGACAGCCATGGCCTAGCTTCCTTTGTTGTTTACAGCTAGCATGAAAATGTGAATCTCAGAAAATTCTGTTTCCATTTAACTTTGCTGAAGTGTGGCTACAATGCCTACAGCTAATGTGGATCAAGTTGCGATGTGATCTGGGAGTTCATAATTCAAGGACTGGCAGTGTTAGAGAACTCGAGGAGACCCAGCCTGGACATGCTGCCTCCTCTCTTCAGAATGCCTGGAGCAGCAATCCACCCGGCAGCAATGAGCTGTTGCCAGCACAATTCCCTCTTCACAGCTCATGAGGAGCCAAATGTTCTGTCAACTGTGCATGGAGAGGCACTTCTAGTGCTTTCCCATGTAAATTAGATCCATTGCCTTTTGGTGGCTGTGCTGAGCTGAGCCAGGTCTCAGCCTGCTCTTTGGTTGTTTGCTTCTGCTATCACTTGTCCTTTCCTTTTGTTTGTTTGTTTTTTGTCCACATAAGAGGCTGAAGTCAGCTCAGTTAAATCATGCTTTTTTTCATGGTATGACAAGAAGAAACAGGCTTGTGGTTAAAGATACTGAAACTGTCCATTAAGCTGTAGCTTTGGTGGCTGTCACACCAGAGTTCTCTCTGGAAATTGTTCATTATTGCTGTGAACAAATTCAAGTCAAGTTTGCAAGAGCCTTGACTTAATTGCTCTTGCAGTGTTTTTTGCACTGTCATTTCTTTGGGTCCTGAGCGAAGCACAGGTAATGTGATACAGAATACAGGATGCAGAATTAACCAGGTTGGTAATGACCTCAGAGATCATCAAGTCCAACCTGTCACCCAACACCATCTAATCAACTAAACCATGGTACTAAGTGCCTCATCCAGTCTCTTTTTAAACACTTCCAGTGATGGTGACTCCACCACCTCCCTGGGCAGCCCATTCCAATGGCCAATCACTCTTTCTGTGAAGAATTCCTTCCTAACATGCAGCCTAAACCTCCCCTGGCGCAGCTTGAGACTGTGTCCTCTTGTTCTGTCACAGGTTGCCTGGGAGTAGAGACCAACCCCCACCTGGCTACAACCTCCCTTCAGATAGTTGTAGATGGCAATAAGGTCTCCCCTGAGCCTCCTCTTCTCCAGACTAAACTACGCCAGCTCCTCATAGGTCTTGTGTTCCAAACCCCTCCCCAGCTTTGTTGCCCTTCTCTGGACACAGGCTAGCTATTGACTGTTTGTCAAAGCCTGGACATAGAGAGGAGAAAGGTGGCTAAGATGGGGCTGCATTATTTCCTGGAGGTTCCACTTTCTCTTTTCCCCACACTCTTGCCTGGGTGTATGGTGTAGACTAGATATCTCACTTCAGAATGATTGAGTACTTGAGTACTGTGTCCAGTTCTGGGCCCCTCAGTTTAAGAAGGACATCGAAACACTTGAGCGTGTCCAGAGAAGGGCAACAAGGCTGGGGAGAGGCCTTGAGCACAAGCCCTATGAGGAGAGGCTGAGGGAGCTGGGATTGTTTAGCCTGGAGAAGAGGAGGCTCAGGGGTGACCTCATTGCCCTCTACAACTACCTGAAGGGTGGTTGTGGCCAGGAAGGGGTTGGTCTCTTCTCCCAGGCAACCAGCACCAGAACAAGGGGACACAGTCTCAAGCTGCGCCAGGGGAGGTTTAGACTCGAGGTGAGGAGGAAGTTCTTCACCGAGCGAGTCATTCGTCATTGGAATGGGTTGCCCAGGGAGGTGGTTGAGTCATTGACCCTGGAGGCGTTCAAGGGGAGATTGGACGTGGCACTTGGTGCCATGGTCTAGTCATGGGGTCTGTGTTGATAGGTTGGACTCGATGATCCTCGAGGTCCTTTTCAACCTAAGTGATACTGTGATACTGTGATACTGTGAGGTAGGGTGAGACTGTCTTCATCCTCACATTTGGTCTCCAAGTGGGATTAATGCCTGGAAAGGCTCTGGGGAGAAACCAGCTCACACTTGTTTGTAATGGTTACAATCAAGGTTCAACCTGAAAATTTTGAAATATTTTTATTTACTGTGAGAAATAGATATTCTGTTGCCATGTCACAACCTCCCAGAGCTTATGGGGACACAAAGACTGTCCAGAAGAGGCAGCTGACAAATATTAGTCATTCCATATCAGGCAGATAAAAGCATCATAAGGAAAATGGGACTTTGGACCTGGTAGGTATAGATCACATTTATTACTGCATGCCCGTTAGGCTGACACTATTAATTGCAGCTGTAATCAGCACATCAGCATTCTGCATTTTCAGAAGAAAATTTGATACCAGTATTTTAGCTAATTTGCACTACATTCGCTTCTTCCTTCTTAGTATGATTGGCATTATTTACCTGTCTTTGAAAAGCTGCAAAAATGGATGTAGCCTCAAGGCTACTTTAATTGAGGGGAACGAAATTCATTTTTTTAATAAGTAGGCATCCTGAAGTCACTGATTAAAGACCGATTTAATTTTCCACCCTAGTGCAATTTTCAGCCTAAGTCAGATACAATTTCACAGTTCATTCATGCTGAGATCAGCATAAAATATTTTATACCTTCTGTGTGAAATCACCTCAGACTCTTACAAAAACATTATACTAATTACCTTTTTAATGAGCACAACTGAAGGAAGTGTCTGTGCTTACAGGGCGCAGGGAGCACCGTACTGAAGAGAGAACAATATTTTTCTCAATGTTTCGAGACTGGATTTTGTTTCAGCGCTAGCAGAAAATTCATCTCAATTTCAGAATCACATAGCGTGAAATCCCGTAGTAAATGGTAGAAATTTATAGTGAGAATTGAAGAACCACGCTCTCTACAATAAAGAAGTGAAGCTCCAAAGAGTCTTGCTGGATTACATCCGTTTCAATAGCCAGACTTGTTAGAGGGAGCAGGGTTTAAGAGAATGTGAAGCAGGTCAGAACACTGAAGACAAGACAACTCCAGGAAGGAGAAGGGGAAGTCTTGGGGATAGCAGTTTCTCTACTGCTGCTTCCTTCAAACTCTAGGTTACTTGGTGAGGTATTCCAGGAAACACAAAGCAAAGGCCATGTGCTTTATTTTCTCTTCTCTCTTTTCTTTCCTTTTCTTTTCCTTTTCTTTTCTTTTCTTTTCTTTTCTTTTCTTTTCTTTTCTTTTCTTTTCTTTTCTTTTCTTTTCTTTTCTTTTCTTTTCTTTTCTTTTCTTTTCTTTTCTTTTCTTTTCTTTTCTTTTCTTTTCTTTTCTTTTCTTTTCTTTTCTTTTCTTTTCTTTTCTTTTCTTTTCTTTTCTTTTCTTTTCTTTTCTTTTCTTTTCTTTTCTTTTCTTTTCTTTTCTTTTCTTTTCTTTTCTTTTCTTTTCTTTTCTTTTCTTTTCTTTTCTTTTCTTTTCTTTTCTTTTCTTTTTTCTTCTCTTCTCTTCTCTTCTCTTCTCTTCTCTTCTCTTCTCTTCTCTTCTCTTCTCTTCTCTTCTCTTCTCTTCTCTTCTCTTCTCTTCTCTTCTCTTCTCTTCTCTTCTCTCTTTTCTTTTTTTTCTTTTCTTTCTTTTCTTTTTTTCTCTTTTCTTTCTTTCTTTCTTTCTTTCTTTCTTTCTTTCTTTCTTTCTTTCTTTCTTTCTTTCTTTCTTTCTTTCTTTCTTTCTCTCCTCTTTCTTTCTCTCTTTCTTTCTCTCTTTCTTTCTCTCTTTCTTTCTCTCTTTCTTTCTCTCTTTCTCTCTTTTCTTTCTCTCTTTCTTTTCTTTTCTTTTCTTTTCTTTCTTTTTCTTGAAGTGCTGCAATACACTTTAATCATGGTGAAAGCTCTTCTTCCTTGGAAAAATCAGAAGGAAGGCATGGCCTCAGTGTCACTCCCTAGCCATCCTCAAAGGCTAGGTTAATGGAGCCCATGCAGGTGGGCAAAACTCAGTAGACCCAAGGAGACCTGCCTTTCTGGCATCTCTGCTCAGTGACGTGGTAAGCACTGATCCTATTTGCTTGTGTAGCTGAGTCCTACCTGGCAGGGATCTAGCAAAGGAAATCCAATTTTAGTAAGAAGCAGCTCACCAGAGCTGTGTGTGGCCCAGAGCCAGGGAATAAACTGGAGCAGAAGAGGAAAGTGGATCACAGTGCAGTAGCCCACCTGCTGTGGTCCTGTATAGTGAAGCAAGCTGAATTCAGGTAGATGATGCATGAAAATAAACAAATGAATAAGACACCTGAATATATGCACATGGACAGGAGCAAACAATGGGGTACCTTGAAATGGAGGTTATGAAGTGTCACCTATGCATTTAATTTTCTCTTGTCCTCTTTGATAGAATTATGGCCTTTTATTAAACCTTATAGCAATGGTATAAAAAGATTTCTTTCTGAAAGAATTAAAACATTGTAAGGTATATTTTGCCTTGCCTTTGTTTGACTACCACTTTAGATTTGTAATTAGGAGTTTAAAGCACATATATGCCACTTACAAACAGTTTAGGGAGGATGAGGAAGATAAAGAGTCACCTGCTGTGCAAGTCAACTTCTTGTCTCCCTACTTAAAACAGATTAGGAACAGTAAAGCAAAGGAAGCCTTGTAGAAATCGGATCATTTCTCATCACAGCCCCACTCACCTTGTTAATGCAGATGCAGAGTGTCAGGTACTGAGGCAGAGTTACCACTCCTGGCCCTGCATCATCTACACTCCAGCTATCCCTTACCATGTCCAGGCAGCAACACAAAAACTCACACCAATTCTCTACTGAATGCTGCAAGCTCACCAGGATGTTGAATAGTAATACTATTTTTGAGTAGCAATTTGTTAGAATGCAATGAAAATTCTCTTAAATGATTAATTTGCAATGGAAAAAAAATGTGAGCAAGGTGGGACTTGTAGTTCTATTTGCCTTAAGACAAATTAAGATGATGTGAAACTCCATGACTATTAGCAATAATACCTGTGCAGCAACCATGTCCTCACTGCACACGATGGATGCAGATTAGGGACAGGAATATAGCTATTGTGATACATTGATGTGTTCTGAAGTGATATAGGAATTTAGGAAGACAAAGTGAGTGGCTGTTTGCTTGTTGATGATATATTATGCATCCCCTTTCAATAATGGGCATGATGTAGAAATATCTCAGCAGGATGAAGAAGCTGCAGGTAGAGAACACCTGTGGTTACTTCAGGAAAGTGAAAAGTAAGGAATGATTTAATATCCCTCAGGAACACATCTGATGGATGCAGCTGCTTCAGTTTCCACATCACTGACTCTTGTTAAGATGGTATCAGTTAGATGGTCCTCTGTGTTTTAGGAATTCATGAGAAAATAAGCTGTCACCCTCAGAGTGTTGTGACACTTCCAGCCTGTCTCAGTTGCTGAGTCCTACCAGCTAGACAACAAAACTGAAATCAAGGTAATAATTACTCCTCAAAGCCATTTTTTATTGAATGCTGACAATTCATTCAGCCAGCAAAAGCTGTCAGAGAATCTCTGTTTTCTAATTGTACTTTGAATTTCTCATTTTCCAAAATACTGACTATAAATGTTTT
Source organism: Melanerpes formicivorus (assembly GCF_026170545.1). Lineage (NCBI taxonomy): Eukaryota > Metazoa > Chordata > Aves > Piciformes > Picidae > Melanerpes > Melanerpes formicivorus. Next base: position 53,124,305 of record NW_027142353.1, on the reverse strand, counting down.
TCCTTGCCTATGCACATGTGTACAACGCTGAATGTGATCAAATTTGCTCCAGTGTGTGTGAGAGCTGTAACAGCACATAGCTTTCAGCCACAGCTGTGCTGTACATTTCTGTGTAATATTCCTTCCTTCCACCCCGTTTTCCATGCTGATGAACCTGTCCTGAATGCCATGCAACACCTTATAACCTCTACAATGGCTATTAGGGAGCACTTGCTTTCATTTCACTCATGCTGTGTGTGGGACTGGGATGGTGGCAGCTGGCAATATTTGATTTTTGCAGCTGTCATAATATCCTATCTTGCCCATCTGCCTGAGGCTGTTATTATTGTCTAGAATCATCTGCAGGCAGCCTGATATGGCTTACAAGCAGACAGATCTGAGAATTTTTTGCTTCTCCATACTTTGAATATTTAGTTGAGAAAGCTCTGCTTTTAGAATTTTTTTTTCCTTAAAGCTGTTGTCAGCTATTGTTTACACTTCTTCAGTTTGATGGGAAAGCACAGAGGAATGCTCCAGCCTCATCTTTCTGTGGCTTGACTTCAGTCCTAACAAGCTGGAAACAATATATTCCTATTAGCATCTCACTGTATCCTCTTCCTGCTGATTTTCCTGATGTTTAGCCACCAAGGCAGGATTCCCCACTGGACTGTGCCTGGTCTGACCTTCAGCACTTCTCCAGTGGTAATTGCTATAAAGTGATGCCTGGCTGCTGAGCATGTTAAACAAGGTGAGGTGAGTTGTGCCAAAACGTCTCTGTGCAGGAAGAAGAGTTTCTTCAACTTCTGATCCACTTTCATGTCCTCTATTCATCTTCTCGACCCAGATGCAGCCTCTGCACTACAGATGGATGATACAAAGATAAGGAAACTCCAGACTGGGCCATGCAAGGCACACAAAACAGGGCACAAAGCCAGCGTGACAGGTACAGTGATAATCACAGTACTGCCACGATCTGGTCATTGAGTATTAGTTGGCCATCCTTGCCCTACATCACCCTGTGATTTACAGGAGCCACTGACCTGTGTTCTTCTGTTGTAGGTGTACCAAGAATGTACTCAGCAGCTGTCTGGGTACAGCAATACTGCTCATTAATATCCTTAACTGTTTGTTTCCCCAAAAACATTCCTGTCTGCTTTCAGAAGGAAAAATCTAGCTACGTATCAGAGCTATCATCACTGGATCATTCTTCTGAAATCTGCTGTCATCTTTGCCAAGCTTTTGCTGTTTAATAGTGGAGAAAAACAGGTAGGTCAATACATCTTGATTTCAATATGGCATTATATTTGTGTCTACTATTTTAGGTTGTGGATGCCTGAAGTCAGATACATCTGAAAGCAACTGGTATGTATTGATCTCTTTGATTTGATGCCGCCCATCAGTACTGGGAATCTAGAGGGTCTTACAGTTTGTAGTGTGGACCTCAGAAGTTGGTTTAGATCACATCCTTTCTATTCTGGATTTCCCCATGAGTAATATGAACATGGTGATATTCTTCTGGTACAAGGAATACAATGCAAGTTCATTGGGACCAAATGCTGTTCAAGGTTAAAACATAAAACTGCCTCTGGAACTGATGAAGAATCATGCAAGAGGAGAATACCTTTAGTTCCTCTGGTCTGAGGGGAGATTTTGAGCTGTCAAGTCATAAAGAGCAAAGTATAATCTCATTTTCTCTGCAATTGACAGAGAATGATTTCCTTGCTTTACAATATCTGTTTTGTGAGTAATTGTTTTATTTTTACCTACCAGGTCATTTACTGTGGGTTTTGTCTTGTACAGTGTGGATTGCAGCCACAGCCTAAAAGTTTCCTTTTAAAGGAAACTATAATGTCCCAATCTGTTTTTTTGGCTTTATGTCATTTATAGACAAAACGAACAGGATCAAACTACAGCTTGAAGAATCATGGCATTTTTAGCTAAGGAAATGTTCTTGATGAAAACCCAGATTTTATTAGTGATACTACAATTAAATAAGCCATTATCAACTTCCTACAGATCTTCTAAGAGCAGCTCTCTTTCATTCTGGAGCCCAAATTACGGAAGCAATCTTCATAAAGGCCACTTCCCCAGCTATAGCGCCTGCTGTGATATGATTCATGCCTTTTGTCTTCTGCTTGGAATTTGGGGATGTTTATGAAGGACTGTTATAAATACTGCATCTAATTCCTCCTTTCATAAAATGCTTTATTCACAAGGAAAAAAAAAAAAGAAAGAAAGAAAGAAAATTGCATCACGTATGAACGTCATATCATTTCCATTCCCATTGCCATCTGGCACTATTCTTGTTGCCCCCTTCAAATACGTATTGAAAGGATGTTAGAGTTGTGTCAGGCAGACATTCTGGAGCACACATTTCATGTTTGACACAATGAATCCGTGTAAATGTACATTTGAAGGCTGGAGCTGGGATAATACATGCTCAGGAGCAGAAGTAGAAGTAATGCATAGGAATCCCATTCTCCACACTGTGCATTACTAATGACCTTACACAGAAGGTATGAAGGTCCACGAAGATGATCAGAGGGCTGGAGCACCTCTCCTATGAAGACAGACTGAGAGAGTTGGGGCTATTCAGTTTGGAGAAGAGAAGGCTCTGAGAAGACCTTATTGTGGCCTTTCAGTATCTTAAGGGGGCCTACAAGGAAGCTGGGGAGGCAATGACAGGACTAGGGGGAGTAAAACAAAAGTAGAAATGGGTAGATTCAGACTGGATATCAGGAAGTTCTTCACCATGAGGATGGTGAGACACTTGAACAGGTTGCCCAGGGAGGTGGTGGAAGCCTCATCCCTAGAGGTTTTTAAGTCCAGGCTGGATGTAGCTCTGAGCAACCTGATCTAGTGTGAAGCAGGGTGATTTGAACTAGATGATTCTCGAGGTCCTTTCCAACCCTAACAATTCTATGATCCTATAAGATGAACAGCATAAATAATTCAGTTCTAAACTGTCATCTGTACCTGGAAAATACTTGGCTGTTGATCTACCCCCAACTGTTGTCTAAAAACATGGGTCAGATCTTTTTTTGCATGGTAATCTCTTTCATTCATTAGCCACCATGGTATGTCTATATACTGGTAATTACAGCAGAATCCTTTCCTAAACAAAAAAAAGTTTGCAATGGCTGAGAAAAAATGGCAGATAATGATTGCAGACCCACCGTGTTCCTTGCACCTCTTCCAGGTGAAGGGTGATGGCAGTGGTTGCATTCATATTCAAGCAGCATATTGTGTGTGAACCATTATGCTAATCACAGACAAAATTACTGGTTATGAAATCCACATAAATTATGGTCATGTGACAGGGGAAAGGAAGGAATTTAGATTCCAGGGATTTCATATCTGTGCAAAACACTTTGAAAGGACAGAGAAATGATGTAGCCATGGATTCAAACACAGAGGTGATCCTTCAATAAGGATACTTAGAGGTTACACTGCTATGATCTCTTCTCTCTGTCCATCCCAAAGTCAGTGTTAACCTGCTGGCAGCTCTGACAGAGTTGGACATGCAAAAGTCTGTGTTGACTGCCTTAGCTTCTGTCTCCCCTGACCAGCCTGGAGCTCCACAGCATTGACTTAGAAAGTCAGTTCAGCTGTACCAGGCAGCTGTAGCCTAACAGCACCGCCTAACAGCCTAACACACATAAGGAGTGCACGAGTGGCCAGAGCCTGGGAGGAGCTATTTTGGAGATCAAACAACTCTCAGCATCACTGAGATTAGCCCAGCTCAGAATCGTTGTGGAGCTCACTGGATGGAAGAGCAGTGTTTGACTGCCCTCAGGGAGTGTAGCTTGTTTAGGCAAGAAAGCTAAAACTGCAGCTCTAGAGCCTGCCGGTAAATGAGACCCAGCAAACAGTGCTACAGATGGAGCATAAACCCAAACCATTTTGTGGTGTTTTCTTGTGATTTTCTATTTTAAAACCTTCAGATGAATAAAGGATCAGATGGATTATTACACATCCTATTTTGTGGTCTGGCATTAAGTCATTTAAAGTGATGTATCTTTGCAAAGAGTGATCTTAATCATCTGAGCACAAATTAACTGAACTAGAAGCAACAAAACAGGAACTTGTGAATTATTCATACTTAATAAGTTAAAGGCTGGATTCTCTGAGTAACTTTGTGCTCTGCCCTGAAACCCCAAAGAAGACCACAAAGTGAAAGCTCCCTTGATTGTGGCTCTGGGGTTCCTCTAGCTGATGTGTCACTACTGATACACAGGACGGATACTGTAAGAGAAACAAAGTCCAGGAAGACAAAATATAGCAAACGTGTCTCAGTGATCTGTGTGACTCTTATGTCCTTAAACCAGCATTTGGGATTATCAGCTATAAAGGAACAATTAGTGGAATTACTCAAACTTAAGGAAATACTTCTGGAGAGTTCCCTGAGTTCAGATCCTTCAGCTGCAAAATTCCCAGATAAATAACAGCAGATTTTTAGTACCACTGACAGTGCCTGTGTAGGCATCTCAGAACAGGGTCTGCTGCCATGGTGGGTGAAACTTTGACTGGGTGAAACTTTGTCTGACAGTGGCTGGTGTTTGCCACTGTCAGACAGGGATTGGTGTTTGTCAAGGGAGCAGTGATGAATGCTGTACAGCAGAGTCGTGTTTCTAGAGGGCTGGAATTGGATTAATTGGTTTCCCAACTGTAAAACAAACTTTCCACTCATCAACTTTGATGTGATTAGGAGCAGGAGCAATAAAATCAGTCTAATCCAGAGCAAAGATATATCCATCCCTGAAGCTGCCTGGAAGTAACAGTTCCCCATGATCTGTATAACATAATCTATGCAAAATGCAGTTCCTAACCTCTTTTTATTCTATAGGAATTACAAAGCTTGATGCACATATTTTCCTTTCTAAAATTACTTCAAATCAGAAAATTTTTCACTGAGGGGGTTCTCAAATGCTGGAACAGGCTCCCCAGCAAGGTGGTTGAATCACCATCCCTGGAGGTGTTTAAAAGATGCATTGATATGGTGCTAAGGGACATGGTTTAGCATCAGACTTGGTAGATAATGGTCTTTTCCAGCTGACTCAATTCTATGATTCTGTGATTAAGGCACATCATTTCAAATAGGGTAGGAGAACAGAGAGCTCCCACTGGTAAAATAAAGACAGTTGAATATAGCCTTTTGCTCTGAATCACTTTTAAAATCGGTGCTTTCTCTTGATTTATGAAGGGAAAACTGAGAGTGGCTTTCAATGCAGATGATGCAACACTGCCTCCCACTGTTGCATCTCGTTCCTCTGATGTGTCAGCCACCCCTAGCCAGCATAAGCCCTCTAGTGCTTTAGTGGGAAGGGAATGTGACACAAGAGATGAATGCTGGAACCTTTCTCATTTTTTTCCCTATGCTGTTGATTTTACATGTTCACATGTAAATATCTAGATGCTTCTGCTGGGCATAAGTCTAAAAGCTGCTGGTGACCTTCAGTGCACAAATTTAGAATGCCATCTCTCTTTGCAGAGGGGGATTTCAGGGAGAGAAGATAGCCAGATTACAAGTCTCTCAGAGACAGTACAGGATAGTGTTTCTTAATTTTTACTAATCAAAGGGCCATTTGCAAAGAGCATTTGCATGGACAAGCCTCCACGCTGCTGACAACAGTTTTCACCTACAAACAAACAACTTTTTTGGCCACATCTAAGATATTTGGAGGGGTTTTTTCACCTTAAGGAATCAGTATTTTGTATACTTCCATGCACAAGAATGCATACATACATTTTAAAATGTATCTTTGCCATCATTTCACTGACCAAAGCCTAAGTCTGAAGGCAAACCAGAGGCTGAAAGGAAGGACCTCCTATGCCAGTGGAGGCAGGCAGCACGGTGGTTCACTGGAGGATACTTGTTTTTCCAAGCTGGGAGCTTCCCTGGGAGCTTCCCTGACTCCATGGCAGGCTGCCTAACTTGCCTTGGCAAGTACATATGTGTAACCACTTGCCACCAATTCCCAGGAGAGCCTTTCCCTCCCCCACAGATGTTCCCAGAGAAGAGAAGACACTAAACATACTTTTGACACTGGCATTGACCTGAGTCTGTCTGAAAAGAGATTTCTGTTCTTCAGCATAGGTTTGATGGAATGGATAGGAAATACCTTACTAACGTTTCCTAGCTTTGTTCTGACCTACCTAGGTTGCAACAAGCAAATACCAAAGCATCCTGCTGAGTTTCATAAACTCTCACAGCTTTTCATATTTAAGGAGATCTTGGGTTTAAGATTGCTGATTCCACAATATTTATGTAAGATCAGCTTTCAGAGACTGCGTTACACAGTGTGTCAGGCTCCTGCATTGCCCTGGTCTACAGTTGATGCTGCTGTGGGGGATTCACTTCTGTTCTGCTCTGCCTACCAAACCCCGTGGGCAGCTGGCAGCAGGACAACAGGCCTTACAAAATTTGACCCTGTAATCCCTACTTGTTAATCACTCAAACAGGTTTAACTTGTTTAGTGAGATAAAGGTGTTATTTCCAAAAAACCAAACACTTAGAGTTACTTTAACCATTTCCTACCTCTCCTATGGCAAAACCCAGTGTTCTCTAGTGTAGAGGCTGTGTGTTGGCTCAGCTGGCAGCCTGTTCTAGTTGAAAATTGCAGTGCCTTTACATGGTTTGGGGTAGAGTCTGATATTTCAGTCCTGGGAGACCATAAAATTTGAGCATATGCCCCCTGACAGCCTCTGGTTTTCTTTTGATTTCATAGGTAGGTTTCCAGTGACATGCAAGATTTAATCCCTTGTGTCTGGTCTTGCTTTGATGAGGTTGCCTGTTCTTTGATCCACTGGGATGCTATGTTTTTCCTGGCAGTCAACAATGTAACACTCATTAATCAGTTTTGAAACTATCCCGTGTCATCTCAGAGAGAGAATTCAATAACTAAATAGCTGGGGGAAAGGAATCTATGACTTGTACTATTTTTTTCCCCCAGTCCCTTGATAACACATCTGTATAATTTCTGCCTTTTTATGCCTTCACTTCTCCTACTGTAAAGGACAGCAAAATGAAACATGCAGCTGATTTGTCTTTCTTACAGAGCTTGGAAGTGCAGAGCTCTAAGTTGGTGCTTTCTTTTGGGGTGAGGTAAGTTGCATCCAGGAAGCTGAAAAACTCCTTAGTATCTTGCAGTTGTAGGCTCGTGATTCGTCCTTGGGCTGCGTGCAAGTCCTGTGGGGAAGCAAGGAGAGGAAATCCTTCCTCCGGTCTCCTCGTACGTGTGGAGCAGCGCACAGCTGGGGTCCACGCCGGCGTGCTGGGAGCGCCGTGGTCAGCGTGCTTGCCTGCAGACACGGCCGCTGCTCTGCAGGGAGGGGTGAAAGCATCCCTGCTGTGCTGCAGGTCTTGTGCAGGCTGCTCCTTATCTGCAAGAAGAATAGGCATTTTCGTTTCCTCCAGGCATTCAGGGGCTGGACCCATGCGTTCGTGTTTCAGAGCACGGCACTGGCTCTGGCAAACCCTGTGAGATGCTGCATGGCCTCACAGGCTACGTGTATTGGCAATATAGTCATGGAATCCTACAATCATAGAATTGTTTAGGTTGGAAAAGACCTTTAAGATCATTGAGTCCAACCATTAACCTAGCATTGCCAGGTCTGCCACTAAACCTTGTCACTAAGCAGCATATCTACATGTAATTCACACACAGAGACATTATTCCTGGATGCCAAATACTAGCTGGTAATATTGATCTAAAAAAGCAAAGTATGAACTATATATCAGCCTGCAAGAACATGCATCTCTCCTTGTTTAATGCAAAAAGTGCAGCAAACTGCCATGCTTTGGAATGCAGAGGGACACAGCAAACCCAAAGCCTGCCACAGATTTTACATAAATGCTTGCAGCTAGAGTGAGCAGATGGGTAACACCCAAAGCTACAGATTTTATACTTGTGCTTTTTCCCATTCCAAAAATGGAAAAGTCTGTTCAAGGATCCTCAGTGGTTCACTGTGTTTCATAAAGAGAAGAAATAAAAGCAGCTAGTGGTTGTTTGCTCAGAAGCTATATAGAAAATGCAAACTGAGTAATAAAGACCTGAATGGGGAACAGCAGCTACCTGTAGTTTACCAAATGCTGGAGGCACTTCCAGGCCCTGACCACAGAGCAGCATGCTGTTTAATTAGGAAGTTCATAGTCTTTTAACAGCAAAAAGTAAACTGAATTCCGTAGAAAACACATTGTATCCGATATGCTGGAAAGGAATGAAGAGAAAAGAAAGCTGTGTGTAGCTTGGAAACCTGAAACTGCCACTATGGGAATGAGATCAGAACAGATGCCGTTAGAATCAGATGCAGGATGCTGTGTCACAGAACTGGGCAAGAGAAAAGTATTTGTGAAGCTTTTCCTCTCTAGGGTGGGAAATAAAGAAGAAGGAATGGGTTTTGTCATCCTTTGATTTTCATTAGTTTCATTTGACTTCTAATTGTCATTAATCTAAGTTATAGGAGTATTAAAATTATTGTGTATCTTTGCTGCCTCATGATAATGCAGATAGCAGCTGCAATAGCATCCACAGTGATTCCCTGCAATAGTCACATGGGAGGTCCAACTCCCTTAGTTCTGAACTGGAAAAGCTCCTGAGTAGGATGTCAAAAGTGGACAGAGTTGTTTCCTTACACAAAAGGTGTAGTCCTGGTTCCTGGAAAGGTGTGACAGAGGAAGAGAACAAGGCAGTCTCTGAGTGCTGGGGCAATGGAGAACAGGGCATGGTTTTCATCATCTCTTCTGGTAGCAGGCACTTGAAGGAAACCATCAGATAAGAAGTTTCAGGGCAAAAACTATGGTGGCTCTTCAAACATCATGTATGGTCTCTGTGGAGCTCCCTGCCACAGGAGATGGAGAGTGATAAAGGTCTCTATGGATTTAAGGAGTCATCAGAGGAACCAACAAAGGGCTGGTGAACATGAACACAGTCCATATGGGTCCAGGCAGTCCCTGCTCTGCAGGTTATTACTGGTTGGCAGGATGTTCTGGGTAGTATCTCTACAGGCATTTCCTTGTCTCCTCCTTATTTCCAAGCATGTTGAAAACTCCACTATCTCATTGTCGCTGCACCCTAGACAGCCTCCCACCATCACATCTCCCACCAGCCCTTCTCTACTTGAGAACAGCAGGTCAAGCAGGGCCTCACCCCTGGTAGGCTCGCTTAACAGCTGCATCAAGAAGCTGTCCTCCATACATTCTAAGAACCTCTGGACTGCCTCCTTTCTGCTTAGTTAAGCTCTCAGCAGTTGTCTGGCAGGTTAAAGTCACCCACAAGGACAAGGTCTGATGATCTTGAGACAGCCTTCAGTTGCTTACAGAATATTTCATCAGGCTCTTCATCCTGGTTGGGTGGTCTATAACAGACTCCAACCAGGATGTCAGTTTTGTTAGCTCTCCCTCTGATTTTAACCCACAGGCACTCAATCCTTTCATCCTCTACCTCAAATTCTATGGCATCAAGAGATTCCCTAACATACAGGGCCACCTCTCCTCCTCTTCTCCCTCACCTGCCTCTCCTAAAGAGCTTGTAACCACCCAGTGCAGTACTCCAGTCATGTGAATCGTCCCGCCGTGTTTCTGTAATGGCAACTACATCATAGTTTTCCTGGTGAACCAAGTTCCTCTTATTTGTTACCCATACTCTGTGCGTTGGTGTACATGCACTTCAGCTGAGCTGCTGATTTCTCATCTAGCTCTAGTTTATGTCCCTCTCTCTCCTCTCCAGAGAGACTGGTTTCATCACCCACCCTCTTCAAACCTAGTTTAAAGCCTTCCCAATGAGCCCTGTGAACTCAGGTTTTCATATTCTTAGAGACTTGGCATATAGGCAATGACTATTTTTAAGAAGAGGCCGGAAATCTCCAGTGCCTCTGTCCTTCCAGGTTTCCTATCTGTTATTTCTGCCTGGCTTGTGGCTCTGGTGCACATCCTCACTGTGTTAAGCGTCTGCTCTCACCTGAACCCTAATCTGACACAAACTCCACCCTCCACGAGGTGTGGGGGGGAACCCAGGTGCAAAATGGAAGTAATCCATCCACAGTGCCTGCCCTTTGGATGCCAAGGTACCACCTAAGTGTGTGTAAGACACATTGCCCTGAATTATGCACCCTGGATCTGGTCCAGTATTTATACCGCTGCTGTCATGGTTAAAACTGCTTTCTTACAAGTTTATTTTCAAGGCCACACCAGAATTCCCATTTGTTTAGTTCTGCAGCTTAGAATCTGCTCCATTTTGCTCTGCTGAACTCACATTTAAAACTCATGTAGCTTGTTCACAGGTTTTACTGCAGTCGATTGCTGCATGGTTATTACATAGAAATTCAGAATTATTCTTCTGGGACCTTGATAACTCCCTTTGGTTTTCTTTGTGTGTGTGTGTGTGTATGTGTGTTCTTTCATTTGCTTATCACCTGTATTTGGAGAATGTTTCATCTTTGTCTGCAGTAGGTTGAAGCCTGATCCCACTCACGTTAGCAGAAGGAGGTCGGGGTTTGGATTACACATTCGTGAGGAGCCTGCGAAGTTATTCCCGTGTTTTTGTGCCTCTGTTGCCCTCTGCTGACAGGTGGCAGTTTGGAAGATCCCGAAGATGACTGCAAAGCAGCTAAGATGACTGCAAAGCAGCTCAGATGCCTGCAGGCATCTTTCAGCTCCCACAGGGATGTGTGCTTGACCTGGGATGTCAACTGCGCTCTTCTTCTATCTACAGTTAGCTGTGTAGCCATGTTATGAATTCCCAGTAATTCAACAAATAGAATATCTCCCCTTGCAATTAACATTTTCAGCCTAGCTGACATTTTATTTAAGTTTTATTCTAATTAGCAAGTACAATTAAATTGATGAGGCTTTAAAACAGGCTCTTTATCACCTGTGAACAGTGTCTAATGCTTGTGTTTAGAAAAGCACAACATGACACACTGTATGGAGAGAGGCTGGAATCTGACATTAGTTGACACAAGAGCTAGTTTTCAAGGACAGGAAAGGGAAACAGCAATTATTTGAAAATAGATGCAAGTCTGTGAAAAGAGAGAAATCCATCAGGAAATGTGAAGTCAGAGATGATTATGTACTCAGAGCATGAACCACTCCAGGCTCATCTTCACGAATGAAAGAAAACTCTATTACTTGGTTAAAATGTGCTCTCTCTTGCCTCCCTACAGAAAAGCAGTTGTCCTGGACCCTTATCCTTTCCCAGGAGGTGACTGAGGCATGGCATTTATTCAAATGTTTACAAAGATGTGTGTGTCAGATGCAGAAAAGAAATTTGCCCTTTGACATGGCAGGTTCCTATCTTAAACAGTCTCTCACATAAAACCAGCCTTGAATAGCTCTACCAAGATTTCAGCAATATCTTGTTAATAAAGCTTACCTCCTATTTGTTGTCAGCTTTGAGAGCTACAATTGAAAAAGCAGAGCCCAAGCTGGAGGCAGTGTTTGTTTTATCTACAACTGAATGCAGAAAGCAAAGCAAGATTGAACGATGCTGGTAGACAACACAACAGCCAGTAACAATCCTGCAGGCACAGATGCCCTAGATCTGACTTGCAATTTCATCCTGGATTATGGTCCTTTTTAAATCATCCAGGCTCAGGACAGGCTGAGCTGAGTATGTAAGATCAGTTTAGCTAGAGAGCTAACATCTCGGGCACTAAAAAAACTCTCAAATCCCTGCAGAAACCACTATTAGCTTGGATAGTGCTATTCACTCTTCCAATTTAATAAAGCTGTGCAGTAAAGTCCTGCATTTAAGATTGAGGCATTTGGGCTTGAGCTCTCATTTGGTTATGAGAGAGTTTCTTGCTAATAAGCACTACATTTTAGAACCTAAAGGTAAGTGCAGCTGCACAGCCCTTTGATACCAGAGTTGCCCCTTTTCATCTATGCTATAAAATCCCATCTTGACAGCGATACTGCCTTTTCATACATGATTTCAGCTTGTTCTATGTGGTTTTTATATCTGATTTTGAAAGGGAAAAACAAGGCTAAATGTGGATCTGTAATATCACATGCAATAATGAATGTTACATCATGCTCTGACAGGAAACAGCTGATTGATGCGGAGCATCAGTCTGCCCCTGCTTACATTAGGCTCAGCAGTGCTGCTGTTCTCTCTCTCTCTGAACATCCAAAACATGTGGGTAAGCCCAGGTATAATGATACCTGCAAGCCCACCTGTCATGGGTTTGAGAGAAAGTCTCAGCCTTCTCCCCCCACAAAGAGAAAAAGAAATAAAAACACAGCTAGCCACAGCTGGAGAAGCAAAAGTAATGCTATATTTACAAGCAATTTTTAGGGAATGCAGGATATATATATATACACAATTTACAGTATTTACAATATAGACACAGAAATATACAGCAAAGTAAAAAAACAATAATATAGGAATGAAATTCCCCCCCCCCTCTGGAGGAGGGTTCCCCCCCCCCCGTACCCCCTTCTCTCCCCTTTTTCCCCAAAGAGGGTTAGAAAGAGAGAAAAAGAGCAGTTGTTAATTAAAGTGTTAGTAGGCCACGCTTATCTGTCCAAGGTCAGTCTGGCAGAGAGCCTAGAAGTGGACAAGCTGGAAAGGGAGGGAAGCACTCAAAACTTAAAGTTGCATTCTACCAATGAAATTCGTTTAGACCTGTCTTTTGTTTACAAAACATTCAGCCACAGTGCCCCAGTACTGTCCCTTTCTTAAAGGCACAGCCTCAAACGGTCACACCACCAAAACAAAAAAACAAACAAACTTGTTTCAAGTGTACAAATTTTCCTAAAGAAAGAAGAGAGAGCTTCAGAGAGCTGCTTCCACCTGTGATGATAGAAGAAGAGGTGTATTGTCATAAACATGAGCTAACTTCAGGGTCAGGTTAATTATGGACACTCAAATATGACACAAAGTTTTGCACTCTCTAGATGAATAACTTGTGGTTGATTCACTTCTTACTTGAAATGTGGTTATCACTAATTGTTGTACATAGTGGAATGACTTGTCCAGGGAGGTGGTTGGGGCCCCATCCCTGGAGGTGTTTAAGACCAGGCTGGATGAGGCTCTGGCCAGCCTGATCTAGTGTGGGGTGTCCCTGCCCATGGCAGGGGGGGTTGGAACTAGATGATCCTTGTGGTCCCTTCCAACCCTGACTGATACTATGATACTATGATACTGTGACTTCTGACTGTGTTGATAATGTCGATAGTGTTTTGGGGAAGAGATATTATCAGTTGTCACTCCTTAAGGACAATGCAGATGTCACTGTAATTAGGAACTATGCATACTGCTTATGTTTAAGAATAGCAAGATAAGGATGGTCAGGTTTGTTTGTTTACTTCAAATCTGATTTTTAGCTTGGAGAACACTAATGGGATAAGAACGGCTGCCAGGGGTCCTCTCATCTTCTGCCCCTGAGGATTTTTTTTTATAAACATGAGTGCTCTTTTTATTGGCAATTACATGAAGTGTATTCTTCACAGCAAGTGGTTAATCCTTGGGACAGAATCATAGAATCATAGAATCAATAAGGTTGGAAAAGACCTCAAAGATCATCAAGTCCAACCTGTCACCACAGAACTCATGACTACTAAACCATGGCACCAAGTGCCATGTCCAATCCCCTCCTGAGCACCTCCAGAGACGGTGACTCCACCACCTCCCTGGGCAGCACATTCCAACGGCTAACAACTCTCTCTGTGAAGAACTTTCTCCTCACCTCGAGCCTAAACTTCCCCTGGCGCAGCTTGAGACTGTGTCCTCTTGTTCTGGTGCTGGTTGCCTGGGAGAAGAGACCAACCCCCTCCTGGCTACAACCACCCTTCAGGTAGTTGTTGACAGCCATAAGGTCTGTCCTGAGCCTCCTCTTCTCCAGGCTAAACAATCCCAGCTCCCTCAGTCTCTCCTTATAGGGCTTGTGCTCGAGGCCTCTCACCAGCCTCATTGCCCTTCTCTGGACATGTTGAAGAGTTTCAACATCCTTAAATTGAGGGGCCCAGAACTGGACACAGTACTCAAGGTGTGGCCTAACCAGTGCTGAGTACAGGGGCACAATGACTTCCCTGCTCCTGCTGGCCACACTATTCTTGATGCAGATCAGGATGCCATTGGCCTCTTGGTCACCTGGGCACACTGCTGACTCGTGTTCAGCTGGCTGTCAATCAGTACCCCCAGGTCCCTTTCTGTTTGGCTGCTCTTCAGCCACTCTGACCCCAGCCTGTAGCATTGCATGGGGTTGTTGTGGCTAAAGTGCAGCACCCAGCACTTGGACTTATTGAATGCCATCATGTTGGACTCTGCCCATCTGTCCAGAACTCCTGAACAACACATACAGCTTTTGTTTATTGGCATGTGCACTGTAGTCTCTAACTGAACAACACAAGGAGGCTGCAAGTAAATTTATATCAGATTAATACTGAATTTATTTTACCTCATCCTACATTTCCCCCATACTTTATGGATTTTTCCATTACTTGGTTATTCCCAGATAGTCTCTCTCTTTTCCTCCCCCCCCCCCTACTATGTACTATGTATGCTGCTCCAGTATCAGGACACTCTCCTAGTATGGTTCACCTCCACCTTCTTTCTCTACAGGAAAAGCTCTCACAAGCTTCACCAGGTACCACCATCCTTTCCAGGCACTGGGACATGGTCAAAGGGGTGGGCAGCAGCCTGAAATGGATATGTGTTTAGTGGGGAGAGTGCCCAGGAGTGTGCACTTGGCTCTGTGGGTAGCAAGAAGAGAGTCCTTATCTCTTGGCTGTCTCTGTTCTTTATTGCATACAACCCTATGGAGGCTTACAATGCCTGGAACTGTGATAGTCCCTGAGAAACCACCAGTCCTGCACAGGAAGGTGGGCTTGGGATTCAGATAGCCTTTCCCAACCATCCCCTTTTTAAACTGAAAACCCTGTTGGCAAGCAACTGCCTTTAGCATCTGCAGGGAAATCTCAAACCCCATGATGTCTCTGCAGCTGAACTCTGGCTCAGGGATGTCCTTTGAAAACTTGCCCTGGTGGAAAGTGAGGAAGGAAAGGACCTCAAACACTCTGCAGTCCCCATGGAGCAGAGAACTGGAGGCTCTGGTCCCAGTTGCTGCACCCCAGCATATAGGGAAATGCGAGAGTCAAAAGTTTGACACTAAAACACTGGGATGGTACTGTATGGTACTGTGAAGCCAGAGCAGCTTGATAGAGAAAGCAAGAGAATGGAATAGGTTTTAACATAAGCATGGTGCAAATAGTGGTCCCTATAAGATTCTAAGTACTCTGTGGCATGCAGAAATCTCTGTCAGCCCTGTTCTCATCACTCCTCTTTGTGGCTGCTGGACTGAGCTGCCCTTGGGAGAGAAGCTGCAGCCAGTGTGTCACTGATGCTTGCCAGCCTTCTGAAGCATCCTCTTGCCTTGGAGCTTGTCAGAGTCACTATTATGATTTTACCTTCTTCCACTTCATTTGCAATATAATTTTCTGGAGGAGAGTCCCTGCCATTTAGGGCTGCTGATAAGCCCTACTGTCAATCATATCTCCACAAACCTCATTATTCCACATCCACATGAGTGTCAGTTCTTTTTCCTTTCCTGATTGTGACTGTACAGCTCTTTTTTCCCCTCCTGGTCTTCATTTGTGGCTATTTTCCCCTCCTCACATAGTTACACACAATGAATTTTCCCTGGAAATTACCCACTGCAGCTCTTCCAGCAGGTAATGCCACAGGTCTTCCATTGCCAAAGGTAATGGCAGCTCCACTGTATTTTCTTTAGTGTTGTTTTCTAAATGTACTCCAAGGAAATCTATCTGATACCACGATAAAGCTGAGCAGATCCTGCTTTCAGTTTATTCTTGATTTTAACAGTTCCCAGCTCTCCCGGGAGGACAAGCAGAGAAAGGCACTTGCATGCCTGTAGATCTGCCATTGCTCCAGCAATGCTGGGTTGACTCAACTAGAACTTTACCATGCTCTGTACTCCCTAGGCACTATTTACACTGCATCCTAAGCAGTGAGACTTCAAAAGAAGCAATCCTAACAGAAACTTTTTGTTAAGAAACTTCTCTGCTCTTTTCCTCAGTCTGATTTATCACAGGTCCCAATAGTGATAGCTGGAAGGAACAGGGTGTGGTGTTCTACTGCTGATTTGCAAAGCCCCAATGAAAATCAGACAAGCAGGCACCTGAGGGGGCTGTCTTTGGGCATGACTTTACAGCAACCTGCTCAGACCATTGCATTGCTAGCAATGTGTACAATGGGAATGTCCAGCAGGTCTGGCAAGGTCCATAATCCTCTGAACAAACATCTCACTGCAATGCCATCTCATAGGTGACCTTCCTAAGTCCCCACAGCAGGCCTGACTCCCCAACAGCATAAATACAAATACAAAGCTCCAGTTTTGAGTGCATTTGAATTTTCCTGTCCACCATGCAGCAACATCAAGTGTCTCAGAAGCTGAAAGCATGGGCCCCAGAAGCGTTGTGAAGTGCCTTCAGCCCTTACTCTGGTTAATATGGAGCAAAACCACAGAGCCGTACTCCCTTTTCCCACTGAGAATATGTTCCTGAAAAGCTGCACAGTGGACAGCATGGCAGTTTCCCCCATCAGAGTTGATGAGCATATCACTGTTTGAAATTGTCTTGGCTGCTCTGTCTGGGAGACTGAGCGCCCAAGCATTATTTGCCATTTCTGTCCTTCACGCTGCATTGATTTGACCGATCTTGATTCATCTGAGGAAGATGATAGTGACTGTGGCTGTTCAGAAAGAGGCACCAAAGATGCTCACAGTAGGAGATGTGTGCTGAGTGTTCATTCTCATTGATAAAATAGCTAAGACAGTGGACTTGCCTGTGTCCCCTGCAGGTGATGATCTGGACAATCCTGCTCCTGCCTCTTCACCCTCTACATTATTTTACACTGTTCTTGTGTATGTAAGCTCTCTCCCTTAAGTCTGTGACACATCCTCCTCTGTTTCATTAGTTCTAAGGGGGAAACTGCTTTGCCCTCCAATGAATTCAGTCACTTTATCAGTGAGGCTGAATGCCTGACGTAAAATTTCTGAGAGCACTCTTACTGTTGCTTTTTAATAGTCACATCTTCCTCCTCCTCTCCCTCCTCCTCAGATGAATCAAGAGTCAACCAAGGTAAAGGATAGAGACTGCAGAAGTGAGGATGGCTGGTGGAGCAGGGGTTTGAACAATCAGTGGTGGATCTCCAAAGCAATGGATAGGAGTGTGATGGACAAAGGGGTGCCGCTGGGCTGCCAAAGTAGAGCTGGCTGCATATGTATCCTTAACTTTAACATCCTGTAAAATTTAGGTCCAGGTTCTTCTTCTTACCTGTGGTTTCTGAGCAGTGGTGTGTCTCTGCTTTCTGCACAGGTAGTTCCCCTCTCCCTCCGCAACTTTGATGCACAGGTCCTTTCCTTCTGCCCTTCATTTCTGTGTGTTCCTGGCTGAGCAGCACGGCAATGTGTCTGGCATGCAATGTCACCTCATGAGTGGGCCTCTGCATCCCACAGTCTACAGACCCTTCTTCTGCCTCTGCTCTCTTATTTGTGGAAGTCCAACCATTTGTTGCATTCCACACTGTTATAATTCATTTCACACAAGAACAGTTTTTCTAAAATTATTTTCTTGGAATGTTAAAAATCAAGTCTCAGTTCCCTAAGGCAGCTCAGGGTGTGCTGTGAGTTCTAATACTCAGGCTGTAGTTTCCCAACTGATGTTAGGTGGAACCAGAGTTCCTGATAGCTATCCTTCTGCCTCTCTGTTCTTTCCCACCACATTCCTTGTGCAGTCCTCTGGAAGAGCTCTCAGGGAGGAAGGGGAGCCATCCTGGCTGGTGGGAAGGGAAGGTTTTCTGGCCAGTGAGCTTTTAGTAAGCAGAGCTGAATGATACAACTGAGAACATCTAAACAGTTCTACCAAAAGTTCAAGTCCTTTTCCTCTTCACTCCATATCCTTCTTTCCTTCATTCCCAGTCTGGCTCTCCCCATGCCATGTACCAATGCTGGCACTCACTGAGTTCTGTCCCTGGGACAGTTCAGTTTCTTGGCCTGGCAGAAAATGAACCTCTTCCCAGAAGGACTAGCTGTTAGGACAGCTGAGGATGTATGATTCTCCAGGCCTCTCCCCACTCACAGTCAGCAAGGTGCAACTTGGACAGAGTGTGTCACTAATCTGATGGCAGCAGCCCAGTCTGTGCAAGCAGCTACCAAGGTGCAGTCTGGGTCTGACACTGCAGATTCTTGTTTCCTGATTCTGAGCTCTGCTGATTTCTAAATCTCACCTTCTGGCAGAGGAGAAGGAGGGAGGTGGCTCTCCTGGGATGTGGCCATTCTGTTGTCTTAGACATTGCTAACCCTGTGGAGTCACTGTCCCTGGAGGTGTTCAAGAGGGGATTGGACGTGGCACTTGGTGCCATGGTCTAGTCATGAGGTCTGTGGTGACAGGTTGGACTTGATGATCTTTGAGGTCTTTTCCAGCCTTAGTGATACTGTGATACTGTGAATATTTGGATTGCCTGTATCTAAGGACTCTGTTTTCTGTGGCCCAAAAGACACTAGATGCAGTCCTAGAAACAGATTCCTGGATACATATACGCATATATATGTGTATATGTATGCAACTGCATAAATCCATGACACCATCCTATGCAACCTGCTCTAGGTACACCTGCTCTGGTGTGTGTGGGGGTTGGACTGGATGACCTTTAGAGGTCGCTTCCAACCCAAACCATTCTATGATTCTACAATCTCCAGAGCTTCCCTCCAACCCCTATCCTAGAATCATAGAATATGATCTCTGTGATTCTGGGTAACTCATAAAATGCAGAGAGTTACACTGCTCAGGCTATCACAACAGCTGACTTTTCCTCCACTGTAATGTTTCCTTGATACGAATTGGTGTGGCAGTTTTAGGCTGATGCCTAGGAAATTTGGCACAGATTGAGTACAAAGTGGTAGAATGTAAATAAATTACCATTGGACGTAAAGGGAAAATAATGATAAGGTCTAAATAATACCACTGGTCTGATAACTAACATAAAGTTAGTTGTATAAACTAACTCTCTCTTTCATGGTTCTTCGCTCTAGCAGGTACTAGCTGGTTGCTTCTGCTGGCTTGCTGACCTTGGCTGTGTTTCTTTGTTGTGGCTAAGTACTAACAAGCTACTCTCTTCTTTTCTCCTCTTTGTCCTTCCCTTGTCTAGGGGGCAGAGGGGGAATCTATTGGTAGCCTCCCCACCCCTGGTTTTGTCCAGAGGGGTTCTTGTGTTGTTTATAAATTGTAAGTACACGTAAATATTGTATATTTTGTACATATTCATTGCATTTCATATTTCTAGATTGTAGTTTTGCTTGTAAATATAGCTTCATTTGCTTCCATCAGCTGAGATGGTCTGGCAATTTTATTTTAGGGGGTAGTCCTTTCAAATTAGTCAGGGGGCAATGTCAACCTGCCACAATTGGGAAAAAAAGAGAAAAAGAAAGAACTGTAATATGTCACTTAAACTGTGCAATCCTTTCTCATGATGATTAGAAATTATGCACAGAAAAAAAGTTCCCTTTTGTCCCAGAAAATGTGTGCAATTGTATCTGTTCTGATAGGGAGCCGATACATCGAGTGAGCTGCCATTTTTAACTGACCGCAATTACTCTTCTTCATGGTTGAGATTCCTCAGGTCCCATGGGACAGATTTCTTCCATGGTGTCATTCACAAGAGCTCACATCAAACCGCTTTATCATCTGTCTGCAGTGTTTCACTGCTTTTATCAAGCAGTAACACAGCTCAGAGAGGCAACTATTGTGATCCCAGAAGACTTTGAATTTATGTCTTAAAATAATCCGAGCAATTTCAGAAGAGCATTTGAAGTCACCCTCACCATTTGACTGTACTCTCCTCAAAAAATGATCAGGTTATTGCTGTTAGCGTGCCTAATGCAATATGTTGTTTCAGGACTATCAGTCACTAGCAATTTGAGCGTACAAGATGGTCCTCATAATCTGAATAAAAGAGCAATCTCCTTCATAGATTAAGTTAATATTTTTCTGGCAAGACTGTGTGCTTTACGTGGTAGATTAGCCCTGGCTACAGCCTTTTATTTCTCATTAGTTGGCCAGCCAACATTCACAAATGAGAGAATAAATTGGTTAAGCTGTCATTTATATAGAGCTCCACCACAGCTTTACAGCACAGGTTTATTTGGGAGACTGTGGCAGGTTTATTTGAGGCTGTGAGGCAGAAAGGGACCTAGGGATACTGGTTGATAGTAGGCTGAACGTGAGCCAGCAGTGTGCCCAGGTGGCCAAGAAGGCCAATGACATACCAGCCTGGATCAGGAACAGTATGGCCAGCAGGAGCAGGGAGGTCATTCTGCCCCTGTACTCAGCATTGGTTAGGCCACACCTTGAGTACTGTGTCCAGTTCTGGGCCCCTCAGTTTAAGAAGGATATTGAGACACTTGAACGTGTCCAGAGAAGGGCAATGAGGCTGGTGAGAGGTCTCGAGCACAAGCTCTATAAGGAGAGGCTGAGGGAGCTGGGATTGTTTAGCCTGGAGAAGAGGAGGCTCAGGGCAGATCTTATTGCTGTCTACAACTACCTGAAGGGAGGTTGTAGCCAGGTGGGAGTTGGTCTCTTCTCCAAGGCAACCATCACCAGAACAAGAGGACACAGTCTCAAGCTGCATCAGGGGAAGTTTAGGCTGGACATTAGGAAGAAGTTCTTCACAGAAAGAGCGATTGGCCATTGGAATGTGCTGCCCAGGGAGGTGGTGGAGTCACCATCACTGGAAGTGTTTAGGAAGAGACTGAATAGGGTGTTTGGTGCCATGGTTTAGTTGATTAGATGGTGTTGGATGATAGGTTGGACTCAATGATCTCAAAGGTCTATTCTTCTATTCTATTCTATTCTATTCTATTCTATTCTATTCTATTCTATTCTATTCTATTCTATTCTATTCTATTCTATTTCATTCTATTCTATTCTAACAAGCCATTCTCTTCCATGATAAGAATAGCAGCAACCACAGTTAAAGCCAGTTCCTTGGTGTTAATTGAGATACAAGAGTTGTCTCACTTTAATTGCACTGATAATAGTTTAAGTGACACAGTCACCCTTCATGTTGATGCAATAGAAAAGAGCTTATGATGTTACAGCTATTCAAGACCAGATGATACCTAAGTCAGTATCAGATACATTCATTCTGGGACAAGTATGTCAGCACTTGAGTTTTAGCTGGTGTCACTGAAATTTAAGGTGGCACTTAAATAGCTGACAGGACTACAGTAATTATCTACATTAATACAAACAAACAAAAAACACCCCCCCCCCAACAACCCTCCCTCCCCCTGCCCCAAACTCAGCAAAACCCCAAACAAATAATCCACAACCTCAAACACAAACCAAAGCAGCAGGAAAACATACTTTCAGCTGCAAAAATGTTGCTGATAAAATGTGTGTGGGCCAGACCTGAAAGGCTAAGGAAATTTCCCTTTGGAGATGACCTTTCCTAGCCAGAGCTGGGCACTGGCAGGCAGGCTGCCAGCTCTAGACATCCATGTATCTGTGCCCTCAGGCAGCAGCCCTAACCCCTTCTCCCTGCTTGCTGCAGGCTCTGCCTGTCACCTACCTGCTGGTAGGGCTTACCAGGGTCAGCTAGGCAGCTGTCAGCTCTTTTTGTGCCCTGAGTACTCTCACTCCTGGCAATGCATCCCAGGAGCTGTTCTGTGGATTCTCCCTTGTGTGGATCAAAGCTGCATCCTCCCTGGTACAAAGGCCTTTAAAATATCTTCTGGAGCCAATAGCCTTCATATGATGTTGCAGATGGGGAGAGGGGAGGGTATTTTTTTCCCCTGACTTACATTGTTCTCAGGTAATCTGCAAAGCTGAATGCTGACTGTGCCTCTTACTGATTTCTGCAGGGAAATAAGCCTTGTGCAGCCTGCTAGCTCTGTGTTCACCATTAAATAAACAGAGCCAGGAGCTGCTCTCTGATCCCTAGGCCAAGTGGCACAGACTGGTATATCCATGCTGCACAGTGCTTGATTCTGGTCTTCCATCTGGTGCCCCTGTGGCCCTAAGACACTGGTATTAATGTGTAGATGTTTCCCTCCTTTCGCTGTGTATGTTGTAATTTATGCTGTTTGAACTAAAGTAGTAACTGGGTTGCAGCCCACAAGAATCCTGTTTTATTCTATGAGACAGGGCTTTTATTGTGTGAATTAGGGTGTGGAAGGAGGGAAGCTTGTGGCTGCAAAGCCTCCTGAGACAAAGCTGGAAGTCTGTGTAGGGTGAAGGCAATGGGAAGCAGTGCAGTCTCATTTGTGCTGCTCTCTGGGACGAGTCTCTCCTGAGTGCCAGTTCACAAGGCACTGGCCAAGACAAGCAATGTATTTGATCAGCAATCCATATTGGTCCTTGGTCCCACCATGTCCCTTAGTGCAAACACAGACACTTAAGATGTCCCAATGCTTGTTTAAACACCAGGGATGAAGCTTGGACACACAGCAAAAGGCCACTGTACCAACTATCTATGCCCTTAGGAAAGGGAGGGAAGACTTGTGGGGCTTGTTGTGTGTGATCATGGACAAGACATGTGGTTACTCTGTTCCTCAGTTCCATCAAGGGCCATATCCAGTCCTGTGTGCTCACTGACAGGGTGTCCATGCTCTGGGCCATGGGTTCCTCACAGCCTTCTATTTCTAGGCGTGTGTGTGAGGCTGTTCTGCCACCTCTCTGTAGCTGCAGCAGCTTGCTCCGAAACACATCAACAAAGTGTTTCTGGCTTGAAACTGTGCTTGGAACTGCTCTGCCTACATTCCTAAAAGCCATCCACCGCTTCAATTTCTCATCATATTATTGCACCCTTTAGAGAGTAAGCAAGAAACTTTTGTTATCCTTTCTGCTTGTTGGAGTCACACAAGGAATCTTTCCTTGTACATTTGTATGGGCTACAGATGTCTCTTCCACATGTTGAAGAAAAACAAGTTTATGTGAATTATCTACAGCAGATAATTTAAGTTCTGCACAGAATCTAAAAATAAAGCTGAGCCCACATTCTACAGCTAAGTAGCTTTTAATTAGGTGTGATAATGGCATGAATTATCTTTGAGAGTGCAGTAGCTCCGTGATCAGAAGTCAAGTGCTGGGAGTGATAATTGTTTGCAAAAATGTTGCAAAAATTGAAGGAAGAACCTCAATACTGGCATGTATTCAGGCTCTTTTCATATAATAGGTTTGACAGACTGATTAATATTTTGTGTGAATTTGGACTTTCTCAGTTATTGCCCCTGCTTTAATACATCCAGCATGTCCTTTCAAGTACTAATAAAAAATGAGGACAGTAGAAGCCTCTAAGTCCCTGTCATCAACAGTGCATGGTAATGCCTTTGGACAAGACAAATGGCACTGCTGCTTTCTTAAAATCAAAGGCTGAGGTGCTGGATGGCTTCATTCATTTCCTCAGGATCCCCTCCCATTATTTTCACCATAGGTAAGCTCGAGGTTTGAATATAAATAATGTGAATTGTGAGCTGAGGGGTGCTGGGATCTGGGAAGCTCTAGCAGAGATGGGGTTGGGGTGGTGGTTCATGCCATAAACCACTACAGCTAAACCTCCAAGTGCCTGTCTTGTCAGGGTCCTCCTCTGTGCATGCAGAGGCATGCTCTCAGTGACTTTACCAGCTATGATGCTTTATCTTCATTGTCTTTGTACCTCAAGCATAACGTTTAGCCTAGTGCAGTCGGGCTGGGGATAGGGAAAACATCTTTGTTCATAGGGGAAGACAAACCTTAAAGGAAGGTCTTTTAAGGATAAGAGGCGCACTTACAGAATGACAGAATTGTTTCAGCTGGAATAGATCTCTAATGGTGCCACAGGGATGGAACTTGGTACTTCAGACTGGAGACAGAGAGGCACGATGTGTTTGAGCACAAGCAAAAACAAGGCAGTTATTGCCTGCCTGGGCAATAAGGATACATCCTGTGACAGTAACTGTCCTGCCATATGAAGCTGTAGCATCAGTGCAGTCAGACAGGCACTGGGTAAGGGAAGTCTTTCTACAACACTATACTAGATCTCAACTGCTGAAGGATCAGGCTGCAGTTGGTATGCAGACCATGGACATTTCTGCCCAGGTCTTCCCAGACTCTTAGGCACTTGCTGTCCCATGCTCCTTGCTCTCCTCCTAGTGCCTCCAGGCCTTGTTTGGGGGTTCTCAGGAAGGAGGATGCTGTGTGCCATCTGGCCAGACATCATAACTGGGAACCCCTTCATCACCTTTTCCTTCATGCATTTGCCTAGAGGACTTAATAAAAATTAATTGAGTTGCCCAGCATTAGACACAGATCATAAAACTCCCATCTGATCTCGTGCTTGCTGCTGACTTTAACAACTGGTTGAAACAATAAGCACTGGTTTGTCAGGTCCATAACAACAATAGGCATGAAGACAGCGGTAGCTCAGGCTGTCCATGCAGATAAGGCTCTAAACAGAGAGCTTCTGCCTGTATTATGAATCTTGCTGCCCTACCTAAAGGAGCAGAACCCCTGGGCAAGAGTTTAAGCACAGTGAGAGCGATGGAGATTACTGCCTGAGTTGGGGGTTTTGCTGAAAAGCAGATATGTGTGTCTGCCTGTTTATTTGGTTAGCATTTTGCCCACTTTAAGGTGAAGGAGAAATCACCTGAAAGTGAGGAAGAGCTAGAGAACAGCTGGGCAAGGAAGGGAAAGCCTTACTGTGGACAAGTCCCATTTCTGTCTGATGTCATTTGAGGCATCGTAACGCCTTCCTTGGCAGCCGCTGACCTGCTCCTGTCATTTCTAGCCCCAGGAAAATTCCAATAATCCGCTGCAAACCATCTATTCGTTGCGGGGTGCTAATTTGCACGCGTAACCACGGCGGTTCCCAGGGATGCCGGGCAAAGCCAGAAGCGTCCCACAGACGCGGCCACGAGAACTTTCTGTATTACGTACATCGCCGCCTCTGTCCTGACGCCTGTATCTTCACCGGCAGGTCCTTCTGGGGGCTATCGGTGACCGGCAGCCCGGCGGGGGTCGGGCAGGGGGAGGGGGTGGCCCGCCTGGGGCGGCTGCGCAGGGTGAGACGCAGTCCCGCAGGGGGCGCTGCGGGCCGACCCGGCGCGGTGCGGCGGCGGCGCGGGCGCGGGCGGCGGCGGGCGCTCTGGGCGGCTGCGCCCCGCCGCTATATAAACACGGCCCGCGCCCCGTCGCAGCTCCGGCCTGCCGGCAGAAGGAGGCAGCCGCAGCACCGGCGCCACCGGCGCGGAGGCAGGTGAGCACCGCACATCCCCTCCGCCCGTGCATCCTCCGCCGCCCACGCATTCCCTGTCCCGCTGTGGGCAGCGCGAGCTCCGCTCCCCTCCACCTCCCGGGGGTGGGGGTGCCCCCTTCCTGCCCCGCATCACCTCCTCTTCAGGACTGAAGAGGGTACCAGGGAGCCGCTCTCCGCTTCCCCTGCCCGGACGCGAGCCTTCCTGCCCCGCGGGGTCTGGGCTGCGCCTCCGCAGCGTCGTGGCTGGGACAGGGGCAAAGAGGTCTCGAGATGGGGAACGGCTCGTGCGCGGGGGATACGCGGGTGCCGGGATGCGGCAGGTCTGTAGGCTGTTCCTCATCGCTGCCGGCGGTGAAAGCGCACGTTCAGGCGGTGAGAC
Source organism: Melanerpes formicivorus (assembly GCF_026170545.1). Classification (NCBI taxonomy): domain Eukaryota; kingdom Metazoa; phylum Chordata; class Aves; order Piciformes; family Picidae; genus Melanerpes; species Melanerpes formicivorus. The sequence goes on along the minus strand of NW_027142353.1, from coordinate 53,098,694 downwards.
AGCGAAGCCAGCCCAGCTTGTGAAGGTGCATAGTATGTGTTCTCAAATCTGTTCAGACAAAAGTTTCGAGGATGCTAATGAGTGGGCTTGCTAAGCGGGCATCACTTGTTTCGCGGCAGCGGCGCGCTAGCGGCATGACAGTGATACATACGGGAAGCCGGATCCCGCGGCCGGTTAGGGACCTCCGGACCTAGGCGAGCGCCCAACAGGGGCAAGTGGCGGCGAAGTGCTGAGCTGCTTCAGCTCACCGGCTCCCGGACTAAAGGTACAGATGCTCTCTGACTCTTCCGGGAGTTGAACGGCGTCTTATTATTTCTGTCAAGAACGACATAAGGTAAAGCAGCTACTGTGAATTGCAAGATGCTGCTTCGGTAGGAAGGGAAAGGTAATAAATTCATGGAGGATAGTGCAGCATGTCCAGCTCTCCTTACAGGAAGCATCACTGCCCCGAGAGCTGTTCATTTAGGTCTGTTGTTTCCACTCTTTAGGTGTGTCTGGGAACCTTTTTCTTCCCCTCACTTCATCTCCCTTGCCACGTTTGCCTCGACTTCTTTTTGCCCGGTCCCTGTCACTGCAACCCGAAGGTGACAGAAGTGAAGAGGGGGCTTGTGTGCTGTGCCTTAGCCTTCACGTCAGCCTGTGCTCCCTAACTGAGCCAAGTGATTTCTGATCACTCTAAACATGAAAAGAGCAAGCCAGCAGGAGCTTTGACATGCATCCTTGCATTAAAAATGTCAAAGATCAGAAAATTAATAAATATTGATCAGGGTCAAGGATTAGAAATATTTACCGTCATTAAGGCATTGGTAGCAAAATAATTAAATGTCAAGTGTTTGTATACAGAGTAACTTTGCAATGGATGACTGCATTAAGGAGGCACTTGGCAGCAACTGAGCTGGATATAACATGATGCATACATGTCTTGTTCTGATGTGATTTCATACAGGAATTGGTTTATGCTCTGTACCTTCATGTAGCATTTCCAGGTTTTGCTTTTTCTCATCCCCCAGTTTTAAGCAGGGATGTGGGCTTTTCTATATCTCCTGCTGCATAAACTCCACTAGTCTGCCCTTTTCCAATGCAATTAAATACACCCAGCTACTTGTTTCCTATTTCTGCAATCTGTTGTGATGAGCACTACAGCCTGTGCTTCGGCTGAGTGGTAGCAGTGAGCTACATGTACTCAAGTGAGGTTTAACTTCCCATTGTACTTTATTTATCATCACCCCAAAAATCTGATTTTAAGGTACAGAAGGGGGATTCTGTAAGTGATGCTTTGAGCAATGCACTGTCAGTTTGGAAAGCACTCCCTGACATGAGAGGGGGTTGAGAAAATCTTTGCAAGGCTGTGTCCATGTGGTTTGTTTGAAGTAGCTTTTGACATGGTACCCTGTCTTTCCTTGCATTCATTTCTTTCAGGACAGAGGTAGATGTTTGGCTACTGATACAACAAATGCCAGAGGAGCAAATCTTCTATGGTAATGTTTTCTAGAGTGCTTCCTGTTGTATTAGTGATAGTAGCAAACAAAAAAAGCAATTTAAATCCTGGCTTTGATTTTTGGGAGTGTGTTTCTCTGCAAAATACATTGATGGTAGAGTAAGCAATGCTAGATACTTAGGAAGATGTCCATCTACTGCAGAAGTGCAGTTCTCCACATCTGTAAAGCACAATAGCACATCTAGTGTGGGGTGTCCCTGCCCATGGCAGGGGGGTTGGAACTAGATGATCCTTGTGGTCCCTTCCAACCCTGAATGATCAGAGACTGTGCAGAGAAACCAAGCAGTTTTTCTTCATCAGTGAGGAACAAGACTTACAGCTTCCAGTGTGCATTTTTTATTTCCTAAGTTCATGCAGGAAGCATTAGAAATTAGCATGGGACAGAGCTGTAGCCAGAACTGGGGTGTCCAGTCAAAGTTGCTCTCTCCAGAGGGGCATACAGTGGTAGTTGGTTTAATATTTGATTAAGAATTCTGGAAGAGAAAAAAATTTAGGCATAACAATGGACATCTGGGTAAAAGTATTTGCCAAAATGACAGCAACAAGCAAGAGGATCTCTTCCTCTTAGTATTCCAACTTGCATACTGAGGTGTGCTAAAAAGGCTGTTGAGGCACAGCTGATTTAGCAAGTGCTTTCCCTACACAAGTACTGCATTTATCATAAGGTAGCTATAATTACACTGGCCTTGTTTCATGCAACTTTTACTGAACACTATGCAGCCAATTTTGTTACAGAAATCGTAAGTAGCAGAAAGTGGGAAGAAAGAAGCAAAGATCAGCAAAACTTAAGTGTGTGATAGCTTGTTTTGTACTAGCTTGCTATAGCAAACTCAAACGCCTTGAAACAGTCTTTAGAAAATAATTTGTGTAACTTATTCTGGCAGCATCCTAATATAAACAGCGTTCTCATGAGCCTGGGAACACGCTCACTTTGTGTTGCATTTGATGCTTCACTCTCTGAAAACCTTGTTTGTTTGTTTTGCCCATTGTCATTCTATGATGTCATCTTGCTATGCTGGATTTTCCAGTGAGGAACTTGTAAAAGGATAAGGTCTAACAATTCATCCCAGGTCAGTCACCAGAAATACCTCCCAAGTATGGCCAAATGCTGTAACCACCTGACTGTCCCCAGTCATTGGTTTAATGAGAGCCCCTACTTGGTTAGGGTCTGCAGGAGGGGAATGATTAACTGTTGTAAATTCCTGAAACTTCACAACCAAGTGATTCATACCAATTAAAGCTCTGTCCCTTGTTACTCTGTTATGATATAGAGCCTAGTTAGTATTTTGCAGTCAAAAGGCATATCTGTAAAACCTGAAAAATAGGTCTTCAGTACAAGTAAGGGCTGTTAAAAAAACTATCTAAGCAATCACCTTAGTGATTTCTTAAAGGAATTCTACTCTTTCAATTAAGTGGCTACAAAGCTGGCAGGCTAATAAGTTCAAAGATCCTGGGGTAGTGAATCTTCACATATCAGGGCAGGAACTCTGTTCTGCTCAAGGAAAAGTTACTGCTCTTGTGGTGCAGTGTGGCACAGCATGTGCTGCTGTATAGAAAGCGGCATCAGTGATGAACTGGCTGAAAGGTAAGCAGATTCAAGTTATCTTTCCATGTAATTGTGGTAAAGTCAGTTTAAGACTGTGCCTTAGCTTCCTCTCCAAAAAGTGGGAGGAGTATGCCAGCCCACTCTTGCAGTGTGTTTGGGCACCTGTGGATGGAGAAGTTAATTTTGTTCCAGCAGAGGCATCCACATCAAGTGTCTTTGCAAATCCTCAGAAGCATCTGGTATAGCTGCAGTTATCAGGCTTTTGTTGTTAGTGACATCACTTGCAGATCAGTGATTTTATGCAATCCTCAAAACTAGCTAAAGCATCAGCTGAAAAAAAATTCCTTGAATTCCTCTCCCAGCCTGAAATCATGACTCTTCATTTAGATGATGATGTAATGCAGGTTGCTGCTCCTTATATGAGCCTGAGGGCTATTCTGCCCAGGGATAAACTTGCTTGAAACAGCTATAGTATGGGTTGCAGAGCTGGAGGAAAGGCATAACTTCTTTGCACAGCTGTGAGTTTCACTTCATGGGCATAATCACCAAACATTTACAGGAGAGGAACTTCCTTTGAAATCATAGTTAAAAAGCAAACAAGCTTCTCTCCTTTTTGAATTTTAACTGTTTGATAGCTTTTACTAAATGAACTGGCTTCTAAGTTTATTATCCCCCACAGGGTGCTCCAAGTTATGGCAAAATGCTAATGCTGCCCAAGGGCCAGTCTGGCAGACAGGGACAGCTTGAAAAACAGTGATGCTCCGGTAGTGCTTTCACCCTCTGGCATGTGTGTGGTCTCTGCCAAATTTTGCATAAGGCACGTGTAGCAATAACCCTTTAAACCACTTGAGTCTTTTTTCAGTCCAGGGCAGTTCTCATAATACTTCTCAAGTTTATACTGCCAGAAAACCTCATAGGGACTGGATGATGCCCAATTGGTATATTTCTGTGCTATGGGGTATGTTAGTCTTACTGAACAAGAATTAGATTGTGGTGGAGGAAAAAAAGCTTTCTATTAAGCATTTTCAAGCTTGATGCAATTTGTTTGTGCCAGAATGCTGGAAGGAATCATGATGTGCTTTGTACAGGGAAAGCTGGCAGGGTGTTGGGCACAGATAAGACATTCAGAAGTAAATTACACTTGAGTGTGCTTGGCAGAGCACACTCAGAATTAATATATTCCTTCTGGTCTACCAGGCCATCAGGATTTTAGGTTTTTCTCTTGCTGTTGTGCTGAAAGATTGGTTAGCTATTGGTGTGATATAATAGGCTTTAAAAAGGGGAAAGAAACAGTAAAATAATCTCTGGAGACAATATACATGAGCCTTGGTGAAATCAAACAGTTGCATGCACAAGGTTAGAAATGTTACAGAGATCAAGAACAGGTACTTAGGACAGGGTTGCTATATCATGGTCACAATCTGGGTATGTTATTTGAGAGTTAATGCTATGACAGATATGGACATGCTGGGACATGTCCTCATGGCCCTTCTCTGGACAATTAGAGGGTGGGAGCACTTCTATGAGGACAGGCTGAGAGAGTTGGGGTTCTTCAGTTTGGAGAAGAGAAGGCTCTGAGGAGACCTTATTGTGGCCTTCCAATATCTGAAGGGGGCCTACAAAAAGCTGGGGAGGGACTTTTTAGAGTGTTGGGTAGTGATAGGACTAGGGGGAAGGGATCCAAGCTAGAGGAGAGTAGATTTAGATTAGATGTCAGGAAGTAGCTCTTCATGAGGTGGGTGAAACACTGGAACAGGTTGCCCAGGCAGGTGGTAGAAGACCCATCCCTGGAACTTTTTAAGGCCAGGCTGGATGTCTCTGGGCAACCTGATCTAGTGTGAGGTATCCATGCCCATGGCAGGGTGGTTGGAACTAGATGATCCTTGGGGTCCCTTCCAACCCTGACAATTCTGTGACAACACAAACAAATATTCAGTATGGGCTGTATTCACTTCAGCTATTTCTTCAATGTGTTAAAAGTTGAAGGGCTTGGAGAATAGGTAGAAAATGAGATCTATGTGAAAAGAGTGCTGTTGACATTTAAGAAAATTTTAAAAGGCTACATGTAAAGAAGGGAGAATGTTATTTGAGCATAGTTTGTAAGCTGGAAAGACATTAGTAAGTTTCTAAACCTAAACCAGACTGGGTGAAATGCTAATATTGATACAACAGGAGCTTGAGCAAATTACCAGCTAGGGCTTCCTAAAACATCTGCATCTACCTCTCCTTCATATTGCTGGACCATGACTCAAATGCATGAATTAAGTTGCTTACAGCTGGGTCAAATAATAGACTTTGTTAATATGCATATGATGTGGATGTGTAGATGTGTAATGTAAAGCTGGCTGTGTATACATTACTGTGTTACCATAAGTATTATTTTACAGTAATAATTTAAGATGAGGAACTCTGGAGACTGCCAAATGAGCTTGCACTTTTCACTGATGAAAGCTTAAGTGTCAGATGCTCACAGCCACCCTCCAATCCATGCAGCAAAGTTCAGGGCCAGGTCCATGGCCTGAATTCGTGTGAGTAAGCCTGTAATGTCAGTAGAACAAAAGCAATACTGATGCTGAAGAAATTAAAGCCCTCAGGCTTGATTCAGATGATACAAATTCAGGCCTGCTCAGATGTCCTGGTGGGAAGGTGGACGAAGGTTGCTTTATTTCACCTTTCTGGATCTTGAGGCCTCAGGATGAGAGCTGAGTCACTGTCCCTATAACTACAGCAGCTTTAAAGCTAAACTGATTAGAGTGAAAAACATAACACTGAGTTTGACAGACCCACAGTGTTCATTTTTAGCTGCTCAGCACTTTTGAAAAAATCAAATCACAGAAAAGCTGCCCTGTTTGATTGTTCCTATTACATAACAGCAACGTCTTTGGGATTTGAAAGAAGCCATGAGCAACATGTCCCTTACATAACAAATCCAACTTGCTCTAATCCATGCTGTGCTGCTGCTGACCCAGGACAGCTGGGAATAGCATGGGAGTGGTTCTGAGCTACTCAGGCTCTCCTCTGGGGATGCAGGGTTGATGTGGAGCAGAGGTCCTTTCTTCTGAGAGTTTTTTCTGCCACTCATGCTTGCAGTCTGTCTCTGCTAATAGGGTCCAATAGGCTGAAGCAGATATCTGCTTGCTACTAGTGGGCAGAGCTCACTTTTTAATGAAATGTCAGCCTTTATTTCCATTTCCACCTGGAAACAGGTTATCTCATGAGCTTGGTACCTTTGCTCCCATGCCTGCTTAAAAAATGCACTAAAGGCCAGACCTTTGAAGCAGGTCATGAGACTTTCTTCTGCCATGACCTGATGTCTGAAGTGGTATGCTGGGCTTGCCAGGGTGGGTGCTGTGAGGGAGAAGAGCTGCAGCCAGGTATTACCTTGTATTTTGGGACCTCCTGTGTCTAGCTTTGGTGGGGTGTCAGTCTCATTCCTGCCCTATGATTTCATGTTCTGTGTGTGAAAGTGGTAGACCAGCATGGGGGGCTCCCAGAGCAGGAGGCAGGCTATTAGGAGAAGTCAGCTGCCTGTGCCTGAGGCTCAGTGTCAAAGCAGAGGGTGTGACCCTTCCCTTGAGCCTGTTGGGCTCGTGGGTTGTCTTGATTAAAGTGAGTAAAATTGAAGAGTAGTTTAGCCCTGACCGGCAGGTGTGTGTGCCTTGCTGGCTGCATCTCCTGCCTTGCATTCTCCATGGGAAAGCACTGCTCTGCCCTCATCACCTTGGCTGCCTCTAGTGTAATTAGGAGCATTTGAAGAAGGGTAACACAAAAGAAAAGCAGTGTTGTGAGATTGTTTGGGGGGTAGGACTGAGGTAGCTGTGCACAAAGAGACCTATGTAATTAAAACCACAGGGGAATGGAGATGGTGGCTAATGAGGCTGAACATATGACTTAATTTAACTGAATTATTTGGAAAGAAGCAACCTGCCTTGCTGGAAAATGGAAGATGGGATCAAAAATAGAACATACCTGGAATTTCCTATTAAATATATTTAATTGTAATTAGTGCAGGTTTTGCTGCAAGTTATTTTGGATTTGGATTGTACACACTTTGTGAAATTTATTGTAAACAGCAATCATCGCTTGCATGTGAATAAAAGCTTTTAAAATCCTATTTGATTAAGTCTCTTACCTAAAATCCCATTTGTATCTTTCATCTTCTAATATTTTCTAACCTTTTAATCTAACTCTTCTCCACTTTACCATAAGGAAAACCAATGAGTGTCACATGACTCCCCCCTTTTCCTCAGCTGTCTTTCCCCATTCTTTCTGTCTCTGCCTTTTTCCTGTCATAGTCACAAGTCTCTTCTGAACTCCAACTGCTTTTCTCGTCCCACAGTCACATCCTTCTGGTCTTCCTTGCGCTAATATTGCTTAATTCTTCACTCTAATACCTTCTGTCTCTTCCTCATCATGACACAAGTAAATAGACATCACTGACATATTAAAAAGACCAAAACAACTCCCAAAACTAACCAACAACAACAAAACCCCAAATAAACAAAACCAACAGAAAACAGTTGTAACTTTCCAGCATTTTTTCCTCACACTGATCTAGTCAGTCCTGCTTGGGAGAACTTTTTCTACTTTCATCTTTGGTTCTCAGCAGTTTCATTTTGGCCCCTTTTACCACTGGTAAAACCACATCTCATGACCACTTATCAAATCTCAGGATTGGCTTTGTTTCCTTCTCTGCCTTCACACATCTTTTGATGTAAATATCATTCTCTGATTCATAATGTCTGTTTCTTGTGATTGTAATATTTTCTTCACTTCTGGGAGAAGTCTTCTGTGTGTTTTCAGGATGATCTTCTTCACCCTTTCTCGATTCTCCCCTTTCCTTTTTATACTTTTTCTCAGTGCTCCCCTCACAAGCAAATTCAGCTAAACCTCCCTGAGTAACATGTCACCCTTATCCCATGAAAACATGGTGTAGGGATAAGGTGTCAAATAGTATGGAGGTCCTTAAAGCAATGATCTCTGAAAGTATATTAAAACCTGACTAGGTTTAACTTGTGCTTCCTTTTCAGCCTGTATACCTAAATTTGACTTGAGATCATTAACTAGAGATACTCCAAAGGAGGAAGAATAGAAAATAGAGTTTTTGTTTTGCCAAGTTTTTGTATCCTTTCCCCCTTTGGGGAGTATTATAGAATCAATAAGGTTGGAAAAGACCTCAAAGATCAAGTCCAACCTGTTACTCAAGACCTCATGACTACTAAACCATGGCACCAAGTGCCATGTCCAATTCCCTTTTGAACACCTCCAAGGACTGTGACTCCACCACCTCCCTGGGCAGCACATTCCAATGGCTAACCACTCTCTCAGTGAAGAACTATCTCCTCATCTCAAGTCTAAACTTCTCCTGGCACAGTTTGAGACTGTGTCCTCTTGTTCTGGTGTTGGTTTCCTTGGAGAACAGACCAACCCCCACCTGGCTACAACATCCCTTCAGGTAGTTGTAGACAGTAATAAGGACTGCTCTGAGCCTCCTCTTCTCCAGGCTAAACAATCCCAGCTCCCTTGGTGCATTGTTTCATTTCACTCCTAACAGGGAGCAGTTTATCTATGAATGTCAGGAAACATGGACAGGATCATAATCAGAAGAGCAAGAGGTTTAATCTTGAGCGCTGCTTACAAAAAAATTGATGGTGTATTCCCTTTACTACCTATTCTAATAATTCTTTATTTTTTTGAAGGTTTCCACCCTGGGACTGTCTTCTAGGGCAAATTATCACCAATGGAAGTAAAATTTCTTCTTCCACAGTTCTGGGTAAGCTCATCTTCCATATTATAGTCTGTTTGTTCCCTTGTAAATACACTTGTCACCAAAGAACTCCTCACAACTGCGTAAACAATGAAGTTAGAGGTAACTCTTTTACTGAGGGGAATTACTGAATAAAAAAGACCTTTACTTTGTTTTTGGCTTCTGTCTGGTAGGTAGAGTGCATATTGATAGTATAAAGATCTAAACCAATGTATTGTTTATCTAAACAAAATCCAGGGTTGAGATAATATGCCCATATTTGAGAGCAGCCTTTTATGCTTGGAAAGGTAGAACCTTATTGGCTGGGAGATGACTATGATGTGGATCCTGGTTATGTTGTGTTGTAGTGTCATGAGGTTGTGTTCGATCATGAGCAATAACGCCTTCTGAAACCTCTGAGATGTCAACAATGATGTTTTACCTGGGAAAAAAGGGCAGCTGTGCTGGCAAGTTATGGAGCAGTATTTGCAACCTGGCTGGCAGTGTTGGCTGTTTAATTGCCCACTAGCTGCAGTCTGTCAATGGTCCCAAAATGGTTCAGGAAAATGAAGATAGTACATAGTTCTCCACAGGGTTGCTGACTGTATGGGGTACTGCCGAAACCTGGAGGGGATGAGGAAGGCCACAGATTGCCTCATTCCAGCCTTACCCTTAAGAAGGCTGGCCATTTGCAGTCTTGGCTTTGGCCCTGTTGGGTCAGACAGACCAAAACAAAACCAAGGTTTGGAAGTTGCTTTTTCTGTGAGGACCAGTTCATGACAGGACAAAGCCTTTTTTTACAATCTTATGCTGTCCCCAGTTTTACAGCAGCCTCTCAGCTGATTTTCCCTGTGCATTAGTAGAGTGTGACAGCCTGCTATGTCTTGCTGGTTGAGTAGCCATGTGGAGGAAAAAGAACTACTGTCCACATACTCCCAGTATATGCATCTCCTGGGGACAGGTCTGATCCTATCCTTCAAGTATTAAAATACAGTGAAGTTCTGATGGCAACCTGGCATAAGTGTTGCTCTTTGGGGAGACTTGGACCTGGTCTGACCAGAAATCAAAGGTCTGGCAAGTACAGCCAGCCCTGGGAGAGGGTCGGGATCCCAACAAAGCCTGGGAAGCATCCAAGAGGTGACATTTGTGTGGTAATCAGGCAGAGGGCAGAAAGCAGATGGGAGCAAAGAGAAAACAAACCCAAATTCATTGTCTGGGATGTTCCAACCCAGATTACAGGGCTGTTACAGACTGTCAGGGTGAGATAGGTGAAGCAGACATTATGGCATGATCCCTGGCTTTCAATGAACTCTTGATATGCGAAGGAGTCCTTGGGATCTGTGCAGTGTGATAGAAACTGTATGGCTGTAGGAGCTTGGAGCGGAATATCCCATCCCTTACACAAGTGAAGAGCTGTTTCTTTGGCCACACTCATGCTCAGTCACAGATTATGTGGTTTTGGCTATGAAATGCATGCTTGAATTGATGTTTACTGTCTTCTGAGTAGCACATGCATCAGGCATCTGACACTAAATGAGGGAAGTCCTGTGTTTATTGGCTGACAGGTGGTGTGTAGTGCTCCAGTGCTCTGTTGCCTGATGTGAAGGAAGGGAATACCTAGTGCAGTGAACGTGTTTGACAACAGTGGTAGGACAGTGCACTGAATAATAAAAGATGTACAGAAGTGCTTTTTATGCAGTTCTCATACAAATTACTTTTCCTTTAAAAGCAGTTGTAGATGTTCCTGTCTTTACTGGGGTTGTAAGTGTCATAACTCAGCTCTATGTGAGCTAAAGCTGTATGACACTCGTGTGTGCAAAGAGTCGCTGTTTGGACCCTCACAAAGAGTGTTCCAGTGTACAGCTCTTTGTCATTAATTGGGCAGGGTCAAAGATTTGGACACTGGATTTGAAACTGCAGAACTGAAAACAGGAGCTCAAGTGAGAAATACAGAGGAAACCTGTTGAGTATTCTTGATTTGTCTGTGTACGCCTGTGGATTTCCCAGTTTGGTTGAGGATTGGTTCTGAGAAACTATATCAATATGGAAAAAAGGAATTGTACAGTGTTTCACTGCTCTGTAGTTGCATCTAAAGGAGATAAGATTTTAAAAAGCAGAGGAAATGATTTCACAGTGGTTTTCTCCAAAAGGTTATGTTAAGGCAGTTCCTTCCATGCAACTGTTTTCCCATTAACAGCTATTGACTACTTGGTTTACTAACGTGTCCTCTTCCTTTCTGAGCTGACATTTTTGAGGCCTGTGAGAAGCACCTTGAAGCTTTTGATTCCTTGTGGTTAAAAGGATTGGAAATCAAAGAATATCAGCTGGAAAAGAGCTCTGAAATAAGAATTTGCTCTGTGCTGAGTGTTAGAGAAGCTCAGCTTCTGAGGGGGAAAATTCTACCAGAAGTAGATGTTCAATACAGCAGGAAACATAAGAGGCTATTTTGCAATTTGAGCACTTGCTCTCCAAACCTGAGAATATAGTTTCTTGGTCCATTCCAGAGTTGTCTACAACTCCATTTCAAATCCCTGTGTTCTGTTTCAAATAGACAGGAGCAAATTACATGTTTGGTGGAGATAATGTAGCATTTACCTCTCTTGTACTGATCGTAGAGCACTGGATGGGAAGATGAGTATATGAGAGCATAGCCCTGTGTAAGACATTCCTGTGAAGCTACTGTCAGTCTCAGCTGTACCTGATGGGAGGCTTTCTCACAGGTCACAGAAATACTCTTCTGATAGCACATACTGTAAAACCATTTCCTAAGGAATAGAATAAACCAGGTTGGAAGAGACCTACAAGATCATCCCGTCCAACCTATCATCCAACACCACCTAATCAACTAAACCACGCAACCAAGCACCCTGTCAAGTCTCCTCCTGAAACACCTCCAGTGATGGTGATTCCACCACCTCCCTGGGCAGCCCATTCCAGCAGGCAATCACTCTCTCTGTGTAAAACTTCCTCCTGACCTCTAGCCTGAACCTCCCCTGGTACAGCCTGAGACTGTGTCCTCTTGTTCTGGTGCTGGCTGCCTGGGAGAAGAGACCAACCTCTGCCGGTCTACAACCCCCCTTCAGGTAGTTGTAGATGGCAATAAGGTCACCCCTGAGTCTCCTCCAGGCTAAGCAGCCCCAGCTCCCTCAGGGCCCCTCATAGGGATTGTGTTCCAAGCCCCTCACCAACTTTGTTGCCCTTCTCTGGACACGCTCCAGCAAGTCAACATCCTTCCTAAACTGAGGGGTGGTCTGCATGGGAAGTTGTGTATTAAGAGCATGATACAATACCTCTGCATTTATGCAAGAAGATAATGAGGTACTTCAAAGAGGGATAGATTTTTGCTGCTTTCAGCTAAAAATCAAAAATTCAGGGAAGCAACTTGATAATATTTTAAATTGTCCAGTAATTTAAAACTGGATTACAGTTCAAATCCCATAGAAATACTCGAGACACTTTATGCTGTATCAGATGGATTAAGCATGATTCAGTTACTTCATTAAACTCCAGAGGGATTAATAATGTCTGGATCATTGTTTCCTAGGTGTATGAATTTAAAGACCAGAGGGACCTGCTCAGTGCAGGTCAGAGAAATGCAGGATATATCAGTAGTAGTCCTATAATACTTTCTTCTTGTAGCATATCTTACTGAGAGACACCAAGGTCTTGATTTTATCAAAGACTACCAGTAGTAGTGAGTCTACCATTTCACAGGTAAATTGTTTCAGTAAATGAGTCCTGCCTTTTGAGGTAGTCTGAAGCTCTTTCAAATGCTGTACATCCTTTTTCTTCCCTGCTGGACTGACAAGGAATTTATCTGAATGCTGACTCCCCGTTTAGTTGGCCACTTCCAAAATTAATTTACTATGAGCAATGTTGATGTAGTATGGAGAATCTTTTCATTCAGGATTTTATGTATAGTATGGCTTTAAATTGCTGCATAGTGTGACATTAGGACGAGAAATATGTCCTGTCAGCACACTCCCATTATCAAATGGTGATGTAACTGCATATAAATGATCAGATTTACATGACCAGGCCTATTTTCCATACAGTTGTGTTGATTGGTGTTAATTATGCTTCTGTTTTTCAATGCCTTATTGATTGTGTCCCACAATAACCTTTCCCTGCTGTTGCTTACTACTGATGTCAAACTGTTTGATAGGTTATCTCACTTAACCTTTTTAAATACTGCTGTGATATTAACTCTTTCCAGTCACCAGGAACTTACAGCCTTTCTGTGTTTAAGGGTAACTGAACCAAAAGGTGAAAAGTTACTGGTTCATCTGCTTTCTACTATAGAATGCAGGGTTTTAACTGAGAAGCTATGTAAAACCCTATCCAGTTACTGATGGCATGGTAGGTATGCCATTATCACTGTAAGATGTGAAAAGATGCTATCATCATGATCTTTCTGAATGCAGAATAGAAGTGGTTGTCAAATACATTTGCCTATTTCTGAGTTGTTTGATAATTATTTTTCTGGAAGTTACTGAAGTCATTGGGTGGCTCTCACTCATTCTTGTTCCATTTAGGGAGGATCTTATTGTTGTAAACATCACTATAGGTTTTTTTAACGTCTTTTTTATTCCAGAATTTGTTTGCATTTCTGCAATGTTAATTTGTATTCATTCCTATCACTGTCTCTTCCCCCCATCTGTTATGTACCGTGGGTTTGTTTTGCAGGTTTCTCTGTTGCTGTCATTCTTCTTAGCCAGGATTCTTGAACCAAAAATGTTTTCTTTCTTGAATGTAGCACAGTGGGTTTTCTCTCTTCTTGGCACGTAATAAAGCGTCTCTTAGCAGATCCTTTTTGTATTTTCGTGTGACTGTTTTTCCCTGCTCATGATTGTTTTTTTGTTTGAGAAATCCTTTTTAAACATGTCCAAACAAGTAAAATAGATATTGGTGAAGATTATTGTATTTGCAAAACAAATTAGAACACTGCCCTTTGCCTGTAGTGAATCATAATTTTCTAGTTTAAATGGTTCACCTGTATCCAGTAGGAATCTGATATAACATTAGCTAGAGTTGACTTTGCTACTCTTGTACCTTCTGTTCATGGCTCAATACAGATTTTCCAGAAGTCTTACTAGCAAAGTGGTTCTTCCAGAACAGGTTCTCTGCTAGAATAAAAGCCAATGTGACAGTATTTTTCATGACTTCAAGTGTATATGTTTGAGGAGTGCTTCATTCTGTTTCCTTACTTCATTTGATGGATTTCTAGCAGCCCTTGGCCTCAGCTTGTCATTTGCCAGTGCTTCAGATTCTGCTCTTCTCTTCGCACATGCAGAGTCCCATGGCTTTATCTTCTGCCCATCCTGTTTCTCTAAGTACAAGGCTTTTAAATATTGGTTCTTATGTGTTTTATCTCTGTACCTTCTTAACCTTTAATAGCATTGAGCTTCCTTTTGAAAATAGCAATTCTAATTTCTATTGAAATGGAGCCCAGTTGTTGTTGTAAGCAAGCTTTCAGGGGAACAAATTGTTTGCCCTTTAAAAGAAAAAGCTATTCAGATATTATCACTGTGATGCAAACATTGCTTTCTGTTTCTAGCTCTGCAATACACAAATCACAAGTGTTTTTGACAATTTGTATTGACATGGAGAGGCTTTTGTTTGTTGGTCAGACCTCTACAGTAGGCAGCTCCTGGTCCGTGTGGCCTTTTGCAAGCGCTGTGGCTGCCAGGCTGCTGCACAGGCAGGATAACATTTTGAGATGGAATTCATACTGCAGTTAGTTTTGGTGCTGGCTCTGGAGAGCATGAGGCAGAGGGAAAGGACAGTAGCTGAGGTCAAAAGGTGATGTACTTTGTCCTCTTATACTTTGTGAAAATCTTAGAAGTATAGTCTTAAATGAGATAACCAGGTAAACTTTTATTAGTGAAAACAGCATGCACTTGGAAATTAACTTCTTGTGATTTGAAGCAAGTGACTTGTCAACCTGTGGTTTTGCTGCTACCAGAACTGACTTGTGCATCCAGCCTTGATGAGGGTTTGTAAGGACTTGTGTGGGCAGAAGATGATTCACATGAGGTGGTCACATTCCAATGCCTGAGTGTCCCAGTTGGAGATCCACACCTTTCAGAATTATACTGTGCTGGGTTTGTGGTTGGACTCAGTCTTAAAGATCTTTTCTAACCTAAATGATTCTATAACTCTAAATTACTGATTTCCTTATAAGCACAGTATTACTGAATTGTTCCTAAGGAGCAGTATCCTAGCTGGGACTGAGTCCACAGAGCAGGAATTTGTTTGTAAAAGCTTTGGGACAAGAACAGTTTTTGTTCAGTGTTGTGTAGCTTAGTATGAGGGATGCTACTCTATCATCCTTTCAGTACAAAGGTGTGGTGGGTGGAAAATTCCCACCCAACATTAAATTTGCCAGACTGGCTCAGCCGGAAGCAAATGAAAGCTGTATTTACAAGCAAAACTACAATCTACAGAGGAATACAATTAATATGTACAAAATATGCAGTATTTACAGTATTGACAGGTATTTACAATTAATAAACTGCAGAAGGAATCCTCTGGTCAAAGACCAGGGGAAGCTAATAGCTTCTCCCTGCCCTTCTTTACCCTCAGACACAAAAGGGACAACAGAAGGGAGCAGAGAGATGTTAGACTTAGGCAAAACAATGCAACCAAGGTCAAGCAGAAGCCAGTTAGTATCAGGAGTGAAGAAGCAAGAGAAGAGTGAGGAATTGTTTTGCAAACTGAATCTTATGGTAGGTAACTCTCCAGTGGGATTGTTTAGAACTGTTGTCATTTTTCTTTTTACACCCAATAGTGATTTATTTATATATTACTACTTTCTGTTCAAGATCTGTGAAAATTATTTAAAGGCTATAGCCTAAAACTACCACAAAAAGATTAGCCAAATAAAATGAAGGATATAAAAAAGGGCTAAGAAATGACAGAATAGAAACAACTTCATAAGCTCCCAGTTTAGCCTGCTTAAAGTTACTTGCAAAGAATCTTCTGATATGTTAATTATATTATTCATAGTGTTTTCCTGAATTTTAAAACAAAGTGTGACCTTGATTTCAAAGTAAAAGTGCATAAAAGCATGCTGTGCTTATTTTTCATAATTAATCATGTATGAGCCAATTTTACAGCAAAGCAGATAAATGAGATGTCAGAATATTTGTTTGTAAATACTTTGCTACAAGATGTTAGTGCAGTTTGGGTTTTAGCCCTAATAGAATCCGGTATTTGTTTTGGTTTTGCTGCAGGATAAAAGCACAGTGTGCAATACATACTGCAGTTAAGCTCTGAATGGATACATTATAAGAAGAATATACATTTTCTTGGTGTTGTATGTTTTAGTGCTCATACTACAATGAGTAAAAATATTTTCCCCTGTAATGGACTAGAGGAGTGATTCTTGTCCCCAGCATCCCTATCAATCACATGTGCAGGTCAGGTTGCATGAGACAGTGGCCTGGGCTGCTGTGAGGCAAATATTGAAAGGCTTGTTCAAGGGAGGCTGCTGCTCAAACCAGTAAATGCCAGTGACCTCTCCTCTGAATGTCAAGGGGGATCCTGAGGCTTCCTTGGAGGCTGAAGCCAGTGCTTTTCTAGACATGAATCAAAGATGGGCTTTTCCTCCATTAAGAATAGAAGACAAGCTTATACACCTGTTTGCAGCTCATTATGCATTGATAACCCTTGTATGGCATGGCAATTGACCATGGTGTGATACAATAGAATCATAGAATGGTTCAGGTGAGAAGGGACCTCCAAAGATCATCCAGTCTGACCTCCCCACTGTCAGCAGGGACATCCCCTACTAGATCAGGCTGCCCAGGGCCTCATTGAGCCTCACCTTGAATATCTTCAGGGAAGGGGCCTCAACCACCTCCTTGGGCAACCTGTTCTGGTGCTCCACCACCCTCATAGTAAAGAACTTCCTGATAGCCAATCCAAATCTGCCACTCTAGTTTGAAGCCATTGCTCCTTGTCCTGTCACTACAGGCTTTTGTAAACAGCCTCTCATCACCCTTCCTCTAGCCCCCTTCAGGTACTGGAAGGCTGCTATCAGGTCTCCTGGGAGCTGCCTCTTCTCCAGGCTGAACAGCCCCAGCTCCCACCTGTCCTCATAGCAGAGATGGGGCAACAAAGTTGGTGAGGGGCTTGGAACACAAGCCCTATGAAGAGAAGCTGAGGGAGCTGGGGTTGCTTAGCCTGGAGAAGAGGAGA
Organism: Melanerpes formicivorus; assembly: GCF_026170545.1. Classification (NCBI taxonomy): domain Eukaryota; kingdom Metazoa; phylum Chordata; class Aves; order Piciformes; family Picidae; genus Melanerpes; species Melanerpes formicivorus. The sequence continues at coordinate 53,081,702 of NW_027142353.1, read as the reverse complement.
CTCAGGGGTGACCTTATTGCTCTCTACAACTACCTGAAGGGGAGTTGTCGACAGGCAGAGGTTGGTCTCTTCTCCCAGGCAGCCAGTACCAGAAAAGAGGACACAGTCTCAGGCTGTGCCAGGGGAGGTTCAGGCTGGAGGTCAGGAGGAAGTTGTACACAGAGAGAGTGATTGCCCATTGGAATGGGCTGCCCGGGGAGGTGGTGGAGTTGCCATCGCTGGAGGTGTTTCAGGAGGAGACTTGACAGGGTGCTTGGTTGCATGGTTTAGTTGGTTAGGTGGTGTTGGATGATAGGTTGGACACAATGATCTTGAAGGTCTCTTCCAACCTGGTTTATTCTATTCTATCCTCATGGTCCTGCTCTGGACCCTTGCCAGGGCCAGGCTTGAGGCCAGTGCAGCCTCCTATCCTCATCACAGGGAGGGGTGAGCTGGAGTGCTGTGTCAAACTGTAAGGCCATTCCAGAGTGACTGGCTGGAGACACAGGATCCTTTACACGGTACCCACACAGGCAGTGTAATAGTGTGGGGATGCTGTGAGGTGAGCTCAGAGGTGCAGAAGAGCCACTGCCAGCAGGGATGGTTTTAGATCTCCAGTAGACCTTGGGTTTCCATTCTCTCAGGGCAGCCAGAAAGCCACACTGGAGCAGTGTGTGAAGCCATTTGACTAAGAACACACACTCGTGAATGTCAAATGAGTAATTTTGCATAATGAGTTAATAGCTGATAATAGGTGTATTAGAAATGCTTTTTAAATAGGACTCACTGAGTTCTACTGTAGTGTCACAAGGTCCACTTTCTGCCCACTTTAGTTGTCTCTACCTCTAAGAAGTCCTGCCACTTTAGATCTGTTACATAGGCAGTGCAATAGGTTTTGGCATTAGCATTCAGTGCTAGTATTAGTAGGAGTCTTACAGCCCTTCCTCCTGAGTTGCCAAGTTGGTAGAGGATATAGCTGTGATGAGAGGAAACAATTTAAACTTTCTCATTGAACCAGTTTTGAGAAGAGTTTTTTCTCTCAAATGCAGTGTTTCACATTGAAGCAGTGTGATTAAAAGCCTATGGGGGAATCAAGCATGGGGATGGTTTTAAGGAAGATCAAGGGACTGTGTGCAATTTTTTCTTCAAATGATAATTAAAGAAACAGCATCCTCATTAGCATAATGCAGTCAATGATAAAAAGAATTGGACAGATGCCTAATCTTGAAATGCTTCTTAATTTACAAGTACATATTTTAATAAGAAAGCAGTTGAGGTCTGTTCCTTCTAGCTGCCTGTCTGAATCATCAGAACCACTGCTTATGTAAGTTACTGTCTCAGAAAGGAAAAATACACAAACAAGTAGTGATCCACTTCAGGACACTGTCCATACAATGTCTGTGGCACATATATAGGTATTAGAGCATCCAAAATACTTCTGGTCTTCTGAGACTGGATGCCTACCAGACAAAATTACACATTTGAGCAGAGATTCTCACTTGGGCAATATGTGGCCCCAGAGGAGTCCAGAAGCAGCTACCACAAAAATTAAATACTCATTTTCTGTTGATCCTTGACTCTGCTTATCTAGAAGGTGACCCAGTACTGGGTGTTTTGTGATTGCATGAGAAGCTACAGAGAAATGTATTCAAGAGTCCTATCAAGTTTAGGTTTTGCGAATTTGTGAATTCTTACTAAGGACAAAATTTTGCTTTCTGGTTTTAATGAAATTGTGACTCAGACGTGGCAAGGAGAAATAGATGACATACACACTGGTGCCTCTCTGACTTACCTGTATTCTGTTGTGGTCCAGTATAAGATGCAATGGTGCAGTTTCTGTGTTTCCCTTTAAATATTCTGGTTCTCTTCTTATATCATCACATCCACAGATTCCCAAAGGGTTTTGAAGTGAACCAAAATTTAGTGAAGCTTGAGTTACATTGCCACCTGCAGATGTGAGGAGGCTCATTAGGCTGTGCCTGCAGTATTGAACAAGACATGAGTATGTGGCAGGGAGTGAGCTGCCTGTACTGCTCAGTCCACTTTGCTCTGTGCTGGGAGCTGTTTTGCTCTATCCAGCACTCAGCTGGAGGTCTCTTCTGGGAGTCATAGAGTGCCCTGTACAATATAACTATTGTGGTGTGCAGGTTTTTTCATTCAAAACTTGTGAAATATGGTGAGCATCGAGTACTTTTTAGAGTGTGAAACTGACAGTATGTGCTGGGGGGCAGAGAAGGTCAGCAAGAACAGGTATTGGGAGTGATAAAAATCATTGAGCTAGTGATGAGAAAATGTGGTGTTGGGTGTGTAGGAGCCAGGTCTGATTTGGTCTTGCCTATGCTGCTACAGAATGCTCCCTGGTTAAATGGTCCTTTGGAGCACACTAGGGTATTACTAGACTGTTTTAAAGAAAGGCTTATCTTAATTAAATGACAGTCCTTTCTTTGTCTAGTAGTGCTAGCATGTGCATCTCCAGAAGACTGGAGTGAGAATTACACTTTTAATAAGAGGAGAAAGCTTGGATTCCTCAGTTGGAGCTGACTTTTGAATTATTCTACTTAAAACCCCAGTGCAAGATAGAGACTGGATGCACATGGACACAGCTTCTCTAGCTGGAATGAAACATCCTTTTCCCAAATCCCAAAGCTTCTCCTTAGAGAGCTAGTAACCACCAGCTTGTGAAGAGGTAGTGGCAGCCAGAGATTCAAGAGAGAGGCTGGAGTAGGCAGTCTCTACCAAAGCAGTATCCTGCCTCTTTGAAGCTTACATGTTGGTAAGAAAAAAACCTCTGGTTGAGTAAGTTAATGAGGAAACTCCAGAAAGTTCAGAAGACTTTTCAGCCCCCTGCTATTACTGGTGATAGTGCTAACTCTGTTGTAGTCTGGGTTTGTGTTTGGCATCAAGACTGTTAAGAAACAAGGCGGATGATTTAATGTTTTAGAGTAGATATTAACACTGCTCAGAAGATATGGCAGGCAAGTTATTCTGTTTCTGTCTTAACCTCCAAAGCAATTTGGAGTCAAAGACATGCCTGTTTGATTCTTTTTTTCCTAGTGTCTTTGCACATCAAGCTGAACCTGATCCCTTTATATCCTGCTAGTCTTTCATATATACTGAAGTACTAACTGTGGAACTGGAGAGTTCTGATACATAAAAGGCAACACTATTGATCTTGCTGATACAAGTTCAAAGCCTCATATGACAGTTCTGGAGAATGAATAAGTTGAGTGATAGGTGCTAGGATGTGCATTTTTGAGGCCATGCTGTATCCTGCTCAGATCTGTAATTGCTGCTGTTGAGTCTACTAACTCTAAGGCATGAGCACCCTTACTGTTATCTGGTCTGAATGCTGGCACCACTTCAGCTATTAAAAAATCAACACTGCAGTCTGTAGGACTCTGCAGACATTCTGATGTCTGCATGCATCTCTCTACTCACTGTGTATGCACCTGCTTAGTTGGGCACATATTATGGAACTGGAGGGTGACCATTCCTTGTCTAGCTCAAGGACTTTGGGATACACCGGGGTCCGTTATTGGCATTGCATGTGGGATTCTAGTGGATGAGAAAGGTGGGGACAGGGCAGTGTGGAAGTGTGGTGCTCTGCTGGAGTTGGGATTTAGTGGGAGTGCTCTTCTGAGCCTGGGGATTCAGTTCTTCCCCAAACTATACATTTTCATAGTCTGTGTTCATGGAGGGCTTGCTATGGCTTCTGCATCTACTAGGACAAAGTTTGAAACAGTCTTTCTCTCTTTTTTTTTTTTCCTAGTAGAATTTGATGATGATTATCAATCTCACTAATTTGTCTTGTGGGTCTCCTGATATTTCATAATTTTCTTAATGCCTCATTTGCATACACATTATTTATATAAATGTGTTTAAGCTGCTTCTTGTTCCTACAGTCTGAGGGGGAAACCCAAGAAAAATAAAGCAACTGCCCTCAAAGGCTGACCAAACAATTGACAAATGTATTATAACTTGTTTTTAATGATTAGGGCTTAGAAGAATTACTCAAATTTGTAATTGCAGGGCTTTTCAATATTAAATTTGTTTTACTCATTCATTTTAATGACTCTTACAGGTACATCGATGCATGCTGGTATACTTCTACTGGAAGCAAATAAGATTGTAGTCTAGCATTTTAATTTTTCTAGCATTCATGTAACTCCTGTCAGATCTCATCTAGTTACATCTGAGCTGCTGTAACAGATTTTTCTGTGCTCCTCTGTTGAGATCTATCCTTACTGTAGCCAGGAAGTTTCTCAGAAACCTCAGCAATGAGGTGTCCTTTCCCTTTCAAAGGTTTTAATTTTTCTGCAATTACACCTTCTTTCTCCCCCTCAGTTTACCTCTAAATACTGGAATACAACCTTCTGTGTGAATTTTGACTTTCTGAAAAAGAGAAACATACCAGAACTTCATTATAATCTTTTTGTATACCCAAATGTAGAATCATAGAATCAATAAGGTTGGAAAAGACCTCAAAGATCATCAAGTCCAACCTGTCAACCAAGACCTCATGACTACTAAACCATGGCACCAAGTGCCACATTCAATCCCCTCTTGAGCACCTCTATCACTGAATATGAACAGTTATCAAGTGCCTCTAAAGGAGAGATTCAGGCTGCTGCTTGCTTAAGTGAATTTAACTCTGAAGGCAGGGGAGGTACTTGTAGACATAATAAATCATTAAAAAATAAAAATGTAGGAAACTTGGAGGCTCTTCTCTAGTTTCTGATTTGCAAGAGCCCCTGATGCTTCTTAAAAATTGCTTCCTGTAAATTTCAGGAATTTTAGTTTGACTTCTGACTCCAAAGGGACAGTATTCTAATGTATGCCTTGCATGCTGGGTCCATCAAAACTAGAAGAAAAGTAAACAGTTGTTCCTCTTCTGAATATCACAGTATTACTTAGGTTGGAAAGGATCTCGAGGATCATCGAGTCCAACCTATCAACACAGACCCCATGACTAGACCGTGGCACCAAGTGCCACGTCCAATCTCCTCTTGAACACCTCCAGGGTCGATGACTCAACCACCTCCCTGGGCAGCCCGTTCCAATGATGAACGACTCGCTCGGTGAAGAACTTCCTCCTCACCTCGAGTCTAAACCTCCCCTGGTGCAGCTTGAGACTGTGTCCTCTTGTTCTGGGTCAAGAGTATATCAAAGGCCTTTTTTAAGAAGTAAAGAAAAAATAAAATCATTCCTCTAAACCATCTTGAAGAATGTATTTGTTAGATGTTTGTCACTTAAGGATTTTCTCAACTAAGGGATCCTGAGTATAGGTGCATAGCTGGCTTTAAAATGTGTATTTTTTCCCCTCTGTTTACACTCATAATTGTAATAAATATGAAATATATTTAGGGGTCTCTGCTACTTCTAGATTAGAATATATGGAATTGTGAAGATGCCACAGTTCTGAGAGAAACCTGCATTATTCTATGTTGTGGTGTGAATGCACATTCCACTCTTACTAAATTTCAAAGACTACACTGCTAAAATTTAGTGGGCAATTGATCTGGTGTCTGCTAATTTAATGTCTGTGTAATACTGTGATACGATACAAATTAGAACTCTGGGGACTACTGATAATGTTCAGCAAAGATGAAACTTTGAAGGATGTGAAAGGGATTTCTTTGCTTATACTGCAAGTAGTGATGGAGAGGTAGAAGAAAGTTTGGGGTAGTAAAGGAGCTTGAACTCTTTTCCTTTATCAACCTTGACCCCAAGTGTGAAGAATTTCTTTGCACCCAAAAATTTCCTTGTGTCATACAAGTGATTGAGAGTAAACTTGCTGCCGTGACTGAAAATGGTTGTTGACTGACAGAACCTTCTGTACCCCAAAAATCATCTACCAGGTTTTTCTTTTACAACTCTCCCTCCTGATCTTCCTAAGCTTACTCATTCCCTTACCCTCTCCTATAAATTCCTGGCCTCCTCAGTTAATTCATCCTTACCCTTCTCAGTTAATTTACTATCAGTAAAAACTTTAGAATAAACCTTTATTAGAATAAACCAAACCAGGTTGGAAGAGACCTTCAAGATCATCGTGTCCAACCCATCAACCAATCCAACCCACCCAAACAGCTAACCCATGGCACCAAGCACCCCATCAAGTCTCCTTCTGAACACCTTCAACGACGGCGACTCCACCACCTCCCTGGGCAACCCATTCCATAGCGCAATCACTCTTTCTGTATAGAACTTCTTCCTAGAACTTCTTTCTTCATGTCATATTTTTCCCTCACCTTCCTTTAGGTGGGTTGAACATGAGGGTGAGGGTTAGGAAATGTCTTGCCAAAAGGCTTAAATCCTAATTAGACAACAGGACACAAACCCTACAGATTCATATTGAGATGCTTTGAAAATGTTTTGATTCAGTTGGGAGAAAACTTTGATGGTCCTCTGACTTGAAGTTATTAGGTGGTGTCAGAGCTGCAAATTTGGATACAGGCAAGAGGGAGAGGGAAAGGTTAACTGTTGGTAAAGAAGAAAGGAAGCAGCCTGCTGGTGGTTTGCCATTTTGGGGACACTTTTGGTTGCTGATTGTTTTATTTTACCACTATTGATGAATGTCTTTGTATCTGATGTGCCTTATCTGTGACATTTTCTTCCTCAACTTTTTCTAGCATTTTCATTGAACAAATTAAACATTCTTGTATTCACATTCCTGTTCTTGACATTTCACTTAATATGAAAAGCTTTTTATTTGGAAACCTGGTCATGTTGTTGTCTAGCCCTGGCTTATAAATCCATCTTCTCCTCTCCATCCTGGGACAGGGGCTTTATTTCTGTCTGGGACTGACCTGCTTTTACCATCTTTCACAGCTGCAGTTACTACTGCTAGGTCAGCTCTTGCCAAGACTACCTTTTTAATCCTGACCTGCCTGATCTCCTGGGAAGCCATTCTGCAGCTTAGCTGTGTCAGGTTCTTCTCTGTGAATGGCTCATCAGTGTTCCAGGCATGTAGCTAAAATAGATATTCTTCTCCTTTTTCTCTGCACATTTTTTACGTGCAGAGGGCACAGATGACTATTTGCTGTCCACTTCCCCAGCAGGGAGTTGCCTGCACATCGTCCTACTTCACAACTTGCAACTTTTCCTGTAGTGTCCCTTAGATATTTAGTGTCCCACTTCTGATGCAACTGCTTCCCTGTCACATCGCTGTACACCACTCACCTGGCTGATCTTTCCTGCTGCACCACTACCTGTGCATGCCTCTGCTGCCTCTGTTCCATGGCCAGGAAAATACGTGCTTATCCTCAGCCATGAACTCCCTTCGCATTTTCACCTGATCCTTGGGCAGTTTGATTCTTCACTAATCAATCACTTCTCTGTTCTTCTCACAGCATTGTTTGTTACACTTGACTGTGTTTATCTCCAGAGATTGTCAACTCATCAAAAGAGTGAGGATGCTGGTAATTTTTTTGTGTGTGTAGTAAGTATTGTGATTTATCAGTAATGATAGGTCAGTTCTAATATTGTGGTGCGCTTTTTTTCCCTAAGTCTGCAGGAAATCACTAGCAAGAAAGTTGAAGAAACTCAGTTTTCTGCCCTTTAACACAGTCTTTGCCTGGCAATAACTATTCTTCAAAAAACCCCCAACAGCTTAAGTAGACAGTGGACTTTTGTACTTTTGTAATTAAGTATAGAATAGAATTAATGAGGTTGGAAAAGACCTTTAAGACTGAATCCAACCTATCTAATCAACTAAACCATGGCACCAAGCACCCTATCCAGTCTCTTCCTAAACCCCTTCAGGGATGGTGACTCCACCACCTCCCTGGGCAGCCCATTCCAATGGCTAACCTCTCTCTCTGTGAAGAACTTTCTCCTCCCCTCAAGCCTAACCTTCCCCTGGCACAGTTTGAGACTGTTGTCTTGTGCTGGTGTTGATTGCCTGGGAGAAGAGACCAACCTCCACCTGGCTACAACCTCCCTTCAGGCAGTTGTAGACAGCAATAAGGGCACAACCATTGGTTTTGAATAAGCAAGAAAGTTACTCGGGGCTCGACTGTATTCACTCACTTTGTACTGAGGCAGCTCCAGCAGCCGTCACAATGTTATACATGAGTTATACAGTGTTCAGCTATGGACACTTGATTTACTGGTACAAGGTCTTTTAGTTGATGCTTTGAAATGATCTGTTTTAATGTGTGCTGGCAGAAGAGGGGTTTTTAAATGGAAATATAATGATCCATAATGATATTCATCTTTGAGAAGTTGGGCTTGTCAAGACTCATTTGCTTCACTAGCTGTTTGGAAGAATCTGGCCACACTGAGGGTTCTGTCTTTTATGACTTGGTTGTTGGACACCCTGCCACTGCTAGCCTTTTCCTTTAAATTCTCTGGAAGGTGTTGACATGGGTATCATGTCTGCTTCAGATAATCCTATCTTCATCAGTGAGAACAGAAATGTTTCTCAGGCCTGTAAGTCACTGCCTCAGAGACCCTTTTTTCCCCTTTTGCTTTCTTTTCCTGGCTTCAAAAGGCAGAGTAAATTGATTGGGAATTCAGTTTTCACATATTTACAAGTTCCATTAAAATTTAATTTCAGTGCATTAAGACCATTGGGTCTTCATTGATTTATTGTATTGAGAATACAATCTGTACCCTCAGGGCTATAAAACCCTCAAGGTTGTATTTTTGTAATGCACCAAAATTTATTACCTTTTGGTAAATGTTGTTAAAGGAATTTGGATTTTGCCTTTAAGTTGCTAGGTTGTAGTGCTGCAAACTGCATTGAAACAGTGCTGTTCCTGTAACAGCTGGCTTATGAGTGGAGGCTTTTTTAGCTGCTGGAGTTACAAAACCTGCCATTGCCACTTGATCCAAAGGAAAAATCAATTGCACTAATTCTGGAGAAAATGGAGCTGTAAATCATTGGCAGGAAAAGGTCCTGAAGAGAAGTCTGCAGAATATAGTGGAACAGACATGGAATCCAGTATTTTAAGTGTGAAGTTCTCTTGAACTTGGAGATGTCCTTTGCAGCCATATTTTATGCTTTTCAAGGACATTACAAGGAGGATCCATTTCTGAGCACCTCCTGAAGTACTCTTGAGTCATCCTTCTGAACTTTAATGTAAGAGTGACTACACCTGCATGAGAGGACAGATTAAGGCAGAGGTTTCTCTTTGCCTTGAACTGCCTAAAACTGTAAATAGCTGCTCTTCACTAGAGGAGATGATTGGTCTCCCTTCCTAGTGCAAAGGTCTGGCCTTGCTACATAATCTGCAAGCCCTTTTCCAGGCACCATTTCCTCTATCAAGCCTCATAGTCAATAATGGAATGGCCCTTCTTCCTTTTGTAAGAGCAATTAAGTGTATGCACTTCATCAAAATAAGGTGGAAGAATTTATGCAACCTTATGTTGTTGCTGTAGTAAAAGCCTTATGAAATAACTTTTTCAAGGTCAGAAAAGGTTTTTTTTCCTGCTGAGAAGTCAGCTTCACACAGATCTCTCAGCCATCTCTGCTGCTTATGAATTTTTACACTCAATATGTAATTGTATTTGATATCAGTGGTAGGTGTATACTGTGGCCCTTCTTGTAGTCAGGATATTCCGCTAGCGTAGTAACTAACACCTTGCTTCCCAACTACATGAGTTCTTATTTATGCAGCTTCAACTCTTTATTCATTCTTCTAACTGATCATTTGGCAGACTGGCTGCTAGCATGGTCAGGCTCTGTGGGCTGCAGGAGGATGCTCTGAATGACACACATCATTACACAGGCTCTGCCCCTGGCTGCTGGGAATTGTGTAGAAATAACATGAAAAAATATTTAGCTCACTAAGGGTGAAAAACACAGAACTGAAGCACTTGGCACTGGTTAACTATCAGTGTCAGTGTCTTTGGGCATGATGTTAAACCACAGTAGGCGTAGTGAGCGAGTAAAAAGAATCTATTAGTAAAGCTGCAGGTCCATCGTAGCCAATTTAATCCAGCTGTGCAAGAGAATGCTTGGCAGTTTTATCTGTTAGGATGGTACTTGTCACTTGTTTTCATACATAATTTAATTAAACAATCAGTACAGTATGATCACAAGCATGTTTTAATGTTAAGTGGAAATACAGAAGGGAAGGCATAAAGCTGAGGTTAGAGAAAACAGACTAAGGAGAATCCTTAGGTGAGAAGACTGGGTGAGGACTAAGGGATGGGCAGGCAAGACTTGAATGCATGCTGAAGAAATTAAGTCCATGAACCTAAGAAAAGCTTTCAAAGAGGAAGATGAAATTGCCTGCAGTACATTAGAAACAGATACGCTCAATACAGACTTTCTCAATGGTGTATGTTATAGAGTCAGAGGAGAGCTGGAAGGCATCTTGAGACATCATCTTTTATTCTTCTCTTCCCCAGGGCAGGACTGTCAACTTTAAAATGTTGCTGACCCATTTTCACGTGTGCTGAAGAGAACGCATAGCGCTCATTAATTGCACGGGTACTCTTTTAGACTGCCTCTGCTCAGGCGTCTGGAAATATTTAATTGATGCCAAGCATGACTAGAGGTTGAATCCAGGTACTAGAATTGTCCCCTCAATACAAGTAACTTGGTAAGTAGCCATGTGTGTACATCAGATGCCAAAATTAGAATGGGCAAAGCAGCTCTTCAGGAGAAAAATCAATCTGTGCTGCTGGGAATAATTTAATCTTCCACAGCAATATAAATGAACTGAAGTTGTTTTTGTTGAACATTGTGGTTTTCAGCATCCACAGAATTGGCAATGGAAGGTAGCTAGAGAGAAATACATTAATTAGAGCTGCTCTCCTGATGTTTGGAAGCTTTGGTTCTTGACAGAGAAATGATACTAGAGTGATTTGTGACCTTTTGCCGGGTCAATGGATGTGGCTAAGCTTCTGTTTCTCTAGTTGCCCCATGTTTGAGTTATTGATCCTTAAAGCTAGAGCTAGAACAAAGTCTTATGCTTGTAAATATAAGAGTTAAAGAAGATAGGTCATGCATATAACTATTTTTTTAGGACATACTTAAAAGGGTATAAAGTAAAACTTCAAACACAAGCGCTCATTCAATCTCTAATGGCTTGATCTGAGATCATAGAATCATAAGCAAGGGGGTGTTTATTCCCTGTATAGTCTTTGCATTATTTGTACCTTGCCCTCTGGGCTATACTGCTGTTGGAGATCAGATGAGAGGCCAGATGGGTTTCACCTTATTGCTCTCTACAACTACCTGAAAGGAGATTGTAGACAGGTGGGGGTTCTCTTCTCCCAGACAACCAGCAAGAGAACTAGAGGACACAGTCTCAAGCTGTACCAGGGGAAGTTTAAGCTCAGGGTGAGGAGAAAGTTCTTCACAGAAAGAGTAATTGACCAGTGGAATGTGGTGCCCAGGGAGGTGGTGGAGACCCTGTCCCTGGTGGGTGTTCAAAAAAGGCTTGGATGTGGCATTTGAAGCCATGGTTCAGTTGTCATGAGGTGTTAGCTATTGGGTAATAGGTCGGTCTTGATGATGTCTGAGGTCTTTTCCAACCTGGTTGATTCTATGATTTCTGATTCAGGAAGGCAATTGCTGAAAATACCTCAAAAATACCTTAACATTCCTTTATAGAAAGATAATCAAAGCATGGAACACTACAGTGAACATCTGAATACAGTAAATTGCAGCCAGTAAACTAATCCTAGGCAGTTCCCTCAGAAAAGTCTGATGGGAATGTGTATGAAGTAACCAAGGAGCTCTTCTGGACATGACAATGGCTGAAACCCTCTTTTGAGACTGTTTTCCAGCTGGAGGAGGACTTCAGCCTCTAGAACTTCAACATAGCAAATGCTGCAAACACCAAAATCGCTTGGATTAAAAAAACAAACCAAAAAACACCCCCCCCAAACATTCTACAATTGACTACTGCTGAAGTACACCATAGACAGCTGGGATTTCTTTTCCAGATGCTTGTTTTTTTCTGTCGTGGGAATTACATGTATTTGTCAGAGGAAAACTGATTCCTGTGGTGATCTTTGCTCGTTGCATGTGTAGTCTGTGGTTCACAGTGACTGTATTATTTGGATGCTTTCACATTAGACAAAAGATGGTTAAATATGCAAGTCTAAAACTAAAATACAGTCATTTCTAAAGCAAATCAGTGATGTTGTTTTTCCCAGAAACTGGTTAAGAAAACCTAACCTTTAAAATGTCATGTTTTATACTCATAATACAAAGCATTTCAGATTGTTTCTAGTGACATTATCCCTGTTTTTGAGCTGCCTGAGTTCAGAGTATTCCTCTTGAGCATGATTTCATATTTGAATGATTCTTAGCAATATCCTGTTTTGGTTAAAACAGTTTGTATACAAACAAGCTTTGTACATTTTGTTGCTGCAGGCTTGGCTGGTAAGGAGTGATGGTAGCTGTCACTAGTTTATTTCCTAGAGGAAAACTGGGTGTCCTCTTTTGCTGATTTGGTGGTCTTTGTGCAAGGTGGAAGAGCATCATTTATATCAAAACTGTGCTGGTAAATAAGCTGTCTGTGTGGTGTTGTCTACAAGGAGATTCCCAGTTAGTTATCAAGAATTAGTAGCTTTGTTCCTGGTAGAATAAAGAACTTGAGACAGTTTTTTACTTGGGCTGGTGGTAATGGGAAGATCAGATGTCCAAGGCAGGTTTTTAGCTGTTGAAGTGATCAGAAACCTAACTCTGGCAAGAGGATAAACCAGATATTTAAGGACTCCTTGCAAGTTAAAGGAAAGACAGTGGAAGGTGCTGTTACCGTAGGGGTCTGCTACAGGCCACCCGACCAGCAGAACCAAGCAGATGAGGCCCTTGACAGGCAAACAGAAGTCCTTTTGAGGTCCCTTCCATCCCTGACAATTCCATGGTTCTAAATCAAATAATCCATTGAACAATTTGGGGAAAAAAAAATATATGTAATAAACCCCCCAAACTGAGCAGGACAGTAAATTGTATTAAACATACCTTAAAAATTGAACTACACTTTTATGTCAACAAATTTAGATGCTAAATCTCAGAAGCAGCATTATGTAGCAGGCAGGAATACTGTTTGCCTTTGCGTGTTTTAAGCCATAAATACATCAAAATTTAAAACCAATTAAAAGAAACCCATCTGTTACTGCTTTTATTTTCTTATTTGAATGGTAAGCATCAAACCATATATATTTAAACTGTATTCAACTCTTTGTCTAGAAAATCTGATAACCGCTCACCTTATTCTTAAAGCAGTGTAAACCACACACAAATATAGGTCTGAAGTCATCAGCTGCTTCATGCAAATTAGTTTTCAATGAACTACCAAAAAAAAAACAAACTACCTTCTGTTCATATTTACCTATTTTTCCAACTTGTTTCTCCAGGAGGTAACTCTAGCTGATACAAATATTTAAAGAGACATTTTACACCCTGTTAATGTTTCAAACAATTTTTAACTGTCCATATATGCTTTGAGTTTGCACTTTGGGACATGGTTTAGTGGTCATGGTAGTGTTGGGTTGGTGGTTGAACTTCACAGAATTGTCAGGGTTGGAAGGGACCTCAAGGATCACCTAGTTCCAATCCCCTGCCATTGGCAGGGACACCTCACACTACATCAGGTTGCCCAGAGCCACATCCAGCCTGGCTGTAAAAAACCTTCAGGAATGGGACTTCTACCACCTCCCTGGGCAACTTGTTCCAGTGTCTCACCATCCTTATGGTGAAGATCTTCTTCCTAAGGTCTAATCTAAATGTACCTGTTTCTAGTTGGGATCCATACCCCTAATCCTATTATTACCCAACACCTTTAAAAGTACCCCCCAGCTTTCTTGTAGGCTCCCTTTGGATACTGGAAGGCCACAATAAGGTCTTGTCAGAGCCTTCTGTTCTCTAAACTGAACAATCCCAACTCTCTGTCTGTCCTCATAGGAGAGGTGCTCCAGCTCTCTGATCATCCTTGTGGCCCTTCTCTGGACACATTCCAGCACATCCAGATCTTTGCTGTAGTAGGGGCTCCAGAACTGGACACAGTACTCCACATGGGGTCTCACCAGAGTGGTGTAGAGGGGGAGAATCATCTCCCTTGACCTGCTGGCCACATTTGTCTTGATGCAACCCAGGATACAATTTGCTTTCTGGCCTGCAAGTGTACACTGGTACCTCATATTGAGCTTCTCATCCACCACACCCCCAAGTTAATTTCTTTACTGCCACTCTTAACTTGATTTTGGAAGTCTTTTGCAACTTTAATGATTCTATTCTATGAAAAACTTTAGTTTAAGCACTCTCATGCAACATTGATTCTTGTCTAACAAGGCAACGTAATCAGAAAGATATGCAGCATTTTTCTGAATACATTTTTTCTTCCTGGAAAACAACAAATTAATGTGTGAGGACTTTCTGAGCAGAAATTGTTTAAAGCTGGCCATTGCTGTTGCAGTTGTTTGCATCAAATTTAAGTTTCCCTTTATCTTTGCTGTCATTCAGTATATCTTATCTCCCTGAACCCAAGGGTTTTCTATTTCAGCTCCATCTCAAAACCAATTTATTCTAGTTCTTGAGTTTTCCTACTGTGACAAACACTGGTCTTACTGTTTTGGTTTTTTGTTTGTGGTGGTTTTCTTTTTCTTTCCAGAGTAGCTGAGACAAATGAAGTGGGATGAAAAGAACTCTAGGTTTTATCTCAACAGCCACAGTACTATGGAGAGCTGCAGGCTTGTCTCTGTTAGCACAGTGTGCTGCCGGGGGAGAGGCGGGCTGTTTGCACAGGGGAACTGCTGGAGCAAGTCTCTGGGCCTGAATTTGGTCCCTGCCAGCCAGCTTTATCCCGTTGGTTTCCCAGACCTGTTTAGCAGTTAGAAGTTTGAGGGATGTCCCCATTAGGCAGTCTGCCTGCAGTCGCCCATTTCAGTCCTGTCTTGGGAGGTAGCCTCATCGATGGGAAGCTTAACTTGGGCATGTTTATTTTAATTGGATGGATGTAGTCTAGAAGGCTTCCTCAAGCAAGCTGAGCTAGCAGTGCTGGCGTCTGGTGGTCAGGACAGCAGCTTGCCTATAATACCTGTTTGCTCTGAAAACATTAGGTGCCTTCTTGACCCAGGTCAATTTAGTGGTGATGTGAGAGGTGAAGCGTGGTGCCTCCCCACCAACACTGCTAGGAGCCTCTTGTTGCCTTGTTCTCAGGAATACCCTCCACCTCATCCTGGGTGTGTGAGCATGTCTCTGCAATGGTTACAAGGAAGAAAACAGGGAATCAGGACATGTATCAGAGCATGACCCTCTTGGGTTCAGGAGATTTTATTGTTCCTCATATTTTTTGGATTATTTTTTGGAGCAGTGAGCTTTCCCTTTCTCTCAAATCATTCTTTGATTTCTCATGAGGGCTTTTTCTTCCTATGCCTATTCTTTCCCTCTGTTTTCTGATATCCCTGGCTGCCTACTCCTCTCTGCTTTGCTCCCCACCCTATGAAACCATAGCACTGATGCTCATGCCTTTCCTTTTTACTTCCCCTCACCTATTTCCCCCTATCCTTTTTATCAGATTTGTGTAGGATTGTCTCCCTTCCCAGACTGCCATCTCTAGATGAGCTCAGAGGGTCCTTGCCTATCTCAGCTCTGTCCAAGCTGTGGGGTTTCTCAGGGCTGTCCTGTTGTACCAGCAGCCACAGACCTTGGTTCCTGGGGACAGTAGAGGTGGTGCTGGCTAATCCTTCCTGCTCAAGCAGCTTTAAAAAGCAGGATTTTTAATCCTTCTTTTTCCCTGGTGCAGGTACAGTAAGGTTAGGCTGTTTTCCAATTTTAGAAGAAAATGAGACTTTGTTGCCATACAGAGAGGGAGGGGAGAACAAAGGATTATTAAATGGTGGCAGCTGCACAAAACTCATGAATTTAGCTGTTTTGTATTTTTGCATCTAAGTTGCATAAGTGACAGGTGACAGCTCTGTGCTTGCCTCCTTGTGGGCTGGTAAGAGCAGTAGAGGACTGTGTGAGGTTGCTCGTGGAGAAGAGGCAAGGTGGCTGCCCAGATACTTCAGGTTGGTGCTTTGGCAATGTTTTCCAAGCCATAATTTCTGGATATCCCTGCTGGTGCAGGGAGATCTGCTAGCAGCAGCTTTCTGGCAGGATTCTGGGAACAGCGTCAAAACCCACGACAGGCAGATTTTGTGCTCTGAGTCACAAGTCTGCCGATGCAGTCCTCAAAGCACCTACCCGAGATGGGGAAGGGGATCTGTGCAAGAATGGTGCTTCCAGCATGAGGTCCAGAGCTTGGTGGGGACCTTTTCCTTCTAGCACATTCGGTGAGTCTGCGGGTCAGCTGCTGGTGTCGGTGAAATCACAAGGGAAGGGAGGCTGCTGCCTTTCACCACCACCCTGAGCCAGCTCATCTTTCTAGCTATTTCTGTCTGCGCTTATCTATAGCATCACCCCCTTGTGCCTGTGTACCTGCCAAGCATTCAAAACAGGCACTGCTGTGGCAGCCTCCTTTCTCTCCAGCCTGGAGGATAAATGACTGGATTGCTATTTTTTAATTGTTTCTTTGCATCAAGAATTTACAGTGGGAAAGCTAAACTGGAGAAATGCTTTCAGGAGTGGGTGGCCAGGTTGATAGATCCCTGCTTGTTCTTAACCCCTAAAGGGGTCCTGCAGCCTGGCCTTTATCAGCTGCTCACTGCATCAGTGCTGCCTTTGAAAGAGATGGTTTCCTGGACTGAGATGTGGTCCTTGGTAATGACAACCAAAGCCTGGGTGCGACAGAGAAGACCTGGGTCTGACTTGCAAGGTGACCAACAACAGAAAGCTGAGTGCTTGGGTGAGTTCACAGCAGCCAGCTGTCCAGTGCAAGACTCTTCTCTATTATAGACTGAGTTATTCAATGTAGAAAAAATGTTTAAAATAACATTATAAAAGCTCTTAACATATATACTATATGCTGTCCATATGCTATGTGTTGTGGTGTTCAGTTTGGACTGTGAACTAGACTCTGCCGTGTCTGGTACAGTTTGTGACTTGTGACTTTGTTCCTAGCTGGGAATCTCAGTGTTTGCATCTGCAGTCATGCAAACACACACAGATGTGCAGAACTTGCATCCTGCCTTTGAGTCTGCTACAGCAGTGGCTTGAGTCAGTGAATATCACTCTGGAAAACAGGAATTGAAGCATTTCCTCTATCACTTCAATATATGACTTCAGAGGCACTGAAGTGTATGTAACATGTCTATCTGTAACATACTGCTTTTGATTGTTAAAATGCAATGTGTAGATGCAATGAGATACAGTTTCAAAGCACCTTCCCCGCAGTTGCTTGATTGGAGAGGTGAGAAAAGAGATTGAGTAATCAGAGTTCTCTTTTATAAAATAATCAGGTTCTAAAGACAGAATTTTCTTGTATGGGTGTTTTGGTGTTTTTACTTAGTAATCAAATCCTATTTCAATGCAAGGCTGTACATCTGGGCCCCAGAAACGTTCTCCTGTCCTTCTGCTGACTGAAACTCTTATTATAATGCTTGAAACAAAACTTGCATTCAGACATTCTACATTGATATTTTATTGATGTTTTCACCTTCACTGATATTTTTCATATGGCTTCATATGGCATTCTTATGGATGTTGTCTTGATGAGCAAGAAACATCGCAGTATGTGGAGTATCTAAGTTTTTCAATTACTATTGTTTCTTTTGATGTTTGGTTAAATAATAAATCTCTATGCTGTAGGCAGCTACTGATTTACAACATTCAAATTTTAAACAGTGCTGGGTTTTAGCACTTCCACAACAGTGTAAAGATATTTGTAGTTGGCTTGTGCCCAGATATGGTGCATCTAGGCTGAGATGATTTTGCCCTGCCAGCTATGGCCTAGATGATGCTTCTGCCCAGAAGCAGTTCTCATTTTTTTTTTTTGGCTTAGTTTCCTACTGAACTATGAGGTTAAACCTGGCAGGTAAGGAAGAGTTTGTTTTAACCTGAGTGCTGGAAATTATCCACCTTTACTTGGGATAAGTCAGGCAGGTTTCACTGTATGTGTACATCAAGTGTTTAAGTCTGTTAGTAAGTTCTATACTTTTCTCAATTCATAAGTACAGCTAACCAGTTCTTACACAGACCTTGTAATGAATTGGTGAGAGGGCCCTTTACAAATGGGATCACTGCCACTACACACACTCAGATATGACAGCACAGGAGGTTCTTTTGTCCCTTCTGAAAGGGTCAGGCTCCCACCACATCAGAGAGGTGCAGAGTTCATCACACTCTGGAGGAGCTTCATTCCCTTCTGAGTATGTGATGTCTACACAGTTAAAAAGCCTAATTTACCTGCTCAGTCCAAGGTCCTGGTCCCCTGGACTGGATAAACTGGCTTTCTTTACTCCAAATGCTTATCTTTTAGAGACAACTAATTTGCCTCTGAGACAGAACTCCTGTTTTGATGGCAGATTACTGAAGGGGCTGACAGTGGAGCAGTTAAGGGTGACATCACACCAAATCTGACTCCCTGTGCCACATAGTCCTCCATGCTGTCCCTGCAGTTACAGAAAGTACACATATGCCTATTCATTTGTCCCAGATGTACAATACACCCTTCCTGCAGATAAACTCTGTTCTGAGCTTCATCCCAGGTCTCATTTTCAGACAACTTTGGAGAAAATGATCAATTCCCACGTGGCTCCTTGAGATGTGAGCAAAATTCTTAGTGTATGAATGTGACTGGGTGGATATAGGTAGGAGTGGCTGTGTTGGTGCTTTGGGGACAAGAGACCTGACTGTGGGGTGGGTGGTGTTGGCAGGCTAGATGCCATCTCTGTTGGCCAGGGAAGTGCTTACCTGCTGAGCTGGACTAGATGCGATTCAGGCAGCTGACAGATGGAGCAAATCTCACCTGGTGTGACTTGCATGAAGTCACTCATCAGGTGAGTGCCAAAGCTGGAAGCAAAAGCCAAGTCCGTGTGTTAGTCCCTAGGACACGTCACCTCTCCAGACCCCCAACAGCCCTGCTTTGTGCTTCCCTCATGCTTGTGTGGTTTGTGCAATGTGGACTGAACTGCTGCCTTCAGACCCCCACAGTGTGCCTGGGTGAGCAGTGTTTGGCACTGTGGCTATGTGAAGATATGAAACCAGCCACACCTGCAAGATGAGACAGAAACCGGGAAAAAAAGGTCCTTTCCCTAGATTTTTGCAAACCAGAGCTAAGGTCTTGTTGTGCAGCAAAGGCAGCAGGTGCCTGGCACTGTCAGAGTGGTCGAGGTGGCCTTAACCAATCCTTCACAAGCCACTATAGCACCCATTTGTGAACACTGCTGCAGTGTGCTCCTTTGCATTTCAGTTCCTATGGAAACATGCTGTAAGAATTCTAAAATAAGTACAGTGCTTTGAAACTATTATTATTTTGATCTTTCCTTTCCCCCAAAATCTTATCACCTTTCTGGAGGAAATTTGAACACATTAAAAAGGGCATTGTTGTTATCTGGCAGCACTATGCTACCCAACTTATCCATGTTTCTATATCCTGGGATGTAATGGACCACAGGATCTGATATGGAGATCAATGCTCCCTTCCCCCACCCTCCTCATTCAATGGGGGGGCAGGTTGTGGGTGTGTTGAACATATGTGTCTGTATGTGTACACACACTGAAGGAAGCTTGGCTCCAGCTCCCTTTCTTCCCCATATAGTGAACAATACTGTTGCTTGCCACAACAGGTGAAGGCACAAACTTACTCCCAGCTTTTAGGATCACAGTATAATGTTGGCTGGGAAGGAAAGCTGGACGTCACCTAGTCCAGCCACCCATAGAAGCAGAGCCTTCTTTTACTGTCAGCGTCAGAGATGGTTGTGAGTAAGATGGAGAGATCCTGCAGGTCCCCTTTGGGTTTGGGACAGCTCTTGCAAAGGCAATTACTTGTTCCTCCCCAAAGGATGCTCATTCTGACAACTGAGAACAGAGCTATGTCTTTAAAGCACTTCCTCAGTGCTCCTGTGGTTTCCCTTAGTAACATCTAAGATTTTCAAAATGGCCACATCTCATTTTCAAAGTCAGCTGCAGGACAGCTAGGGCTAAATCCAGTAAAGGGGTAAAAGGCTTTATTTAAAAGTAGGTGGTAATTCTTGCTCATTTTTAAGTTTCTGGCATCTTGCAGTACTATGCCCCAGAACCCAGTATTAGGCACTAGAAAAAGCTAGAGATTCATCTTTGCATTTGGGTGGGAAGCAGGCATTTAAATCCAGAAAAACAATTCAAGAACTTTGGGGCAGTGCCAAAACCCATGACACTTTTATGTGCTGGATACATATTTAAACCAGTATCTTTAATTCCCAAGCATTTTCTGATCTGGGGAGCCATATGCCTGCTGTTTTTCTGTATGGCCCTGCCTGGTGTCAGCAGTGGAAGTAATAAAAAAAGCAGGTTTAAGATAAAGAGGAGTTGATATTCGGGGCAGTATTTTTTGACTGTACATTTTAGACAGTATGTATTGCAAAGTCATGATGAGACACAGTCTTAAGCTGTGCCAGGGGAAGTTTAGGCTCGAGGTGAGGAGAAAGTTCTTCACCAAGAGAGTCATTCATCATAGGAATGGGCTACCCAGGGAGGTGGTGGAGTCATCGTCCTTGGATGTGTTCAAGAGGGAATTGGATGTGGCACTTGGTGCCATGGTCTAGTCATGAGGTCTGTGGTGACAGGTTGGATTCAATGATCTTTGAGGTCTCTTCCAACCTTAGTGATACTGTGATATTATGGATCCAACTGATGCTGTGCTTCACCATTAAGCCAAGTTTTAGCCACTTGAGGAAAGTGGGTGTCTGTTTCAATACTATTCCAAATCACCAGGTCAAATTTTCACAAGGTTAAAACTGCAAAGCCAGCACATTCAATGCTGTGTAATTATGCACCCTGCTTTGTTGCTGTATGTTTAGTCTTTGCATGATGTTTTATGTTTGTGGTAAGTGTAGTGACAACTTAAGATCTGTTTTATTTTGGTGCAGCATCAAAGGCCAGAAGAAGTGTAAGTCTAATCTTATCGACAGAAGAAAGCTTAAACTGATTTCAATGTTGTCACTGCTCATTAACCCAGCAAAGTAAAATGTTAATGCTGGTCCAAAAAAAAGTGTTGTGAAGCTTGACATTTACATTTCATTTACACTTCCTTGCTTAATGACAAGCACTGGCTCCAGCACAGAAGCAAACACCAGAAGATGAAAATAGTGAACTCTGGAGCAGGAGTGGATTATAAAAAGAAATTGTTGTTTTAACATGGAAATGCAAGGCTGAGAATTTGATTGCAAGGGCACTCTTTGACCTGATTTGGAGCTGGGCCACTGTAGGTGTAACCTTTCTAACCCACTTGATAAGTTCCTGCTTATGCACAGTATGTAGGTCAGTCACATTTATCCTAAGCAGCCCAGAAATGAATGCAGTAAGACTTCAGAATGTGTCATCTTTTGACCCTTCCATTGTAGCAGATTTCTCACCCCTTGTTCTTCTATGCATTTTATGCTGAACTTCCCCCCTCCCCCCCCCTCCAGCAAGCTGTCACCTGATATGCACAGATAACTGACAAATGAAATGTTGAATAAACAGGTACAGTAATGAAAGTAAGCAGCGTCTGGTGACGCATATAGCTGCAAGTGTTGAGGGGCAGGCACTCTGAAGTAGAACATTAGTCCACCTCTACTAAATCATTCCAAATCTGTTTAGCAGTCATGGAAATTTTGGAAACACCTTCATTTGAGTAGTGGAATATCATGATGATTTGAAAGAATTAGTACTATACTATCCTGACTGTAGCCAAGTAGTTGTTAAACTATTTTAAGAGAAAAATAAACTTGCAGGTTACAAACTCGTGAGAAATGTGTGTATGTGGTTCAATAAAGGAAAATCATGGAATATGAAAGTGATTTTTGTCAAAGGTGACATTTGCACGTGTACAGTATTACTAATTTTTCTCCTTGTATTGAAATATTTCATACTCTCCTAGTCTGCCCCTACCACACCAAATTTTCTTGTGCCCCAAGAATGAATGTGATGTAAATGGTAATGACATAGGGTCAGACTTCGAAGGTGTGAGCAGAAGAGCACTACCGTGGAGCCCGATTAAGGCAGATGGGGAGAAAAGAGCAGAAAAGGAAAGGGAAACAGCCCCTGATACAGAGGCACTCTCACTGAAAGATGGGTCTCTTAGGTCACATTAAATTGGGTAAGCAGGCACAGCAGTCAATGGAGGTTTTGATGCTGGAATTAGTTTGTATTGATCAATACACTTTGACTAATCGGATATCTATATGCCTTCACAGATTAACAGTTTAGTATTTATCTCCCCCTGATTAGGATCAGAGTCAAGGTAGACTATAATAATTTTCATGTTGGCTCTCTAGTTTCTTGGTTAAGACATGACACTTTGTTGTCTCAGAAAAGGTTTCTGTGGATACCGAATGCATGTGTTTGTGTGTGGCCAGGGAAAGGGGGGGAGAATTCAAAAAGCATCCTTTTTCTTAGATGCCCTGGGGAGTTACAGTTTAGCACATCATTGTTTGAAATTCCAGATTTCTTAGAGGAGGCTGCAGGTTCACTTTGTCTTCAACATAAGGTACTGTTTTTTGTCAGATTAAAACAATGAGAGTCTTAAAAGAAAGATCTGCTAGCAAACAGAGCACTGAACTGGGCCATCAGGAGTTTATGGGCGCTTGCCTCTTTCTGTTATTTCCCTGCTTGGTGACCTGGGACAAAGTATTTCACTGCTCTATTTATTTCACATGACTTTGGAGTTTCTCCACATTTTGTTTTAGCTCTTCCTACTGGGAACTCTTTGAGCTGGTGTCTGGTTCCTACTCTGTATGAAGTCTAAGCGCCTGTCTATCTATGAGCAAGTGAAAGTGAGGTCATATCTGTGAGTGACAAAAAATGTAGAAGATGCATGTCTCAAGGAGTTAAACATAATAAAGTAGCTGAGAGAATAAAACTTCTTTTCAGTTGGGCCTAAGATGCATGCCTTAGTTCTGGAAGGAAATTGTTTCTAGTAATGGGAGTACCTTGGATGTAGTCCACGGGAATTCAGCTGAAGATGGATACACTTGCTAAGAAAAACCTGTTCTGATGAGCTGCAGTTCTTCATACTAATATAGTTTATAACTTGTTATACCTCAGAAACAGTGATTTTTTTCTAATATGCATAGTTGGGGTGTGTTCCTTCAGATGTCCCTGGGAAGGGAATGTAGTTTTAGATTTGCACTGTCTTAGCTTTGATCCCTATGGTAGCTCCATGTTCCCCACTTAGGATTGGGACACCTGTTCTGGAAATCTCTTCCTCCTCTCTTCTCTGCTGGGTAGTTGAGAGTAGTTACAGAGATATGAGGACTACAAGAAGGAAATATGGCCACTTCTTTACCCAGACTGCAAGAGCCCATGGTGACAATACCTTCTCTTGCTTTCTCTCTGCCACTGGAAAAGGCATATCAGAATTTGTTGGACTGTGCTGCGCCTTTTTTGTCCACCTTCAAAGCCCTGCGGATGCTTCTGTGAGCATTATTACTGCATTCTTGCATGTGGAGAGAAGCTATGACAGAGACCAGTTGATAAGAGTACTTTGCTTTGATCAGATCTCAGTGATTTTTCTCAAATACTATTGATAAAGCAAAGACCAAACTTTCCTTAGCTCTCAAAAAAAAACCCAAAAAACCAACAAACCACCCATCTACCTCTCTGATTATACCCAGACCAAGTACCTCTGAGAGTTAAAGAAGAAAAAAAATCTTCTGGCCTGTTTCCTTCTCAAACATATTTCATTATAGGACAGGTTGAACATAGAGGAGAGATTAAGTTTTGGTAATTTTGATCACATGCATATTGGGAACAAATGGGTTTTGTGAGATCTGCAAAATTACTCTTTGAAAAGTAAATTTAATTCCTTTGAGCATATAGAATAGAATAAACCAGGTTGGAAGAGACCTTTGAGATCATTGCGTCCAACCCATCACCCAACCCACCTAATCAACTAAACCATGCAACCAAGCACCCTGTCAAGCCTCCTCTGAAACACCTCCAATGATGGTGACTCCACCACCTCCCTGGGCAGCTTATCCCAATGGGCAATCACTCTCTCTGTGTAGAATTTCTTCCTGACCTCCAGCCTAAACTTCCCCTGGCACAGCTTGAGACTGTGTCCTCTTGTTCTGGTGCTGGTTACCTGGGAGAAGAGACCAGCCCCCTCTGGCTACAACCTTTCTTCAGGTAGTTGTAGAGAGCAATAAGGTCTCCCCTGAGCCTCCTCTTCTCCAGGCTAAGCAACCCCATCTCCCTCAGTCTCTCCTCATAGGGCTTGTGTTCCAAAGTTGTGCACTTTATACCTCTTAAATGATGTTTAGGATCCAAGTTCTGTCAATGTTTATGAAAAATAGTCATCATTTGCAAAATCATGAGACTCTCTCAAGTCTGCTGGCTGTCATGCAGTCAGTGGGATATTGTTGCTTTTGATTCTAGCTGGAAGATAAGGTTCTTCTGCCACTGGGAAATGTTCCTCTAAATTGTCCTGCATCCTACTTCATTGATGGATGCATTTGGCATCAAATTGTGATATTTTAATCTAAGATGTTTATTAATTCCAACAAATAAAAGAAACAAAACCAACCAAACCAAAGAACAAAATCCCAGTGGCAGTGAAAATGTATCATTGAAGATCACCACAGAAGCTATATATGCAAGAATCACAGACTATCTAAAGTTGGAAGGGACCCCTAAGGATCATCGAGTCCAACCTAAAAGTGTGTGACTAAAAATGTTGATCAGGCAGAGACACTTTGAATTCCAACAGGCTTGATGTTGTGATCACTTCCTTTGGGAGTTTGTTCCAGTGGCTGACCAACCTCTTGGTGAAGAGCTTTTTCCTTAAGTCCAGTCTGAACTTCCCCTATCTCTGGTCACCAGACTGTAAGGTTAATTGCAAACAAAATTCAAACAATCTAGAAGCTGCATCCCAAATTATCCATGTATTAAATGAGTGCTGCACTACCCTCATCCAGCACTTCTTTGGTCTTTTTAAATACAGAACTTGGTATGGAGTTACAGGCTGACGTAGCAAAACAGCATTGTTAGGCTGATTTACACTGTGAGATGGGATAGATGTGGGACAGTGTGTTCTCTTAAAATGCCATCCACACAGATAAAGCATCCACTGGTGTCCTAACACATTTCCACAGGGAAATTAAATAACACAAGGAAAAAAAGGCAGTGCATTTTGAGAGGCTGTGAGGAAGCAAACTGAAATTTGTGGATTAGTTTCCAAGAGGCATTATTCTGTCTCTTTGGGAGAACAGCAAACATTTTACACTCTGTTCTTCCCTGGTGTTTCACTTTTTGTAAGCACGCAAAACTACAGCAACGGGTTTTAATCTTTTTGCTTCCCTTCATTGTGCCTTATCTTTTTTCCTCCTACGTTTCTTTGAAAAATAGGATTTGGAAGCTTTAATAGGGGATCAGATCAGATAAATCTGTGCAGGTTTTCATCTGATTTGTACTGAAATTACACTCTGTGCAGTGCTGTGGCAAAAACACAGGGTAAAATTAAGGCTACACAGCTCTCAGGAAGTATTGAGATTTAATAGCAAGACTGAAACCTGATGTGCCATTCCTAGTCCTACTGAGCTTTACAGTGTGGCATTTGGATGCTGTTGTAAGAGTGTTTCAAATTGAGTCTCTGCTTGGTTATGCAAATTATTCTCCTATCAAGGAACCACTATGTGCTATGAAATTAAAACTGGGAGGAAAAATAACCGCTGTGGGATGATATGCAATAAATCCACTGAAGCTGCTGGCTCTGGTGAGGTAATGTCTTGTCCCTCTATGGGTGGAACATTTCTCTATTGAATCATTACAGTTTTGCTCAGAAACATCCTACTGTTTGAACCACTGTGGGAAGAACAGTAATGTCAAGCAGATATCAGGTTTTCCCAGTAGGAGCATCCTGCTGGGAAATGGGATGCACTGGCATGATGGTCTGAAAAGCTCAGCTGCGGCAGCTCTCTGTAATTGCTATTCCCTTCTGATTTCTTTGCTGAATGCACAAAACTGCTTCTAAGAAACAGATCTGAGAACAAAATCCTTGACTTGTCACCAGTGTAATACCCTGCATGCTAAGCTGGGGTTTGCGACTGGTTTGCCGTCACTGTTTCTTGAGATCACTGTTTCTTGAGATCACTATTTGATATTGAGTCTCTCATCTCCTGTTATGGCGCCAAGGCCTGACACTGACAATGCTTCTGTTTCAATTGGTGATGTTAAATTTTTCATGATGAGTGCTGTTTAGTGCCTCCCCAGGTAGGAGGCTCCAATGCTAATTAGCAAGCAATGTTTTCTGCCGTAACAGGACACATGTGCTCTGCATTTTGGTCCTGTGAAACAGCTGAGCTGAATGGGATTGATGGTGGTTGCACTGAGCAGGCTCTTACTACTATTGCTGCTTGAAGAAAACACTGCCTCAATTTTCTCTTCTAGCCTGCACAGCTGCAAAAGAAAGTCTTATTTTATGTGGAGGCTGTTGAAGGAGATGTGTAGTCCTGCTTGGGAGCTGGTAAGCATCACACCCCATAGAGAAGTGTTGTGTTTGAGTGCTGTGAACAAAGGGCAGGCTGGGTTTGGTTCTTGCGTGTATTATTTAGTGGCAAGGAGCTTGGTCCTTATAATTCTAGTTGGCAATTGACCTACAGTAAAAAAATCTGAGATAATTTATAATGTATTTAAAGTTTTGGAGTTTTTGTCTTCTGCATTTGATAATAGTTTAGAGTGACTGCCACTTAAGATTTATTTTCTATGACTGTACTGGGCTGAAAAGAATGGTAAGGTTTATCTTCATTTTTTTTTAATGAGCTCACATCAAGGCAGTTGGGTAGCACAGCAGTTATTATAATCCCACTCAAAGGCTGTTATGTAGAGTATTCTGGGCATTGCTTTCAGGGGGTTGTTTTGAGGTATACTTACTCTTTGTATAAATTCCTAAACTGTTGTTTAGCTCACCATTCATTTTTGAACAAGTTACACAGAATCCTGTTGTTCTTTGATATTGCATTGTTTTCTAGGAGGATTTTCATCAGCAGTGTGTTTCAGTCTACTGCACACAGAGTAGAGCATTAGTAAATATAAGTGGAGGAATTAGAAATATCCAATCATAATTTTTTGGGCATGAACCAGATGCAGAGCTTGCTTTTCAGGGTGTGTAATTGGTTTCTCCTATGTCCTTATTTTCTCAGCCAGAGCAGGGATGGGTCCTGTGCCCACAAAGACTCCCTGTGGTCTTGGTGCCTGTGAGTCTTGTGGTGTAAGTTTGACTTCTCAGTGGGGTGTAAAAGTATCCTTCCCTTCAGAGAATCAAAGAGGGTATCTTCAGCTGGGTTGGATGAACCCCACAATGATGCTTTGATGAGGGACAGCATGCAGGGCTTCTTGCCTCCATGTGCTTTGTGACAGCCTGCAGACAGATCCCATAAAGGATGTGCATGCATTTTCATAGACTCCAAGGTTTTTAGAACTGCTATAATTAATTTTAAGAGATTCTTAGGTTGGAAAGCAGAATTTTAATCTCAGAGCCCATGTCTAGGGCTGGGAGTGCTCACATTAGAGGTTTCTAAAACCATGGCAATTCCTAAAGCTGTGCCTTTAGCACACTTAGGGATGTTAGTGTCTGAAGGAATGTAGCAAATCAAGCCCTTAGGAGTGAAGTTAGATTCTAAAGGACTTGCAGAGCTGGCAGTTTTATGTATCCCCATTGGCCTCATGCGGGAGGTAGGTATATACATGGACAGCTCAGTTTCTCAGCACTCAAAAGGGACAGGATTATGAGCACTTAAGAAAATATTTAACAGAAACTCCAGCATTGGGTGGGGTGTTATTGCCCACACTGAAACTGGCCAAGCCTTCCTGGATCACTGTCCTCTTGAATACTGGTGCTAATTCCACTTAGACAGTGCTTGGCTGCTTGTACATGCAGCTCCAGGTCTTGCCATTTCTGAACAAAATGAACTGCTTTGAAACTGTCTTTTCTCCACAAAATTACAGGTAGCTTTGTTAATGTCTTGTAATAGCTCAGATTCTTATGCCAGAATGGAAAACTTGAGCAAAAATTACGTTTTTGCCAAAATAAACCACAAAAATCTTGCTAAAAATAATTGGAGTGGCTCATTGCATTTCTTTCTAACTGATGAGTTATTTTAGTGTGAAGCTGGAGTTCCTAAGAGAGCAGCATCAAAGCCAGGTGCTATGTAAGTATCTGAACAGGACAATACAAACTCCAGCAAAAAGGAAACGAGGCTCTGTGTAGTGAGGTTTTTAGCATTTGCTTTCTGATTTTTGGATGGTTGTATACATTGGATGAGCTTAAGAAAGAGCCCACAATTTCATGCCATTTACACATTTTGACCTAATCCTCTTAAAGTAAATAAATGAGAAGCTGGCTGAGAGCTCACATGTCAGTGAATGGCTATCAACTGACAGCTTCTTCCACCTTGGCAGTGGTAATTTGAGCAGATCTTGCAGTTTTCTGCAGATCCCATAGAGTTTGGTGTGGTCCCTCCTGCAGGCAGACATAGGTTCCAAGGTCCCAACTTTCACCGGTGGCAGAAACTGAGTCTGGACTTTATGGTGAAGAAACTGAAAATAGGATTTGCAGACACTCAGAGAAAGAGTGGTCATAAAAGCATCCCTGTCTCAAAGTGTGGTACTACAAATTAGTAAAATTCCACTTTTAATTTAGGCTGTGGTATTAGCTTTTATTGA
Source organism: Melanerpes formicivorus (assembly GCF_026170545.1). NCBI lineage: Eukaryota > Metazoa > Chordata > Aves > Piciformes > Picidae > Melanerpes > Melanerpes formicivorus. Next base: position 53,053,039 of record NW_027142353.1, on the reverse strand, counting down.
TAGGATGTAACCTGGTGAAATGAGGGGTTTAGAGCTCTGGGGAAATTTTCTCGGCACTCATGGAGGCTAGAAACATATTTCAAATGAAAGCTTTCATTCTTGCTTAATCTTATGTCTTCTGGAGCCAAGTCCTTTAAGAAAAACACAAATATGAAAGTCAGCAACTTGTCACTGCTCTTCAAGGATTCTCCAAAACTGATTTTGCCTGACTGCATTGTGTTTGGTCAAAATTAGTGAGCTGCACTTGCTGTGGTAAATCAGCATGATTTGCTGAGCCCCCAGCTGCTCCTTTGAGTCAGCAGAGCATTGAATCCTTATTTTGGGCTATGCTTTTGCCCTGGTGTGGGGGCAAGGAAAATAGTTTGGTGTTTGTTAGGCCACTTCTAATTAGGTCAGTATTTTCTGTACTCAAACTACAGGGTGGAAAGGTTGTTTTTGAATAAGTATGCTTTAAAGCTTTTATTTCTGTCAGCTACAAATATTCCCTTTGGACGATGGCAGACCAGCCTCACCGAACTGTGTGAGGTGTGTAGCTCCCAGCCAAAGTCAAGATTCAAAACACTTTGGTTTGTGGGAGTAAATTTTATTATTGAAACATCCTGTGCATGCCTCTTCAGCAGAGCAAAGCAGCCTGTCTCCTAGGGAGACACTACCACCAATAAACCTGAGCTGAATAAATTCTTGTTTTGGGTAACTGGGGAATATCCATATGTCACTGATGAATTCTACCAGCTCATATGTTGAGGTTCTGGGTTTAATATTGGGATTTAATTTCCAAAGGTATTTACATTAAATCAGGGCTGTTACAGATGGGAAAGCACGTAAGTAAACACAGATAAATTGATTCAGGAGAACTGAGCTCCTTGCCTGGGAGGAAAGTGTCAAGGTGGGATCCTGTAATGGATGACTGGGTGTCAGGGTAAAATATTGATGATTGTTTCTGTTGTTCAGGTCACTTGAGTGGATGAGATGATATAAGAAAATTGATTTGCACTCATTCGTGTTAGCGATGCACAATTTAGAGTCCTGTCTCCTGTTTACTATAATATTATACATTCAATTTCTGCAGTATTTTACCTGAGACTATTCAGATATCTAGAAAATTGCTTTCATAAATGCACAATCATGAGGAAATAGTAAGAAAACAAACTTCAAACAAACAAAAAACTCCAAACAAAACCCCCAAACAGACAAAAAAAAACCCCACAAACCCAAAAAAAACTCAAACCCTGTACACCTCTCATTTAATCTCATCTAGTCTTTAGAACAGCAAACCACCAGGACATCAGAACTGTGTCCAGTTCTGGGCCCCTCAGTTTAGGAAGGATGTTGACTTGCTGGAACGTGTCCAGAGAAGGGCAACAAAGTTGGTGAGGGGTTTGGAACACAAGCCCTATGAGGAGAGACTGAGGGAGCTGGGGCTGCTTAGCCTGGAAAAGAGGAGACTCAGGGGTGACCTTCTTGCTCTCTACAACTCCCTGAAGGGAGGTTGTGGACATCTTTCTTCTCCCAGGCACCCAGCACCAGAACAAGAGGACACAGTCTCAAGCTGAGCCAGGGGAGGTTGAGGCTGGAGGTCAGGAAGAAGTTCTACACAGAGAGAGTGATTGCCCATTGGAATGGGCTGCCCAGGGAGGTGGTGGAGTCACCATCATTGGAGGTGTTTAGGAGGAGACTTGATAGGGTGCTTGGTTGCATGGTTTAGTTGATTAGGTGGGTTGGATAATACATTGGATGCGATGATCTTGAAGGTCTCTTCCAACCTGGTTCGGTTCTGTTCTGTTCTATTCTGTTCTGTTCTATTCTGTTCTGTTCTAAATTCTTCACACACAGTAGTGAATGACTTGTTAAAGATCTGTGATTTTTAGTGTCCTACTGCATTACATAGTGACAAACCGGATTGCAATGTTAACTTGCAATTCCATTTTGTCAGTCTATATATCTCTTTTTCTTTAGGTAAGAAAGGCAAAAATTTAGGGTTCTTTTTATATGAATGCACCAAAAAAAAGTAGTTAGGCTTATTTCCTTTAAAAAAAAAAATATTATTTCATACCTTCTGATATCCCAGCTGTGAGTCTGTATAAGAACATTTTACAAGAGCTCTGACCAAGGTTTTTTTTGGTGTAAGGATTTGTTTTTGTTGGTTTTTGGTTTTTGTTTCCCCCTCAGGAAATGCTGATGGATCAAACTCAAAACTGTTTAGATGAAGGTTTTGTTTTATGGGACATTGAAAAATATTTTCACACTGGAACAGGATGTCTCTGCATTTTCAAAATATAACCTGATTCTGTTTGTAATTTAAGAACTGTTTTATTCTCCCCAATGCTACAGCTATTACTGTCCTTTTCTGAACATTTCAGTCGTATTCATTTACTGCTTAACCTAAGAATTGAAAATAACAAAGACTCAGCCCTTTGGGACTGCACTTTTGCCATTGATTATGTGAAAGACAGACTGGCACCACTGTGAGGGATGGCCTCATGAAGCTTGTGACAGTTACAAGTATGTGATAATGACAGATGAATATGGAAACATACAGGTAGCAGCTGGTGTGCCATGAAAGATGCAGGGAACCATATCAAATTTGTTGTATTGGTTAAGACAGTTTTATTGTCCATCAGCATACTGTGGGGAGTTTATCACAAATGCCTGCTGCTGTGTGCTCCTATCTTGAATAAGTCTTGCACTTACTCTGCTACCAATAGCTTTTTGTTAAGAAGTACACATCTTACTTGCTGTGCATTTCTGCCATTCAGTTTTAGGCTATGTCCCATTTCCTCCGCTGAATAACGATGTTTCTCCCTAGCCTTTTTATTCCTTTCCTTGAAATGAAACAGCCATGTGCATTTTTCAGGGGTGTTACACACCCACCTAGGTACCATGTATATATTTTTTTTTTTGTCCTTGGTTTTGGCAGTGTGATGAGCAAGACGAGATGCTGTGCTGGGAATGTGCGGTGTGGGTCCCACGTAGTACAGGGACAGCCCCTGCGAATGTGTTCCGACGGTAGTTATCAGTGGTCTTGTGAGTACAGGCTGGAAAATGTGACACAGCATCCAGTGTAATGAAAATGGTTGTGTGGACAGTATTGGAAACCAAATCCATGCCTCTTTACCAGCTGGTCCTGTGGTGCTGGTACCCCTCAGCATCCATCATACTGGCCTGCTTTGAAATGCAAGGGATATTTTGGAGCCGGTGACTTTCCCATTGTACTCTCAGCATTTGCCAGGGAACCTCAGTGTTGTCATTTTGCCACCAGTGGCTTGTTTTAGACATGGCACCTGGTATTGACTAGAATTGATTAACATTTCTACAGTGCTTTTTCTTAATGTAGAACTAAGTGTCATTATGTCTGCTTGACAAATGGTAATTTGCAGCCTGCAAGGGTAAAAGGTCTGGTCCTCAATCGAAGAGGTGACAGTGGTGGTTCGGCTAATATGCCATGGTGATACCCAGAGATCCAAAGGAGAGCTCTCATGAGAGTTCAGTGCCCTCACCTTGAGGGTCTCAGGAGATCCTCAAGGCAGAGGTGGGATAGAGACATGTCTCTGCCCTTGCTATGCTGATGTTTATCTATTGTATCAGAGCAGCTTCTTGAAAAAGAATTTGTACATAAAACAACTTGCTTTGGACATCAGCCTTGGAGCAACTTAGCACTCAAACATTTGAATAATTGAAGCAGTAATCTACTGATTCTGTTAGTGATCTGATACTGAGAAGAGTTGCTGCAACATTTCCTAGATTTCTTCTTAATGTCTTCTTTTATTTACACTTCTGATTTCTATAGAGACAGCTCTAGCAGCAAACTAGAAATTGTAAGGTGCATATTAACTTACTGATAAACTGCTCTACCTCTGCCTTCCTTGAGTAAAGCAGGTCACTTCTTGGCTTACAGCTACAAGGAAAAGCTCCTTGCTTTCTAGGAATGAAGGTACTGGCTGCTGTTGGGCATCTGCCAGCGTGCATGTACCACTTGGCTGAGGCAAAAGGCTTGTAATGATGTTGGCCTTCTGCAGGAACTGTGCTTCAATCTGAAAAGCCCTGTGACACAGCAGCTGCTCTGCCAGAGGGGCCACCTCTGAAAGTCAGACCTCTTGGTCAAGTGTTTCCTTTCCTGCTGTATGAGAGAGCAGGGAAGGGGCAGAGGAGAGTGGGAAGAGGCACATGAAGACATACATGAAGAGGGGCTATGTTGCTTATCCTGTGTGGGACAACCCTGGGAAGAGCTGGAGAATCTGCATCCTCCTCATGCTCTGGTAAAAGCTGGCTCATACAGCAAGGTGATCTGTAGGAGAAGTGAAAGCTAATAATTGTGCTTGTTTTTGCTTCATCATGATTATTCAGGAACACTTGAAAGATTTTTGGATTTCTTCTGCTCAATTTGCAATGTTGTTTTTTTCTTTTTTGATAAAGCAATGTCCTGTCTTTTCTCTCCTCTTTGGAATCTCTCAGAGGACTTAGATATGAATAGCTAGGGGTTGTTTTGCCTTCCTTAATTGAAAGCCTGGGAAGTCTTGATCTTTAATAAGCATATCTTTTCCTCTAGCTATTTGTATGGTGTCTATACAAAATAGATATTGTAATTGCAGAAAAAAATGCACAGCATTTTTAACTTAGTTGATCAAAATAATTTCTTTTCCTCAAGCAGTGGTCACTGTCATGGTTGTGATGGTTCTCCTTGTTCCCCACTCCTCAAGAGCATCTTTCAAGTAAGTAGGGCAGACAAGGACGGAAGTTAAAGAAAACGTGGCAGCTACTCTTTGAAGCCTTCTCTGTACATTTTAAAGAAGCAAAGAGAGCCAAGTACAAGATTGCATCTAGTACTCCTTGAGTCTTAATTTGGCCAGGCATGTCCTCTACTGCTTTGGCATTTGTGGCGCATCATATGCTCACAGCTGATCTTACACAACATCAGTTTCCAAAAGGCTGTTGCCACCACCTTAACTCTCAGGAGTGACTGCACATGTGCATCCTGGGTTTGTGGGTGGCTCTGGGGAGACTTCAGTTGCATTCCAGTTCAGATTCTGGATTACCATTAGTCAAGACTGATCAAATGCTCATTCTTTCTGCTGGTCTCTGTCTTCAGGGGCTGTGAGCCCTGGCCAGGGAGGGCAGAGTTCAGTATCAGAGTTTCCCAGCTGCTTGAGCAGCTATGAATCCTAGCACTGTTTGCTAATTCTGAACCACTGTGCTGTGTGCCTTAATATGAAAAGAAACTTTTAAAAGTACTTTGCACTTAGATGACATGTAAGTTTTGCTGCAGTTAGTTGGTACTATTTGTCAAGCTTGGATGAATTATGGAGTATTATATTTGGCTTTCTTTGTATAGGATGCTGCTGTACCATTAACAGAGAACACTTGGAAACACTGTCTGCTGTCTGACTGGACAGTAATGGAAGTGCTGTAATGAGTCTGACCTAGGCAGCAACTAGGGAATCATCAAATGATGCTCATGTTTAAAGGCCCTGCAAATTCATCTGGGAAGCATCTTTGCCAGGGAATGGACTAGCTGCGCATTCAATGAAATTGGCCTTGGATTTGGAGATGTATAGAGGTTGTAGTAAGATTCAAATGCATTCAAGTCAGTTACTCACAGTTTAATAGTTTCCAATACCCCATTCTTCTTAGTACTGCCTTTAGCAAGCAGAAAACTACCCTGAGGTGATGGCCACATTTTCTTGGAGAATCATATCACTCGTTTTTCACAGGTGTCTGTGTTGTGTGTAATGCCTCATTTGCAGAGCCAGTCAGACAGCTACTATTCTCTGGAAAAGGCAGAAGCTAAAATCTGCTGTGGACTTACGGCATGCTGGTTCCTTTTTTTTCTGATTGACTGCTATCTAGGTTAATACATTATGCATTCCCATGTATTATAAATATGCCTATTAAAAAGGCTATAGGAGGCAACGACCGTAGATAAGATTGCAGAATAGTTTTCATTACACAGTTTCCTGGATTCAGATGGCCAGAACTTTGTGAAACATCTGCCTTTCTGGGCGAGATACCACAAACATGGCTTATGTCCAAAGAGGACAACTTGATTCTAGAAGTTTTACAGATCCACTTAATATTGTTCAAGAGAGGCGAGTGGGAAAGGGAATGTTTGTATTGATAACAATTTTTGTAATGCTTTCTGGGGAAGATGTGGGCCATGAAACTTGAAATCTGATGAACTGATAGTACTTGTACAGCACAGGGTTCAGAGTGCTGCAGATTTTGGGTAGGTTATATTGATGATCATTTGAAAAGCAGGTGGTATTTGCACTCAGCACAAACCCCGTGATCTGTGTTGTCAGTCTCCATGTGAATTTGGTATACATGCAAAGCCAGTCAGTTTTATAATTAGCAACTTGATCCAGTGCACTGCTCCAAGCTGTTTTAGAAAGCTTTCCAAGCATTTTAGGAAATGCAAGGTCATGGCAAACAGATCTTTGTCTTGTAGCAGTGCGAGCCCTTCGCTGCCCTGCTGGCTGGAGGGGATCAATGTTCTCAAAGTAAATACTCAACTCTATAGAGGGAGTTTAGAGGATTCTTTGAAGACTGGAGCCCCCACCATCTCCAGTGGGGATGTCAGAGCCCTAGATACTTTCTGTAGGAAAGTCTCTAAGCGAGTCTGCCCTCCCCCTCCCCCCCCTCCCCCCAATCCTGAAGCCTGCTGTGCTGCAGGTGCTTGCATGGATCCATGTAACCCTACTGCAGGGACACTCTATTAAAGTTGCATAGTGGGGCACTTAAAGCCAAATACGTGTCAAGAATAAGGTTAATGACACAGTTTTACTCCCCCTGTTCCCTTTGTATCGTGAATTCGTTCTGTTGCTTTAGTTGCCTCACTGCAGCATGTTTTTGTTTTCCTGGGTAGAGCGCAATTAGGTTGGTGAAAGAGTGCCCCAGGGGAAGCAGAGATGCCGCTTGCTCGTGCGAGCAGGCGCTGCGCAAGAAGCTGTGCCGTCCCGGGGGACTGCCCTTGGAATTGACGTGGAGTGGTGCCATCACTTATTGAGTAGTGTTGTGGCAAGCTGAGCTCCTGGTTGTTTTTAAGGAGGAGGAAACAGGTGATGCTGTCAAACCTCCTGGAAAGGGCAAGGGCTGTCAGTGTGACAGCAAAGCCTGTGCACGGAGGCTGAGAGGCAATCTGTCTGGGCAGCTGAGGGCTGGCAGCATTACCAGAAACAAAACCAAAGGAGATGTGTTGTGACAGGGCCCAAACTGAAATGGCTTATTGCTGGGAAGGCATGGTGCGTGTTGCTTTCCTGGGGGAGGTTACTCAAAATTAATTGGTGTGTGGACCTGTGCTAGAAGAGTTTACTTTATGAAAATCTGAAGACAGGAGGCTGCGGTGTGGGGTGAGATGTGTGCTGATGTGGTTGGAGCATAGCCAGCGTGTCTCTTCCTCACCAGACTCAGCTTTGTCATCTTTGTTCTGTCCTCAGAGCTGATGGGCGTGTCCTGTGCCTGGGCCAAGACACCTACCTCTGCATACCCAGATTATTCTGCAGACCATAAAGATTACATATATCTTAGAAGCCAACACAGAGGACTTGTCATTGGGTTCAGGGTATTAGTGCCTGCTGAGCAGTGTCTGGCTTCTTTTCCACTCACGTGATTGTAAGAAAAACATCAGGTGGCTTGTGCAGACTTTCCCCTGGCTGGTCTGTAGGTCAAGTGGTGTTAGCTGCCTTCAGGGATAGGTCTTCCTGCCACTTACTTGCCTGAGGTGCTTGCTCCCTGTGAGACCTATGAGAGAGCTGAGCAATTCCTTAACTGCTGCTACAGATGTGCTGGCATGTCCACACTACAGCAAGGCCCACAGGTAATAGAACTGCATTAACAGGGCACTGCACTAATAAGCTAACAAGTAATAAGCTAAGTCTCTCAGGAGATTCCAGAAGTAGTTTATGAACAGTTAACCTGAAGATCCTGTGTCACACTTGGTGTGTTTTAAATGTACCTTTTGTCTCTTCTGGCGCTTAGTGCCCTGGTTTACCAGCTGTCTTTCTCCCAACCATTTATCATGAGGCAGCAAGCTGTGGGGAGCCATGTGCGACCCAACAACTTGCAGGAGCAGCAGCTGGAGGTCACACTGTTTCTCTCTTCACATAGTGTACATGCTGCCTTTCCAGGCCAAATGAGGCAATTTGTTATAGGGAAGCACCTTGGTGCAGGTGGCTGCTTGAGACTGCTGAACTCTTTTAAGTAGCGCTTGCTTTTTGCGCTGATGCCAACAATTGTACTGCTCAAAAACTACAGTCGGGAAGTTAAACTCTGCAGACATCTTTTCAGAGGCTGTTTCGTATACAGATCCCATGCCTGTATGGGATACTTGGTACTGGCTCCACTGGAACTTACCTTCTGCATCAGACACTGTTTCCTTTAGGACGCCTTTGCTAGAGGAAGCAGCATTGCTTACTTTTAATGAGGCCAGTTTGCCTGAAGCAATCCACCTGGCTGCAGAAACAAGTTCTGTGTGCTGCTGCTTTTCTTCCTCCAAATAGTTAACTGTAGAGCTGAAGCACCTGGCGAGGCTATAGTGAAAAGCTGGTTGCAGTCTCTGAGTGTATCAACTACAGGATAGCAAAAGTAGATGCTTTGTGCCTTTCTTTGAAGAATTTGTATCTCTGTTTTTAAAATAATACTAAAAAAGTTACAAAGGTGTAGAAAGAAACCATGGAACCAAGGGAAGAAAACAGTGACAGACATTGAATACCTCAAGGAAAGGCTGAGAGGTAACCTGATCTCATAGCTAAATGGCTATAAAGAGAGAGTGACAGTAAAGGACTAATGAAGAAAGGGTCATCAAGGACTAATAGTTGAAAGCTGATACCTTTGAAATTTGAACTGGAAGTACGTCACCACTTCTGTGCCTCAATGGAGGGGCTAATGAATGAAATTTAATAACTTGTAATGACAGAGGTCAGACCAGATAATTGTTTCATTCCTGTGGGCTTAAATTCTGTGAATCCAAGAACGGAGGTAGCTTCTGCAGCTTCCATCAAGGAAAAAACACGTACTAACTAGCAGAGACAGTTCCTCAGCTCTCAACCAATCTGAAAATGTTTTCTGCAGTCTATAATGCAGTTTCAGAGTGTTAGAAGCTCAGAGGCACTTTTGCTTTACTTTATTTTTTTCAACTTTACCAAGAAAAAAAAAAAAAGTTTCTGAATTGAACAGTATTTTTGTCTTCTGGGTAATTAAATGGTTTTGCTTTCAGACTGGTATAAATTAAGGGTAATTAAACTGAAGTCAGCAGAGCGACGTTTGTCAGATCGGATGTAAGCGAGTTTATGTTGCAGTTGACCAACAAGGAGCCTTGCAAAATGTGCTCCTTGTGGATTTTCTGGTCAGCTGTTGTTTAAGGCTGCTTGAATTATTCAGGATGTAAAAATTAGCTGACAAAGTTTATCTTTATTCTGTCAGTGAAAAATGTGCAGACTGCCTCTGAAGGCTGGAAGTGTTTTCAAGCGCTGGGTGTTTGTGGAGTTCGCTTTGACTGTTTGTATTTAGCTACCTGTGGTCTGATAGCCAGTGGGTCTTGTTCATCATGTGTTATTGTCCCAACTTGGCACTGGCATCTTTCCAGCAGACTTATACATATATGGTGAGTGGAAGTCCCTTGAGGAAGTGATGAGGGGGTAGAGTCCTCCATGTTGGTGCATGCAAGACGCATAGGCCCAGCTCTGTCTCAGCCCCTGCAGGCAGTTCCTGGGCTGCACCCAGGACCTTCTGCCTATCCTTTGTCCTCTCCATCCTCAGCAAAGCCAGTTTACCCATCTGGAGCCCTTACTTGGAGTATACAGGATGTGGAGTCATTGTCTCTCTGGAGTGTGAGCCCTGCTGCCTGTCTCTGCCCTGCAACTTACCCATCCTTGGTGCCTGAGCTCGTGCATGGGAGTTCCCACCAGGGGAAAGCAAAACACAAGGGTCTCCTTGTGAATGGTGATTTTTTTTTTAGGCACTTATATTAATGTGTATATTCATATGCACACATAGTATTCATAAGAGGTAATCAGTAACCAAAGTCTGGGGAGGGGAGGAAAAGCCTTTCCTCTGTGGCTCTTCTCTTCATCTCTTTTCCTCCTGTGTGAGGCAAAGTGTGGGAAGAGCACGTCAGCATGTACTTAGGAAATAAGCATTACCTGGTATGATTGAATTAGTATATTGATAAAAATGTGGTTTTGTTGTTTGAAATGCTACCCTGAAGCACTCTTTGTTTCCCTTACACTACCCTCTATCAAGCTGTTCTCAGAATAGCCCTGTACTTGGAGCATCTGAATTGAATCACTGTTAACACTAGAGGTATTTAGTCTCACTTGAAGGAGATGAAAACCAGAAACTTTTGGAAGCAGAGACAGCTTGTAAAGGTAGCAGCATTGAAAGGTTTGTTAGCTGGTCTGTAGTAATTAAGCTTATTTCCATAGCAACATTATCAGTTCAGCTCCAGGATTTTGAGGGTTTTGTGCAGCAAGTAAATAGAATTAATATCCTAATTTTGACAGAGAGATCACATTTGCATTTGGTATAAGTCTTGTAACTAAGAACACTGATAGGAGATTGAAATAGTGTTCCATTTTTCTTAGATCACTTCAGGATGCTTATCTAGCCAAAACCAAATTGCTGCAGTCTTTCTCAGTACCTAAGGCTACTTTGGCAGAGCCAATGTACATCAGCTCATAATACCCATACAGTCCTCATCTAAATTGCCTAAGATTAAGAGTGATGACTTCTCTCAGATTTGCATGGGATACCTCTGTGCCCAGGAAGGGAGACTATCCTGCTTCCTCACAGGCCTTTCCAGCCATGGGATTGTACAGTTGGGGTGTGCAGGGAAGGATATCTCCCATTTCATCTTGGTCTCACTCCACATTTGCGCTTCTTGGCTTCCCTTGGACTTCGCACTGACCTCACCAGAGGCCAGGCTGCCCTTTGCAGGAGCCATTCTTATGACTTTCTCCAGCAATAAACACCTGATCAGATGCACAGCAAACAGGCAATGTTTTGGCAGCATGTAAGGGGATATTTCTGAGCCCTGTAGAAGTCCCCAGATGCTGGGGTAGGAGTCTCCAAGGTGGGAAGGGTGCCTGCCCCTCATCTCCCCACTGTTGTTCCTCTAGGTTTGAGGACTGTGATCTTCTCTTTTGCAGAGCAGACCAGCAGCCACCTTTTTAATAATAAACAAAAGCACTAGAGCAAAGCAGTAGCACCAGGCGGCTGTATTTCCATTGAGGTCAGTACAGTGACTCCTGCTTCTATCATTTAGCCCTCTATGACCAGATTCTTCCTATTTGTTATAACCAGCCTGGCAGAATATACTGTTTCATAAATATATGTGCTTGCATTCCAAATTGAAATGTTTAGGTTTTCTCCTCTGGATGTTTTCTCTGAAAAGCCTTATGAAAAAGCAAGCAGCCTCAGTAGGAGGGTTTATGTGGATTTGTCCTCCATCCCCTAATCCCTCTCAGCTTCTGCTGCATGCTGTGCTTGATCTGAGTTCCCAGCCTAGTGGGCAAATGTTAGTCTGGGCTGTGGCTGATTTGAATTAGGAGTGCAGGACAGCCAGTGGGTTGCAGCCTCACAGGATGAACAAAATACATCTCTGTATCTTGCATAACCAGCTTCTAATTTTCATAAAACTTTTCAGGACTTTTCTCTTTCCTGTTGCCAGCTGTCAAATTTGCTGAAAACTGGCCAAGAGGTTCAAAGGTTAAGGAAGGCCTGATAAATCTATATACAACATAATCAGGTACACCTCAGTTCCCTTAGAAGTGAAGTTATAAACCAAATCTGTGGTGTTCTGACAATAAATCCCTGGGTCTGGGTAGAGATCATAAAGACTTGTTAGATCATCTACCTACTGTGTCAAAATTCTTTTTCTTCCAAAGATTACTCTCCCCCTACTCTTTCAATTTGTTTTTTCAATTCACTCCTTAAAATAAGGCTAATGTTGGGAAATGTCACACTTCTGAGTGGCACAGCAGGTTCAGCATATGCTGTGGCTATATAGTGGAAAACAGCATCAGAGGACTTCCTCCTGTTGCTAATGAGCTCTGAAGGTAAGAGAAGAGTTAATGTATTCATAATAGGCTTATACTCCAAGATTTGTAAATAATTTATGGCTTCCTGTGAGTGGGAAGCCAACTGCCACAAACCTTGGACCCAAATAGAAAATAATTTTGTAGCAACAAAGGACTTTGGATTTTGCAGATGCAGCAATTTGGCTGTAATCCCCCTGGCAGAGAAAAAAAGTTATTCAGTAGGTTTGCCATAAAATATCTGGGGACTTATAATTTAATCTTTGTAGCCTCCTGGGGTTCTATCACAATTTGATATCTATTCCCAAAAAGGAAAGTTGAATTTCTTGTATTATGACCAGGGTTTATCTAATAAAACTCTATTATAAATCTAAACTAAAGGCAATGGAGAAATACACTGTTGGCATCTGAACCCCTGTTGATGATGGATTCTAGGGCCCCTCTCTTTCAGAGAAGGGCCATGAGCAGAGGCCTGGAGCACCTCTCCTGTGAGGAGAGGCTGAGAGAATTGAGACTGTTCAGTTTGGAGAAGAGAAGGCTCTGAGGACACCTCATTGTGGTCTTCCAATATCTTAAGGGAGCCTATAAGAAAGCTGGTAAAGGACTTTTTAGGGTGTCAGGTAGGGATAGGACCAAGCTAGAGGAGCATAGATTTAGATTAGATGTCAGGAAGTTCTTCACCATAGGTGTGGTTAGACACTGGAACAGGTTGCCCAGGGAAGTGGTGGAAGCCCCATCCCTGGATATTTTTAAGGTCAGGCTGGATGTGGCTCTGGGCAACCTGATGTAGTGTGAGGTGTCCCTGCCCATGGCAGGGGGGTTGGAACTAGATGATCCTTGTGGTCCTTTCCAACTGTGACAGTTCTGTGAAGTTGGCAGAAAGTAACTATTCCTAGGAAATACTAGTGAAATAGGCAGATGTATTTTGCAGGTGAATCATGGCAGCCTTTAGGAGTCTGGAAATCTGATTTCTTTTACCATGGATTTAAATGACCCAACTACTGTTTAGGTACAAAAAAATTCTATGAAAATGCTTTTCTGTGAGATTGTAAGTCAAAAGTACAATGACTGCTCAACAATAGCCTAATGGGACAGCTTCTAGATTGGACCCAGAGAAATTGTCTTTGTTGGTAGTTGAGATCTTTTTTACAAAGGTAAAGTAAAGGTATGAGCAAAGTACTGCTGTAACCAAGACCTATTTTAAAGTCAGAGAAGGGATCACTGCCCTTCTAGTTACTGTGAAGCAGTATTACTTGTACTTCACAAGAACAAAATGACTGCAACCTTTGTCCCTTTGCTTTGGCTCGAACTGGACAATTTTAGCTATAAGAAGGAAAGTCAAAAGTGGAAGGTCATGGTGGTAATAAACAATAAGTTCTGGTTCTCTTATTCATCATTAAGAAGCTTGTGTGAGGATACAGCAGCTCTCCAGTTCATCCCGACTGGATTGTGGAAGTTTGCCTGCCTGGAGCTCCTGAGGGAGATGGAGAGTTTGAAGCTTCTTGCTAACAGCCAAGTTAATCTTTCTTTAAAACTTATTTGTGGCTTTTTTTTGGTATAGATTTTTGTACAGGTAATTAGTGATAGAAAAAGAGGGAACAGCCTCAAGCTGCCCCTGGGTAGATTTTTCAGACCAAAATAATACTCATTTTTCTGGTCATTTAAATGACCACACAAGATGGCTGTCCAGATAACAACTTGGCTGGTTTAGTTTTAAAAGTATGCCACCACAAAATAGTCACACTAACCTGGGAAAGATAGGCTAGAGGACAAGGCGATTTGTCTTCAGCTTATTAGAAAGTTGTGTGCTCAATTTTCAGTACAAATGGTACAGGTAAAACTCTGGGCATTGCTTATTGCTTCAGAGCAATTGCCCTGTCGTTTGTGAAATCCATAATGGAGATGGAAAGGAACATGTATTGTTCAGGTGTACTTAAGATCTGCATTGCTGTGAAATATGCTCTTAGAAAAAGCAGCAGTGCTTAGTAAAATCAGCTAAATCATTTAGAAGACTTAAAGTGCTGACAAGTTAATACTGGCCCCCCTAATTATTGAATAAATTGCTATAAAGGAGATAATGCATTCCTGGATTTACAACTGAAGGTTATTTTATTAGAATGGCAATTTATTGCATTGGGTTGCTTCTGAATATTCAGGTGTGACTTTATTTTTTGTAGTGGGCAGTAAGAAGGATGCATAGAAATGAAATCATTAGAGAAAGTATACTGCATAGAAGTAATTTTCAGGATCAGGATCTCAGGTAGTGATAGGACTAGGGGGAATGGAATGAAGCTAGAGGTGGGGAGATTCAGGCTAGATGTGAGGAGGAGGTCCTTCACCATGAGAGTGGTGAGACCCTGGAATGGGTTGTCCAGGGAGGTGGTCGAGGCCCCGTCCCTGGGGGTGTTTAAGACCAGGCTGGATGAGGCTCTGGGCAGCCTGATCTAGTGTGGGGTGTCCCTGCCCATGGCAGGGGGGTTGGAACTAGATGATCCATGTGGTCCCTTCCAACCCTGAATGAAACTATGACACTAATTTTATTCTATTTCACCAATCTCATGGAATTGGTCATGGGCTTTGTAGATTACCTTTTCTTTCTGCTTGCCTTAATTACACAGCTGGAATTGATCCCTGTTGAGAGAATCTTGCTCTTCAATTCAATAAATATATTGACTTCCAAATAATTGATGAAGAAAATGAAGAAGCTTTTAAAAAGTTTCCTTTTTCTCCCCAGGTTTACATCACAATATTGTTTGGATTAATAGTGTACCCACATTCCAGAATTCACATGTTTTCCTATAAAAATACATGAAGTTGTGTTCATGATGCAGGGTGCAAGAGTATTCTGTGAAACTACAGGAAAAAAAAAACCCTATAAATTAGAGGTGATAGTTTTTTTTCCCAGTTTGCTATTTTATTTACTGCTGTGTGCCAGATGTCAGAGCAACGAGTTGGCTCTGGTACTCAGACCATGCTTGTCTCATGAATTTCACATGTCTTCAGTCTACAACCATGTGCTGAAATAGAGAGGTAAAAAGAAAATAGATGAATGTTATCAGACTTGCTATTAGGTTCAGAGGATTCATACTGTTAAGTCTGTGCACTGATCAGTCCTCAGTTTAGATGACTGGCACTGTTGTAAATAGCAGTAAAAACTGCTGAGCATATTGTCTAACCTTTTCTTGTCATGGCAGCATCAATCACTCTATGATTAACATCCTCACAGGCACTATTTTTCATCTTCTGCCATAGTATCTCTTCCAGTAAAAAAATGGATTAGTAGCTGAGTGCTCTAGGAAAAAGAAGGAACCTTCTCTGAAGGAAACTCTATGAAAATCCATAGAAAAAGCATAATTTCTCATGTGTCACTTGGAGTGATGAAGCACAGAGAGATACCCTCCTCATCCAGCAGAATCAATAGTTCTTTAAATATAAATGGTAATGTATAACTGAGAGGATCATTTGTCCATTGAATACCTGTAATTGAATTACATAGTGACTTATAAATGCCTTTTTTTTTTGGGGGGGTGTGTGGAATGAGGAGAGTTCAGTCTAATTGCATTACACATTTCTCATTTTCACAGCCAAAATCTCATTCTTCCAGGATATATCAGTCAGACACTTGCCTTCTTTCACCCATGTCTTCAGTATGAGTAATTATCTAGAAAGATTTGGGAGCAGCATGTAGCTAAGGAAACCAACTGCAAATAACAAAGCAGAAAGGAAATAAAAACTTTACCTGCATATTAAAATGTAGCTTTCTATTTAAGCTGGAAGTAATCAATTTGCATCACTGCTTGATGTCTGAGTGAAGAATAGTGTACACAACACGGTGTAAGGGGTGGGGTGTTTACTGCACTCTCAGAATATTTTATTAGTAATTTATCTAGCATTGTCTTCCTCAGTCCTGTCCTAGGAGAGGTTTCACAACAGTTTTCATGGCCACTAGAATTCCTATAGTACGTGCAAATTTCTCATCAAGACAATCCTGAGAAATAGGGAAGTATTATCTGTGCAGGCTCTCTCCAGCACATAGCTCACAACAGGTCACTATTCCAGAGACTGTATCCTTTTAGGGCTGTGGAGTCACCCTCTGAGCTGAAAGGTTTGGTTTTTTTTTTTTTACTTCTAAGATTCAGGATTTCATCCTGATATAAAAAATGCTACATCCACATTTCAAAGTTTCTCAGAGTTCAGTTTTCATAGCACTGCACAAGCAAAAGCTTGTACTGAGTTGCAAACAGCAACTCGGGCAATACAATGAACAGAAAATCTTTTTGGTAAGGGAGTCTGAGTGTAACCTAGACCGGTGCTAGCATGAAGAAACCTCTGAACCTCTGTAAGAAGTTTTCTGTAACTTGAAGAACTTCCCTGTTAACCTAGAAAGAATTGGTTGGGTGTGGTTTTTCTTTTTTCTCTCCCCCCTTCTCATTTGATCTCCTTCAAAGCTTGTGATGATCAGAGGGCAAGAGCCTTCCCCAGGGAGCATCTTCAGCAGAAACCAGTTAGTAAGTAATTCAGCAGGCGTGCAGGGTACATTTTGTAGACAGCTACTTGATTCACATAGTCTAATAGATGCCTTCAGAAATTACTTTTGTGTAAGTGAAAAGCAGCATGTAATACCCAGTTTATGTACAGCTCCATCTTGTATTCTTGGATCTGCACTGGTGGGTCACTAATTAATATTTTACAGCCAGCTTTCTGTGTCCTCTGTCAGTTGTACAAACTGAACAAAATATCACAATATGAAAATGTTCTAAATGACTGATCTATATGTTCTTATCTCCCTTCAGCCAGTCTGGTTTTAGATGCTTCATGTTAGTTCAATGTCAAATCAGGCGATATTAGAATTAACCAGGTTGGAAAAGACCTTTGAGATCATCAAGTCCAACCTATCACCCAACACCATCTAATCAACTAAATCATGGCACCAATCACCCCATCCAGTCTCTTCCTCCAGTGATGGTAACTCCACCACCTCCCTGGGCAGCCCAATCCAATGGGCAATCACTCTTTCTATGAAGAACTTCTTCCTAACATCCAGCCTGAACCTCCCCTGGTGCAGCTTGAGACTGTGTCCTCTTGTTCTGGTGCTGGTTGCCTGGGAGGAGAGACCAACCCCCAGCTGGCTACAACCTCCCTTCAGATAGTTGTAGAGAGCAATAAGGTCTCCCCTGACCCTCTTCTTCTCCAGGCTAAGCAACCCCAGCTCCCTCAGCCTCTCCTCATAGGGCTTGTGCTCCAAACCCCTCCCCAGCTTTGTTGCCCTTCTCTGGACATGTTCCAGTAACTCAGCATCTTTCCTAAACTTGAGGGGTCCAGAACTGGAACATGCAGGTGTATTGAAAATGAAACTAGGTGCCTGTTATAAACAGACTTCAGTGCCATTCCTGATATCCCATTAGGGAATCCTAATCTTTCTGGAATTCCACATGTTGAATCTTAGTGGTGGATAGGTAATTTCTGGGTGTGTTAAAGAAACTTGGATAAAATTGTGAAGGTTCACCTAACTTCACAGTCAAAGTATCTTTTCTCTGTGTGTTTTTGTTCTACTTCTGAAAGAGCTGCAATAGATGATCCTTGTGAGCTTTCCTTCACCTGTTCTTGGAGACTTCCTTTGGGCTGTGGGTGTCTTGTGAGAAAAAGGTCACTTGCAGAGATATACAATAGACTCATCTCAAATGGAGAAGAGAAATGATGAATTAGATGATTTTTTTCCCTGAACTTGACTGTGAAGGTTTGTCCTACTTTGTCTGACACTTTATGCAAATTATTTTGAACACTTGTGTATTAATTAGAAGAGGTTTATATTATCATATTTATTATCTTCTTGACAATACATGTTCTGAGCAATATGAAAAAGCTGGCAAATTGGTTGTATATTAAAAGTTGGCAGGGTTACCAGGAAATTTCAGAGGTGTTGGTAGTTATCAGAAGTGTTCAGTAGGAAAAGGATGCCCTTATTGATTGAAATATGCCAAAACTCCTGGTTATGGGTGTGAAGGACATGATACTCCTATTCCCTAATAGGACTAAAGGTTGCTGTTTGCTGGGGTGCATCACATCTTATCCATTTTCCTGCCTGGCCACTGGTTTCTACGCATGATCTGCCACAGAGACAGATAAAGAAATGGTGCCTGGCTCATCAGCAGCTACAGCTGTTGTCTCGTATGTATCTCAGCTGCCTGTAGAGAAGTTCAGTTTCAGGGTGGGTGTAACAGAGCCAGCCATTTAGTGTAGCTCAATGCAGCATAATCCTTGTATCCCACTTGGGATGCACTCTGGATGGGTGGACAGCTATAATGGTGAAAAACTGTCTGGATTATTTGTCCCACTGACTGATAACGGGTCACACTCTACCTGTACCTAGTTATGATTCCCCACATGTCTGCGTGGGGACACATCCTCTTTAATGCTTTTATTAGTGACCTGGAGAAGGAAACATGATGCCCCCGCCATCAACTCAGTGGATGACAAAAATGGAAGGGAGCCAGATGATATGCTGGAGAGCAGGGCTGTCATCCAGAGGAACCAGGTCATGCTGAAGGAATGGGCCAACAGGAACCTCTTTAAACAAGGGCAAATGCAAGCTCCACTGCTGGTATTGAGCTAATCCTCTGATGGGTGGTAAGTTGGGTACAAGTCAACAGTGTGCCCTGGTAACAAAGGTGGGTAACACCATGTTGGGCACTATTACAAGAAGCAAACCAATTAGATGGAGGGAAAGGATTATTCCCTCTACTCAGCACTGGCTACACTGCATCCAGTTATACTGTGTCCAGTGTTGGGCCTTTCAATACAGCAAACACATCAACAAATGTCTGATGTTTGGGAGAGTTCATCAGAGGCTCTTAAGATGCCAAGGGCTACCGTATTTCCCATATGAGGAGAGGCTGATAGAACAGAGTTTATTCAGTTTGGAGCAGGGTCTGTTTTGGGTAGAGAGCTGACAGCAGCAACCAGTGGACAGTGGTGTGCTCTTCATGGTGATCCTTAGCAGGTGGACAAGAGACAGTGGGTATAAGATGAAATGAGATATTCAGATTGGTGATAAGAAGAGCAGAAGACTATCCCATGAGGTCAGTGAAGGTTCTGCAGTCTCTCTGTCCTTAGAGGTTTTCAGGACATAATTCTTGAGTAGCGTAGTCCTGATTTCAGTGGTGACTCTGGGCTAGATTCTGAAGTCCCCTCCAGTCTTTTCCTTGTTGGTAACATTCAAATTGTGGGTGAGGCTTTGCACATTTAGGAGATGGTTATTTTCCAGTTTTGATAATTACTTTATATATAATTTCTTCCAGTCATTACACACAAATTGCAGTACTTTGCAAACAGAAGATCTGATTTGTAGTCTGACCTGACTAGCAATGAAGCATTTTGACAGTCTCTGGGCTAATTCCCTGCTGTGTAAACATATGTAGCTCCTTCAAAGTGAATGGCACTACATTGGATTGTACTAGTGGCAAGTTTGACCTGTTTTAAATAAAATACAATAAATGGGGTTTGTGCTTGTAAATTATTTGAATGTTCAGGCAAATACTTTCTGATGGGAAATAAGAACATTTTTCCTCTGTCCTAAGAAATGTCAGATATTTCCAGGAAAGCCAAATGAATCCGATCTTCAGAGCTAAAAATGTTGATGTGAAATACATCTGTTAAATAGGTACAACACTCAAACTGATGCACAATTCTGCATCAACTCCAATGCTATGCACAGTCTCTGAGCCTGTTATCTAGGCTGTGAGATACTTGATGCACTGACCTATCTTAGGACTGATTGAAACTCCTGTGGAGGTGGTTCCTGCTCTTTATTCACTGTATGGAGATACCTAGTGCAATTAGCTTGGGCTAGACACCTAAGTTTCAGATTTTTAACATTAGCTGAGATAAATTCTGCCCACATCCATTACATTTATGTTCAGCCTCTCTCTTTCTATTCTGCTTTTGATTTGATACTTTTTGACTCATTTTCTGTAGTTTTTCTCTAGATTCAATGTCCTGTATGTACCTGTTTTTTCCTTATGCCCTTTAACTATGGTCTCTGATGCTGGAATGACAAATACGATTCTGTGATACTTCTGCTCCACTCTATCGGCAGAAACATTGATTTTCTTAATTCATGATGTACTGAAAAAAAAATCGATAAGAATATATACAAGGCAGAAGCAATAATGTAAGATGATCTTCCTAATTTACAGAGGAGCCTACTGACAGAGTTGAACATCATTCAGTGAAATAGAAACATCTGATTTAGAATAGAAGGTTAGAAGAGACCCTCAAGATCATTGCATCCAACCTATCATCCAGCCCACCTAATCAACTAAGCCATGCAACAAAACACCCTATCAAGTCTCCTCCTGAACACCTCCAATGATGGTGACTCCACCACCTCCCTGGGCAGCCCATTCCAATGGGCAATCACTCTCTCTGTGTAGAACTTCCTCCTAACCTCCAGCCTAAACCTCCCCTGATGCAGCTTGAGACTGTGTCCTCTTGTTCTGGTGCTGGTTGCCTGGGAGAAGAGACCAACCTCTGCCTGTCTACAACCTCCCTTCAGGTAGTTGTAGACAGAAATAAGGTCTCCCCTGAGCCTCCTCTTCTCCAGGCTAAGCAACCCCAGCTCCCTCCGCCTCTCCTCATAGGGCTTGTGTTCCAAGCCTCTCACCAACTTTGTTGCTCTTCTCTGAACACATTCAGTTTCTGACTGAGGGCAAATGATAGCATGATTCTCTGATGTCCTGCATTACACACCTCACCATCTGGGATAGCCACAGCCCTACAAGCTGCAAAAAGTAAGCTCTAGAGAAACGACATGATTCTCACCTGTAAGTTGGTGGCCATAATAATTTTCAGGCCATAGTCAATGTGCAGGATCAGTCTTTTTGTATGAACACCAATGTAAACTTCTTTGCAAATCAGTAGAAATTTGCAGATGTCTTCAGTGGAAGCTGATTTTTGTGTAAGGTCCCTCTACCTGCTGGGGGGTAAGAACAGGCTAATATTTCATTTGCTGTGTGTAACAGCCACTGAGATTTGAGTGTTTCATCTGGAAAAATGGACAATGTCAATATATGACAGTGTTGCTTTTTTACAGATGAAACCTCATCAGTTGAGGGATGAATTTCAGGTACAGTCTTCCGTGATGGATGAGCAAGGAAAAAAAAAGTTTGCTTTTTTAGAAAGTTTATTTAATACCCATTTTGGACCTCATCCACTAAAGCTACTTGACAGGAAATACCCTTATAACAGTATGCAGGTTTTTGAGGAAGAGAAAGAGGATACTTTGGGCCTGGAGCTGCAGGTTTTCTTACCTAATTTTTCAAATGTTATCAGACAAAGGTAATTTTATAAAAGTGTGCAGAGTGTACAGCAGAACTGCAGCCACGTTTTTGTCTGTTGCTGCATTCCCATGCACCATGTGCTCCTATAGCTTTTAAAGTAGTCCTTCAGACACCTCTCAGAGAAATGAGTCACATCATCTTTCATTCTCATGTGATTGCAGATTTGGCTGGAGAAGGAGGGAACACCATGGAGGCTGTGGGGAGATCTCATTCTAGATGCATATTAGACATCACAGATACTGCGTTTAGCATGACATGCATCCAAAGGAAGACTCTACTCATTGTGAGGGTTGTGTGTTGGAGGTTGCAAATGCTGTGATAATGAGAGAGATCTCTATACATACAAGGCCTTGGAGCCCCAAGGAAGGGGATAACAGCAGCAGAATTATAAACAGAGGGGGCATGGGGAATGCCCCATCTCAAGAACAAATTACAACCCAAGCTTCAAGGCCAGAAATGTTTAAGTGCAAGGATAACTGATATTTGCAGAGATAAATTTGACTCCTGGTGCATGTGATGTGATTTTCCCATTTACTTGCTGCAGAGCTGAGGAAGCAAAATCTAGAGTATAAGATTATAATCAGATTAATTTGTTTTTCAGTTACTGCTGGGTGTATTTGAGTTCTGAGGTTGGGACAAACCCCAGGATTTTTAGCCAGAATGTGGATAATAAAGGTTACAATCTATTCCTCAAAGTGTGGGGCTGCTTATTTTTCCTATGTTTGACGTTATATGATCACAGATATTATAATTATAGGTATTCATTCTTTGTGATAAAATATTGTTAGTGTAACAACAGTCTTTAAATAGCTGTATCTGCTTCAGTGAGAAATAAATATCTGGCAATATACTATTCTGCCATGTAATTAAATTGAGTTGTGTGAAATATGAGATGGGACAAACCCACGAACTCTTAAATCCCAGAACATGTGAACTGGACGTGTCTGTCATGGCCCAATCCTGCTATTAGTGCAAGTGGTTTTGTTGCTGTAATAGAGAAGCTGCAATAAAGTAGGAGGAAATGCAGGGAGAAATAAGTTGGCACCATGAGAGCGGTATAATAATGCAAGGGAAACACACCAGCTACCTACCTGTCATCTGAGTGAGTGTGGCTGAGCTTTAGTCACAGCAGACCAGTAGTAGGAGGCAGAAGATGTATTTGCTACAGGATTTCTCTTTCCATAATGACTCAACAGAGATCTCTAGAACTGAAACAAAAACATTTCCCATCCCCCAAAGTGGGGATAGAGAAGAGAAATAATTGCTGGTTTTAGATGTCCTTGTCAGAAAGAATTCTTTCCTAAACCTACAAGCCAGAATTATTTTATTTGTGCCTAAGTATGGATGCATGTGAGTCCCATAATATAAACGAGTTGACTAATTTCACTCCATTTAATAAATGCAGTTCATTGTATTAAGGCTACTTACTGCTTTAGACTTTGAATGCCTGAGAGGGTAACTTCTAGAGGACTGCCTTCATGTGTTCTATTTGCTAATCTGCTTTTTCTCCTATGTCTAAACTAGGACATTGGCCACAGGAAGGCTAGTCAACAGTGTCATGTTAAGCAGTTGAGTATCCCAAGGGAGTTAAGCTGAGCTTTGTCAGGTTTGCTGTTCTGTGTGTTTCCTTCAAGGATGATGATGCTTCGCTCCAGAAAGCATTGAATTATTAACCTCACTGATGCAATTTCCTGTGTTATATTGTAGGATCCATATTTTGACATTTAGACAATCCAAGCAATATTCTGTGAAAGATTGTCTGTAAATAGTGCAAGAAGGGTCAATAAAAGAGGTCCTCTTCTGCAAATGTGGTAACAAATGTCTAGAATAAATGAATAGGGAGGAGCTGGGATGTGGCTGCTTTGATAGCATAGGTTTTTGCTTCTTCTATGTGTTTCTTACATAGGCTTCACACTATGAAGTCCTTTATAATCTCCTTTATCCACACAGCCTTGCTACGTGTTGTTTTCATCTTGTCCTGGGATAAGGCCTCAAACTCAGTGCTGGAGGGAAAAAGTTGTCCCTGATGGCTCAGTAACTTGAGGCTAAGGCAGATACATCATTCTTGTAATAAGCCAGGTAGAAGTGAGGAGGAGTGGGTGGTCTGAGGAGATGATGTTGGTTTTGGACTTCTGAAGGTCTCCATGGGAGCTCCCAGTGGTGCTCCCTACAGCCACTCTCATCCAAGAATACAGTGTAGTTTCTGGGAACAAGGAGCCCCTGCTATCTCTTGATGTACAGCCACTATATCCCCATGGCCTCTGAACTTGGCTGAATGCTTCTCTCAGGCAGTCTTCCACAGCCAGAGCATTTGTCCTACCCTTTGCACCAACACACTTTGTCTTCTAGCAAAGCTTAGTAGCCAGTTCATCCCCTTAGGAAGTCTCACCCCTGGACTCTGCATTGCTTCTCTTAGATTGATATGGTTGTCTTAGCAACGGCAAGAAGTTCAGGGCAAGGGTGAGATGTGATCTCTGTTGTATACAGCACAGTGTAAGATTCACATGGCTATACAAAAGATTTGTGATAATTTCCCTTTCCTCAATGTATTATCCTGCTTTTCTTTCACCACCTGAACTCATTTTGTTATTTGTTGCCTATTAGGACTGCTTCTAGGAAGGACTGACAAAACTGTTACTGAAATGGTTCACTTGAAGTTATAGATGGTGTTCAGAGCACCTGCTGTTTTGTTGAAATCTGCAGTTCAGTACTTTTTCTAGCTTCACATGGATTGTGGGATGTTATGCTCATGACAGCAGCATGTGACAACATAAGCACCACTGCTTGTATCAAACCAGAAATGAAAACCAACTGAGAAAATGGTATCTAGTGTCAGGAAAGAGCTCTGCTAATAATGAAGCACAAGTGCAGGCAGAAAGCAGGACATGATTCCTGAGAGAATTGGCAGAGCAGAGATGTAGGCTGCTGCTTTTGAAGAGAAATCTCTGAGAAATAGGTCACGTGCTTGTTTGGTAATGAGAAAGAAATGAAGATGAGATCAAATATAAGCACACATATGGCAGGATTATTTTGAAGCAGCATATTTTCCATAGGAAGTTGCATTCATACTTTCCTTGCACCTCCTAACATAGCCTCTACGCATCCTTGTCTCTGGCCCTCTGGCCAGGGGACTGGGCTGCCCTCTTGTATGTTTCTCTAATAGCTTTGCTTCTGGTCTTGCCAGCATGGAGATTATTTCCTCAATGTTGGGAGTTTGACTATGGTGGCTCATTCAGTCCAGGACCACTTAAATGTCTGTGCTCTCTGCTTCCTGGTGCTGCTAGCTCTCAGAGCATGGTACACAGCCAGCTCAGCCAGGACAGAACTGATAAAATAACTCAAAAAGGCTGCTACTGCACCTCACTATTGGGATTTAATTGGCCAGTTGGGAGCCAGGGGTAAGGAGAAAATTTGTGTCCTTACAGCAGAAGCAGTATTTCTTCCTGAGGGATTCCATTCTTCTGGTATTCTGTGAAGATGGTGCTTGTGATGTCTAATCAGCAGCGGGAGTTGTGGAAAGACAGAGCGTGGTCAGAGGAGATTAAATCTTCATGGTTTCCAGCTGCTATAATAGCTTTCTCAGCTGTAATATCTTGACTGAACTGTGATTTAATTTTATTTTTTTTTTAAGATGCTCATAAATTGGCTGTATTTTGACCCTAGAAGGACAAAAATTGCACACAAGACATGAACCGCTCTCTGCCAAACTGTAAGCAGCAGAGGACAAGGACAGTAAAATTTGTAATAGAACTTGCATCATGATGATCTCTCTGAGGCTGATGCCTAGAAAGGTTTACCCTGGTTTGGTTAATATTCCCTAGAAAGATTCTAAAGGAGGTATTTAGTTTAGGAAAGATGCTGACTTGCTGGAACGTGTCCACAGAAGGGCAACAAAGTTGATGAGGGGCTTGGAACACAGGCCCTATGAGGAGAGGCTGAGGGAGCTGGGGTTGTTTAGCCTGGAGAGGAGGTGGCTCAGGGGAGACTTTACTGCTCTCTACAACTACCTGAAGGGAGGTTGTAGACAGGCAGAGGTTGGTCTCTTCTCCCAGGCAACCAGCACCAGAACAAGAGGACACAGTCTCAAGCTGCACCAGGGGAGGTTCAGACTGGAGGTTAGAAGGAAGTTCTACACAGAGAGAGTGATTGGCCATTGGAATGGGCTGCCCAGGGAGGTGGTGGAGTCACCATCATTGGAGGTGTTCAGGAGGAGACTTGATGGGGTGCTTGGTGCCATGGTTTAGTTGATTAGGTGGTGTTGGATGATAGGTTAGATGCAATGACCTTGGAGGTCTCTTCCAATCTGGGGTTTATTCTATTCTATTTACTGCAGAGAAATTTAACTTCAGCGGTCAAAGGAGCAAGGAGATGCACTCAGGGTGGGATCAAACCTGGGGGCTTCTGTGGAGTGCACAGCCTATCAAACTTGGCTGATATTTGGGGATGGAATCCAGACTGCCAGCCCTGCTGCTTCCAAGGGAGGCCCTGATGCTTTCCTCAGCTAAGCCCTTGGATGCTGCTGGCTTTAACCTACTTGGCACAGCAGAGCTCAGGCTCAGTCAGCAGCAAGAAGGAAAGTTGGCTGAGTTTTGCTTTTGTTTAGAGTCAGTTACTCCCTCTCAAGTGAGGTATCAGACCTCTCCTAGATGTGAATTAAAAATGTTGGGGGACTATGTTTATTTGTTTAGAGAAAGCCCTAGCTCAAATAAAATTAAACATATAAACACTTGTTTTGCTCTTATGGAGTATCAATTTAGACAATGTTTTCCATCTAAAACATTTGTTAGTGTCTGAAGTTATGAAGGTATGTTGTATAGGTATATAATGTGTTATCTCCCTGTCATTTATGATATTGAGCAGATGACAAAACTAAACTAGAACAAAAAGTAAAAAAATAATAAAGGATGGAGCACCTCTCCTATGAGGACAGACTGAGGGAGTTGGGGCTGTTCAGTCTGCAGAAGAGAAGGCTCCGAGGTGACCTAATTGTGGCCTTCCAGTATCTGAAGGGGGCCTACAGGAAGGCTGGGGAAGGACTTCTCAGGATCTCAGGTAGTGATAGGACTAGGGGGAATGGAATGAAGCTGGAGGTGGGGAGATTCAGGCTAGATGTGAGGAGGAGGTTCTTCAGCATGAGAGTGGTGAAACTCTGGAATGGGCTGTCCAGGGAGGTGGTTGATGCCCCATCCCTGGAGGTGTCCCTCTGGCCAGCCTGATCTAGTGTGGGGTGTCCCTGCCCATGGCAGGCGGTTTGGAACTAGATGATCCTTATGGTCCCTTCCAACCCTGAATGATACTATGATACTATGGAGAAGGTAGGCTGGCAGGGATATTACTGGTGAGCAGAGAAAATTGGAAGTCAGGCTGACAGGTGAGGACATGCTGCTTGGTTTTTTTGGACAGCCATTATTTCGGCAGGGAACATCTTCACTGAGAGTTGAGTTTGCAGCAGCTCACCAGTAAAGGTGAAGAACCCAATATTGTCTCGTCTTCAATGCATATTGTACCTCATCAACATATCAATTCCTTCTGGCTTTTTCTGTTTTCAAATTTAAATACAGTTATTGGGTTGCTGATTAAAGTCTCTTCTGTGGACAGGAGGTGCCATAAATCCAATGGAATGCTTTGCCTGAAGTGGTCAGGATGTACAAATCTGCTTGGTGCACTCTTGCCCCCATGTATGGCATTCATCCAGATGATGCAGCAGCTTTTTTCACACAGCTGAAGGGGGATATTGAGGTCTAAACTGTGTCCAGAGCTAATTAACACAGATCACTGCAAATACATATGGCATCACCTAACACCAGCCTCTTCTCTTTTGAATGATGAGAGTTCAGTAAGAGCAGCTGTCTTCAACATCAGAGAATGGTCCCATGAATGTTTAATTTGTATAAAAACTGATGTGATTTATCACTGTCTAGATGTAGCCTCTGGGTTACTTGTAGAATGGCATAAAACAGCACCAGGAGCCATTCCTGTGGACCAAAGTCTCAGGAGTCAATGATCTGTCATCCACAGCAGGCACACTGGTGCTTCCAATAGAGAACCAGTGAGGAAAAATCACCATTGTTATGAGCCAAAATAGAAGCAAAATAGAAGTTAATCTGCATAGGTAGAGTTGAGGGTGTAAAACATGGGATGTATTTCTATTAAATAAAAATGGGTAATACAGACACAATGGCAGAGCTGGTCACCCTGGATTGTGCCTTCTGTCCTCTACAGTCAATAAGGAGAAATAAGGAATTTTGGGGCAATATTCATGTATGATCTGTTTTATTCAAGATGAGATGAATCCTTCTGTTCCTCAAGTTACTGTTCTAACCCACTTTGGGCAGAGGGCATATTTTCCTGCGTTGTGAATATCTGAGTTTGGCTGAATCCAGCCCTGAAACGTGGTTTGGTTGCTTTGTGACACCTAGCTTGGGAGCTCCTGAAAAGCTACCTAGATCTTGCTTCCACCTCTGTATACCTCAATATCTGTGGAAAATTCCACATCCACAAAAGTCTTTAGGTCTTTACTTATGGAGGGGCAAAGGGCTTGGCATTCTGAGCATGTTAAAGGCTTTCTTGCTACTGGAAAAGTTTAAGAAACTACTTGTGTCTCCTGTGTGAATCTGTCTGTAAATATATGAAGGCACTTCCTCAAACCCATATAGTATCAGCGTACGTAGCAGTGCAAATACCAAACATTCTCCCTTTGATATCTTCAAGGGAGTTGAAACAATCACTGTTAATCACTCGAAGATATGGAGATGACTTATCCAAGCAAAAAAGAAAAGCCACTTCCCAATCAAAGATAACGGTTCTTGACTTTCTATTTAGTTACACTGGTGCAAATTGAGAGCTGCTGGTGTCAATTACATTTTGTCTAGATTCTCCCTGGCTTAGCAGAGATAACAATCAGGCCCCTGGCTTCTAATCAAGTTTGATATTACCCTGGTGAGTTGTTATAATCCCTTAAATGGCACCATGTGGTAAGAAATCAATTGCGTTATGAAAATTACTCAGCTTTTCAGTGGAGCTAGTGTAGTCTGGTCTAATGGTCTAATTTTATCTGCTAAATAAAGAAAAAAAAGGTGCCAGGGAAAATGATGGAGAAGGTTATCCTGGCGGCAATAACTGCGCACCTGAAGGATGGCCAAGGGTTCAGGTCCAGCCAACATGGATTTAGGAAGGGCAGGTCCTGCCTCTCCAACCTGATCATCTTCTATGATCAGGTGACCTGCCTGGTGGACATGGGGAGGCCTGTGGATGATGTGGTCTACCTGGACTTCAGCAAGGCCTTTGACACCCTCCCCCATAGCAAACTGCTGTCTAAGCTGTCAGCTCGTGGCTTGGACCGCAACACTCTGTGCTGGGTTAGGAACTGGCTGGAGGGCCGAGCCCAGAGAGTGGTGGTGAATGGTGCCACATCCAGCTGGCAGCCAGTCACCAGTGGTGTCCCCCAGGGATCAGTGCTGGGTCCTGTGCTCTTTAACATCTTCATTGATGATGTGGATGAGGGGGTTGAGTCAGTCATCAACAAGTTTGCAGATGACACCAAGTTAGGAGCAGATGTTGGTCAGTTGGAGGGTAGAAGGGCTCTGCAGAGGGACCTTGACTGACTGGACAGATGGGCGGAGGCCAACGGGATGGCATTCAACAAGTCCAAGTGCCAAGTGCTGCACTTTGGCCACAGCAACCCCATGCAGAGCTACAGGCTGGGGTCGGAGTGGCTGGAGAGCTCCCAAACAGACAGTGACCTGGGGGTGCTGATTGACAGCTGCCTGAATATGAGCTTGCAGTGTGCCCAGGAGGCCAAGAAGGCCAATGGCATCCTGGCCTGCATTAGGAATAGTGTGGCCAGCAGGAGCAGGGAGGTCATTGTGCCCCTGTACTCTGCTTTGGTTAGGCTGCACATTGAGTCCTGTGTCCAGTTCTGGGCCCCTCAGTTTAAGAAGGACATCGAAACACTTGAACGTGTCCAGAGAAGGGCAACAAGGCTGGTGAGAGGCCTTGAGCACAAGCCCTATGAGGAGAGGCTGAGGGAGCTGGGATTGTTTAGCCTGGAGAAGAGGAGGCTCAGGGGAGACCTTATTGCTCTCTACAACTACCTGAAAGGTGGTTGTAGCCAGGAAGGGATTGGTCTCTTCTCCCAGGCAACCAGCACCAGAACGAGGGGACCCAGTCTCAAGCTGTGCCAGGGGAGGTTTAGGCTCAAGGTGAGGAGAAAGTTCTTCACCGAGAGAGTCATTCATCATTGGAATGTGCTGCCCAGGGAGGTGGTGGAGTCACCGTCCCTGGAGGTGTTCAAGAGGAGATTGGACGTGGCACTTGGTGCCATGGTCTACTCATGAGGTCTGTGGTGACAGGTTGGACTTGATCCTCGAGGTCTCTTCCAACAGTGATACTGTGAAAATATTCACAGTTGCTTGTTGTACCACAAATCCAGTGGGCACCTGTATTTGTAAATCTCAGTATAAAAAAAAAAAGAAGAAAAAAGGCAAGTATTTTTGGTCAGGGAAGTGTTTTGAATATGCAACACAATAACTAGTCACTAGTAAGTACATTGTCTTAAAAACCTGGTAGTTAAATTAGTACAAATTGTTTCTGATTGCAAACACCTCTCTAGTATTATATAAGAAGTTAAATAACTAGTGAAATAGGAGAGAATTTATACAGCTGATGTAAAAACTGTACCTTGCTTTATTGTACTGATGTCCCTTGGCATCGTCTTTGCATTTTGCTCATTGCCTTAAGCTGAAGCTCCAGCTTTTGTGAGGGTTGTCAATACTGTGGATCTTTTGGAATATGTAAAAATAGAGTATTATACTGGATAGAGGCAACTTGGATTCCTCTCCATAAGCTGCTCTTGGAAGTTCTATAAAAAGTTAAAAGGTATGGTTAAGGTATGGTTAAGGTATTTACTCTATTAGTAAATTTTGCTTGTTTGGGGTTTTCCCCCTCCTTTTTTTAGCATTTACAAACATCTATCAGCTTTGGTAACTTAAGAGGAGTATTCCATAATTAGAGAGGTCTCCTAGGGGGAAATTATCAGAGTTTGGCTTTTGAAGATGTGAGGTTTCAGGCTTGCTTTTGATTGCACCATTCAGTGCAACTCCAACCAATTAGGAAAGTCTAGAAATAGTCTTTTCAGAAGCTTCTGTCAGACTGTTCCCAAAGAGTTGAATCAAGTGCAGAGGTTGTGTGTTCAGTACCTCAGAATAATTCAGTTCAGGAATCATTCAGTTCATGAAATGAGCTGCTTGAAAAAATACTGTGAGTTGGTAATGTACTTCAAACATTGGCAAAAAAGATGTCATGGTGTCCCTGAACTTATGTGTAATTGAGCAGTAGTTCTACAAGTTCTGCTACGCACAGAAATGATGTGCCTGCACTTCTTAGACAATTGCATCTGGACACACATTTTTAAATATTCTAATTTCTGTACTGGAAGAATACACAAAAATATTCATGCTTACATACTCAGTAGGCAGCTGTTTGGTGTTAGTTACCTAGATGGACATTTCTGGGTTCAGGAATATCTTGTATTTTGCCGTTGCTATGTCTGTGGCTCTAAAACCAACCAGTAGATTCAGTTCACTCAGGTGTTTGCTTGGTCATCCTGTGGCCAAGGTGAACAGATATAGTTTTGTTTGTTTTCTGTAGAAATACCAGTATGAATCACTGAACATTTACTCTGTGCTTGGAGTACTCTCTGCTGTGCAGAAACGCCTTGCTTGCATAAACCATGAAAGGTGACTGTGGCCTTTAGATGCCCTATGAAGTGAGAAAGTTGCAACAGCTTGGTTTCTAGAAAGCCACAATACCTTGCAAATGACCTGCCATGCTTTTCACTCTCCTGATGTCACAACACACCGTTATTCTGCCAAACTAAACTGCTATAATGTATTTATTGTGCTGCTTCAGGGTGTAAGACATGGTTGAGAACAAGTTGAGCAACAGGCATAAGCAAAACCTAAAATTCATTTGTCGTTATGTGCATAATCAAAGACGACCAGATTTGGTACACTAGGGAAAACTTCATGCACAGATCTGGATGTACGTGCTTTTCAAAGAAATCAATATCATTGCCATCCCAGACTGTCCTGGATAAGCTCATAGAATGGTAGGAGTTGAAAGGGATCTCAGGAGATCGAGTCCAACCTCCCTGCCAAAGCATGCTTCATGAAATCTGTCAAAATGCAGCATCAAAGCAATAGCACTTCATTGACTTTGGGTTTCATAGTATCATAGTATCAGTCAGGGTTGGAAGGGACCACAAGGATCATCTAGTTCCAACCCCCCTGCCATGGGCAGGGACACCTCACACTAGATCAGGCTGGCCAGAGCCTCATCCAGCCTGGTCTTAAACACCTCCAGGGATGGGGCATCAACCACCTCCCTGGACAACCCATTCCAGGGTTTCACCACTCTCATGGTGAAGAACTTCCTCCTCACGTCCAGCCTGAATCTCCCTATCTTCAGCTTCATTCCATTCCCCCTAGTCCTATCACTACCTGAGATCCTGAGAAGTCCCTCCCCAGCCTTCCTGTAGGCCCCCTTCCGATACTGGAAGACCACAATAAGGTCACCTCGGAGCCTTCTCTTCTGCAGACTGAACAGCCCCAACTCCTTCAGTCTGTCCTCATAGGAGAGGTGCTCCAGCCCTCTGATCATCCCTGTGGCCCTTCTCTGGACATGTTCCAGCACGTCCATATCCCTCTTGTAATAGGGTCTCTAGAACTGGAGGCAGTACTCCAGGTGGGGTCTCACCAGGGCTGAGCAGAGGGGGAGAATCACCTGCCTTGACCTGCTGGCCACACTTCTCCTGATGCAGCCCAGGATCTGATTGGCTTTCTGGGCTGCAAGTGCACATTGAGAGCTCACGTTGAGCTTCTTATATCCTTCAAGGCACAATCTCTTCACCGAACTACACCTGATACTGGAGTATTAGAAGGAGTTGCAACTGCTGATGCTCAGCCCTAGCACACTTCTGACACATTGATCGGTTTATTATCGGCTCGTGCTATATTTTTTTTCATTTGTTTCCTTCCTTTCTTTCCCCTCCCCCACAAGGCATATGGGAAAGAGGCACTAATAGTATTCCAGGATCATAAATTTATTATAATTGCTTTATTATGGTAGAAATCAAAAAAGCATGATAGAGTGTTTCATGTAAAGTGACAGTTGATTTTCCTCTGCTTGCCTGTAAAATACCATTTCATCCTGACCTTCTCTGAATATCACGCTTTATTTTCCATAGAGAAAATTCAGTGCTTGGGGCACATCTCATTAAATCTGATGCCCAGAATATGTTCTGCTTAGCATAATCACATTAATTCCAGTTTTCACAGACATATGTGTTCCACCTTCCATATCTCTCAATCGCTAATCCCATGTCCGTGTAGAGCTTTTTGGGAGAAGTGTGCCATAAAAGATGAAATAAAATTGTTCTGGGGCTAGTTTCCGACTGTTACATGGAAGCTTTAACTCCCAGCAACACTGTCATCAACTTGCCTTTCCTTCAGCTTTAAAGTTTACACATGAAGCAAAAGGCCACGTTTGTTTGAAGCCTATTATATCATCAAAACCCCAAACCAAAGCATCAAAAAACTCCCACCCCACACAAAAGTGAGTCTGTCCCTGAAAGAGTTGAACCTCAGCTAAAAGAAATGGCTTTAAAGTACAAGAAAAGGTGGCCTTCCTCTTTCTGGTCTCTGAAGACATTTAGTAGCTTGCAGTTCATGGCTTATGTTTCTGCTAAAAGTAGTCCTCTTGCGGGCAACCAGCACCAGAACAAGAGGACACAGTCTCAAGCTGTGCCAGGGGAGGTTTAGGCTGGAGGTTAGGAGGAAGTTCTACACAGAGAGAGTGATTGCCCATTGGATTGGGCTGCCCAGGGAGGTGGTGGAGTCACCATCACTGGAGGTGTTTAGGAAGAGACTGGATGGGGTGCTTGGTGCCATGGTTTAGTTGATTGGATAGTGTTGGATGATAGGTTGGACTCAATGATCTCAAAGGTCTTTTCCAACCTGGTTTATTCTATTCTATTCTAGATCCCTGCTCATGCATACCTTGGCAGAGATTTTGTATGAATGTGCAATTAATTGCTAAAGGTCTTCTGTTTCATATGGAAGTTTAATTGCTGTCATTTCCTTCATGCAGTTTTTCACTTTCTACTGCAATAATAATGACATAGTTGAGTAGTAATAAGATCATGCAATAGTAAGAAGGATTGTAACATGGAATTTAAAAGAAAGTAAAGTTTCGGTGTCAGCAACACAGCAATAAAAAGTCATTAAGGAGCAAATTCTTGGTCTGAGGGGGAGAAGCAATTTCTCAGGTACTAAAACTTTAAATTGTGTTGAAGAAGACAAGGATTTTTGCACAGATTATGATAAAGCTTTTACAGGTGCCCAAACCAGTTGGTACTTATGGTCTTCATGAGTCCTATTTGCCCAGTGTTGTTACCGTCTCCAACTAGAGGTATTTAAGGAAAGACTGGATGAGGTGCTTAGTGCCATGGTGTAGTTGATTAGATAGGGTTGGGTGATTGGTTGGACTAGATGATCTTGGAGGTTTCTTCCAAATTGGTTGATTCTGTGTGATTCATGATGCATGCTTTCCAGACACTGGTGGCCTCACGGGAGATGTTTAGGTGATCCATTTATTTTAATACAGCTAACGTAAGATTGTTTTACTCTAGACCTTCTACTGGTGTCACCAGTGTACCTAAGAGTGAGTCAGGTAGCCAGCATCTGCTGTATGTCATTTGTGTTGTTTGCCTGCTATGTTTTCTTTCTGAAATTCTCTCCCTTACTCTTGCTCCGTGATTTCTGTCCTTTCTGTTCCTAGAGCAAACCTGATTTTGCATAAAGAGACCTTTGATTCAGTCTTTGCTGAACATCACCAAGACCCATAATGTAGAAAGAACACTTTTAGCTCTTAATAATTTTGAGCACTTAATTCCATGATTTCCTTTAAACCAAAATTTGTAACTGCTCTGCAGCACCTCATTCAGATCCATCTGCCAAATGCTGGCCCAGATCGGCTGCTTGCCTGTGGAGTTAAAGGGAAGTTAATATACTTCTTTCAATTTTCTTTTTTTTTTTCTGGAGAGGTGCTTATAGGACTAATATAGGATCACACAGACATAAGGAGTTCTCCAAAACATGCTAACCTCTTTCTTGTCTAAATGGTATTTGACTGGGAGGAACAGTTGGAGCAACTCCCTGGTTATCTGCAAATGTTCTCAGGTGACATCATGCAACATTAATTGCCCTGCTGCATCCAGAGAGCTGTCATGAAAGTTTCATGGATCCTAGAGCATTGTGAGAAATCCCTTCCTCGGGGCATCCAGTCCTCCACATATTCCTGGGCTAGCAGATGCTCTGTGGGGTGGAGGATGTGAGCTGCAGACAGAGATTTACCAAAGGGAGTTATTGGCCAGCTCAGAGGCGTGAACACCTCTGCATTCCTCACAGATACCATCTGCTTCATCAGAAGACACTAGTCAAAAAGACTAGTAAAAAGGGATGGCTTCTAGCTTCTCTTCCCCAAGGAGCTTGGAAGCAGAGGGTGGCAGGGCAAATTTTAGGTTAACATCTCTGGTTAGAGGCTTGTTGGGAACCCAAATGCACCTCAGAACTGGGAAGGTTAGGACAATGAAAGATGCTTCTTACATTACTTTGCTCTTCTGTGTCTGGGATGCCAGAGTTGATCAAGTCAATTTTGTATCTCATCTTGGCAGATTTTCCAAATGCACTGCAGTTGGTAATTTACTACAGAGCACTTTCAGTAACTGTAACTGACATCTTAAAGTGGTTTATACTCTTTTAAAAGCCTGGGCAATGTAAAAGTTAGGCAACGTTTACAAAAGAGGCAATATCACATATCATAACAGCTGTTGTAGCTGGAAAGGCATGGGCACATTTCCAGTCACCCATGCCTATCTCAGGATTACTGCAGTGACAGACTAGAGAGAAACAAAAATTGTGCCCACTTCTCAAGTGTGGCATTTCTGAAATGCTTCCCAGTGCTGCAAATCAGTGCAAGCTTAGAGTAAGTCTGATTTAGAGCCATAGCACATGTTGTGAGTCTGGAAATTCAATAATGTTTTATTACCTACTAAAAGAGTTGTTTATTTAAATGATTACCTCTGTGGCATATACCATAGGATAAGTAGTGCATAAATGAGTAAGCTGACTGAATGCTTTGCAGCATTCTTCCCTTCATTTTATGACAATAATTTATGAAGTTGTTCCACAATAAATACAGTTCTAGGAAAAAAAAAACACAAGGGGTCTCTTTAGCTGAAGGAATTGGTGTACCTTACAAGAACCTTGTGATTTATCAGATTTTCATTCTGGTAGTCAATTGCAATTGAAATTGGTAAGTTCCTGTTTTCAGAGTAAAAAGTGATCATAATTCATGTGGTAATTCTCCTACCTAAAAAACTAGGAAGCTTTATTTTAGAGATGCATAATGAAACATGATGAGAAGATGTCTTATTTCATGGCCTCACATTTGGCATTTTCATTATTAGCATAGTATTTATGTATATAATGGGGAAAAATCAATTTTTCATCTAACAGAGTGCATTTGTCATCTGCTCATAATCCTGAGCTACTGTCTTTCCCCCCCAGTCTGTTTTTGAAAGTATTATTCAGTGTAAGCTTGTATCTGCAGCTGTTGTACTGTATGAACCCTCCATAACCCAATAGAAAATGATCAGTGACCTATTACACCATTTAGATGCACACAGGTCTATGGAGCTAGATGATCTCCACCCAAGGGTACTGAGAGGGCTGACAGAACTGCTCACCAAACCACTTTCCATCATTTATCATCAGCCCTGGATAAACTGGTTGGTGATAGTTGATTGGAGGTTAGTAAATGTGATGCCTATCTACAAGAAAGGATGGAAGAAGGATCTGGGGAGCTACAGACCTGTCTGTCTAACCTTGGTGCTGGGGAAGGTTATGGAGTTGATCATCTTGAATGCATACAGGACAACCATTTTATCAGGCTTAGTCAGCATGGATTTATGAAAGGCAGGTCCTGCTTGATGAAACTCATCTTCTGTGATGAAGTGACCTGCTCAGTTGGTGACTTGTGATTGTGGGTTCTGTTTACCTTAGCTTTCAGGAAAACTTTTGATGCTGCTTCTCACAGCATTTCTCTGGAGAAACCAGCTGCTTGGATATGTGTATGCCTCATTGGGTAAAAAACTGTCTGGATGGTGAATGGAATTAGATTCGCCATACAAATGGTGTTCTCAGGACTCTGTTTGGGGACAGATCTCTTTAATATCTTTAGTATCTTTGTCAATGATCTGGATGGAGAAGATTGGTGTACCTTCAGTAAGTTTGCCAATGACACCAAGTTGGGTGGGAGCGTCAGTCTGCTTGAGGAAAGGTCTACAGAGGGACCTGGACAGGCTGGATTGATAGGCTGAGGCTGATCGCATGAGATTCAGCAAGGCCAAGTGCTGGGTCCTGCACTTCAGTCACAATAACTCAACACAACATTACAGGCTCAGGGAAGCATTGTTGGAAAGCTGCTGAGAGGAGATACAAGTCAACAGCTGACTGAATATTAGCCAGCATTGTGCTCAGGTGGCCAAGAAAACCAATAGCATCTAGGCTTGTATTAGAAATAGTGTGGCCAGAAGGCCTAGGGAAGTGATCTTACCCCTCTACTCAGCACTGGTGAAGCCACACCTCAAATACTGTGTTCAGTTTTGGGCCCCTCACTTCAGGAAGGGGCTGGAGGATATGTGAAGCAGGGCAATGAAGCTGTTGAGTTGTCTAGAGCACATCTTACGAGGAGTAGCTGAGGGAACTGAAGTTGTTTAATGTGGGGAAAAGGAGGCTGAGGGGAGACCTTATTCTGTCTATGACTACCTGAAAAGAGGTGGTAGCAAGGTCAGTGTTGATCTGATCTAGTTGGAGATGCCCATGCTCACTGCAGGAGGGTTGGACAAGATGATCTTTGGGGGTCCCTTCCAACCCAATGCAATCTGTGAATCTCTTCTCCCAAGTACCAAAAGATAGGACAAGAGGAAACAACCTTAAGTTTTCCAGGAGATATTTAGGCAGGGCATTAGGAAAGAATTCTTCACAGAAAGGTCCATGATGCACTGGAATTGGCTGTCCAGGGAAGTCATTGAGTCACCATTCCTGGAGACACTGAAAAGACATATAGATGTGGTCTGAGGAACATGGTTTAGTGGTGACATGGCAATGCTGGGTTAACAGTTGGACTTGATGATCTTGAAGGTTTCTTACAACCCAAACTATTTTAAGGTTCTCTAAAAGGTGCTCTCCCTTTCCCACAGAGGTGTGCTATCTCATTTTGAAAACTCATGTGTAGCACTGGTCCCTTGGTACTTTTGCCCAAAGCAGTGGTGAAGGATCAAATGGGTCTTGATCTCACCATACTGAGAGTAGAGTTGCTGCTTACCCACTGACATGGGGAATGTTAAGAGCTTGTGCAGACAAAAGACTCTTTTACCTGATGGTCTAAGAAAACCTTTAATTGGGGAAGTTGTGTCTGGTGGAACTGAAGCTTTCCCCTGACCCTTTTTTGGCTGATTTTTTTGCTGCTTGCCGAGGAAGATCTGAGACTATTTGATTTTTACCCTAATAATTTCTTATCTTCTGTTTTACCTCCAGAGCTTTCTTATCCTATCTTCCACCTCCAAAACTGCTTTATTTCAATCAGTAGCTCACTGCTACCAACTTGGTGTTCTGCTAATTGCTTCATCAGACTTTACAGGTCTTTTGCTGGGGTAGGAAAGATAAGCAAGATCTGACACTGCCACATTTCTTCATGGTTGGGCATGACAGAGTAATGTGTGTTTGTAGTCTCCTCCTTTTCTTCTGGGCTCCAGCTATAGTGAACATTACATCTGTTACTGGTGAGGCTGGCTAATGAAACTCATCACATTCTGGCTGGCACTGTGCTTAACTGCAAGCACATACTGAGATTCATGTTGAGAGTAGTTGCCTACATTTCTGTTCAGTCAGTGCACAGACACTGGTATTTCTAGACTGGGATTCATGAGACTTTAATTTTTATAGTGAATATTTCTGCTCATGGCCTGTGATGGAAGTGTAAGTGCTAATATTAAATACCTAAGAGCCAAAAGTTGAGGTGTGGTGTCTACAGTATAGGCATGGAAAGTTAGGTGAGATTGATCCCTCTGCTGTTACACTTTACCTGAAAAGAGGAGATGATTGTAAAGTAGATAAATGTCAGCTGCTCCAGCAGCTCCTAATGGAACTAAAGTGGGAGGGGAAACACTTTACTCAGGACTAGTCTCTGTTCCAAACCCTCACACCCAGTGATCTGTGTACACTGATACACCTCCTCCTGACCATGGGTTGACAGGAGGTTGATCAGCAGGCAGACTTTAATTTCTGTGGCCATTCTTATGCCTTAATGTGAATGATGGAACCTAGAAGAATTATTTTAACCAGTTTTTACAATCCAAACTCTTTCTAGGAGAGATTTGGCAGAAGAATGTTGTTGACAATGTTCTTTCCATATCTTTGCTCAAGGCCTTTGCAAAATACTCCTCTGTTTCAGCTTGAACTGGAACAGCATGGCAAGCTCTGAAAGGATCTTTGGATTTCATATCCCCATTATCTATCAAATCAACACAGACAATTGCTTAATGCACTGATTCCAGTGCTTGTTTCTGATGTGCAGTATAGCTTTATAACAGTACTGCAAGATCTCACCAGGACATTAGTCTTGCTTTCTTAGTGACTTGTAATTGGAAAATTTGATGTTGTTTGACAGATTAGTCATTGTCAAACATAATCTAAACTTTTTCTCATAGCAATGCTGAGTGTATGGCAGAAAAACAATACCAGTGTCTGAACTGCAGCTTTCTGGAGAAATCAGTTATGATTTTACAACTGGGTTGTTAGAGCTTCTGCATGCTGTAGAAAACAGCATTCCTGCATGACCTGCCCTAACTGGTCCTGCTTTGCAGGGGGGTTGGACTCAATGATCTCTGCAGGTCCTTTCCAACCACTACCATTCTATGATTCTAATGTATTAACAAAGTTTTGTCTTGGGCAGAATGTGTGTAAAATACAGCAGTGCTGTCCTGGCTTTTTAAAAACAATCCTAAAATGTAATCACTGTTTTCTAGTACACATCTTAGTACTTCAGTGCTTCTCACAGCTCTGTATCTTCAGAAAACAACTTCTTCCATTGAAGTGCTGACATTTTTCTTAAATAATAAACTTCAAGCCCTTAACTTCATTTTCACAAAATAAATTATTCAATAACTCTTCTTCAATTGTCTCTTTGTTGCCTGAATTGTGCATTGCTCTTGCACAGAAAATGAACCCCTGGATATCGCTAATGCTCATTGTGGATGTCAGCCATAGCATGCAGACTCTTGAAAGAATCACCCCCCTGACCTAATCTCAGTGCTCCTCAAAGCTGTCCAGTGATTACTTACTGTGTTTTAGTAGTGACTGTGAGGTTGTGGGGAGTGCTCATTGATAGTTTTTGTTATCCTCAGAAAAGCTTTGTAGCGTTGAAATATGCAACCTGCATGGTGATTAATGTGCCAGAGACAACTAAGGTCATGGTTACATATAAAGTGGGAAGCTTGCCACATATTGATAAGATAATCAAACAGGATGGAAATTGAATGAACTGTGTGTAACAGATGTTAGCCACGTCACTTAATGGATTATTGAAGGTGCTCGTGTGCTGTTATGAGTAAGTCAATACAAGGAGCTGCGTAGGAAAGCTAGCAGTTAGCTTTCATCTTGCACCATGTACCTTTCTGTTTTCTTCCCTGTTTTCACAGATAAGTAACATGTCTGTGTGTGGTCTTGAAGTCTTCTCCATCTCTGACCTGCCAACAGGCTGGAAGCAGTAGCATGGAAAGTCCTAACTTCTTTGTTCCTTGCTTCTGGTGGAGCATTGCTGTTCAGGTTAATTGTAAGTGATCAAAGTAATGTGTTTGACAGAGTGGGATTTTGAGAGAGCATCCTGGCAAATCAGTACCTTCTGTATGTGCAGTGTAGGCTAGAGAGCTGAAACCTGGATGAGGCACTTAGTGCCATGGTCTAGTTGATTAGGTAAGTTTTGGTGATAGGTTAGACTTGATGATCTTGGAGATCTCTTCCGATCTGTTTGATTCTGTGATTCTGTGACTTACTTTTCCCTAGGAAGACATCCTGACTTTGGACATTACTGGGCAGGGTTGAATGCCATCAGTCAGCCAGTCACTGACTGACAAGATGGTGTCCTTCAGGCCAAACTCTGGCAACACATCAAACCACTGGAGCTAACTCTGGTGAGACTAGACTGGTGCACAACTGAAAACAATTATTTTCCTGTACCAAGTGCTTGGTGACTGTCAACACTGAATCTGCAAAGTCTAAGTTCTTTTTAATATGTTCAGACCTCAGGTCACAGAATCACAGAATGTTAGGGGTTGGAAGGGACCTCAAGAGATCATTGAGTCCAACCCCCTTGGCAAAGCGGGATTGACTACGGCAGGCAACACAGGAACACATCCAGGTGGGTTTTGAAATCCTCCAGAGAAGGAGACTCCACAGCCTTTCTGGGCAGCCTGTTCCACTGCTCTGTCAATGTCCACTTGTGTTGAGGTGGAACTTCCTGTGTTCCAGCTTGTATCCATTATTCCTTGTCCTATTGCTGAACACAACTGAAAAGAGATCATCACCTTCATTTTGACACCCACCCCTCAGATATTTATAGATGTTGGTAAGATCCCCTCTCAACCTTCTTTTCTGAAGACTAAGCAGACACAGTTCTTTCAGTCTTTTTTCCCAGGACACACGTTCAAGTCCTGCAACGATCCTCATAGCTCTCCATTGGATCTCCAGTGGATTCCCTTGACTTTCTACTGAAGACAAATGTGTCTAAAAGCCACTTTGGGCTTTGTAATCACTCTTTGCTGAAGTCTGCAGCTGTGGCACGCTGTAGACATTTGCTAAAAGCCAAGCAGACAAGGCTTTCTCTTTCCCCATAGTTTCCCCAAAAGAACAGCAGATTTTTTCAGAGATGTATTTGTATTATCAATAATATCTTCCCCTCCCACCCCCTTTCTCAATTTATTTATTTTTATCAACTTCACTCAGTCTTTCATTCCTAAATGTGACAGGTGAACTCTTTGGGCCAAGTTTTAACTTGCAGCTTGCATTTATGAGGGAGAAGTAGGCCATGGAAAACCAGGCTTTGAAATGGAAATTCTGCCTGAACTATAGCCACAGCA
This sequence comes from Melanerpes formicivorus, assembly GCF_026170545.1. Classification (NCBI taxonomy): domain Eukaryota; kingdom Metazoa; phylum Chordata; class Aves; order Piciformes; family Picidae; genus Melanerpes; species Melanerpes formicivorus. The sequence goes on along the minus strand of NW_027142353.1, from coordinate 53,011,418 downwards.
GTGCTGCTCGCTGCCCTATTTTGTTTTCTTTTTCCCATCGTCAGCCAAATCAGGCTCACACTCCTTGTTCAAAGAAGTGTTAACTTTCCAGAATTCCCTGTGCTGCTGCTTACAAGGCTTAAGAACGTTGTCAGATGCTATATCCAGCATTCCACGTCTTTGAGCAGGTCTTGAGTTTCTAAGAATAGTCTATTCTTCTGTGATTTCCAGAGCCTTGGAGCTAGCTCTAGGATACAGCGAACCCAAAGAAAATAGAAGGTGTGTTTTCATATTCCAGTGCTTGCAGGTTATTTCTAGGCCAGAGTATGAATTGCTTCTGGATAACCCTACCCCTGCTGTATGCTCCCATCTTATCAGGCTTCCATTGAAATCAGTAGCTGATCATACAGCATGCATAAACTAGAGTAAACCAATAATTGGTGTTTGTGGAAACAGTCAATATGTCACCAGAAAGTTCCTTCAATGTTTGCTCAATAACAAAGTGTAGTGAGATTAAAGTGAAGGTTAGTGGAACGTGAAGCTGGAGTTGCTACCTGACGGGACAGCCATTGAAATTGTGAGCTGCTATTAATATGCTTCTCTTTTCAAGCAAGTATGCTGCCTCTTCTGGAGTTGATTTTGCTTCTAAATATATGAAGTCTGAGCTCATTCCATTTGGAGAAGTCTTGTGTTTTGGCAGATGGCAAAACTTTCTGCAGAGTGGCTTGCAAATGTTGGGGTGCAAAGCACACTTGGCAGTGATGCTCGGAAAATGACGTGACGTGATCAGAGCAGCACACAGCACCGGTGTGCAGCACCTGGGAGAATGAAGCCATGAGCAGTGCAGCATGCCCAGACCTTGCACAGGGTAACATAAGCATAACTCCTTGGTGTTTGCTGCAGTGCTGAAACAGCAGGATTTTAGCTGACAATCTTGCCTGGCCATCTGGTGAAAGAGTGTGAAAGAACTTTGCAGGGACTAATTATTTCCTAGATTAATATTGCTGACAAGTACTCCATGAGGCAGTGTGTATGTTTGCAGGGTGTTATGCTACTAGAAACACTATTAATTATTTTGCTCATGATTCACTGAACACTGCGATTCTGTACGCTGGCATTCTGCCCCAACATCACCATCTGTGTATCACAGGCTATACCATAGCATCTATTTGGGATCTTTCTGGAGATTTTTCCATTTTCAGATTTAAGAACTTTGATTAAGTGATTAAGTATTAAAGAAGTATAACTTTATCCTCTCAAAACTTGTCCAGATCTGCTTACTAACAATATGCTCAGTGTGATGTTCAGTCTAACTGCTCTTGGGTACTGTGGCTTAAACCGAGTTTAACAGTTTTACGGATTGATTAACTTCTTCCTGTTTTTGGTTTTGGTTTCATTTAGCTCTGCTTTTTTGTGTGTGTTTTTGTTTGTTTTAACAGACATAACTGTGACACAATGGCTTTTTTATACCTTGTAACTGAGGTATGATATTTATTATACCTCCTGGCCAAGCTGTCAGCCCTTGGCATGGACAGCAGCACTCAGCCCTGAGTTAAGAACTGGCTGGAGGGCCGAGCCCAGAGAGTGGTGGTGAATGGTGCCACATCCAGCTGGCAGCCAGTCACTAGTGGTGTTCCCTAGGGATCAGTGCTGGGCCCCATCCTGTTTAATATCTTCACTGACAATCTAGATGAGGGGATTGAGTCAGTCATCAGTAAATTTGCAGATGACACCAAGTTGGGAGCAGGAGTTGATCAGTTAGAGAGTAGAAGGGCTCTCCAGAGGGATCTTGACCAGCTGGACAGATGGGCAGAGTCCAACATGATGACATTTAACAAGTCCAAGTGCTGGGTGCTGCACTTTGGCCACAACAATCCCATGCAGTGGTACAGGCTGGAGTCAGAGTGGCTGGAGAGCTGCCTAACAGAAAGGGACTTGGGGGCACTGGTTGACAGCCAGCTGAACACGAGTCAGCAGTGTGCCCAGGTGTCCAAGAAGCCAATGGCATCCTGGCCTGCATTAGGAATAGTGTGGCCAGCAGGAGCAGGGAAGTCATCATGTCCCTGTACTCAGCACTGGTCAGGCCACACCTTGAGTCCTGTGTCCAGTTCTGGGCCCCTCAGTTTGAGAAGGACATCGAGACACTTGAATGTGTCCAGAGAAGGGCAACAAAGGTTGTGAGAGGTTTGGAGCACAAGCCCTATGAGGAGAGGCTGAGGGAGCTGGGATTGTTTAGCCTGGAGAAGAGGAGGCTCAGGGGAGACCACATTGCTCTCTACAACTACCTGAAGGGTGGTTGTAGCCAGGAGAGGGTTGGCCTCTCCTCCCAGGCAACCAGCAGCAGAACAAGGGGACCCAGTCTCAAGCTGTGCCAGGAGAAGTTTAGGCTCGATGTGAGGAGAAAGTTCTTCATGGAGAGAGTTGTTAGCCATTGGAATGTGCTGCCCAGGGAGGTGGTGGAGTCACCATCCCTGGAGGTGTTCAAAAGGGAATTGGATGTGGCACTTGGTGCCATGGTCTAAGAGGCATGAGGTCTTGGGTGACAGGTTGGACTTGATGATCTTTGAGGTCTTTTCCAACCATGTTGATTCTATGATTCTATATTGTAAAGTAAATACAAAGCATACAACAGTGGCTATCCGTAATAAAATTATATATACTACATGTCAATAATTTGATCAAAAATATCAACATAATAATTGTAACCACTGGAGATACATTAGCACATAGATAGAGATGCTCCTGGTTGCAAAATACTATAAATATTTTGAGTAAATTTAAACTGACTTTGCTTTTGTGGCTTAACACCTCTCCTATGAGGACAGACTGAAGGAGTTGGGGCTGTTCAGTTTGCAGAGGAGAAGGCTCCGAGGTGACCTAATTGTGGCCTTCCAGTATCTGAAGGGAGCCTACAGGAAGGCTGGGGAAGGACTTCTCAGGATCTCAGGTAGTGATAGGACTAGGGGGAATGGAATGAAGCTAGAGGTGGGGAGATTCAGGCTGGAGGTGAGGAGGAGGTTCTTCACCATGAGAGTGGTGAAACTCTGGAATGGGTTGTCCAGGGAGGTGGTCGAGGCCCCGTCCCTGGAGGTGTTTAAGCCCAGGCTGGATGAGGCTCTGGCCAGCCTGATCTAGTGTGGGGTGTCCCTGCCCATGGCAGGGGGGTTGGAACTAGATGATCCTTGTGGTCCCTTCCAGCCCTGAATGATACTATGATACTGTGATACTAACAGGGTTTTGACTGATGAAAATTTTCTTCCTGAAACAGCAATCTGATGCAGTTCCATATCTAGTCAAAGAAGTGTTTTTTATTTCTTTGATTGATCTGTAGAGCTCCTATTATGAATAGCTTCAGATTAAAATACCCACAGGTTTTCTGCAACCTCCTGTGTTACTTACTGTGGCTTCAAGGTCTTTTAACGCTTAAGGTGTACCAAACCAGTCTGATCTGGCAAACTCCAGTAGGTTTTTCTGTTGTTAAAACAGATGTCCTGCCTTATTTACTGTAAAATGGAACAATCACCCAGTGGAGCAACACATATGGTCTAAATTCACTGACCTATATTCGCTGGTAAAAAGAAAATCTCTGGTGAAACCTTGGGGAGGGAAGAAACATCATGTTATCCCTTCAGAGAGGGAAAAAACAACAACAACAAAAACATGAATCAAAGAGTTTACAGAGCACTGGAGAGTTTATACTGAAGAAAAACATTTTCCATGTGGAAAAAGAAAACGAGTTTTAGACTCTTACAATGGAAACAGTGGAAAGTGGTGGAAATTATGTACGGATGTCTGGGGTGAGATAAAATGGGAAAGGTAAGATTTGTGATGAGATAGTAAGAAGCACCTTGGTAGTGGAACAGACATATCACAGTATCACAGTATCACTTAGGTTGGAAAGGACCTCAAGGATCATCGAGTCCAACCTGACACCACAGATCTCATGAGTAGACCATGGCACCAAGTGCCACGTCCAATCTCCTCTTGAACACCTCCAGGGACGGTGACTCCACCACCTCCCTGGGCAGCCCATTCCAATGACGAATGACTCTCTCCATGAAGAACTTTCTCCTCACCTCAAGCCTAAACTTCCCCTGGCACAGCTTGAGACTGTGTCCCCTTGTTCTAGTTGCTGGTTGCAATGAGGTCTCCCCTGAGCCTCCTCTTCTCCAGGCTAAACAATCCCAGCTCCCTCAGCCTCTCCTCATAGGGCTTGTGCTCAAGGCCTCTCACCAGCCTTGTTGCCCTTCTCTGGACATGTTTAAGTGTCTCGATGTCCTTCCTAAACTGAGGGCCCCAGAACTGGACACAGTACTCAAGGTGCAGCCTAACGAATGCAGAGTACAGGGGCATGACGACTTCCCATCTCCTGCTGGCCACACTATTCCTAATGCAGGCCAGGATGCTGTTGGCCTTCTTGGCCACCTGGGCACGCTGCTGGCTCATGTTTAGGTGGCTGTCAACCAGCACCCCCAGGTCCCTCTCTGTTTGGGAGCTCTCCAGCCACTCTGACCCCAGCCTGTAGCTCATGGTCCTCAGGAAAAAGGGTGTTTTTTTGGGGTGAAACCTCTCAGCTTTGCAAACTGTGTCCAGAAGTACCACCCAACCCAAACCCCTAAGCTAGTACACAAACTTTCCAAGACAAAAAATAAATAAGCATGCCACTGATTATTAAGAGGGGCAGGTAAGAGGAGACTACACAACTCAGTATCTTATATTAAGTTGTTTATGGGATACACTCTCTGTTCCTTGTCACAAGGACTGCTGCAGTCAACTTAGAAACCTCTTTTGAACGCCTAAATAAAACCTGTGTCCTTTGTGGTTTTTTACCTTTGCATTTGTCAAGGGTTTGCCTTATTTGTATAACTCTCTTAGAGCTCTAGCACAGCATAACTTCAGTTTATTTCTACTACAGTGTCTGCCTAACTCCAACTCTAGCTGAAGAGGTGCTTTATACTCTATCAAGGGGATCTGTCTTAAAGCCAGAGTACACAGCTATTAGCAATGACTTAGAGGAGTAGCTTCATTCTGTAGTCAGTAACTCACTGCTCCCAGTGTGGTGAGAGCAGTTTGTATTCCTCCATGTGGCTTTTAACTCTGAAGTAGGTAACATGAAGATGCTGAGTCATTAATGCAACAGGAGACAAACTCTTGAACATCACAAAGACAAGCATTCTTACAAACCAGACTATATGACTGCACTTCAGTTTCAGCTTCTATAAATCTGGGTGGTGGTTTTCCTTCAGGGAGTCAAACCAGTTTTTCAAAAGCTTTTCCAGAGCCCTGCCCATAGGATTCACCACTCTAACTACAGGAAATGCTATAGCAAAGCAAGGAGCCAGGATTTACCTGACTTTAACCATATAAAAGAGACAGGATGATTCAGGCTGCAAGTCCAACTTGAATTTCCATCAAGGAATGCATCTTTCTCTTTGCAGGTTGTGGAGTATGTCTGCATGACTTGACTAAAGTCCTTGCTTACCTCTTTGGCAGCTAAAGTTTCTTGAAAAGAAACTGTTCTTCAGAGATGAAATGAGTTGCCCAGCACTAAAATTCAGGAATTCAGGGACCAGAGTTCAGATCTTCAAGGCTGAGGCTCTGGCCCCATGTAGAGATTACATTTGAGGTGTCAGTGTCTGAATCACTCCTCAGGCAGTATTTGGGTTATCAGAGAAAATCATCTTATCCCAATCTGAACTAGATACATAGAATGAGTCAGATGGAAATACCTCATATTTGTTTTATTTGTTTGTAAAAGAAATTTAAGGTGTATTTTCAGCTGTATTTCAGCTGTACATGCTTGCAGGGAGGTGAGATGAGTCCAGCCTCTCATTGCAGCCCTTACTCTACAAAGGCTTGCTTTTGATAACTGCTTTAGGAAACTGCTCCTGATTCTCCGAACTTTTTTTCCTTTCAATACTGAACCAGTCTGATGTCACAGCTGGTGACTTGGGTTAGCTTAAGCAACGTGCAAGGGTCGAAGAAATGGAATAGAGCTGAGTTGTTTAGTGTGAAATGTCTTCCTGCTGAATGACACAGTGTTAGATGGGATATACTGGAGCATCAGAGATGATTTAAGTCTGTTTTCCCCTCACAAGACGATGGTGCCCTGTGTGCTTGAGCTATGTCTGGGCTGGGGGAGTAGGCTGGATATGAGGTCTGAGTGCCCTGTCTTAACTTTACAACTGCTATTTATATTACATTACCTCACAGAGCATCCAACTGAGAAAAGTACCTTACTGCGTTAAGTACAGGGAGTGTACAAGGAGTTTTGTACAGCCTTTAAGCAAAGACCACAGTCTTTTTAGCAAGTCTTGAACAATCTTTGACTAAAGAAAATCACACAGGCTAAACACATGGGGCAAAAAGGAGAGAAAATTCTGTGAAGAATGTACCATGAATCAAAAAGAGGTGCAGTATACATTTGTACTGGTGTCTTGAATTTTATCTTGTATTTTGGTCAGTTTTTTTCTTGGATAACTTTAGTGCTAGTCAAGCAGGTAAAAGGTATTGTGTGAATCAAAATTTAGAAGTACTTGGGTAACAAAAGCTGGTTATTGTAAAGGTTAGGGATTGTTTTCTGCTTTCTACCTGTACATATTGGCTGCTAGATTATACTTACTTGCTTTTATGACCCAGTTTTAAATACCCTTTTCCAGATACCATTCTTACAGCTTATATTCTTAGATTAACCCTCTCATGTTCCCCTAGAGAGAGATCATTCTGATCAGCTTTTGTTTGACTGGACCAAACAAGCCACATTCTTTTTCCTCTGCTTCCAAAACAGATTTCCATCTCCCTCATGTACCTGAAGCGGCATTATCCACATTGCCAGTTGGGTTGCTTGGTATCTCTCTAATGCTTTATACAGAAATATGTGTATTTGTGAATCTGTGTTAAAAATGCTTCTCTAAGGTTGCATTTACCTTTGTTTTATTTGCATTACACCAGAAACTCACACTTGCTTTAAGATCAGGTAGCTCAAGAAGATGCATTCGCAGCTGATGAGCACTCAGATTTTAGCTGCTACTTCTGTTACTAACACATAAGGGCAAGACAGAAATGTTACAAGCTTAACTGACTGCTGCAGAGAGCAAGTGCTGGAATGAGGACAGACCTGGACATAATCATAGAATCAGTCAGGGTTGGAAAGGACCACGAGGATCATTGAGTTCCAACCCCCCTGCCATGGGCAGGGACAGCTCACACTAGATCAGGCTGGCCGGAGCCTCATCCAGCCTGGTCTTTCTTAAACACCTGCAGGGATGGGGCCTCAACCACCTCCCTGGACAACCCATTCTAGGGCTTCAGCACTCTCACAGTGAAGAACTTCTTCCTTACGTCCAGCCTGAATCTCTCCACCTTCAGTTTTATTCCATTCCCCCTAGTCCTATCTGAGATCCTGAGAAGTCCCTCCCCAGACATTGCATGTCCCACCAGCATTGCATGTGACATCAGACTTTTCTTGTAAAACTTTCTAGTTTTAAGCAAGATAACATTGATACCATGGAAGTAATGGGACTAGATTATTCTTATTATTGTCTTTGTCTCTAAGATAACATCCCTGATTTGTGTAACAGTGCAGAACATGGTGAAGTCACATTCCAAACAGTTACTTTGCTTATCAGAAGGAAGCAGCATTATTTCTGTAAGGCACAGCAATGGCTAATTGCTTGTGTGATTTATGTTTCTCAGAAAATATCCCACAGTATATGATAAGAATAGTGACTTCATGCCACGGTTTCTCACCCAGTGATCCCTTTTCCAGGACATGGAAAAGGCTGATGACAGGAGAGCTTTGGATCCTTTTCTCAGGAGGTTCCTGTGGAAGGTGTGTGTGCTGCTTCTGATTATCATGTAATTGCAACAGGAAGGTAGAAACCAGCCTGAGCACAGTATTGAGATAGGAAAGATCATAGCATAATATTCCATTGACCAAACAGGGATTGGGCTAAACTGGGACTTGGCTGACCAGAGTATTCCTCTTGCCAAGGAAGTCAGAGCTGGGCCAGGCTGACTGGGAGCTGGCTGAGCAAGCCACCAAGGTTGTTTATTTACATGGCAGGGCAGGCAGAGGTTCCTTGGCCAACCAGAGGACCTCCTGAGCTTAGCAATGCTCTCCAGGTAGATGCAGGGGCACAGTCTGGGCTTCATGACAAAGGAAATGAACAAATGCAAGAGAAGTCTATGAGAGAGCAGAGTGAGGGAGGACTTTCTCAGTATCTAGTTTAGAAGGGAAAGGGGTACATTTGCTTCTGAGTGTCCTTTAGCAAAAGACATTAGCATTCCTCTTGGCTTTTTCTTTTCAACTTTTCCAGAAACCAAAGGCTTTCCTGTGAGTACTGCTTGAGAAAGGCAAAAGCTGTTATTTGCAAATGGGCATAATTTCTCCCCCTTCTGTGATTGTTCTTCATTGATGTCTTCCTGGTTTGCAGGCTCTTTTAGTTTCTTTTACTACTGATTTTATTTCCCCTTTTATTTCAAATAACTGATTTTTCAACTTTTTTTTTTTCCTCTCTCTCTCTTTTTTTGTGTGCTGTTGTTATCTCATTATCCATTTAGATTGATTAACTGCTTCCTATCTTCCTGCTTTCCCCTAGCTTTTCTATTGCTGTCTGTGCAACTATTCTTCAGTGCTCTGATATTGTCCTCCTGTTCATTGTGGGATGAGACTAATTAATACAGGCTTAGCAATTTTCTTATGGTAGGTCACAGTGTGGCTTCATGCCAGCTGAGTCAGACCCTTCTGTCCTGAACTGTCAAATAAAACCAATCAAAAAATATTGACTGTACTAAGTGCAAAATGCCTAAAAAATTATTTAGAATTTTAAAAAAATCTATTCTTCAAAATACTTTTTCAGAAAGAATGTCTTCAAATTATGCTCACCGTAGTCATTGCTCCTTTCTTCTTTTGTCTGCTTAGCTAAAAACAAGGCAGAAACTCTCCCACCAAAAGTAAAAGTGTAGAATTTTAATGGGGTGACAGGATTATTTTGACCAAAAAATCCACCTGCTGTAGTAACCCCACAGGGGTGGAAAGCTCTTTTCTTAAAGACAGCAGATGTTTTTCTGTGAACATGTCTTGCCAGGAACTCAATGCAAGGCTCAGGTGAATCTAAAGGATGGAAGCCCGTGCTGTGTTGTTCTCTAGGCAGTCGGGTAGGAAAAGGCATTTTGATACAGAAAGCACTTCCTGGCTCTGGCTCTAGTACCCTGTGAGAGGTGTGGCAGAAGACACAAAACTGCTCTCTGAGGGATTCCACTGACAGCATGTTTTTCAAAATCTGAAGCCACAAATACCGTGTGAATATATTTACCTGGGTATTATGTAAACTGTGATCCAGAGTAAAGAGAGACTGGAAGACAGAGTAAAGCATTTTTAGATTGCAGGAGGAGCAGGCTATTACTATTCAGGTGGCTGATTTCTGTCTTTTGGGTTGTATTGCATTGGGGTTGGGGAGCCCAGGACTAATTGAAGTTTTGGCACAGGATTGCCCTAAAGTTACAATGTTGGTTTCCTGCATTTTCGTACATGTCCCCTGGGCCCGGTCGACCTAATCGGCTCTCCCCCCTTCTCTCTTCCCCCTCTCTCTTTCTCTCTTCCCCCTCTCTCTTTCTCTCTTCCCCCTCTCTCTTTCTCTCTTCCCCCTCTCTCTTTCTCTCTTCCCCCCTCTCTCTTTCTCTCTTCTCCCCTCTCTTTCTCTCTTCCCCCCTCTCTCTTTCTCTCTTCCCCCTCTCTCTCTCTTTCTCTCTTCCCCCTCTCTCTCTCTTTCTCTCTTCCCCCTCTCTCTCTCTTTCTCTCTTCCCCCTCTCTCTCTCTTTCTCTCTTCCCCCTCTCTCTTTCTTTCTCTCTTCCCCCTCTCTCTTTCTTTCTCTCTTCCCCCTCTCTCTTTCTTTCTCTCTTCCCCCTCTCTCTTTCTTTCTCTCTTCCCCCTCTCTCTTTCTTTCTCTCTTCCCCCTCTCTCTTTCTTTCTCTCTTCCCCCTCTCTCTTTCTTTCTCTCTTCCCCCTCTCTCTTTCTTTCTCTCTTCCCCCTCTCTCTTTCTTTCTCTCTTCCCCCTCTCTCTTTCTTTCTCTCTTCCCCCTCTCTCTTTCTTTCTCTCTTCCCCCTCTCTCTTTCTTTCTCTCTTCCCCCTCTCTCTTTCTTTCTCTCTTCCCCCTCTCTCTTTCTTTCTCTCTTCCCCCTCTCTCTTTCTTTCTCTCTTCCCCCTCTCTCTTTCTTTCTCTCTTCCCCCCTCTCTCTTTCTTTCTCTCTTCCCCCCTCTCTCTTTCTTTCTCTCTTCCCCCTCTCTCTTTCTTTCTCTCTTCCCCCCTCTCTCTTTCTCTCTCCCCCCCCCCCCTTTCTCTCTCTCTTTTTCAAGGCTTAGCATTATGTAATTTCACTGAGACCTGTGCTATGAGAACACAAATTACTGTATTTTATGAAAAGCATAGATGTCAAGGGGCATCTGTGTTGTTTGGAAAAATTCTTGCCAATGTAACTTATAAAACAATAGAGAGAAAACAAATGGGTGTAAAACGTTTGCACAAATGGCAGTAATTGCAGCTGAAAGGTGTAATTGTCATATCTTTATGTGACATGAGGAATTTGAAACACCATTCACTATAAAAACAATTAAATGGGGCGCTCTGTGTAAACAAAGTAGTGCAGTTCATGTAGGATCATTTTCAGAGCCAGTTTCTTTTTATATGCAAAATGTGATCTAAATGTATCATTTTTGTTGTAGGAGCTATTGCACAGAACTCAAGTGTGCTTCCTGTAAGAGCACAATGTAGTCTTCCAGCTAAAGCAGGACATTTATGTTTAACAAGTAATCTGGTTAATAAATGTGGGCGTTTTCTCCCCACAGTACCTCTTAAGAGACTTTGCCTTGTATGAATTCATCTGCCTCTTGAAATTATTTCAGTGCTTGCTTTGGATGCATTCTTGTCTACAAATTCTTGCTGGTCTATTAATTAAATTCTCTCCAGTACACAGGGTTTGAACAAGGCAGATTTGAACTTCATGTCAGCCTTGTCTTGCTTACCCAGGGCTCCTAGCTACTGTGTTTAAGTCAAGACTGCTCGCACGTGGCTTCTTCTACCACCATCCTCACTGCAATATTTAGAGTCAGAGAAAGCTAAAATTAAAGAATTTCCAAGTAATCTCTGAGCACCAAGCTGTCTAGTTGATCCAAAGTAGCAATGCATAAGTATGGGAATATAATAGCTTAGAATTTAAAATTTGTTGATGTGATTATGATATAGGACTTCTGCTAGCAGACTTCATTGATCTGCTGGTATTTTTTCATCTAACATGCAATTTACCAGATGTTTGCTGGATTGATTTGTATTTGATGAGGGGTGGCAAGGGAGGAATGGAGGCTTGATTTAGCTTGTGGGTTTTTTTGCATTCTCTAAACAATCAGAGATGAAACACTGCTGGAGCAGGGACAGAAGTAATAGAAACAAGAGGTACAAACAGTCATATTTCTTAGTGACTTGACTGGTTAGTTTTTGTTCAGAAGTTCAGCTTCCAAATCTTGACCAGATTTTGGACTGAGAAGAAATTAGCAAAGACAAGAGAGTCCATAATTTTTTTTTCAGTATGTCAGGGAGGTTCACTGCCTGTCAGGAGCATTTTCTGTGCAGGCAGCGTATCCACTCCCTGCTGTGCATGAACCTCAGCCATTCTTACACTTTAATCATGAATGTCTCTGCCTAGTATCTCAGGAACTGAAATATATTAATTGATCCCTATTCTTGCTGTCAAGGCAGTGTGTCTTTGTACAGATGAGGTTCAACTGTATGATCAAATGCTATGGACTTTATGATCTAATATTCTGTTTATCCTTAAAATCAATGCACAGAATCCAAATCAAGTATGCCCTAATACATGTAGCCTGTCAATTCTGAAATCCTTATCTTGTGGTTTGGCATTGGTTTTGCAAGCTGATTTCAACTGAGCCTTGGGTTTTAACAGTTCTTATTAAATCATACAACCATAAAGGACATCCTAAAAATGCCAGTATGTACAATAGGACTCTAGTGAAGAAAACTTTGATTGCGTTTCAGTTGCTGCCAGTGCAGTTGTATTTGTGTTTGTGTGCAGTACTTTCATGTGTGTGATAGGGGTGTGGGTTTCATATCATGTATCATAGTATCATTCAGGGTTGGAAGGGACCACAAAGATCATCTAGTTCCAACCCCCCTGCCATGGGCAGGGACACCCCACACTACATCAGCTGGCCAGAGCCTCATCCAGCCTGCTCTTAAACACCTCCAGGGACGGGGCCTCGACCACTTCCCTGGACAACCCATTCCAGGGTTTCACCACTCTCATGGTGAAGAACCTCACATCTAGCCTGAATCTCCCCACCTCCAGCTTCATTCCATTCCCCCTAGTCCTATCACTACCTGAGATCCTGAGAAGTCCTTCCCCAGCCTTCCTGTAAGCCCCCTTCAGATACTGGAAGGCCACAATGAGGTCACCTCGGAGCCTTCTCTTCTGCAGACTGAACAGCCCCAACTCCTTCAGTCTGTCCTCATAGGCTCCAGCCCTCTGATCATCCTTGTGGCCCTTCTCTGGACACGTTCCAGCACCTCCACATCCCTCTTGTAATAGGGGCTCCAGAACTGGAGGCAGTACTCCAGGTGGGGTCTCACCAGGGCTGAGTAGAGGGGGAGGATCACCTCCCTCGACCTGCTAGCCACACTTCTCCTGATGCAGCCCAGGATCTGATTGGCTTTGCGGGCTGTAAGTGCACACTGAGAGCTCATGTTGAGCTTCTTGTCCACCAGCACCCCCAAGTCTCTCTCCTCAGGGCTGCTTTCCAGCCAGTTACTGCTCAGCCTGTAGTAGAGATTAGATCAGAGAGACTGCTTTCTTATGCACTCACACTGCTAGTGTTTTGCCAGCTTGTGCAAAATATCAATGTATGGTATTTCTGTGCTACAAGAGAGGCTAAAAACTGAAGGGACTTTTTTACCTCTGGTTGATGCATTGTACTTCCCCCAAGGATAAGATAAAAATATTTTCTGCTTGCTTGTGCTTTGAACAGAGCATTAGATTGTCAAGGCTGTGGGACAGGAAGGAGAGAAGATGAAAGCTGAAACATGATTAGGTATACATGTATCATGGAGGAAGTAATTAAGGTCATGTATAGGTTTTGCAAGGGTTTAAGACAGGCAGAAGTGTCCCCACAGCTTGTAACATCCAGCTTTTTCATTATGGCAAGGCCCACTGCTGCTGTACAGTGAAGGGTCTATTTCTGCCTGTCTTTTAAAAAACCCTTCTGTAAATTGTTTGTGTTCATTTGTAAAAACAAAACAAATTAAAAAGGAAAAAACAAACAAAAACTAAACTCAAACCCAGCCCCCCAAAACTCCAGGCTGAATTGTGCCATGTAGTGTGTTACACCTGGAAATGTATTTTAGCCATTTAAACTTAACATAATGTGCAAACAAGGGAAGGAAACCTTTCATGTGCTTATTCCCTGCTTCTGAAATGTCAAGGTGTATAGCAATCCACATGCTACATTTCCCAGACAAGCAGTCCCTGGCAAGGGAATATTTTCTTTCTTCCATTGTGGTTTTGGATATTTGTATTCCCTTTTTGCCTCATATAAGTTACTGTAAGTCAACAACGAGACTAAACGAACAAGCTGCTTGTATTTCACTTGTATTTTCACTTACATCTAGTCTATTCTGTAGCATGAGGGCAATAGTTTCCTCATGTTTATTTTGCAGTGCTCTCTTTTAGTCAGCTTTTAATGATTGAAGCAATAGACTTGGTTCTGTGCCACCTAAGGCAGTAAAAATGCCCCTATTAATGCTTATGGTGCAGAATTGAGTCACAGCAGCAGAGATGTTATTTGACTTTAATTTTCCTTTGGAGCATTGTATATTAGGTCAGTTTAACTGCTATTGTTTTTTTTCAGATTCAATCCTCTAAACAATTATGTAGAAGTTATTAAAGTAGTTATTTGACATAATGTGTATTAGTCCAGTAGAGAAAACAGGTGTGACTTAACAGTCTTTACCACTCTTTTTGTGTAAGCATTACAAAATCCCTAGCACTTTGTCATCACACTGTACTGTCTTTGCTTTGTCAAGAGACATAACAGCTCTCAGAGGTCTCACCCTGGGAAACACTCATCCCAAAAAGTCTGGAAATGGCTGGAATTATACCCTTAAATCATCACATTGACTCATATATTTTTTAGCTATATAAATGTGCTTGGTGATCTTGAACAATGGAGCTGCTGGAGTGGGTCCAGAGGAGGCCACAAAGATGATCAGGGGGCTGGAGCACCTCCCCTGTGGGGACAGGCTGAGTTGGGGTTGTTCAGCCTGGAGAAGAGGAGGCTCTGGGGAGGCCTTCAAGTACCTTAAGGGGGCTACAAGAAAGCTGAGGGGAGGGACATTTTGCAAGAGTTTGTAGTGATAGAATGAGGTGGAATGGATTGAAGTTGGAAGAGGGGAGATTTAGACTGGAGATGAGGAAGAAACTCTTTACAGTGAGGATGGTGAGACACTAGAACAGGTTGCCAAGGGAGGTGATGGATGCCCCCTCCCTGGAGGTGTTCAAGACCAGGTTGAATGAAGCCTTGAGAAAATGTCTCTGCCTATGGCAGGGAGATTTGAACTAGATGATCTTTAAGGTCTCTTCCTACCCAAACCATTCTATGATACCTCACTTCAAGCCTGACAACATTCAAATCTCTTTAGCAATTGTGGTAATAACATGCCAGTATCCTAAAACATTTAGTGTCAAGACATCCTGACTTCACCAGTGGGAGTTTATGACACTGAAACATCCTTATGATTTCATTTTCATCCACTTCAGGTGAATGTTCAAAAACATCACAAAGCTTACTTATTCACTGCCCAATCCCTTTATCTATGTCCAAAGTTCTGCAAATGTTTCTTGTAAAAACTAACAAAGCTCTTTGCTAGCCAGACGTTTCCAGACATTAATTACTTTGAGCTGAAAGCTCTCATACAGACAGCACAGAAATGTGAACAGTTGTCCTTCCTCATACTGTACAGAAGTGAGTAACTGCACTTGTAGTGCAAACGCTTTGGCATGTGCATAATTTTGCTGTTCTGAGTCAGCCTCTCAACATCTGTAAGTTAAGATAATAAAGTTCAGCATGTATGGAAGCATTTGCTGGACAGGCATTTATCGTTCTCATGGTCGTTATTTATCCATGTTGTGAATTTTAGTTTATTTTATTGTTTTTCCCCAAAGCTTCATAGATGAGTTAGAAAACAGAGGAAGGTCACATTATCCTTATAAGGATCCTTATCCTTATAAGGTTCAGGCTGGAGGTCAGGAGGAAGTTTTACACAGAGAGAGTGATTGCCCATTGGAATGGGCTGCCCGGGGAGGTGGTGGAGTCACCATCACTGGAGGTGTTCAGGAGGAAACTTGACAGGGTGCTTGGTTGCATAGTTCAGTTGGTTGGGTGGTGTTGGATGATAGGTTGGACACAATGATCTTGAAGGTCTCTTCCAACCTGGTCTGGTCTATTCTATTCTATTCTATTCTATTCTATTCTATTCTATTCTATTCTATTCTATTCTATTCTATTCTATCCATTCCTCTTCTACAAGACAAGATAATCTAGAATTGCTTCATTTCTTAGACGAGGTTGCTTAAAATGTTCTTTAAAATGTCCAATGGTAGTTAGAATAGAGTAGAATTAGACTAGAATAGAATTAACCATAATAGAATTGGGAAAGACCTTCAAGATTATCAAGTCCAACCTATCATCCAATACCATCTAATCAGCTAAACCATGCCACCAGGCACCTCATCCAGTCTCTTTTTCAACACTTCCAGGGATGGTGACTCCACCACCTCCCTGGGCAGACAATTCCAAGGGCCAATCACTCTTTCTGGGAAGAACTTCTTCCTAACATCCAGCCTAAATCTCCCCTGGTGCAGCTTGAGACTGTGTCCTCTTGTTCTGGTGCTGGTTGCCTGGGAGAAGAGACCAACTCCCACCTGCCTACGACTTCCCTTCAAGTACTTGTAGACAGCAATAAGGTCTCCCTTGAGTCTCCTCTTCTCCAGGCTAAGCAACCCCAGCTCCCTCAGCCTCTCCTCATAGGGTTTTTGGTCCAAACCCCTCACCACCTTTGCTGCCCTTCTCTGGACATGTTCCAGCAACTCAACATCTTTTCTAAATTGTGGAGACCACGATTGGACACAGGACTCAAGGTGTGGACTAACCAGTGCTGAGTACACGGGCACAATGACTTCCCTGCTCCTGCTTGCCACACTATGCCTGATGCAGGCCAGGAATCCATTGGCCTTCTTGGCCCCTTGGGCACACTGCAAGCTCATGTTCATCCTACTATCAACCAGCACACCTAGGTCCCTCTCTGCCTGGCTGCTCTCTGACCCCATCCTGTAGCACTTTGTGGGGTTGTTGTGGCCAATGTGCAGAACCCGGCACTTGGATGTGTTAAATCTCATGCTGTTGGACTCTGCACATCTGTCCAGCCTGTTGAGGTCCCTCTGCAGAGCCCTCCTACCCTCTAACAGATCAACACCTGCCCCCAGCTTGGTGTCATCTGCAAATTTACTGATGATGGACTTAATCCCCTCATCCAGATCATCAATAAAGATATTGAACAGGATAGGGCCCAGCAGTGATTCCTGGGGTACACCACTAATGACTGGCTGCCAGCTGGATGTGGCACCATTCACCACCACTCTCTGGGCTCAGTCCTCCAGCCAGTTCCTAACCCACAGTTCCATGTGTCCTTATCCTATCCAAGTACACTATTTGATTAACTACCTTACTGATATGCAGTGGTTAACTGTGGGTCACTGCTATCTTATTAAGCATCTATTTTGCTTTTTATTTCAGGTCCTCCAGTTTCTTATTGTCCTTCCAACCATTGGCATGCTCGGAGCTGTGAGGGGCCGATCTCTCCAGTTTCAAGCAAAAGTAATCTTTAGTTTTCCTGTTACTGTAATATTTATAATTCCAAGAGGTGAATTACAATCTACCTAGCACTCAAAACAACTTTTACACATATTAACAGTATTGAAAACATTTCAAAAACATTGGAACATCGAGACTACTTCATTTTGGGAAAATAAGAGGGGTGGTCCCACAGACCTCCTGAAAGTAGATTTTATATTGACACCATTGGTCAGTTCTTTATATTGAACATCAGTCCTGTAGTTTTAGTGGTACTGAAAAAAAGTGAAGGGAAAAAGGGCAGATGGGATATCTGCCCTGCTGCAAGTCAGACCAGAGCTTGGCCATCTCCAACTATGTATTCTTGCAGTGTTAGTCATTTCTCTGTTATCTATTGTATCATTACATATTTTTCAGGTTAGGAAACACATTTTGCAAGTGGTAGAGATGGTCATAGTTTTAATTTTGCTCCTTCTGACAGACTAAAATGGTCTGCTTTATTTCTTCTGTGTTTTTGTTTTTCTTCCTTTTTTTTTTTTTTCCTCACAGAGAAGACTTCCCATTCAGTAATATATTTTTTTTTCTTTTGTAGAATAGAATTTGCTGTTTAAACTGAATTAGAATCTAGGTTTTAATTAAATAAATATGCTATTGAGTCAGGTAGAATAAAAGAACTTTTTGAGCAATTTGGTCTCAAACTTTTACTTGTCCTGCAAAAGTGAATGTGAGCAGTTGAGTCTATTCTTGTCTGTATGTGACTGGCAGAATGATTTATTTAATATGTTGAAGGAAATGGGTACCATACTCTCTCAGGAATAATACACTGACAAAGATGTCACAGCTCTCTGCTATGAAGAAAGACTGAGAGAACTGGGACTGTTTAGTCTTGAGAAAAGAAGGCTGAGAGGGATCTTATCAGTGTCTATAAATACCTGAGGGGTGGGTGTCAAGATGAAGGTGATGACCTCTTTTCAGTTGTGCCCAGCGACAGAACAAGGAACAACGGGTACAATCTAGAACACAGGAGTTCCACCTCAACATGAGGAGACACGTCTTTAAAGTGAGGGTGACAGAGCACTGGAACAGGCTGCCCAGAGAGGTTGTGGAGTCTCCTTCTCCAGAGACATTCAAAGCCTGCCTGGATGCATTCCTGTGCAGCCTGCCCTAGGTCATCCTGCTTTGGCAGGGGAGTTGGACTCGATGATCTCTGGCTGTCCCTTCCAACTTCTATCATTCTGTGACCCTGTGATGTGAAACGGAGAGGCTTTCTTGTCATGCTCCTCTAACACTTTGTGATGAAGAAACATCTCACATATGAGGGTCATTGGTGCTAATATTTAGAGTAAGGAGGCATTTTTACCTTCTATTTTATTTTATTTTTTCCCCCACAGATGCCAGCAGAATCCTGGGACTGCCAGCCATTGCTAATTGATTGTACAATACTTAGTTTAGTATATAGATTCATGAGATGTGTGTTTTGAATAAAATTCTGAGGTTTGGCAAATGAGCTCACTAACAGTATGGCACTAATTTACCTCCACTGAGTAGATCTCTGCATGGTTCCCATTCCTTTTATGTCTTTTCTTTATCTCATCTAGCCATGGCCACACTATTAAATGTCTCTATCTGGCCAGGGCACATAGAGACAGCCTAAAATTCAATAGAATTAGAAATAATTGTGGCACTATCACAGTATCACTAAGGTTGGATGAGATCACGAGGATCATCGAGTCCAAACTGTCACCCACAGACCTCATGATTAGACCATGGCATCAAGTGCCACGTCCAATCTCCTCTTGAACACCTCCAGGGACGGTGACTCCACCACCTCCCTGGGCAGCCCATTCCAATGAAAAATGACTCTCTCGGTGAAGAACTTTCTCCTCACCACGAGCCTAAACTTCCCCTGGCACAGCTTGAGACTGGGTCCCCTTGTTCTGGTGCTGGTTGCCTGGGAGAAGAGACCAACCCCTTCCTGGCTACAACCACCCTTCAGGTAGTTGTAGAGGGCAATGAGGTCACCCCTGAGCCTCCTCTTCTCCAGGCTAAACAATCCCAGCTCCCTCAGCCTCTCCTCATAGGGCTTGTGCTCAAGGCCTCTCCCCAGCCTTGTTGCCCTTCTCTGGACATGTTCAAGTGTCTCAATGTCCTTCCTAAACTGAGGGGCCCAGAACTGGACACAGTACTCAAGGTGAAGCCTAACCAATGCAGAGTACAGGGGCACAATGACCACCCTACTCCTGCTGGCCACACTATTCCTAATGCAGGCCAGGATCCCGTTGGCCTTCTTGGTCACCTGGGCACACTGCTGGCTCATGTTTAGGCAGCTGTCAATCAACACCCCCAGGTCCCTCTCTTTGGAACCTCTTCAGCCACTCTGACCCCAGCCTGTAGCTCTGCATGGGGTTGCCGTGGCCAAAGTGCAGCACCTGGCACTTGGACGTGTTGAATGCCATCCCATCGGACTCTGCCCATCTGTCCAGTCGGTCGAGGTCCCTCTGCAGAGCCCTTCTGCCCTCTAACTGACCAACATCTGCTCCTAACTTGGTGTCATCTGCAAATTTGCTGATGACTGACTCAATCCCCTCATCCAGATCATCAATGAAGATGTTAAAGAGGATGGGGCCCTGCACTGGTCCCTGGGGGACACCACTGGTGACTGGCTGCCAGCTGGATATGGCACCATTCACCACCACTCTCTGGGGTCAGCCCTCCAGCCAGTTCCTAACCCAGCACAGAGTGTTGCAGTCCAAGCCACAAGCTGACAGCTAAGCCAGCAGTTTACTGTGGGGGACGGTGTCAAAGGCCTTGCTGAAGTCATGAAAGGAGATTCTCTTTGCTGAAGGCATGTGTGTGACAGTTATATGCAAGCTACTCACTGGTGAATCTTAGGTATCACATCTCTGTAACATCCTGAGTGGCTCCAGTAATATCACTGCTCCCCACCCAAGAGCAGCGCTCTTGACTGCAAAGTAGCTTTACATTATGGGTGGTCCTTGCTCCATTCTTGGAATGCTGAACAAATGATGATTGCTAGAGTTTTGGGGCACTGTTTTGGGCAAAAAGCACTGTGTTGGAGATACAATTTCATTCTTTCAAGCCTGCACTGCCCTGGTGTTTCCAGCAGTGCGTCATGAAAGTGTGCTTTATTCTTCCTCCTGTGAAGATGTTGTTGTTAGAATCAGGGAATAATTTGGTGAGAAAGTCCATCTGGAGGACACGTAGTCCAAATTCTGCTCACAGCTGGACCAACTTCCCTGTAAAGTCAGATTGCTTAGGACCTTTTTGAGATAAATTGTGTAAATCTCCAAGGATAGGGATTGTATAAGCCCTCTGGGTGATCTGTAGCAGTGCTTCATGCTTGTCACCATGACATTTTTTCCCATTATGTTAAATTGTTCCTTATTGCAACTTACTCTTCTTTTTGCTTCTTTTCCTTTGGCTGGGCAACTATGAAATGAGTCTGGCTGCATCTTCTCTGTTATTCCCCTTTTATGTAATTCAGAACATCTATTGGGTCCCTCACAAATGCTTCTCTCTTCTAGGCTGATCCCTCAGCCTCTTTTCATATGTCATGTGCTCCAGATTTGTAACCATCTCAGTGATTCTTGTCTGGATCCACTCCAGTATCAGCATACTGAGGCCTCACTCTTGGACACAATGATCCAGCTGCCTCATGCCTGCCAAGCAGATGGAAGGACCACTTCCTTGACCTGCTGCCTACTTTCTGGCAAATGCAGCCCAGAACGTGGTTAGCCTTCACTGCTTCGAGGACACACTGCTGACTCATGTTCAGCTTGTCCTCCACCAGCACTTGTCCTCCAACCAGCTCCACCAGCAAAGCTGGAAAGTCTTGAGCAGTTCCCTAGGAGACTACATCCTCACCCTTCAGTTTGCACACACAGTCAAACTGGGGGAAAAGAGAGAAGGGAACTTGCAGGTGTTTCCTTTGCAGTACCCCATTCTTTGGAGCTAATTTCTGTGTTTTGCCTGGTCTTTGGCACATACTGTGAAGCCTGAACCTCTTCCCAGCTTTGGAAGGAGGGAAGACTATTGTATGGTTGGGGTAAGCAGAGAATGCTGTAAGCTGAGACTGTAAGAGAGACTACTGTAAGCTGAGACCTGCAGCTTGAAAGAAGCATCCCTTTTTCCCTTGGGCTGTGGTGGTGAGTACTTGCTAGTTTTCATTCAGTTGGTCTGTATCTGATACATACAGAAGATGCACGACTGTGGGTGCTAATCAACAGCATAAAAAGAAAAGGGTAGAAAGCTTTTAATTCCTGTTCTTTTACTGTATGTAAATTTCTTGTTGAAAAAAAAATACAGTGGAGAAAAAAAAAGTCCTCAAAGTTCACTATGAAAACATTTTTTTATTGTATCTCTACGTGTAAGGAATGCATGGTGATAGAATGCATGGCAAATAGAAAGGTGATAGGATGCTGAAGATGAATCAAATTGCTGTTCCATTGTGAAAATGGGGATATGATCTTTTGACAGACAAGTTGATACAAGTGCTACAGGCCAGGGTCAGAGTGGCTGGAGAGCGGCCAGGCAGAGAGGGACCTGGGGGTACTGGTTGATGGTAGGCTGAACATGAGCCTGCAGTGTGCCCAGGCAGCCAGGAGGGCAAATGGCATCCTGGCCTGCATCAGGAACAGTGTGGCCAGCAGGAACAGGGAGGTCATTCTGCCCCTGTATGCCTCACTGGTTAGGCCACGTATTGAGTACTGTGTCCAGTTCTGGGCTCCTCAGTTTAGAAAGGATGTTGACTTGCTGGAACGAGTCCAGAGGAGAGCAACAAAATTGGTGAGGGGTTTGGAACACAAGCCCTATGAGAAGAGGCTGAGGGAGCTGAGGTTGCTTAGCCTGGAGAAGAGGAGACTCAGGGGTGACCTTATTGCTCTCTACAACTACCTGAAGGGGGGTTGTAGACAGGCAGAGGTTGGTCTCTTCTCCCAGGCAACCAGTACCAGAACAAGAGGACAGTTTCAGGCTGTACCAGGGGAGGTTTAGGCTGGAGGTTAGGAGGAAGTTTTACACAGAGTGATTTCCCATTGGAATGGGCTGCCCGAGGAGGTGTTAGAGTCACTATCACTGGAGGTGTTCAGGAAGAGATTTGATAGGGTGCTTGGTCGCATGGTTTAGTTGATTAGGCGGTGTTGGATAATAGATTGGACATGATGATCTTGCAGGTCTCTTCCAACCTGGTTTATTCTATTCTAAATGTTTTTGAGCAATACATAACTTTCTACAAAGCAGATGTAATTGTTTACAGAGCAATGGTTGCTAGGAAGACCTTGTAGGACACTTTCAGGATCAGTAGCAATAGGCAGGTAATGCATTAGTTGTGCTTGACCTTTCTGAATAATAAGATTTTACATTGTGCCTTCTGTGCTTGAATGAGACCTTCCTTGCCAATTTGCTCTTGGTGAGACCTCAGCTACCGCAGGCATGTGGTGCACAGCAGGCAGCATGGCATCTGAACTTCTAGCTTCTCCATCAGTCAGAGCAACTTGAGTGGAATAATTATCTGTGTTCCTTCTGCTTTCCTAACAGCTGGAGTTACACCTGGAAACCTATGTCATGTACTTTACAGAGCCTGGTAGGAAAGCACAACTGTGAACAAAAATGCACTGCGCTTTATGCCCTTTGGGAGGTGGTTGTGACTGATGTAACCGAGGTCCTCTAGTCCAGAGCCCAGTCTGAATTTTACCACAATTTAAAGAAATTGACGGTAGTTATATTCCAACTAAGATCTCAAGTGACAAGGAAAACTATTTTGGAAATGTAGATCAAATTATGTAAGATGGCTTTTAATAGAGCTGAAGGAAATGAGCAGAATTTCTGATAGTGCTTCGCATTAGCTTTGGTTTTTTGCTGATGGGCTGCCTCTGCATATCCACAGTAATGTTTCTGAAAGTTTGGCTGCAGTAATGCTTTTGAAAGTTTGACAGCATTACAGGCCTGGTGGTGGTAGTTCAAACTGAAATGTGCAAACCTAGCAGTCTAAAATTAGGGTTCTAAATTTCCTGTTTAGGTATTCAGTTAAGAACTGACACATCTACCTGCCGTTGAATTCAGCAGAAGTCAGAAAATTATGTGGAAAGACAGTTTACCCTTGGCTACACTTGAAGTGAAACTGAGTTCAGCACCGATTGTAACTGCTTTATCAGCAGTGGGTGAATTTGCTGCAGTAGACAAAGCTTCTGAGTTGTAGAGTTTCTGGGTTTTGCTCAGTAGGAAGCAAATTTTTTCATGTTTGAGCATTATAACTAAATATTTTTTTTTTTCTGTCTGACAGATGTTTATTGGAAGGCAGGAAAGATTTAGAAGTCTTGGCAAAAAAAAAACCCAAAACCCACACATGACAAAAAAACCCCAATCCAAACAAAACAAAACAAAAAAGAAACCCACCCCAAGAAACCAAAAACAATTATCGCATTGGAAACATTTCATGATCCACTTTCTGTGTCAAGATTTTGTGCTGTTTCAGAAATGAATTAAGCAGTGTTTTGGGGCCCAGCACACCCACTGTCCAGCTGTTGCAGATTGTATGAAAAACTGCTGTTCGTGGTTTTGGATTGAGAGGGACATAGTAAGCTGCTGGCTGGGCTCTGCAGGTTGAAGGATGTGCAGGATGCCCTTGCTGCTCCCTTCCTTCTGACAGGGAAGAGCAACAGAAGCTCATGGTGTATCTATCACCTTCACTACTGTCTCCTATTTATGTTGGTGGCTCTGTGGCCAACAGTGCAAAGTGGTGAAGCAATGCATGTATGATGGCCTTGCTAACATCCAGGGGCAAAATGAAGAATGCAGAGGGCTGTCTTCATGCCTCGTGTTTGACTCAATCCTGAGGTAATGTAATGTGTCTGTATGTAAGAGGTGAGCTAGCCAGGCTGGGCAATGACTGGCTGGAAAGCAGCCCTGAGGAGAGAGACTTGGGGGTGCTGGTGGATGAGAAGCTCAATGTGAGCTCTCAGTGTGCACTTGCAGCCTCAAAAGCCAATCAGATCCTGGGCTGCATCAAGAGAAGTGTGGCCAGCAGGTCGAGGGAGGTGATCCTCCCCCTCTACTCAGCTCTGGTGAGACCCCACCTGGAGTACTGCCTCCAGTTCTGGAGCCCCTATTACAAGAGGGATATGGACATGCTGGAGTATTTCCAGAGAAGGGCCACTGGGATGATCAGAGGGCTGGGGCACCTCTCCTATGGGGACAGACTGAAAGAGTTGGGGCTGTTCAGTCTGGAGAAGAGAAGGCTCTGAGGTGACCTTATTGTGGCCTTCCAGTATCTGAAGGGGGCCTACAGGAAGGCTGGAGAAGGACTTCTCAGGATCTCAGGTAGTGATAGGACTAGGGGGAATGGAATGAAGCTGAAGGTAGGGAGATTCAGGCTGGATGTGAGGAGGAAGTTCTTCACCATGAGAGTGGTGAAACCCTGGAATGGGTTGTCCAGGGAGGTGGCTGGGGCCCCGTCCCTGGAGGTGTTTAAGCCCAGGCTGGATGAGGCTCTGTCCAGCCTGATCTAGTGTGGGGTGTCCCTGCCCATGGCAGGGGGTTTGGAACTAGACGATCCTTGTGGTCCCTTCCAACCCTGACTGATACTATGGCACCGTGGACTTGGTTTGTTGTAATTTTCTTTCTGTTTGTTTCCACTTGTTTGGGAGGAACCAGTTTTTGCCTTGACTATACTTGCCTTTAAGAAAACTTCTTTACTGCTTGCTTTCTCGATATTCTCATTTGCTCTATGATGCCTTGCAGTGATCAGTGACAAATTTATTTTGATTCAAGGTTTTCTCATATCACCTGTGTTTTTCTCATGGCTGTGGCATTAGAGCTTTGTGTGGACTGGAGGTTCAGGGTGAGGTCTTGCCTTGCTCGATTTACCAGCTCTTACTACTTAACCAGCCAGAATGCCCTTATATAATTCTGTTTTTCTTCACAGTAGCTTTCCCTGAGGTTCTGCTCTTTGTTTTTCTTTGAAGTCAGGAATTGAATATCATTGTCCCTCAGAAAGTATGAGCTGCTCCTGTACCTTTAACTAGGTGTACTTATCTGAAATTTAATAGAACTAGACATTTGTACAAGATGAGTTGCTGTGGTTATCAAACAAGCTTCCTAGTTCCTGTTGTTAAGACAATCAGAGACTTCTGTCCTTTGATGGGGGATCTGATTAATAGGATTGCTTATATCAGAATATGTTGTCTTATCTAACAGTGAACATTTGAAGGCAGATAGAAACCTTAATAACTAATTCTTGAAGACAACTATGAAGGCTTGTGCCTTGTGGAGACTTGATTGATGTTAATAGTTAAAATAATTTGTCAGTTTTGATAATGAGAATCTTTAATCTCACATCCTTGAAATAGCAGTCGGCAGGATCCTTTCCACATAACGTGCTTTGGGAATTGAGCCCTCACAGGTAATGAATTATTAGGGTAGCTCTTCAGATTAGTATTACAGAATACAGTTTTGACCTAAAAAACAAACCAAAGCCCAGACACAAGTCTCTTATGAAAAGGAACTTACTTATATAAATTATCTGTGGAGGTTTTGGATCTGTTTGCATTGAAGACATACTGATACCTGTAGTGTAGCTGGGGGTAAATTGAGGAGCTGTACAAAGATTTTTGCTCTTTGCATTGCCATATCCACTGCCCCAGCAGGAAAAGCTTTGAGTCTGTTTCCTAGGGAGATCCAGCAGCCACAAGTTTCTTTAGCCTACAGCAGCTACAGTTGGTTGTGGCTGTTTCCCATCCGCAGCAGGGAGCGTCATTCATCATTGGAATGGGCTGCCCAGGGAGGTGGTGGAGTCGCCGTCCCTGAAGGTGTTCAAGAGGAGATTGGATGTGACACTTGGTGCCATGGTCTAGTGGTGACAGGTTGGACTTGATGATCTTTGAGGTCTCTTCCAACCTTAATGATACTGTGACTGTGAGATAAAGTGCTCCAGTGCTGAAAGGGGATATTTAGCGAAAAGGAAAGCAGCGCAATGCCTTTGCTCTCCCTGCTGCATTGATTTCCAGTTGCCATACATAAGCAATTTTATATGTATATATATATAAATGCTTCTAACATGGAACATCCTTTCCATTTATTCTTTTCATTCAGAAATGAAAGTTGCAGTGACAACTTATGGTTCTGCCAGAAACTACAGCAATTTCCAGTGCTAGGGTGTCATGCTAGCACCTGATTTTTCAGTCCTTTTGCTTCAGGACATGGAGAACGATGCTGTCAGCTCCCCTCCTTTGGGAAAATCAAGGGACGCAAACAGGGATTTATACAATCATTAAATAGAGTCATAGAATCATTTTGGTTGGAAAAGACCTTAAAGATCAATGAGTTACACAGAATCACAGAATATCTGGAGCTAGACCACATCTCTTAGCACCACATCTATGGATCCTTTAAACACCTCCAATGATGGAGATTCAGACAGCTCCCTTAGCCTGTCCTACTATTTGATAACTCTTGCAGTGAAGAAGTTTCTTCAAATATCCAGTCTAAATCTCCCCTAGTGCAACTTGAAGCCATTTCCTCTCATCCTATCACTTGTTGCTAGGAAGAAGAGACCAGCCTCCACCTCACTGCAACCTAATTTCAGATAGTTGGAGAGAGTGAGGTTTCTCCCAGCCTCTTTTTCTTCAGGCTGAACAACCCCTTAGCTTCTCCTCATAAAACTTGTTCTCCAGACCCTTCACTACTTTGATTGCCCTTCTCTGGACCCCCTCCAGGACCTCAATGTCTTTCTCGTAGTGAGGGCCCCAAAACAGAACAGTTCTCAGGTTTTGGCCTCATCAGTGCTGAGTACAGGGGTACAATCACTTCCCTGGTCCTTCTTGTCACACTATTCGTGATACAAACCAGGATGCTGTTGACCTTCTTGGTCACTTGTGCACAGTACTAGCTCATATTCAGCTGTCATTGCTAGACGGCTTTCCAGCCTCTCTTGCCTGAGTTGTTTTGTTTCTTCCCAGGGATCTCTCAGGGCTGTTGTATAAGAAAACTGCATTACTGCATGCCTGACCCCAAAATCCCTGGGGAAAGAAAGCAAAGAGAGCAAGCTCACAGGACTCAGAGGCTGAGGCTGTACTCTGATGTGGGTGTTTTCTGGTTGATTCTGGTGGTGGGCAGGACCTGGGCTGAGTCCTTCACAGCAGTGTTTCTCTGTTTATGTCACCATCTTGTTCATCATGGGCTCAATTTTCAGCACCTTAGGAGCCTGGCAATTTGTGTAGATACAAAATAATCATGTAAATAATGAAAACAGTAAAATTTATTTACTGTAAAGCATTAAAACCAGTAAACCACTGACATTCTGGAAATGCTACAGAATCACACTTTACAAAAGCCTCTAATAGTTACATAGAATGGTTTGAGTTGGAAGGGACTTTGAAGATCATCTAGTTCCAACCCCCATGCCATAGGGATGGGGATCTACCCCTACATCAGGTTGCTCAAAGACCTGTCCAGCCTGGCCTTTCAGATTGTTCCAATTTTACAAGTGAATAGGAATGGCTTTCCTATCATTTTCCAGTGTGTAAAAATTTAACACTTGCTCCACAGTCTCTCTGCTTATGTCTTAATCGCTTGCTAGGCAGAAAGTTGTCCATCTGAAGTACAGCCCTCTTTATGACATACAGTGACATTTCCATAGGATCTGCCAATGATGAGATTATGCTGTAATTTCCCCAAACAGCTGGGTCTGCTTCATTATGAATAGAAGCCGCTGGGGAATGTAGCCAAAGCTTAGTTCTGAGCCTTCCAAATCACATTAACAAAATTATCACATGCCTGGGTGAACCCTTCTCCACCGTTTTTAATTACCCACTCCAAGAAGTTTATTCCCTTTCTTCTTCTTCTTTTTTTTTTTTTTTTTTTTTTTAAACTGTCCTAGTATCAGCTTTCAACCTCCACCCCCTTTAGAGGGTGATTTGGGCTTCTCGAGAAAATATTCCTGCCTCGTTTCCTTCCAGCACTGTATTTGTTTCATCCGTTCTTGGCAGTGTGTAGCCCTGGCATTAGATGCTCTGGCGTCTCATCTCCCAGAGAAGGCCTCAGCAAGGCTGTCTGTGTTGCCAGTTCTCTCCAGCAGCATTTCTTGGGACAACTGTGCATATCTGGAAGCTGTTGTTCATGCCAGTTTTCTGTAATAACTGTAAAACCCACATCTGTTTCCTGCCTCATACAAATATATTCCTCATGTACTTTCATCCATCTTCCATCATCACTGAAATGGTCAAACAATGGGACCATCTTTCCTGTGGGCTGAAATGTCTTTCTTAGAGCCTTGTTTCTGCAGGAGTTTATCTGTGGGTGCTGTAACACAGTCAAAGATGCTCATCCGGTTTGATCTGTTCTGCTTGTGCAGAGTCCATCAGAGCTGGGACTCGTTCCCTGCCCTTGTCCTGAGTGCTGCAATTCTTAGTGAACTTGGAGCTCATGACCAGAGTAGACTCTGAGGGAAATGACTGGAGGCTTCTTACTTCATGCTCAGCTGAGTTTGATCAAGTGGTAGTAGCTACCTTCTGAGAGGATGAACACCCCATCACACCTCATGCTTCCTCCCTGTGTCATGACAAAGTGGGCTGGTATGCAGGTCCTCACATGCAGCCAAAAGCCTGTGTGATCCTCGTTCCTGAGCAGTACAACCCACTACCCCACTGGGGCAAGAACATGTACCTTGCAGGAGTGGGCAGATGATGAGAGGGTTTGCTGGCCACTGGCTGACCATTTACAAGCTCTGACAAAGCCTTCTTTTTTATTTTTTTCCCCATTTTTAATAACAAGAGACATCAATCGGCTCAGTGGCAGATGGTTAATAAGGTATTCAGGTGCTTCTCTTGCACTTTGTACTGAAAGAGCAATCAGCCTAAGCCATGCACAGTGTTATCAGTACTACCAGATGGTTTTGGTGTATCTATTTCTAGGAAGAGGTTCTTCATAGAAAGAGTGATTGGCCATTGGAATGGGCTGCCCAGGGAGGTGGTGGAGTCACCATCACTGGAGGTGTTTAGGAAGAGACTTGATGGGGTGCTTGGTGCCATGGTTTAGTTGATTAGATAGTGTTGGATGATAGGTTGGACTTGATGATCTCGAAGTTCTCTTCCAACCTGGTCCATCCCATCCCATCCCATCCCATCCCATCCCATCCCATCCCATCCCATCCCATCCCATCCCATCCCATCTCATCCCATCTCATCCCATCCCATCCCATCCCATCCCATCCCATCCCATCCCATCCCATCCCATCCCATCCCATCCCATCCCATCCCATCCCATCCCATCCTATCTTTCTGTAAATATTCTGATTTTAGACTTTCAATACTGGGATGGGTAAGCAGCCTGTATTAGGAAACATTTATACAGGGGCACATTTCAGGTTTTATTTCTCTATTTCCAGTTTTGTTTTCCACATGTTTTGATAATTGTTTTGCTTATCTCATAATTATTACTGTTCTATTCTTGTGGCAGATTGAAAACAAAATAGACAGCCAATAACATGGTAATGCTGTTCTGTTTTTCTATTCTTTGGTGCCTGCTGAGGATAATATTTCTACACTGCTTCTTTAACCAGGAAAAGCTGCTCTTACTACTCAGAGGCTGCTGCTTTCTTTATCCAGCCAGCTACAGTTTACAAACTTGAGCTCTGCTGATACAGCCCATGCTGTGTGTCATGAGGCAGAAATCATCCTGCTCAGCTTTACCTTCTCCCTAGAGCCTCCAGAGGCTAGGGTAGGACCTGCTGGCCAAATGTGTCTTAGGATGGAACAGAGTGTAGGGAAACAACTGCAGTAGCAGATGAGAAGAAATTTGTAGGCTTCTTTCCTAGATCATTATTAAATGGGCTCAAATTTAGTCTAGAGGCTCTTGAGAGAGAGGCATCTCAGAATGAAACTGATATTGCTGAAATTAAACAAAAGTATTTTAATTGTGTTTCTGGCTCCTTGAACTTTTCTTCTCTCTGTGGAATTCACAGCTAATCAGAATCTTGTGGATATCATTTTATTCTTCACATCATTTTGTACGGTTTATTTTTCACAATTATAGTTACTGTATCCTGCCAAAATGCTATGGCATGGAGAGCTCTCAGCAACTCAGAGGAGACATTTTTACACGATGCATTATGAAGAAATGTTTGTCTATCTCAAGATGTACGTATACCAAGGCCAGTCTTTAAGACTCGCAGTTGTATTTCTTGTCCAAGGTCCCCAGTGAGATGCTGCTAAGTAATGAGGTGTTGTCACTGCTGGGATCGAATCTCCTCTTACCCCTTGTTCCTGCACTGAAGAGGGCATGTGGAAAGTTAGAACGTTCACAGGTCTGTCACCTCAGAGCATTCCTGCATAGCAGGGAGTCACTTTAGATGTATGTCAGACAGCATCAGTCAAGAGAGGTGAGTAATAAATAGGGCAAGATCCAGCAGAACTCAGGCACAGCTGAATCTTTTCATCTCACTGACTCCAGAGAGCATAGCGAAGTTGAGCCTGGACAGTACCACATGAAATGAACTATATCCTGCAGAAACTGGATGTGAGGAGGAGGTTCTTCACCATGAGAGTGGTGAAACCCTGGAATGGGTTGTCCAGGGAGGTGGTTGAGGCCCGTCCCTGGAGGTGTTTAAGCCCAGGCTGGATGAGGCTCTGTCCAGCCTGATCTAGTGTGGGGTGTCCCTGCCCATGGCAGGGGGGTTGGAACTAGATGATCCTTGTGGTCCCTTCCAACTTGGAATGAAACTATGAAACTATGAAACTATGAAAAAAATCCAAGCCAAAGCTTCTTAAATAGGAGTTATTTACCGAAGAATGATCAAATCTCCTAAGGTCCCAAAAGCAATACAAAATTATACATCTTACTCCCAAGCACGCCTGTCACAGTAAGCAAGCATCACATTGATTGCACCAAAGACCAAAAGCTTCCATTCCTTAACAGGAAAAAATGGATTCATAAGGTATTAATTGGCCTAGATACTTGATTATATTTTTGTATTAATTTAGCAGGAGTCCTATGCTGTCAGCATGTTCTTATAGCAGAATGGAGTCTTGTGGTTTTTTTCAAACACAGAATCATTATTCTATGTATTCATTGTAATGGCAACTGTAAAACATGACAAAGTTAAGCAGTGTTCTGTAGAAGAAAATATTCTGGGGTAATTCTATGGCTGCTGAGTGAAAGGATGAAATGGGTTCTTCAAGTTTGTGATATCCATATTCTTGATGTCACCAGAAAAGAAGAATTTGGAAGGTTGAGTGCATAGGGTCCATCTTGAAATGTATTAACACAGGATGGACCACTTTTCTGAAGTGCTTGGCCTTTCTTACTGATTCTAGAGGAAGCACAGGAGCAATGCTAACGCTGCCCAAGATTAATCTCTGGCTAGAGAGTGTTGTACTTTCTCTTCTCTTTAAAGCAACATTTGAAGTCTATATCTCTGGCCAACACTGACTTGCTTTAAGAGATTAATATCAGCTGGCAGCACACTGAGGATGTGCAGTGTCCTATATTTGAGAAGGAACAGATCTTTCCTGACCCTCATATTGATTGTTTCTTACTAGCAGCATTAAAGCAAATTACTTGATGTAGTTTCTGAATCATACAAGCGTGGCCTGTCTTGCATGCTGCTGTGAAAATGCTTCCAATGAATGCAGGTGCTTCCACGATGTAGACGAGGAATGAATGACCTCTTAGCACCGTGCTCATGATCTTAAATGCTTCAATTAACTTTGTTCTAAACCCATGTAAGAGACCTAGGGAAGAAAGTAAGTGGCAAATTAATGTATTGCTGTACTCACACATTTGAAATGCATCAGCTTGGTGTGGTACTTAGGATTTAATGTATAGCATCATCATCCTTAGGATTTAATGTATATCATCATCATCATTTACCAACTTAGGGATATTTACAGCCATAGCACCAGAACTTTCAGTGTCTCTGGGAGCACAAGGCAGGGAAGGAGCAACCAGTGGTGTGGAGGAGACATCAATGAAGGAGTGAAGTTTATCCTGGGGGAAAAAAAGGGTGTGGATAGGGGAAGATGTTTTGGCTTTTTTGGTTTTGTTCCTCACAATCCAGCACAATCCAACAATCTATTTTAACTGGCAATAAAGGAAATTTATTTTCTCCAAGTGCTGTCTGTTTTGCCTGCAGTGGTAGTCAGTAAGTGATTTTCCCCTCTTTGGCTCAACTCATGAGCTTTATCATCTTGTTTTCTCTCCCTGTCCTGTTGAGAAGAGAGAATGAGAGAGTGGCTTGGTGGGCATCTGGCAACCAATCCTAATCAGCTCACCACAATCTGTTGAAGTTTTGGGTGACACTTTTGTTAAGAGAGGACAAGGTAGAGCAAGACAGATGAATTTCCTCCAACTTCTTCTCAGGTCCCCAAAGCTTTCCTTACTGTGCTTTCTATTGCATTCTTAGAATCACAGATTCATAGAAGAGATTTGGTTAGGAAAAGACATTTGAAGATCATCTAGGTCAACTTCCTTGCCATGGACAATGACATATTCTGCTACATCAGGTTGCTCAAAGTCCTCTCCAACCTGGCCCTGAATACCTCCAGAGAGGAGGCATACAGCTCTTCTCTGGGCAACCTGTTCCTACATGCCCTTGCAAAGCCTCTTTTCCCATCTGTCTTTATAAACCCCCTCCTTTTAATTGTGAAAACTGCAAATTCAATAATATTGAGAGACCCAGAGTTGTCTTATTCAGCTTGTATGCCTAGGAGAGGTGTCCCAGCTCTGTGATTTTCCTGGCCCTCACTTGTGATACTACATAGTGCCGCAATTTGAAAGCTGAGGGGGAAATATGAACTGGCTGAACTCATCTCTCTCTGAAGCCCATCAGTGGCCTTTCCTAACTAATGAAACAGTTAACAACAGACATGCTTTGCCCAGTGAAGAGCATTTAGAGTTCAGCTTTCGGGTTCAATATGTAATTCTGGTATTGTCATTTTTGAGGGGAAGATTTATTTTGAGTTCAATAAGTAAACTCTGGTATTGTCATGAGGGGAAAAAAGAAACAATGAGAAATGAAGCAAAAAAAACTACATAATGCATATATTTAATTTAATAAGTATTAAATTCCCTTTTTTTTTCGCCTCTGGGAATAAGGACAGAACACAGAATTAGTTTGAAAGGTTTGCTTTACAATGCTTTGTGAATGAGATCTATAATAACACAATTCTGTGGTGCTGAAGTGAAATTCTTAATACTGTGCTCTGTTTCACAAACTAATTTAATTAGTTATTTGCTGAAGAGCTGGAACTATGCCAGGAGCTGGAATCCAAACTCAACCAACATGTGTGCGCCCCATATAAAGGAACTGGGCTGAGCTCAGAGACAGATGTTGTGAGCAGAACTAAACTCAGTGCAAGGGCTGGGACCTGCTCATAGGGGGTGTTAGAAACACAAGCCCAGACCTACATCCAGATTCCATAGACAGAGCAGTGGGCTTAATTAGCACTTCTATTTAGTGCCCCTTTGAGCCTTGATTAAAAACCTAGCACAGCTAGAAGCATTGCAGGTGCTTTGAATTCTGCCTTGTGGGAACTGTGGAGCATGTTCCAATTTCCCATGTTCATGTTTCTTTATGATGAAAGTTAGGAGCTTATACAGTGCAAGAAATAGCTCAGAAAGTGAATTTAGGCATGGCACAGACAGAAATTTTCCCATCTTCTTGTTGGAGGATATAAAAGACAAAAACTGTGTTCCCAAAGCCACAGGTGGGAGGGAGCCAAAAGCACTTTAGTCCTTTATATTTGAACATACACATGCAGCTGTCTCAAAAATCACAGTTTATCTTTACAGGCCTCCAGCCATAGTTTCTGCTTTCTTTGCTTTTTGGCTAAGAAATGTTGAAGGGGATGTACAAGTACATCTGAGATCTCTACATGGCAAGGAGTGAAACCCATCAGTGTCTTATAAAGAAGCTGAAATGTTATTAGTTATAACTAGTCTATACAGTGGTGCTTTAATTGCATCAGTAGCTGTTCTGAGTGCTACAAGGACATTGTTGTAGGAATAAGAAAGCAGAGTCCCATCCTTGCTTGGCTGTTTATGCCTATTTCCAGTTGTAAATATATATGGCTTAAAAACAGTAGCAACCACTCTTGTAACCAGGACAGCTATAATTGTGCAACTTCTTAAGTCAGAGATCTGCTCTACACTAAGAGTCTTTCCTGAGAGCAAAGCTGTGCTTGAAACAGCATCTAATGTGTTTGGAAATGCTCTACCCTGGGGATGTACCTGGGAGTGGTGTTGATTTTAACTTTGGTTTAGTTTGTTACACTGACATCAGCCTAACACTGGTGGTTTTTTTTTTCTCTCATAGGGTGGCTGGATTGACTGCCTCTCAGTCAGAGGGAACCTGACTGATCTATTTTGCTTTCGCTGAAGCTATCTACAGCGGGTCATAAGGATTTCCCAGATTCAGAGACTGAATGAAAACACAGCACAAAAATGTGACTCTGACAAGAGACTCCAAGCTTTCTGACAAGGAAATTTCTACTGTTAGGTTTATAACTTAAATGTATAACTGAAGCATGCATATTAGTTAATCTGATAGGGGTGGGGGGAAAGCTTTCTCATTAATTAGGACTGCCAGAAAGGCAGTCACCTGAAGCTTCAGAATGAGTGCTCCGCTAATCCCCAACAAGTCATTTTATGCCCAGCTTCAGGACAACAACAGTGAAGTAAAAAATAATAATGAAAGCATAGTGAGTGTAGGGGATACCAATGCCAACCAAATTGTGACAAAAGTTAGAAGTACTGAAGAAGATGTTAAAAAAGGGAATCTAATAGATGAGAGTGGCAATATACACTCTGGAGGGTCAGAGAAAGTTACTCAACTCAATACGGAGCACCATAAACTTCTGACCTTCAAAGACTCTCGGCCCTGTCACACCAGTGTGCAGGAAAGTAAGCTGCCCTCCACCACAAGCAGGGACATGGGGAGAGATTGTGGTACCAGCGAAGCGAAGGATATACCAAGACATATCAGGATTAGTCGAGGACAAAGTCTGTCCAATTTAAAAAGTAGCACAAATGATGCCAACCTGGAGGTTATTTCTAAAGGTGACGTTGACTTCACCCAGAACTTTTCTAAGAGCAAAATATGCAGGACTGTGGAGATGGAGAGAATAAAAAGACTTTCTTTGGGAAGACCAAGTAAATTGTCTCCTCAGTCTGAAGCGTTTTCAAAAGACTGTGCTGGCCGCGTGCCGTGTAAACGTCTGCTTTCTGCATCATTGGACTCCATCGACAGGTCACACCATTTGATAGGAAACACAGAGAAATCAGAGAAACCATCCACAGATCATTTACTTGGGATGGTGTTTCATCCACTTGGCAATACCTCAGAGGAAAATGTTGTATTTTATTCCAAACCATCTACCTCAGGGAACAAGAAAATAAGTAAACCAGAAAACGTACCAAATGTTAACATTGAAAGCACACTGCAAACTTCTCATTCTCAACATATACCTGTTAAGTCCAACGAGATTGCTAGTAAATCAGAAGCACAATTAGGTCAGGGTGATAAAAGTAAAAAAATGGAGCTTAAGACTGCACCATCTCCACAATCTAAAAATACATGTCAACAAAAGATTGAGAGGGTTATGCTGGTAGAATGTCAAAATGATGAAAACACAGCAGTTCAGGAACAGAAAGACTCTGGGTCTGACACATTGAAATTTCAAGCATCCCATTTTCAAGACACCTGCAGTAAAGGGGAGGATACACTGTCAAGCCAGGTGGTAATGTGTCCTGATGACAAATTGCTGAGTGATAACATCACCATTGAAGGGGAAGGGGGACGAAGCGCTGACAGTGACAGCAGGGCAACTAGCCACATTGGTGAGGAATATTTTACTGACAAAGAAATGGAAAGAGTATTCCCACTCACCTGTGGTAGTAAATCCAGTGGCAGAGTGACACCTAGAAAAAATGAAAATTTACATGAAGTTGACACAGGATGTGCTGAAACAGTTGGTAAACCGATCTCTCTTATGCATAACATGAATCTACCTGACAGCAAACCCTTGAAAGGTAATGAGAATAAAGTGATGCAAGTCAAAGGAAGTGCTGAGGATGTTGCTGAGCCTGCTTCTGCTCTCTCTGATCAGCAAGGAGAGTGCAGTGCAGAGACAGTGTCACACCAACAATCTGACAACCATGACAGTGATGCAGAAACCTCACACTTTCCAGTTGCAAGTGAAAAGACAGCTAATGCACTGAAACATCCTCCAGAGGAAGCACCAGAGAGCTGTAACGTTTCGGCGAAGCCTGATGCCTTTTTATGTGCCCCAACTCCCGTGCGCCCAGTGGCAACGCTGGATGTTAGTAGTCAACCCACGTTATCAAACAGTAATTTGAAGGACCTTTGTACACTTCATGTTAGCAAACTGTCACCCTCCTCAGTCCTACCTCCCTCTGACAGTACACAGTTGTTAAACATAACCCCTAAAGTGCCTATCAAGACTGCTTGCAGCAGTGCCATCCCAAAACCTATCCTGGTCCACTCCAAGGGCTCCCTCCACGATAAGGCGGACGTGGACAGTGACTGCAGTGAAAAGCTGGAAGAAACCATCGAGATTAAACCTGCCATACCCAGGCCCAAACCTGTGAGACCTAAAATCATCACATACATTAGAAGAAACCCTCGTTCAATAGAGCAGCTCGACCCTTCATTTGCACCAGCAGGGCTGCCCTTCACTAGCCCTGCATGTGGCATGCCCATCTCTACAGAGCAGAAGGTGTCCAACGGAGGGGAGGCGAAGCCCACCAGCATCCTATATGACAAATTTAAACCTGATCTCCAGAAGCCAAGACTCTTCAGTTCTGGACTGGTGGTGTCAGGAATTAGGCCCACAGGCCATCACTTCAGCCCGATGAGTGAGAAGTTTCTCCAGGAGGTAAGAAGGCAACTTTGAGAGCATTGTTTTGGGGGATACTTTGCTTGCTTGTTGCTGCCAGAAGTTAGTTCTAAAACCTCAGATATAAAATAAATCCTAAATCAAGGAAATGTGTAATCACTAGAAATAAACTTACTTAACCATTTCTGCCAGTGACCCTGTTGCAAAGTCTGGTCTATAACTGAAAGTTATCATTGTGCTCCTCCAATGTTTTCCAGCAAATCAGTCATCTGCCAGTAGTATAAATAGGGATGTTTAGGAAGGACGAAACACACAGTTTGAATTTATTCATAAATGAAATTGCCTTTTTTTTTTCCTGAAGAATAGCTTTGGGAAATGAATGTAATATGCCTACAGAGACTTTTCCTCCTTAATGGGAAAGTTAAAATGTTTTTGCAGATGAGCACTAAACTCTAAAGCAGTTCCCTCCTGTTTATTTGTACTGAAACTCAGGGACTCTCAAAGTTCATGTAAGGTCATATATACCATACAGGAAAGTAATGACTTTGAATGCCATATTTTATATTGACCTGCCCCTCACATAAGAAATCTCTGTCCAATTCTGGCTCCTGGTATATCTCATTGTATTTCCACTTTGATAAGTTGGGCAGGAGTCTTGCTCCCCCAAAATACCTGCTGGGAGGTGAGCACAGCGGAGGAAGGCTGCCCTTACATGGAAGGCGAAGGAAGGGCGCAGAAGAGGAGCTATGTTTGGTTTTGTGATATGCCCACTGCTTGGGTCCTGGGGTAGCTCAACAGCTACACTTTTTATATAAACATTGAAGATAACACAATTTAAAAAAAAAATGAGGCAGTCCTTCTTGTTGTTGTTTGTTTTAAAAAAAAAGGAGAACTGTTTTTCACAGTTGTGTGTCTTGTGGTGTTAGTGAGGCTATTTTAACCCCTGCCTTGTTTTACATGTAGTAATTATCCAAGGAACAGCACTGAAATAACAAATTTAGTGATGGTGTTGACAATGAAAAACTGACCAGTACCCAAATTAAGATATCATGTGTGTGTCTAGGTAGATCCCTATGACATGATAACAGGCAGTCTACTGAAGTGATTATGGATTTTTGTGGAGCACCTTCTTATCCCAAACACAGAAAAGGCTCTCTGCCCTTTCCCCTCTAATTTCAGTTTTTAGCTCTGTCCCTTATATTTTGCATACAGAGCAGGAAATTAAAGTCATTGTGAACTTGTCTATGCCAGCCATTATTTGTTTATCTTCACAATCACAATATCACAGTATCACTTAGGTTGGAAAGGACCTCGAGGATCATCGAGTCCAACCTATCAACACAGACCCCACGACTAGATCATGGCACCAAGTGCCACATCCAATCTCCCCTTGAACGCCTCCAGGGTCGATGACTCAACCACCTCCCTGGGCAACCCGTTCCAATGACGAATTACTCGCTTGGTGAAGAACTTCCTCCTCACCTCGAGTCTAAACCTCCCCTGGCGCAGCTTGAGACTGTGTCCCCTTGTTCTGGTGCTGGTTGCCTGGGAGAAGAGGTGTGGTGGGTGGAAGGGTAAGGCCAAGAAACCTCCTCCCTTCCCCCTTTGTAAAGTAAAAGGAAAAAAAAATTGAAGGGAAAGGAAAAAAAAAACTCGCAAGCTGAATTAGCAAAGCAGTGGAGCTATATTTACAAAGCGATGTAGGGTTTGCAGGGGATTATTTACAAATTTACAATATCTACAATATATACAAAGATATACAACAGAGTAACACAGAAATGAGAGTGACCCCCCTCTGGACAGAGGGGGTTCCCCACCTCCGCTCTCCCCTCTCTCCCCCCTTTCCCCAGAGTGGGATAGGAAGAGAGAGAAAAGAGAGGAAAGAAAAAAAAATGTTAGAATCAGTTTGTGTTAATTGGAAAAGAGTTAATACAGGCCTGCTATCTGTTTTTCTCTCAAGGCCGGAGCCTTGGCAGAAAGCCCAGGACAGAAAGCTGTTGCCTGAAGAAGAGGCGGAAGCAAGACTGACTGAGAAGTGCTGGAAATGTCCAGTATAGTCCCAGCTCAGAAGTGCTTCCTCCCACTCGTCCAATGAAATTAGTTTAGACTATTCCTTCCGTTTACCAACTTCCGTCCACCATGTTCCCTTTCTTAAGGGGGCAACGTCAACCGGCCACAGTCCACCCCTTCTAAACAATTTCATTGGCTGTTCATACTGTCCATCTAATCCGAAACGATATTTACAGTTCGTGAGTAAAGTTCATAGTCCATTCCGGCTATGCTCAGATGTAGATGATTCAAAAGTCCAAGAAAATCAGAAAATGAGAAAAATGGAAAACAGTTCATTTCTTCACCGACGAAGCGAAGAAAAGGGAAACAGGGAATCTCAGGGTCTCTTAGTTGACTCAGGGCTCTCAGGGATCTCAGGGTTCGTGCACCGTAGATTCCTCGTTGATTCTTCCTTTGGACGCGATGTAGCTGTACAACAGTTCAAAGTTAACCTCTTTCAGCTAAAGTTAAATTTCTTTGTGGAATACACTGAATTTCACCATTCTCTTGCATTACCCAATAAGTGTGACCCGGACCTTCAGCTGAAACCACCCCTCGGATAGGTTTAGCCTCTCCTGAGGGTGAAAATACCCAAACAGTTTTACCTAACAGATTCTTTTCTCTAACAACAGGAACTCTATCACCTTCTACTTTCCGTAGCAAATCTGAATGTGCAGGTCCAGCTCGGTTCACTGAACCTCTACTATTTACCAGCCAGGTTGCTTGTGCTAAATATTTTTCCCAGTTTTTCAAAGATCCACCTCCCATGGCTTTGAGAGTGGTCTTCAACAAACCGTTGTAGCGTTCAATCTTCCCTGAAGCTGGTGCATAGTAGGGAATGTGGAATATCCACTCAATACCGTGCTCTTTTGCCCAGCTCTTTACAAGGTTGTTCTTGAAATGAGTTCCGTTGTCTGACTCAATCCTCTCTGGAGTTCCGTGTCTCCACAGGATCTGTCTCTCCAGACCGAGAATGGTGTTGCGTGCAGTTGCATGTGGAACTGGATAAGTTTCCAACCATCCAGTGTTTGCCTCTACCATAGTAAGCACATATTGCTTACCAGAACGAGAACGTGGTAGAGTGATGTAGTCAATCTGCCAAGCTTCACCATACTTGTACTTGGACCATCTGTCACCATACCACAAGGGCTTAAGTCGTTTTGCCTGCTTAATAGCAGCACAAATGTCACAGTCATGGATGACTTGTGTGATAGCATCCATGGAAATGTCTATGGATCTGTCGCGAGCCCATTGGTATGTCGCATCTCTGCCTTGATGTCCTGATGAATCGTGAGCCCACCGAGCTAGGAATATCTCACCTCGGTGTTTCCAGTCGAGATCAAGATTAGAGTCCATGTCTACTTGAGAAACTCTTGCAGCTAGATCTGCCTGATGGTTGTGTTGCTGTTCCTCAGTAGCTTTGCTCTTAGGAATGTGAGCATCGATGTGTCTCACTTTCACTGGAATTCTCTCGATTCGATCAGCAATGTCCTGCCATAGGTTGGCTGCCCAAATGGGTTTTCCTTTTCTCTGCCAACCACTCTTCTTCCAGTTCTTTAGCCAACCCCATAGAGCATTGGCTACCATCCATGAGTCGGTGTAGAGATAAAGCTTTGGCCATCTCTCACGTTCAGCCACGTCGAGAGCTAGCTGGACAGCTTTTACCTCTGCGAACTGACTGGATTCTCCTTCTCCATCTTTTGCTTCTGCAACTCGGCGTGTTGGACTCCACACTGCAGACTTCCACCTTCGCTTGTTTCCAACAAGACGACAGGAACCGTCTGTAAACAAAGCATATTTCTTTTCATCATCAGAGAGGTCATTGTAAGGAGGAGCTTCCTCAGCACGAGTTACTTTCTCCTCTGGAGGTTTAGCACAGTTGATGCCTTCAGGCCAACTTGAGATCACCTCCACTAGACCAGGTCTTTCAAGATTTCCCATTCGAGCTCTCTGTGTTATCAGAGCCATCCACTTGGACCATGTTGAGTCTGTGGCATGATGTGGTGTGGATCCTTTGCCTTTGAACATCCAATTCAAAACTGGTAATCTGGGAGCTAGAAGAAGTTGTGATTCAGTTCCAATCACTTCAGAAGATGCTTTTACTCCTTCATAGGCAGCTAAAATTTCTTTCTCTGTTGGAGTATAGTTAGCCTCTGAACCTCTGTAACCTCGACTCCAGAAACCAAGAGGTCGTCCACGTGTCTCACCTGGAGCTTTTTGCCACAAGCACCAGGTTGGACCATTGTCACTTGCAGCCGTGTACAAAATGTTCTTAATGTCTGGACCATCTCGGACAGGTCCCAGACCCATTGCTTGAATCACCTCTTGCTTTATCTGGTCAAAGGCTGCTTGCTGCTCAGGTCCCCAGTGGAAATGGTTTCTCTTTCGAGTCACATCATACAGAGGTTTCACAATCTGACTGTATCCAGGAATGTGCAGTCTCCAAAATCCCACTATCCCCAAGAAACGTAGGGTCTCTTGCTTGTTTGTGGGACTTGCCATGGTAGAGACTCTATTTACCACATCCACTGGAATGTGTCGGCGTCCATCCTGCCATCGCACTCCCAGAAACTGAATCTCTGTGGTAGGTCCCTTCACCTTGTCTCGCTTGATGGCAAAACCTGCATCCAGAAGAATGTCAATGATTTTGTTACCTTTCTTGAAGACTTCCTCAGCAGTTTTACCCCAGACGATGATATCATCGATGAACTGGATGTGTTCTGGAGCACCTCCTTTCTCCA
Organism: Melanerpes formicivorus; assembly: GCF_026170545.1. Taxonomy (NCBI): domain Eukaryota; kingdom Metazoa; phylum Chordata; class Aves; order Piciformes; family Picidae; genus Melanerpes; species Melanerpes formicivorus. Next base: position 52,969,863 of record NW_027142353.1, on the reverse strand, counting down.
GAGCATCGTGGATCACTGCATGACAGATGCTTGAGCTGTGGATCCAGCCCATTGGCAATCTGTTGAAAGTGTACTGGATTCCTCTCCAAGTGAAAGCAAACTGAGGCCTGCATTCCTCTGCTATGGGAATAGAGAAAAATGCATTAGCAATGTCTATGGTAGCATACCATTTGGCCTCTTTGGATTCCAGCTCATACTGTAGCTCCATCATGTCTGGTACTGCTGCACTCATCGGTGGTGTTACTTCATTTAGGGCTCGGTAGTCTACCGTCAGACGCCAGTCTCCATTCTGCTTCCGCACAGGCCACACTGGACTGTTGAAAGGTGAATGAGTTTTGCTGACGACTTTCTGACTTTCCAACTGACGAATCAGATTCTGAATGGGCAACAAAGAGTCACGGTTGGTTCTGTATTGTCTGTGATGCACAGTCTGAGAAGCAACCGGCAATTTAATGTCCTGTATCTTATGTTGTCCCACAACTGCAGATTCATCAGAAAGTTCGGGTCTGGCAGACAGCTTCAATTTTTGTCCATCAATTTCTATTGAAGCTACTCCAAAAGCCCATTTGTAACCTCTAGGGTCTTTGAAACGCCCTTCTCTCAGAAAATCAATTCCCAAAATACAAGGTGCGTCAGGTCCGGTCACAACTGTATGCTTCCTCCATTGTTTACCAGTTAAACTTATATTAACCTCTACCTTACTTAACTCTTGAGATCCACCAGTGACTCCCAGAATAGTTATAGACTCTGATCCCTGATAATTTGACGGTATTATGGTGCACTGAGCTCCTGTGTCAACCAAGGCCCTGTACTTCCGAAATTGTGAAGTGCCAGGCCACTGGATGTACACATCCCAATAGATTCTATTATCTCTGTTATCCCTCTCCTCCCCCTGGCGGGAGGCAGGGCACCTCTAGTTATGGGGAACATGCGCACATGTGCATTGCACATATTGCGCAGGGTTATAACTTTGCGTGTTATAACTGGAGCCACTGTTGGAGCCATAAGAGTTGTTCTGGGGAACTGTGGAAGTAACAGCTACCCTTCTGGTATTGCTACCTCGGGTTCTGCCACTTTGCAATTCCCTCAGTCTCCTGAAAAGATTAGAAGTTGGTTGGCCATCCCAGCGGTTCATGTTCTCACCAAACTGATCACGCAGAGTTATCCAAATAGTTCTACGTGATTGCCTTGGTGGTCTGTTTTGGAATGACCTATTTTGGAATGTCCTGTTTTGGAATGACCTCCTTGGAGGACGCGTATTCCTCACAGATGAGACTTGTATCCACCTGGAGGAAGAATTGAAATTATCCTTCTGTGCCAATTGGTATATGGAATCTTTTAGATCCTTCATGCAATTTTCAATTTTTCCAGACAGAGTTTCAATGGCTGAAACCAAAGAACCACGTGTCATGCTATCCTCCAATTGTCTCATTTGATCACTGAATTGGCCAACCGTAGGAGAAGCTCCACCATAACTTCTTGACACAATTCTGCTTGCCAGAATGTTTGCATAATTAGAAGGAGCAAGTTTGATGATCTTTTTAGCAAGACCAATACCCACAGGAACGTCATCAGGATTCAGAGTTTCATGTTCACCATAGAGTAGCTCTCTAACAGCAAATTCTCTCAAGCGCTTAATTCCCTCATCTATGGTAGTCCAGGGTTTAGGATTCCAGGGAAGATCATCTCGGGAAGGATATCTCAGGGCAACCGCTATTAAAAGGCGTATCCACAGATTAACCTTACCGAGAGCTTCGCCTAGATGTCTATCTATTCCATTGTCCCTTGAGAGAGTTCCTAACTGAGCTGCTGACTTGTCTCCAACTGTTAGAGCTGAAGCACCTGTATCATAACACCTACTAAGCCAAGCTAGAACTGGCTCCTTATCTGCCCTGGTGAAATCTTTACGGACATTTCTCAATTCTTCCCGTGGTGACGAACAGTCCGTAATATCATCTTCATCTTCATCTCCCTGAATTCTTTGCCCGTAAAATCCTGCTGTCATTCTCCTAAGGATCTCTTTAAACTGAGAACCACCTTTGCCAGCTGCTTTCCTAGCTTCATCTCTATCCTGCTTTGATCTCACTAGGTTAGCTAGATCTTTAAAACAAACCTTCTCTTCCTCCTGAGCAGGATCTTTTAGAGTAGAGGGCCCCTCACCAGGATCAGTCTCCACCTCTTCTTCTCCATCTTGGGCCTTTGCAGCTCTAGTCTTTAAAGGAGCCACCTTAACTGGAGCTGTGTTTGAATTTACAGCCACCTTAATGGAAGCTGACAGGTCCTGAGATAAATCAGCTGCTGGGGCAGTGACTTCCGGTCCCACCGAGGGAGTGGGTGGAAGTGACGTTGCTCCGTTAATGGCCGACGGAGAAGAAGAAGGAGAAGGAGTAGGAGAAGGAGTAGGTGCCATGTTGATACCAGCTGATGCCCTTGGCTGCTTGCTAGAATCAGCAGAAAAGTCATTTAGAGCTGCTTTACCAATTAACTTTTTAGCCTTCTTTTTGACTGACACGGGTTCTCCACAGTCCTCGTCACTAGATGACTCTGGGACTGATCGAGAGCCACGGCGTTTTCTTTTTGATCTAGTTTTAATAACAAAACACGCCCTGGACACCTTTTTCTCCCGACGCCAGGAATACAGAGAATATACATTAGTTATCACCAGCAGCAGAATTATACACATGAAATAAATCACCTTTGGATCCCAGGCATCACCTAAAGTTACTGTCTCCTCAGGCGGAATCTTAAAACCCTTTATCTCAATTGGGAGAGTGGTGGAGGTAACATTCCTGTATCTCACTGGCCATAATAAATTAATACATTTTCCATACCATAGTTTAACTCTATACATAACCCACATATAAATTGTCCGCACCAAATATTTACCCAGGTAATCCAAAATCAAACCCAAACAATATCTGTAAACCAGAGCCCCAAAAATTGAAAAGAATAATCGCTCCACAAACCACAATACCTTCATGTTTGCTAATTCAGCTAGAAAACACTAAATCAATCAAATAATAAATTGAACTAATTATCTGCCCCACGTTGGGCGCCAATAAAAAAAAATGTGGTGGGTGGAAGGGTAAGGCCAAGAAACCTCCTCCCTTCCCCCTTTGTAAAGTAAAAGGAAAAAAAAATTGAAGGGAAAGGAAAAAAAAAACTCGCAAGCTGAATTAGCAAAGCAGTGGAGCTATATTTACAAAGCGATGTAGGGTTTGCAGGGGATTATTTACAAATTTACAATATCTACAATATATACAAAGATATACAACAGAGTAACACAGAAATGAGAGTGACCCCCCTCTGGACAGAGGGGGTTCCCCACCTCCGCTCTCCCCTCTCTCCCCCCTTTCCCCAGAGTGGGATAGGAAGAGAGAGAAAAGAGAGGAAAGAAAAAAAAATGTTAGAATCAGTTTGTGTTAATTGGAAAAGAGTTAATACAGGCCTGCTATCTGTTTTTCTCTCAAGGCCGGAGCCTTGGCAGAAAGCCCAGGACAGAAAGCTGTTGCCTGAAGAAGAGGCGGAAGCAAGACTGACTGAGAAGTGCTGGAAATGTCCAGTATAGTCCCAGCTCAGAAGTGCTTCCTCCCACTCGTCCAATGAAATTAGTTTAGACTATTCCTTCCGTTTACCAACTTCCGTCCACCATGTTCCCTTTCTTAAGGGGGCAACGTCAACCGGCCACAAGAGGCCAACCCCTTCCTGGCTACAACCACCCTTCAGGTAGTTGTAGAGGGCAATGAGGTCACCCCTGAGCCTCCTCTTCTCCAGGCTAAACAATCCCAGCTCCCTCAGCCTCTCCTCATAGGGCTTGTGTTCAAGGCCTCTCACCAGCCTTGTTGCCCTTCTCTGGACACGCTCAAGTGTTTCGATGTCCTTCTTAAACTGAGGAGCCCAGAACTGGACACAGTACTCAAGGTGCAGCCTAACCAAAGCAGAGTACAGGGGCACAATGACCTCCCTGCTCCTGCTGGCCACACTATTCCTAATGCCAGGATGCTATTGGCCCTCCTGGCCACCTGGGCACACTGTTGGCTCATATTCAGGTGGCTGTCGATCAGCACACCCAGGTCCCTCTCTGTTTGGGAGCTCTCCAGCCACTCCGACCCCAGCCTATAGCTCTGCATGGGATTGCTGTAGCCAAAGTGCAGCACTCGGCACTTGGACTTGTTGAATGCCAACTTGTAAGGCAAGGAAAAATTACCAGGTTCTTACCATTTAATGTATGTCAATGGAAATGAAAGCCAAAATAACCCAGACTCTTCAACTCTTTGGCTGTTTATAAGGATGACACGGTGCTCTGAAGACCATAGACCTCTATGGCCCATACAGCTGGAGTTCAGGCAGGCAGGGTCTGCAGTCACATCTGGGAGCAAAGGACTGATTTTTGTACACTGTTGAGTGTCTTAACATGAGAAGGACTTGGGCTGTGGCAAATCGTCAGTATGATTTACTTTAGATTAGCATCTTCCCCCCATTCATCCAAGAAATACACCTTTGGGTGGGTATTTCAAGGAGGGAAGACTTGAACCCAAGCATCTTCAGAGAAAGTGGATTGTCTGGTGGAGAGGCTGGGAAGAAAAAGTTAATTAAACTACAGTTTGTGGTATAAGTTTGCATTAGCTCAAGAGTCGGGATGTGATAGCAGAGGGTGGCATTTGCTTTCTTAGGCTGCCACCCTAAAAGTGATTACTTTCCTGTTAGCTGGAGGAGTGCAGAGGGAATTGATTTGGCTCCTGTATGAATCAAGAGAAAGGAAAATGATGGATCCAGTAGTGGATGGATGCTTAAAAGCGCAGCTGTGCACAGTACGAGTTCATGGCAGATGACTGATCCTCAGTCTGAAAGAAATCTATTAGAATGGATTGAGATAGATGAAAATTACCCTGGTGAAGAGACATTGCTGAAGACCAGAGATTTTGGAGACAAGGAGATGCTGGAGCAAGATAGCTACTTCCTTTGTAAGAGAAAAAAACCTCCAGATTTCCCTATTTCACATATCCAGTTTAGGCTTTGGAGAGCTTTGAATAGCATTTTACAGCTCTTTACATAGCTATGACAAGAGTGTTAATAGCTGCCATCAATCAGATCTGTATCTCTAAGCACCCTTCAGCTTGCTAAGTGATAGGAACAAATACCCCATGACATGAGCTAGAAAATAGGAAGGTGCTGTCTCAGAGACTCAAAGGCTAGGACTGGAGAGCAGCATGAGGAAGACTTGAGGGCTGCCCCTGTACAGTGGGATTGAGTGCACCCTCAGCAAATGTGCTGATAACACCAACCTGTGTGGTGCAGCAGACACACTGGAGGGAAGAGATGCTATCCAGAGGGACCTTGACAGGCTGGAGAGGTGGGTCCATGACAACTGCATGAGGTTCAACAAAACCAAGTGCAAGGTCCTGCATCTGGGTCAGGGCAATTCCAGGCACCAATATAGGCTGGGCAGTGACTGGCTTGAGAGCAGCCCTGAAGAAAAGGACTTGGGGGTGCTGGGGGATGAGAAGCTCAAAATGAGCCACCAGTTTGCATTTGCAGCCCAGAAAGCAAATCACATCCTGGGCCGCAACAAGAGAAGCACAGACAGCAGGTCAAGGGAGGTGATTCTCCCCCTCTACTCCACTCTGGTGAGACCCCACCTGGAGTAGTGTGTCCAGTTCTGGAGCCCCTATTACAGAAAGGATCTGGAGGTGCTGGAATGTGTTCAGAGAAGGGCCATGAGGATGATTAGAAGGCTGGAACACCTCTCCTGTGAGGACAGACTGATGGAGTTGGGGCTGCTCAGTCTGGAGAAGAGAAGGCTCCGAGGAGACCTTATTGTGGCCTTCCAGTATCTTAAGGGGGACTACAAGAAAGCTGGGGTGGGACTTTTTAAGGTGTCAGGTAATGATAGGACTAGGGGGAATGGAGCCAAAACTAGAAGTGGGGAGATTCAGATTGGATGTTAGGAAGAAATTCTTCCCCATGAGGGTGGTGAGAGACTGGAACAGGTTGCCCAGGGAGGTGGCAGAAGCCACATCCTCAGAGGTTTTTAAGTCCAGGCTGGATGTGGCTCTGAGCAACCTGATCTAGTGTGAGGTGTCCCTAGATGATTCTTGAGTTCCTTTCCAACCCTAACAATTCTGTGATTCTATGATTCCCTGATACCTTGATCTGCCTGCACTGAAGTTTGTATTGAGCAGCTCAGACAAAAATCCCAACTGAGGCAAGAAGGCAGTCCAGCTGTGCTTAGAGACTGAGTCCATATCGGAAATGAGTTGCATTTAAATGGGCAGCCTTGCCTGTGGCATTGGCAGCTCCTCAAGCACTTTTATTTGAATCTTCAGCATGGTGTGGAGGTAGATCATTCATGCCTGTCTTAGTCCAAAAGCCAGAAGGAACAAAACTCAAAGTGAAGTCACTTTTTGGGGCAGATTGCTGCTGCCTGCCTGCTTCATCATAACATGGGCTCTTCATCTTGACATGGACTCAGTCTCTTCTATTCAGCACCAGCAGGAATTTGTGCCCACTTTGTGTTCCCAGTTACCTGCATGGAAAGTAACAGAGCAAACTGAGAGACTCAAAGGCTGCAGCCATGCTAGTGAACTAAATCATGGGAAGTCATGGCCTTAAAAGCTCACACAAGATTGCCCATACTGCTGGACCAGCAGCACACTCATCTCAGTGTTCACCTCTATCAGTGTGTGCTCACCCAGCAGCTATTTCCAGGGACCAGCATGGTTGAGACCAGCCTGGTATGCAGGGTGAGAATGTGCCCATGTGGATATTCTCCATGTCAGATAGTAGTTGATGGCTCACATGATTCACTGCTCTGTGGCTGCTGCCAAGAGCCCTGATTCTGGTGGGAATCTGCAAGGAGGTCTGCTGATCACCACTTCTCCTTCCTGCCTCCCCATGGCTGGGCCTCATGCATTCAATACATCCTTGGGTCCATTCCTTAGCACAGACATCTTTCTGCTCCTGAAAGCATGGACTAAAAGCCTGTGGATATGAAAGGCCTGTAGGGAAAAAAGTTGTGTTATACACAGTCAAAGCAGCAATTTCCCCTCCTAATCTCATTATCTGAACTTCCTGAACTGATGTCACCAGCTCTGTTCCCTGCCTGAAGCAGGCACTTGGCAAGAAAATTCTTGCTTGAGGCTTTAGTGTTTGATGGTGTTGTAAACCCAGTAAGGTGAAGGAAGTGCTGGGCATCCTTACCTGCTATGATAGCTGTGCTGCCTGCTCTGCTCAGGAATACCCAGCCTATCAAAATTCCTGTATAGTCTAAGTATATGATGCAGGCTTTCCAGTTCTTTCTAACAAATTTATTAAATGGAATGTGAGGGAAGTGGGGAGTGGGTGGAGGAATGAGCAGACAGCCATACACAAGCTCAACTCTGAGCTGAGCTTCTTTTCAGCTGACAGTCTGCAAGAGATCTTTTCTTTAAAAGTCTCTTGTACAAAAATAATCTAGTACAAGATGCTAACAGCTCTCATATTAATCTATATCTTTCTGAAGAGTTTTAATATTGCCTTGTAAGCAATTATTTCATACAATTATATTGAGAGCTGTTGAATTTTGCACTTAATGGATACACCTAATGGAAAAGAAAAAAATTAACATCTCTCCATGGCAAGTTTATGTCCCCCAAACCTGTATCTTTATTAAAAAGAAAAGAAAGAAAAGAGGTTTATTTCTGGAGAGATTTTTTGGGTAGAGTTCAACTTGATGATCTTAAAGGCCTTTTCAAACCTAAATGATTGAATGTGTCTAGAGAAGAGCAACGAAGCTGGTGAGAGGCCTTGAGCACAAGCCCTATGAGGAGGGGCTGAGGGAGCTGGGATTGTTTAGCCTGGAGAAGAGAAGGCTCAGAGGAGACCTTCTTGCTCTCTACAACTACCTGAAGGGAGGTTGTAGCCAGGAGGGGGTTGGTCTCTTCTGCCAGGCAACCAGCACCAGAACAAGAGGACACAGTCTCAAGCTGCATCAGGGGAAGTTTAGGCTGGAGGTGAGGAGAAAGTTCTTCACAGAGAGAGTTGTTAGCCATTGGAATGTGCTGCCCAGGGAGGTGGTGGAGTCACTATCCGTGGAGGTGTTCCAGAGGGGACTGGATGTGGCACTTGGTGCCATGGTTTAGTAGTCACAAGGTGTTGGATGACCGGTTGGGCTTGATGATCTTTGAGGTCTCTTCCAACCTTACTGATTGTATAATTATATGATTCTATTCTAAATCCTCACTTCTCTCAGCTTGAAAAGATGTTTTATGCTTGTGATTGATTGTTTAATTGATTGCTTGGTTTTGTGTGCATGTGTGTCGCCCTTCTGTGTTCCTCCTAGTGTGCTGTCAATAAAGAAAAAAAATGAGGTGACTGAAAGTTTTGTTAAGTTGACCCAGTTTATCAAAAATGCATGGCTTCTATATTTAAAGATTTTCTTGGTTCCTTAAACTGAAGTACTCAGCATAGGAATGTTCACTGCCAGATAAATATTAAATGATAGGAAGTATATAGTGGCATCTGATTGAAATTCATCAGGGAAAGGAAAGGTAACTGAGTCTTATCCAGGAAAACAATCTCATATCCAGAAGCTGAAAATAAGCTAAGCAACTTCTGCAGTCCAAGCCTAGAGAACCTTCTGTACAGTAAAAAAATGCATCCTAACTTCTAGAAACAGGTCACAGGAATATAATACAGAGGGAAACAGGAAGATGTAATGTCAGGAAGTAGGACTGCAAACAAAGGGAAAAATATAGAGCAAAAATATAATGCTCAGTGTTTGTTGCATCTGCCTTCCTAATTCCTGTCTGAAGACCTCAAAGATTCTATGTTTAATAATATAAGGTCAGGCTTGTCTCTTTTAGCATATTAAAGATTTGCTAAATTAGGATTAAAGCTCTTGAAGCAGCTAGGATCAAAGCTTTTAGAGCCAATGTTGAAGTGCATATTCTGAATGCTTATAATTGCTAAATAGAAATTGATTTGGCATATTATATGCATCATAACTTACAGCAGAGTTAATTAATTGGCAGTTACATTTCTTCCTAGGTAGCCTATGGCACTGTATGGTTAATTTTTAAACAAATTTAGTTCAGATTTCCTATTTCTTAAGCTTCCCCCCTTCCTCCCCCACCCCCCGCCCCGTGGCCTACATGGGATGCACAATAAAATAGTCATGGGCTCTTTCCCCATTACAATGATTTTGCATTTTATAAGAAAATGGTAAAAAGTTGGACTCTACACAGAAGAAGTTTCTTTGCAAATGAGAGAGATGAAAATCACTGACATTGCTCTGCGCCCTTGTCCCGAGTCACAAAGCAGCACAGTGAGGTGGAAATCAGAGCCTGGCTTGAGTGTAGAAAGATGCCAGGACTGATAATGGGGAACCAGGTCATTCTCCAACTGCAGATTTCCCAGTTGCAGCCAGTTTGGTGGAAATACTTCCAGCTTGGCACTCACTGTGCTGTCCTCACAGTCTACACCCATTAAAATACTGAGGTTTGTCACTGTTCTTAGCAAATCATCATCTACTTCTGATAACCAATAAATGCATCACATCTGCAAATTTGCCTTTTTTTCCCCTTCTTCTCCAATTAAAATGGGCAGCTGGGGCTTTTAGCTCTGATTTGGAGTATGCAATAACTCCCTGAAAATGTTACATATAGAAACGTGCCCACCTCCACCAGCAGGGCTCTTCATCAACTTCTGAGATTACAATGACCATTTTACAGTCAGTACATGAAGCAGTGGGTTTTTTTTCCCCCAAGGAAATGATTTGACAATAGCATTTCTTTGATAGAATGAACTTAAACTACTTTCAGATTTATTTTTAACTAAGACAAAACTGACTTCCCCCCCAGCTTGTATCTCAATGGGAATATTTTAAATAACTTGTAATAAAAATTCCACTTGCAGACTCTCTTTGTGTTTCTACCCCTGGAAATAATATCACCTTTGAGGACTTCGTGTCCAGTTCTGGGCCCCTCAGTTTAGGAAGGATGTTGACTTGCTGGAACGAGTCCAGAGAAGGGAAACGAAGTTGGTGAGGGGTTTGGAACACAAGCCCTATTAGGAAAGACTGAGGGAGCTGGGGTTGCTTAGCCTGGAGAAGAGGAGACTCAGGGGTGACCTTATTGCTCTCTACGACTACCTGAAGGGAGGTTGTAGACAGGCGGATGTTGGTCTCTTCTCCCAGGCAACCAGCACCAGAACAAGAGGACACAGTCTCAGGCTGTGCCAGGGGAGGTTTGGGTTGGATGTTAGGAAGAAGTTCTATACAGAGAGAGTGATTGCCCATTGCAATGGGCTGCCCGGGGAGGTGGTGGAATCACCATCATTGGAGGTGTTCAGGAGGAGACTTGATGGGGTGCTTAGTGCCATGGTTTAGTTGATTAGGTGGGTTGGATTGGTTGATGGGTTGGACACGATGATCTTGAAGGTCTCTTCCAACCTGGTTTATTCTATGTATTCTATGTGTTCTATGTAATGGACTTGACTTAATTTTCACTGATGGAAAATCTTTGTTTAGTCTATTTTCTTTTGGGGAAGAGATCAATGTGTTTGGGTTTAGTTGTGTGTTGAGAATGTGTTGATATCTGCGTTAATGATTTTTCTGTAGGTCGGGGAAAGGCCTGCAAAAGATGAATTTTGCCCTCCACCATATACTCACTACGAGGTCCCACCAAGCTTTTATCGATCTGCCATGATACTGAAGCCACAGTTAGGACTGGGTGCAGTGTCCAGGTTGCCATCTGCAAAGAGCAGGATTCTCATTGCAAGTCAAAGATCCTCAGGTAGCTGTCTCCATCAGCAGGGAGAAATTACGAGTGCTCCCAGCCTCTATCATCCTGATGCTTCAGGTAAAGTATGAATTTTCTTTCCGTTGCTTTAATTGTAGTCACTAATAAGATTAATTGTTTTTAATAACAAAAATACCACAAAATGAGCATCATTTCAACCTGGTACTACAAAGTTCCAACAGCAGTCTTTGAGGTGTGTCTTTTTATCCTGCAGCAAGGCTGACTATGAAGTCAGGGACTTGCACAAAGGTTGTTTAACAGGTTGTTGCCAAAGAAGGAGAATCAATTTCAGTAATAATTCCCATTGTGCTTTTTAAAAAATCTTCCTCCTCCTCCTAAATTCCTGAAAAGCCTTTGCTTGTGTCATGCTACTGTGTCCAGTTCTGGGCCCCTCAGTTTAGGAAGGATGTTGACTTGCTGGAATGAGTCCAGAGAAGGGCAACGAAGTTGGTGAGGGGTTTGGAACACAAGCCCTATGAGGAAAGACTGAGGGAGCTGAGATTGCTTAGCCTGGAGAAGAGGAGACTCAGGGGTGACCTTATCACTCTCTACAACTACTTGAAGGGAGGTTGTAGACAGGCGGATGATGGTCTCTTCTCCCAGGCAGCCAGTACCAGAACAAGAGGACACAGTCTCAGGCTGTGCCAGGGGAGGTTCAGGTTGGATGTTATAAAAAAGTTCTATACAGAGAGAGTGACTGGACATTGGAGTGGGCTGCCCGGGGGGGTGGTGGGGTCACTGTCATTGCAGGTTTTCAGGAGGAGACTTGATGGGGTGCTTGGTGCTGCCATGGTTTAGTTGATTAGGTGGGTTGGATTGGTTGATGGGTTGGACGTGATGATCTTGAAAGTCTCTTCCAACCTGGTTTGGTTTATTCTAAATAAATGTTTATTCTAAATGAGGGAGATAATGTGGCATTTATTCCATCATGAAGGCCCTGCTGTTCAATCTGAATATGACACTGCCCACCATGTTGTGCTCTGAAAGCCTGGGCAGTATTCAAATGTGCCAGCAGAGACCTTGATTCTCTGAAGCCGTGATATATAGCTCTTCAGAGACAACATTTCTAATATTTTTTTCTTCCCAGCTACTGCTCAGATCAGCATTACCCTGGGCAGAATTACAGAGGAGGGAAACGGAAGTGAAGCATCAGAAGTTTAGGAAAGACGTTGAGTTGCTGGAATGTGTCCAGAGAAGGGCAAGGAGGCTGCGGAGGGGTCTGGAGCACAAGCCCTATGCGGAGAGGATGAGAGAGCTGGAGAAGAGGAGGCTCAGGGGAGACCTTATTGCTCTCTACAACTACCTGAAGGGAGGTTGTAGTCAGGTGGGGGTTGGTCTGTCCTCCCAGACAACCACTACCAGAACAAGAGGACACAGTCTCAAACTGCACCAGGGGAGGTTTAGGATGAATGTTAGGAAGAAGTTCTTCACAGAGTGATTGACCATTGGAATGGGCTGCCCAGAGAGGTGGTGAAGTCACCATCACTGGAAGTGTTTAAAAAGAGACTGGATTTAGTGCCATGGTTTAGTTGATTAGATGGTGTTGGGTGATAGGTTGGACTTGATGATCTCGGAGGTCTTTTCCAACCTGGTTAATTCTGTATCAGTGTAAGAAGTGTATGTTGGCACAAGACAGACATTGTAATTATTCTATAGGACATTCCTTGGTAGCCTGGAAAAGCTTGGAGGCCTTAACAATGTGCATTTAAACAGCAGCAAGCTCACAGACAACTGAAAATCAGACATGGCCAGAGTGAAGCATAGCAGCTGTTTAACAGCCTGGAAGTTTGCAGAGATTTTTGAAAATAGTCATAAGGGATAAAGATAAGTAATGACTTGGGGTCATATGTCCCTTCTTTTGCCCCAGGATGGGATTCCTTTTGTCATGTATTTAATTAACCTGTTGCTGGAAAGCTATTTATAAAAATCTTCAATATAAGATCCTGCAGGCCCTGAAAGCAGTCTGCTACAATGCATCACCTGTTTTCAAGTTAGAAGTCTTCCCTTGTGTGTTGCCTGATTCTCTTGGTTGCAATTTGCATCCTCTTCTATCTGGAGTGGGCTTGTGCTCGTCTTCTCTTTGCAGATATTTGAAAACTATTATTCTTTCTCACCATTCCTCCATACTAAGCTGCAGAAGAAACATAAAGAAAAGCAGAATGGAAATGGGCCAGAATGTCTTGACACAGCCTGAGAAGACAGTCATTTATACAGGTTGCTGGGGTTTATCAGAAAATCAAGGTTCTCTGTAACGCTGTGCTTCTCGTCTCTATCCTTTGCTGTCTGACCAAGCAGCTGGAGTTCATCTATGTTTATCCCATTAGCAGAAGCTGACAAGTCTCATCTGTGGGTGACTTCCAAGACACCCCAAAGATTGCACACTGGCCAGCAAATACCAGTGTAGCCCTGTGAGTTCAGTTCAGCCAGCAATGAACATGAGAATACAGGTTCAGAGAGCAATTTGATCATCGTATTTTCTATTTAAGTGAAACTGCAAGAGGCTGCAAGTTCAGGATATGAGTGGGATAAGCTGTTGCATAACAGGAAAAGGTTTGGGAGAGAGATGGGAGTGCAAAATATGAACAAGACCTATTAAAAAATCCATGGTGTTTTCTGATTCTTGGAAAGGAATGTTGCCTTTATTTTCTGTCATCCATCCATCCTTCACATAATCCTGCATCACTGATGACCGCAGATGTGACTTTTCCTTAGCCATCTTTAATCCATATAAGATCTTGTCTTGTATATATTCATTTACTGTCTTTCTATATTATATAACATCCTAAAATCTGAACAATTTCATCCTATTTATTGACTGTAATACTGCCTTTAAAAATGCCATTCCATGAGGAGTGTACAGGAGGAAGTTGCATTAGCTTTTGTTATGTTCCCATTCCATGGAAACTACATTTCCAGAAGTTTTCCTGTTTCTCAGAAGTTGGGGTTTTTTGAGCTTATCACTGATTATTTCTTGGACCTTGTCAGCTTTGGAGGTCAAATTTAATTGATAGCTCTCCATAATTTTCTTCCTACAGCTGTTATTTTGTTTGTTTCTCTCCAGTCTATTGATACCTCACTGTTTCAAGGATGCTGTTAAAGATAACTCAGGATAGTCCAATAATCTGTCTGACATCTCTTTCAGGATCCCGAAGTCTCTCTTATATGGTCTTTGGACTCTGACTGTTTTTATTGATTTTTAAATTACCCAAGATTTGTTCTGGAAAGATTGCTAACATCTCTAGTTTTTCACTGCCCACTCCAGGATACTGCTTTCGCTTCTGACACCTCACCTCCCATTTACCTTGCGAGATGAAGAACACGCTTAATTTTTCCACAACATCTTGTTCTGTCTCAAAGTGCTTCTCATTGCTCTCTGTTGATTCAATGCCTACCCTTATTGACCCTTCTTATATATATATATATTTCTGCTATCTTAGTTACTTTACATTCTTTTTATTTTTGGTGGTTTATTTCCCAATTATTTATTCAAGATTGGATTATAATCACCTTTTCCTTGTTGAAAGCCTTTTTCATTGTGTACTTCAAATGACTCAGTCTTTCTCTTAGCAATGTGTAATTCATACATCAGCATGTCAGTCTTTTAATTTCTAATAGCTCCTTTTAAGAAGAATAAATTACTCATGAAAGAGGTTGAAGTGACAGCAAACAGGACAAGAGTAGCATAGAAGGGGAACAGCAGGAGACATTTTTTTCCTGTGGCTGTGTTCACACCAGCGCACAAATGCAGACCAGAGATGGATCCTTGGTGGCCATGGAGGGTCTGAATGGGACAGCAACCCCTGGCATGCCAGAGCTGGTGTGGGGCCCACAGGAGGGACTCAGAGTAGGGTCAGATACCATCTAGCCAATTGTTTCAAGGCACCCAACCACCATTTTCAACTGCTTTAATTTGGTAGTTAGTTGTGGCATTCAACTTTAACCTGCATTGTTTATTTTGATGCAGTATTTGAGAAACATTATTAAATACAGTTTCATTAGAGTCATATTTACAAATATAGGTAAATGAAATGCATGAATGTATGGCCATTGTACTGGAAGCAGGACCCTTGCTCACGGGCATTTGTGGGGTGTGAATGCTTGGCTGGCTGCAGCAAAAGCAGCAGGCGACTAGGTGGTATTTTTCTCTCATGAATACTGGTTCTTCCGTCAAGACTGCTGCTAATCAGCATCTCTTGCAGCTTGATCCTGAGCTTTTAATCCAGTTTCTAATCCCAGAGATTTCAGTCCTGCCCTGGAGTAACATAAGCAGAAGGATCTATCCTGTTGCCATCCAGTGACAAAGAGTGAGGTATCAGGCAGGCTTTTGAACTGGAATCATCATGGCACGGTATCGAGAACAGAAGCAGTTCCTCCATAATGAGGATTTTATTCCCCTTTGCCATGCCATTCATAATGTAGCAGTCTATTTAAGCAGCACTGATAAGCTGAGTGGTTTGGCCCGTGTATAACACTAATACTCATAAAATTGTCTCTAATGTAACTGGTAATTAAATCCCTGAACTGCTGTGATGGACTGCAAGTAATACAAGTACATTAAGGGTTTCCTTAGTTCTAAGACAGGCCAAGTAGAAAGTAAAACAATAATGAATGTTCCCAAGTGTGATCTCCAAGTGTGATGCCTAAGATGTGTCTGGAGCAGTTCTTCCTCCATAGGACATGGCACACAAGTATTGGTATTGGCTGAGATCTTCTTATTAAGCAATACTGCTCCTTAGGTGATGCTTTGTCTCAGATGGGTGAGGCAAGCAGCTTGACTGTAAGAATAAGCATTCTGTGCTCTGATTAAAACAGCAAGTTGTTGAATTGTGATGTATTATAAGGTGCAATAATGTCTCAAGAAGCTTAAGATTTATTTTATGTAAATTGATTCCGCACTTTCTATGGGAACCTTGTAATTCAAAACAAGTATTGAAGATGGTTTTGTCTCTAATGTATAAATCATGAATATGTTCTTCCTGGTTATAAAGACTTCTTGGAGCAAGCATGTTAGGATTTGCATTGATCATCTGATTATTTTGATGAGCTTAATGTCTGATTTTGTAAAGTTATACAGATTTCAGCCTTGAAACTTTACCCAATTCTACTCATTAACTTCATTAGAGTCTGTAGTTTTCAGTAGTGTTTATGATGTATTTTTTTCTCCAGGTAGAGGCAATGCAAGGTTGCTTCCTTATCACCTCTCTGTGTATTAAATTTGCTAGTCCTGAGGCTCTAGCAGTTCCTCTCATTTCTGTGCAAGTCAACTCTTGTTAAAGAGTCTTGTGTCTTGTTAAAGATACATAATACATACATAAATTGGGACAGAAATGTTTCTGATTACTCAGACATCCAAAGACAGATGTTTATTTGTGTCTTTGCATATCTATAATGTATTTCATCATGAATGCCATAATATGTCTGTGACTTTCTTCTGGTAAGAAAGCTTTGCTTTCATGGTGTTTTTTTTCCTCAGAAATGTCCAATACTTGAACAAGTAAATAAGATTTGATCATAGAAAAGGAATTTTGATGTTACTTCCTGAAATGTTGCATTATTACTACTCCAGCTGTGTGCTTCTTTTATAGGTTTGTAATCTGAGGTACTTGGATTTAAGATGTCAAACTTCCTAATTGTTTAAGGAAGGAGGTGACAAGAGGAGAATTTAGAGAAGAAAATATTCTCTGTCCTCCACTAATCTGAAATGTTTTCAGTTGGCACTCTCTGCTGTTTTTGGGGAGAGCAATCAGACTGTATTTCATAAAGAAAAATTAAGTGCTTCAAGGGGAGACACATATGTCCTCATCAGAGTTTTGCTAAGGACATTGTCACCACACTGGAGACTTAGCCATATGTCACCTCTATGAGCTCAACATTTATTGCATCTTCAGAGAACCAAAATGCAATGTATGAGAAGGGTAGTCTGTTGTACCAAATTGTCTGTCATAAAAATGGTATCAGTAACAATCCAGGTACTGCTTCATACCCTGCCTTCTCTCTGGCTAAGTGTTGTTGCTGGCTGAGCACTGGCAGCATTTCTAAGCAGCCCGTGAGCAGCAGGTGAGCAGATGAGACATGGTTCCAATGCACAGAGACATGGTTCTGATGCACAGAAAAGTTCTTGCTGCTCTGAGTTTTTGGTGGAAAAAGCAGTGAACATGGCTCAGGCACTGACAACTCCTGTGCTGGAAGTTTCTGTGGAATGCTGCTACTTTGCACATCAGCTACAAAGCTAATGCAGACATTTGCAGTTTAAATGAAATGCAAGCCAACAAATTCTCGAGGTGTTGAGAACATGCCAGCCAGCCTAGGGTTGCCTGGGAGCTGGGAAGGCACAGAGCAGGTTTTGTGGCTTCTAAATATGAATCAGGAGAAAATGAGCACTTCCTGCCCCATGATGGTGAACTGGCTGATCGGAAATTATTTGATGTTCAGCAGTGACAGCTGTGTTGCTTTTGGAACTGGACTCTCCTAGGCTCGACAGTGTTTGGATGAGAGACCATCAGGGGAGCTGTGCACAACTTGCTCACTGCTGTTTAGGTGTAAATCATTAAAGACTTTGTTTAAAGCTCCATTTCTCAGTTCTTCCTCAGAAAGACAAACTGTGCTTGCAACAGGGAAACCACAAAGGGAGTGGAAACATAAGAGGTTTCTTATTCATTCTAATCTGCAAAGGTATCATTGACTGGGTTAACTCTGAGGTGCGTTAACTCTGCTTGTATTATCTATAACTAATTCAGTGACATTGCAGGTTACTGCTTTGCTCTAGATTCTCCAATATGAAATGGTTTAGTTGTTTAGGTGGGTTGGATTAGTTGATAGGTTGGACGCGACGATCTCGAAGGTCTCTTCCAACCTGGTCTGGTCTATTCTATTCTATTCTATTCTATTCTATTCTATTCTATTCTATTCTATTCTATTCTATTCTATTCTATTCTATTCTAATGATGTTCAGAGCATTCTGTAAAAGACAGTGAGCTTTCTGAGAGAAAATAACAGCTAATTATTAAAGTTTTAATGAAAATGTTTGTTGAAAAACCCCAACAAACCTAACCCCACTACAAGAAAACAAAGGCTTGCCAAGGCTGAGTTGAAGTCTTGAACTGCTACTCTTTTTTCATAAGAACTTACCTGTGAAACTCCTTGCTTTAATTTCTCATTAATTTCAGCTGAAACATGGAAACATGGAAATTCCAGTTCATGTGCAGTGGCGATGCAATCTAGCTCAGAGTTTTCTTGAGGCTTCCCAGGCACATCTGGTTTGTGTCAATCAGTCACTACCTCAAAATGTTTACATGTTTCTAGATGGGAACAGCTTGAAATGTCATAGAAAATCACTTGTGCACCACACAGACAACAATACTTAATTCTATAATTAGCTTCAGGCAACGAGACAGCTGGAAAGATTTTTTTTTGCCAGCTTTTTTAGGCTTATTTTGGCAGGTTTATATTAAAAGGAAAGCCACTCATTAAAATAACTTTTGTTTTGAACTCCCAGACCTCGTTTGCAGGAGTGCTTCTATACTTCTAAGAAACAGAAATAAAGAAAGAACACCCATTGCAAAATTTGATGGTATTTACGACAGAAAATATGTGCAGTAGGCTGATGTCTCATGTATTTTAATGAGAAAGAAGACACAAAATGGCTTTAGCTTTAAAGATTTGAATGCATGCCTAATGAGGATAATGTCCTGCCCCCAGGTCCTCATGGTACAGAAGGAGCTGTATTACAAAGAAGAGAAGTGAAAAATAGTTTAAGGATCATGGTGAGTTCAAGATACAAAATATTATTAGTTCAGGGGGAATTTGGATTGAAGTCATAAACAGAAGCACACAGGGACGTGTGAGAAAGAACACTGAATCTCCTGCCCAGATCTGGGAGAATTATTTAAATAAAAGATAGAGATGACTGGGACTTTCTCATTAAAAGTTTGAATGAAAACTTCCTGCTTTTAAGGAATTTCTTCTTCAGCAATACCCATGGTGCTCCGTGTGCCATGGTCTGCAGGTGCTTGGCTACATGGTGGTGCAGAGAGAGGAGCGGTGGTGCAGAGAGCCTGGGGACTTGGTGTGGGCATCCCTGTGGTTGAGCTGGGGGCATGGAAGTCCCAGGTGAACCTCATTCGAGGGCAAGCACGTTTCAAATGCTTTTAAATAAAACCATTTCTAACTACTTTCCCTCCCTGCCCCTATGGATTTTCCCCTATTCTGCTGGGGCACAAAATATGTGCTATTTATAGTGTTTTACTGGAAAGTTGAAAGATTTCTCCTTCCACCTAATTTTCAGACATTCTTAGTGGGAAAAAAAAAAAAAAGGAATTTCAGCTCTGAGCTTACTTAGGGCAGGCCTGTTGGTGCATTTTTCAGAAACATGTAAAACCCATAAGAGACAGTCCCATACTTTCTCCCTGCTGCCACTGACCTGGGCAGGTTCCTTGGTTCTGCAGCTGTTTGCCATGGGTGCTTGCCACAGCTTCAAATCTGGAGGCTACCTGGCATGATCCTATCACCAGTGCAACACAGAGAGTATTTTGCACCCTGTGCCTGAGTTGTCTGCCTTATATCACACACAGTTGCCCTCGTGTAATTAGTCCTCTAGCTAGCTGGCAAAGCTGATGTTTGTCCATTCCCATACTGCTGAAGTGTTTGTATCAACCTTGGTGGGGGTATGACAAGCCTAATTGTGGAAGGAAGAGAGCACAGAATCCTCCTTCACAGTATCACAGTATCACTAAGGTTGGAAGAGACCTCTAGGATCATCGAGTCCAACCTGTCACCACAGACCTCATGACTAGACCATGGCACTAAGGGCCATGTCCAATCCCCTCTTGAACACCTCCAGGGACGGCGACTCCACCACCTCCCTGGGAGGTGAAAGTGAAGCCTTTCACCGGCATAAGCCAATCTGAGTTCTGCTGTGCTGCAGGTAACACAGGAAGGTATTAGTCCTCTGAAACAGACCTGTTCCAGGGGAGACCTTATAGCTGCCTTCTGCTACCTGAGGGGATCCTACAGGAAGGCTGGAGAGGGACTTTTCAAAAGGATGTCTAGCAATAGGACAAGGGAGAATGGCTTTAAGCTGAGGGAGAATAAGTTTAGTCTGTATTTTAGGAAGATGTTCTTCAGTGGTGGTGGTGAGACTCTGGGGTAAGTTGCCCAGGGAGGCTGTACATGCCTTCTCCTTGTGGTGTTCAAGGCCAGGCTGGATGAGTCTAGCTGGGAGAGCTGAGGGAGCTGGGGTTGTTTAGCCTGGAGAAGAGGAGGGAGGAGGCTCAGGGGAGACCTTATTGCTCTCTACAACTTCCTGAAGGAAGGTTGTAGCCAGGTGGGGTTTGGTCTCTTCTCCCAGGCAACCGGTGGCAGAACAAGAGGAGACAGTCTCAAGATGCACCAGGGGAAGTTTAGGCTGGAGGTGAGGAGAAAGTTCTTCACACAAAGAGTTATTTGCCATTGGAATGTGTTGCCCAGGGAGGTGGTGGAGTCACCATCCCTGGAGGTGTTCAAAAAAGGATTGGATGTGACACTTGGAGCCATGATTTAATTGTCATGAGGTAATAGGTAACAGGTTGGGCTTGATGATCTTTGAGGTCTTTTCCAATCTGGTTGATTCTGTGATTCTATGATTCTGAAGCCTCCCTGCCTGTGGCAGGGAGGTTGGAGTAGATGATCTCTAAGGTCCCTTCCAAACTAGCCATTCTGAGATTCTATGAATTCTGTCCAAAACATGATAACCACATCCTATTTAGCATTTGGGACTTTTAAAGCCTTTCAGTGAACACCTTTTTTCCCTGTCCATACATGAATATTGGTTGATTTGATTGACATTAATGGCATTTAGATGTGCCGTGAATGTCCCTGTCAGTGGGGATGGAAGAAGGACTTGATGGTGCCTTGCAGATAACTAAACCAGCTGTTATAGATGACTGTCAAAGCAATGCTGTACAAGAACATCACCACTTACCTGTTTTCTGTGCTAATGTGCCTACATTGTTCTTGACCTGCACCTGAAACCCACAGCTGCCACTGACCCCAACTTCACACCATCCAAATGAAGCCAGATTCTGGACCAGAGTCCAGAACTGGTCTGTGTTGGTGCAAAAAAGCAGCCAGGGATTTTAGCAATCATTCATTGTGCATGGTAGATATTTGCTATTTTCATTTGATTGACTCCCCACAACATGTCCTCCTTGGGTTGGTAATGGTGGTGTAGTCAGCCATCCATCTCCCAGTGTCTTAATAAAGACCTCAGCTTGTGAACAATAATGCATTTTGAAGGGTCTGTAATACATAAATTATTTTGTTTGTTGAGCACAGAGTGGTTTTGCTGTCTTTTATAGGAATGCATTTTATAGGATCTTAAAACTCCTTTTAACATATTCCTATTTCCAAAGAAAAGGCTTAGTGTTGTTAAGCAAAGCTGAGTGTTATTGTTGTGATGAGGTCCACAACTAGCTAACAAAATTCCCATAACCTCTTTTCTGCTCTGAGGAGTTAGTCTTGTTTTCTATAAAGTCTCCTCAAAGCCTAATGCTTCATTAAAATTAAGAAGGCTGTGACCTACATAGTTTACAAAAGAATTCAATACTGTAATAATGTGAAGACCTTATTAGCGTGCAGTTAATTTTTAGTTTCCCTTTGTCTTATGAATGTTCACTTCTTCCTTTGAAGTGTGTGTTGGGCTCATGCACAAATATCATTCACTGAGTAAGAATGGGGAAAAGGTGACTTTGTGGCCTTTTCTGGCAGAATACATGGATAATTTTAACGCTGCCTTGTCCTGATGACTGTATAAACGCTTTAGCATCAGGTTTAGAAGATTTATTTTGTTTTACTTTTGTTTTTCCAATTTATTATTTTTTTTTTTGGTACTTGAAATTCCACAAGGAACAAAACTCTGATATTGTCAAACCTACAAAGAACAGGTCTGTCCAAATGTCGTGTGCAGTGGAGGTCAGTATCCACTTGGTATCCAGACATTCCAGTCAAAAGCAAACTCTAATAGTTGGTCTTTGAAGACAGTCTTGGACCTTTGATCCCTAAAGACAACTTGGAGCATTTATGGACCTGTGTTCTGGTGAAGGGTGAGGGGCTTGGAGCACAAGCCCTATGAGGAGAGACTGAGGGAGCTGGGGTTGCTTAGCCTGGAGAAGAGGAGGCTCAGGGGTGACCTTGTTTCTTTCTACAACTACCTGAAGGGGGGGTTGTAGACAGGCAGAGGTTGGTCTCTTCTCCCAGGCAACCAGCACCAGAACAAGAGGACACAGACTCAAGCTGCACCAGGGGAGGTTTAGGCTGGAGGTTAGGAGGGAGTTTTACACAGAGAGAGTGATTGCCCACTGGAATGGGCTTTCTGAGGAGGTGGTGGGGTCACCATCACTGGAGGTGTTCAGGAGGGGACTTGATAGGATGCTAGGCTGCATGGTTTAGTTGATTAGGTGGTGTTGGACGATAGGTTGGACATGATGATCTTGAAGGTCTCTTCCAACCTGCATTATTCTATTCTATTCTATTCTATTCTATTCTATTCTATTCTATTCTATTCTATTCTATTCTATTCTATTCTATTCTATTCTATTCTATTCTATTCTATTCTATTCTATTCTACTCTACTTTACTCTACTCTACTCTACTCTACTCTACTCTATTCTGGATTTTCCTAGCAAAATTTGCCTAAACAAGAGCAGCTAAATACAGGTTAAGGCACAAGCAAGAGAGAGGTGAGCAGCTAGTAATTACTGCAGGTGGACACAGTAGCAGAACTACAGTTGTTGCCTAATTTCATCAGTTTTGAGACCACTGTTGGGATTTGTCTGAGACTTGGTTGCTGTTATTCACACAGGCTGAGGGTTTACAGGGAGAAGTCTGTCAGTGGAAGTGGCTGGTGGTACGTTGCTAAAGTACAACTATAGAGGTCGCATCCTTGTTCGCAGGCTTGGTGCAAGAAAAGGGCATTTTCTCTTTGCAAAATTTGAAAGAAAGACTTCAAAGGAGTGCTTTCTTTGATGGAATACAAAGAAGTCCTGTGTCCTTGGAGAGGATTGTTGGCATTCTACAATAGTTTCCAAAATTGGAGGCTGTGCATAGTGTGTTTGTCTCTGTGTGTGAGTTTCTTTTAATTGGAACAAAACGAATGTAAAATTAGAAAGTGATACAGGATAAAAGAAGATAAGGTTAAAAATAATTTTAGCAACCTTAAACTGCCTTACTTTGCTGGAAGTTTGATCCTCGTGGATCCTTGCTGCATTTCATGTTTTAAAAGCTATTCCAACTTACAGTTGTCCCACAGAACTTTTTAGTGGAGCAAAGAAGAAGACACCACTGCGGTTTGAGCAGCTGATAAAACTTGTGTTCAGTATTTATATTGACTTTATTTAGCTGGGTGGTGCAGGTGATGCTCAGTATATCCCAGCTTAGTTTATTTAATAAAACTATATGTTGTTTTCCTTCTTTCAGGTGATCTCAAGAAAGGCTCATGTCCAAGTGCTGCAAAATCAAATCTCCCCAAGCCCTGCCAGTCTGGACTTCGTCCTCCAGGTTATTCGCGGTTGCCAGCAGCTAAGCTGGCTGCATTTGGTTTTGTCAGGAGCTCAAGTGTGTCCTCTGTCTCCAGCAACCAGTCAAACGAGAGTGCTCAGAGTGATCAAAGCAGGACAACCAACCGTAAGTCCAAAAAAGCATCCTCCTTTTTGGAAGGATAGGAAATAGATGTATTCCAGGATTGTCCAGTCTGGAGTTTGTGTCTAAATTAGGACTGATGTAATCTGTGAAGCACTCACTAATCTCTTCTGTGCCACTGAGCTGTAGGTTTGGTATCTTGATTTCCCAGTGTAATTCTGTAAAGTATTGTTAATAATAGATGAGTAGGTGCTGAATGTATGCTGCATATAGAAGGGGCTGGTTTTCCTGCTGCAGAGAAAATCATACTAAGAGTGAACCTGAGGTGGTTTTGTATTTTGCTTTTACTTCAAAGGTGCCTTCTTACAATCTGCAGTAGCTAAATAATCACAGTAAACTGTGTTTGCTAAATACATTGCACCGATGCAGAACACTTTAGGGCAAGGATTATCTAAAATGAGCAACATGGTCTCTCACATCTGCTTTTCTTCTCCCCCTTAATAAGCAGTGTAATAAACTTAGTTTAGAAAATTAATCAGAGAATGCCACTGATTATGAAAGGGATCAGAACTGATATCATAGCTGTTATCACATCTACCAGACTTGGAAGGATCCCGTGACTGCAATGCCATTTCAAATCCCATTTACTTCTGTGAAGATTGTTAATTTTATTAGTACAAAATAATACCCACTGGATCTTGCAGCCCTTGGAAAGTGGGGGCATGCCCTGGTCTTGAAGTAGAAATTGGGGTTTAGGGATTTTCATCCCCATTTTTCTTTGAAGACAGGGTTGAGCCTGACCTGTGTCCATATCAAAGCAAGTGGTATCAGCACAGGAAGGTTAAGGTGATATGGAGCATCAGAGGAAGTAAAATGATGCAGACTCCAAAGTCTTTCAGTGTTTGTATTAATTAGAAATGCATTTTAATAAATAAAATAGGTAACTGAAGGAGGTAGCTGAAAGGAGGCAACTGAAATGCCAAAGGCTAATGTGTTCAGGAACTTCTGACTTTTCCAATGCCCCCAGACATACACTTGTGTCTTATTTTACTGTGGGACTCATCATTAATTTCTATTTATT
Organism: Melanerpes formicivorus; assembly: GCF_026170545.1. NCBI lineage: Eukaryota > Metazoa > Chordata > Aves > Piciformes > Picidae > Melanerpes > Melanerpes formicivorus. Next base: position 52,945,392 of record NW_027142353.1, on the reverse strand, counting down.
TCCTAATCAATTGTACTATAAGGGTGATCAATCTCCTTGTGCTTTTATCCTACATTTACACCTTTGGGAAGCTTTTCCTTTTATCTGGTGTTGTAACATTTTTGCCTTTGGTTACAGAAAGCCTGTTAGGAAGAGAAATTCCTGATTTCTGATTAGATGTAAGCTGCATCTCTTCAAGAATTGTTGTTCTCTGGCAATTTCAGGTGTCAGTCTAAAAAAGCCCTAGACATCTATAGGTACAATACTATCCTTGAACACAGTGGATTCATGCAGGTTCCTACAATGGAGAATTCTCAAAAGGAAAACACTCCAAACTGTGGAATTTGAGTCAGTTGATTCCTATTACAGGAAAAAAAAGGTGGAAGAAGCATTAATAATGCCAAACCCAGAAACTTACATCTGACACTGAATTCATCTTAGAAGAGGTTGATTTCATTTATATATTGTGGTGTATCATTATAGTATGTTTGTACATTAAGCCCATAAAATCTGAAACCATGTTCCAGTCACTGGAAGGTTGTGGAATTATTTGGTGCTTACATTTTGTTCCGTCTCACTTGGTTGAAGATGGTGACTCTCTTCAGTGTTGAGATTAGGATGCTGAGACCAACAGGTGCATGTTGCAAGAACATTTCTGACAGATGTGAAAATTACCCAGGGGAAGTGTTCTGCTTGTACAAATGAATGTAGAGGCAAGCTCAGTCTGCCACCTGATGAAAAATAGGACCTATCACTTCTGTTAATGCTACTAAGATAGGTAGCTCATCTAAACAGTTGTCTAGTTTCCTTCTGCCTCCCTTCCTTCTATTGGATAACAAGAGAATGAGCATGCCCTGAGGATCATCGCGGTGATCTACTTCCTATGACATGTACAACTGTCCAGTCTAGAAGTCTCTTGTCTTTAACTCCATGAGGGTAATGCTTCCTCCTGCACTGGGGTCAAAGGAGAAGGTTTCTCTCCAAGCAGGTGAGGGCATGCCCTGTGTGTAGGGTGTCAACCCTCAAGTAAATCACCACATGAGAAAACATCTAACGACGCTTTCTTTGGGTTAAAGACAACATCACTCGCATTCATCACTTCTGATAGGGGAGATAAATAAGCAGGAGAAAATAATTTCCTTACTGTTGCATTATTAACTTTCATAGAAATGGTATCAGTGTGAAACCCTGTCAAAATTTTCTATTTACATTCTATCTGCCAGCAAGAGTTAAATCAGTTGCCCAATACCCAGGGAGCACAAATTGGTCACTTTCCATTCTGCCGCAGCTTATTTAACACAGAACAGCAGTGCACAGAAAGTAATCCCAAGGGTGGATGTAGAGAAGTACTGGCTCAGGAATCTTAGCATGACATATTATCTCTTCCCTTCAGTGTTTGTGGAAGAATGGTTTTATTTAGATACAATAAATAGCTGATTCTGTAGTTGCTACCTGAGATCACGTTTTTAACTAAATCAGGCTTCCTAGAGGGCAGGGTAAAGTTTTACTGTTAATTTCCTAGCTCAGTAGGGTAGAAAATGCAAAATGATCTTGCTCTAGAAATCTTCAAATGTATATGATAACACAATTTCCTATTTAAGCAGAATCTCTGCATGTCAGGAAGGCAGAAGTAATTGAAAACATCTTAAAAGCGTGGGCATATGTTTTAGAGAGAGGGGGCTGCTACTGTTGTGTGCATATGTTTTAGAGAGAGGGGGCTGCTACTGTTGCAAAGGGAGGGCCTCACCTCAAGATCTTGTATCAGCCAAAAAAAATAATCATGGTGTATTGTAAGTTGCTAAAAAGCAGAAAATTATGGCTGAGTGAGAGGAAAACACAGATTCCTTTTAGGGGCAGAGTGTGTTTGGGGTCCTAGTGAGATCCTGTTCTTGCTTTTGCCTCCTCTGCCAGATATCTCATGGTGCTGGCTCTCCCTAAACCTCTCATGGTTGCATTTATTTCATGAAATCCCAACTAGTTTCTCATTTTGGCAGACTAGTGCTGATTAAATACTGTCTAGAGAATAAAATCCCACTTGGTTAGAGTAAGGCAACATGATGTTTGTGTTGCAGGGAAGTTTGTTAATGGAGCTGTGATGCAGCTCCTTTCTTCTTCACTGATTTCTCACCTTCCTGTGACCACTCTGTAAACAGTAAGGCTGGATGTGTGTGGACACTGTGCTATCCTCCACAGCTAACTTTCTGGCAGTGGCTTGCAAATTCTGATTGAATCAGTTAAATGGATTTGCAGCACTGGGACTGTGCCTTTTTCCTGTGGCAGAGACAGGGCAGGACCTGCAGCACTTGCCTGCTGGTCCTCTGGACTTTCTGGAGTCTGCTCCCTAGAGTGTGGGTATAAGCCAGGCTGCTGTTTAGTGATAACATGCCAACTGTGACAGCATATGCAACCCAATTGTTCCCTGAAGGTGGAAGGACAGCTCTGGCATGAAAACTGCTCAGGATCTTGCCACTTACGTGACAGAGAGCTGACTTGCAAGCCAGGGTCACTAATCTACTTTGGCCATTTAAAATCCAGGTTTTGGTGCTTATGCATAACTTGTAGTTTGTACACAGGGGAGTCAGGGTCCATGAAGCTCGTTCATGATGACAGTGGCATAATGAGGCAGCTTCTCACCTTGCTGAAGGATGTGGGAGACAATGGCAGAAGCCAAAGATTGCTCGATTTTGAAGCTGTGTCCTAGGAGAGCTTGCCTTGGCTCACTACTGTCTGTCCTGCTGTGTTCAAAATGAAATGGTTAAAATGGTTTAGGGTGAGCTCTTTATTCAATACAAAGAACAAAGGCAGTCATGTTTGAATAAAACAACTCAGAGAAGTGGAGGCAGAGAGAGGTCACTGTGTCAGTGGAGGGGGTCCATCCGTTGTTGCTACTGATGTTTCTCTTGGCTTGTTCTGGAGCATGCAGCTCTCCCTGACACTTCCACATCTCTCAACCCAATGGTTTCCCACGTTAGAGCAGCTCTAAACTGCAGTGCAGCAAAACCGATGTGAGGTCTTCTGCTGGGGCAAACTTACATGGTCTGACACCCATAGTGTGGCTGGGAAACCCCAGGCTGAGGTTCAGCTCCAGGTCCTGCTATCAGCCCTCTCCAGATTTTTTTCAATAACATAGGTTTTTCCAGTAATAGTTTTGTTCAAGACTACCTCATGTCCTAGGTTTGGCCATGATAGGGTTAATTTTCTTCACAAGAACCTGGGAGGTGCCACAGCCAGGACAGCCAGCAGAACCATAAACATCATGCCTGCTATATAAAAGATGTCTGGCCAGGTTTGGCTGCATTGTTGCATTAGTGTGCAGCTGCTTGGGGCTCAATTGCACCCGGACCTCAAACCAAGACACCTAAAATGTTCAAGTTTGCCCTCAGCTGTGGTCTATTAGGGTTTTAAAATGCATAATATTCTAAATCATTATTCTTTATTGAAACAGAAGGGGGGTTTATATGCCAGAAAACTTCCTGAGGTTATTTACACCATCAGTGGGCTAGAATTGAAAAATTCAGATACTTCAGGCTGAGAGGAATGTGAGTGTTCTCTGGTAGACATAAGAAAAAGTTAATTACTAGCAAAGTCTTGTTAAGTTTGGAGTAGAGTGAAACAGTTGTGTAAACATAAAGAAAAAAAAACCCTCCTAAATAGCTAACTTATAAAAAATACCTAACCATGTAGTTTCCCTTGGAATATTAAACACACTGTATTGAATCTTCTCCTGTGTCTGTGCAGGTAAAATTTCCCTAAGAGGTTCCCATCATACACCAAAGTCTTACAGTTGTGACTCTGCAGTGTGGTAACACAGTGCCCAGGCTGTGGTTTCTGTTTTACTAGTTTAAGGGGTTTAGAGTTCTCTTGCTTGTATCTGCATTGCTAATGATCAGATGAGTATCCTCCCCCTGTAATTAGTTTTATGTACTCCATCAGAACAGACTCCAACATGCTGTAAGTACCACAGGGGAAAGAGTTCATTAAGCACCATGAAACAATTTGATGTGTGGAGGACTGGAGAATAGAGTAGAGCAGAGCAGAGCAGAGTAGAGTAGAGTAGAGTAGAGTAGAGTAGAGTAGAGTAGAGTAGAATAGAATAGAATAGAATAGAATAGAATAGAATAGAATAGAATAGAATAGAATAGAATAGAATAGAATAGAATAGGAGACCTTCAAGATCATCGCGTCCAACCTATAAACCAATCCAACCCACCTAATCAACTAACCCATGGCACCAAGCACCCCATCAAGTCTCCTCCTGAACACCTCCAATGATGGTGACTCCACCACCTCCCTGGGCAGCCCATTCCAATGGCCAATCACTCTTTCTGTAAAGAATTTCTCTTTAACATCCAACTTAAACCTCCCCTGGTGCAGCCTGAGACTGTGTCCTCTTGTTCTGGTACTGGCTGCCTGGGAGAAGAGACCAACATCCACCTGTCTACAACCTCCCTTCAGGCAGTTGTCGAGAGCAATAAGGTCACCCCTGAGTCTCCTCTTCTCCAGGCTAAGCAGCCCCAGCTCCCTCAGCCTCTCCTCATAGGGCTTGTGTTCCAAACCCCTCACCAACTTTGTTGCCCTTCTCTGGACTCGTTCCAGCAAGTCAACATCCTTCCTAAACTGAGGGGCCCAGAACTGGAGGTGGCACTTGGTGCCATGGTTTAGTCATGATGTCTGTGGTGATGGGTTGGACTTGATGATCTTTGGGGTCTCTTCCAACCTTGGTGATTCTGTGAAGAATAGCTTGTTTACAATAGGTTGAGTTATGTTAACTGTTAGAGTTTAGGAAATGTAAGAATATAGTTGTAATATCCTGAGATACTTTGTAGTCATAAGGTCTACTAGTCTGTTAAATAGACTTCTACCTCAAGCGATGAAATGCATGTTGCTTAAGATTCTTAAAATAGAATAATGGCATGGCAATTCTTCTCTGGTGAGGTGCTAGACTAAAAGACATAATACTATTCAATATCTACCCACAGCTTGGATTGCTGAAGAAATTTCTTTCCTGAATGAGTCATTCTTTTCAGAATGGTCATGAATATTTCAAAGCTTGTTTTAGTATCTCATGGCAGCTATTGTTTTGTTTAAAAGAACTGCAACACCAACCTTCATGTTTTAGGTGGAATTCTACCATTCCTTCTTCAACATATACATTCTGCACTGATTTTTGACCTTTCATTGCCTGGCTTTCCTAAAAGTTGGATTTCCATTCTAAAAAGCAAAGATGTCAAAGTGTCAGATTCAGGTGGGTGGGAAAATAGGGAAATTAAAGTGAGCACAGAAGCCTTGAATAGATGGCTAATTGCATCAAAAAAAATGGTAGAACGTTCAAAACTGTCACATGTTGGACTGATATACCAATTGCTCTTAAATACCTAAGTATGTAAATGCAGAGAGATTTTCCTACATGAAAATGCATTCCAATTATATTTCCAAGAATGATTTTCTGTTCATCTTTCTGCATGACAAATTCAGGGTGGTTGTGTTTTTTTTTCTATTCTGATCTTGTGCTGATATTAATATTTTGATGGAAGGATCACTTTATGCCAACACTCCACTCTGAATAGGACTAAAATAGAACAGTGTCAAGTTAGGATTTTCATCTTTGCAGGGCAAAGCATCTGGAAATTGCAGTGTGTCAGCCAGGGAGAGCAAGGGCTGAAAAGACATTTTAGCTGCCTTCCAGACTCAGCATTTACAGAATCACAGAATGTTAGGGGTTGAAAGGGACCTCAAAAGATCATCTAGTCCAACCTCCTTGCCAGAGTAGGATCACCTATACCAGATAACACATCCAGGTGGCTTTTGAATAGCTCCACATTCTAGTTACAGCTGGGGAAAAAAATGCACAACATTCAGTGAATGACTTTGAGGTGTAGCAAAGCAATTTTCCTCTGCCAAGATTGAAACAACAGAGCTGAAGTATTCATTGTCCAGTTGTTAAGTTTTAGATACAGTGCTTGTGATACTATTTTAAATGTGATAATATTTTAATGGTGTTTACCGTCTACCTATTCCCCTGCCCATTGCAGGGAAAAGGGAAGCAGTACCACAGTGGCAGGGTCTGTCATGCTTCCTGAAGTGAATAAGTGGAGGCAAGAAGACTAGCCTGCTTTGCAAATTCAGAACTACTTTTTATCTGAAGACCAAGCTGTGGGCAGGTGTTGATCTGTTAGAGGGTAGGAAAGCTCTGCAGAGGGACCTTGACTGGCTGGACAGATGGGCAGAGTCCAAGGGCACGAGATTTAACACACCCAAGTGCCAGGTTCTACACATTGGCCACAGCAACCCCATGCAGTGCTACTGCCTGGGGTTGGAGTGGCTGGAGAGCAGCCAGGCAGAAAGGGACCTGGGGGTACTGGTACTGGACCTGGGGGTACGAGAGGACACAGTCTCAAGCTGTGCCAGGGGAGGTTTAGGCTGGATGTTAGGAAGGAATTCTTCACAGAAAGAGTGATTGGCTATTGGAATGTGCTGCCCAGGGAGGTGGTGGTGTCACCATCACTGGAGGTGTTTAAGAGGAGACTGGATGAAGCACTTGGTGCCATGGTTTGGTTGGGTGTTGGGTGATGGGTTGGACTTGATGACCTCAGAGATCTTTTCCAACCTGATTAATTCTGTTCTATTCTATACCAACCTAAACCATTTGGAATCATTGCAAATTTACTGGACTGAAGTTCGTTAAAACTGGAAAAATCCATGAAACTCTTTCTACAAACCTCACTTTTTATGAGCGAAGAGCAGTTCATAGAATTTTGCCAAACTCTCTTGCCAACTCAGCTTCCACAGAGTGCTTAATCAGCATGTTATTTATTGTTGTAAAATGCTGTATAAAATCTGAATTTTTAGGTGTAAGGAGGCTGGTGTGGGAGATTCTATGTCTTCCTGCTAAAATCATCCTGCTTCAGATCTAGCAGCTTCAGTTCCAGTTTTTGGCACTTATTTCTGTCTGGCTTTTAAAAATTGACTTAAATTATCCACCTCACTTTCCTGTCTGTAAAATGGGGTAGGAGAGTACACAAGTATATGCAAGATGTGGTAATAGGACAACAAGGAAGAAATGGATAATGACAAATGCTCTTTCCTGGCCCATTTCCACACAGGATTATTTGGCTAATTATGAGTGCCTAAGTTAGTCACCAGGACTCTTAGTGTTTAATCTGCAGAGGGTAAAAAGCAGTTCGAATGACGCACACACCAGGCTGCCAGACACCAGTTTCACTGGAGAAGTTAGTGCATCATCCCAACAATAGGGTTATTCCCATCACAGAAACCCAAAACATCTCATTTCTTTTTGACTCTGTGGGGAGATACTGATCAAATAATCAGTTTCATGGATGTAGCTATTGTGGTAGCCTGCTTAGGTACCTTATAACAAGCTGTTTCATCAGCCTCTTCTGCATTTTAAAGATGTCATATGACTGTTTTTTTCCTGCCCTGGTCAATAGGAGACCATGCCTACTTTTTATTTCTGTGCAATACACTTCATTCATTTATTGGATATAAAGAAATCAGTGAAGCTATTTCTAAAAACTCCTTTTTTTGTTGTTTATTTGTTACTTTTAAGTCTTGAAATCACATTTTCTAAAGCATCTAGTCTTCAGAAAGCCTGAGGGGAATCCCCTACAGGAGGGTGTGGGACAGAGTGCTGTTCTCTGCTGCCAGGGTTTGAAGAGAGCTGGTGGAGTGCAACTTTTAAAGTCTGAGGAAAATCCACTGTCAGCCCAAAGCCTCTAACAGGGGCAAGCACAGCACGCAGCTTTCCAGATGCACAGCACTTGGAACAGTCCTTTAGAATGTCCTTTTGGATATATATATGAAGGCAAGCAGCAGCTGGAACATAACTGTCATATCCAAATTAAAACCCCTCTGAAGACCAGAACACTCGCTATAAATTGTCTCCTTTTCATGCTCTAATCTTCCTATTCCATCTGATGAGGGGGAAATATTCATTTAGAAGTTAACCCTGTGGGTATTCATGGGAATGGATTAATCTCTTAATTTAGCCCAAAGAAAAACTGTGAAATAGAGCTTTGAAGAAGTGAAAGCTCTTCCATCTCCTGTTTTCTTTTTTAAAAACTTTTCTTTCTTTCTTTATTTCTTTCCCCCCCTTTTTTTTTTTCTTTCTCCCCTCTCCCCCCCTCCATTCCAGACTAATTTGCCTTCTAATGGAAGGAATCACAGTTAGAGTCTTCATAGCCTCCCACTAATGAAGTATGACCTTGCAGGACTTTTGAGAACTTTTCCTCTCAAGCATGCCCTTCACATGTATTTCCTTACCATTTATGAATCAATAATTTGGAAGGGTTAATTCTGGATGTCTAACTGTGGGGCTCAACATAGGGTATTTTATTGACTTGATTTTGCAATTTTTTTTGTGCTTTCTGACATTCAAGTATGTGGAAATCTATAGAGACCCATCTCAAAAAAACACTGCTTCTGGAAGTCCATCTGGACTTCAGCAAGGCCTTTGACACCATCCCCCACAGCAAACTAGCACATCAGACCCTTAATGGGAAGGTCATGAGTTCAAGCCTGCAGTGGGCAGTAGTGTCCTCCTTACTCTAGTCATGAGGTCTGTGGTGACAGGTTGGACTCGATGATCTTTGAGGTCTCTTCCAACCTCAGGAATACTGAAATTCCTGGCCAAGCTGTCAGCCCCTGGTTTGGACAGCAGCACTCTGCGCTGGGTTAGGAACTGGCTGGAGGGCTGAGCCCAGAGTGTGGTGGTGAATGGTGCCACATCCAGCTGGCGGCCAGTCACTAGTAGTGTCCCCCAGAGATCAGTGCTGGGCCCCGTCCTGTTCAATATCTGTATTGATGATATGGACAAGGGGATTGAGTCCATCATCAGTAAATTTGCAGATGACACCAAGTTGGGAGCAGATGTTGTTCTGTTAGAGGGTAGAAGGGCTCTGCAGAGGGACCTTGACCAACTGGACAGATGGGCAGAGTCCAACATGATGTCATTTAACAAGTCCAAGTGCCGGGTTTTGCACTTTGGTCACAGCAACCCCATGCAGAGCTACAGGCTGGGGTCAGAGTGGCTGGGGTCAGCAGCCAGGCAGAAAGGAACCTTGGGGTACTGGTTGATAGTAGGATGAACATGAGACAGCAGTGTGCCCAGGTGACCAAGAAGGCCAATGGCATCCTGGCCTGCACCAGTAGTGTGGCCAGCAGGAGCAGGGAGGTCATTGTGCCCCTGTACTCAGCACTGGTCAGGCCACACCTTGAGTACTGTCTTTAGTTCTGGTCTCTTCAATTTAGAAAAGATGTTGAGTTGCTGGAACGAGTCCAGAGAAAGGCAACAAGGCTAGTGAGAGGTCTTAAGCACAAGCCCTATGAGGAGAGGCTGAGGGAGCTGGGATTGCTTAGCATGGAGAAGAGGAGGCTCAGGGGAAACCTTATTGCTGTCTACAACTACCTGAAGGGAAGTTGTAGCCAGGTGGGGGTTGGTCTCTTCTCCCAGACAATCAGCACCAGAACAAGAAGACACAGTCTCAAGCTGCACCAGGGGATGTTTAGGCTTGAGATGAGGAGAAAGTTCTTCACAAAAAGAGTGATTGGACATTGGAATGTGCTTCCCAGGGAGGTGGTGGAGTCACAATCCCTGGAGGTGCTCAAAAAAGGATTAGGCATGGCACTTGAAGCCATGGTTTAGTAGTCATGAGGTGCTGGGTGACAGGTTGGACTTGATGATCTCTGAGGTGTTTTCCTACCTTATTGATTCTATGATTCTATGTCTCAGTTCTATGTTTTGTATTGTCTTTAAGGTTGGAGCTGTTGAGCGCAGTGAGGGACTCCAGCTTTAAAATCCATGAGTCAAACAGATGCCCAAATGAACCAATTCCTGTCAATGACAAAAGTCATTACAAACACTATGACAATGGACTTTTTCCCAAAGGTAGTTTTTTGTCTAAAAAAGAAAAAAGAAAAAAGTAATTTAGAGATGTAAGAAGTTTGATACAGTAGCTGTGAACCGATTTTGAGCACAGTGAGACAAAGAAATGTCTAGGTTGCAGTTTTGAATTATAGAGATTTTGGAAGGATTTTTGAAATTATATTTTCCCTTGTGTAATTTCTTCTTAGGATCAGTGAGGCTGTCAGCTCCTTTTCCTAAACAAGTGGTAAACAACCTTGAGGTTCAGGTTTTCTTTGATCTTTTGCAAGAAGGACCAAATTAAAGTGGTGAGACTGAGATGATCTCATTGCAAGCATATTATTAATAGCTGTTGTCAAAGGTGAAATGTTATTAATTTGTTATGCACACAGTTCAACCCCCTCCATGCTTTACAAGCAGTAAACAGGGCTAAAGTTCCAAGTACTGTAAATAATACCAGCAAATCGCATTTAGACCAGAAGTTTTCAGACAACAGAGCTGGTCTCTTCATAGTACATGAAAAATCAATTAACAAATTGTTATGCCCTTGCAAAATGAAGTGTGGATAATGAACACAAATAAATGGGGATTTGAAAAAAAGCCTGTACACTTGTCTCTTTTGGGGATGGAGAGTGACTGATTAGTTTAGAAAAACCATGGTGGATTAGTGCAGGTATGTATTAGCAGTGGAGCAATGGAACCCAAACTTCAAAGAAGTTTCTAATCTTTGATCCCATTATGAATCCTGCAGAAGACTTGTGAATTCTAATTTAGCAGCAACAGGGGTGTTACATCCAGAAGAGTGCAGTGCTATTTATAGAGGAAAAACTTTTCCCATATAGACTCTGGGCTGGAATCTTGTGGTGGTTTGAGCCTTAACTGGGACTTGAGAGCTCAGATGGGGGCAAGGCTGAGAATCCCTCCCCCGTTCCCCCCTCCTCTTTCCCAATAGAGAGGAAAAGAAAGGAAAGGAGCAAATCCACCAAGAAATAATTTGGAGTCAGCTTGGACGTAGAGAGGTAAAGAATTGTCTTTAAACAATATATATATAAAAATATGTAACAATAACAGATAGGGTTCACAAGGGTAAGGAACAAGGATGGATGGAGAGAAAATATGCAATACAAAACCAGTCTCTTTGAAGAGGTGTGGGTGTGGCAGGGAGGACCATGTGGCAGAGAAGCAGGGAGCCATCAGTCCTCTTGTCCAGGCAAAGGCAGGGGCCAAGAAAGCTAATGGCTGCAGTGTCCTCCTTTTTATAGGCTTGCTGGAGAGACAGGGGGAGTGGAACAGACTAACTCAGTTTCCCAGGGGAAAAACCCCTTGCAGGGAGGGCAATACTCTCACAAGCCCTCCCCACCCTGCTTCCAGGATGGGCGTAACCCATCACAAATCTAAACCATGACATTTATTCCATCAAATTAATCTAGTCCAAACAGGTCAAAATTAAGGTAATTTATGTAAATCTTCCAGGTGCTTTTGAGAATATCTGGAATAAAAAGAAGATTCAGCATCTTTTGTGGCTTTAGCTGTTGCCAGAACTCTTGTTAGTTGCGACCCAAGAACCTGAAAATTGCAGTTTAAACAGCCTTTCCTTCTGGCTTGCTGCTTGACTATCTCTAGCGGCCGGGCATATGAGATTGTAAACAGCTCAAAATGTTGTGGTTCTTTGTATTGTGACAGGTGTGAGACCACAGTCTTTCAATTTGGGATACCCAAAGTTAATTTAAATGCTAGAAGAAAGCTGTCTGAGATCTGAAATAAGTAAATCCGGCACTGGCAGAAGAAATGACAAACTGAGATCCTCCAACCAACACCAGTAAACTGAATAAAATTGAAACAATTGCCCAATATTTTCTTCCCAGGAGGGTGCCATCACAAGCTGCAGGCTATTGACACAGTAGGCATCAGTGATACCACCACCACTTCAGTAGTGTGCTTCTCATAGGGCATTTTTAACAGTGCTCTTGTGGGACTGACGTGATTGGAGAAGAAAGCTGCTGCTCTTCAGGTTGAACTGTGATTTGCAAACAAGCCTTGATTCTGTTCCTTGTGGCAAGGAGACAATTAATCTGGGATACATGATGTATGCAAATCTGTAATTTATGCTGTTCCCCACTTGAAGGGCTGCTATGGTTTCATGCAGTATCGGTAACCATTGCTATGTCCATAGAAGGCCACACAGTCAGAAATACTTATGCAGGAATAGGAGCATTCAGGATGAGAGGATAAAGTGCTCTTATTCAGAGATGGGAACTAGACCTTGACAGAATAGCTGGCAGCATTCCTGTACAAACCTCAATGTCTGACTGCGTGGTGGTGAGGTCCAGCTCAGAATGGAGCACATTTCTGGCTGTGTGCAGATTCACCAAGTGGCCAAACTTACTGGGTTATTTTCATGCATGCTGTGTGAATTGGGCTCTTGGGCATTGCACAGTGTCTGCTAACTGGGATAAAAAGGAGATGATGCCTACACTGGCCAGCTGGCCTACTGATGCCAACGGCAACGACCACCAATACTATCTTTGCACAGTGGACCTAGGTGACACAAAACAAGCCTGGGTGAGTTAATTCTTGTATTTAGTGAACCTTTCTTCAGCTGACATGATGTCAGTCTTATCTTTTTTTTTTTCTTTTTCTTTTTTAAAGCTGTCTTCTCAAAGAAGACAAATTCTGTGATGTTCCTTAATTAAACTACCACAAAGAAAGAAAATGGCTTCTAAGTGGCAAAGAAGAATTGGGAGATACCCTTCTACCTCACCACTAACAGTAGAGAAGGAATATAGGAAGCAGAGGTTTAGAGGTTTCCTACCACTGCTTTGCATCTCAAAAATAGTGTACATTTTAGGTGGCATGGTAGGTTAATATTTATATTTATTCAGTGCTTAACTTCCTTTCTATCACACGTGACTGTTACGCTGTTTCCCTGACAGCTGTTCCTGCCAGCCTGCAGAGAAAACTAAGTGAGGAAGGAGGCTTTTAACAAAATGGCATGTCTTGATCAGGACTTTGTATGATGAACCTGGGAAACCCTTTTATTCTCTTCTGCTGCTGCTACACTGTATGGATTAGGGTGAGGCAAAGCCCAATTTATGTCCTGAATTGTGCGGTATGACTTCCCTGTGCTAGATGGAAGAATTAAAAATGCATTGCGTTTAACCAGGGTTTTCCTCCTAAAAAGAGAATATATGATTTAATAAACTCTCCTGCTCAGTTCTTACTTCGCTACATGAAATGATCTAGGAATTAATATTACTTTTGTAGTCTGGGGAAAGGGGATTTCCCAACGAGCATTGCTACAATACTTTTATTTAAACAGAAGGCCTATTTTTAGATGCTTAGATGTGTCCTGGGATAAAACGTTCCTTCTCTGACATGTTCTAATGTTGACTAAATGTATTATGTACTGCAACTAGATATCTAGGGAATTTTAATTGTCTCAGAGGTACACAATAGCTTTTTAGAATTAGAATATTTATCACTTGTCACGGCTCGTAAATTTAAGATACAGAACAGGCCTGTACACTGTCCAGCTGTATGGGAAAGTAAGAACAGTAAGAGGTAGCGTCATGGTCTCTGTATGCCTTCCAAACACATTAATAGTTAGTGTGTTCTAAAAATATCTAAGATGCTGTTTTAAAAAAAGAAAAAGGGAAAAAAAAAAATAAGATAAAACCTGAAAGTAAGATGCATTAAAATGTAAAAGAAAAAAAAAGCTGATGCTAAGAAACTTTCTTTTATGCTCACAAGTCGGTCCCCGCTCCTTTGGCAAAGTGATAATTGCTCTAAGAAATGCACTGAATTATGCATGGCTTACCAACAGTCCTGCACTGGAGCTCAGCTGAGATGGTTGGAAGCTTTAGGGAATGTGTGCACTCCTGAACTGTCTACCTGTTGTGCAAATCAAAAGTATCTGCAGATAAGAAAATTCAGATTAATTGAACAAACCCCCTGAGCAGCTCACTAAGTGATATAAACTTGCCAGCAGTCACAGCCGGAAGATTAAACTATGCACTGTCAGGCTGAACAATTTGCAGCTAGGATTAATTTGGTATTCCCCACTTCAGGGCATGCCAGCTATCATGTTAGAAAAAAGTGGTAAAACCAGCCTAAAACATCAAAGATTGGTTCATTTTAAAGCAGCCTGTCTTTTTAATGGAGCCCACAGTTTTGTAACCATGTCCTTTGTTTGGAGTTTTACATTGGTTTGACTTGATGACAAACCTTTCCTTAAGTGCTATCTTACTGTATGTCTTAAGCTGGTTTCTGCCTTTAGCTGGGGGCTGTGGGGAGTGCCCCTTCTCTGCTGTCTGGGCCAAAGTGAAGCAAAGTAGAAAGTTCATGCCCAGCCCTCAGGAGAGTCAGGACAAAATATCGCAGGTCCTTGGCCCATGGAATAACAATGTTCTTTAGCAGCTTGGCATGGCAGAACCCATACAGTAAAAGAGGGTAAATGCCTCTCATTTGTATTTGCACTCTTCTGATTTGGACAGTAGAGATTTAATAACTATTGATGGAAAGGTTGGTTTGCCAACTACCATTATTGTTTCCAGGTGAGAAATATTTCTGCATCACAAGAATGATTAGACACTAGTGTCACTTCTTAATGCTTCCCATATCCTGATACCTGCCTGCAGAGAGCCTCTCTTTCATCCACTCTTTCTCTGTGATAGCCAAAAGTGATCCCCTGATATCTGCAGTCATCCATCTATGGCTTCTCCCATTCCTGTATGACCACTTGGAGTAATCATGTGCTAACATTTGCTACATTCCCATTTGAACAGTTCAAAAACTGTGGCAATTTGATAGTGTTTCATTACAAAATGCCTGTGCACTACCTCTGTTTTGCTGGTTTGGCACATGCCTTTAGACAAAGGACTCCCTGTCCTGTTGATGCTGTCCATCTCTTGCATGGCATCATGCATGCTCCTGGTGATGCATGTCATTTGGAAGACTGACACTAAATAAGAACTGTGATAACATTTGTTGGCACTACTGCAGGCACAATGCTTCACTCTGCTCGTTTACAGTGTATAATTAACTGATGAAATGTATATGTAATTAGCTTTGATAATACATTCAGGAAACTACTGTATGCTTGCTTGAAAGATTACCTCATTGTAAAGGTATTTTTAGAGGGAAGGGGTTTTTTCATAAGGAAGCTTCCCTGGAGTTTTGCAGTGTTTTCTGCTGACTGGATTGTAAAGATTCAGGGCTTTCTCCAGGCTTGGCCTTCTGAATTTTTTGCAACTTCCATCACAAAGTCTTTTCATTGCTTGAAATAACGCCCTGGCTCACCTTGGAGCCAGGCTAGGGCTGCTAGGGCAGAATGAACTGCTTGTGGTGTGTAACTTGCTCAATCAAATTAGTCCCATGGTTTCTGAGCGTGCACAAATTCTGCCTGTGGCAAACAAGCTGCTGATGCCACTGATGTGCTTTCTCTGCCTGTGACTGTAGGAGGTGAGGAAACGTGCTCGCTGGCTGCGTTCCATTTTGAGCTGCTGCTAGCAGGAGCACTGCTGTGAACCAAATACTTTCCACTTTCTCAATCTCTGTCCTTGGTTTAGTATTGGCTTGATAATATGAATATAAATGTGCCTTGAGAGCTGAGATATAGAAGCATAGCACAGTAAAATAAACCCCTGAAACCTAGACTGCTATAGCACTAGTGTGCTTTATGTCCCACGGTATGTAGTGTATACTCTTGTGTCTCAAGTGACGTTTTGTTTGCAGCAGTTTGGTTATGTGCAGAAGAAATGTGTTTAACTTCTCTTTAGCATTAGCTTGCAGACCTGGAGACAAATAAGCCACAATTGACACTGGACTTCTGTTGCTTGGCAATCTGAATTCAGTTTAGCAGATTTCAAGCTATTCAAGTCTAGCAGCATTTTAGCAAAGGTACAGCAACAGGTTACCTTAGATCAATTACTATTCAGCCTGTAAGGGCTGGGAGGCTCCAGATTTCACACTTTTCTTCTGGCTTGGCAGTATTGTGCTTGGCGGTGTAAAGCAATTTTTTTGGTAGTGATTTGAAGGAAATGGGAAAAAGGGTATAAAAAGTTTCAAGGCACTCTACAAGTGCTGAGAGATGGGAAGGGATGTCTTAGCTGGAGGTGGCCTTGGCACCCACCCTGCATCAGGAGTCCTAAGCTGTTCATGAGCCATGGTGTTTTGGAGCACGGGGTTCAAGGCAAACTCTTCAAGATCTCAGAGTGGTTCATAGGAAGTAAACAATAAAGGTACAGGGAGTAATTAAGGGCTTAAGAATCACTTGCACTCATATTAACATGAATAATTTCTTTAATTGGCTTCATGGGGACTACTCAATCCCATATAGCTTAGCAGGAGAGGTCTCCATCAGACTGTGCTGCAGCACCAGCTGGGAATCCATATCATTTAGGGACTTTGGAACAAGGTGTTTCCACTGTGACTGCAAGTGGAAACTGCAGCAATAACAAATAATAAACCACCTACTTTTGCAAATATCTCACTTATGTTTAAAAGAAACCCCAAAGCACAGAACCAAAAAAGAAACACCAAAACCCACCAAAGCAAACACAATAGATTAGCAGCCACTTGAAGGGTAACTTATTTATAGCTGCATAAAGAGCTCCAGTTACCTGAAATATTGAGAGCTTCTCCACATGAGGCTGTTAGTGCCAGCTCAGTGTAGAAATTACCCTGCACTTTATTGCTGGCTGAAGTGATGCAGCGTGGTGATGGATTTAATTCTTTTTTGTGTCACATGGCACACCTTTATTTTCGGTGGACAAACCTGTTCAGTCAGTTTATTTGGTCTAAGTGCAGATTAATGTAGTGATACTTCTAAAGAAACTTTTATTGTGAAAAGTGTTGGTGGATATTGTGTACCTCAATTGATTTTCTGGCAGAAGACTGTTAAGAGGCAGTCAAGTGCTGTCAATGCATTGTGGAAGGGAGAAGTGAGGAACATGGGAACGTGCCACTTTTCTCACATGAGCCACTTCAGAGAATATTGGGAGGTTTATGAGGGATATTCGAAGCTCAGCTGACTCCAGCCCTCTGGACCTACTCTGTTCCAGGATGGTTTTTTTCAGAGACCCAGAGATGAGCTTCCTGGGAGCACAACATGGGAAAATTATAACCAGCTGTAGGAATGATGTGCTGGAAGAGATGTTTTTCCCTAAACTGTGTTAGGGAAAGCATGATAATGTTTCAGGGCTGTGTTTGAAGTGTTTTGACACAAATGTCACATTTAGCCACATATTCTCATCTCCAGTGGAACAAAAGTCTGCTTCCTTAGGGATAGTTTTAGGAACATTTGTGCCTTTATGTGATGCAACCATGTCCCCTCCAGACTTCCTGAGCTGAGGGAGACCTTACATAGAAGCACCCCAGCAGTGAAGTACACATAGTTCCTCATCTCTGTAAAGTTGGCTTTGGCATTTATCATATCAAAGTATTCAAATTTATGAAGCAGCTTTTTGGAGCTCAGTTAATCCCATGGGTGACTTTTTAACAGAACAAGCAGCCAAGCTGCCTCCCTGTTAACACTGGGTAGGGAAAAGAGAGAACTGTGTTATGTGAATGGCAGGGAAACTAGGACAAGCTAATCAAAGCAAAGCATAAAGGGAAGTTAGACATTGAAGGTTCTCTTGTATGGACCACAAAACATGGAACTATAAATGTGGTCCTAATGTATATTATGTTGTGGTGCACAGCTAAAAGTGTGTGCAGGCAGAATGCAGCCAGAAAAGACCATATTTGATAACAGAAGCCTTTTCAATTAAGGAATGTAAGACATTTCAGAAAGCTTCCTCAGGGATATCAGAGGCAACACAGGGTCCTTAAAACCAGGGCAGCATGGTTAGATGTCCTTGTGCTGAAGCATATTTGCATGATTTGGGGTAGATTTTCTCTACTGTTGTTTATAACATGTTTAAAAGATAGTGCTGGCCTAGTAAACTTAATCTTTTTTTACTTTTTGAAAATAATGATATGTAACCTATATTTCTCTCACAAGAGTTTGTGCCTATTTCTCTTGTTCTGTTTGCAAAGGATGCAGGGAATTGTTTCTGCCCAATGCACATGCAGAAACCTTCTTCTGCCTAATACATATTTGAAGACTGTTGTCATGTCTCATCTCATTTCCCTTCTGTAGAAACGAATCAGGCCAAGTGCTTCAGCTTTTCCTAGGTTATATGTTCAAAGACCTCTGATAATTTTCTATTCCTTATCTTTGAATGTCTTCTATTTTGTCTGACTGTGGTTCCCACACCAGACTAGTTACAGAGAGGTAATATAAACCTCACTTCGTGACACTTTTCATAATGGAAATCAATCACCCTTCCCCACAAGGACAGGGAAATGAAACCTTTCAGAGCTGACATGAGTTGCCCAAGGCTACTCATCAGTGAAACAGCAGAGCCTGGAAGAAGACTCCACACCACAACCCCCTGGACAGTTCTTGTGTTCTTCTGAAGGCTGGTCTCCCTTGTCAAATGCACTATACTCAAGCCTTTAATGAAATGTACCATGCAGCATCACTAAAATATCTGGACTGCCTGTAGGAAGTGATCCTCTTTTCCTTGCAAAGGTTAAGATGTAGTAATATCTCTTGTGTTTATGTGCTAACTGCCCTTGGTATGGCTACAGATTCTGGTCTCTTGCAGGTTGAGGGCACAAAGCTTTCAAATGTGCTTTATGTCTGCCCTGCTCCCTTCAAAACTTTTCATGAAGGGAGGTGAGCATCGAAGTTTTATTTAAGCTGTACTCAGAGTCAATTAGTTTCTGCCATTTAGTGATGGATTAGTGAAGAAAAGCAAAATGTTTTAAAAAAGAAGAGCTTGCATATTCTGCTTGCTCCAGCCAAGCTCACTTTTCTGATTCAAATAAAGTAAAAATGCAAGTAGCTCTAAAATAAAATTGTAGGAGAAGTTGCCCAGCATGAGCTGCAATTGCAGCAAATATATTTCTCCTTAATTATTGTGCAGTAATGAATACATTAAAATGTTCAGCCTTCTCCTTAGCTGTATGCTGTTTGCTGAGACAGTGTGCTCAGCTCAGCTCCACTGAGTAAACACATACTTATCTATCTGGTTTAAAAATATTCCAGTCATTATTCAGCTGATCCATATGTTTTATCCACATTTATTCATTTTCTTCTTGGCTCTATTAGAATAGTTTATCTGTAATTTAAGATGCAGGAACTTTCTCACCAGTGGAAATCAGTGTGCTAATTTAATGCCAGCAATTGCTTAGCCTATCCAATGCCAGAGGAATCCCAGTGCAAGAAAGGGCATACTAATACAGATTTATGAACATGCAGTACTCGTACGAGCACACTGCTGATTAAAAAACACAGGAGGCATTTCTTCAAAGGATTCTGAATAAAGCCTTTGCTCCCATTTCTGCACATGGAATTATTATT
This sequence comes from Melanerpes formicivorus, assembly GCF_026170545.1. NCBI lineage: Eukaryota > Metazoa > Chordata > Aves > Piciformes > Picidae > Melanerpes > Melanerpes formicivorus. Next base: position 52,926,124 of record NW_027142353.1, on the reverse strand, counting down.
ATTTTTTTTCATTGTCCTAAATACATTTGCTAGAATTCCTCATTTTGAATGGTAGCTGAAGCTGCATTAGCTTTTAGAAAGATTTTGCATGTCTTTAATCCATCACCAAAACCAATTGAGACAGATATATAGATATATATCTCTACATAGATATATTTGGCCTGATAAATATCTCAGCCTTTAAAACCCTTCTGAATCATAAAGATAGTGCTACTTAATCTCTTCAACATGCACTTGTAAGGACTTAAGAGTCCACACTCTAGAGATCTAGTGACCCAGTTGTGCGCTGCACTGCCATGTGCAGGAGTTGATTTGGATTTTATTAATCCAAATAATTTTTGAACCCTGGAAACATACTCAGGACTTAGCAAGTGCTAACGAGCATTGCTTGTGACCTTAAGCAAATAGTGCTCTCCATCTGGAAGCACTGTGGTGAGTGCATTGAACACTGCGGCGGTGAGCTCTGCCCTTAAAAGATTGTTTATCATAGCTACTGGGAAATACGTGTGCTGAAGCTTTCAGTGATACAGGATCCTGTGACAAAGAAACAGACTAGAGATTGCCTGGAAGTTTTGAACTCGAACAATAGTTCCTTAAAATGTAAATCTTCTCTTTAATATAGAAGAAAGTATAAGCTTTGCCTTCCTTTGAGATACAATGGTGGTATTAACATGATTTAAACTGCATTTCAGGATACTTGCACTCTCTGAATGCTTTATAATGTAACCCTAGTTAGGGTCCCCTGCTGTGGCCCAGCAATATGCTTACCTCTGAATTATTTTTGTTCCAGGGAGGGAGGAAGAAATTGTTGTATATGAAATTATATAATGCCTGGTAATTACCTCTGATGAAGCAATAGAGGTGTATCTACTGGTATGAACACATCAGTCTTGGTCACCGTAAAATCCACTGTATTCAGAAGGACAAGTGCAGGGTGCTGCATCCGGGTCAGTGCAACCCCAAGCACTGGTATAGGCTGGGCAGTGACTGGCTTGAGAGCAGCTCTGAATAAAAGGACTTGGGGGTGCTGGTGGATGAGAAGCTCAACATGAGCTGCCAGTGTGCACTTGCAGCCTGGAAAGCAAATTGTATCCTGGGTTGCATCGAGACAAGTGTGGCCAGCAGGATGAGAGAGGTGTTTCTTCCCTCTCTACACCACGATGGCGAGATCCTGCCTGGAGTACTGTGTCCAGTTCTGGAGTCCTTATTACATGAAAGATATGGACGTGCTGGAGTGTGCTGCCAGAGAAGGGCCATGAGGATGATCAGAGGGCTGAAGCACCTCTCCTATGAGGACAAGCTGAGAGAGTTGGGATTGTTCTCTTTGGAGAAGAGAATGGTCTGAGGAGACCTTATTGAGGACTTCCAGTATCTGAAGGGACCCTACAAGAAAGCTGGGGAGGGACTTCTTAGGGTGTCAGGTAGTGATAGCTAGAGGAGGGTAGATTTAGATTAGATGTTAGGAAGAAGTTCTTCACCATGAGGGTGGTGAGGAACAGGTCCCCCAGGGAGGTGGTGGAAGCCCCATCCCTGGATGTTTGTAAGGCCAGACTGGATTTGGCTCTGGGCAACCTGATCTAGTTAAGGGTGTCCCTGCCCATGGCAGGGGAGTTGGAACTAGATGATCCTTGGGGTCCCTTCCAACCCTGACAGTTCTGTGATTCTGTTAAAAATTGTCTGTTACGGGAAAACCATATGTATATGCTTATTCTCAGCTACCAATATTTTAATGTCTTGCCTCTAAGCTAGTTGTCTATAGAGAAAGACTGTCAAGTTAATGTTTCTTCTCTAAGTCTCAAGTGGTATATTCAATAGTTGAAATGAAATATTGCAATTAAGAAGTCTAACACTATTTGGTTTTACCTTCAGTAGACCAGCTGCTTGGATTGATTAGTCATCACCTAAGCAATTTAATTTCATGCATTCTGTCAGAGTATTTCTGAGAGGTGGCCCTGCACAGCAGCACTGTGAGGCTTCCTGTCCATCCTCAAACCTGTTACTATTTGCTTACAATGCTGTCCCAGTTTTTACACTACTACCTTGGTTATTTGCTCCATGCACACTTTGGCACCCAATGGCACTTGGTGCCATGGTCTAGTCATGAGGTCTGTGTTGATAGGTTGGACTCGATGATCCTCCAGGTCTCTTCCAACCTTAGTTATACTGTGAACCCCTGTCCCTCAGTCCTCTTAGCACTGGTGCCTTCCTGCCAAGCAAGTATCCTGAGGTGCTGCAGGGGCTATGAAAGAGGAAACACCACTCCAGGAACAACCTTGGCAGTAGTGTGATACTGGCTGCCTAACAACTGAAGGAGCATTGGCTTTATGAAGTCACAGGCATTTGGGGCTCACCTCTTTAGCAGATGGAAGATGATCCTTTCTAGAAGCAGCACAATCAGTGATGGCTGCTAATTACCATGTACTTAAGACTTTACATGGCAAAGAAAAATGTTTTCTAGAGAAGTAAAATGCTCTTTTCCAGGCCCCTCCACTGCAACTGACCATGCTGGACTGGGTCATGGCACTGTCAGTAGCCCACTGTGATCTGCTTGCATATTGTGAGCTGCTATGGGGTGCAGCTGTAGTAAGGGTACACCTGCCCTGAATATTGCCACCAAGTATTCTTCCTCTGAAGACACATACCATCATCTTTCCTCATCTGAGTATGTCAATTGAGGTTCTCCTTTGACTACAGACCAGTCCAGTGGTCCTTTCTGTCATGTAACACTCACACCCTTTGGATCTTCTCGAGGGATACTGAGTCACCTTGCACAGCACAAAAATCATGCATTGTTATCCAGTCTTATATGTTTTTATTTTATCAAGAGCAAAGAAATGTTTTCACTTCTCTTGTAAGTAGACTTTGGGAGTGAGCAAGCCCTTTAAGCCAGTTTGCAAATGATTATACTGTAGGATGGAGAATTCTTAGGGAGAAAAAAAGTGGGGTGAAACTGTGAGTGTGTTTGCATACAGATAAACTATCACTTTTCCCTAGGGTCTAACTCAGAAAACACAGGGAGAGCAGAGTACTCTTGATTCTATGATTTATAATTAATTGGACCAGCTCAGTTTGCTCACGGGTTTTTCTTCACTCAGACACAGCAATTTCCTCCATACACCTTCTGAAGTTAGTTGTAGTGTGGTCAGAATAAATGCAAGTGCAGACTCTCCCCTTGCAAAATCCTTCTGCAGCTTGCTCCAGCACAAGGAACATTAAAAATCCCTGTGTTACATCCTGGCCTCCAAACCAAATGAAATATGAACAGGACCTCTGCAGAACCAAGCTGTGCCCTTAAAAGTACCATGAACAAAAATCAGGGCCATGAACCTATGGTGCCTCAGAGTATCCCAGGGATGAGGTACTGTTTATGCACTTGAGCATGGTCTTGTCAGAGACATCAACATCTTTATACTGTAAAGTGAAGTTGGAAGGTTCATCTCTCACAGCTACCTGCTCAGGTCTAAGGATCGTCTGAGAAAGCCTGGTTGGGAAAGGACTTGTTTGGATAATGTGGCCTTGACTGAGGGATTGTTTATTCTCATCTGGCAATCAATGGATCTTTTTGTTGTGGCAGATTTTGCAGTGTCTTTTTTTGAAAATGAAAGATTGCTACCACAAATAAGATAGGTGAGCTGGGTGAATGCATGAGGAAGATGCAAGGAGAGATACTATGATTCATTTATGTAAGTTTCTGCTGTTGTCTTCAAGATCCCAGGGGATCCCCTCAAGCCTTTTTTGTCCACAGACGTCTGCAATGCCATGCAGATGCCTCAGGTGCATTAAGATATCTAAAAATGGCATTTGGATACCCATGACTGCATTGCTGAATCTCATCTCAAAGATTCAGGAATTCAGATATGCAGACTCTGGTACTTGCAATACTTCCTACGTCAGCTCTACATGTGGCACTAGCCATGTGAGAGCTGGCTCAGTATGGTCAGAGAAGCCTGAAGAAATACATGATGAAGGGTCTACAGTACAAGTGTTATGAGGAGCAGCTGAAGGAACTGGGACTGTTTAGTCTGGAGAAGAGGAGGCTGAGGGGAGACCTTTCTCTCTACACCTACCTGAAGGAAGGTTGCAGCGAGGTGGATGTTCACAGAATCACAAAATCACCAAGGTTGGAAGAGACCTCAAAGATCATCAAGTCCAACTTATCACTACAGACCTCATGACTAAACCATGGCACCAAGTACCATGTCCAATCCCCTCTTGAACACCTCCAGGGATGGTGACTCCACCACCTCCCTGGGCAGCACATTCCAATGGCTAACAACTCCCTCTGTGAAGAACTTTCTCCTCACCTTGAGCCTAAACATCCCCTGGTGCAGCTTGAGACTGTGTCCTCTTGTTGTGTCACAGGTTGCCAGGGAGAAGAAACCAACCCCCTCCTGGCTGCAACCTCCCTTCAGGTAGTTGTAGACAGCAATAAGGTCACCCCTGAGCCTCCTCTTCTCCAGGCTAAACAATCCCAGCTCCCTCAGCCTCTCCTCATAGGGCTTGTGCTCAAGGCCTCTCTCTAGCCTTGTTGCCCTTCTCTGGACATGTTCAAGTGTCTCAATGTCTTTCTTAAATTGAGGGGCCCAGAACTGGACACAGTACTCAAGGTGTGGCTCAATCAGTGCTGAGTACAGGGGCACAATGACTTCCCTGCTCCTGCTGGCCACACTATGCCTGATGCAGGCCAGGATGCCATTGACCTTCTTGGCCACCTGGGCACACTGCTGGCTCGTGTTCAGCCAGCTGTCAATCAGTACCACTTGACCAATTCTTCATGAGTCATTTGTCCTATAAAGCACATCTTCATTCTAGCAGAGCATATGATCTGTCTTACATGCTATTGATCCATTTGGAGCCTATGTCAGTTACTTCCTAGATGTTTCTCCCTCATTAGAGTCATTATTGTCTTGATCTTTTGTAAGAATGGAATCCAAAAGATTTTTTTTCATTCTAAGTATTCTGCATCATTCCCAATTATTTTTGAATCAGAGGTATCACAGCCTCTTGTAGGTTTTCTGACATGTTTGGCAGAGTGTGGTTTTTGTAATTTCTCAGGAAAAGTTGTCATGCATTTATGTCCCAAAGTGGTGTCACACAAGCTCTTGGGTATTCCAGTGTAGTGTGAATAAATTCCTGAGAGTACATTGTCAGTGGCTGTGCAAAAAGTAGGTAGATGATGTCCTTGACGACATCCTGCTGCAGTGAAGAGTTCCTATATGTTTTCTTTTGCTGCTTCTTACCTTAGATCTGGTGGGAAAATGTGTACAGGGCCATGATTTCTCACTGTGCTCAATAACATGCTCTGATGGGTTAGCAGGACATGCTTGGCTAGAGCAGCTGCTTGCTGAGGAGGTGCTTTTGCTTATCTTACAATGTTCCTCCTGTGCACAGGCTGAAAGGACAAGAGCTATGCTGAGGTCTTTGGAAGGATTTGAGGCCACATCCTCGATGACTGAATGTTTGCGGGTTCAAAGGAAGCAATAAGCTCCAAGAGTACCCTCAGCCCTCCTTTTCCTCTGTCTGGCTCCGTAAAAGATGCCTAAATCTGCTCCTTCACTTGTATTTCGATGGTTTTATTAACAATGTCCCAAGTGCATTAGATTGCTCACACAAGGGAATGGTTTTTCAAGCCAAAAATGATTCATTTCATTTGACATGTGCCATGTACATCTGGCTATGCCAAGGTAACCTGGTACCTTCTTGACGAGAGTGTTTGGCACCCACCCCTGCTACTGCACAGACAGTGCTGAGGTAGCCTGGGAGTGGGGCAGGGGGCCAAACTATTTGTTTCAGCTACATAAGTTACACTGTGGAAAATTTGCATGAGGAACTATTTCTTGTTTATTCTGTCTATATGCTATAATAACAACATACATAGGCAATGGCTCACCTGCGTGGGTATGCCCTGAAATCATTGTTGACTCAGTCTGTCCCTGCTGTTCCTCTTACTAATTTAGAGTTTATTCAGAAAACACAGATATTTCACTGTGGTGCCTTTGGGTTTTTTTAGCTGGCTTCTAGCCAGGTTTGCTTGTCAAATAAACTTTCTTTTCTTCTGGTGCAATATGTTTGTGCTGGTTGCTAAGCAGATTACTTCCTAGCTGCATGGTTAACAAGAATGAAAATGGTAACACAGAGTTCGGAGGTGCCGGATTGCAGCATGGTGTTTTTGAGTTAGGAAACAGTAAATAAGGGACTAAAATAATGATAGCTGCTGCTTCCTGGGATGAATTTTTTATGCATGAAGTCCTTGAGATTCTGATATTTGCTGTATTTTATGTGGTGTCTTTACTTCCATTAATAGCTGAAAATGTTCACACAGGCAGCAAGAAATTTCAGCTGAGGAAATGTAAGTAATGTAATATTTATTATGAAATAGATGTTTTTGAAAGCTTTATTATTTCCCTCCAATATCTTGTCAAAATCCTATTGGCTCTGGTGCAATTTTATTTATGCCCTTTGTGTAACCCTTTATGAATGCCTTGAGGTATAGGTTGCTCTGCTGAGAAGTTACCATGTTCTCTAAGCAAAGTGAATCCTGATCATGTCATTTCTCATCACACCATTTCAGTATAAAAACATGATTATACTGATTACAGCTTCCTAGTCCACAAAGCATCTGCAACATGTGTATTCTGGGACAAGAGGAAATCAGGCAACCAATATTCTCAGGATAATCATCTTGCTGTTGAAGTCGGGTTTTGGCTTTACCAGAGAAAGAGCTGCAGGACTTTACATTAAGATCCTATGGTCTGAATATTGAGTATTTAATTGGATTTATTTATTGGGTTGTTTTTTTTAATGTACCCAAACTCTGGTTGATGGAAATAGTTAATAACTGGATCTTTTATACTACAAGATGTCCAGGACCAGGAGTTAAACTTTTCAGTGCACTGGGACGTCAGCCTAACTAATCCCTGCAGAGCCATGAAATTCACCTGAAAACTTTGGTGTAATCACATATTTTTAAGTTGTGTTTCTAAAACTTAGGAGTTTCTCACTGAACCTGCTGGACCCCAAAGAAGCCTCTTATAGATAGAGGCTGATAATAGCTTGGTTGTCCTTTGAAGGGAATCTGCAGGGAAGTGTACTAGAGTGTTCAATTCAGATCCACATCTCTCTTCCTGCTCCATGAATCTCCCCTCAGTGAAAGGTCACTTGTGGGGTATACAGAGCCACAGCATGATTTCTTTCTTGCTTCCTTTAGGATGATGATACCTCCTGGGATGTTCCTGGTGGGCAGCTTTCTTTCACTTCTCCATAGTGTAACTGATGGCCTTACTGTACACCCTATGCTTACTTCTACACAAAGTGCAGACAAGCTCAGGTGCTATCACTTGCTGTAGCTTCTCTTCTTTGTGCTGTGGGAGTAGTAGTTTGCTTGTAGTACAGTTAAGGATGCACATCCAAAGGCCACTTCGAGTTTCTTGAAGGGAGGATTTCTCATTTGTAGCTGAACTGCAGTGTATCCATCTGAAGCAGGAGCATGTGCTTGGTATAGCTGAAATCAATGCCCCAGTGACTAAATTGTTGGATTTGGAGATAGAAAGCAGGATGAGCCCTAGTAGGATTTTCAGCATCTATTACTTCTGCCAGCAGGACTATCTGTAGGACCACCTACTCCATGGTAGTCATGCATGGACAAGAGGAAACAGCTTCAGGTTGCATTAAAGGGGTTTTAGATTGGATATTCAAAGAAACTTCTTCACTGAAAGGGTTATTGAACACTGGAATCTGTTCCCCAGGGAGCTGGCTGAATCCCCATTCCTTGAGGTGTTTTAAAGTTGCATAGATGGGTGCTAAAGGATGTGGCTTAGCCCCAGACTTGTTAGAGTTTAGTAATAGTTGGACTTGATGATTTTACAGGATTTTTCCAACTGAAATGATTCTATGATTCTTGGATTCTGTGCCCTGATATATAGCAGCCCACATCTGGCCCCAGCAAGGGTGACATTGTTGCTTATTACTGTTCAGACAAATCAGTTGATTTTGGCACTACAAGCAGCCCCCTGCACTTACAGCAAATTTCCTCATACAAAGGGGTGTGGCTTGCTGATGTATCTGACCAGCATTTTAGTGAGTAACCTATTCTGGACCAGTCTTGAGGAATTAGCATTATTTGGGTCTGGGAAGGATCTGTTTTGACCATGCAATCCATGTCTTACCTTGCCCTTGTGTCTCCTATTGACAAAAGCAGTGGCACTACTGCACTACTGTGAGCCAGATCCAAATTTGTCAGAGCCCTGGAAATTCTGAGGTTCTGAGAAATTTACTGCTTTGGGGAGACAAGATCTTACTGATACTCTTATTGAGGGAAAGCCTGCAAAATGAGCTTGTCATCTTTAATAGCAGAAAATCTTCACGGGAGGATGGCAATGGAAGTGTCCCAGCCAGCAGAAGCCTTCATGAAAAGCACTAGCCCACTTAGACACCAGGTGGTCCAGCAAGGAGACACAAGGCATCAGGCAGCATTAGCTCTACTGCTGATAAGACATCTTTCTGTCATATGAGCTTGGAATCACCTAATTGCTACCAGCTAATGTTTTGTTCTCCACAATCTTGTTCTTTCCACACACTTTAGAAAGTGGGGGGGAAAAAAAAGTCTCAATTTGTTTTTTACATTCTCAGGAGTTTTATTCCTCTCTACTCTCCTCCTGAAAAACTGAACTGCTCTTTCACGTGAGTCACAGACACTGAACAAACTGAGAGCAGACAGTGAGAAGAGGGTAAAATAATAAACAATACTCACACAGAGAAAAAAATTGCTTCTTGATTGACCTTTTTTTATCATACTGAGAAAAAGGTAGACAACATTACCACCATTGCTAGTGTATTTCCCCCAGAAGTGCTGGCTAAACAGTAAGTATAAAGTTGAAGTGTACATTTTTACTTACTAAGCATTGCCTCATGCCTACCTTCATTAAAATTTACCTACCATCACATTGCCCAATCACCCACTTTGATTAGATCCTCCTGGAATTCCTCTCCATTCTCAGTCATCTTGTGTAACTTTAATAATTGTGCCTTCAGCAGATTCACCACCTTGCATGCTGCTTCCTCCTTGAGACTACAACTGAAGTTACATACTGCAACAGTACTCTTTTGGTGAAATAGTGATAGGATGAGAGGAAACAGCTTTAAACTTGAGGCAGGCAGCTTTAGACTGGGCTGCCCAGGGAGATAGTGGAGTCACCATCACTGGAGGTATTTAGGAAGAGACTGGATGGGGCACTTGGTGCCATGGTTTAGTTGATTAGATAGTGTTGGGTGATAGGTTGGACTCAGTGATCTCGAAGGTCTTTTCCAACCTCGTCTCGTCTCGTCTCGTCTCTTTTCTCTTCTCTTCTCTTCTCTTCTCTTCTCTTCTCTTCTCTTCTCTTCTCTTCTCTTCTCTTCTCTTCTCTTCTCTTCTCTTCTCTTCTCTTCTCTTCTCTTCTCTTCTCTTCTCTTCTCTTCTCTTCTCTTCTCTTCTCTTCTCTTCTCTTCTCTTCTCTTCTCTTCTCTTCTCTTTCTCTATTCTCCTATTCCATTCTTATTCTATTCCATTCCATTCCTATCCTATCCTATCCTATCCTATCCTATCCTATCCTATCCTATCCTATCCTATCCTATCCTATCCTATCCTATCCTATCCCATCCCATCCCATCCCATTCCATGAAGAAATTCTCTACAGTTGATGTGATGAGACACTGGAACAGGTTGCCCGGGGAGGCTGTGGATGCCCCCTTCCTGGAGGTGTTGAAGGCCAGGTTGGATGCAACTTTGAGCAGCCTGGGCTAGTGGAAGGTGTCCCTGCCCATGGCAGGGGGATTGAGACTAGATGACCTTGAAGACCCCTTCCAACTTAAGCCATTTTATGAATCTATGAATCCATAAAGCCACTGAGCTGCAGAGATAGTGAAAGCACCTACATGTTCAGCTTCACAATAGAACTGTTTACTGTTCCTTTTCACTTCTTTGCTCTTTTAAAAAACTCTTGCACTTCCCCATACAATTACAAACTTTTGTTAATATCCTCTCATGGGTCTCTTTCCCAACAGACTTGGGTAAAACTAAATATGTGTGCGGCTTAGTAACTTTGTGCTTTCTGCCAGGTTTACTGCAGGTGATGTATTCTGACAGAAACTTTGTTGCTGTTTCTCTTGTTTGTATTTAAGCATGAGTTATTTATGTCTTCTGTGATCTTTTCTGTGTTGCCATTTACAGTTCAGAGTGAGAAAACACGTACTGCAAAACAGAGAACAGACTCCTCAATGTACCTCGAAACAAAACCTCACCATTATTCCTGTAAATAAATGGGGCATATCCATGCATTGCTGAAAATCCAATTAGCAGAAGGCTCAGGAACTCTCACAATGCTTTTGTGTCTTTGCTCTTTTCACAGAATATTTGCAATTTGTCACCTAGCATTTGTTTAGCTATTTCATTTTTATTGTTATTAATGAGTATCAGGAGAGGGCATATTTAGCTTACATGCTGTTAAAGGAGACTGAGCCAAAGCTGCCTAGGCTACCCAACAATGGCTAGATACATTTTTCTCTCTGCACATGTGGTTATGTTTAAAGCTGTACAAGTGCTTTAGAATTAGAAAGTCAAATTATTTTCATTCTTCTGTAGTGATTATACTAATTTTAGGCAGAAGAGCTGTAGAAGCATGGATGGGCTAATTGCCATTTGCATGAAAGGCAGATTAGTTGCAGCTGGTTTTGTCCTGTGTGACCTGTTCTGCTGTGGGAGCATTTGCATCGTGTCATGAAGGGCATCGATGGCGTGTTCCAGATCTGCAAAATGACAAAGAAAATAGTCTTGGCATCCTAAAGATGGAGCTCTCAGAGCAGTGGTTTACCAATAGTCCCACAGCAAAAAGAAATCTTCAAATCCAAATTTGATAGAGTTATTTTAAAAAACAACCTTTTTCCAGGATAAACTTCTGTATTTTCTTGGTTCCATGGGTCTCAACTACTAGAAACAAATGGCTAGTGAACTGAGTCACCCTGTTACCCTCGGGTGTATGGTGGTTGTGAGCAAAGTGTTCAACCAGAAGAAATCATTATCTCCACTGGCAATCTTCTAAAACATCACAACTCAGAAGGATAGATTTGGAGGAAGCACTGCCTCCCAACCCCTGCTTGATCTTCCTCAAAAGCCATAGGAGTAACAATACTTAAGAGGATTCCAACTACTTCTTCAGTAGCGTTTTGGCTCTTATACGTGCAAGGGAGCATAATGTTTTCATCTGTGTGTTCCTCTCTGAGAAAATTACCTCTTAAAAATTGTTTGCTGGAGTATTTTTGAGATTTAGCCGCAAATTATTCCATGCTGGCCTGCAAAATGCGCCACTTCAGCACAGTTTGTGCTCACAGAGGCTCCAATAGCTACAATTTAAATATAATGGCGAGTAATGTCTTAATAGCCATGAAATAAAAAGTAACAAATAATCACAATTCAAATGGCTGCCTGCTTTGCTTCTAGACTAAGCATTTTGCACTTGCAGAAGAAGGAGTATCCAGCAAATGTGTCTGTAATAGCTCATCTGTAAGAGCAAATAAAGGGAGAGTTTGTGTTTATTGATCAATTCTTGTGTGTGGTAGTTGAATGTGTAAGTCCTCACACTTCTTTTTTTCTAAATTTAAGAAGCCAACAACAATAACAAAACCACACCCAAACCCAAAACAAACCAAAAACAAAACAAAGCCAACAAACTATAAAATTAGTTTGGGTTGGTGGTTGTGTTCCAGCCACCTCTGCACAGTGTTTCCCATGGTAGATCAAAACAGGATTTTAACATTGCCCTGATGTCTTAATAAAGTAAAAGTAATTTTTCATTTCTGGCTGGAGCAAGTTCTACTTGACCAACTGATCATGATAAATTCTAAACTTTTGGAGTGGTTTATTAGCGCTGTCAGGATTTGTTTAAGTTAAATCTGCAACATTTCTACACGTTCAAACACCGGGAACCGAATGCATCTTAGAAATCGCAGTAACCGACAAACAAATTTAAGCACCAAGGTATGGGTGCAATGCCAGTAATATCAAGCTGTTGAAAAATGAGTGAGAGACATGTATGGAGCTTCGTGCTCCAGTACCTGAGAAAGCTGGGCTTTGAAAGTACTGCTTTGTGTTACAATATCTGATCCTAAGACTGAGGCACATTTTGGTTTAGAATTGTTCAGCTGTTAATCTAAGAAGAACTCTAGTGTTGCTTTCCACTCTGCAGCTCTCAGCAGAGCATATATTGTCATCCAAACAACTATTCTGACAAAAAAACCTTCCTTATAACTCCTCCTGTATACTGGCAAATAGAAATAAAAGAATCATGAAGCGAAATAAAAGAATCATGAAGCGTGTCCAGAGAAGGGCAACAAGGCTGATGAGAGGCCTTGAGCACAAGCCCTATGAGGAGAGGCTGAGGGAGCTGGGATTGTTTAGCCTGGAGAAGAGGACGCTCAGGGGTGACCTCATTGCCCTCTACAACTACCTGAAGGGTGGTTGTAGCCAGGAGGGGGTTGGCCTCTTCTCCCAGGCAACCAACACCAGAACGAGGGGACACAGCCTCAAGCTGCGCCAGGGGAGGTTCAGACTCGAGGTGAGGAGGAAGTTCTTCACTGAGCGAGTCATTCGGCATTGGAATGGTGGTTGAGTCATCGACCCTGGAGGCGTTCAAGGGGAGATTGGACGAGGCACTTGGTGCCATGGTCTAGTCATGGGGTCTGTGTTGATAGGTTGGACTCGATGATCCCCGAGGTCCTTTCCAACCTAAGTGATACTGTGTGATACTGTGATACTGTGATGAAGTTACTCCATGAGTTTGTTTTGTAATGTATCCTGGACAACCACAGTACCTGGGTGTGCTTGTATATTAGGATCTGAAAGCTGACATAGTCTTTAGATCTTTTTGGCCTCTGCATTTCTGATCCATTGTTGTTGTCTCTGTCATTGGTACCTAAGCATTGACCCTTCTGGGGTATTTGGTGATTTATTTGGTCTTATTCTCAGACTGTCCTTCTTCCCCACATATTCACTCTTGTCAGTTCTGAGCCTTATTTTATTTTATTGATTTTTTCAGTCATTGTGATTCTGTACAATGCAGACTTTCACTTTGGAGCCACACTCAGAACAGCTTTTTAAAGAATAAGTGGTACTTGTTTATTCATAGAGAAAGCCCAGAGAAGAGAGTTAAAATAACAAAAGGCCCATCGGCCTTACCAGACAAATCCGGCTCAACTCCAGCTGACTCTACCTGTTGCATCCCCAAGAAGTGGACCCTTTCCTTTGGAAGCCAGGCACGTGTGAGCAATTTTGGCAGCTGGAGGACAGGGCCAGACACATTTAAAAAGCACTGTGGAAGGTGGAGATGGAGCAAGGCATCTCTTCTCTGTCCTCCAAGCACAGAGCTTTCCCTGCAGTTTCAGCTCTCAGCACTTCACACTAACCAGACAAGTGGAGGTACCTGTGTTATAAAAGATACACGTACAAAAGAAAGAAACAGATATCCCTGAGGTCTTCATGCTTGGGAGCTGTAAATCTTAGAAATCTTATTTTAAATGGCAGCAAGCTCATGTTCTAGCTCTAATAATCTGAAGCTAAGAATTACTTTAATTTCCTTAATGACTTGTGAGGCAAGTAGCTAATTACCATCCTGTCTTTATTGTTTTGTTTGTTCTTGTTGCTAGTTGTGGGGTTTTTTTTTACATCTGTTGATGAACAGATGAAAGAAAGTCTGCAAGATACTTTACATGGATTTTTCTCTTGTTATCTGAGCAACCCCTTTTCCCAACCATGCCTTTTCTGTGCATTCATTTGCGAGAGCTATTCTACCATAGCTTTTCTTGGCATCGTAGAACTCTATGTTCTGTATCTTGTATGCTCTTAGCTATAAATCAACATTATTGCTATGAGAATCACCTAATACTCTGTATGTTCAACTGCAAACATTAATATGAAAGTACAATCAGACTCCCTTCAAAAGTGGTTGCAGATAAATTCTCAATAAAGCAAGGTATAACAAAAACTCTTTCCTTCCTGTCATTAGCTGCTGAAAGAAAATTAGAAGACATTTAATTACCTTGTAGTTGTTGTAGCAGGACACTCTCTGAAACTTTGTAATCTGAACTTGAACAATCTGCATGTCCTGGTTTATTTAGGTAAGATGTAGTCACTATTGGTGCCAAATGGAAGGAATAACTTTTATTTAGACAAGGAGGAAGAAGATGCTGCAGCTTGTACACATAGTAGCATAGCTAAAGTGTTTAGACCTGGATACATCTGTCGTCATAAAAATGGAGCAGCTCAAGGTCCCAGAAGCTCTAATGCCTGGACCATCATTTGGAAAGACCAGAAGTGGCAGAGTTCTCAAGTCTGGCAGGCAATCAAAGATTGTTCTTTGTGAGATGCTCAGTAGCTCACTATGTGTAAAAAAGACACAGGCAAACAAAATGAAGTCCAAGCTGAACCCTTGTTCCCCACCTCCATCTAGATATAGTTTGCACCCATTAAAAAACTCTGCATGTTTATGCAGTTGATTAATAACTAATGCATTGGTTTTGAAAGGCTGCCATGTCCACTGTGATTGATTTCATTTATGTTCTTTTTCCAACTGGATTCATTTGAGGGGGGGGGAAATTAAGGTTCTTTTGAGCCTCCTATAGTGACTGTAGGAAACTACAGGTGTGATATAAAAATTACCTTAATTTCAGAGATGAAAAAGTTAAGCATCTCTTGGTTATGCAGTTATAGTTTGCTTTTGAAGTATACTCATTCTACATATAGATCAAAATATTACACAGAACTTCATAAAATTTTTTACATACTATTCTCAGCCATCTACCCAGCCATCCCTTGTTACTGTGCAGTGTATTTAGAATAAACCTTTATTAGAATAAACCAAACCAGGTTGGAAGAGACCTTCAAGATCATCGCGTCCAACCCATCAACCAATCCAACCCACCCAAACAGCTAACCCATGGCATCAAGCACCCCATCAAGTCTCCTTCTGAACACCTTCAATGACGGTGACTCCACCACCTCCCCGGGCAACCCATTCCATAGCGCAATCACTCTTTCTGTATAGAACTTCTTCCTAACATCCAACCTGAACCTCCCCTGGCGCAGCCTGAGACTGTGTCCTCTTGTTCTGGTACTGGCTGCCTGAGAGAAGAGACCAACCTCTGCCTGTCTACAACCTCCCTTCAGGTAGTTGTAGAGAGTGATAAGGTCACCCCTGAGTCTATGGTGATGAGGTAGGTCTGAACTCAGGGCAGCAACACACATTGGTGAGTCAATGTTAGGATCAGGTTTGGAAACCATGACCAGGGCCAGGCCCGGCTCAGTGATCACCAAGCAAGCACACAGTGATGAGACAAGTCTGGGTCAAGTCCTGTTGGCCAGGGTCCTGGTGTGAAACAGACAGGTCTATGACCAGGGATGGGCATGGTTGTGATGCCACTATGATGTAGCTCAGGTGGAGCCAGGATGAGAGCCTCAGCCTGAAGACAGCTACTAAAAGGAGGAAGGATGCCCTTGCCTAGGCTTATTCTGACCCTTTCTTCACACCAGCCCCCCAACATCTGTAGGTCCAGACAGAAACAAATTTGGACTGGGAAGGCAAATTTGCAGTGTGTCAGAGGATTAAACTAAAAATTTGTAGTTGGATGATGTGAAAACCAAATCAAAGGACATGAGGACAGTAATCATTGTCCACAAGCATGGGAAAAAAAGAACAAAATATTGTGTCAGTTCAGCACAAAAACCATTTAACATCTCTAAGAGATGTAAGTGACATTATGGGCAGAAAAATAAAGTAGCTGTCAAAGTAGGTGAAACATCCCAAGAGTGACATGTGTATGGCCACATATCTGTCTAGGAAGGAGGTGTTGAAACTCTGTGGCTCAGAGCAATTTTTAATGGCCTTACTGAAGCTTTCGTCCTCCTTTTGTAAGGAGGCTATGACTGACTGTAGCATCTCACCAGTTGCTCCTTCGTTGGAGCTCTGGATAATGATTTCTAGTTTCCTGTCAGGCAACTCAAACCTTTTTTTGGCACTGAAGCACTGTGAGATGGATCCTTATGAAATATTGCTGGGGATTGAAAAATGTTTCCGCTGTGTACAGCCTCCTATTAGTTTCCAGAGTCAGTAACTAGTGGGAGCTGACTGAAGGCAGGACTCATGTCTGCCATTTGAGAACATCTGCAAATAGATATTTTTATCCTTTCTTCTTCAGTTAGATTAAATTTAGTACCATAATTTCTTGTATTTGGTTATATGCACAGCCATAAATTCCAAAGACAAGACAGTGGCGATAGAAAGTCTTGTTTAGCTAAATGAGTCCTGCAGGCATATGGGTGGGTGCTCTCCCAAAGTTTCAGATTGGCATAAAGACATCCTGCAAATGGGTGCAGCTTGGAACTTTTGTAGAAAAGTCCATTGAGTGAAGCTAATTAACACCGATTCTTAGTAATATTTTTACTTTAAGTCTCAAAGGCAAGCAATGGTGCATGATTAAGTGGTACCATAGTGCTATTAACTGTCCTAATAAAAGATGTAGTCTAATGGCAATGTGCTAATAGGACAAATACTATGTTTTCACTTCAACCGTCTCCTTCTCCCCCCCCCCCCCCCCCCCCCCCCCTCCTTCTTATTCATTATCAACATCAGAATACAGAATTAACCAGGTTGGAAAGACCTTTGAGATCATCAAGTCCAACCTATCACCCAACACCATCTCATCAACTAAACCATGGTACTAAGTGCCTCATCCAGTCTCTCTTAAACACCTCTAGTGATGGTGACTCCGCCACCTCCCTGGGCAGCACATCCAATGGCAAATCACTCTTTCTGTGAGAACTTCTTCCTAACATCCAGCCTAAACCTCCCATGGCACAGCTTGAGACTGTGTCCTTTTGTTTTGTCACAGGCTTCCTGGGAGAAGAGACCAATCCCCACCTAGCTACAACCTCCCTTCAGGTAGTTGTAGACAGCAATAAGGTCTCCCCTGAGCCTCCTCTTCTTCAGGCTAAACCACCCCAGCCCCCCTCAGCTGCTCCTCATAGGGGCTCATGCTCCAAACCCCTCATCAGTATTAGCTAATTTTAAATTTGCCCTTTTTCACCTGATCAGCAATCAAACAGATGTTATGACCTTCCTTCTGCTGATACAGAAGGACTCTATTGCGTGATGACACTTCTTGTGATAAAGTAGGAACACTCAGGTGCACTGGGTAACAAATACAGTTGGACTCAAGGCACCTCTTGCCTCATTTTGAAAGAAGGTATAAATGAAATTTCTGTGCTCCAGTTTCTCATCTATAAAGTGAGATTAGTGGTGTAGTGTACCCTTGCTGTATCAAGAATGCTTTCACTGTGAAAGCTTGAGTGTTTCAATGAGAAGTTCTTGAACTGCACGGAAAGAGCAAGGATACTTCACTTATTCTCTCAGTATTACCCAGGGAGGCTGTTCTCACTGCTTACACTAGCATCTGACCATGAATAATTGCTGTGCTCCTTTGAGGATAAAAATCTCTCACATCTGACTGATCTTTCTGTTGTGGTGGAGACAAACACTATCCCAGCTCAATCTCCAGCTCCCATGTAAAGCAAAAAAGCCCAACATGCATTGGAGCCACATAGTTCAAAGTCAGATCAAAGAAATTAAACTGCACTGATTATAGAATCATGGAATTGTTAGTGCTGGGAGGGACCCCAAGGATCATCTAGTTCCAATCCCCCTGCCATGGGCAGGGACACCTCACACTAGATCAGGTTGCTCAGGACCACTCCCAGCCTGCCCTTAAAAACCTCCAGGAATGGGGCTTCTGCCACCTCCCTGGGCAACCTGTTCCAGTGTCTCACCACCCTCATGGGGAAGAATTTCTTCCTAACATCCAATCTGAATATAACCTCTAGTTTTGTTCCATTCTCCTGAGTCTTATCATTACCTGACACCCTAAAAAGTCCCTCCCCAGCTTTCCTGTAGGCCCCCTTCAGATACTGGAAGGCCACAATTAGGTCACCTCGGAGCCTTCTCTTCTCCAGACTGAACAGCCCCAACTCCCTCAGTCTGCCCTCATAGGAGAGAAGCTCCAGCCCTCTGATCATCCTTATGGCCCTTCTCTGGACAGCAGCACCTCCAGATCCTTCCTGTAATAGGGGCTCCAGAACTGGACACAGTACTCCAGGTGGGGTCTCACAAGAGTGGTCTAGAGGGAGAATCACCTCCCTCAACCTGCTGTCTATGCTTCTCTTGCTGCAGCCCAGGATGTGATTTTCTTTCTGGGCTGCAAGTGCGCACTGGTGGCTCATGTTGAGCTTCTCATCCCCCAGCACCCCCAAGTCCTTTTCTTCAGGGCTGCTCTCAAGCCAGTCACTGCCCAGCCTATATTGGTGCTTGGGATTGCCCTGACCCAGATGCAGGACCTTGCACTTGGTCTTGTTGAACCTCATGAAGTTGTCATGGACCCACCTCTCCAGCCTGTCAAAGTCCCTCTGGATGACATCCGTTCCCTCCAGTGTGTAATGTCCGGTGATGTCTTGCTGGTGAAAAATCTAGTTCAGGTGTCTGTGATGACCATTTTACATCTACCTGACACAACCCATACTGTTGATCTGGGATATTTGTGTTGACACAACTGTAAAACTCCAGCGGGAAAGTGCAGAGGTTGTGTCAAGAGGTTCTCTTCTCTTTCTGAGATGCTACCAGGGGTTAAGCAGTGATGCACTCATACTTGCAGAGGTTTTCTGTTAGATATATTTAGGCACCTGTCTTGTCACTTTGCCATGACTGACTATTTTGCCTCAGCACCTCTTATTTTTTTGTGCAAATGAGTAAGCTAAGTAGTAGGTATGCCTAAAAAAATCAGAATTAGGAAAGTGTCCATCTCTCTTCTAGCTGAGACTTTATGTCTTTGTGCTCATTGTGGCAATTTAGGCTGGGTCCCTCCTGTTCCTCCCACATAAGCTATACCTCCAGTGTCCTGAGCGTCCAACCCAATAAGGTGAACACACGAAACAGTGTATTTAGTACCCATAATATCCTGTGCCCTATAAATCCATCTGCAAAGTTATTATCTTCCTCTTTCTTCCCTCTCTGCTACCATGGGAGATGCTCCCTGTCGGGTAACAGTGGGGGAGTTAACCTAGACCTAATGCCAGGCAGAGAAGGTGGGGAGGGGCAGTCTCAGTCCTGGGCAGCCTGAGACTAGCCTAGCAGGTGGTGGGGGGGAAAGAGCGAGCCCTGGGGGGGTCTGGGTACACCGTCAGGTAGGGAGAAGGGAAGGGTTGAGAGGCTTTTGGGTGTGTGACAGGGGACTCTGTATGCTCTGGGATTCTTTTGTCTCTATGCTTGTAACTTCTGTTAAACATGTAATGCTTTCCATTTAAACTTGCCATCACTTCTGCAATCCATTTGTGTGAGTGTCATTCGTTTGTCCCTCTCAGGGGCAAGAGAGGATCTGCCTGGCCTCAAACCAGGACAGCTCATAAGGTATAGTGAGATAGAAAGATTTTTAACCCTGGAAATTTTAAATGTTTATTCAGCTTTAATTATTCTGTGTGTCCTTGAAGATTTAATTCAGAATGTCATTGACAGATACATCGTTCTTACCAGCAATTTTTTACAGCTGCTCTGTAAGTGAGAATGACAAGCAGGCTGGGTGATACATCACAGTGTATGTAATGCATGTCTTTCCCATTCCATGGGAGAATTTGCAGTTCAGAGTGGTACTCCGTGAGAAAGCAAATGCTGATAATATACTACAGTGAGTGGATGATGCAGCATTTGAGCATGCTTAGGCAATTATTACTTCATCTTAAAAGCAGACTTCTTCATAGACTTGACAACACGATGTGTATCATGGCTTTCAACTAGCTCTATAATGCATGAGTCTCATGAGCTGCTCAGGTGCAAGCCTTGTGGCCAAAGCTTTGGTGTTTGGTCACTGAGCAGTCAGCATCTCTGGTTGTAGATTCAGTGAGCTGCAATGGTCTGGGAGTTTGACACAATTGTAAGTAAAACTGTCAGGGACTAATCCTGTCTCCAGAGTCAAGTAGTATGAATTGGCAACATACTAATGGGGAGTGGTTCCTTCTATAGCATGTCTGTGTTGGAGGGAACTCATTGGAGTAGTCAAAAACATAGTAATTGAGCTAATCATTGTGACAGACACCCAGTGACTGAGTTTGGTCCTTGTTACTCATAGAATAGAATTAACCAAGTTGGAAAAGACCTTTGAGATCATCAAGTCCATTTCACTGTTTAAAGACAGTGTCTAAGTATGGTCCCTAGGCCAGGTCTATCCTGTGGTGAAGATCCATCCGCCAGGGTTTGTTGCTATGCCTCTAATACAGTCATGACAGTGCTTTAGTTCAGATATATGCAGGTTTTATGCCTCTTTATAGAACAGTTCAGGATAGCAGGAATTCTGACCATCCTTGGGAGAGGTCCAAGTTCAGATAGTGCTCTCCCAAATCCTGGTGAAAGACAAAAATATTCAGAGGATCAGAGCAAAAGTAAACCATTTCTATATCAGGTATCAGGATGCACCATGATGGAGGTGGTGGAGTCACCATCCTCAAGGTGTTTGAGAGGGGATTGGATGTGGCACTTGGTGTCATGGTCTAGTAATCATGAGGTCTTGGGTAACAGGTTGGACTTGATGATCTTTGAGGTCTTTTCCAACCTTGTTGATTTATGATTCTATGATCAGAAGGTGTCTCTTCTAACCAGTTAAGTGATGGTACAGACAGCAAGATGGGGATAGCCCAGAAAACCTTTTAGGTGACTATATGTAGGTGTCTCTGAGACTGGGATGCATAGCCCACCAAATACCTCCACCTGTGTTGTCTTGGTTGTTGATGATATACTGGATGTATACCCAGCTCACACAGAGCTGGAGTGGCATTGCCATTCTGATGTGTAGGTGTCTGTGTAGGTGTCTGCGTTTAGAAGGGGTGGACTGTGACCGTTTGAGGCTGTGCCTTTAAGAAAGGGACAGTGCTGGGACACTCTGGCTGTATATTTTGTAAACAAAAACAGGTCTAAATGAATTTCATTGGTAGATTGGTAGAATGCAGCTTTAAGTTTTAGTGCAGTTGGAATTTTTCTCAGTTCCTCTCTGTTCTGCCTTTCCAGCTTGCCTGCTGCTGGGCAACTTGCCAGAGTTCTGACCTTGGATAGCAGATAAGCATTAATCCTTCATGTGCTTGGAGGCCTACTAAGACCTTTCTCCCTTAATAACTGCCTTTTCTCTCTCTAACCCTTTTTGGGAAAAAAGGGAGGTATGAGGAGAGAGTGGGGTACAGGGAGGGAACGCTCCTCTATCCGGAGGAGGGAATTTTGTTCCTGCATTTTTCTTTGCTGTATATTTCTGTATATATATTGTAAATACTGTATATATTGTGTATATACAACCTGCATTCCATATATTGCTTGTAAATATAGCATTCCTTTGCTTCTCTGACTCAGTTAGCTGTGGGGTTTTTTTTCCTCTTTGTGGGGGAGGGAGAGCTAGGCCTTCTCTCTCAACCCACTACAGTGTCTCATCTGTGCTGAATCCCACCTTTCTCTGTCTTGTGGAGTAAATCTTTGACATCAGGTCATGTCTGTTTCTAGGTTCACTTTGAAGTGATGGTCAAGGACTCTGGGATTTTCCTAAAGAAGGTCATATTCCTTGCTTTAGATTCCAGCTGTGTGGTTGTCACACAGAGTGATATGCTTAACTAGCTGAATAATCACCTCAGCACGCTATTAGATTAAGTCTCTCTTGGACATGCAGATCAGCTGCATCTCCCAGCTGCAGCACAGGCATATATCCTTCCACAAGAACCTGGAGGTAGAATGTGGGGGCTTAAATGGAGTGTTATTGAAATGAGCTCTCCTCCATCAAGACACTTTCATGCTTAGCTTTTGTTCTCAGGCTCTGGTCTGCTGGCACAGGTCTGTGCTGGGGAGCTGGCAGCTGCCACTGCTGTCATTGCACTTGCTGCCTTTGTAGCATTTGTTAATTTAGAGGGAAATCTGGGCACATAGGTCTTTGGTTTTTTCATTTTGCTCTCCAGTAGTCACTTCATTGTCTCCATTTTTGGAAGATGAGCTTCACTGAGTCCAGATGTTTTCCTGCATCCTTTTAATCACAGGAGGGGCATGCACCATTTACTTAGCACAATGTGTTTTGATTTACCCATACAACATGTTAGGGTGTATGCTTCTCTTGCATTTCCTTTACTTCGGAGATTACTGAAAACCAATTCATTGACAACAAAAGAAGGGCCCAATTGTAGTTTGCATACTTCTATCCTTTAGAAATCCTTCACAACCTTTAAGCAGTGGTGTTAAAAAAGAAATAAATCAGTGAGCTATTAAAAATAGAGTAGCAAGTAGTGCGCTCTATTTATTTTTGTCTCCCAGCTCTCCATGTTGGATTAGGAAACATTAAATATTTTAAAGTGAGGAGGCAAAGGATGATTTCTTGACACTAAATCCTGATTGTACCACCAAAAGATAAATCAAGCTTGTATACTATTTGGTAATGCATAAATACTCCAGATTGTTTAAAAATGCATTATTTGACATTGTTGTGGCTTTCCTTGCCAGCATGCTAATGCAGTCTTGAGGAAATAATTTAATAGCTGCTTCAAGATAAGAATCCAAAATACTCTAGAATTTCCAGTGCATGATGTGCCACTTTGAGCCTTGGTTTAGTTGTCATGGGGTCTTGGGTGACATGTTGGACTTGATGATCTTTGAGGTGTTTTCCAACCTTATTGATTCTATGATTCTATGATCCAAATCATTCACAAACCTGTACCTGTTGGCTTTTTCCCCCTCTCACACATCAGTAAAATTTTGCATGTATTTGAGAGTGTTTTCTTCTCTCTTTTCAACTAAGTGACCTATTGAATATTTTCTGAAACTAAGTTGCCAGGCTATTACTTAAAAAAATATCAGACCTGCTGGAGGGAAGGGATGCTATCCAAAGGGACCTTGACAGGCTGGAGAGGTATGCCCAAGCCAATTTCATGAAGTTCAACAAGACCAAGTGGAAGGTCCTGCATTTGGATTGGGGCAATCCCAAGCACTGATAGGTTGGGCAGTGACTGGCTTGAGAGCAGCCCTGAAGAAAAGGACTTAGGGATGCTGGTGGATGAGAAGCTCAATGTGAGTTGCCAGTATATACTTGCAGCCCAGAAAGCAAATCACATCCTGGGCTGCAGCAAGAGTGACTAGCAGGTTGAGGGAGGTGATTCTCCCTCTAGACCACTCTTGTGAGACCCCACCTGGAGTACTGTGTCCAGTTCTGGAGCCCCTATTACAAGAAAGATCTGGACATGCTGGAACATGTCCAGAGAAGGACCATGAGGATGATCAGAGGGCTGGAGCTCCTCTCTTGTGAAGACAGATTGAGAGAGTTGGTGCTGTTCAGTCTGGAGAAGAGAAGGCTCTGAGGAGATCTTATTGTGGCCTTCCAGTATCTGAAGGGGGCCTACAAGAAAGCTGGTGAGGGACTTTTTAGGGTGTTGGGTAGTGATGGGATTAGGAGGAATGGCAAAAAAAAACTAGAAGTGGGTAGAGTCAGATTGGATGTTCAGAAGAAAATCTTCCCCATGAGGGTGGTGAGACACTGGAACAGGTTGCCCAGGGAGGTGGTGGAAGCCCCACCCCTGGAAGGTTTTTAAGGGCAGGCTGGGAGTGGTCCTGAGCAACCTGATCTAGTGTGAGATGTCCCTGCCCATGGCAGGGGGGTTGGACCTAGATGATCTTTGAGGTCCCTTCCAACCCTGACAATTCTGTGATCTTTGTGTGGCCCTCAGAACTGTCCTTTAAAGTTGACTCTTGATGTTTATCACCCTCTGTTTTCTTCGCAGCCCATACTGTGGTTATTAGCTACCACAGTGCAAACTGTTCATACTGTTGTGCTATTCTTCTGGCAGAAATTGCAGTCACTGCAAGGTGTCATCAGAGTTGGAGGCTGCCTATATCTTTCACATGGAAAGAAGGAAGTTTATATAAATTGCGTTAATGAGCAGCTCTGTAGAGAGCAGGCTTGATTCATTGGATTGTTTGTATGGACTGACTGCAGTTATCCCATCCCTCACTGCTTAAATGAAGATGTTTATTTCACTTCAAAAGTATTATCAGCCCCAACCCAGCAAAATAGTGACAATAACAATAAGCACAGCAATAACTTGTAGGCAATGTGTAATCTGTGCTTGATGAGTGTGTAATTGATAAAAATTGCTTTCTGCTGGTAACAATAAAAGAATACATCACGCTCCATATATCTGTCATGATGGCTTGGTACTGGCTTTTGATGATCATTGAAAGCATTGCAGTAAGACAGAAGGTCAGTGCACTTCATGCCTTTTAAATTAATTTCCTTATGGTCTTTAGTGTCTAATATAAACAGCGAAGGCACTCCAAGCTTTCTTAGGAAGTGTCGTTTAGCTTAAGCTAATGCTAGCATGTAGGGACTGTTATGATCCCCTAGTCTGGCTCCTTGTATAAAGAAGGCTATCAAGTCATTCTTGTTTGAATAGATCCTCTCTGCCAGGCAAAAAAAACACCAAAAAATAAAAAACCAAACCATGAATCAAAGATGAAAGAGGCAGGATGAGTGAATGTGTGTTTGGTGGCAGAGTGCTCTGTCTTGCCGGCAAGAAGAAAAAGAGTGAAATCGAGGGATCAGGGTTTCTTACAAGGATGGGCAGACAAACATCCCTGAGGGAGTCATTTAGGCACAGCAAGTAAGAGAGAGGAGTTATATTCCCATCTCCTGTTCAAGGCTCTGTCTCTCAAGCAAACAGCCGCTCTGACCTCCCCTCTTACACACATTCTTGTGGTAGAAGCAGGATGAGGTGTAGCCAGCCATCTGCTAAGGCTGTGGTGCTGATTGCTTGCTTTGAAATCTGGGAAAAGTTATGCCTCTGGCTTCCCCACTGACCAAGACAGGGTAATATTTTCCTTTGTGTTTCATGGCACTGGAACACAGTCATATGGCTAAGAGAGTCAGTTCTGGTTCTTAGTGCTTCCTTGCAAAGGTGTCAGTTGGCTCTTTGGTAGGACAACAGGGTCTGTGGGCACAAGGGTCCAGTTCTGGGCCCCTGAGTTTAGGAAAGATGTTGAGTTGCTGGAAGGTGTCCAGAGAAGGGCAACAAAGCTGGTGAGGGGTTTGGATCACAAGCCCTGTGAGGAGAGGCTGAGGGAACTGGAGTTGCTTAGCCTGGAGAAGAGGAGGCTCAGAGGAGAATTTATTGCTCTCTACAACTACCTGAAGGGAGATTGTAGCCAGGTGGGGGTTAGTCTCTTCTCCCAGGCAGCCAGCACCAGAACAAGAGGACGCAGTCTCAGGCTGCACCAGGGGAGGTTTAGGTTGGATGTTAAAGAGAAATTCTTTACAGAAAGAGTGATTGGCCATTGGAATGGGCTGCCCAGGGAGGTGGTGGAGTCACCATCATTGGAGGTGTTTAGGAAGAGACTTGATGGGGTGCTTGGTGCCATGGTTTAGTTGATTAGATAGTGTTGGATGATAGGTTGGACTCAATGATCTCAAAGGTCTTTTCCAACCTGGTTAATTCTATTTTATTCTAAGAGATGTTAGTTCCCTGAACTATATTAAATCACTGATACAGTATCACTCAGGAAAGTAATGCTTTATCTAGAGAGAGTGGGAGTAGTATGGGAATTGTAATATTGGTGAAGAACTGGACAGAGAAAAGATAAGATCAGGTGTCCCTGAAAAGGGAAGTGTTAGGCTAAGGTGAAGATATTAATAGAGTCCCTCCAAAACTGATTTGGGGACTAATCTTATTTAGTATTTTAATTTCTGACCTTGGTAAGAGTGTACTAATGAAATTTGCTGACAATCTCAAGTGTGAAAGCTGCATCCATAGAGGAAGAGATTTGGTTATCATACAAAGAGAGTCAGATGACCTTGAAGTCTCTACTAATAGAAGTGGAATGAAATTCAATTGTAAAAAAATACAAGTTCCTGCACTCAGAAACTAATGAGAGGAAAATTTACTACAAGTTAGGACAGCAGAAGCTGAAAAAAAAACTGAAAGGGAAGATAGAATAGAATAGAATTAACCAGATTGGAAGAGACCTTTGAGATCATCGAGTCCAACCTATCATCCAGCTCTATCTAATCAAGCACCCCATCCAGTTCTGGTTGCATTTGTTACCCTGTGACCATTAACATAATCAAAGGCATACAGCCCTGAAAACGTGAGAAAGTACTGGAAGACACTGCTTTAGCAGAGGAATATGAACACCTCGTGCGACTTTGGTGAGACCTCTTTTAGAATTTCATCTTAATCAAAAAAGATTAACTCCAGCAAGGACACAGGCAGAAAAGTGCTGCTAGTGTGGTTATGAGAGGAAACAGTCTACTGCAGCAAGTGAGGTGAAATTCTCTTGTCTAGTTTGGCAAAGAGAAAACACATAGGACGTGTAGCCTGTAATACATATCAGTGGCCATTTAGTGATTGTGATGGTTTCTTTAGTACAACATACATATGTAAAAATATTATATATATTAATGTAATATATATATATATTTAATTTCACCTTCATTTGTGTGATCACTGTCAGCAAATACTGTAAAAGAACAGCTAGGCATCTGAGCTGGTGGCTGGAGAGCAGTGTCCACCATTCCTCTCTGGGCTGGTTGTTCTTTCCCCTGGATTCCAGCATGAATGTGTGCTTCACCCTAAAGATGTAGAAAAGGAGCTACTAAAGTGATCAGGGGAATGAAGAAAAGGACTTGGAAATGCTGGTGGATGAGAAGCTCAATATCAGCCACCAGTGTGCACTCGCAGCCCAGAAAGAAAATCACATCCTGGGCTGCAGCAAGAGAAGCATAGCCAGCAGATCAAGGGAGGTGCTTCTCCCCCTCTACTCCACTCTGGTGAGACCCCAGCTGGAGTACTGTGTCCAGTTCTGGAGCCCCTATTACAGGAAGGATCTGGACATACTGGAGCCTGTCCAGAGAAGGGCCACGAGGGTGATCAGAAGGCTGGAACACCTCTCCTATGAGGACAGACTGCAGAAGTTGGTGCTGTTCAGTCTGGAGAAGAGAAGGCTCTGAGGAGACCTTATTGTGGCCTTCCAGTATCTGAAGGGGGCCTACAAGAAAGCTGGGGAGGGATTTTTTTAGGGTGTCAGGTAATGATAGGATTCGGGGGGATGGAACAAAACTAGAAATGGGTAGAGTCAGATTGGATGTTAGGAAGAACTTCTTTGTCATAAGGGTGGTGAGAGACTGGAACAGCTAGCCCAGGGAGGTGGCGGAAGCCCCATCCCTGGAAGGTTTTTAAGTCCAGGCTGGAAGTGGTCCTGAGTAACCTGATCTAGTGTGAGATGTCCCTGCACATGGCAGGGAGGTTGGACCTAGATGATCCTTGAGGTCCCTTCCTTCCCTGACAATTCTATGATTCTATGAAAAGCCTGATACATAACGTGAGACTTAAAAGACTTGGTTCATTTACCATTACAAAGTGCTGTGTGTAAATATGGGGGGGGGGGGAAATATTAAAGGACTGTGTTGGCATGAAAGCATCTTGCTACATATGGCTATGAACAAATTTAGACCTGACATTTTCATAACTTTACCTATGAGAAGGTTATTAATACAGGAAGAGAAGGGCTCAGGAAGAACTTCTACGTATATGTAGCTAGAAAAAGACCACAACTTTCAAGATGGGATTTGTGCAGACTGTGAACAGGACTCTGTGATACAGCTGCTAGCCATATGAGAACAGTGAATTTCAGTACACAGATTCTCCAGTCAGTCCTGTATTCTTCTGTGTATTTCTAAGGTATAAGACACATAGTCAAGCTAGAATCTTTTGAAGCATTATATGAACATCTCAGCAGCAGTTAGTGAAAAGAGATTCTCCTGCTTTGATTTTTACACATACATAATAGCAAAGATCATTTCATCAGTTCTTTCATTAATCTCAGGTTGCTCAAGTATAATGGAAGCTGTCCACACTGACATAATTTTCTTTTCAGGACCACAAATGTGTCATCATAATTGTAGCTGTATTGCCTGTTTTATTTTTGCACTGAGTAGAAATAGTAGCATAGCCATAGTGAATTTTTAAGTTGCTGCTGCATACATTCATCTTGTGCAGAAAAATCATAGAATCATAGAAAGTTAGAGGTTGGAAGGGACCTCCAGAGCTCATCCAGTCCAAGCCCCCTGCCAAAGCAGGATCACTTAGGGTAGTCTGCACAGGAATGCATCCAGATGGGTTTTGAAAGTCTCCAGAGAAGGAGACTCCACAATCTCTCTGGGCAGCCTGTTCCAGTGTTCTGTCACCCTCACTGTAAAGAAGTTTCTCATCATATTGAGGTGAAATCTTCTATGTTCAACTTCAGAAAATCTGAAGATAATTGTATTTTCACATTTTCAAAGGAAAAGAAGTGAATTATTTTTGGCAGGAATCTCCAGCCTTTTCCATTTGGGCTTTTGACTTCTGGATTCCTTGGTTTGTTTTTCATCATAGCTATTATTTTCACTGAAAGACAAGGTAAAAGGTTAAAAAGCAGATAGGCAGAAGGAGGAAAAGAAATTTAATCTTGATGCAGTAGCTGGAATAAGTAAAGTTGCATTGCACAGAAAAAGGGAATGGAGAAAGGCAGAGCAAACCTCATTCCTTGTAATGAAGGCTCGTTGTCAGTTTGATAAGAATAGGATTCTTCAGTCTAAGGTGGAAAAGTCTGGTCAGATATAATAAGTCTTCAAATCATAAAATGGTGTTGCAAAAGTAATAGTCTGTTCTCAGTATCCAGAGTAGATAAAACAAGTAGTAATGGGTGAAAATTACAGAATTACTGAAGTGAGACATTAGAAAAACCTCTTTTAAAAGAACGGATGTTGTAAGCAGAGGAGGTCATGTTGGAGGTTGTGAAAGTGTTGACATCCAACTCAGGAGTGACATGATTGCAGCTGGCTCTGGGCAGCCTGATCTAGTTGAGGGTGCCCCTGCTTACTGCAGAGGGGGTTGGACTAGATGACCTAAACATGAGCCAGCCGTGTGCCCAGGTGGCCAAGAAGGCCAATGGCATCCTGGCCTGCATCAAGAATAGTGTGGCCAACAGCAGCAGGGAAGTCATTGTGCCCCTGTACACTGCACTGGTTAGGCCACACCTTGAGTACTGTGTCCAATTCTGGGCCCCCCTCTGGACACGATGATCGTGAAGGTCTCTTCCAACCTGTTTTATTCCAAATGCTGCGTTCTGCACATTGGCCACAGCAACCCCATGCAGTGCTACAGGCTGGGGTCAGAGTGGCTGGAGAGTGGCCAGGCAGAGAGGGACCTGGGGGTTCTGGTCGATGGTAGG
Organism: Melanerpes formicivorus; assembly: GCF_026170545.1. Classification (NCBI taxonomy): domain Eukaryota; kingdom Metazoa; phylum Chordata; class Aves; order Piciformes; family Picidae; genus Melanerpes; species Melanerpes formicivorus. The sequence continues at coordinate 52,896,785 of NW_027142353.1, read as the reverse complement.
CTGAACATGAGCCTGCAGTGTGCCCAGGTGGCTAAGAAGCTCAATGACATCCTGGCCAGTATCAGGAACAGTGTGGCCAGCAGGAGCAGGGAGGTCGTTCTGCCCCTGTACACTACACTGGTTAGGCCACACCTTGAGTACTATGTCCAGTTCTGGGCCCCTCAGTTTAGGAAGGATGTTGACTTGCTGGAATGTCTCCAGAGAGGGGCAACAAAGTTGGTGAGGGGTTTGGAACACAAGCCCTATGAGGAGAGGCTGAGGGAGCTGGGGCTGCTTAGCCTGGAGAAGAGGATGCTCAGGGGTGACCTTATTGCTCTCTACAACTACCTGAAGGGAGACTGTGGACAGGTGGGGGTTGGTCTCTTCTCCCAGGCAACCAGCAGCAGAACAAGAGGACACAGTCTCAAGCTGCACCAGGGGAGGTTTAGGCTTGAGGTGAGGAGAAAGTTCTTCACTGACAGTTGTTTGCCATTGGAATGTGCTGCCCAGGGAGGTGGTGGAGTCACCATCACTGGAGGTGTTCAAGAGGGGATTGGACGTGTCACTTGGTACCATGGTTTAGTCATGAGGTCTGTGGTGACAGGTTGGACTTGATGATCTTTGAGGTCTCTTCCAACCTTGGTATTTCTGTGCTTCTGTGACCTTAAGAGGTCCCTTTCAGCCTAGACTATTCGATGATTCTATAATCCTGTCTTTCCATACAGAGATGGAGCAGGTGACCTTGTTGGGTTCTTCCTGTTCCCATTTTTAAATTATTTTATTTGCAAACATGAAGGTATTTTAAAAATTTATTTCAACTTGTCTTGGAATTTATTAGTGTTCTGTACCTAACCACAGGGAATCAAAGCATTTAAAGAAGATCAGCTTTGATTCTTTAGACATTAATTTATGTGTTTAACTTTGCTACCAGCAGGGCTCCTCCTAATAGCAAAATTAAGCACATAACTCAGTTTTCCCAGACTTGCAAATACATCTCACATGGTATTTAAAGGCTTGGGGATTCTTCTGTGTATACAATGACCTCGCTGTTAGGGTCACTGAATGCTTAACTCAAGTTCTGAGCCTCAGATCTCTGTTATTAAATAGTCCCCAGAGACACCTTGGAGGGAAAAGATACAAGTACTATCAATATATTTCATTTACTTCTGATGATACATTTAGATTTAGGCATATTGAGGCCAGAAGAGTATATTTCTACTTTACTCTTAAGGGTTTATGCATAATATTACTATATTAACACTGATTAACGATAACCAGTCATATATATCATAGTATCATAGTATCATTCAGGGTTGGAAGGGACCACAAGGATCATCTAGTTCCAACCCCCCTGCCATGGGCAGGGACACCCCACACTAGATCAGGCTGGACAGAGCCTCATCCAGCCTGCTCTTAAACACCTCCAGGGACAGGGCCTCAACCACCTCCCTGGACAACCCATTCCAGGATTTCACCACTCTCATGGTGAAGAACCTCCTCCTCACATCCAGCCTGAATCTCCCCACCTCCAGCTTCATTCCATTCCCCCTAGTCCTATCACCCCCTGAGATCCTGAGAAGTCCTTCCCCAGCCTTCCTGTAGGCCCCCTTCAGATAAAGACAAAGAAAATATCTGAGCATCAGAAATCTTTGTGGAGTGAGGAAGTTTGCAGTTTTTGAGACATTTAACTGAGAACTCAGAAATAATAAGTAGCCATTATATAATGCTCTCATTCATCCTGTGGAGTTCTTGGTCTTTTGCTGCAGGTGAATTTTATGTTAACTGGAATGGGTTTTGCTTCCTAGAGCACTGAATTCTGACACCATTACTCCGTGAAACAGTACTTTAGTCATTTATCATTCCATCATGTCAATAGGTAAAGTACTTCATCATCTGAGCAAAGTTAAATGATCTGGTCCATACCTAGACTGTTGTGATTGGCAGTACAGTATTTTTGTTTCATAGAATCAAGGAATAGTTTGGGTTGGAAAGGATCTATAAAAGGAGGCAGAAAGCAGTGCCAGGCAGTTTTAACCAGCAACTCTGTAACAGGTTAACACACTGTAGCAGGTTAATCTGCCTGTTCCTCCCTAACACCAAAGCGAGGGAAAATTAATACACACACACACACAAAAAAAAGCCCTTTCCAGGTTGAGGTAAAGATTTAAGATAAAAAGAGTTTAATATAAAAGAGATAACATAATGCAGAACTACCTTAGCCTGTTTGCAGAAAAGGCACAGCAGAAAGCAGCAGCAAGCCGATGACAGCAAGCCAAACCCCTACATCCCTCCCCCCACATAGCCATCCCAAGGGGAAAGAGCCAACACCCAAAACACAGAACCCAAAAGCAGCAACCTGAATAGGAAGTCTCTCATGTTACAATCTGAACTTCAAGCCCCATAATACTCTGCTCCAGCCAGCATTTTCATTTTGAAGCTGGCATGAAGCAGGACAGAAAGACTGACCAGGGGAAAGCCAAATGGTTATGAGAGACAATGCATGGACACAAGACAAAAGAGTAAAGGTCAAAGTTATAAAAAATGTGAAAAATAGGGAGCTGTAAGTGAACACAGAGAACTTGTGGTGCCTGATGGGTGTTCATGTGGGCATTGCTTGGTGGCACTCTGCCCATAGGCATAGCAGAGTGGTGCCACCAGAGAGGTTGAATGTGAGATTAAGTAGGGGGCATATGCAGAAGACCTCCTCTTGCCAGAGCTTCTCCTCATTCCCACCATCTGAGCTCCCTGAGACATTAGAAAAACTAGTTGAGAGCTGCTAGGTATATGCACTGCCGAGGTGAGCACTCTGGAAGGCAGAGACGTGCTGAACTCATGTTGCTGCTGTGAATTGGGTTTCAGTGTGCCATTCAGCCACCACAAACGAATACAGAAAGGCTTAAAATCACCCAGAATAACATAAGGGGAATGTTGTGATGTGGAGAAACTTTTAACCATCCTGGTGGGGTTTGCAGCACTGTAGGTGGAGAGCTTATCGCAGCAAAGATGCAGGCTACCTGGCATGGTCAGCCAGGTTCACCCAGTGCTCCACCCTCCCTTTCCCATCAAACACCCACTGCTCTGTCACACAGCTTTGAAGAATTACCACAGTTTGTCTGTGTCCACCTCACAGCAGTATAATTATGTCACTTGTCTCCAGATCAGTCATGGTCTTAGTCTGCTGCTTGTGCCTGGAGCAGAGGCTGGAAATCAAACACACTCAACAACCCATAAAATCATTCCCTCCTTAGAGAATACTCTTGATGAGTACTGCTGTGGCCTTGTCCTGCTGCTGAGGACTAAGAAGTCATTCTGCATGTATCTATATGCACATGTATCTATTTGCCCACCTCCATTTCAATCAATAGTGTGAAACTGGAATACAGAAAAAAGTTATGTTCTTCCATGACCTTTCTTTTTCCTATTCAATGTACTTTGCTTACCTATTTTTAATGGCAAGAATTTGTTATATTTATCATGTCTTTATTTTGTGGTGTCTACAAGTTGTTATGCAATTTTCTCCAGTCACCTCTGAAATATCATTTTGCCAAGTTCTCCAGCTGTATGGCTCAGAAGCCTAATGGAAGGTCTGAAGTTATGAGCTTGTACTGTTTTATGGGCAGATATATTTAACACTGCCTTGCAGACTTGGGCAACCAAACTCTCCACAGGACCTCTGGCTGAAAGCAAAACACACACAATTAAAAATAGAATCAGAGAATCACGGAATGGCAGGGTTTGGAAGGGACCTCTGGAGATCAGTTAGTCCAACTCCTCTGCTAAAGCAGGTTTGCCTAGGTCAGGTTGCATAGACACACTTCCTGGTGGGTTTTGAAAGCCTCCAGAGAAGGAGACTCTGGCAGCCTGTTTCAGTGCCCCATGACTTTCAAAGTAAAAAAAGTTTTTCCTTATATTTAGATGTAACTTCCTGTGTTCTAGTGTGTGCCCCTTGCCCCTTGTTCTACCTCTGCACACCACTGAAATGAGTCTGATCCTATCCTCTTGACACTCACTCTTGTAAATATTGATAAGATACTTTCTCAAGTTTTTTTCTTTAATGTAGAGAAATATATTAAATTCTCCTGAAGTTAATGTTTCAGGTGATAGCTTTTAGGAGTAATTTATAATAAAAATTGTCTTGTGGCCATATTGACCTCTAAAACACCTGATGGATGTTATTGTGAATAATATTAGCAGCAGCACATTAGGCATAAACCGATGGTACCAGGGTCTTTGGAAAAGGAAGACATGCTCTTCTCTACAAATGAAGAGCAAGTTATCACTACAAAGCACAAGCCATCCCCCCTTTAAAACAACCCCTTTGATGCAACATGCAAAGCAGATCATGCAAGTCTGAGCTCCTCTGTGGTGTTAGTTGTTGTTCTTGTCTGTCTCTTAAATGGTAAATACGATAGAATTCAAAGCAGTGCACATAGAAACATGAAAGGGTTGATGGGGAATAATTTAAAGAGGGAGATTGACATAGTTGAATGCAATACAGCTTCTGAGGCAAAGATACAAGGCAATGTTATTGTGGCCTGAAATGGCTTGAGCAGTAATAGCTGGGATCGATGAAAATGATTGCACAGGGACCAGTGGGCTGAATTGAAAATTAATTAGGTATTAGGGAACTTGATTAGCAGGGAACTTGTGTGGGCAATGAAATAATTAGGCAAAAGAGATTGCTGCAATGTGTTAAAGCTTCCAAGAAAAAACCCAAACTGACAGAGTAGGGTGTGAGTCAACATTTTATACAGATAGTCAGGCTAATTGTGGAAGGAGTTGGTTTCTAGCCCTGCATTCTTTTATATAAATATGTATATATTTGGTATATACAAAGCCTTACAGAATTTGTGATACTAAGTAGTTACTGTTCCTCTGATAAACATGTTTTAACTCATTACAGGATCTAGCACAGACAAGGCCAGCAAAATACCCTGTGCTAATTAGGGTGAAAGTGCTGCAAATCTCTGTCCATTTTCTCAGTGTGGCTTGTACACTTTTTTTTGCCAAGGCATCTGGTGGCTTCCTCTTCCACAGTTCACCTTAAAACACCATTGCACTGCCAGCAACCCTTGCCCTGCTCCCTCATGCAAGATGTGCTCTCTTCCTAACCATCTTCTCCTTGTGCAATAGGGTGGCATAGATTGGTGGTGGGCCTCCAGGCTCCTCCTCCACCCGTCTCAGTCCACACCATGAATCTATTGGGCTAAAGAAAAACCGTGTTCATGGCTGCTTTTAAAGTAAAGGATCCTCAGGCAGTGTCTGGAAACTGGTTTGTATTTGCTTTTACCAAGGCAAATGGGGGAGGGAAGAAAAAGAAGTATTTCTACTCAGAATAAGGTTATGTATCTGGGACATGGCCTAAGCAGATTATTTCAGGTCTGAGTTGTACCTACATTTCTTAAACATACACGCAAAGTGTTAGACAAAGCAGAATAGTGCTTACTTCTCCTTTAAATATACTCAGGTTGTAGGGCTACATATAAATGTTTTCAGTGGTGACTACCTAGTTGATGATGATTTTTCCTTGCTTTCTCCTCAGCTGAAAATCTGTGTAAAGGGCAGGCTAAATAATTTACACATGTTTAATATTGGAGCAGTGAGTTATTCCTTGAAGGCCAGCGTTTCCTGGCTGCCTTTTCATGCTCGAGTGGATTCATCTGCACACACACCGAGAAGCCTTCATGAAGCACGCAACCAGAGATCTCACTTAGCTCTGATGCTTTAAAAAACAACAGAGATGGAGATCTCTCCCACAACCTCAGCAGGCATTTCCTTGCTCTCTTCTTTCTCTGTCATTCATAAATATGGCAACTGGTCATACCAGGCATGTGCAGCAGTGTTTGGTTACAAGTCCCACTGTATAAAACTGGCAGAAAGCAAGGCTGCACTTCCTAATGCTTCTCAAGTGGTTTGACTCCAATGCATAATTACTGGTTTCTTTTAAACATCTTAATGTTTCGTTTTGTTGGTTCAGAGTGCAAAGATCATCACCTGGACAGTCATATAAGAAAGGTCTTTCAGCTTTTCTCAACTATTGTGATAGCAAGGAAGATAGAACTAGTTCTCCCACTCACTGTATTTCTGATTGTTACTAGCAAATACCATAGAATAGAATAGAATAGAATAGAATAGAATAGAATAGAATAGAATAGAATAGAATAGAATAGAATAGAATAGAATAGAATAGAATAGAATAGAATTAACCAGGTTGGAAAAGACCTTAGAGATCCTCAAGTCCAACCTATCATTCAACACCATCTAATCAACTAAACCATGGCACCAAGCGCCCCATCCAGTCTCTTTCTAAACACCTCCAGTGATGGTGACTCCACCACCTCCCTGGGCAGCCCATTCCAATGGCCAATCACTCTTTCTGTAAAGAATTTCTCTTTAACATCCAGCCTAAACTTCCCTTGGTGCAGCTTGAGACTGTGTCCTCTTGTTCTGGTGCTGCAACAAGAACTACTGAATATTCATGGCACGTCATTTGGATCCACACATCATACAATGTTTTGTCATTGGAACGGGCTGCCCAGGGAGGTGGTGGAGTTGCTGACCTTGGAGTTCTTCAAGAAAAGACTGCATGAGGCACTTAGTGCCATGGTATAGTTGATTGGATAAGGCTAGGTGATAGGTTGGACTGGATGATCTTGGAGGTCTCTTCTAACCTGGTTGATTCTATGATTCTATGAAATCTGATGCTGTATTGCATGTTGTTGTATGCACATCGATTTTCAGAACAGAGCCACTAACTAAAGAACATGTGTCTGTTTGGTGCCATGAACAAAATCCCACAACATCTTAAGTGGTCTAAAGGGAAAAAAAAAAGAGAGAGAGAAAGAAAAAAATATATCCAGATGACAACTCTTTTTGCTGACTCAAGCCAGTGCTTATGTCTTTTTTATATCCTGGCATAGTAAGGCAGATAGGTTTGTATGACAAACAGTCCTGTAGAATGGTTAGGAAACTCTTGCTGTGCATCTCTTAAGTAGTCATAATCCTGATTTATCAAGAACATGTTTTGGCCTCTACCATCTTAATGTAGCAACACTAGTGTCTAAATTCTCCTGAGTATAATTTTCATTGACTATAGGAAAGAAATAAATGCACAAAGGACTGAACAAAATGATACAGCAAAAGTGCATTGCACATGAATATCTACACTAGATGAAGATTTGGTTATGTCTAACAGGTTATGATGTCTTGTTTTATAAATTTCCTTGATTTTAGAAGATGGAATGGAATGGAATGGAATGGAATGGAATGGAATGGAATGGAATGGAATGGAATGGAATGGAATGGAATGGAATGGAATAGACCAGGTTGGAAGAGACCTTCAAGATTATTGTGTCCAACCTATCATCCAACATCATCTAATCATGGTACCAAGCACCCCATCAGGTCTCCTAAACACCTTCAGTGATGGTGACTCCACCACCTTCCCGAGCAGCCCATTCCAATGGGCAATCACTCCATGAAGAATTTCTTCCTAACATCCAGACTAAACCTCCCCTGGTGCAGCTTGAGACTGTGTCCTCTTGTTCTGTCACAGGCTGCCTGGGAGAAGAGACCAACCCCTGCCTGTCTACAGCCTCCCTTCAGGTAGTTGTAGATAGCAATAAGGTCTCCCCTGAGCCTCCTCTTCTCCAGTCTAAGCAACCCCCCAGCCTCTCCTCATAGGGCTTGTGCTCCAAACCCCTCACCAGCTTTGTTGCCCTTCTCTGGACACATTCCAGCAAGTCAACATCTTTCCTAAACTGAGAGGCCCAGAACTGGACACAGGACTCAAGGTAGTTCCATGAGTCTTTACTTCCTTGAAGATTTTTCTCCTTTTTTTCTCTGCTGCTCCTTTTCAAGGTAGTTTTCCCTACCGGCTTTTAGTTACAACTCCTAGTAACATTCAAATTGTAGTGCTTATTTATGTGCACACACCACTGATGTGCTAAGTGTTCAGTATACAGATGTGCGTGCAACTCGCATGCACACTAAACCACAGAATCATTCTGCAGAAACTTACATCCTGAGCCTTTCAGAGGAATTGTCAGAACGTGCTAGATGTCTGCAAAACTCCTCTGTGTTGGAAAGTGCTTGAAATTCAGTGAATCTGCATGACATATATGTTCCCAGCTGCCCTTGAATTATTAATTGCCTGTTTGGCTAAGACTCTTAGCAAATCTTCTTATCTTCCTACTAATGAATTTCCTCGATGGGTACTCACATGTTGGACAAGTATTGGCTGTGCTCTTAGAGAAAGCACTGATTGTCTTCATTCATATCAGAAACACTCTGACATATACTCAGGGTATTTCCTTGTTTATTCTTGCCATTGATCTTCAGTTTAATTATTTCTGTTGAACTGATTCTAGTTACTTCCCAATGAAATTACTTACATATTAAATGTTTCCCTTCTAGCTATTCCTTGTCTGTCTGGTGCAGATTCCCAGTCCCTTGTGAGGCAGTGCCTTCTTGTTATGCAAACATTCCTGTGAATTCACAATCTGCATTATCCATATGTGTATTTTCTTAATTCCCTATGAATTGCTGGATTAAAGATTTCCAAGTCCAGACACTTGTGCAGCAGTCTTTAGTACAGTGCTCTATAAATAATTTCTAAATAACCCAACTGAGACAAATCAGAAGGCAAATTTCTGAGATTTCTCCGTAAGCTTTAGACACTCCAATTTTCTTTATCCATCAGCTTTGGACATGTCCTTCAGGCTGAAACATTAAAACATAGGCTCCTTGGCATCAGTGCCTGTTACTATAAGCATATGTCCTGTCAGTTCCAGAAGTCCTTACAGGTGCTCCTGGTCATTTGGTTGATGGCCTACAGATAGTTCTGTGAATGTCAAGAACCAGGATACAGCAAGACACAGCATTTTTAGGTGAGCAGCATATAAAATAATCTCTCTTTAACACTTTGTACTTGTTATCATTTGGTGAGCAATCTCATTATGACCACTACTTGAGGCAAGAGATGAATTGGTACTGAGCCCTCACTGCTCAGTGAGCACCCCTGTGGAGTTGCTGCTGACATGCTGCTGAATGAACCTTTCTTTACTCTATCTTGGTCTAAAAAAGGCATTTTGAACTAAACCACAATACTTTCACAACATTTGCAAGCCTTTGGAATAGGAAAGCAAGCACATGTTTGACTTCAACAAAATAGGTGGTGGACTTGCCATCATTGGGAGTGTTTAGGAGGAGTGTTTAGGATAGGGTGCTTGGTTGCATGGTTTAATTGATTAGGTGGTGTTGGATGATGGGTTGACCGTGATGATCTTGAAGGTCTCTTCCAATCTGTTTTATTCCAAGCGCCAGGTTCTGCACATTGGCCACAGCAACCCCATGCAGTGCTACAGGCTGGGGTCAGAGTGGCTGGAGAGTGGCCAGGCAGAGAGGGACCTGAGGGTACTGGTTGATGGTAGGCTGAACATGAGCCTGCAGTGTGCCCAGGTGGCTAAGAGGGTCAATGACATCCTGGCCAGTATCAGGAACAGTGTGGCCAGCAGGAGGAGGGAGGTTTTTCTGCCCCTGTACACTGCACTGGTTAGGCCACACCTTGAGTACTGTGTCCAGCTCTGGGCCCCTCAATTTAGGAAGGATGTTGACTTGCTGGAATGTCTCCAGAGAAGGGCAACAAAGTTGGTGAGGGGCTTGGAACACAAGCCCTATGAGGAGAGACTGAGGGAGCTGGGGTTGCTTAGCCTGGAGAAGAGAAGGTTCAGGGGAGACCTTATTGCTCTCTACAACTACCTGAAGGGAGATTATGGACAGGTGGAGTTTGGTCTCTTCTCCCAGGCAACCAGCACCAGAACAAGAGGACACAGTCTCAAGCTGCCACAGGGGATGTTTAGGCTGGAGGTTAGGAAAAAGTTCTACACAAAGAGAGTCATTTGCCATTGGAATGGGCTGCCCAGGGAGGTGGTGGAGTCACCATCATTCAAGGTGTTTAGGAGGAGACTTCCCTCCCCTTCCCTAACGTCTCCTCTCTGAACCTCTCTGAACCTCTCCAATCCTCTTCTCTCCGAACCTCTCCTCTCTGAACCTCTCCGAACCTCTCCGAACCTCTCCGAACCTCTCCTCTCCAAACCTCTCCACTTTCTGGTGCAAAGCAGAAAAAAGTTCTTTTTTATTTTTTTTTTGAGGAGGAATTCAGTAGATATTCATTTTGAAACTTCCAAAACCTGGTTGCAAATGAGGCTTTCTTAGGTAGAAAGAAGCTGAGCTCACAGATAAAAACCAAATATTGTGAACAAATATTGCTCCCTACATGCAGTCCATTGTTGTGAAAACATAATTACATTTTTTCCTAAAGAAAATGGTATTATAAAATTAAAATATAATTAATGAAGTGTTTTAGCTCTCAGCTACCTATAATAGAGAAGAGGAGGCTCAGGGGAGACCTTATTGGTGTCTACAACGAGCTGAAGGTAGGTTGTAGCCAGGAGGGGGTTGGATTCTTCTTCCAGGCAACCAGCACCAGAACAAGAGGACACAGTCTCAAGCTGTGCCAGGGGAAGTTTAGACTCAAGGTGAGGAGAAAGTTCTTCACTGAGAGAGTTGTTAGCCATTGGAATGTGCTGCCCAGGGAGGTGGTGGAGCCACCATCCCTGGAGGTGATCAAGAGGGGATTGGATGTGGCACTTGGTGCCATGGTTTAGTCATGAGGTCTGTGGTGACAGGTTGGACTTGATGATCTTTGAGGTCTCTTCCAACCTTGGTGACTCTGTGATTCTGTGATAATAAGCTTAGCAAAAGAGGGATTTATCTGTTTTCTCCTTTCTTGCTGTACATGTGAAACAGTGAGTTCTGAGGTGACTGTAGAGAGCAAGAAATGTTGAGCGAATATTCCCATTCTACTGCAGGCACCAAAGGGTGCCAGCCTCTAGGGTCGTGCCCGATATTCTTGGAAGATGGGAGAAAGATGCACTGGACCTGTGTGGGAACTTGGTATTCAAATAAAACAAAGTGCCAGATGAGAATCAGAGTGAAACATTATAGTGCAAACCATCATTTTCCAGTCACTAAAATGCACAATTTTATAATTGTGAATCTCAACCCTGAAGTTGTGGCTAAGGAAGAAATTGTGTGACTGCCTCTTTTTATCAGCTTGCTTTCTAGCATGGGCAGTTTTCCATGGCAATCCATCACACTGAAACACTGCTCCTCTGAGCCCCACAACACCATGGATACCTATGGCAGCAGGGAACCCCTATGTAATTACTACAGTGATATCCTCCGCCACATTTCACGAACTGGTCACAAAGCAAGGTCACAAAGCATTTTTGTGTGTGTGTTGTTTCTGCTGCCACGCTAAAACAAGCTCCAACATCAGAGCAATATATATATTTTTTAATCTTCCAAATTAAACCAGTATTTTAACTATAAGGCTTTGAAATCAAGATTGTATTTATTGCCTTTGAAAATATTAATGTACTTAAACGAGAAAAACACTACGAGGTACAAGATCTGTCTGTTCCAGTGCATACAAACAGTTCATAAAAGCCTTTCACACAATTAACTAGATTTATTTTTGTTGTAGGGTGGGTTGTTTCTCTCTGTAACAAAGAAAAGAGCAATCTCATAAGGGAATCAAACAAATAAGACATCCTTTATGAAGTAGAGCTGATAATGAGTATTTGAAGACTTCTATTTTCCTCTTTGCGTTGATATGAAACAGCAGGTGATTTCCTTTAACTGTGATGGGTACAGTAAATTAATATTGCCAAAAGGCATTGAGGAAGACACATTCCACTACTAATGAAATATTGATAAAGATGTGAAATTTTTGTTAGATTAAGTATGTCTCATGCTTGATAGGCTAGAAGAAAAACTGAGCGTGCAGCATTCGATCCAGCCACCATCTATTAATGAAAATCTCGTTTCAAGAGATGAAAGATGTTTGGAGTGAAGGCAATTTTTAAAAGATTCATATCTTTCTTCAGTTTTTGTACAGACTATGTCTGCTTGTTCCGTTGTGTGATCGTATATCGGCACACATATTATAGACACAGGAATGCTTAGAGCTGTGCACAAAAAACCCCACCAACACTTCAGTAAGAGCAGCTTAAAGGTTCAAAGGCAAAAGAGATTTTCACCATTTTGTGGCAGTTTCCTAGCTTAAATGTGGCCTCAGTCCTTGTTCATTATCTGCTTTCCAAGCCTGTTATGGACACGTAATGAGCAGCTCGATCTTCTCATTAGTTGCTGGAAGGACATTTCTCACCTGAATCCTTTACAGAGATTAACAACTGTGCCAGAAATCACATGAGAATGTCTTGGGTCAGATGCTTAGAGAAGGAACAGCATGCAAATTACACCTGCCTGTAAAACATTTGCTTTAGGTGACATACCACTGTCCCATACAGGTTGGGTCTTGGAGGGCAGGTCATTCTCCAGCATGAAAGTGACATAAAACTATTGTCCTTTCTCATCCTTTAATCCATTACCATATTGACTGTCAGCCTCCCAGTAGCTGAGAACCAGTAGAAATGTCTTTTCTGACATCAGCATGAAAACCTTGGGCTTCAGCAGAGAACATATTGCAAAGGTCTGTTTCTCACTGCCCAGCCTGGGTTTATTCCCTAAGCATAATCCAGCCTGTGGGTTTAAGGAGGCAGCACTGCTGAGGTAAAGAAAAATACTGAGTGTTTCTAGTTTAAAAGAAGCAAATCTAATGGGGAAAATATTCTAAGTTATTAAATCTTATTAAGTGATAGAGTATTGAAAGTGGGAATTTTCAATAGAAGTTGTCTGCTTACCCTCAGCAATATTGCCATCTTGGCCTGTGTATACATTTTTCCAGTTGAGGGGCAGTTGGTGAGAGAGATGGCTGTCCCTCTGACAGACTGCCCCCCATTATAGAGCTAACTGTACTTAGACATACACAATTAGGCTACGGTGGTGTCTCATAACCTCTTATCCATCAATACAAGATTTGTGGGGACTTCCATTACCATTATGTCTTCTGGAGAGCTTCAAATGACTACAGTGCTAAAAGGTAAATAGCTGTGGAGAGAATGTGTTTTCTTCTCCAGGTTGTGCTGGGTTCTGTGCAGAAGAGCTTCTCTCTCTTGTTTTGGGGGTTGAAGAGGTCCTGCCTGCTTTGTAAACTACTGTATCTGTTGCCTTGAAAAGCAGACCACCTGTAACACACACTGCACTCCCTCTGCTTTGTGGTTCAACCCAAGTTTTTTTTCTCAGTTTCTCTTTCTGGTTTTAAGCTCAGAAGAACAGGCCACAGGGGACCTGGTTCAATTTCTGAGTGTAGTTTACATGTGGCATCTGAGGCAAGTGGGCTTTCAAAGCTTGGTTGTTGAGATGGAAGAGCAGTCTAGTGAGTATGCTACCCAAGTCCCATATGTTGAACTGCGATGTTTTTCTCCCCATGGAAAATAGAGAAGTGAATTCAAAGCATAATGAAACATTTGAGAGCTGAAAAAAACACATCAGTTAAAAGAACATCTTTTCCTAGTAGTCCCCTGACTGTAAGTACCATAAAACATGATGAGTTTGAAATCCCTACTTGGGAAAAGTAATTTATTTTGTCATACATTCCCTATCTGTACATCTTAGACACCCCAGTTTGAGTTTGTCACACGTGATTTCTTTTCATGATCAAATATTTTTTTAAGGGATTTGATCAAGATTATGTAGTAAATAATTGATTTTTTTCCCTGATACTGTAGTTTTCATCTAGCTGTGGTTTTGGAGCATACAGAATAAATACCTCAAGAAAGCAGTAATCCTTTTAACCTTCTGCTGAAAGCTAAAATTAATCTCATGTCTTTTTTTTCTGAGATATATTTTCCCTGTTTTTCAAAGCAACACAGTGTTATGCTCCTATAATGACCGGTCTGTAAGGCATTTCAGAAGAAAATATCAAAGGCAAAATAAACCAGGATTTGTTCCCAAAGACTGGGGATGATACATCCAGTCAGTCTCACTGCCCACGGTCTTAGGTTGCTATTCTGCTCTCTAAGACTTGTTTTTCCCCTGGGAACGAGTAGGGGTTTGATCTTGCTGCCTATGGGGCTCCCACTTGCTGGTGTTTTTCAGGGAATACTCCACAGATCCTTCACTGGCAACAACAGAAGGAATGAGAGTTTATTGATGTTATTCTTTTAAGGAAACTGCAGGGAAAGTGCAGCAAAAGCTGCTGCTGTTGAATTTAACTTTTGCCTGTGTTTTGAAATAAAAATACTTTTCTGTTTTAAACAAAGAAACCAAGGTGGTATAATAGATACAGATATTCACTGTCAGACCTCACATAATACTGAAACTATAAACCTGTCTTTCTTCTAATTAAGCTCCTGAAGCAGTTAATCTTTTAACCAGAAGAATTATAGCTCTGACCTAAATGAGTGGAAGAGAATGGGCGAAAACCCCGCAATAAATTCAATCTCTCATATTTAATTATTTAGCGTGCCATAATATTTATGGGAGGCTTCTAATTTTTACATGTCTGTACGCCACAGAGCTTGTAATATTGAGCTTGTAAAATTGAGACTCTTAAACGTGTCCAGAGAAGGGCAACGAGGCTGGGGAGAGGCCTCAAGCACAAGCCCTATGAGGAGAGGCTGAGGGAGCTGGGATTGTTTAGCCTGGAGAAATAAGGCTCAGGGGAGACCTTATTTCTGTCTACAACTACCTGAAGGGTGGCTGTAGCTAGGAGGGGGTTGGTCTCTTTTCCCAGGCAACCAGCACCAGAACAAGAGGACACAGTCTCAAGCTGCACCAGGGGAAGTTTAGGCTTGAGGTGAGGAGAAAGTTCTTCGCTGAGAGAGTCGTTAGCCATTGGAATGCGCTTCCCAAGGAGGTGGTGCAGTCATCATCCCTGGAGGTGTTCAAGAGGGGATTGGACTTGGCACTAGGTGCCATGGTTTAGTCATGAGGTGTTGGGTGACAGGTTGGACTTGATGAACTTTGAGGTCTCTTCCAACCTTGGTGATGCTGTGATATATGTCAGTGCATTAAGGGCTCAAACACAGGCACAGCACTCTTTTATCCTGGTGTCTTGGCTTTCAGTCTCTGTGTTGCTGCATCCTTCTTTCAGAAGAATTCCCCTCCCTCAGTGGAATAGAATAAAAAGGTAGCTCGAGTTGCCATGGAAACCTTAATTTTGACTTCAGCAGCTTGTTTGCTGATTAAGATTTCCATCTGTAAAATTGCATTAATTTTTCAAAGTGCAATTATTCATATAAACACACTTCTTTTGCAGTGTTTGAACAGTTCACAGTGGACATTGTGGAAATGTAATTTAGAGTAAGGGTTTCATGTGGTTTGGGGTAATGATTAAAGAGAAACTACAGAAGTGACCTCTACACCTATTTACCCTTGATAATTTCCAGGGCTACATCTTGGTTGCTCGATCTATTTTCATAACTCAGTGGACACTCATGGATTTTCCTTCAGAAGAATTGATGTCATCCCTTAGGGATGTGCACATTGTCTTTGGAAATTATGGCTCTTAGCCTATTGGGGAGCAAACAATAAAAATCTAGAGAATTTAGCTTGTGATCTGTTTTATATTTGTTACACTTTTCAGCAACTGTTTTGAAAATCAAGCAGGTTTATAGTTCCTCAGCCACAAGCCCCAAACAAAATATTTTTTACAGACTCAAGGGATGCAGAAATGTGACTTTTGGTAATTTCCCAATCTAATGCTTTGCGTGTTAGCAGCATGAGCCATCTGCAAGTCACTGGGAGTCAAAGTAACAAAATGACTGATGGAAATGCAAGAATCAGACCTGAAGAGACACAAAATTCTGGCTTAATTTCAAAGGAGAACTATACAAAATAGCTATTATTTTAGATTTCATGGATTTTCTGTGTTTCATCTTTTCACTTTGAGAGAAGAAAGAAACAAAAACTCAATATAAAAATAAGACTGACTTCTTCAATAGTTTCTAATATATAAGAGGTGTCATGAATGTTTCCCATATCACTTATCCAGGTGACATCCACCCATCTAGCAATACCCACCTTTCTGAAAAACAGAAAAAAAGAGTAAGAATCAGGAAAATCACTGAGAGAGAAAAATCAAGGGCACAGGGGAAAGTGAAACACAGCTAAGAGGTGTAAGAGTCACAGAGGTGCCTGTAAGGTTAATTCTGTGTGGGCATTCAAATCCTTTTCAGCGCACAACTAAAGGGTGCAAACCACATCAGTACAAAATGGCTTTGCAAGCCTCTGCCGTGGGTTTGATTGAACACTGTTTTGGAAGCCCATGTCACCAACAGAAATACATTTGCTGAAGATATGCAAAAAGTTAATTCCTGGAATACACTAAGTTGAGAATGAGAGATTTCAGCCCATAATAACCACTCTTCTCTACTAGTGTTTGCCTAATGATACCTATATACATGTGTAACTGCTTAGTGCACTCTGGTGTTATTGTCCTTCCCCTCCCCCTGTTTTGCATAACTTTGGAAAGAGCTGCTGTGAGTGGCCTGGGACACCATAACAAAAAGGAACAATCTCTGTTACTCTGGTTTGAGGGAAATTCACAGAACTCCAAATTTTTCTGAAGTTTCACAATGACTCTTGCCTACTCCTTTTCATCCCAGCAGCAACGATTTGTTTCAGAGCTGAAGTGTGTATGCATTCATTGGTACCACTTGCCACTTTCTTTCTGTTTGGGCATATCCTGCAGTGTGGGATATTTCCATGATACATCTATCTGGCACTGTGTCTTGTTTGTGTGCCCACACCCCAAATGGAGAGGGACCTGGGGGTGCTGATCGACAGCCACCTGAATATGAGCCAGCAGTGTGCCCAGGTGGCCAAGAGGGCCAATAGCATCCTGGCCTGCATTAGGAATAGTGTGGATAGCAGGAGCAGGGAAGTCATTGTGCCCCTGTACTCTGCATTGGTTAGGCTGCACCTTGAGTCCTGTGTCCAGTTCTGGGCCCCTCAATTTAAGAAGGACATCGAGACACTTGAACGTGTCCAGAGAAGGGCAACAAGGCTGGGGAGAGGCCTTGAGCACAAACCCTATGAGGAGAGGCTGAGGGAGCTGGGATTGTTTAGCCTGGAGAAGAGGAGGCTCAGGGGAGACCTCATTGCCCACTACAACTACCTGAAAGGTGGTTGTAGCCGGGAGGGGGTTGGTCTCTTCTCCCAGGCAACCAGCACCAGAACAAGAGGACACAGTCTCAAGCTGCGCCAGGGGAGGTTTAGACTCGAGGTGAAGAGAAAGTTCTTCACCGAGTGAGTTGTTCATCATTGGAATGTGCTGCCCAGGGAGGTGGTGGAGTCACCGTCCCTGGAGGCATTCAAGAGGAGATTGGATGTGGCACTTGGTGCCATGGTCTAGTCATGGGGTCTGCGTTTATAGGTTGGACTCGATGATCCTCGAGGTCTCTTCCAACCATAGTTATACTGTGATGCTGTGATACTGTGATACCAGCTCTACATGCATCCTCCCAGCTCGCAGCCCACCTATGTGCATCCTCGGGGAGTGTGTTAGCGCATGGTCTTTGCTGTATTTCTAACGCTCCCTGACTGCTTCTCATGTTAACCTAATTTAAAGCAGCAAATACCATGTGTCAACACAAACCTGGTACTCCTCTTTGAAAAATCCATAAGGACAACACATGTAATCTCCAAATTCTCTTCTGGACTATAGATT
This sequence comes from Melanerpes formicivorus, assembly GCF_026170545.1. Taxonomy (NCBI): domain Eukaryota; kingdom Metazoa; phylum Chordata; class Aves; order Piciformes; family Picidae; genus Melanerpes; species Melanerpes formicivorus. The sequence goes on along the minus strand of NW_027142353.1, from coordinate 52,879,168 downwards.
GTGCTGTGAAAATCAGAGTGGTTATGTGAAGTTTATTGAACAGTAAGTGGCTCAAAATCTCTGGTAACATCCACGGACCGTTATAGATATTAAGCGAAGTGGCAGACACGCTTTATTAACTTCTGCATAACAACAGTGCTCTTCAGCAGTGTAATCTTTCAGTCTTGCCTTCTGCTGTCATCACGTGTTTATGACATTGCCACCGACGTTCTTCCCCTGAATCATATCACAAGCCACCAGCTGAAAAGATTATTCCAGGAAAGATGATTAGGAAAGAAAGATCTTGAGTCGTTTATCTGAGGCATGGCCAGTGCTGATAGGATTTATTTGTATAATAAATAAATTGTCTTTATTTTCTGGAAGCCTTAGTTAAAATGGACTTAAAAGTATGATGCTGGTTTGGTTGAGTTAAGAAGGGGGTTTTACATTTTTTTAATATATAATGGTATAATGGGCCCTACATTGAGTTTCACTCTAACTGATCAAAAGCCTGAAAAAATAAAGTGTGGTTTTCTGATGGACTGAAATCATCTAATCACAGAGTCTTAGAATTGTTGGGGTTGGAAGGTACCTCAAAGATCATCTAGTTGTAACCCCCCTGCTAAAAAAAAATTGGTACCAAAAAAAACCCCAAAACCAAAGAGAAAACCACCACCAGCAACAACAACAGAAACCCCAAACCACAAATAAATATTCTCCCAACCACCCAAACCCCAGTAGTGTAATCTTAATACTTTTAATTGAAAGTGAATGCTGGTGGACTGAAATCATAGAATCATAGAATCTTAGAATTGTTAGGGTTGGAAGGGATCGCAAATATCATCTAGTTCAAACCTCCCTGCCGTGGGCAGAGACACCTCACACTAGGTTAGGTTGCTCAGAGCCACATCCAGCCTGGCCTTAAAAACCTTCCAGGGATGAGGCTTCTACCACCTCCCTGGGCAACCTGTTCCAGCGTCTCACCACCCTCATAGTGAAGAATTTCCTTCTAACATCCAATCTGAATCTACCCATTTCTATTTTTTTTCCATTCCCTGTAGACCTATCACTCCCTGACACCCTAAAAAGTCCCTCCCCAGCTTTCTTGTAGGCCCCCTTCAGATACTGAAAGGCCACAATATATTTAAATTGCAGGAGAATTTATTTGGTCTAGTTTACATGATTTCCCTGTCACTTTGTAGAATAGAATAGAATAGAATAGAATAGAATAGAATAGAATAGAATAGAATAGAATAGAATAGAATAGAATAGAATAGACCAGACCAGGTTGGAAGAGACCTTCAAGATCATCGCATCCAACCCATCGTCCATCACCATCTAATCAACCATGGCACCAAGCACCCCATCAAGTCTCATCCTAAACACCTCCAGTGATGGTGACTACCACCTCCCCAGGCAGCCCATTCCAATGGCCAATCAATCTGTCTATGAAAAATTTCTTCCTAACATCCAGCCTAAACCTCCCCTGGTGCAGCTTGAGACTGTGTCCTCTTGTTCTGGTGCTGATTGCCTGGTAAGCATTGAATCAACAGTAATCTGAGAATCTTGGCCATTATTCCCCCTCTTGTTCATGGCTTTGGATTCACTAATCCATGTATGCTTAGTTGCAAGAAGCAATTCATTTGGAATTGATAATTAGAAACATAGAACCATAGAATCAACCAGGTTGGAAAAGACCTCTGAGATCATCAAGTCCAACCTATTACCTAACACCTCCTGACAACTATACCATGGCTCCAAGTGCCACATCCAAGCCTTTTTTGAACACCTTCAGGGACAGGGACTCCATTTAGTGGAAGCCTCTGCTCCTTGTAGGTTTTAAAGTCTAAAACATCCAATTAAAAAAATCCAGAGTTTGCAGCAAGGAAAATCAAAGGCTTTCTGCTCTGCTGGTGGACAAACCACAAGGGACCCTGAGAGAAATCCAGATGTGCAGCTCCAGAGGGGAGAGCAGCTGGAGTGCTGGGTGCTGCCCAGAGCAGCAGCCTTGAAACAGAGGAGGTGGCAGCAAAGCTGGTGCTGTAGTTTGCTTGTGCTTTGTCCCTGGCACCTGGGACACTTTTAGCACTGCTGGAGGGAAGTTTGGGTGTTCCTGCAAAGTGAGAGCTTTACTAGAGAGGCTTTGGTAAGTGTCTCCCAGCACCCTGCTCCTTCTCACTGCTTGTTGGGGGAGCGCTGATGAACAGCCCCAGAAAAATGCTATGTTGATGTGACATTTGGCCCTGAAGATGTCTATCAGGAGAACAATGGCCAATCTCTCTTTCTGGGAAGAATTTCTTCTTCACATCCAGCCTAAACTGCAAAATTGTTTTAGAATCACAGAACTGTCAGGGTTGGAAGGGACCTCAAGGATCAGCCAATTCCAAGCCCCCTGCCATAGGCAGGGACACTTCACACTACATCAGATTGCTCAGAGCTACATCCAGCCTGGCCTTAAAAACCTCCAGGGATGAGGCTTCCACCACCTCCCTGGGCAATCTGTGCCAGAGTCTCACCACTATCATGGGGAAGAACTTCTTCTTAACATTCAGTCTCAATCTACCCATTTCTAGTTTTTTTCCACACCGCCCCCCCCCCCCCCCCCCCCCCCGCCCAGTCCTATCATTTCCTGATACCCTAAAAGTCTCTCACCTGCCCCATTTCCCCCCTTTTTCCCCTCAAACCCAGAGCACCTGGGCTCATTGGAGTCTCCTCCCACCCCAGGTGTGGCCACTTGGCCCTGCCCACCCACTCCCCTATTTAATCCCTGCCAGGAAAAGCAGAAGCCCCAAGCTGAGCCCATGTGGGCTGAGGATCCTCCTCTCATCTCTGGTGAGTGCCCATGGTGCACACTGGGTGATGGTGGTGGTGACAACAAAGGCCGGGGGGCCTGGTGGCCCCCCGGTTGTTAGGGCAATGATTGATGACTCCTCCAATCCCATCCACGGGTGCTGGTTGGGGCTCTTTGTTGGGTGGTATCGGCTGGTGAGGGTCTTGCCCCCAGCTCTGGGCTGGGTGCAGGAGTGGTGGTGGTGCGGGAGCTGTTTGGGCAGATGATGTGATGCCAATTAGGCTCCTTTGACCTGGAGGCTCCTGGAGTCTGCTCTCCACATTCCATAAATCTCTGCTGTTGTGCCTCATTTTCAGAACATTTCTTCCCCCTCACTGCTGCATTTCAGAAGCAAGGAAGGAAAGGAGGACAAAAGCAATGAAGCAGATCTGGAGAAGGCATTCACTTACCAATCAGCTCTGAACAGGAAGCCCTCAGGAAGAGGGGCAGGGTGGAAGGGAGAATCACTTTTTGTGAATCACAAGACAAATGTCATAAAGCACAAGCAGGACAAGACTGCGTCTCCTCCATGGGGTTATGTTTCATGGTGCTAAATGCAGAGGGAAACAAAAGTTCAAGCTGCCTTGGAAATCTCAGTCACACTTCTAAACCATGGCACCGAGTGCCACATCCAATCTCTTCCCAAACACCAGGGAGGTGGTTGGGGCGTCATCCCTGGAGGTATTTAAGACCAGGCTGGATGAGGCTCTGGCCAGCCTGATCTAGTGTGGGGTGTCCCTGCCCATGGCAGGGGGGTTGAAACTAGATGATCCTTGTGGTCCCTTCCAACCCTGACTGATACTACACTATTATGATACCTCTGGGGATGGTGACTTCACCATCTCCCTGGGCAGCACATTCCAATGACCAGTCTCTCTTTCTGTGAAGAACTTCATCGTAACATCCAGCCCAAACCTCTCCTGCACAGCTTGAGACTTCATTCTCTTGTTCTGTACCAAAAACAACACCTTGGTACCCCAAAAACCAAACAGAAAACCACCACCAGCAACAACAATAGAAACCCCAAACCACAAATAAAAATGCTCCCAACCACCCAAAACCCGGTGGTGTTATTTTAATATTTTTAATTGAAAGTGAATGCTGATGGACCTAAATCATAGAATATTCGAATTGTTAGGGTTGGAAGGGACCTCAAAGATTATCTAGTTCCAACCCCCCTTCTAGTTCTAACCCCCCTTCTAATTTCCTTCTAACATCCAATCTGAATCTACCCATTTCTATTTTTTTTTCCATTCCTTGTAGGCCTATCACTCCCTGACGCCCTAAAAAGTCCCTCCGCAGCTTTCTTGTAGGCCCCCTTCAGATACTGGAAGGCCACAATGTATTTAAATTGCAGGAGAATTTATTTGGTCTAGTTTACATGATTTTCCTGCCACTTTGTAGAACAGAATAGAATAAACCAGGTTGGAAGAGACCTTCAAGCTCATCACATCCAACCCATCATCCAGCACCATCTAATCAACTAAACCATGACACCAAGTACCCCATTAAGTCTCCTCCTGAACACCTCCAATGATGGCAACTCCATGACAGAATGCAAGTGGTTTTGGAGATGCCTGAGCTGCACCTGCTCTATCCAGCAGTACCTGTGCATATGATGTACTGAGATCCTGGCAGTTACAGTATATTAAAACAAACAGCAAAAAAAACCCAAAAAAACCTGGAGATCTGAGGGTAGAACAAAGAGTTCTCCATGAAAATATGTGGCTGAACAAGCCATTAGCCATAAGGGTCTGTCCCAGTGACCTGGACACACACACTGGACTCCTTCCATGAGTATTCTCCCCCTGCTGCTGCTTCTCAATGGCCTTATGGGTGTTTTGTGGTGGTGCACAAGGAGGGCACTGATTGCAACCCTAGGGAGTGTGGTAGCCTTGCATGGGGCAGGTTAAACCACTGAGGTTTGGGGTTTTAAGATTCCACCAGCCACATTATTTTATGAAACATGTGTCCAGAGTCTGGGTTTTCTCTGAAATCCTTACATGCAGCACTTCCAGATGCAGGTCCTATGTAAGGAGTGTGAAATCCTTCCAAGACAAAACCGATAAGAGGAGTGACACGTGGCAGGTCACAAGTTGGACTGAAGAGGCAAGGACAGACTTACATAGTCTCACACTTTGTAGTCCTGTCACCTGTAAGGCTTTGTTGGTGTGTGCATGGAAACAAAGTGCTGTTATTTTAAACTCAACCTGGGAATTCTATATTTTGCTTCAGTGAAGCAGACTACTGTAAAACAAATGCAGCTTTGAAGAGCTAGCACTGTCTGCACAGGGGCTTTATAGGTTTTTGACTTTAAATAGCCATGGCATGTGTTCCCTAGGCTTTACCAGGTGTGAGTAGATCTAAAATAATTCTCATTTAAATTATACTATAGTTAGGAAATGTGGATGCTTAAAAGCATTGGTGTTTCTTAAAACCCAGGTGAATACTGTTTTGGAGAATGTCAGGATGCTATGGCAAAATAGTTAAGGGGAAAGGTAATTTTATCTGTTGGACTGACAGGACTGGGGAAACAATAAGCAGGGTTTCAGACACACAAGGTCTTCCTCAGGTCTGATACAGCTGTCATAACTTTTAAACCATGTTTAAACTACTTTGAGCTGAAGCTGATTAAGTTAATATTTAGATTATTTAAAAGAAGAAAAGTCTTTGGTGCTTGAGGGCTAGATGTGGATGTTAGAAAAGACAGAAGTGAAAAATGCCTTAGTTCTTCTAGGACAAAGAAAGAGAAGTAATAATCGTCTGTAAAATAGGAAGGGTCTAGCTGGAAGTGAGAAAAATTGTCCTGTGCCATAAAACCACCTTCCTCTCCACAAGTCCATAATTTAAAGTGTCCACTTGAGTTATGAATTTCATTTCCTAAACTGGCCTTTGGAAGATATTTTAAAGACTTTTGTGGGGCCAAGGGCTGAGAAGTCAAACGTGGAGTAATTGTGCTATGAAAACAGATGTCCCACAGATGACTGGGTATTTCTATCCCCTGCTGATTATCTGTAGTGTCCTTGCTCTTCTGTAGAGTAGTTCGTTTTTAGTAGGGCATCCAGTGCATTGAGTGGAAGGTAGCAAATCCAAAGCTTTAGAATGCTCAGTCCTGTGAAGCATTTACTGACTGGAACTGTGTGATGCTGTTGATGTGGTGACAGGTTAAGGATTTAGAGGCCTCTGACATGGCATTGTATTTCGGTCTGCAAGAATTTTGCTTCAGATGTTATGACTGACAAAATGGGGGAGGTGACTGATGATATGGAAAGACAGTGGTAGGAAAAGTCACTATAAGTTACAATCCTCCAAGCTGTTTGTTGATTCCTCCCCACACCGGTTTCCATACAGGTCATTTCGTGATGAGCAGAAGCACATAAGCTTTGAGGTTTTCATTTTGCATTCTGTTAAGTGTATACACTGTCCAAGCCTCTGAACAGAAGTCCTTTTTGGGAGTAGAGGCAGCTCTCTTAAGACAATTTAGATTGATGAGGTGGATTTTGCCAGTGATCTCAGGGCACACCAAAGGTGGCATAACCATAAACTCTTTTGTACATTTTCAATACCTCTTGGATTTGTGGAGGCTGGATTGCAGCACAGTGGGGATTGAAAATGTTTAAACATTTGACACTGCAGCAAAACCTACAGAGATGCAAAACCATACGCAGATCTGGATAAGAAAGGAGTGGAAAGTGAGAATAGACTAGACTAGACTAGACCAGACCAGACCAGATCAGGTTGGAAGAGACCTTCAAGATCATCGTGTCCAACCTATCATCCAACACCACCCAATCAACTAAACTGTGCAACCAAGCACCCTGTCAAGTCTCCTCCTAAACACTTCCAGTGATGGTGACTCCATGACCTCCTCGGGCAGCCCATTCCAATGGGCAATCACTCTCTCTGTGAAGAACTTTCTCCTAACCTCCAGCCTAATCCTCCCCAGGCACAGCCTGAGACTGTGTCCTCTTGTTCTGGTGCTGGTTGCCTGGGAGAAGAGACCAACATCCACCTGTCTACAACCTCCCTTCAGGTAGTTGTAGAGAGCAATAAGGTCACCCCTGAGTCTCCTGTTCTCCAGGCTAAGCAACCCCAGCTCACTCAGCCTCTCCTCATAGGGCTTTTGGTCCAAGCCCCTCACCAACTTTGTTGCCCTTCTCTGGACGCGTTCCAGCAAGTCAACATCCTTCCTAAACTGAGGGGCCCAGAACTGGACACAGTACTCAAGGTGTGGCCTAACCAGTGCAGTGTACAGGGGCAGAATGACCTCCCTGCTCCTGCTGGCCACACTATTCCTGATGCAGGCCAGGATGCCGTTGGCCCTCTTGGCTGTCTGGGCACACTGCAGGCTCATGTTCATCCTACCATCAACCAGCACCCCTAGGTCCCTCTCTGCCTGGCTGAATTTGGAACAGCCACCTCACCTCACCTGCAGTGCCATGGGAAATGAGAACAGCCTTCTTCCACAGCATATTAGAGGAAACAAGCAAACAAATAAAGTTATGTTGAGATCTGGGATGTTGGTCAAATTATACCTGAAGATCATATGCCTATGTGCCTCTTTGCCTCCTTTATAAAAAGCTATGCTTGTTTTTTCACCCATCTTCACAGTTCAATCACTTCTTTTTCTTTTTTCTTTCTTTTTTTTTTCCCCATTTTGGGAACAGCTTTATTTTTCCATGAGAGCTGGGAGCTTTTTTTTTTTGTTCCCCACTGGGGTTTTCTTCATGAAGTGAAAAACAGAAGTGAAGTGGATAAAATTGTGGAGAGTGTAGGTGTCACTTGAGAGTACAGCTTTCAGCTCCACCTGTAAGGTTGCACAAATAAGTGCAAAATGGAAGTTTCAAATGTTTGAAGATGGAACTGGGATATCTATTTTGACAGGGTCACATTTAAGCATAAATTTTGGAGAAAAAGTGTGTCCTGGGTTTCTGCAGTTTCTCATAGGCAGTGACAGGGAGACAGATCTTCTACTGACATTGTCCCATCGAAGACTGCAGTGGAGCTGCAGTGATTTACCCCATGGGTGTCTTCCTACCCCCTTACTTGCAGCACAGCTTCTACTGTCTCAGAAAGAATTTCCATTCTATTTTTCTGGAATACATTTACTTCTTGCTTTCTCCAACCGCCCACTGTCTGCTGCACGAGCATGCGGCAGCTCAGGAGAGGCACCGCGGGTCCTGCTTCTGGTTGACATTAACCAGAGCGAGCCAGTGCTGTCTTAAGCAACATTTCTTCTAACTGTGATTCTTTTAAGCTTTAAGAGACAATAACTGAAAAATAAGATATCATATTGCATTCATTATCAACTGATAGAATCTCAGTAGGTTTGAGGTACACCATTTGAGGACAACTTAAACATACCATAATTGGGAAAGATTTATTATTGAGGATAACTGCTGACTGAAATGAACCAGCTCCTCCCTGCGTAGCTTGCCCTGAAATTTAAATACATGTCAGAAGCAGTACTAAATATAGCTACTGGCATTATTGTTAGCACAAGAACAGCTGGTATTTATAAAACCAATATCCTTTCTGCTATGGTGTGCTAACAGCCTTTGCCTGATTAATAATATTTTCAGCTGAGGGAATTTTGATATGATGAATTGCCTATTACTTGGTGAGACATCTTGGATGCAATTTCAATTCAGTGTCAGTGTTCCACTTCAGCAATATGCAGTATTTTCAACGTTTTTTAATTTACCCTACTCAGTCCTACACAGATACTTTAAATTATGTCAAGACCAATAAAAATCCAAGAGCCACTCACACCCTTGGCTAATGGTGCTGGCTAAATTGATGCTACTGATCGCAGACCGTATGGTATCTGTGGGAGCATCCAACAGGAATGATACTGCCAGAAATTCTTTACTAAAAAAAAAAAGTGTATTTTTCAAATAGTTTATTCTGCTTTGTAAAATGATCCATTCTGCTTTGTAAAATGATCCCTTCTGCCTTATACCCAGATCACTCCTTATCTATTATTTTAACAAGGGTATTGAAATGTGTACCGGACTTCTGTCACTCACGTGGAACCAGTGAATATGTTATGAAGTTCTGTTTAATTTTGCTTTCCACCTCTGCAATGGTTGTGACTTTTTTCCCCCACAAGTGTGTGAATTTAAAGAAAATTTCTGGGGTCTTTTGCACTTTACCAAAGGAGTTAAAATCAACTCATTTAAATGTGATTTTCCTAGGAGAGTTACTGAGGAGGAGGATATGGTGTGGTTCTGTGTGGCCTGCATCAGGAATAGTGTGGCCAGCAGGAGCAGGGAAGTCGTTGTGCCCCTGTACTCAGCACTGGTTAGGCCACACCTTGAGTACTGTGTCCAGTTCTGGGCCCCTCAGTTTAGGAAAGATGTTGAGTTGCTAGAAGGTGTCCAGAGAAGGGCAACAAAGCTGGTGAGGGGTTTGGATCACAAGCCCTATGAGGAGAGGCTGAGGGAGCTGGGGTTGCTTAGCTTGGAGAAGGGGAGGCTCAGAAGAGACCTTATTGCTGTCTACAGCTACCTGAAGGGAGGTTGTAGCCAGGTCTGGGTTGGTCTCTTCTTCCAGCGCCAGAACAAGAGGACACAGTCTCAAGCTGTGCCAGGGAAGGTTTAGGCTGGATGTTAGGAAGAAGTTCTTCATAGAAAGAGTGATTGCCCATTGGAATGGGCTGCCCAGGGGGGTGGTGGAGTCACCATCACTGGAAGTGTTTAAGAAGAGATTGGATGAGGTGCTTGGTGCCATGGTTTAGTTGATTAGATGGTGTTGGGTGATGGGTTGGACTTGGTGGTCTCAAAGGTGTTTTCCAACCTGGTTAAATCTATTCTATTCTATTTTATTCATTCTAAGACTGAAAACTATGTTTACATTCTTTTGTAATAATGCAGGAGGGAATGACTAAATAGATAGTATTTCGTGGTAAGTGAAACAATTATTTATTCTCTGTGTAGCCTAAGCCACGCTCTGAAGCATGTCCAGAGATCAAGTCTTATGAGGAGTGGCTGAGGGAAATGGCATTGTTTAATCTGGAGAAGGTAAGACTAAGGGGAGACCTCATTGCTCTCTACAACTACCTGAAAAGAGGTTGTAGTGAGGTAGAGGTCAGTCTTCCCAGTATCAGGTGATAGACTGAGAGGAAATGCCCTGAAATTGTGCCAGAAGAGATTTAAACTGGATAATGGGACACATTTCTTTACAGAAAGAGTGGTCAGGATTAGGTTTAGGGTTAGGCTTGCCCAGGGAAGTGGTGGAGTCATGTATATGTTCAAGAAACATGTGGACATGGTGCTTGGGGGCATGGTTTAATAACCATGGTGGTGTTAGGTTGACAGTTGGACTCAATGATCTTAGAGGCTTTTCTAACCCAGACAGTTCTAGGACTCTCTGATAAGATGATGCCATGTGCTACTAGTACAGTTTTCCTTCATCCTTGCATGCTTGACTAATCTTAGAGAGGCTAAGGAAGTGCTGTAGCATAGGATGTGAGAGTCCTCAGGGATTGCCGTGTCAACAATTGCACTTGGTATCCCAGGAGGAGGAGGGATTTGAGATAATAGCTGAGATACAAGGGAAAACAACACCCTATGCTATTTTTGAACATTTAGTTTCTAGTTTATTTTAGTGTAATCATTGATTTTGTTATACATGGGTTTGCTAATGTTTCCTATACAAAATGAGGACTGAACACAGTGAAGGGAGATTGCTTGCAGGCTGTGAACAGGGAGAATCTTAGAATCATAGAATTGTTAGGGTTGGAAGGCGCCTCAAGGATTATCTAGTTCCAACCCCCCCTGCCATGTGCAGGGACACCTCACACTAGATCAGGTTGCTCAGAGCCACATCCAACCTGGCCTTAAATAACTCCCTGGGCAACCTGTTCCAGTGTCTCACCACCCTTATGGTGAAGAACTTCTTTCTAATATCCAATCTGAATTTACCCACTTCTAGTTTTGTTCCATTCCCCATAGTTCTATCACTCCCTGACTCTCTAAAAAGTCCCTCCCCAGCTTTCTTGTAAGCCCCCTTCACATACTGGAGGGCCACAATAAGGTCTCCTCAGAGTCTTCTCTCCTCCAGACTGAATAGCCCCAACTCTCTCTGTCTTTCCTCATAAGAAAGGTGCTCTGATCATCCTCGTGGCCCTTCTCTGGACACGCTCTAGCACATCCAGATCCTTCTTGTAATAGGAGATCCAGAAGTGGACACAGTACTCCTGGTGGGGTCTCACCTGGTCCTGGGGTCCAGCATTACTCATCAGAGCAGTACTGCCTTGGAAGGAAAGCCCTAGATGAGGGTTGAGCATTTAACCTCCGAGACGGAAAGTCTTATTTGCATTGTGTAACATGATCTGGTCACACCATTTGGGCTTCAGTTTGTCCTGTCTAAGGCAGGGAAGCTCTGGGCAAAGAGCCATCTCAAGGTACTACAGGGCATCAGTCAGAGTTTTGCTTCCTTAAGGGCTAGGATCAGCTTGCAGGGAAGAGACAGACAATTGAGGCTGGGCAGGGCCCACTGGGACAGTGATTCAGTGAGTGAGGGAAGAACCTCGCTGAACGTGGCAGGGGGAGCAGGAAAGTTAAGGAGTCCTTTTCCCCCTTCTCAGTATCACCCTGGCCAGCTCCAGTCCTCTCCCCAGCTGCAGTACAGGCCTGGCAGCTATTTATTGTCCCCAGCTTTCTGCTTCCACAGACAAGTTTTGCATTGCAAGTGCCTTGATCCTAAATGCTCTTTGAAATGAGCCTGCTGAAAGACTTGGAGCCTTTGAGGTGTGAGTATCTGCCAGTCTGAAGTCTGCTCTGGCTCACTCACTCCTCAGAGCAGTGACTTTTTAGTCCACTCTAGGGTAATTGAACAAACCCCACCCTTTCTAAGCCTTGGGCTGCATTCCCCACTGGAAGATGAATCATTATCTTCCACATTTAGGAGCAGAGTGCAGTTCAGTTTTTGGTGTTTCATCTTCAAGAGGAATGCACGTCCCTTTGTGACTACATGCCTTCTCTGTGTGCTTTGGACAGGTACCTGGCTTGATGAAGAATTATCATTTGAGTTTCATTGCAGTTGCAAGGACTTTGCTCCTTTGGCTGGGTATCCTTTATTGTCTCTTTTAAAAATGCTTTTTCCTAATGACATCCATGCTTTAATTACAAACATGTAAGGAGGGATACTGAGAACCACAGTGATGGTATGAATCAAATGCAGTATCTGAAGGTTTTATCACTTTCTGGAGAAGTATTACTGCACTGTGAAGGTCAATACAACCTATTAATATATTGATAAGTGCAAAACAAAATTCTTTGTAGAATCGTAGAATGCTAGGGGTTGAAGTGACCTCCAGAGATCATTGAGTCCAACCCCCTCTGCAAAGCAGGTCCACTTGGGGCAGGTCACACACAAATGCATCCAGGTGGGCTTTGAAGATCTCTAAAGAAGGAGGATCTACAACCTCTCTGGGCAGCCTCTTTCAGTGCTCTGTCACCCTCACAGTAAAAAAAGTGTTTTCTCATGTAGAGATGGAATTTCCTGTGATTGAGTTTGTGCTCATTGCCCCTCATCCTGTCTCTGGGTATCACTAAAAAGTGATTGGCTCCATTCTCCTGACAGCCACCCTTCAGATATTTGTAGACATTGATAAAGCCCCCTCTCAGCCTTCAGTTTGCCAGACTGGAAGGGGTTGCCCAGGGAGGTGGTTGAGCTCTGTCCCTGGGGACACAGTCTCAAGCTGTGCCAGGGGAAGTTTAGGCTGGAGGTGAGGAGAAAGTTCTTCACTGAGAGAGTCATTCGTCATTGGAATGTGCTGCCCAGGGAGGTGGTGGAGTCACCATCCCTGGAGGTGTTCAAGAGGAGATTGGATGTGGCACTTGGTGCCATGGTTTAGCCATGAGGTCTGTGGTCAGGTTGGACTCGATGATTTTTGAGGTCTCTTCCAACCTTAGTGATACTGTGATACTGTGTGAGACTGTGAGACTATACAGCCCCAGGTCCCTCAGTCCTTCCTTGTAAGAGAAATGCTCCAGTCCCTTAATCATCCTCATAATCACCTCTGTTGAACTCTCTCCACTAGTCCCCTGCAAGTAGCTAAGAAGCACAAATATCCCTGCAATAATCAGATGATCACACAGGCTTGGAGCTGCAGGGCAGCTTATGGTGGCACTGTGGCAGTGCCAGTATTCTGCAGGCACCATGCAGCAGGGCCCTTGGCCTCCCTCCTCTTCCCCCAGCATCCATCGAGATGTACCAAATCATGAGAAAATGTGGATGCCTTTAAGCCTGCAACCTTGCCCTTCAACCTCAGGGGTCAGGAGATGGAATGGGATGGTTTTGGAGCTGTCTAAGCAGCTATTGTACCATTTTTTGCAAAACTGTGTTGTATCAATATGTACAGACAGCCTCACAGCCTCCAGCCAGGGGAGCTGTGGAGCTGGGTCAGTGCAAGGACACATTCTCAGATGGTGACTCAGGTGAGGTTATATCCCCAAACTCTTTTGAAAATACTACACATGCCTTGTCTTTGCTCTGAGCTTTCCAGCCTCCTTGAAAATTAAACAGATGCTAGTTTTGTATTCCTGTTCTGCTGTTGGAGTGACACTGCAGTGCTGTGTCAGGTGCTGGGTTCAGGAGTGGTAGTATTAACTTCAGAGAAGTTTTGCTTCCTTTGTTTCTCTGTTGTCACAACATTAGCTTTTGTCTGAAACCTGCTTGTTCTGAGACTTTAGGCTGCTAAATATTGATGATGTCTACACAGATATTTACTCAGTTTGGAAGACTCTGAGCTCCTGACTCCCTGCCCTGGAAAGTTTACCACTGCTTTGAACCTTGTGCATGATTTGAGAAATCAAACAAGAGTGAAAGAGTCATGGCAATGAGTCACTAGACACAAGGTGCCTTGGATCAAAGAAGATGTCTCATCTTTGCCTGCCTATGACCTTGCATAAAAACCTTGCTATTAGATCCTGGCTGTGCAGGTGTGTAAATTATTCAAGCCAACAAACAAATTAGACACTGTACGTGCCAGAAGTGGGAAACAGGTAACAACAGATGTCTTAGCTGTGAGATGTGTTTGGGGCAGTGGAGGAAAACAAAACCTCTTGAATAAGGTATCTTTTTAATATATGCATCTTTAAATATGGTATCGTAGCCCATCTTCTGTGAGAAATTCTGGGTTCTGTTAACAAGTGGGAATGTGTGGGAGAAAGAGAAAGCAGTAGGGGATGGCTTAGACTGGGGGGCCTACAGGAATGCTTTCTGCCCTTTAAAGTCCTCTCTGTCATCCACTAAAGCACAATGTTCCTGCACTGCCAGCTGTAATCCTCAATTAACCACACTCTGCATTAGCCCCATGACACATAAGGTTTTAACCCATTGCCTGCAGCAGTTAAGCAGTTAGAAAGGATTCCACTGCCAGCCACCACTGCCTTAACATGCAGCTGGCTGTGTGGTTTCTGGGAATCTACCTCAACCTTTTTCCTAAGACAAATTAGAGATGTCAGTGCAGATGAATTCACTGTGGATGGCAACCTGAAGTGTCATAATCATCCTCCCTTAGATAACTGATCAGTCCTCAGGGTCCAAGTGATCCTTAAATGTTAGGATTTTCTGCCTGGGCACTACAGGCAGATGGCAGCTCCTTGCAATGGCTGCAGACATTTGATGGCACCATGGTGTTGCTTGCTCTCCAGTTATGGCAAGCAGTTATTCAGCTGAATGAATAAATGTGTATGCCTGCTTCAGGTTCTACAGCACAATGTTGAGATCTGGGGAGGGGGGGTGTGTGTGTCTGTGTGTGTACACAGGATCTGTATCATGCCTGGGGTCAATTTAGGTGGCTTTAAGCATTTGCTCAGCAAGTTGGATCCAAGTAAAATGGCATGTGAAAGGTCATGTGATAAGAACTGAACTGCAAAGCAGCATCTCCTGTTCATTTCTCTTCTGCTTGCCATTCTGTCATCTTTCAGTTTTAGAACTGGATGTGACATGGACATTCATAGAATCATAGAACCATAGGGTGTTGGAAGAGACTTGTAGAGGTCACCAAGTACAGCCCCAACCCTGCAATAAGTAGGGACATCCCCAACTAGATCAGGTTGCTCAGAGCCCCATCAAGCCTGACCTTGAAGGTCTCCAGGGATGGGGGCTCCACCACCTTGGGAAATGTATTTCAGTGTTCCACCACCCTCATAGTAAAGAACATCTTCCTAGCATTCAATGTAAATCTACCCTTCTCTAGTTTTAAACATTTGCCCCTTGTCCAGATGCTACACACCTTTGTAAATAATCCTTCCACAGCTTTCTTGTAGGCTCCCTTCAGATGCTGGAAAGCCACTATAAGCTCTCCTTGGAGCCATCGCCTCTCCAGGCTGAACAGCCCCAACTCTCTCAGCCTGTCTTCATAGAAGAGTTGCTACAGCCCTCTGATCATTTTTGTGATCCTCCTCTGGACCCTCTCCATCACATTCATGCTCTTCTGGTGTTGTGGGCCCCAGAGCTGGAAATGGTACTCCAGGTGAGGTCTCACCAAAGCAGAGTGGCAGAATCACCTCTCTGGATCTGCTGGCCATGCTTCTTTTGATGCAGCCCAGGATGCAATTTGCCTTCTGGACTGCAAGTGCTCACTTCTAGCTCATGTCCAGCTTCTTGTCTACCAGTACCCCCAAGTCCTTTTCTGCAGGGCTGCTCTCTATCACATTGCCCCCCAGCTTGTATTGTTAATGGTGATTGTCCTGAGCCTGGTGCAGCAGCTTGCTCTTGGCATGGTTGAACTTCATAATCATAGTATCATAGTATCATTCAGGGTTGGAAGGGACCACAAGGATCATCTAGTTCCAACCCCCCTGCTATGGGCAGGGACACCCCACACTAGATCAGGCAAGTTCACCTGAGCTCACTTCTTCAGTTTGCCCAGCCCTGTATGGATGGCATTCTGTCCCTCTGGCATGTCAACTGCACAGCTCAGCTTGGTGTCATCTACAAACCTGCTAAGGGTGAACTCAATGCCACTGTCTATATCATTGATGAAGATAGTAAAGAGCATTGGTCCCAGCACAGACCCTTTGAGGGACACCACTTGTCACCCATCTCCATCTGGTTATCAAGTCATTTACCACTACCTTCTGGATGAAACCATACAGCCAAATCTTATCCACTGGTTGTAGCCAGGTGGGGGTTGGTCTCTTCTCCTGGGCAGCCAGCATCAGAACAAGAGGACACAGTCTCAAGCTGCACCAGGGGAGGTTTAGGCTGGAGGTTAGGAAGAAATTCTTCCCAGAAGGAGTGATTTGCCCATTGGAATGGGCTGCCCAGGGAGGTGGTGGAGTCACCATCACTGGAGGTGTTTAGGAAGAGTCTGGATGGGGTGCTTGGTGCCATGGTTTAGTTGTTTAGATAGTGTTGGATGATAGGTCTCAAAGGTCTTTTCCAACCTACTCTACTCCTACTCTACTCCTACTCTACTCCTACTCTACTCCTACTCTACTCCTCTCTATTCTATTCTATTCTATTCTATTCTATTCTATTCTATTCTATTCTATTCTATTCTATTCTATTCTATTCTATTCTATTCTATTCTATTCTATTCTATTCTCTGAACATTTCCACCCATTGAATCCATATCTCGCCATCTTAGAGTGAGAGTTTCATTGTTTTCCTTGTTGGACTTTCTGACTTTTGAATCAAGATGTCTGTCTCAAGTTTCATCAGAGACATTTTTAGATCTGATATTGAACTGCAAGTTTGGAACAGTCTCTGCTTTCTTCACGTCTAGTTTACAACAAAAGTATTTGATAGCAATTTTTTCAGAACAATATATTTCTGATTGCATAAAAAGTGAAAGTCATTCATTTGCCTCAATTAATCTTTTAGATGATCTTGGGTTTCCTAAAGCAGCGGGTTTTTTTAACTGATCATGGCTTACATGTTGTCTGCCTTAAATGGTGCTTCTTCAATAGTGTTTATTTTAAAATAACCCACACTCACTTCAATTGCAGCTCTCCAAAGATGAGGCCCTTTTTTTCTCTGAAATAAGGAGGTTGCTATTTTTTGTGGATAAATCGAATACATGCTGTCTGATATTCATGCTAGTGAGAATACCATCATTAATATTATCACTTTGGAAAGAATGCTCCCTTTTTGGAAGCATTTATCTGTTAAATGATCAGTGCATTGGAGCACCTCTGCTACAAGGACAGGCTGAGGGAGCAGGGGTTGTTCAGCCTGGAGAAGATGAGGCTTTGAGGAGACCTGATAGCAGTCTTCCAGTACCTGAAGGGGCCCTACAGGAAGGATGGAGAGAGACTGTTTACAAGGGCCTGTGGTGATAGGACAAGGGGCAGTGGGTTCAAACTAGAGAAGGGCAGATTTAGATTGGAGATCAGGAAGAAGTTCTTCACTATGAGGGTGGTGGAACACTGGAACAGATTGCCCAGGGAGGTGGTTGAGGCCCCTTCCCTGGAGATATTCAAGGTAAGGCTTGATCAGGCCCTGGGCAACCTGATCTAGTTGAGGATGTCCCTGCTGACTGCGGGGAGGTCAGGCTAGATGTCCTTTGGAGGTCCCTTCCAACCCAGACCATTCTATGATTCTGTGATAAATGACCAAATTTCCTTAATGAGTGCCTTTCACTGTAAGTTTCTGAAGATTTGTTTAGGTTCCTGTGATTCAGGTGACATTATGCAATTTATGAATTCAGCACACACTGACCTGTAATTTTCTTTTCCTATGTCACATCCACACTGCAACATTAGCAGCATTTGGTACAATGTAAGTGTAAGGCTATGCACTCATACAAACCCAGTGTCACATCAGATGTCCTGGACCTTCCAGCAGTTTGTGGGTTTTAGTATCATATTCTTAATCACTCTTAATAATGAACACATAACTTAGAAACTATGACTTTGAATTATTTACAGGCACCAGTACAGGTTAGGGGCTGCTCTTCTGGAAAGCAGCTCTATGGAGAGAAACCTTGGAGTGCTGGTGGACAGCAAGTCTGCATGAGACAGCAACGTGCCCTTGTGAACATGAGAGCCAATGGTATCCTGGGGTGCATCAAGAAAATGCAGCTGGTCTAGGGAGGTTCTTCTCCCCTTCTACTCTGTCCTGCTGAGACCACACCTGGAATATGGTGTCCAGTTTTGGGCTCCCCAGTTTGAGACAGAGACCTCCTGGAGAGAATCCAACAGAGCGCCATGAGGATGATTAGGGGACTTGAGCATCTCCCCTATGAAGAGAGACTGAGATCCCTAGGGCTGTTTAGTCTTGAGAAGAGAAGACTGAGAGGGGAACTGATCAATGTCTATAAATATCAGAGGGGAGGATAAATATCTGAAGTGGAGGGGGCCAAGCTCTTTTTGGTGGTGTCAAGAAACAACGGCTTCAAGGTTGAACACAGAAGGTTTCACTTCAACATGAGGAGAAACTTCTTCACAGTGAGGGTGACGGAGCACTGGAACAGGCTGTCCAGAGGGGTTGTGGAGTCTCCTTCTCTGGAGACTTTCAAAACCCACCTGGATGCATTCCTGTGCAGACTACCCTAAGTGATCCTGCTTTGGCAGGGGCATTGGACTTGATCTCTGGAGGTCCCTTCCAACCTCTAATGTACTGTGACGATGCTATTATACTGTGTCATGTTAGAGTGCATCAACCTGAACGTGCCTTATGAGGAAAGGCTGAGAGACTTGGGGCTTTTTAGTCTGGGGAAGACTGAGAGGGGCTTTAATAAATGTTTATAAATATATAAGGGCTGGGGAAGGGACAGACTCTCCTCAATTTTGCCCTGTGATAGAGCAACGGGCAATGAATGTAAACTACAACACAGAAGTGTCTGCCTCAGCCTGAGGAAGAACTTCTTTACAATTAGGGTCACAGAGCAGGCTCCCCAGAGAGGTTGTGGAGTCTCCTTCTCTGGAGACTTTCCAAGACCCATCTGGATGCATTCCGGTGTAACCTGCACTAAATTCTATGCTACTGCTCTGGCATGGCATTGGACTTGATGATCTCCAGAGGTCCCTTCCAACCCCCCTAACATCCTGTGAATGACATATAAAGCAAAATACTTAATTGCTTGCTCAGATTTTTTGGTGTGTGGCTAACACTGTCTTGTTTATAGTTCATTTTGTGTATCTAATGATTTATTTATTTTCTCATTAGTATCAGTTCTCCATGCAGCTAGAGAGGAGAAACAGTTACTGTTTCTGTGATTAGAAAGAGGATCCCTGCATGAAATAGCAGAGGGGCTGAGGAGAGAAGGAATACTTGAGGCCACATACATTCCCACTGGCCTGGCTTCCTATATAAATGTAGTAAGGCAGTTCTGTGTATCTGCAGTTCTCCTAGTTCCTTTGAACTCTGAATTTGACAGGGGGTTAAGAACTAAATCCATACAAATTTCCTGAAAGTAAACATCTATGTAGAGGGAGAGCTACCCTCTAACTGTTTAGACAGAGGAAAGGCAAAAGTATGAGGTCACATACTGTTAAGCACCAGAGGAGCTGCATGGGATAGGGATTTTAATAAATATCCCAGCTGTGAGAAAACTTTCTGCTTTAGTCCATCATTTTGTAGAAACAGAGATCTAGGGGGAAAAAAAACCCAGTCATCATCTCCTCACAAAACAACAGGTATTATAATTGTAATCACAGTTGTGATAGCCATAGTTTCATTTCGCATAGAGAATCTTTCTTCTGCTAAGATAGAAGCTTTGCTTTTTGTTACTACTTATTTATGTATTTCTCAGTTTGAGTGCAATAAATAAATGGTACAAGTTACTCCTGGGGACATTCTGATTGGACTCCAGTTAGATATTGGAATAATCTTCCAATGGAAGTAGTGGGTTCCCCTACATTGGACAGTTTTAGAATAGAATAGAATACATAGAATAGAATACATAGAATAAACCAGGTCGGAAGAGACCTTCAAGATCATCGCATCCATCAACCAATTCAACCCACCTAAACAACTAAACCATGGCACCAAGCACCCCATCAAGTCTCCTCCTGAACACCTCCAATGATGGTGACTCCACCACCTCCCCGGGCAGCCTATTCCAATGGGCAATCACTCTCTGTATAGAACTTCTTCCTAGCATCCAACCTAAACCTCCCGTGGCGCAGCCTGAGACTGTGTCCTCTTGTTCTGGTACTGGCTGCCTGGGAGAAGAGACCAACATCTGCCTGTCTACAACCTCCCTTCAGGTAGTTGTAGAGAGTGATAAGGTCACCCCTGAGTCTCTTCCTCTCCAGGCTGAGCAACCCCAGCTCCCTCAGCCTCTCCTCATAGGGCTTGTGTTCCAAACCCCTCACCAACTTTGTTGCCCTTCTCTGGACTTGTTCCAGCAAGTCAACATCCTTCCTAGACTGAGGGCCCCAGAACTGGACATAGAATAGAATAGACCAAACCAGACCAGGTTGGAACAGACCTTCAAGATCATCGTGTCCAACCTATCATCCAACACCACCTAATCAACTAAACCATCCAACCAAGTGCCCTATCAAGTCTCCTCCTGAACACGTCCAGTGATGGCAACTCCACCACCTCCTCAGGCAGCCCATTCCAATGGGCAATCACTCTCTCTGTGTAAAACTTCCTCCTAACCTCCAGCCTAAACCTCCCCAAGCACAGCCTGAGACTGTGTCCTCTTGTTCTGGTGTTGGTTGCCTGGGAGAAGAGACCAGCCTCTGCCTGTCTACAACCTCCCTTAAGGTAGTTGTAGAGAACAATAAGGTCACCCCTGAGTCTCCTCTTCTCCAGGCTAAGCAACCCCAGATCCCTCAGTCTCTCCTCACAGGGCTGTGTTCCAAGCCCCTCACCAACTTTGTTGCTCTTCTCTGGACTCCTTCCAGCAAGGCAACATCCTTCCACAACTGAGGAGCCCAGAACTGGACACAGTACTCAACTGAGCTTGACAGGGTGCTGGGCCGCCTTATTTAAACTATGTTATCACCCAGAAAGTTTGGACCAGGTAGTCCTTGGGGTCCCTTCCACCCCTGGCATTCTATGATTTGCATTCATTTCAGTGAGACTGCAATAAGAAGGGAAATTGCTTACTTGCTCTTTCAAAAATTAGATCCCCTTAATCCATGAGATTATTGCAAATACTCACTTCTTGTTTATTCTTTTTAAATCATATAACATCCAATTATTGTAGCTTAATCTCTTACATCTAGTCATGCAGTGTATCTTCCTCATGGGTGGAAAGTAAATGGTGCTTTTCCAAAATAGAGAAATAAGTGGCTGGTCTTTTCATTCTACCTTTATTTTCTCCCCCTAAAAAGTTGTTGATGCTGTCGATCAATGACTGTACATCTTCCAGTCAAACTGGTTGGTTAAAGTTGTCCTGTTCCATACATTGTGCCTACTTTCATCGTCTTCAATCTCGAGATTTTACAGCTTCAGTTTGGCTATTTAGTATTTTATAGTTAATAGAACAGACATTAAATGAAACTGTATGCTGTGATTTCACCTAATGGCTTCATGCTTTAAAAGAATGAATCTGGGAAATATCTTAGATGTGGGGAATGTTCTGTCGTCAGGGTAAAGCTCAGCTCCTGCAACTTGCATTTGATAACATCAGAAACTTGGAAGGCTTGCTATAACTTCTGTTTCAGGATCTTTCTTACATGAAACAAGCAGACTTTGGTCAGACAGAGCAACTGATGAAAGATTTTTGCTTTTCCAGATAGTAAATTCCTGTAAATTCTCAACACCAAGTTAGGTTATGCCAGTACCCTCAGAAGGCGTGACATTTTCTCTGAGTCTATGGTACACATGCATGAATAAAAGTTGACAAATCTATGATGCTAAAACTGTCAAAAATCACCCAGAATAAATGGCTTCTTCGTGTACTCTCATAACACAACCCTCATACCTCTTCTTGCCCTGAAATTGTGCAGTTTCATAGTTGCAGACAAACCCACCTGCAGCATCGATCTGACCCACTGGGATAGGTGAGTCAGATCCGTGCTGATCTGGTCTATGATCAGATCCATGCTTCTCATGGAAGCGTAGTAATTTGAATGTCCATTCTCAGGTTATAATCTTAATAAATTTAAGGCAACCCTTAATTTTAAGCAGCATTACCCAAGCAGTCCCATTTAAATCAGTGATTTACTCAGACATTTATATCTAATGTGCTAAAGGGCTAAGCGTGTCCTTGGTTGGAGGAGGACTTTCTGATGGTAAATGGTACTTAGTGATAACCAACTGAGCTTCAAATAGCCATATCAGCAGGATGCATTTCTCTCTCTTTCTGGCACTTGACTGCCTTTGAGACTTTGTTGCTTACCAAAACAATGAAATACAATATTGTAATACTCCATGCGCTCCTGGATCATTTTTTACAGTTGAATAGAGCTGTGTTCTGTTGTCTCTGCGTTAATAGCACAATTATCATTACTTTTATTACTATGGTCCATTGTAGCATTTTGCAAATGAGAAATTAAAGGTCCAAGCAGATTAGATTTGGGATTCATCTGCCCTAAGTAGAGATCTCAAAGTTAGATTTCCTCATTTTGCAGTACTCATGATAGGCTTCTCTTTTAATCAGCAAAGAGGTATAGGCACCTCTTGAAAGTAGTTCAGATCTTCCTAGAAGAGAGACGCTGCAGGTGTGTTTTCTTCTGTGCTGATTCTAAAGAAATTGTGGAGTCATTGGTTCAAATTTAAAGAGACAGCTTTTTAGGGTAAGGGAATTTCGGTTTTGTGGAACTAAATCTAGTCACAAAAATGTCAGTGGCAAATGTGAAAACTGAGTACAAGTTCATTATTTTTTCTCCATCTTTTAGGTCTCTCCCTTGGTCACTTCACTGGTGAGAGGGTTTCAGGGTATTTTATTTCAGGACCCTGAAGGTCATGTTTTGCTAATTCAGATTGGACCTTCATGTCCAATACCACAAAAGACCAGAAACTGGTCTTGTAACTGTAGCCAAGTTTAGAGATATTTGTAAGCCACTGAAGACAAATACTGGTGGAGAATCTTGCACTGTTGGGTGTACATCCTCTCTGTATGACCACCCTCTCTGTATGACCACAGCTGGGTATATCAATATCAAATATCTGTGATTTGTACTCCCCACAAAAAACTGTAGTTGTGCAGACTATTATTTATGAGAAGAGGTTTGATGGTCTGATGCTTTGTTTTGCCCTTGTTTGTGTTTCATCTTTGTTAAAATTTCACTTTTCTGATGTGCAGAACCAGAAAGCAATCTTCAGTGTCTCCCTTGTGCCCAGTGAAGGAGACATTAGTGTATCCAGTGGAGCTGCCAAAATGGGTATTCCCACATAGCAAAGTGATGGTGAAGAAACTGAGTTCAGGGTTATGGATTTTGCACACTGGGCTGGGGCAACCATTGTTCTCAAAAGCCTCTTTGCATGATGGCATAGACTTGAGATTTTAAAGGTAGTTCACAGTATCACAGTATAACTTAGGTTGGAAAGGACCTCGAGGATCATCGAGTCCAACCTATCAACACAGACCCCATGACTAGACCATGGCACCAAGTGCCGTGTCCAAGCTCCTCTTGAACGCCTCCAGGGACGGGGACTCAACCACCTCCCTGGGCAGCACATTCCAATGACGAATGACTGGCTCAGTGAAGAACTTCCTCCTCACCTCGAGTCTAAACCTCCCCTGGCGCAGATTGAGACTGTGTCCCCTTGTTCTGGTGCTGGTTGCCTGGGAGAAGAGGCCAACCCCTTCCCGACTACAACCACCTTTCAGGTAGTTGTAGAGGGCAATGAGGTCTCCCCTGAGCCTCCTCTTCTCCAGGCTAAACAAGCCCAGCTCCCTCAGCCTCTCCTCATAGGGCTTGTGCTCAAGGCCTCTCACCAGCCTTGTTGCCCTTCTCTGGACACGTTCAAGTGTTTCAATGTCCTTCTTAAACTGAGGGGCCCAGAACTGGACACAGGACTCAAGGTGTGGCCTAACCAGAGCAGAGTACAGGGGCACAATGACTTCCCTGCTCCTGCTGGCCACACTATTCCTAATGCGGGCCAGGATGCCATTGGCCCTCCTGGCCACCTGGGCACACTGCTGGCTCATATTCAGGTGGCTGTCGATCAGCACCCCCAGGTCCCTCTCTGTTTGGGAGCTCTCCAGCCACTCCGACCCCAGCCTGTAGCTCTGCATGGGGTTGCCGTGGCCAAAGTGCAGCACTCGGCACTTGGACTTGTTAAATGCCATCCCATCGGACTCTGCCCATCTGTCCAGTCAGTCAAGGTCCCTCTGCAGAGCCTTTCTACCCTCTACCTGACTAACATCTGCTCCTAACTTGGTGTCATCTGCAAACTTGCTGATGACTGACTCGACCTCCTCATCCAGATCATCGATGAAGATGTTGAAGAGGACAGGGCCCAGCACTGATCCCTGAGGGACGCCACTGGTGACTGGCTGCCAGCTGGATGTGGCACCGTTCACTACCATTCTCTGTGCCCAGCCCTCCAGCCAGTTCCTAACCCAGCACAGAGTGTAGTGGTCCAAGCCACGGGCTGACAGCTTAGCCAGCAGTTTGCTGTGGGGGACGGTGTCAAAGGCCTTGGTGAAGTCCAGGTTGATCCTAATAGTTGGCATCCTATGTAGAGGTAGTCACTTATACTTTGGTATGGATTCCCATCCTGTCATTACCTATAGGAACAAGTGTAGGGAAATGTTGTCTGGCCACTGCTCTGTGCCAAACCAAGGGCAGCAGTGAAGCAGTGATAGATAGATGGGGCAAGGAAGGTTCAGTGTCTGCATCACAACCTCTCTCCAGACATTTCTGTACTTCCAACTAACTACATTATAGGTCACATTTGTATGTTATGGTGTTACTACACGCTGTTGTTCTGGTCTAAAACTCCGATGACTGTACAGCAGTGACATAAAGCTTGTAGCTTCATGACAGTATTGATTTCCAAAAGTAAAAGCCACTCAGTGACCCATGGTAATATACTTGTTCCTTCACAACAATGCACTGTGCTGGGCTGTGGACTCAACTATCACTGGAGCATTTTGTGCTGGAATGCAGAAAAGGAGCCCTGCACAAGTGCGGCAAAGCAAGGTCAGTGACACTGTTTAGCCAGCAATCCACGCGACTGTTTTCTCAATCTCTGCCCAGTGGAATGGGGAGAGAATCCAAAAAGTGAGAAAACTGGTAGATTGAGATAAAGACAGTTTAACAGGTAAAGCAAAAGCTGTACACACAAGCAATGCAAAACAAGGCATTAATTCACTACTTTCCATTGGCAGACAAGTGCTCAGGCATCTCAAGGAAAGCAAGGCTCCATCATGCATGATGGTTACACAAGGAGGACAAAATACCCGAATTCTGAATGTGCCCTTCTTCTTTCTTCACATCTCAGTTTTATGATGGCATATGGTATAGGATATCCCTTTGGTTGGTTGGGGTCAGCTGTCTCAGTTGTGTTCCTTATCAGCTTCTGGTGCTCCCCCCAGCCTGGCGCTCACTCCCAGCCCACCACTCACTGACAGGATGGTGTGAGAAGGAAAAAAAAAGCCCTGCTCAGTAGTGACTAAAACATCCCTATGTCATCAACACCATTTCCAGCACAAATCCAAAACAAGACCCATACCAGCTACTGTGAAGAAAATTAAACTGTCCCAGCAAAAAGCAGCACAGTCAGGCTGATCATTTCATGTGTTGGTGGATCAGAGATTGAACAGATGAATGTGTTTTGTTGTGGTTTCATTTTTCCACCAAAAAAAAAAAACAACAAACCAACCAAAACCCACACCCAAGTATTTTACCCTGCTCATATCAGGCATGTTATGTCAGTTCATTAAATGGTTACTGTTTTCCTCACAAAATTACAAGTTTACAGTGTATTTTTAAACTAAAGAAGTGTTTTCAGCATACTTGTCTCACTTCCACAGATGCTGAATTCAACGTCACTGAAAATAGTTTATCCTCTAGCATTTTTGTCATGTTTATTCCTTTTTTATCCTGTTACCTAGGCAAGCAGACTAGCTAGTCTGAGGTTTCCTCTATACATTTTCCCCGATGTTATCAATAATTACACATACACAGATAGAAGGAAATAGTAAACCCAGGATTTGACTACCTAGCAGGAAAACAAATAATCCTCTGTGTGTTCCTAGGCCGAACTCCACGTCAGGTAAAGTGAGATCTGAAGACTCCTTTTAGGCTTAGTTTGGTTTCTCAGAAGATAGCATCGCAGAGGCTGCAGCCATGGGTTTTGCGCTGCCTCCGTGCTGCGTTGTCAGGATGGTGGCTGCCCTCTAGTGGCAGTAGGCGTAAATTGCCGGTGGATCCCGTGGGCTTCATCCTGCGAACCTAGCGATTTGAAAACGTAAAGCATGCGTTATTGTTGAAAAATTAAAATCAATTAACGTAATGGGAAATTCATTAAAAAGGAATAGGAGGCTGGGCCTGAATTCAGTTGCTTTTACAAACATTTTTTCTTGGAGGCCGAGACTTAGAACAAAACTTTCAGAGGTATTTGCTGGTGAACATCAATGTGTACAAATCATTAAGGACTTTGGGACCTACAGGAAATAAATTTCTCTGCAATGTGCTCTGCGTATCCAGATGATCTGTGTGATTCTACTCAGCCTGGTTGGGTCCCAGGCCATTTCCAAAGCAAAGGAATGTTTTTCTTCTCTGTGACTGAAACTGCACAGAACAGGGCTCAGCAAGGCAAGCAAATGACTCATCCCTTGCGCTCAGCACCCCTCCATGACACACATAAGCCTTCACACCAAGAGAGCTGAAGAAGAGAAAGAAAAAAAGAAAGTTGAGGGAGACCACCCACCTTCTCTTTCAAAAGACTTTCCTGGTCACTGAGGCTTGGTCTTTGTGTTGGACTTGCCCCAACTGACTGGGAGCAAAACATCTCTTCTCAGAGAAGAGAAGAAACAGAGCATGGGGATCAAAATGTAAGTAGGAGCTGACTGTATAAATCAAACACTTCTGCATCATGTGTGCATTGTCTCACTGCGTACTTTGGCAGAGACCTTTGGGAATGCCAAGATGTAGTTTAGCTACTAATTCAGAATGCTGTTCAATGGTAGGAAAGAGGAAATGGCCTCAAGTTGCTCCAGGGGAGGTTTATGTTGGACTTTAGGAAAAGTTTCTTCACCAAAGTGTTGTTAAGTGTTGGAACAGGATGCCCAAGAAAGTGTTTGGATCACCATCCCTAGAGGTATTTTAAAGACGTGTAGATATGGTTCTGAGGTACATGGTTAAGTGGTGGACTTGGCAGTGTTAGGTTAATGGCAGGACTCAGTGATCTTAAAGGTCTTTTCCAACCTAAATGATCCTGTCATTCACTTTCCTAGAAACCAAGCCATCATATGCTCTGAACCGAGGTATTTGGGCTGATCTCAGTGTCAGAAAACTACATCCACTGAAGAAAGGTGGGAAGCAGGAATGCAGGGAGACAGCAAGGCCAGGGAAGGGCAAACTCTGGGAAACAGTTGAGCAGTAGCAGGCAGAGTGACAAGCAAAGCAGCACCATACTTGTGCAGCTGACAGCCAGGTCAGAATGCAGTGGCCCCAGCAGCAGAACTGCCTGGATGGGCTTACACAGTGGCTGCCAGCCTGCCTCTATTTTCACCAATCTTCTGTTGAGTCTGATTGCATATGTTTGCCTCATCAGAGGCATATTGATGGCACATCAAAATGGCAAGATCTTCAGACATGCAAAAATGTGGGTATGGAGCAAAGAAAAGGAGAGGCTAAAGTGTGCTGGGTACTAAAAGGTTACATTGGTACAAGAAAATACTGGAGAAAGCCACCAAGGGCTACTTTTCACACAGGAAGCACCTTGTACTCAGAAGCCCCCAAACCACCATACTTTTGAGGCTGGAAAAGCTGTGGGAGGAGGAGAGGTTTTGCTCTATTTTGCTCTATGTCTGTGCTTTTCCCTCAGCCTCTACTGCTGATCACCAGTGAAGAGAAAAAACTGGGTTAGCCAGATGTCTTGTCTGACAATAGGGCTGAAATTTTGCTCTTAAGCGACTTCCCCAAAGCTAGGGCTTGATGTTCTAAAAAGATTGAATTGTCTACTATTGTCCTGCACTTACACTGCAGTGGTGAAAAAAGGAGAACAACCAGACTCGGGTTCATCATACTAAGGGCTGTACAAACCGAAGAGCTTTCACAGTTCAGCTTTGTTTCTTACCGAGGTGTTTGCTACCTTTTAGCACTCCCATTTAAAACTCTGACATACTTTCACCTACACAGCTTTCCAAAAGTCATCATTGTCATTGTTACTGCTAGGTATCAGATGTCTTTGTAACTGTGACTATTTTATCTGTGTTTCGTATCGTGACTGAATTGTATCAAGGGTTCCTGGATTGTTTCCAAGCCCTGATAGAGGAGACCTTATATAGATTGTTGTGTTTGCAAAACTACTTGGTGTGCAAACAATTACATTTTTACAGAAGGGGGAGCAATAAATACAGAGAACTTCTCTCTTGAAGGCCAGTAGCAGTTATCAGATGCTGTTTGGCCTAAGTATAGGCTGATAACACTTGTTCATAAAATTAATTGGCGACATCTTACCTGATCTGGACTGTGGGAAGAAGGACATTGAGACTCTTGAACATGTCCAGAGAAGGGCAACAAGTCTGGTGAGAGGCCTTGAGCACAAGCCCTATGAGGAGAGGCTGAGGGAGCTGGGATTGTTTAGCCTGGAGAAGAGGAGGCTCAGGGGAGACCTTATTGCTGTCTACAGCTACCTGAAGGGTGGTTGTAGCCCGGAGGGGGTTGGTCTCTTCTCCCAGGCAACCAGCACCAGAACGAGAGGACACAGTCTCAAGCTGTGCCAGGGGAAGTTTAGGCTTGAGGTGAGGGAAAAGTTCTTCACTGAGAGAGTTGTTAGTCATTGGAATGTGCTGCCTAGGGAGGTAGTGGAGTGACTGTCTCTGGAGGTGTTCAAGAGGGGATTGGACATGGCATTTGGTGCCATGTTTGGTTTAGTAGTCATGAGGTGTTGGGTAACAGGCTAGACTTGATGATCTTTGAGGTCTTTTCCAACCTTATTGATTCTATGAGCCTATGATTCTAAGAATAGCATTTTTGAACCAGCAGCTGTCTGCTATTGTGATTGCTTGGCTTAAACCATAGCTGTGATACACTCCACAGCAATCAACTTGCAGCTCTAACCTTTGCCAGCAGTCCTCATGGGGTTATCTACCCGCTCTGGCAATCCAGTAAGGCTTTGTGTTGTAGATGCCAAACTACTGTCATTCAGGTTGTGGATGGCTGGGATGTTAGGTTGCCATGCTATAAACCCAGTGGTGACTTCTACAATACCAGGGGATCCAAATGCTCTCCATCCATTTGGTCCTTTGGAAGGGCCCAGGAAGGACAGCCTGTCAGCAGATCTTCTCCATCTCTTAATGGACTACTTTCTGCTTCTGGGTAGCAAATGGAAACCATTGCCCTGTATGAGTTCTTTGTGTGCAGGTGTGTGCTTGTTTATGTATAATGTGGGCTGCTGGGTGGTCATGGTTTTGTGGGCCCTGGGGAGTCCAGTCTCCAAGCTCAAGTAATCAGAGTAAGAGACTTGTGTATTTACATACTGAAAAACAGTCAGGCTTCCAGAAGTGATTGTTCCACCATGTGAAGAGTCTAACGACTTTGACAAATACAATCTAGGTTGATTTTTGGGTCATAATCACATTGAAAGCTTTAAATTAATAAGAAATGTATTAAGCATAGCTTGAAAGCACTTCTATTTCAGTAATCCACACAGTCTTAGCTTTTAAGGGATATTCATGTGGTGTTTAACTTACATCATTCTTAAAAATAATTCTTCTTTTAGTAGCAAGTGTATGACAGCTGAATTTATTGTCAAACCTCGTAATTTAAGGTTGTACTCCTGCTTAAACTGGAGTGTCTGTGTAGCATTAGAGAGGCTTCCCATGGCTCACCAGCTGGAAAGCCCAGACCCAGGCTTCCTGCCTCTTATCACTGCAGTCTTTTCAACAGAGACAGCAAAGGTCTTCTCCTCCTTCCCTTGGGTCCCCAAATCCATCCTTGTTGTTCCAGGAGATGTTCCCTTTTTTTAATGTAAAAATAACACATTAGGTATTTGGATTTTCTCTCCCTTTATTTTAGTTTTTGTCATGATTTCCCAAGGAAAGAAAATTTGTGCCATCCAGTAGGATTCGTCCTGTATTAATGAACTGCAGTAGCTCCATCTCTCCTGTGTTTTGAACTGCTCTGAGGCAGGAACCACTCCAGAACTTACAGGTTTCATAAGACTTAGCAGCTTGCTGAAGATCAAAATTAGTGCTTTAAGAAAAATCTTATCTTGTGAAGTCAGTGGTGTGACACCTGCTTGTCCTGCTAGCACAAAACTTGCCACAGACCATATAGTATAGCAGTTAGAGGCTGTGTAAAAGCAGTGTAAGTCCTCACTGTTATTTATTAAACCTCTTCAGGAGAGAAAGACTGAGACTGCAAATACAGGAAGAATCTGATGGCACCATGGTAGGGGTTTATGCTGTATTTGATGATCCCTTTGAATGTTGGGAGAGTTCTGATGGGAGTAACTAGTACTTGGATGTGCTGTCATTATGACTGCAGCAGGGATGTATCAAGCACACAGCACACAAATTCAATGGAGATGAGATTTCATGAGTCCTTCTATTCATGAAACAGCTTGCTGAAAAAAAATAGATGGGCAGAAGTTGGCAATGATACCAACATTGTTAAATAGAAATGATTTTCCAGATCACCCAAACAGCAGAGGTTTGATCGATTTGTTGCAATTCCCTGCATTCTGCTAACAAGAACCAGGTGAAATGCTCATGAAGAACCTCCACACACACATCATCACCTCCCCAGTAACCTAATTTAGAGGTTCTTAAGAAGATTCTATTACTTTTCCTAACTCATAGGATCCCTTTGTTAGTGTTTTCAATTTCAGAGAATACAAAAAGAATAAAAACACTCTCTGGGGTGTAACAGTTACATTTCATTATAAATTTGAACAAAATCACAGACCTTGCAGAGAAATGTCTGATGTGTTGACTAATCTGGAAAAGATCAGTATGTTTCTCCAGCTTTCCATTGTCTTTTCATAGTACAAACAAGACCCAAAACAAACTCCAGAGGAATATATCATGTAAACCCAACAGAAAAATTTGTTACTATTAATGAAAATTGAAGCTGTTTGTCTTTCCCAGCTACTGACAAGCCACTGACTGGTTTTAAGGTTGAGATTCTGGTGGAGTTTATCTTAATTTCTAGTCACAACTATACTTTGCTTGGAAGATGTAGGGCCTAAAATACAAAATATTATCTCTGTGTATGTCCTGCAGAGTTTTGCTCTCAGACAAAATTCTATAGGGGAAAAAAGTAATCTGAAGTTGTGTTGCAGAGCACCAAATACTGAATCTCTTTAAACACTTCTTCATAGCATTAGGTTAAATACAGAGTATTCCAAGTTGGTATGGTGATCCATTAGAATAGAATAGAATAGAATAGAATAGAATAGAATAGAATAGACCAGACCAGGTTGGAAGAGACCTTCAAGATCCTCGCATCCAACCCATCAACCAATCCAACCCACCTAAACAACTAAGCCATGGCACCAAGCGTCCTGTCAAGTCTCCTCCTGAACATCTCCAATGATGGTGACTTCACCACCTCCCCAGGCAGCCCATTCCAATGGGCAATCATTCTCTCTGTATAGAACTTCTTCCTAACATCCAACCTAAACCTCCCCTGGCACAGCCTGAGACTGTGTCTTCTTGTTCTGGTACTGGCTGCCTGGGAGAAGAGACCAACATCCGCCTGTCTACAACCTCTCTTCAGGTAGTTGTAGAAGCAATAAGGTCACCCCTGAGTCTCCTCCTCTCCAGGCTAAGCAACCCCAGCTCCCTTAACCTCTCCTCACAGGGCTTGTGTTCCAACCCCCTCACCAACTTCGTTGCCTTTCTCTGGACTTGTTCCAGCAAGTCAACATCTGTGCTGGTATTCTACCAGCTCATTCTTCATCTTGGATTTGGCAGGTGCTTGGTGAATTCAGCTCACACTGAAGGAGCTGGCAGTGATGAACAATGCCATTGGTTTAAGAGTGGCTGCCCACCTCTTTCATTAGAATGAACTGAAGGGTGCTGGATCACTAATTTAGATCTGTTAGAACACAAACTGGGAACAACACTATTTGAGAGTGTTTTAAACAACAGGGCATGAAAAGATGTACCTTCTTGTTCACACTGCTCCTTACAGACAGTTTCTTGCTTGGTCCAGCAGGTTTTGGTGGCTTTCTGAGCTCTGCCAGCCCCCAGCAGCTTGCAGATGCTGTCATCACTGAGGTCTGGCAGTATCACTCCCACTGGGTTCCTTGGAAATTTCCTGGTGTCTCCAAGGATAGGTTGTTACTCTTCCTGCCTCTCAACAGAAGTAACACTTCTTTCACAGGAGGATTGCTTCTCTGTCTCTGAGTTCACCAGCAGCCACCTTCTTTGCTACACCTAATTATCATGCACAAAGTGCACAATAAACTCTGAGCAGCTAAAGCAGATGTCCATCACAGGGAGTATGAGACATATTCCCAAAGGTTGGGCCTTCTTTTCCTCCATGTTTTACTATTATATAATTGTTCATTAACTCCAGAAGACCAAGCTGTGTTTCAAGAAGGATACCAAGCACAGTAGCTTGTCTCTGTGTGCTGTGAGACACGAGTGTTCAGGTACTATCTGGTCTGGAACCAGCACCACCAACAAAATCCTTTAGCAGCAACCTGGGCAGCCAGTAGTGAGTAACGCCCACCTCTTATTTGAGCAAGAGTAGTGTGACAGACTAAAAGTTTGTCTCTCTTGGTGTGACTCAACAAAGATAGAATCACTTGCTGCTTGCCCAGACAATTGCTCATATGTGTTGGGCAGAGCCACTGGAAGGAAGGTGCAAAGACCAATCCTGGATGCAAATCAGCTTGTGATTGCATCGTGATAACACTGGACTGCAACAATGGACCCAAGGACCCAGCCATCACGCCTTTAGGGCAAGATAATCTCCACCCATCAAGTACCCTGGGAAGGGTGACACAATGGATTCACCACCTGTTTCCTGATGTGTAAGGAGTATGGGGGCTTCTCTGGATGGAGACGGAGGAGGCGGAGGCCCCCCCCCCCCCCCCCCCTCCATCCAAAACCTTGCCCAAACACACAGAAATACACAGAAAGATTTCCGGGGGAACGATACCTGGACATTTATCTAAGGATGATTTCCTGGCCCTGGAATTCCTGAGGGACAATACTTGGACACATACCTAAGGACTAAAAACTGTATAAAAGACTGGAGCCACTACTGGCTACTTAAGAAGAAAAACGCGGAAGAACAATGTGGGGGGCTGTGTCTCCCGGACTGGATGATTAAAGGAAGGAAAACGCAGAAGGAAAATGGAGATGAAGGAAAACACAGGAGAAGGACCATGTCGCTGAGAAGGAAAAGCCTCAGCACCCTTTCTCTACAGACCCAGGCTGCCCAGAGGACCACAGCTCTTCTCCAGCCAGAGCCTCAGCACCATTCCTGTACCAACCCAACATCTCCCCAGAGGACCACAGCTCTTCTCCAGCCAGAGCCTCAGCACCGTCCCTGTACCAACCCAACATCTCCTGCAGCACCTTTCCTCCACAGACTCAAACTGTCTTGGGGATGTGATAATATAATTCCTTTC
Organism: Melanerpes formicivorus; assembly: GCF_026170545.1. Classification (NCBI taxonomy): domain Eukaryota; kingdom Metazoa; phylum Chordata; class Aves; order Piciformes; family Picidae; genus Melanerpes; species Melanerpes formicivorus. The sequence continues at coordinate 52,845,729 of NW_027142353.1, read as the reverse complement.
CTCTTCTCTCTCTCTTCTCTTTCTCCCTCTCTATTTTCTCCCTCTCCCCTTCTTATTTCCACTTTGTTTATGTAATAAATAGTCTAGCTGTTGATACTTTGGCCTCGTTTGTGCCTCTAATTTCACATCACGGGAATATTCATAAGAACTGAGTCTCTTTCCCTCTCCAGACCGAGACAAGTAGTTTCTTGTGCAATAGGACTGTAGTCACAACCCTTTTGGCCCTCAAAATTTTCAGGAGGTTTTAACTCCAAATTTGGAGTTTGCTTTTTGCTTTTAAAGAAGAGGGAAGAGAGAGAACTCTTCAGTCAGCAGTACTAGCAGACTTGTTATCCCGAATTCAGCTCAGTTCTTGCAGGGGAGGGTCGCTCTTGGTTACTTTTACACCCAAGCTTTTTCAAGGAACTGCTCTGTTGCAGTAACATGAATGTTCATGCTTACCGTATCAGAGGTCGCTTGTACGTGAAGCATCTGCTTTTTGCAATGTGAAAAAGATCGACGTGGTGTAAATGCCCCCTACACACACACACACGCACACACGTGCACACACACACACACTGGAAGCCCTTTGTCAGCTTCACTTTTAGGGAAACAGCCTGTGGTTTGGGAAATATGGGAAACATGGGGATTTCATAGCTTGAGTTCTAGATGTATTATCCAAAAGAAGTGTAGCTTTCACTGTTGCACTGCTTGGTGTACGACATCTCAAATTCCACCTGAAAATCTACTGCAGCATCTCCCACGTTATCTCTCTTAATAGCTTTCTGCTAAAATAATAACAGAACAAGCTCCAGCTTGCCCATTAGAGAAGTATATGGAGTAGTACTGCTGCCAGACCTAGTACTTCTGTTGTGTGTCATGGAATCAGAGAATGGTAGGGGTTGGAAAGGACTTCTGCAGACCATCTAGTCCAACCCCACTGTTAACGCAGTTAAGCCTAGATCAAGTTGCACGGGAACACATCCAAGCAGGTTTTAAAAGTCTCTAGAGAAGAAGACTCTACAACCTTTGTAATAGACCCCTAGTAACATTTTATGAATATTTTAAGTGCAATTTATTCCCTTCATATTTACACTCATGAATTAATCATTACTCAGCCCATCTTCCCTTCTTTAGGCAAACACCAGTGGTTGCCACACAGTTTTAAAGTGAAAGTTGTCGAGATAAAGGTGGGTTTCATTAATGAACAGCTACTGTGATATTGTACTGCAGGCACTAGCAGCTTGGTTGGAGGTGGCATTTTACAAAGATTTCTCACATTTACCAGAATTGCATGGGCACAAATGAAAGAAGATAAAGCTCACCTCATCTGCAAATAACCCTTTGTTCATAGCAGCATCTAATATTTGCTTAATAGCTTTCATTCTAAGCCATCTACAATTGATTCATAGCTCTCTTGCTAAAACAAAGGCTTTGACGAAACGATGATGGAGAAGCTAGGCTGATTGCTCAGGATTACACAGATGAAGGACTGTCTTGTCACATACTTAATTCCATTTTTCAGTGTGAAGAGAAATCTTGACAACAACGTGTAATCTGAATCTTTGCAGCAGATACTGTGTAACAGTGATGACAGGGTGCTGGTGGTGGGATTTTACTGTGGGCTGTCCGCTCCTGTTGTAGGGAAAGAAACTGAGTAAAGGACATCAGCTGAAACTTTCAGCATCGTCACTTATGGCAAATTGGTGTCCTGCTGTCACTTAGGTGACAGAGAAAAGATTAAAAAAGTAGCAAAAGATGAGTAGAGGAGCTGCGGATTCTCCCTGTTTGTGGCCAATAGTTGTAGTTCACTCTTCCAGTGAGCCCTTGTTGTGAGCCTGCATCCTTCCTTCATTTCCAGGCAGGGTTGAGGATAGGAGATGTAGAGCTGGGACAGGGTCTACCATTCTTCCTTGAAGGCTGTTTAGGGAATTCAGGTAGTGAACAGCAACTCTTTCTCTCCCTTTTCTCCACCAGTATATAAAACACTTCTCACTTGTGGGAGTCTCCAAAGTTACAACAGGTAAATTAAAAAGTGCCTGTATTATGTGGAAGTCCTGGTGACATCAGTTCTCATACACACATCCTTTAATTTTAACACAGGAGGGAGTCATATCCTTAATCCAAGGAGCCTCAGCAATACCTTCCACTTCCTCCTCCTTCCATCTGCCTTAGGAATTTTGGAGGGAAACATAGACAGGCTTGGTACATGCTCTTCTCTCCCTAGTCCTAAGGAGTTTACAAAGAAAATGCATGGAGTTTTAACCAGTACTGGCTTTTCTGCAGTGGGAAACCTGCTCTGCCTTCATTAAAAGTCTCTTCCTTTGTCTTTAGTCTCATTGCTCCGATCATGTGCTACTACCAACATCTGTAGATGTCAGGGATTAGGATTCAAATGGCCTGAGAACTTTGTTTATATTTAACTGAGAGTAGGAGAAGCTTCTTAAGCACTCCTCAGAGCATGCATGCCTTTTACCTGTGTGTTACCACAGGAGTGTAATCTGATGTCAATATTCATGTACTTCCCAAAAAAACCCCAAAGCCCTAGGGTATTTCTTTAAAAGAAAGAATTTAGAGATGCTCTCAGGCTACAAAAAGGAGTAGAAGTTTCTTCTGCAGTAAGAGTGGCTAACATTTCACATAACCACCTGCCTTCAGGGCCCAGGAATATAAGAGAAACACCAAGTGCTTGAGGTAGGCCTGCCAGACTGTGCCAGCATGGAAGAGAAGGAAAATCTGCAGAGCCAGCAAAGCAAGCCAGGAGAGTCTCCAAGGTAGATCTACCGCTTACGCTCTCTTGAGGCCTCTGCCATTTATTAGCAGCGCTAAGAGCAATCCAACTCTTTGTTATGAGTGCAGGGGCTTTGGAGACCTTTTCCTGCAACAGAAGTACTATGGAAATCACTTGAATTACAATTTTCCAGTAGAGAAGACTCTGGTTTAATATTCCTGCACTTGTACAATACATGCACAGTTAATTAAATGTGCCCATGGTACAAAAGGTCATTATTGGTGTTGGTATGTCATAATTTTGGCTGTACTTCATGCCTCCTTAAAATAGTATGGCCCCTTCACACTCACTCACCCCTCAACCCCTTCCCCACATGCACACATCCTTTCTTGATCCTGTTAATACTTTCAGGTATCTTACAGAAAAATTGAATGGGATTTGAAAATGTACAAAATGAGCAGCTGGCCTACATCAATAACCCATGTACTAAATGCATGATTAAAAAGCTTTCATTTAAGTCATCTCTTACAGGTCTTAACTACAGGATGATTCATACAGAGGTGAATTTAATAGGATATTTCTGGTTAATCCTGCACTTCATTTTTCACATGCCAGAGATGGGCAAGCCAATTTATCTTCAAAGATCCTAATTAAGAAAAAGCAAACCAGCAAGGGTACAGGTAATTACATGTCTTTGTAACGTCAGAACCTTGCTTTTTGAAAGTGAGGGATTTAGAAACACGATATAGAGGCTTGTTTCAAAACAAAGCAACCTATTCCTTCCCCAGCCTAAGCCCAAAATCCAACCAAGTACCCAAAACCTTGAAAGACCATGGCCTGTAAGCCCTGAATGGTCCCAGTCTGTTGACATTAATCAGGCTGCTACAGAACATGTGAAGAGTCACGACTCACAACCAGGATTTGAGTTCTGCTTTCTGTTTCATTGCTTAATTTAGTGTCAGCTCAATCCTTCACATCTTGGCTCTGGACTCTGTGGCAAGGACTCTCCAGGTTTTCTGACTGCTGTGTGTTGCTGAAGCCAAGCAAAACCACAGGAAGAATTCCCACTTGTTTTTAAACAGCATTGTTTGGGTGCACAGTTTTGATTTTGGGTGCATAAGTGAGTAACATTTATAGTAAAGCTTCAAGACTTTTGTTACTTACATTTGTGCAAAGCCTGGTAATTATTTTAACAGCCACTTTCAAGGGTCTTCTCAATGGAGCTGGAATAGCCTTGCAGGAGCATGGGGGGCAGTCCAACCAAACTGTATCAGATACCCCAGGCAAAGCAGGTGCAAGACAGCCCATCTACACAGCTATGTTCTCCTCTTGTGAAACTTGTCCTTTCAGAGAGGATTCTATGTTACTCCCTTCTCCTGGGGCTGTTAGCAGATACTGTTAGCAGAGGTTGTTGGAAAGGATGTGGAAGGGACATCTGCCCTTGGCTGAGTTTGGGGTCTCCGAGGTGTCTGGGTGGTGCATGCTCACCCTTCTCTCCTCCTTACTGGACATGCAGCTGTGATGTGGCAGGGATACACATAGCAGCAGATTGGGTCTTTTAAACTATTGGATATTTTCTGGGCTCCTACAATTAATCAAACTGTGCTGCCTTCAGGCCACAACAGCTTATATAGGTTTTTTCTGCTACAAAAAGACTAGGTGGGACATGCCTCTCCCATCGGGGTCATTGGGCAGTTTGATATATGCAACGAAAATCCATTTTATTGTGCTTCTTTACCATGCTTTCCTGATTACTGTGGAAAAGGGGGATGATACACATCCTAATTTCATTACAAACCATGATCCTGCTCTCCTACTGACTCTGAAGTTTTGAAAAAGAAAATGTTTTCCCACATAAGAGATGTTTTACTTCCTGTGAATGCTGCTTGGTGGTTTGTGTCTGACAATACCTTATAAGTTAATGTGCTGTTATGACTAAAGCAGCATCCAAGTGATTTTTAGAGAGGCTGCTGTGTGTTAAGGACTAGCTTAGCTGTCCTACCACAGAGAGGTCCTCCAGGAAATTGTAATCATTTGTTATTTCATCCCATCATGCCTGCATCTACTCTTCTCTGTGGAAGGACATTACTGTCTTTTCTGCCCTTTTTCCACTCTTTCTCTTTTCTCCCAAATGGACCTTATCTCTTGTTTGGTATTTTAGAGGAGGGTTTGGGCCTTGAGCAGCCTGGTTTGTCAGGGAAAAGCTAATTTCTTCTGCACCATTCGGGCCCAGAGGCAATGGAAGGGGGGGCAGCAGACAGAAGTAGAAGTGAGTGGGGAAATAAAGGCTTGAGGGTTTGACCTAACTGGGGGAAGTTTTGAAAAGGTTTTTGGCTTAAAGAGGTTATTGTAAGCCCAGGTCATAGGACTAGGCTGAGGCTGAATGTGAATTTGGGTATTGTAATTTCTGTATATAGGTTCCATTTAAATTTACAATGTCATGTGAGAGCATCTTTATTTTTACTTCCCTTTGGGGGGGTAAAATACAATTTCTGTACGCTCTTAGACAGAAGCCTTTAAGTGTTGTTCTGACATAAAAGAGCAACAATTCTCCACTGAGGAGTGTTGACAGGGAGTGGATTTGCCATATTAAAAAAGAATCACAGAATCACTAAGGTTGGAAGAGACCTCAAAGATCATCAAGTCCAACCTGTCACCACAGACCTCATGATGAGACCATGGCACCAAGTGCCACATCCAGTCTCCTCTTGAACACCTCCAGGGATGGTGACTCCACCACCTCCCTGGGCAGCCCATTCCACTCTCTCAGTGAAGAACTTTCTAAAATTTCTGGGACCAAATGTTTGTGGGAAACAATCTGAGGAGTTTTTATGTGCAAACATGGATTTTTTGAATGTAATTTCCTTTATCAAGTGTACCTGTAATTTGAGTATCAGTGGCACCCTCCAATCCTAAAAAAGGGTTGACCTGCCTGTCATAGTATTATATCATGTCATGTCAAAATGGATGTTGCAGTCATGTTGTCCAACCTGGCAGAAACTTGCCCACTGATGCTGAAGACCAGAAGTGGATTAATGACCTTGTAATAATTTGTGTAATTTCAATCCAAGCAACCAGTACTAGTCCAGGAAATTTTTATATTGTTGCCAGTGCTCTGGGATGTATTTATTAGCGTCTTGAAATAAGAGTTTTACTCACAAAGCAAATCCGGCACCTTAAAGTACTTTCAATTCAGCAGCCTTTGATTTAAGAGCTACTAAAACATCTGTACAAAAGTAGCAGGTACCATGATGTAACATGTTGATATGGATAACATAGCTGCTGCCCAGAAAAGCCATTTCCTAGGGGAAGACTCCCTGATGCCAAGGCATGTAGCAAGATCACTGCGGGGCTGCAGTTGGACGAGGAATTTCACGCCTGGCTGTCCAGGTTGTGTTTGCTCTCTGAAGTGTAGATTTCAATCTTCTGAGTAATCAGACTGGTATCTTTCACATCTGCCAACCCAGCAAGGCATATGTCTAGAGCATTAATGGTATTATAATACCATCCTTTATATACCATCTGGATCAAGGGGACACAGTCTCCAAGCTGCGACAGGGGAAGTTTAGGCTCGAGGTGAGGAGAAAGTTCTTCACCGAGAGAGTCATTCGTCATTGGAACGGGTTGCCCAGGGAGGTGGTGGAGTCACCGTCCCTGGAGGTATTCATGAGGGGATTGGACGTGGCACTTGGTGCCATGGTCTAGTCATGAGGTCTGTGGTGACAGGTTGGACTCGATGATCTTTGAGGTCTCTTCCAACCTTGGTGATACCGTGGTATAACAACCTTCTGAACAAGCAGTGGTGTACAGTCCTTATTCTAAGCCTGGCATCAGGAATTTGGATTCTTCATTTGTTGCTCCCCCGTCATAATAACCACATTTGAAAGGACCCTTGCAATATCATCCAGTCCTACCTTCTGTAGGAAAGGGAGCCTAGATGAGATTATCTAGCACCCTGTGCAGTCACATCTTGAAAACCTCCGGCAATGGCCACTCTACCACTTCACTGGAGAGGTTGTTTCAGGGATTAATTGTTCTTACTGTAAAAGATGTCCTCTTTATGTTGAGATGAAACTTCTCTCGATGCAGCTTCTATCTGTTAACCCTTGTCTTCTAGTCTTGTGAATTTTCATACCAAGTTTCAGGAATTCCTCTGACATCATAGCTCTCAGGCTGGGCACAGAGGTCCAGTTCCTCCTGTTTGTTGCCCAATCTACACATGTACTTGGCTTTGGAAAGGGCTGGTGAGCATTCTTCACTACTCTGGTAGTTGCACTCATCCACCCGATTGCGTATGGGTATGCAGGTGTTGCAGCTGTGGACTCTGCCCTCCAAGATGCACAATTCACTAAGTAAATCAATCTGTTACTGAAGATTCTACTGCTTCTTGTAAATTGGCGGATCCCATCTCTCCCTAGTAGGTTGTGTTCATCACAGAATGTCCCATGATGATAGAAACCAAGCCCTGTCAACAACATCAGCCATAAAGCCAGATATTGATCTCTCTATGATGTGTCAATTTCTGCCTGCACTCCGACCCCTTACTGGCAACACAGAGGACAAGATCATTTGACCCTGTGTCCCTTTCACTTGGGCCTCCAGCGCGCTGAAGTCCTTCTTGAACTTACCCAGGTTTTGCTTAACTGTGTCATATGGAAAAGAAATAGAGGATAATAGTCTGCTTTTAACCAGCTGTGACATTCTTCCTGTGACCTCCCAGATCTTGGCTCCCAGCAAAGTTCCCTTAACTATATGTTAGGCCAGCAGATGGGTGCCTCAGTGCCTCTCAGTGGAGAATCACCACTACTAGCACTTGCTGCTTCCTTTTGCAGCTGTTAGTATGTGGTGCTGGTGTGGTTCCTCCTTGTGAATCTTGCTGCCAGACACCTGAGAGGTGTTTGCACACCCTGCTCATGCTGCTCCTGAGGACTGACAGTCCCTGGGGACCGATTATGTGCGATGTCACTGTTCCACTCAAGGCTCTGCCATTATAAGCCTATGGAAATCACTTCTGCATGCTCCAATGAAATGTTCTTATATTGTGCTACTTATCAGTAGTATTTATTGAAATGAAGAGAGGCTACTCATTTGAATACTGCTACTACCAGTCAGCTAAATTCAAATAGGAAGGGGGGGTGGAAATTCTGTAAAGGGATCACATTAACAAAATGCTTGATACTTTGTCAAGGAGAAAGATTGCTTTTTTTCTATAAAGGCACTCTCAGCTTTTAGGGCCCTGCCTCTTCTATGTAACCTCTGTGTGTTTCCCCATATTTTGATTTTATACATTAAGAGCTTTCATTTGTTAAAATCTATGCAATTAAATATCTGTTCCCAGCAAAATACTACAGGCCAAGTGGTTTAGATTATTTCAGTTCATAGAAATATAGTCACAGCTAAAACACTTCCTAAAACTCACTTAACTGGGTCACTGGGTCACAGCATTTATGGTTAACTGTGAAAAATAGCATATATAGCAAACTGTAAAAATTAGCTTACTGTAAAATGCCTGAATCTTGCTTGAAGTCACCTGCTAAAGGCACTGTTTTAGTAAATGTAAGATGAGGAAAGTTTTAAACAGGTCACATACAAAATTTTTGCTAATTCTCCATGGATAATGCCATTTATCACAGACACCAGTTTTGCTTGTGGGGTTTTTTTTTCCACTCCAAATGTTATAGTTTTACTTCCAGTCTTGCTTATAACTGACAAACTGGCTAAGGTGCTTTATGAGAAAAGCATCATTTAGTCAGCAGAATTTGAGAAGTCAAGTTTATTTTGGGAGCCTTAAAAGACAGTATGCCCAGTGCATGTAGAAAAAGATAGGTTTCCACTGAAACATGTTTCCTGAATGTTGCAACTCTGGACTACACAACCATTCTTACAAGATTTTAATTTTGCTATAGAGATTTTTCTGTAGGACATCTACAGTAGCCACCAAGCACAAATCTAGGCAGGAGGGGAGGGGAGGGGAGGGGAGGGGAGGGGAGGGGAGGGGAGGGGAGGGGAGGGGAGAGGAGAGGAGAGGAGAGGAGAGGAGAGGAGAGGAGAGGAGAGGAGAGGAGAGGAGAGGAGAGGAGAGGAGAGGAGAGGAGAGGAGAGGAGAGGAGAGGAGAGGAGAGGAGAGGAGAGGAGAGGAGAGGAGAGGAGAGGAGAGGAGAGGAGAGGAGAGGAGAGGAGGGGAGGGGAGGGGAGGGGAGGGGAGGGGAGGGGAGGGGAGGGGAGGGGAGGGGAGGGGAGGGGAGGGGAGGGGAGGGGAGGGGAGGGGAGGGGAGGGGAGGGGAGGGGAGGGGAGGGGAGGGGAGGGGAGGGAAGGGAAGGGAAGGGAAGGGAAGGGAAGGGAAGGGAAGGGAAGGGAAGGGAAGGGAAGGGAAGGGAAGGGAAGGGAAGGGAAGGGAAGGGAAGGGAAGGGAAGGGAAGGGAAGGGAAGGGAAGGGAAGGGAAGGTGGAGGGCAGGGAAGGGAAGGTGGAGGGCAGGGAAGGGGTGGGAATGTTCTCACTGTGAAAACTCTTGCAGTTGTAGGCATGGGCAGTGGGAAATACCATGTTTTACACATTGTTTTCTGAAAGCTGTGGGAGTGAGAACTAAGCAGTTTCCTGGACCTGAGTGATGAGCGCATCTGCGCCTCTTTCCTTGTCTGGTGGTACACAGTGACTCAACTCCAATAGGATAGATAGCTGTGCCTTCTGGGACTGATGTTCTCCAGGGATGTGGGAGAAGGAAGCTAAGATGGTGTCCCAGTCAGCCAGGCTAACCCAACATATCCTGTAAAAGATGGGCAATTTTTTTTGTCGAACAGTATGTTGTCCAGGAGGAATGATCTGAGCACAGCAAGTGGCTGCTCTGAACACCTTAGATACAGCCCTGCCTGTCTCCAAAGCACAGTGACGCGTTGGTTCCTGTTGCCACCTTGTATTCTCCAACCAAAGCACTGCTCAGCATTCATAGAAAGTTCTGCTCAGCCACTTACATCCTTCATACTCTATAATGGAGACATCTGTAGGTCTGAAACTCCTTCAGGGCTGGGATCGTGATTAAGAAAAATAGTGTGAGTTGAATTTGAATGTGAAATGAAATAGGACTTGAGTTCCTAAGCAGCTTTGAGGATCTGTGCTTGAGCTCATAAAATGCAATTAATTAGTGTCTAAGTGAAGACTCTCTAGGGTTCTTCCATCTTTGAGGTTTCATTATGACATCTCTCCTCCTTAGCCCATATTGCATGCTCTGAAGTCATCATTATGCCAAGGAAAAAAGACATTTACTAGTTCTTCAATCTAGCATAATTCCACAAAACTGCAGCACACACTACTGTGGCTTGTCAGGAAGGGGCTGCACTTAATGCTGCCAGAACTTAAGCACTGACAAGTGTCTGGGTATTGTTTAACCTCTGCTAGTCTGGTGAGCTGTGGTATCCAGTATGGACTGTTAAAGTTGAAAGAAATTCATTAATGCCCTTGGAATGTCATTAACATTTCTATCAAAGATTATATCCCTCTAAGTGTCCAAATATGGTACTCTAGTCCAGTGCTCAAGCAAATTAGAAGCAGTAATTTCAGGAAAGAGGCATTTGTTGATGATATAAATCTGTCAGTGTCAACAGATGTCATTCCTCATAGTAAGGCATGTGGCTCTAATTTGGCACTTCTTGCCATCAGGAGGAACTTCTTTCAGAGCAGATGTCACTTCTAATCCGATCTTTCATGGGTGCCTGTGCCCTGTTAAAACTGGCATGCCAGTTCAGAAGCAGGCATGGTGCCATCAAAGCAGATGGTCGTGAGCACAAGTCATGTTACGAAACTGGTGTTTCTAGAAATGTAGCTGCTGAAGTACTACCCAGGAGCACCAGAATCTTCCTACCCAGGAAAATTCCCCTGCAAGTACGTTGATAAGTGTTGTTGATGTTTTGGTGCTATTGGGCTGTCCAGGGAGGTCGTTGAGGCCCCGTCCCTGGTGGTGTTTAAGACCAGGCTGGATGAGACTCTGGCCAGCCTGATCTAGTGTGGGGTGTCCCTGCCCATGGCAGGGGGGTTGGAACTAGATGATCCTTGTGGTCCCTTCCAACCCTGAATGATACTATGATACTATGGTGTTACCTGTATCTGCTTTCTGGTTGTTCTAACTTTTGGGCAGCCACTAGTGATCCCAGGGGCCATTCCAGCAGGTGAGGGTGTTGGAGCACAGAGCTGTCCTTGGCAAAAGTACCATCAATGCTTGGTGTTACTTTGACAGCTCTGTAGCACCTGGGAGTTGTTGCAGTGTGGAGGATTACTCTGCTGGGCAGCAAGGGGAGAAGTGGCCCTTGGACCTGTATCTATTCATCCCCTAAGACAGGTTATGACTCTGCCAGATAAATATGTGTAGTAAAACTGTGCTTCTGTTTTAATTCATGTGCTTTTTGCCTAGTGCAGAGAGTAGCATTTTTCCTAAAGCACTCGTCCTAAGTCAAACATGGCTTGCATTGAAGACAAGTCTTTAGTTGCCCTCACTGGGATCAAATACAGTATTCCTTACAAATTCAGTCTTCAGTAACAGTTTGTTTCAGTAAAGGTACTGAAAATCTGGTGCTTGGAGATAGCTACTTGTGTTCTCTCCCAAAATGAACCTGCTGAGAGGAATTTAAACATATAACTGATACATAATACGTTCTTCTTAATTTGTGTGGGCAAGTAAAAATTCCAAAAGCACTATGAGTACTTGCTTGCCTTTGAGTGTACCACAGATGTTAAGAACCAGCCCCTCCTGAGACTAAGTTCTTCACAGAAAGAGTAATTGGCCAGTGGAATGAGCAGCCCGGGGAAGTGGTGGAGTCACCATCCCTGGAGGTATTCAGAAAGGATTGCATGTGGCACTTGGAGCCACGGTTTCGTTGTCATGAGGAGTTAGGTGTTGGGTAATAAGTTGGACTTGATCTCTGAGGTCTTTTCCAACCTGGTTGATTCTGTGATTGATAGTCTTCAGTAATTATACAATAAGATCAGGTTACTCTGATCTGATATAAATCATAATTCCTAGCAGAAGTTTACAGCTACTGTGTTCCTCTCTTCTCAGAGAAGCAAACATTTCCCCAGTATGTAGTCCTGCTACCTCAGCTCCTCAAGATATCACACAAGACACTTCAGCAAAGTATTCACAATGTGGGATGTTTCTTGTCATGTCACTGTGATCAGTCATACTCTGAATGAAGGTTTGAAGGGAAGATTTGGTCATGAATGACCTTTGACAATCCTGAAGTAGTGCCAAGAGATGGTCTTTTCAGAAGGTGTCTATGCAGTGATGTCTCAGGTATATTTTAAAATGTTTTCACAGTTGTCTTTGGCAAGATTCCAATTACCTCATGTTTTCCTTTCTGACAAACATTATGACTGATGAGCAAAATACTATGATATCCTCACTCTGTACCCTAGAGACATTTAATTAGCCATCTATGCAAATGAGCCCAGCCAGCCAAGCAGCTATACAATTCCCCCACAACAGGCAAAGCTACCACCAATGTGTGGTGGAATTGTATTCCATAACAAAATGCTCATTTTGCCTTGTAGAGGTGTAGCATTTCCTAAGAGCCCAAATAAAATATGTTATTTTCATTCCAAAGCATGGCACAGTCAGCAAGTTGTCTGCAACTCCCACTAACACATACAGCAATGTTACTTTGTGGTGAAATATTCATCTTGCCCGATGAGGCTTGTAGCACTTTCGTAGGAAGTAGCAGGTAACTCTGCTCAAGTAAGAAATCCATTCATCTGGATCCTAAAATGGGTATTTTAATTGATGAGGTGAAATGAATAAGTTAGTATTGATACAAGGATGTGCATCAGCAGAAGGCTGTATTTCTACCATCTATTATGCATGAAGGACACTTGAAGATGGGTCTGTGCCACGAACAACTCTGAGTTATCAAAAACCACTGAAACATGTAAAGGAAGGAGCTTCAATTCCACTTGTCATAGAGAAAACATCTCCACTTCTTTTAAAACCACTTTGATTGAGGATAAACTGAATTACTTCCTTTGCTAAGGGCAGGGAGCACTTGCTTAGCTGCAAGTCTGCCTGTACTGATGAGCCTGGAAGCCAGACTAAGCCTAGTCTTCTGATCCTTCACCATGTTCTTAACACTGTGTCTGTGGTTTGGACCTGCTGTAGTTAGCCTGAGTGGCATCAGGATTAGCCAGCCTACACCACTTGGTCAGCTTTTATTTAGTAGCATAGACACAGTCTGATAGAACAAGCCTTAACTAAACACCATATCTGCAAAGGCATCCTGTTGTCAGAAGGGTTGCCAGTGCTGCTCTGGCAGTCCAACTGCCAGTTGAGTTAGGAAAGTACAGCCTGAAGAAGTGATACTTCCCTTCATCCTGCCTCTGTGGTTTGTCTGAAGCAGCTGGAAGCACCAGGTCCAGCCACTGAGTGCAAAAGCAGTCACAGGCAGTTGGAGGTGCTTTTGCAGCTTTTCCAGCAGCTGTCAACTTTGCAGAGTTCCCACTGTCCAGGTGCCCCAACAGCTATCTGCATTGCCAGATGTGAGGGCCTAAAATTGTCCAACAGCAGATGCCATAGGAGAAAAGTGCTTGGCTTTAAGACTGGAGGGCAGGAGAAGGATGGACGTGAAGCAATTTCTTACAGATGTAAAGTGGTAGCATACAAAGGCCAATACTGATCACATGAATCATCTCATTAATCAACCTTCCTCCAAAATACATATGTTATAGGGGATTATTGCTCAAACACCTTCGTTGGAGCCAAAAAAAAAAATGTATGTGAGAAAAATTCTTTGAGATAAGCAAGCTAGGTTTAAGCATTGTGTGAATGTCAATCCTTGAGCCTTTTCTTGTTCTGGATGGGAAAATAAAAGCTGTCATCAACTTGTCCCTAATCTGTTGCATGTTTGGCCGGTTGTGTCAGGAAATACCAGGCACTAGCTCTCAGCAAAGCAAAGGAAAGAAGGTTGAGACTCTTGATCACGTCCAGAGAAGGGCAACAAGGATGGTGAGAGGCCTCGGGCACAAGCCCTATGAGGAAAGGCTGAGGGAGCTGGGGTTGTTTAGCCTGGAGAAGAGGAGGCTCGGGGAGACCCTGTTGCTGTCTACAACTACCTGAAGGGTGGTTGTAGCCAGGAGGGGGTTGGTGTCTTCTCCCAGGCAACCAGCACCAGAACAAGGGGACACAGTCTCAAGCTGTGCCAGGGGAAGTTTAGGCTTGAGGTGAGGAGGAAGTTCTTCACAGAGAGAGTTGTTAGCCATTGGAATGTGCTGCCCAGGGAGGTGATGAAGTCACCGTCCTTGGAGGTGTTCAAGAGGGAATTGGACGTGGCACTTGGTGCTGTGGTTTCATAGTCATGAGGTCTTGGATGGCAGGTTGGACTTGATGATCTTTGAGGTCTCTTCCAACCTTATTGATTCTACGATTCTATGATTCTAATCCTATCTGCTATCACAACATTGTAATGGCATGGTGACCCCTCAAGACTAACAATCACATGTGGTCACTCCTTGGTACCCCTTGGTCAGTAGCATCATTTCAGCTTGAGTTGCAGAGCTGTACATTCAAACATGTCTCTTGATAATTACACTGTGAAACATTATCTTGGAATACACTGTTGGACTTTAAAGCAGTAACCCTGCTACAGCCCTGACAGGCTGCATATCATGTAATCAATCTATAAAAATTACTTACTACTTTGTAAGTAAAAATCAGAAATGAAGAGTGGATATTTACTGAAGGATGGGCAAGTGTTCCCATTTAGTGAAAAATGTGTCCTGTGAGTTTTTGTTTTAAACATCACTTGATTGTTCAAAGTATCTTAGGTATTTTCCTTAGTAGTTCATTATGCCTGGATGTGATTTTAAGTTTCATTTTGTGCTTGAAAACTGGGCCAACAGAACTGCAGCCTAGTAAAACCCAGAGGAATAATACATCCCAATGCTTTGTGGATGAAAGAAAAAAGTCAGTCTAGCCTTATTCACAGTCATGTTTTCATACTAGCTTTCTTGCCTGTCTCTGCTGTGCCCTTGCTGTGTGAGCATGCAAAGCAGCTCAATTTGTTTGTTATTCATCAAGCTCATTGAGTTCTGTGACTGGAATGTGCTTTAGAACTGCTAAGTGGGATCACTACTGCAACAAGTAGACATAAGCTTCATTGTCATTAAACTTGGTGCTAAGTGGTGTATAAGGATCTGTAAGATGAAAAAGGCTTTCTGTTTCCAGGGTAAATGTTTGTGCTGCAGTGAGTGGTCACGATGCCAGCATGTTCCTAGTGTCTTCTGTGTGATTACAGATGAAGTGAGGAGTTAACAGCAAGCCTGCTGCCGGTGTAGTGAATGCTTGACTTGCTATGATGAGCTGGAAACTCACTACTTTTTGATAGGCTTCACATAGCAGCCCAGCCCATGAGACAGGGAGCTTCGGAAGCAGCTGCGATCATGCCCTCTTTTGGGGCCTGTTTGTCATCAAAAAAGAGAGACCCATAGGCACTATGGGTCTATTTTTCTAGAAAGGAAGCAAGATCCCCAACAGAAGAAGATCCTATTGCCCTTGAGTGCAGAGAGAGAAATCTGTGCCTGCCTGGTTCCAGAACACAGCCATTTCTATCGCTGTCTCAGATCAAGACAGGTTTTACAGTCATGTATAATATCATAACATTGTAAATACCTCCAGAGAAGAAAACACAAACAAGAAACACAAGTCATGTGGTCTTGGATGACAGGTTGGACTTGATGATCTTTGAGGTCTTTTCCAACCTTATTGATTCTGATTCTATGGTAACACATGCAAGAGAACCTTCTTGTTCTGAGTGCAAGGACCCCCTGAAGCAAGCTGCTGCAGGGCAGAGCCAGATGGTAAGCAGGACAGTGGCAGATTTGGAGACACGGTAGCTGAAGCCTTTTGGAAGCCAGAAGGATTTTGACCATGATTTTTGTAGAACATGCAGCCTGCTCTATGTTGCCAGCCCTGACTTCTGAATATCTTTACTGGCATAACAGTGTAGGGGATGAGTGGATGCAGCTGGAACTCTCCAAAGTAATTGCAAGTCTTCAAGCACCTTTTCTTCTTCCCTGTGTTTTTTTCACAAGCAGAAGAGCAGGATTCCTTGGGGCTCATAGCGAGGAGATGATAAAAGTGAGGCTGAAGGCCTTTAGCTCCAGTGAATTGTTAACAGTCTGTTAAACACTCTACTGCAAAGTCAGCAGTGCTGCTCCTCGTAGAGCACAGTCTGCAAAATTACAGAGTGTTTTATGTAGGAGAACCCAAATGAATTGCCAGGTGCTTCAAAGGCAAGAAAAACCTCCACTGATTTATATAGAAAGCAAAAATAGAGGAGTAGGGGAGAAGAGGCATAATACAACAGGGGATGTGATAACCTGGAAACTGTGCACAGCCTGTCTGGTGTTTCTGTACAATCTTTTACTGCAAATAAAGGTATTCTGGGAGAGGAGGTGCTACTGACATACCCACTGCAGATAGTAGTGGAAGGCATTGTCTCATGATGGACTGACAAGTACCATCTCATGAATAATCTTTTTGATTTTTTCATTGAGAAGTTAATTTCTCCAAGTAAGTGAAAACCTTAATTTTCCTCTTAAATCATGAGGAATATGCATTTTTTTTTCTGGAACTTTAATTTATTAATTTAATCTTTGAATGATGCTTGAAAAGTGTAATCCAGCACCATGTAGCCAGGTAGAGCTCACTTTGCCCTGCTTCTAGGGAGCGAGGCATGATCTGAGATATTGTCTCTTATGTTAAACATTGACCTTATCTCAGCAAATCCTGAATATATTCATATTGATGTCGTTTTGAGTTGACCTTGACTCAATGCCAGACACCCACCAGGATAATTTCTTACTACCCCTCCTCAAGAGGATGGGGGCAAAAAGAGATTAAAATGGTCACACATAAAGACAAGGAGTTCATTTACCAATTGTGATCACAGGCCAAACAAACTTGACTTGAAAAAAAATATTTAATATATTTCCAATTAAATTATCACAGTATCACAGTACTTTAGAGGTTGGAAGGGACCTCCAGAGATCGCTGGGTCCAACCCCCCCTGCCGAAGCAGGATCACCTAGGGTAGTCTGCACAGGAATGCATCCAGGTGGGTTTTGAATGTGTTCAAAGATGGAGACTACACAACCTCTCTGGGCAGCCTGTTCCAGTGCTCCATCACCCTCACTGTAAAGAAGTTTCTCCTCATGTTGAGGTGAAATCTTCTATGTTCAAGTTTGTATCAATTGTTCCTTGTCTTACTACTGCGCACCACCAAAAAGAAATTGCCCCCCTCCACTTGACCCCCACCTCTCAGATATTTATGGACACTGATGAGATCCCCTCTCAGTCTTCACTTCTTAAGACTAAACAGCCCCAGGTCTCCCTTCATAGGGAAGATGCTCAAGTCCGCCAGTCATCCTCATGGCTCTCTGTTGGATTCTCTTCAGCAGGTCTCTGTCTCTCTTGGACTGGGGATCTCAAAACTGGACACAGAATTCCAGGTGTGATCTCACCAGGGCAGAGATTAGTTGAATGATGAGAAACAAAGACCAAAAAAGCTAAAACAGCGTCTCCCCAACCCTTTTTCCCCAGACTCCATTTCTTCCTTCCCAACTCCTCTACCACCTCTATCCCACATCCCCACTGAGCAGTGTGGGGGGTGGGTGGCAAATAGGGGTTGTAGTGTATCTACAGCATTTCCTCGCTGCTTCCTTGTCCTTCTCACAATTTTTGCATGCTCCAGCATAGGTCTTTACCATGGGCTGTAGTCTCTCAGGATAAACCTACTCCTGTGTGGGATTCTGTCCAGGGGCCACATCTTCTTCCAGGAGCCTGCTTCTAAGAGGGTTCTCCATGGGCTGCAGCTTCCTTCAGAGCAGGTCCACTTACTCCAACACAGGGTTCTTCGTGGGCTGCAGTGTGGATGTCTTCACCACTGTTGTCCTCTCCAGAAGCTGCAGAGAAATATTTCCTTCACAAAAAGTATGGTGTGGCTGTATAGCTGGCTGTCTCCAGGCTTTTCTATTTCAGGGGACCTGATGAGGCCATGTTTGTCACCCATTCATTTCTGTAATTAGCAGACCTTATATAATGTGTTTTAGTCAGTAAAAGTGTTTGCAGTTGGTGGCACTTCAGTAGCTACAAAAGCTTTTTAAGCTTTTTCACAAGAAGTTGCGTGTCTACTCTGCACACCTTACTTCAACATGGGAAAAACTTCCAGTCAGCCAGATTTGTGAGTTCAAGCATTTCATAATAAGGGTACTGGTGAATGAGAAGCTCAACGTGAGCTCTCAGTGTGCACTTGCAGTCCAGAAAGCCAATCAGGCTGCATCAAGAGAAGTGTGGCCAGCAGGTCAAGGGGGGTGATTCTCCCCCTCTACTCAGCTCTGGTGAGACCCCACCTGGAGTACTGTGTCCAGTTCTGGAGCCCCTATTACAAGAGGCATATGGAGGTGCTGGAACGTGTCCAGAGAAGGGCCATGAGGATGATCAGAGGGCTGGAGCACCTCTCCTATGAGGACAGAGTGAGGGAGTTGGGGTTGTTCAGTCTGGAGAAGAGAAGGCTCTGAGGAGACCTAATTGTGGCCCTCCAGTACCTGAAGGGAGCCTACAAGAATGATGGGGAGGGACTGGAGGTGTTTAAGACTAGGCTGGATAAGGCTCTGGCCAGGCTGATCTAGTGTGGGGTGTCCCTGCCCATGGCAGGGGGGTTGGAACTAGATGATCCTTGTGGTCCCTTCCAACCCTAACTGATACTATGATACTATGGAAGAGTTTGCATTAAAGAGCACTTGAATGGTATTTCTCTGCAAATAGTAAGAACAGTTTCCTCTTCAGAGTTAGCCTTTCCATAACTGAAACTTCTAAGCAAAAAGATTTTCTACAAGCAGTGCTACCCAAACTGATGAGGGGGTGAGCATGTATCTGAAGCCACTTCAGCAGTGTCTTCAGGAGTATGATACAGACATACTGAGGTGGACACACAGGCTGTAACACCCTCCCAGCACCTGGTAGAGATGTCCTTGTGCACAGCTGCAGAGGAAACTGGATCAGACTGGATTTTCTGCTGATGTGACTTCACTGGAGTCAGCAGTATTTTGTCAGCAGACAATTCAGCACACAATCTTAAATATTTGTTACATGAGTGAAAAAAATCCATCTAGCTTGGATATAAAACAATGACCTGGTGTTCTGAGATGTTGTTACGTGTACAGCAGTGTGATGGTGACAAATGCTTAAGTCCTTTTCTGCTCCCGTGCGGCGTGCAGTGTGCTGTTTTGTTTAAACATTTAATGTGGCTTATCATTCGAACAGAGGTCAAATGTGTTTGTGGCACTCCATGTATGCTGCAGATAGGCCCTTTGATTCAAAACTTATATGAATGCAGCCATAAAGACGCAGCAAAACTTAAAGCTATTTTGTCAGGGCCGAAAGGTATGTTATTCCTTTATCAGAAAAGAGGATTTCCTTTTCCAACCTGCACTTTTTTTTCCCAGTGGATTTTCGGTATGAAAGTTTAAAAGAATAGATCTCCTTTACCTGAATACATTTAAGAAGCCTACACCTTAAGAATACTGGAGACTTGAACATGCCAGTTATTAAAATAATGATATCATTTTCCTGCAGGCAACACCTACACAGCATTGTATTGTTTCTTTTAAGAAGAATGGGAATAAACATTACAGCCCTCTTCTGAACTCCTGTGTATTTCTTGCCACTATCTCCACTCATTTTTTCAAACAGTGTGTTCACCCTTCTGCAAATATTCAGGTCCAGATGTGCTGTAATCTTTTGCTCCTCTTAGGCTTTCTACTCAACAGATAAAGAAGACTATCTTAACTTTGCCATATTCAGTTGTTAAGAAAAGATTGATTTCCATATATCTACAAAGAACCTAGGATGTCATTATTCACTGGATGGCAAAGGCAGGAGGAAACCAAACCCATTGGAGGTTTTGAAAGAGGTTAATATAAACTGGAAAACTTGGCAACTGAAGATTCATGATGAGAATATGATTGAAGTGTTGAAGTGGATGTGAGTTAAGGCAGGGGGTTTTGTTTGTTTTTCATCATGTTATTCCAATATCTGAGTGTGGTCTAAGGACCTGTTTATAGGAAATCCCTCCTGGGTAGGAGAATTTAATGCCTTGTACCAGTATGCCCTTCAGTCTTAGTCTCAAATCTTAGAATGAGTGGGTAGGGTGACTCCTGTAGAAGCCACAAAGCCAAAAAGAGCTTGTCCACACAGACATGTAGAAATTCCTTGGTTTCTTTGTG
This sequence comes from Melanerpes formicivorus, assembly GCF_026170545.1. Taxonomy (NCBI): domain Eukaryota; kingdom Metazoa; phylum Chordata; class Aves; order Piciformes; family Picidae; genus Melanerpes; species Melanerpes formicivorus. The sequence goes on along the minus strand of NW_027142353.1, from coordinate 52,825,757 downwards.
AGTCTTGCAGCCAGATACCTTTATGGAGCTAGATCAAAAGCAGATGTTAAGGTCCTGTTGGAGCTGGAGTTCAACAGCCACCGAGACTTAGCATTTAAGTAAGTTGCTAGGAACTTTTTATTTCTATATAACAATTTGTACTGCAGAAATTCCATGCTACTTAGAATCATAGAATCAACTCAAATAGAAATAAGAATATATCTGTGTGGATCATAATCACTGATACAAGCTCAGTCTCTATGCCAGAGTTCACATACATTTTTCATGGACTCATAATTTTGGTCTCTTACAGGTTCCAGCTTTGGAAATGAAGAGCAAACTGCTCCTAAGGCATCTGCACCTTCTAAAGATGTCCCCAAGGGAAGCAGCAAGAGCATGACCCAGGTATCAAGCAGCACAGCAACTCCACGCAAGAGCTTACTTCCAGCACCGAAAACTGCTACAGCACCTACTGGTAAGTGCTCCAACCTTGAAACACCATCTGCATCAGGCCAGGAAATACAGAAACCTTATCATGATGTTATTTTACTGCTTACTTTGTTAATTTTCATGCCATTCTTGGGCATGCTGCCAGTGTGCTGATTTGGACTCTGCTGTAGACTCTTTGACACACAATCAGGACACAGCTATAATCTCACTTTGTGAACTGTGCCTGGAATTGAAGTCATTTAGTGTCCCTAATTACACAGGCCAGAGATATAGTATGCATCCATTATTGGTTCTCACCAAACAGCTTGTTGAAAACATTGCCTTGCTTTAGATACCAAAGCATTCCATTGAGCAGGTAAATTCATTGCTAGGTATACTTGTGAGCATGAGAATACTGCTCTGTTAAGCAATTTGTGGTGTTTTCACTCAGAGAGGGAGAAGCAGGTAAGTAAATAAAGCAAAAAAAAAATCCATAACAAACCAGCCCTAGTTTTGTTTCCAAATTGTTTCCTTAGCCAATCACTCTTGCACTTTGATTCAGCTCAAATCATCCAGCAATAATTCAGAGCATCTCACAGAGGGAAGTTTACTGTTTTCTGCCAGATGTGTTCTCAGTTGAAAAACATGCATCTCTCTGCTATCTCCTGCTCATGCTTGTTTCATGCTGCCCCTTACCTAGCCTGGCACTGGGACATGGTGCTTGAACTCCAGGTTCTGCTTGGCAAGGGTGTATCTTCTTGAACAGGACTCACCACCTTTGAGAGAGTAAGGAGTAATTGATGCTGTTTGCCCTTGAGTGATACTAATGCTGTCCCTTCTGCCTGTCCACTCAGTGGGGAGAATGAGCATCCTTTATACAATCAGCACTGACAATGTAGACTTGAGTTTGGGTGTAATGGGTGAGTGAAGGCTGTTCATTGCGACTTGCAAGTAGACTCAGTAAGATTATTGAAATTATGAAATAAGTTTTAAAACCTCTATGCTAGTTGCAGATGACATCTCCTCACCCCAGGCAGTTTCAAGTGCTTTCCTACCCACTAGTAGACAATGTTTCCCTACCCTGTTCCAGCTCCTGTTTGTCCCATTGCCCTTCTGCTTAATGTGATCCCAGCACTTACCTTTCTGCAATGCCATGACCCCTGGGCATCCATCAGCCAAGATCTTGGAGTTCCCTGAAGAATCTAATTTAAAGGCATGGAAATTCCTCAGGGTCCAAGAGATACTGCTATAATCACAGCAAGCTCTTGAGACCACAATCTTTATGTGTCTTTGTGTTCATTCCTGCTTCCTCATTGCTCAGGTCATCCTTCAAGCACCTGAAGGGAAAGATATTTTAAAATAACAGTAATTTTTAAAGCCATCATTGGAGGAGCTTACTGGTGAGCCACCTGTGCCTGAATTGGTCATTGGACTTTTGCATGTGGTCACTAAGGTCAATACTGCATCTTCTAATGTGGAGAGGAAGGAAGAATGTGGTTTCCAGACTTGTATTCCTGGAAAGCACTTTATGGATCACAATGGGATGCATGAGGTGTAACAGTATTTTAGTGAGTGAAACATACTCCACTGTTTGTATGACAGTAGTGAAATATGAGTTTGGGATAAACAGTACCTGTGTTTGCTTCACAGGTCTGCCAAAGGGTTACTCCCCACATCCAGCTTTGTTTTCAGAGAGCAAGGGTACAGCCTGCCTCACCATGGCTTTCACCATAGGCTACAGGGGAATCCCTGTTCCAGTGTCTGGAGCACCTCCTCCCCCTCCTTCTTTACAGACATTGATGTCTGCAGAGTTGTTTCTCTCTGACTGCTGCTGCACAGCAATTTTTCCCTTTCTTAAATGTGTTACCACACAGGTGCTACCACTGTTGCTGATGGGCTTAGCCTGGGCTAGCAGTGGGTCCATCTTGGGGCCTGCTGACATCTGCTGTATTGGACATGGGCAGAAGCTTCTGCGGTTTGGTTAGACAACTCCAGTAGAAGCTTTCCTTTTCCACTTAGTCATATTGGCATGGTAAGCTTCAAAGGGCTGTTTCAATTTTCTGTTGAATAATTCTCCTAGCTTCTGGGCTTCTTTTGTCACAGGCAAGCAGACCTTATAATGCCTGTACAGCCTCAAGTCCTTGCCAGGTTTCAGTATTGGAGCACTGCAGTGAGGTAGAACTGTGGTGTCTGATATGCAGTCATGCTAATGTGGGCACACAAAATCTGATGTAGACAGGACTAATTGATTCAGGCTGTCACCTCTGGGTTTGCCCAGGAGAGCAGAAATTACAGCTTAATGCAAAACAATATCCATCAAGCAGCAGGTTTCTAAAAAGAGAGTTTACCATCAGATCAGGGCATAAACACAGAAGGGTAAAAGAATTACAATGCTGTCAGAAAGCTAAGTTGACTTTTAATTTGGGGTTTTAAGCTACAAACTGAAAGACTAATTTTTTGCAGTGTTTTACTGCCTTTGGAGGCAAACCTGAAAAATAAAGGGTCAGAATTCAAATCATTATGAGAAGTTCTCCAATTTTCCTCCTTCCATATAATCTTCATTTGCTCATTGTCCTGACCTTGTCTGTGTCATCGCTTAGTCTTGGTGGTTTCCTTCAGAGCAGTTGTTAATTGTCTCTGTATGACCTTCCAGAAATCATGTCTGCTCTCATGGATGCACACAAAAGGAAATTCTTCTGTGCTTTGATTTGGTCAAGCTTGTGGGTCAAAGTGTGGTTAATGTCTAGCTGTTTATGACTTAATAGGCCTATTGGAGACACAGAAACATAGGTTCTGAATTGAATTTACTTCCCTCCAGGTTATCTAGCCTGCAATGTTCAGTGCTTGTGTCTGTGGGTGCATGGATCCATGCAGAAGATCAGGCTTGCACTGGAGAAGTGTCAGTTGCACTCTTCCCATTGCAAGGCAATTTGCCTGCTTCTGCTCGTGTTCCCTTAACTTTCTCACAGATGTGAAGCTGTCAGTGTGCAAAACTGTAGGCAGGTTTCAACCTAGCAACCTACCATAGCCTTTCTGTGCTAGGGATGTGATGAGAATTGTCCACATGCTTGCTTATGCAAGCCACAACAGCAGAGAGCCAGGAGAAAAGTTACCATACATGTTAAATCCATGACAACTGGAGAAGAGTTGACATTACTGTCTCCTAGTCTAGAAATCAGGGGCTTCAGTCACCTGGCCAGCCTCCTTCCAGCAAGGCACCAGCAAAGACTGGATGCATCAGCATATGGAACCCAATTTCCACCACCTTGCTGTATTTGTAGTGTGATGTAGATAGGGAGGCTCAGTCAACTGAGGTAAAACTTGCCTGTTTTGTACTGGAAGGAAACTAAACATGTGAACTAGAGGTACCTGGCTATGTTATACTGACAGTCAGACACAGATCCTGAATAGAGACAGCTGGCAAGTTGCTAGTACACACAATAGGCAGAAGCAAAAGCAGCTACATTACTCCAGTGCTCTGGTATCAGTGTATGGCACAGAGCATCTTTTATGAAAGTAAAAAGATGGCAATCATTTAAATATCAATAATATTTCTGAGGGAGTGCAATATCACAGATTCACAGATTGCATACACAGAAACAGAGGTTTACAGGTATCAGGTGATGGAAGAATTACAGTTGTATTTCAGAGCTATGCACCATTTAAATGGTGTTTGAGTAGTAAATTAATTCATAAAGGAACATATCTACCTATAACAATGAGTGGAAAATAACGAACAGTGTGGTAATGTGAAGGTTTAATCCTCCCACCACATAAAGCACAGCTGACTCAGTCAGAGAAGTGAATGAAAAGCTGTATTTTACAAGCAGAATGAAATGCAGTGGGTATGTACAAAATATACAGTGTTTAAAATATATGTACAAAAAATATACAGGAAAGAATGTAACACAGAAAGACCCTCCCGAGGAGAATCCCCCCTCAGGTTCCCCCCAGAATCCCTCTCCACCTTCCTCCCTTTTCCCCTAGTAGTTAATTGGGTGAAAAAGGAGAAAGAGAAAGAAAAGGATGTTAAAGGAAAATCGTTAGTTCAAAGCAGTTGTTAAGAAAGTTAGTTTTCTTTTCTCATCAGTTTCAGTCCAAGGTCAGCTGCATGCAGGCTGGCTGAGAATGAAAGAAAGACTGAAGACAGACTGTAAGTTCTTCAAGCTACATTCTACTGATCTGCTAATGAAATTCATTTAGAATTATCTTTGTTTTCCTTTTTACACCTAAACCTTCAGCTAGAGAATTCTGTAGCCGTCCTTTTCTTAAAGGCACAGCCTAAAACTGTCACAAACAGAAATCACACAAAGGCTTTCCTGTGTTAGATGGTAGCTGAGAAGACCACCTGTGTTGTACATTCACATGGAGGAAAAAAAAGAAACAACAAAGGAAGGAAGAAAGTGCTTGTCAGATAAATAGGACTACAGGGAATAAAACATGTTTAATTAATGAAAATGGACTTCTGGAATTGTTGCTGTGTAGTGATTCAGATGATCAAAAAAACTCTGGCGTGGGACAATAGCAGTGGAAGATCATTGGCATGCAAATTATTTTGAAGACATGAAGTGATTGCTTCTAAACTAGTCTATGGAAAGAGCACACTTAATTAGATTTCAGGGTGTTGTACATCCCTTTTTGTGTGCTGTTAAACCCCTTTCATATTTGCACGCCTGTAAGCATATAGAAAATGAAAACAAAAAGCATGCTTGACTACAAAAAGCGAGACAGATTCTTTACTTTCGTTTAAACATAACAGTTTCTTTGAGAAATACAGTGATAACCTAGCTAATATTTACCACTTCTATTGTTGTTTCATATTTTGTTTAAAGACAGGTGAAAGCAGCTTTCCATCAGAAGCTTTGCAGCTGAAATCCACCTCTGAAAAGACATATAAGCTTCCTCTTTCCACAGATGGGGATAAAAACGTGTAATCTTTGACGCACATGGCTACTGAATTTTCTGTTTTAAATTCCTCTAAAAACAGCACATTATCAGCTTCCCACCCTCACAGGGAATTTGCTTTACTGACCTCTTAGACTGCTGTTCATCGCAGAACAATGCAGATCCTAAATCAGACCAAGATTTAGTTTTGCTATGATTTGGGCAAAACCCTTTGATTTGGCATGAAGCAGTTAGTGGAATATCTAGTGAGCCCTTCAGGATCCATAAACCACCCCCCAGCATGACACACCAGAGTAGTTAGCAATGCAAGAAGAACATATCTGTGCTGTGCAGTGGAAAGGGAGGTTCAGATAGGCAGTGACTCCTGAGCTGGTGCTGACAGATCTGGAAAGTCGCAAAGTGCAGAACCATGCAGGTGCCCCTGCTTGGACCCAGCAGCAGCACAGCACATTCATGCAGTGCTGCCATCAGTTGATTAAAACTAAATTGCTTTAGAACTAGACTATTTCCTGTCCAGGAGCATCGGTTTTGACTGCTGCAGACTTCCAGTTCTAAAAGCGGCTCACACGAATAGAGCCTAGGAGTAGCATTCTCCACATAAAATCATGCTGGTAGCCACTAAACAACACAAGTGTGGCCTGAAACCTCTTTCCTGCAATTCCTTTCTCATGCCTAGGTTCTTCTGTGACTGGTCTAGGGAAGAGTCTCTGAGTATCTCAGCTTTGTGGCAAATAATGAGGTGGGTGGAAACTGGCTAGACCATCAGGCTCAGGATGTTGTGATTAGAGGTACAAAGTCCATCTGGCAGACTTTAGCATCCATTGGTACTCCCTGAGGAAGCTCACAGATTATAGCAAATCAAGGGGTATTGGTCACTATGCTGGAGAGTAGGGCTGCAGTTGAGAGGGACTTTACCAGTGCTGTAGAATTCAGCCTGCAACAAACTCATGAAGTACAAAAAGTGAAAAGTGAGGTCTTGTCCCGTGGAGGAATAATACCATTTGAGAGGAGAGGCTGGGGCCAGCTGGCTGAAAAGCAGCTCTGCCAAGAGGACCTGTTTGGAGGTCTTACTAGACGGCAAGTTGAATCTGAGCCTACAAAGTGCCCTTGCAGCAAGAACAACTAGAGGCACACTGGCCTACATTAGCAAGATTGTGGGCTGTAGCATCTGTGGTCCTACCCCTTCATTCAGCACTTCTGTGGCCGCTCACAACTGTGCCCAGTTTGGGGAATCCCAGGATAAGAAGTGTGCCATACTGGAATGAGAGCAGCAGAGCAGCCACTAGGATGGTCAAAGGACTGAGATGTGTGACAGAGCAGGTCAGGAGGAGAGGCTGGGAGTGCTGGGTTTGTTCAGAGAAGTCAAAGGAAGATCTTATTGCAGCCTTCAGTTCTCTAGAGGGAAGATATAAAAAAAAAGCAAAGGCAGACACTTCTCAGACATTCACAATGACAGTGCAAAACACAAGTTGGAACACAGGAAATTATCATTGTTTGACCATCTGTGAAGGTGGTGCTTGTTTGATCACCTGTGAAGGTGGTCAAACACTAGAGCACATTGTTTAGGAGGTGGTGAATGCTGCATCATTAGAGACATCTGTAAGTCAGCTGGTCAAAGCACTGTGCAACCTGCTGTAGTCAGATCTACTGTGTGCAGAAGGCTTGACCAAAAGACTTCAGAGGTCCTTCTGACAAAGCTGATTGCACAATTCTATGTGCTATGAACATCTTGGACCCACAGGTGAATAAAAGTGCAGGCACTGTTTTCTTTTGTAGTGCTAAGGCCTTTTTTGCACATTCAGAGTGAGCAACTTGAGAGCGGGAACATCTAGATAAAGGGTAGGTCTGCAGTGAGGAGCTGAGTGCATGGCTCCCACAAAGGCAACAAGACTTGGATGCAATTCAGAAGGAAAAAGAAATCAAGAAAGTATGGCTCAATCATTCTGTGTAAGGATTTGAGAAGTCATTCACATCTGACCATAGTTTTTATCCACTTACACTTTTTATTCTTTTATTGTGCATAGTTTTTTTCTCTTCATTGTTATACAGCTTCTTTATGGTCTCATCACTGTCTGGTCTTATTCAGCCACATACTTCTCTCAGAACATTGAAACCCACAGAAAATCCTGCTTGGCATCTCCAAGCTCTGCTGTCTTTTGAAATTTTGGTTCACCTCCAGGGTACTGAATACCGATGCAACTCTGGGCTCCCTTGTTTCCGCCCTCAGTCTCGATCCAAACTCCTGGTCATCGGGTTGCTGCTTGTTCCAGACCTCAGCTCTGCCCACCAGACTAGGCTCACCACCCAACAGTCTGTGAAGTTAGAGAACTGAAGGATACTATATTTTCTGTGCCAAGTTGTCGGGCTTGGTGTCTGTGTGTGTGTGTTACAGCATACCTGTTTCAACTTGGTTGTTACTCTTATTTAATGTTTATCTCACAGACAAATGACCTTTATTCCCCATAACAAATCTAATTCGAGTGCAATGGCACTAGCAATAAGGAGTTAATTTGAGCAGCTTGTTTCTGTCTGGCCCATTAAATTAAAGACAATTAAAATAATTGTTAAAAACACTAGCCCAGTCCATTCCTGCACTTTTACAAGCACCAGTAAATCATATGTAAGAGGGAAGGCTGTTAAATATAATCAGTCAAGATGAAAAATAGGAGGCCCGTGTTATCACAGCTCTCAGCAGCAAGCTCACAGTGTATGATATGTGTTTCTTTTAACCAGTTTCTGCAAAATCCAGACAACACAACCTCAGCAAGAGGGAGAGGGATGAGCTAAGATCAACTGAGAGGGGGGAAAGTGAGCATCAGTCTTGCAGGGACGAAGGGAGAAGAGTCTGCCATGGCTTTGTTCCCTTGGCAAACACTTTCCATGAAAAGCTGAATAGTCAATACATGGTGGGTTACATTCACCTTGTTCCTGTACTGAGAACAGGGATAAGCAGTACTGCACTGCAGGTGAAAGTGAGTCATTCAAAGACAAGTTTTCCAGGCTCTGTCCTGGGAACCTCTCTGAAACATGCCATAGCACAACACTGTGAGGAAACAACAATAAAATGCCTTGGGTTCCATGTAAAATGACAGGAAGAGTAGTTGCTGCTCTAACTCTTCAACTAATGCTGAATGTTCTGAGTTACCCTGGGATTTTGTATTCAGTCCAAAGCATGGTTTATTTTGTCAAGTTTATTTTTTTCCTTTAGTTTTCAATGTCAGTTAAAGAGGCTTTTAGTTCTAATATAAACAGAAAACAGTCACTTTCAGATGAGCCAATGCAATAGTCTGTGTCCTTTTTTTCATATCGTATTGACTTTAAATTCGATACAAAGGGAAGAGCACAAGGGTTAGAAGTTTCTACTTCAACAAATGTGTAGTCTTTCTTCTACATCTTCTTACTTATTCAGTCTTTCAGTGTCTCATAGATGACAAGAAGTAGAGTCTCTAGAGAGAATTAGGATTCTGCAGAATCCATCAAATTTCCAGCTTGGCTCATTTTGTCTCAAACAATGCGTGCATGGATGTGTCATCACTCACCAAGGACACAACCAATCATGGGTATCAGGGGGAAAGGCAGAAGGAGACCCAAAGTGGCTCTCTGTGTCTGTGAGTGACTTAAAAACCATTCCCTGGATTTTTTTAAACTTGCAGACTCCATTAGTTAGCTGATAAAGTACATGAGAGAACAGCTGGAATCCAACTGAATGCAGCCAGTCCCATTGAACTGTTAAAGGTATCTACAGGATGTTAGGATTTGTTTTGAAATAAATACTTGATGCATAATTTGTTAGAATCTTTTCAGTCTGAAGTGTGAAAACAAATTGAAGCCTACCCCACTGTGCTGGCTTTTAAAGATTCAGAAAGGTACAGGGGAATACAAGCACTGACTTTGCAGCAGGTCTCGAGAAGATGCCTGAGATAAATTGTACTTAGCTCTGGCTCCTAGGCTAGCATTCAGCAGTGGTGAAGGAATGGAGAAGTGGCTTTGTTTGCTGTTTTTCCACGTGATTGCTGAACGATTTAACATGTCTGGAGTGGTTTCCCTTGTATTTATAATGATTTTGCCTTTGCTCCTTCTGTTTGGTTTGAAGCAGGCTCTGTGTGTTAGTTAGGGAATGTAAATACCTTTAAGAACTGTGCAATTGGATGCCTTTTCCAAAAGCAGATGCTGTAACCACAGTAGTAGAAAGTATGAGCAAGGATTTATGATCACAGTTATCTTCTGTATACAGATGTGGTGGGTTAGCACCCATCCTGAAAACAGGGTGGAGGGCTTGCGAGTGCTTTGCCCTCCCTGCAGGGCATTTTCCCCCTGGGAAACTGAGTCTGTTCCACTCCCCACTCCCTACCCAGCTAGGGTATAAAAGGGAGGACATTGCAGCCATTAGCTCTCCTTTTTGGCTCCTGCCTCTCCTGAATGAGAGCTACTGCAGCTGCCTTTCTGCTCCTCTTCCACATGGTCAGGCCTAATCCTTCTCCCTGCTGCCTCCGTGCCTCTTCAGAGAGAGATTGGTTTTGTATTCTTGTTTTTTTCCTCCCCTCCCATCCATCCTTGTTACTTGCCCTTGGGAACCTTACCTGTTATTGTTTTATATATATGTATATATATAGATAGATATTGTTTAAAGAAAACTCTTTACCTCTCTATTTCCAAGCTGACTCCAAATTATTGTTTGGTGGATTTGCTTCTTCCCTTTCCCTTTTTTTTCCCTCTCTGTGGGGGGGAGCAGGGGAGAGATTCTCAGCCTTGACCCCATCTGAGCTCTTAATTCCCAGTTAAGGCTCAAACCACTACAGTTAGGGAATGTAAATACCTTTAAAGAACTGTGCAATTGGATGCCTTTTCCAAAAGCAAATGCTGTAGCCACACTAGTAGAAAGTGTGAGCAAGGATTTATGCTCACAGTTATCTTCTGTATACAGATGTATCCATTTCTGTATACAAGTATAGCTTTTAGAAAAGATGGGAGATTTGTAACCTCAGATGGCATGTAAATTCATATAAAAATGAGTAGGTTTTGTCTTTGATTTCTGTCTACTAGAAAGACAACTTCTCACTCCATTAGCTCCTATAGTAGAGCGGGTTCTCAGTCTTGGAAGCTGTTCTTGGAAGCCTGGAATTTAGTGGTTGTTCCCATTCTGCCAGGAGCCTTTTGATGGGAGGCTTAGTGCTAAAAACCTTGAGTAGGAAAAAAGGTAATGTACAGGAACTTAGCACAATGCTAGTTGGAGCTCTGGATTTCCAGCATGTGGATTTTGTGCCAGGTCAGTGTTAATACATACTTTAAAAGATAAATTTTGAACAAAATTATGACAGTGTGCAAGTTCAAGAAGTATACATTTGTGATGCTTAACAGCTTTTTTTATCATAGGATTTTACATATTATTTTAAGAATAGAATAGAATAGAATAGAATAGAATAGAATAGAATAGAATAGAATAGAATAGAATAGAATAGAATAGAATAGAATAGAATAACCAGGTTAGAAAAGACCTTTGAGATCACTGAGTCCAGCCTGTCATCCAGCACTATCTAATCAACTAAACCAGGGCACCAAATGTCCCAATCCTGTCTCTTCCTAAACACATCCAGTGATGGTGACTCCACCACCTCCCTGGGCAGCCCATTCCAATGGCCAATCACTCTTTTTCTACTTTATGATTCTACATACAACTCCTTTGGACAGTTCAAAATACATCTGGCAGTCAGGTTTTTGAGGTTTTACGTGTATTCAAGCCTGCAGTAATAACTGAAATGTTCGCTTTGTTTCCAGAGTTATTATGGAGTCTCTATCTTTTCATACACATCATAACCTTTCAGATACTTCCAGCGCACTCTGAGGTTGTAAATACCAAACTGTATAACCTCCTGCTGTGCCATAGTCTGCAGTATAACATTATGCTGATCATCATGACAATGCTCTCCTACAGATTTCCTTGAACCTGAAAATCTAGATTTCTGTGAAATGACAAATTCGGAGCCCAAACCCATGTCATTTAAAAATGAATTTTCCCTGCAGGACACCAACATGTTCCTCTTTTAAACAACTTACAATTGTTGTTTCAAAACAGAAAATAAAGAACAACCCCCATTTTTAGAAAAAACATTTAGCACAACCTCTTATTTAAGGCCTGATGCCAGAGGCAGCTCTTCCCCCAAGATTTCCCTGTGGGTGATGAGCTGAGCAGAATGATAATTGTATGCTCCTGTAGACTGTCCTTTCTTTTGCCTGTTGTGTGCTTTCTAAACCCCTCTGCACTAAGGAGGGCCACAGAGAGGCCATCAGGACCCATCTGCTTATGAAGTAGAAGTTGAATAACCACTTGCTCCATGTGCCTTTCACCTCAGTCCCTTCCCAGTAGGACTGTGCTGTGCACTGGCTTCTCCTTGCTACACAGACAGTTCTCATTTCCTTGGTTGCTGTGTTGCTGTGCCTACCACACCTCAGGAGCTCTCCTAATCTTACAGACTGAAGGAGGGTATTTATCCTGGTTTCACCACCTTGCTGTTAATCCTGCTGTTCTGTCCTTGCCAAGATACCTATTTGCATCTTTGCTCACAACCTGTTTCAATATTTGCTGATCTCCCACATTTCCAGGGCAGACATCTTCCATGCAGCTGCCTCTGCATGGCATGGATAGAGACTGCTGCAGCGGCACATTTAAATCCCAGGCGGACGAGCCAGGGCACATCTTCAACTGCACCAAGGCAGGACCCAGGCACCACACTATGTGAAGCGGCATATCCTCCCCTATCCTCTGAGCCAGCTTTCCTCTCCCGAGTGGCTGGCACGGTGTGGTGTCCCTTAGGGATCAATGCTGGGCCCAGTTCTGTTCATATCTTTATTGATGATCTGGACAAGGGGATTGAGTCCATCATCAGTAAATTTGCAGATGACACCAAGCTGGGGGCAGATGTTCATCTCTTAGAGGGTAGGAGAGCTCTGCAGAGGGACCTTGACAGGCTGGACAGATGGGCAGAGTCCAACGGCATGAGATTTAGCACATCCAAGTGCCAGGTTCTGCACATTGGCCACAACAACCCCATGCAGTGCTACGGGCTGGGGTCAGAGTGGCTGAAGAGCAGCCATGCAGAAAAGGACCTGGTAGTACTGGTTGACATTAGGCTGAACATGAGCAACAGTGTGCCCAGGTGGCCAAGAAGGCCAATGGCATCCTGGCCTGCATCAGGAACAGTGTGGCCAGCAGGAGCAGGGAAGTCATTCTGCCCCTGTACTCAGCACTGGTTAGGCCAAACCTTGAGTCCTGTGTCCAGTTCTGGGCCCTCAGTTTAGGAAAGATGTTGCGTTGCTGGAACATGTCCAGAGAAAGGTTGTTGAGAGGTCTGGAGCACAAGCCCTATGAGGAGAGGCTGAGAGAGGTAGGGTTGCTTAGCCTGGAGAAGAGGAGGCTCAGAGGAGACCTCATTGTTGTTTAGAACTACCTGAAGGGAGGTTGTAGCAAGGAGGGAGTTGGTCTCTTCTCCCAGGCAACCTGTATCAAAATGAGAGGACACAGTCTGAAGCTGCACCAGGGGAGGTTTAGGCTGGATGTTAGGAAGAAATTCTTCACAGAAAGAGTGATTGACCATTGGAATGTGCTGCCCAGGGAGGTGGTGGAGTCACCATCACTGGAAGTGTTTAAAAAGAGACTGGATGAGGCATTAGTCCCATGGTTTAGTTGATTAGATGGTGTTTGACTTGATGATCTTGAAGGTCTTGTCCAACCTGGTTAATTCTGTATTCCATATTCTGTATTCTGACAGGCATAAGAAGAGACTGGATGGGGCACTTAGTGCCATGGTTTAGTTGATTAGATAGTGTTGGGTGATAGGTTGGACTCGATGATCTCAGAGGTCTCTTCCAACCTGCTTAATTCTATTCTATTCTATTCTATTCTATTCTATTCTATTCTATTCTATTCTATTCTATTCTATTCCATTCCATTCCATTCCATTCCATTCCATTCTCCATCTGTGCCCACACACAATTCTCACTGTTCTCCGCAGAGCTCAACTTGACATGTACGAAACAGTGGTGCTTGCTGGGCTGCTTTGTTTCTTTTCTCTCTTTCCTCCAACTGAGCTCTAACTGGGGAATTGTTCCTTGCTTTTTGCTTAAGGTTAAGTGGCTGAGCTAATTTCCCAGGTGTTTTTCCTGTACAATGTCTCACAAACAAAAGTAGTTAAGTATTTATATGCCCCTTGTTACTGCTGAAAGCAGTAACGCTCTTTCCCTACCATTGTCTGTTTGACATTTGCCATAGCAAAATTTACAGAGGAACTTGGTATATGACCCATTTGTGCATAATATTTTTATTTTGAAAAGCACAGGAAAAAAAAAATCAAGGCCTCATTATCATGGAAAAGTAATGCTTGATTTTGTAACCATATAAACTGTACCTTACAAAACAGCCTCTGATTTTGTCTCACGGCTCCCATCTCAGATCGCTTTTCTTCGGTCCCCAGTAATTAAATGGCACCATAAACTTATTTTATCTCCTGCTTTGTAGTAGAGTATGCTGTAGTAGGTGGCAAACAGGAAATTTACATCCTGTTATTTCCCTGTAAAAACTGTTGATCACAGATGAAAATCATAGCCTCAACATTGTCCAATTTACCAACAGCAGAGAAATGGAGATGGACAAAAGTAAAAAGTATGAAGAAATTTTGGTTTTTTCCCTGTCTCTGGTGGCTGATGATGCTTTTGCCTATGATCAATGAGAAAGAGTGAAGGAGGGTCTTAGACCTTCTCTTGTGCCATCCTCCCACAAATAGATTGACACAGGGCTTGTGTGTGAGCATGTGCTCTTCATAGAAGTACTCTGCAAGCAAATTCTGAGAGCTGATGCTACAAAATATGAAGCTCAGGTTCCAGTGCATGCCAAATGCTGTGTCTGCAGCTTCCTCTTTGCAAGTCCTGGTTCAGAGAGAAGTGGAAGGGTGAATGATGCATTAAATACAAGCCTGATACAGCAACCATGACCAGCTGTGGCTTTGGAGAGGGCAGAAAATCAGTCATCCAGTAAGTGTCCCTGAAGATTATGACCCCCATATAAGATTATCAATTTTCTCTACTACCAAAATAACCAGATCACATTTGCATTAAGCAAAATGGAAGATAGTGTTATCTTTTGGACTGCCATTGAGAATAGAATAGAATAGAATAGAATAGAATAGAATAGAATAGAATAGAATAGAATAGAATAGAATAGAATAGACCAGGTTGGAAGAGAGCACAACCAAGAAAATATGGATTTGTTTTCCTGCTTCATATATTTCAGATTCTGTTAGACATTTCCCTACAAGTTGTCTATAAGCACAGGCAAACAGTGGTTTTGCTTTCTGACGAGTGTTTTGCCTTAAATCCCTTTTCCCAGTATATCCAGGGGCTGTGACACAATACTGCAGGCTAGAATACATCCCCCCAACAAACAGTGTAACAGTAAAAAAGGAAAGCAAATATTAATGTCTCTGGGATTTGCTTTTTCTTGCTGTTCTTTCTTACTTTCTTGGTTAGTCTGTTCTGCATGGAAGCCTGAGGCTGTGCCTCTCACACCACAGGCAAACCAGCAGGGCATGGCTTTCATGTTACTGCACTCAGCATGGTCTCCACAGCTATTTTGATGGGAGTTATAGGTGGGAAGGAGGGGTGAGCTGAGCTTGGGTGGCTGCTCTGGCTTTCAGATGAAGTTGTATCTCTCTGGTACAAGAGCCAGTTAGTGAATTCAAAGCTTGGACAACTGACAGACCCTCTTGAGCCCCTAAACAGAGAGCTCTGGTGGTGGGAGAAATAATAATAGACACTGAATTTCCTCCAGACAAAAAATTAAAGTGAGGAGGAAAGCTAGCACGAAGGTTCTGGAGATCACACACCAAGAGCCCTGGGGCACCCTGATTTTAGTGGGAAGAATTAGTGGCTGCAGAAAAAAGGGGTAAATGCAGAGCTCAGGAAGAATCTGGAAAGCCAGAAACACGGAGGGGAGGGGAGGGGAGGGGAGGGGAGGGGAGGGGAGGGGAGGGGAGGGGAGGGGAGGGGAGGGGAGGGGAGGGGAGGGGAGGGGAGGGGAGGGGAGGGGAGGGGAGGGGAGGGGAGGGGAGGGGAGGGGAGGAGCCAGGCAGCCTGGCACATTGTTGTCAATAGGAGGAAAAGAGCAGAGACATATAAAAAACCCAGAAATTTCTGCTTTCTTTACAATTGGCTTCATCTTCCTTGCGACATAATACAAAATTATAGGTTCAGATGTTTAGTTGTGAGTTTGTTTCACAATAATGGTTACAAATTACTGGAGAAAACACCCAAACCTCATAATGCCCCACTCATAAACCAAAAAGAACTTCCTGGGGATGAAGGAGTGTATAAATACTCACGAACGCCACTCGCTGATTGTGTGAAATTCCTGTTAAGGTCCCATTTTAGCAGAGAATTCTCCTAAGTGCTGTAGCTACTAAATCCACATGGAAGGATAATGTAACAGGCAAAATAACCTCCCAGAGAACACAGGAACCTGACACAAAGAACATTCCTCTCCGCAACTCTTTCCCATTTTGTACAACCAAGTTCAAGGTTGGCACACGTCACAAATGAGAGCAGTCCAAACACAATCAGGCAATATTACTCAGGCCCCAGAAACAGATTATCATCAGTTCCTGCAGCTTGTCCCCAGCAGGGGGTCTTTGGCACATGGCCTGGGGGAGGGGTCTCACGGGTTTACCCACCCACAGCTCTGGTAGAGAAGTGGTTCACCCCTGGTCCCCTCCATCTCAGCTTCTCCAATTCCCCTTAGCCCAGTTCCATGGGATAGGGAAGGGCTGTGGATCAGTCATGCCACACACATGCCTGAGGCATAAATGACAGTGAATCCAGGTATTGATTCAGCCTTGCAGACAGCAAAGTGATGGTATAGCCATCACTGCTGTGTCCTTCACTGGCACAGTGTGTGGTAGGTTTGTGCACCAAATGTGCCGCACCTCTTTGCCATGTACTGCACAGAGACCTACTTTCCTCTCTGGGGTGACGCATCCCTGACACATCCTGCCTACTTCTAGTTCTGCACAGCTCAGTCGCTCAGTCTCCTGTCTGTATGAGACCATCTTGGGAAAGGTCACCAGAAAAGGCAGTTTCCAAACCTGTGTAAAAAGTTGATAGAGCAGGGCCCTGCAGAAAACTTAAGTCAGCTTTGCATATCTCCTGGTTTTGCTGCAACAGAATTCCAGGCCAGCCATGGGCTGCAGGCCTTTATCAGTTCGGAATCAGCCAGGACAGCTGACTTGAGTTGGCTCAGAGGTGTATCCCAGACTATAATCATCACATTCACTACAAAGAGAAGGGAGCATCCTGTTAGAGCCTTCAATCTGGGTGTTTGGCTTGGGCCCCTTTTCTCTGTATCATACTTCACTCGTTGACTTTTGGACTGCCTTCCTTTGTATCGTGACTGCTACACTTTGCTGGGCTGAGTGTAACTTTATGTCTTGTATTGACATTGATATTAATTTGGCTAGTCCATTAAATCTGTTTCCATTTCAACCTGTTGGTCTTCTTTTCCTGATTCTTCTTCTGTACTGGGAGGGCCTCATTGGGTGACAGAGTAACCGCTGTAGTTTAGCCCCAGACACATGCTAAATGTAGTGTAAGCTAAAGAGCCCCAGCTCCCTCAGTCTCTCCTCATAAGGAAGATGTTCCACTCCCTTAATCATCTTCATGTCTCTGCACTGGACTGTGTTGTCCATATCAGCTCAGGCATGCACACACATTCATGTATGCAGAAGTGGCAGGTTGGCATCCAACACAGACGTATTATGTAGCATCTTGTGTGAAGCTCTGAATGTTGTATTAGCGAAATACTTACATTTTGCCCTTCTGGTACATATCTTAGTGACATAATTGCCAAGAATTATAATGTGAATTTCTTTCCAACTCTACTTTCTGTTGTGCCTTTTTTTTTCCCTCCAAAAACAGGTGTAAAGAAAGAAGTACAAAAAGATCAGGATGCTAACAGACCAGCTGTCTCATCTCCTAAGAGATCAGCAGTAACAGCTACCAAGCTCCATTCACCAGGTATTTATGAATGCAAAAGCACTGTTTCTGGGAAGATTTACACTCGCTGAGCTTGCATCTGTTGTTAATGCACTAAAATCTGAGAACTGCTATTCTTAAGAGAAGAGTGATTGTATCCAGGGTTCATTAAGCTGGCTGAATACATCAGGATTTATCATACCCATGCATGAGTTAAATAGACCTCTGTGTTCTTCGTTACAACCATGCAATCATCTCTCCTTCAAAACAAAGAGTTGTTGCTATTACATGTTTAACAGCAGAGGGGGGTATCCTGTATTGTTACAATTCTCTCTTATATAAAAGAGAACACATACAGTGAAATAATGCACAGAGGCACTAAATTTTCTGGGATATTTCTATGCATAACTGGAAAAAAGGATTATCTATGGAAATAACCTTCAGAGTGCTCCTGGAGCATGGTAAATTTACCTGTCAATAATGGTGCACAAACACAAGGGCTTAGTATTTCTAAAGAATACCTTTGTTTATTGTAAATAACTTATCTCTATGTCTGTTAAGAAGTGTGTAGGGTACCTAAAGGCTTTTCTAAGGCTAGACATTGGCTGATTTAATCGCTGCAGAAATAAGTGGATGTGGTCCCACTGATGTAATTGTGCTTGCTCTTTATAGTCTGTTCTGTTGCTTCATATTTGGACTTCAATTAAATTATGTAAATGTCATCTCTACAGCTATATGATACTTGAGTTATAATTAGGGCTGGGTGAAACTCCATATTTCTTCATTTGGTAAAGTATAAAAGATGTAGAACAGCTCTTAGACTCCCATAATTTGCATCAAGTATCTCTTGACGTTTACTAAACTCAATCCCTATTCTTCTCCTTCCTATGATACTAGAGTAAAAAGGTGAACTTAACACTCTCCTCTGAATCATGTGATTCTCAGGCTGTTTTGCACCTGGTGAGATCACCAAGAGAGATCCAAAGACAAATTTGCTGCAGAGAGTGCAAGACTGGCAGCTCACCGGTGTTTATAGCGGTGGGAGTTCAGTTTAAGCACCAGCACTGACTGTGGCTGTAGCAGCAGCAGAGATGATTTGTTTCCTCACTAGAACTAGAAAGCAAAATGAAACATAGGCATATTTGTATTGCCTTAAGAAGACCTACATTTCTATAGCTGACTTGACTTTCAAGGCTTAAATTTTTGGTATATCTAATTCCTGAGACCTCAGAAGTTTCTTCCCTCTCATGAGAGGCTGAATAACTGCCCTCTCTCCATCAGACTGATTCAGGACTTCTTAAGCCTGGGTGACAGAAATTATGGTAACCTAAAATCACTAAGGATCAAACAGGAAAATAAATCTCATCTTTGTTTATTTTTTAAAGTAGCTTTTAAAGTTCCTTGAAATAGAAGAAATAGCAATAACAAAGCAATAAAGACAATCTTCTCACCTAGCTAACAATGTCACAAAACAATCAAAGCAGCCATTGAATAGGACAAGGAATGAGTGTAACTGGGGCTAAGGCGCAGTAGCATAGGCTTTCTGGCATCAGGATCACAAACTCGTGTGACATTTACGCTTTGTGATAGGAGAGCGTGTGTGTTCCCAGGTAACTCTACCACAGCTACATGTGGCCATGGAACAGGCTTTAAAATGTGAGTGCTGTTTATAGACTGCTTTCCCTGTTACTGGCCTCCTCACAGGTAATCCTTTTAATTAGTAGTGACTTTTTTACTGTTCTACAGTTTTGTCAGCCTTGAATCTGACCTTCATAATTTGGACCCATCTTCTTGAAGACTTTCAAGGGAGCTTTGAAATAAAAGATCTTGTAGGGATCTCAGTTTTATCTATTGATGCCATACCCTTCCTGAAGCCCGTGTATAGGAGCAGATGTACATAGGTGCATTTACTGTATATAGGTGTCCAGCCGTATTTTGATGGTTGCAGTTGATGACCTTGGAGGCCTCTTCCAACTGAAACATTTATATGATTCTATGCAGGTGCTCTCCTTTCACTCCATTGCAGGACAGTGCTGTCTGTTTCTGGCATGTCACTCTACAGATTACTTCAGGAGAATTGACAACAAGCGGTTTCCTCTTTTCTTACCAAAATGTTGGGAAGTCCACAGTTAAAAGGCAAATGAATTGCATTCCCCATCTAAATCCTCATGGACTGTGTTAATTATGAGTATATACTTGTTATGTCCCCTCAGTTCAAACACTCAAGTAGATAAAAAACACCTGGGGGTTTTTAAAGTGGATCAAAGGGGTGCAGTGACTTCAGCGTACACTGGGTCTGCCCCCCTGGTGCCACCATCAGCAAAAAGGACACTCAGGATCAGGGCCAGCATCATTAATATATACTTTGTTTTGTGCAGAGCCACAGAGAAGAGACATCAGTGGTAGAATAAGCTTAGCAAGCTGCTTTTCAGACCAAAATGAACCAAGAAATTCAGGCTTATCCCTGAGGAGAATAGCACAGTTTAATTTACAAGGACAGCTTATAACACTGACAAGGACAACATAGAGATGTGCATTTCAAATGTTCCAGGGAACAGAGAAGCCAGAAAGATAGAAGACAAAACAACCTGATGGATTTCTGTCTTAATTAAAACTGGACTGATTTCAAGGGCTTCCTCCTACACTCCTCTCTATGCCTTCTGTTGTAACATCACCATGCTGCCCAAACAACTTGAAGTTTTTATACTAAAGAGGCAGATATTTATGGATGTTGCTTTTATGAATATCGTATTTTGTGATGATACCTGCTGCCCAGTTAAGAGCTCCTTTAAATGAATGGAAGAATCTGTAAGTATCATTCCTGCACAGAAAGGTTTTCAGGCTTTAACTAATACAAAAATGGATAAAGGTCAATAGCTGTACTGGCTGAACTCTCGTATAACAAAAAGTCCTTCTCTAACATCCCATCTTGGATTACTTGGGCCTTGCAACATCACAGTATCACAGTATCACTAAGGTTGGAAGAGACCTCAAGGATCATCAAGTCCAACCTATCACCACAGACCTCATGACTAGACCCTGGCACCAAGTGCCACGTCCAATCCCCTCTTGAACACCTCCAGGGACAGTGACTCCACGACCTCCCTGGGCAGCACATTCCAATGACGAATGACTCGCTCGGTGAAGAACTTCCTCCTCACCTCGAGTCTAAACCTCCCCTGGCGCAGCTTGAGACTGTGTCCTCTTGTTCTGGTGCTGGTTGCCTGGGAGAAGAGACCAACCCCTTCCTGGCTACAACCACCTTTCAGGTAGTTGTAGAGGGCAATGAGGTCACCCCTGAGCCTCCTCTTCTCCAGGCTAAACAATCCCAGCTCTCTCAGCCTCTCCTCATAGGGCTTGTGCTCAAGGCCTCTCCCCAGCCTTGTTGCCCTTCTCTGGACACGTTCAAGTGTCGCAATGTCCTTCTTAAACTGAGGGGCCCAGAACTGGACACAGTACTCAAGGTGCAGCCTAACCAATGCAGAGTACAGGGGCACAATGACTTCCCTGCTCCTGCTGGCCACACTATTCCTAAAGCAGGCCAGGATGCCATTGGCCTTCTTGGCCACCTGGGCACACTGCTGGCTCATGTTCAGGCAGCTGCCAATCAGCACCCCCAGGTCGCTGTCTGTTTGGGAGCTCTCCAGCCACTCTGACCCCAGCCTATAGCTCTGCATGGGGTTGTCGTGGCCAAAGTGCAGCACTCGGCACTTGGACTTGTTGAATGCCATCCCGTTGGACTCTGCCCATCTGTCCAGTCGGTCGAGGTCCCTCTGCAGAGCCTTTCGACCCTCTAACTGACTAACATCTGCCCCTAACTTGGTGTCATCTGCAAATTTGCTGATGACTGACTCAATCCCCTCATCCAGATCATCAATGAAGATGTTAAAGAGGACGGGTCCCAGCACTGATCCCCGGGGGACGCCACTGGTGACTGGCCGCCAGCTGCATGTGGCACCATTCACCACCAACTCTCTGAGCTCGGCCCTCCAGCCAGTTCCTAACCCAGCACAGAGTGTTGAAATGATGAAGTTAGCCTTGACATGCTGTCGTGGCACAAAGTCATGGGCACAGAGAATTTCAAAGGCTGTTTTGCATTTGTGGCTCTTCACAATAGAGACATGAGGGAGTATCTCTGCTGAAGCTAGCTCCCTGTAAGCTTAGCCTGGAATAAGAATGTAGTCAAACAAGTTGCAAGATATGGTCCCAGTGTCTCCACACAAGCTGGAGATTGTGGCGGGGGGGAAGAAGAAAAAAATATTAAAAAACCCCACCCACCCAACCAACCAAAAGGACTCATAGGGTATTACTCTGTCAAAGTCATGCTACTTCCCCACCCAATTCAGTAAAATTGCCTTAAGTATACACTTGCACATTCAGGCTACAGTCTTAAAGATCTAAAATATCTTCAAGCACATCTGTCAAAATTACCTCTGGACAATGCTCTGCTTTACAAATTGGCTCAAACTCATACTATCAGATGCATCTCTGCAAAGGGATTCTTCTGGTTTGTGGGAAAGGGGTAGGTGGTATCCATGGCAAAAGACCTTTCCCTGCTACATTCATTGCTGAGGACTGGTTGGAGACGTTTCTGTGTTACTCTTCAGGACCTGCATACTACAGGACTATAGAAATACAAGATATATTTTTTTTTTCATGTTCTTGCACAGACAAGCTTTTCTGCTAGTACAGAAATGTTCTTTTGTCTTCCATATCCAAATCAATGTCTACCATCTCTAGCAACACATAAGAAAAGGTATCTGATTCTATTCTCTCTCTCTTTCTTACTGACTCTACCTCCTATGCGAAAAGGCTGAGACTAGTGAGAGGAGTTGAGGAAGAGAATCAGAGATTTCTGGTCAGTATGCAGGAATGAGCTAAAAAGCATCAGCTGAGGACAGACTGAGGATAGAAAAAAGAATCTGTAAGTTGTGCAAAGGTATTGCCCAGCTGACCACAAATGTTTGCAGAGTTCTCAAAAAGCTAACATAAAGGCAAACGTGCTGTCCAAGTAGTGGCTTCAGCAACCTGACACTACCAAAACACTACCCCTTCTTACTTCATCCTTACAACAGAGTACATCCAGAGAAATGGATAGTTAAGCAGGATAGGAACTTAGCTTAGGATGAAAGCTTCGTTTCTCAGATTTATCATGAGTAAGCTTTAGGTTTTGTGCCATTCAAAGAAGAGTTCAAATCACACAACTGTTCGGTTTGGAAGAGACCTTTAAGATGATCAGGTCCAACACTGAACCCAGCCCCAGAACCAGGCCCTCATCCAACAGCTCCCTCCACAAATCAAAGCACATTTAAATGGCAGCTGCACATCAGGCCAAGTTCATTCAAGCCACTTTCAAAACAAACCATGAAGCAAACCATGAAGCATTCATGTGAGTATGACGCTGTTTCAGCTGATATCTCGGCCACAAGCTACGCTAGTGGTTTTACATTTTTATACATGATCAGGCTTGCTTCAAGCCAATTCAGAGGACACAAGAGGAGCCAGAGTCTGTCTGGACTCCTTTTTATGGGCAAGCCATATAGTGATTCTGGCATGACCAATGGTGCAGAGAGAGAGCAGCCATGGTGGCATTTCTGTACATACTTGGTTTGTATTGCGACTTTACAAGTGTTACAAAGGGTAGGGCAAGGGGAACTGGGAAGGTGGATTAGAATATTGTTGATAAAAAGAAATAGTGACACCCCCACAGCAAAAAATTCATGCTGTGTTTGCATTCGGGGAAGGACAACTCCAGCTCCACATTGTCCCATTTGGAAGCAAAAGAAAATCTGCACAGACAAAGGAAATCTGGCACCTCTGTCAGCTCACCAAGCCTGGGGCTCCGGTGGCCGAAGAAACTGTGAACGTAGAGTGTAAACGTCATCCAGCTGTTTTCAATATCCACAAGAGGATAAAGTGAACCTCAACCTGGAAGTGTCCCTTTCTCTCACTGCCATTCAGGAGAGTTCAACATCACATGTCAAGATGCATCCCGTAGATGTCTGAAATAGGTGAGGTGAATCCTTCCACTGACAACCTCAGTATGATACTCTTAAGAGAGCTCTCCTCAACTTGTAGCAGTCTTCAGGCTCAGAGCCTGTGGTGAGATGGCTTTTACAAGGCTTTGAGGTTTGGCCCATAGGGAAGAACATTGTGCTGTTCTCTTTTTGAAAGTCATTACAATCTGTGGGGATACTGCAAACCTTTTTTTCTTTTATAGGGCTGAGTCCAAAGGCCCTGGAAACACATAATGGTCATGTGCATGCATAAAAGTAAATGATCCTGATGATCTTTTTCTCTCTCCTTTGTAGGACATCCCAAGCAAAGACCAACCACTCCAAGGAACGGATTCTCCCCCAAACCAGGAGAAAGTCGAGATGCTGACAAGCAGTTCATTCAGAGACTGAAGGAAAAGTGTGATGAGCAGTCACGGCAACTAAGCAACATTCAAGATGAGCTTAAAAGGGCCATCTACGGCTTTGACGTCTTTGCTGTAACAACACAGCACTTTTTCAGGCAGGTGAGTACAATGGATACTTTTGACCTTTGGAAAGATAGTTTGCCTCTACACCACCCACTTGCCTGAATTTATTCCACAGTGACTGAAAATTTGTTCTTGGGACCAAAGCATGCAGTTCCTTACAACAGTTATTACGAGGAGGGAATTATTTATTTGATGCCATGTACTTGAAAAGCAAAAGTTCGGGAACATGGAGGAGCAATAATTGTGACTGGGCCCCTCAGTTTAGGAAGGATGTTGACTTGCTGGAACAAGTCCAGAGAAGGGCAACAAAGTTGTTGAGGGGTTTGGAACACAAGCCCCATGAGGAGAGACTGAGGAAGATGGGGTTGCTTAGCCTGGAGAGGAGGAGACTCAGGGGTGACCTTATTGCTGTCTACAACTACCTGAAGGGAGGTTGTAGACAGGCAGATGCTGGTCTCTTCTCCCAGGTAGCCAGTACCAGAACAAGAGGACACAGTCTCAGGCTGTGCCAGGGGAGGTTTAGGTTGGATGTTAGGAAGAAGTTCTATACAGAGAGAGTGGTTGGCCATTGGAATGGGCTGCCTGGGGAGGTGGTGGAGTCACCATCATTGGAGGTGTTCAGGAGGAGACTTGATGGGGTGCTTGGTGCCATGGGTTAGTTGTTTAGGTGGGTTGGATTGGTTGATGGGTTGGACGTGGCGATCTTGAAAGTCTCTTCCAACCTGGTCTATTCTATTCTATTCTATTCTATTCTATTCTATTCTATTTGTCACAAGCACAGATGGGTTTCAGGGTGCTTTTTAGGAGTGAAGCAGATGTATAAGCTTAGTAGTCCCAGCCTGACAGCTAATGCTCTGCGATGTACGTGTGAACAAATACGAGAGTAATCCATTCATTTAGTAAACCAAAGGTGTTGAATGAAGGAAAATATTTGCTTTCTCACAGTTTTATTTATCTACTGTTCCTGTTCACCACAGATCAGACAGTGTCCCTGATACAGATGTGCAAGATCATAAAGATGTTAGAACAACATCATCTCAGCATTTAGGAGCTTACATTCAGCAAGTATAGAGAACATAAAGAAAATGTCAGTGATTAGAGAAGCTTATTTATCCACTTCATCTGAGACAAAATGAGTGAAGTTTAAAAGATGACCACAGTAACCACAAAGGACCTGTAGGTATTGCTTGTTTCAAAAGCCATTTAGTCATCCAGGAAATCTAGCTGGGCTCTGCGGTCTGGAAGTGGTTCCTCTGATGACCATTTATTTTGTACCAATACCAGGTTATGCTGGTGTCCCAACTACTTTGTAACACAGCTAGCCAAGGTTTGGATTATATCCTTGATTGCCTGTTTGTCTACTTTTGAAAGAAACAAGAGTAAACTTCCACTGTTAAAAGGGAGAAAGACAACTAAATAAGGAAACACTGATTCAAACACATTCTGAAACACTTTGTTCAGTTGCTTTTTCTATTAGTGGGAAAGGTTGCCTTTGAACAAATAGTGTAGTTCACACTTTTCCCTAAGTAGGAGCTGATCTTGCCAGAGGGAGCTTCACTGAACTGAAAAAAAACCCAGGAAATTTTTTAAAAGTACTAAATATTTTAAATACCTTCCCAGGGGATTTTCCTTCTCTTTTTCTTTAGTCTTGACATTTTTAGGCTTGATGGGCATTTGAAAAGCTGCTTTTTTTTGCCCCCCCCCCCCCCTTTTTTTTTGGAAGCTGACTGTGGAGTGTCCTTGATTAAAGCAGAGGGAAACAAAAAAGGGCAGAGCAGTGTCTACTCATCTTTGTCTGTGCCGTCCACTGGGGAGAGATTTTTTATCTCATGCCTCACACAATTTGCTGAAGGAAATCTGGAAGCTTGGGCATATCTCCTTCATCTCCTCTGGAGAGGTTTTAAATGAGAACAGCTGCTGCAGCTGAGATTTGAGATGACTCTCATCCCATTGGTGCATGTTAGATTGGTCCTGAGAATGCCTCCTTAATTGGACACCTCAGGGGAATATATTTAATAAAACCCTCTCCAGGTCCTGGCTGGGCATAGCTGTGTTTTATGTTCCCAGCTCCTCTGCACTGCCAGGCCATCTAGGGGTTTGCAGTAGTGCTGCTCTGAGTGCCTGTGGAATTTAAGCACCTTCAGGCTTGGGCAAGATTAGGCGTAGATTTTTTTTCAGATGTACTACTGGACTTGCTTACCTATGTTCATCATGGTTGTCCAAAATGGGCTTGACTGGTCTCCCTGGAGTATACTTATCTGCACATTCACTGCAGTAGCCATTTGAAGTTGACCTCTCTCAAACAAACACACTCCTGGCTTCCTCGGGTGATGAGGTGCACAGTCAGCGTGAGCCAAACAGTTGCCCAGTGGGCACTCAGCTATGGTACCTACTTTAGGAGGACGGTTGTTTCAGGCTTCATTTTTAGTGAATGGAGGCAGGGCAGCACTTTCAGAAGACTTTTTACAGCACCAAAAATCCAGAAATCTGGATTTCTGCCTGGGGCACTTGATCATCTTAACCGAGGCCTCCAGGGAGACGAAAAGTCTGCCCCACTTTTAAATTCAATGCCTATGTTGAGAGCCTAGATGTAAGTGGGATGATCTGGGTCTACTCAAGCAGTTTTGCAATTGGGTAGCCTGTTGTGTTGCAACACAGACACAGACTTCCAAGGTTTTGAGTGTCATTCCAAAATACAATCTGCAGACATTTTCTGGGATGGCATTATTGTTTGAAACCTTGAGCAAAATCCCATCGGCTGGCTTCCAGACAGGGCCAGCATGGAAAAAGACATTTTTCCCATTATAAAAAAATAATAATAATAGTGTGTTTGTTTCTGAGAAGCCTGCAGGCCACATGGCTGAAGTCTGAGTAGAACTGCAGTTTGGCAAGGGAATAATACTCATTCAGGAATAAGTTGGGGGCTTATTCCAGAGAAGTTTGGGGCTGATTTGTCCGGCTGGCAGTTCTAATCTGCTCAGCTGAGGGCCCAGTCCTACTTTATGCTAGAGAGCCATAGTTACCCATAGCTTCATTTTAGTATGTGTCTCTCTCCTTACACCACACCAAAACAGATTTTTCTCCAAATTGGAACTAAATTCCATTGGAAAATGTGCTCCCAGGCAGCAAGGATTGGACTAAGTCTTAAAAGCCACCAAGGGACCAGTGTTTTGCACACAGGTAGGAGTCTGCTTGTGTCTGTGGGTCTCATTTCTTGCTCACGGTGCTTGCTCTCTCTCCAAAGCTGAGGAAAGCACCAATGCGAATGACCCAACAAACATGTTTAGATGAAGAAAGAGAACGTCAATATGTAGCAAAGAATGTTTGCTCACACTGTCAGTTTCTTGGAGTGCTTCCAATTTTAAGCTCTTGCTGTAGCAGCCTGAGGGTTGCATGACCTTTTTTCTTTGCATTTTGTTAGATTTGTTTTCTTGCTGTTCCAGGACACTGCTAAATTGTACCCTGGAATCATATCTCTTTACCTTTCTCATCTCGTCCTCAAAAATGGTCTTAATAGCCAAGGTTCATTTAATACACATCAAAGAGTGTACTACATGTAGCAGTACTTAACACAGACCCATTAAATGACAGCTAAATCCATTAGCTGTCTTGGGAATAAACCTCATCAGGTAATGGCTGAGGCAGTAGCCAAAAAAAAAATCCAAAGCAGTGGGTCTGACAGAAGCATGTAGCTAGTTATGAAAAGTAATGGTTGCAGTGCCTGTGGATGGCTTCTAATTGGTGTTTAATTAGCAGACTCATTAGCTAAAGCCCTCAGATAGGCATGCATGACTCCTGTTGGCTTTGTAAACTGATTCAAACTTATTTTGAAAAGGAAGAGATGGCATTTATCCTTAGTGCTGGTTGTTCATCACATCAATACAGCCCTTTATGCTGAGGGGTATCCCAAAGTGAACATGTGACTGGTTGGAGATGGAGTGTTGTATGACAAGGAGACCATGAAAACGTTTTAGAGCAAGTGTTACGAATGGCCGCCTCTGGCTTGGGTCACTCCCGACCTGATCGGGCTTGTAAACCCAATAATAATCACAGTCCTGGCCTAGTTTTGTCACTGTTCAGCGGAGTGGCCAGCAGCGATCCTTCTTCAAAGCGGTAACAGTGCCATCTAAAGGACAGTATCCCAAACTGACAAATTCTAGAGGGTAAAACCTGCACATAAACGAGGAGGAAAAATAATCGACTTTCACATCTCTGGTACACTCAGAGTAGGTGTGTTTGTGCTGAGGACTGTCATGGCTAAACTGCTCCAAGGCCCTGAAAACTGGGCTAATCCCTTTCTGCCAGCACAGCGTGCCCCAACACCTGAAAAGCATAGTCCAGTTAGCAAGTTCTGTCTCGGAAATGTCAGATTAGAACCCCAGATCCACAGCTCAAGTAAGGTGAAGGGATCTTTCCTGGGCTGCAGATCCCAAGGATGGGATCATCTAAGAGAAAGGATTTTGCTGGAATAGTCTGTCTGCTCTGTATGGACACAGAGAGCTTTCCAGACTTGCAGCACAGCCTTGCGCTGGAGTCTTCATTACAGAAGGGAAAACTGCTCAGGACAGGTCCCAGCATGGGAGCACAATTGGGCCATCTGGGAATGGGGGAACCACACAGATGCCCTGAACAACATTTAGGACAGCAATACAGTACTTGATGGTATCCCAGCACTTTGTGTTAACCACCATTGGAAGAGATGTGTCGCAAGTAGCCAGCATGTGTCTGTCTCCACACCTTAGTCAGGGTTACTTTCATATGGGTACACAATACACATTTTCCAGACAAGCACACAGTAGCGTCCTGCATAATCTAGGATGGACAAGGAAAACTTGTTCCCTTATTCCAATAACTGTGTGTGCTTGTATGTATTTTTCAGCATAATATATCTGTCCCATGAATGGAAAATATGCCCCCCAGTGTCATGTAACTACCTTGTCCAAAGCCTAGTGACCTCTGCAAAATGGATTGCACTGGTTATAGTTGCTTGGCACTTCCCACCATTGTCTCCAAACCAGTAATTTGGGCTAACATTTCAAATGCTTATCCCTGGCTGAGCTGCAGATTGTACATTTCCACAACTGCCTCTGAGAATGAGTTTAAGAGGAATATATCTAAATTTTGTGTCTGTTGGTGGCACAATGTTAAGAAGCCAACACTCATCAGAAAGACTGACCTTCTGGCTTTCAGGAGTATCACTTCCACAACATTTGCAAAATATGTTAGAATTTAGCCCAAAAATACTCCTCAGAAAAGTGTCAGTCTTCCGTCATCATTATTACAGCTTGGCTAGACCTCCTGTATTTAGAAAGTCCAGTCTTCGCTCCTGCTGGAGGCCAGAGCAGTCAGAACAACTCAGTCAATTTTGGACTTATCAGATTGACAGCTTAGGGATATGAATCTAAACTATTTTATTGCAAGGCAAACAAAACTGTTTACTTGGGAGGAACAAAATAGAAACTTTGTCATAATTTAGGGCTTTCTAAACTGCTCTTTCAGTAGAAATGCAGAAGTTTGGTATTGGGAGCTACTGGTTAGAGTCAAACAGAGCAGTAGGAATTGAGAGGTGCTGCTTTACTTGAGAGCATTACAATGGAAGTTCTATAATGTGACTGCTACAGGACCTGTGGTTGATCTGTCAAAGGAATGGATCAGAGTTTGTGAGCTGAA
Source organism: Melanerpes formicivorus (assembly GCF_026170545.1). NCBI lineage: Eukaryota > Metazoa > Chordata > Aves > Piciformes > Picidae > Melanerpes > Melanerpes formicivorus. The sequence goes on along the minus strand of NW_027142353.1, from coordinate 52,796,275 downwards.
TGAAATCGCCATCTGCAGGCCACCTGCTTATTTGTTATGGATGCTAAAAGATAGGCAGTGAGAAGGAGATGTGCTGTAGGAGAAGAAACCTTAAAGCAGCTGAAAATCTTTCCCCTCCTCATTCCCTGGGTAACTGAGCAACCCTGCTACAGAGGGCTTATAGAAAGATGATTTAATCCAAGCTCTCCACCTCCCTACCAGTGTGTCCCTCATTTTCTACCTGCACAGTACCTCTTGGTGCTCAGTGCTCCGCTGCTGCAGCTATGGAGCCAGACACTCCCTACACCGCAACCTTTGGGTCTGGTAGCAAAACCTACATAGGATCTAAGGGCCTCGGTGCCTAGCTGTCAGTTTGGGTCAGCAGAGAACTGCCATCACATGAGGGCGCTATGGAGGAAAAAAGAAAAATAGCATCCCGTTGCTGGTTTTCATTGCTGCACCTGGCTGCACCTTCAGTATTTTACTGGACAAGTGAAATGCACACCAGTGTCCTCAGATACTTTGTACTCAAAAGGGCCCATTTAGGTAAGACACAAACTGCTACTATTCCATCGCTAGGAAGAGCTTTTCATTAGTGAATACAAGCATCCTGGGGCAGCCTCAGCTGGAGCAGACAAGGATCTCTTGCCAGCTTTGCAGCCAGACTGGTGGCAAACACTGGACTTCTGCAGATACCCTATACTGCTCCCAGACAGCGTGGCCTGCTCTTCTCCAGTCTCTGAAAGACAGAGGAAGAAAGTACAGGGAATCTCTTGGCTTCTTTCTCTATTCTCTGTAGCTTTCTCACAGCCACTGCTATGACAGTGCAACTTTTAGTTTTGAAGGGTGGAAGAATGTGCTTCCTTGGGAAGTGCTGGGGTAATGACATGACCTTGTTTTGAAACACCTCCCCAGTTAGACTGTACTTCTGTCCCTCATTTGGAAAATAATTTTGTTAGTTGCACATAAATAGTTCAAATTGCAAAACTTGGAAAAAAAAACACACAAGCCCCGTGCATTTTAATGCTCCTCTTGAAGAGGTTTTAAATGTCCATTAAACATTAAAGATCTCTTTATTTACATGTTGTCCTTGAAGAGAAATATATTTAGTCTCTGTGCCAAGCATCAGGCAAAGGTAAATTTCTTTTTCTCCATTTGTTTAAATTATTGATCTCCATGTAAGCAACTGACTTTGACAGCCTTGATTTTTGCACTGCATTCAGAGGGAAAAAAGCAGAATGAGGCTCAGGAGTGGCTGCTGTGATGATGGCAGCCTCCAAGCTGGGTATTGGGCTTCTGGTGGGCTTGAGGGATTGAGCAATGTATTGGGAGTTGAGTGAAAAGCAATGAAGAGTAACAGGCTCCAGTGATATTTGCTCATGCAGGGGACAGAGCGAGACTCAAATCACAATGTTTTTATGCTGTTCTTTAAGGTCAGCAATGATGTAAGTAGGAAATTGTCCCTTTTGGAAATCTCATGCATTATAAATACCACTCTCACAGTTAGCCAGTGTGTCTTTTTCCAAACTGCAGAATGTCTTTTCCACTTTAATCTGGAGTATCTATTTTTGGTTGGGATCCTGTCACTTGCAAGAAGGAATGGTCATGCCATTCTCAGTTTATGCAGATACTGTGAGCTGCTGAATAAACTCTTCACTTTCCAACCTCTTGTTAGGTTTGGCCTTTGTTTCTGCAAGAGGGAGCTTGGTACCTCTGTTAGCTCTTTTCTCCAGGCCTAGATACAATGTGAAGATCTCTGTCCTGTTTGGTCTTAGCACCATAGCCACACAGTTCTGACCTCATCAGTGGTCCAGGTGTGCTTGTGCATACTGAACACGCCACTTTGTCCATCCTAGAAAATCTAGTGTGGATCTGAGCAGGGTTTGTCAGAGCCACAGGTTCAATCTGTTTATAGCAACATGTTCCAAAGGATATATTTTGGACTCAAGGTGCCTGATTTTTCCATGGAATTTTGTTTCATCAGGAAAAAAGGGGGGTGGGGAGGAAGTGAATTAAAGTTCCAGTATTCAGAGACTTTGACACTCTTGCTTTGAAGCTGTGAGCATATACAGAGAGAGTGATTGCCCATTGGAATGGGCTGCCCAGGGAGGTGGTGGAGTCACCATCATTGGAGGTGTTCAGGAGGAGACTTGATGGGGTGCTTGGTGCCATGGTTTAGTAGTTTAGGTGGGTTGGATTGGTTGATGGGTTGGAGGCGAGGATCCTGAAGGTCTCTTCCAACCTGGTTTATTCCATGTATTCTATGTATATGTTCTGGGGACAGGCAGTCTGGAATAGCTTTCATAGACTGGATGTGGCTGCTGTGGATCCTATTGTGGAGTAATTGTGGAACTGTTAAGTTCTTTGAATAAATTTGTAACAATAAACTTTATTCACCAGATAAATGGAACTTATTTTGAGCTGACTGGCAAGTAGGCATAGTTTCATCTGAATTAATAACTTTCTTGTCTCTCTCAGTTAACAGTTTTCATTTTCAAAATTGCCTGAACTGAAGCTGTGTTATTAGATGTTTCTAAATTACCTTTCCTGGACAGCTGAAAGGATGAGATGCCTGCACAAAGTGCTTGATAACAGACAGCTCCAATACCAGCAAGGTAGCTACAGAATTCATACAGGCCCCACAGACATGCTAAGCAGTGCGATACCACAGGTATTGCTGGACAAATACTTGAAAGGAAATTTCCTCAGACCAATCATCTGTTTAAATTTAATTTTCTTTGATTGTTTCATTGATTGCTCTCCACAGACATGTTGTCAATATTTCCAGCACGAATGTAGCAGAACAGAGACTTTGCAATTCGCTGTAGATCAGAGATTCATATATGAGAGTGCTAATCACACCAAACATTGAAGAATTTTCCTACTTCCATTACAGAACAGAAATATTGACCAAATCACATTTTATAGATGCCTTTCAGTCAATTGGACAAGGCTGGACAAAGTTTTCACTCAGAGCAAATAATGAGTCTCTAATTCTTGCTAGTCATGGGGTAGACAAGCTCTGGTCTGCCTGGGTAAAAGGGATGCCATCCTCTCTTTGGGAGTCAAAAAGCTGAGCCTCCCTTCAGAGACAAACCTTTCAGCACAGCTCTTGTTTTATACATATATTCAGAAGATTTCACTTTAACTTCATGGTTTAATGGCCGTGGTGGTGTTAGAGGTTGGACTCTATCTTAGAGGTCTTTTCCAACCTAAGCAATTCTATGATTCTTTAAGTTTGTTTAAGGGATCTTAGTGCTTCTGTTAGTAAGAGGAATGATGTATTATCTCTAACACAGGCCTGGCAATGCTAAATGTCTATCAAACTACCTATGTGCCAGCTTTTTAATAACAGCAATTACAGGCTGCTATTGTGTAATGTATAATTGCCCTGATTTGGTTGTAGCCATCAAAAATCATAAAGGTTAGCCTTCCTTACAAAATCAAAGGGGTCCAGGAGGGCTGGACCTACTTCAAGGAAGAACTGGTTGAAGGCGCAAGAACAGGGTGTGCCAATGTGCTGGGGCAGATGGCCAGCCTGGATGGGCAATGAGCTTCTGAACGAATTAAGGGGAAAAAAGAGGGTGTATCACCTTTGGAAGAAAGGTGAGATAACCCATAGAATGTTTAAGGATGTTGCTAGGTCATGTAGGAAAAAAACTAGAGGGGCCAAAGCCCATTTAGAGCTTAGACTGGCCTCTGCTGTGAAGGACAACAAAAAATCCTTCTATAAATATATCAATGGCAAGAAGAGGGGTTGGACATGATGATCTCGAAGGTCTCTTCCAACCTGGTCTATTCTATTCTATTCTAGTCTAGTCTATTCTATTCTAGTCTATTCTATTCTATATTTATCTTATATGCCAGTGCAACAAAATCTGTTTAACTTTACCTTGTTGTGTTTGACTTACACAGAACCAGAAACAAAAAGATATTGTTTGGATTGGATTGGGTGTGTTAGAAACAGCAAACACTTGGCTGACAGTGTATTCCTTTTAGTTAATATCTGACCTCTCTAGGACATTGTAATTTTTTATTATTCCACGGTTATCCCAACAGAGTGCTAGACATTTTGCAGGTGGTATAAAGATGATATTCCAGTCCTGTAGTGCTTAGCGTCTAAGCAGGCAATAACCCTGTACAAATTGGGCAGTCGACATCTCGGAGATGACAGAATCACAGAATACATCCAGTTGGAAGAGACCTCATTCAGTCCAACCCATTACACAGCACTGAAGGATCAATACTAAATCATGTCCCCAAGCTCCACATCCACACTCTGCTGAAACACCTTCAGGGATAGTGTCTCCACCAGTGCCCTGGGCAGACCATTCCAACTTTTAATAACCCTCTCTGTGAAGGAGTATTTCCTAATACCCAGCCTAAACCTCCACTGGTGTAGCTTGTAACTATTTCCTCCAGTCCTGTCACTTAACACCAAGGAGAAGAGACTGCCCCCTTCTCACTTCAACCTCCCTTCAGGTAGTTGTAGAGAGCTATGAGGTCTCTCCTTAGCCTCCTCTTCTCCAGACTGAACATTACCATAAGTCTAGTTTGTTCTGGGATTTATATGGGAAGGTAGTCACATAGTTATGTATCTGCACAGAGGTACACACACCGGCATACAAGCACACATCTACAGTCTGCTCTGCCATCTCAAGTATTCTCTGGGAAGACATGTTTGCAGTGAGCCTACAGAAATAGGGCTGAAGCTTCACAGGGCTTGGGTCACAGCGTCAGACACCTCTGAAGAAGGACCAGACAGTGCAGTGTCCTGCCAGTGCTTCAGCTGGGTGCAGTCATGAGGGCAGGCAAGAAGTCAAAGCAAAGCCATGCACATTGGGAAGCGTGGAAGCATCTATGGCTGTGTGTATGCAGCTCTGTATGAGCTGTAAAAGAGAGCCCAGTGAGTAGTTTCCTTTCTGCAGACAGGGATATTCCCACTGTTTGTGTTCATTCGCATCAAATGATTGTGATGAAATTTTACATCCCACACAAATTCATCCCACCTGCCTTTGATGGTGTTTCCTGTGGTGCAGCACGTGCCTCTGGGCTGCTGCAGAAATGAGGAGCAGCGCACGTCCTTGGCAGCACCACTGGGCTGATGGCTGCCTCCAAGGCAAACAGGCTGCACAGCTATTCTTTTTATCTCACTCTGATGTCCTCTGTGGGGGAAAAAATAAGCTTCATTTCTTCTCTTTTTGTTTTTTTTGGTTTTTTTTTTTTGGTATTGCTTAGCACACTGGCAAAAAAGGGATCTTGATATATATAGTGGAGAGAATTTTGTTTGGAGAGACAAAAAAGGAGCATGTTGTGCAATTGTGTAAAGTGAATGCTACTGGTGAAGTAAGGAGGCTGAAATAAAACTGCAATTGTATACATTTTTCAGAAACATAAACATCTTGCTCATTAAGCTATCAGGAGACAGTCCTCAAGTGTTGTAAAAGGAACCTAAGATACCTTTATAGACAAATCATAGAATCATTTAGGTTTTCTTAAGTAAAAATATTACTCCTTAATGAACTGTTTCTTACTTTGAGGTAGTGATGAAAAGATGTTAGAAAGCAAACTGAAGGGCTCTCCTCTGCTCTACAATGAACCTCCTGTGACAGTCAGAACAAGGGGCTTAGTCCAGCAGCCATGGTTGAAATGTATGTGTTAGGTGAAGGGAGTCTGCCTCTCACAGACTACTTACATCTGATCTACTGTCAATGGACAGACCTAGAAGGATGTTTTCCCTTAGAAGACATATGGGGGCTGTCTGCCTATGGATCACGCAAGAGGCCCTGGCACCTCTGGTGTTCTGGCTAGGCAATACTGGGGTTCACCACCACTTAACAGAGGGGTGAACTTGGTTTTGTTCGTTTCTGGAGCTGTGCTTGAGATGTGCTTTATACCTCTGAGGTTTGGTGCCCGAGGCACTTAACTGCATGCTCGAGAAGGCCCCTCTTGGTCCCATGACTCTCCTGTCCTGTGCAGGGACTTAGCTTCCCTAAGAGCAGAGCTAAGCAGTTTTTCCCTTAATCTGAAGGACTCCATTGCCTGGCACGTGGTGCATTCTTTCTGCACCCAGCATAGTTGCTTCCCTCAGGCTGAGCCTTAGTTCAGAGGATTGATCAGATTGCAAGACTGTTAAATAAGTAGTGAACCCTGTAGCAGCTGAAGTGGGCTCTATTTCTGGACATGGCTTTTGGACATTCTTGGAAAAGCTTGTGTAATATTGAGCTGCCTGCTTTAAGCTGCCCCACATTTAACTTCAGGCAGGAGTCAAATGTGCTAACAACAACCCACAAGTAATTTGCAGGCTAGGGAAAGAGATGCTTGACAGGGGTAATGGCCTGCAGAGTTATTCTGTCCTGGAAAATAGGAGGAAGGTTTTCAGGAGAGACTTGCACACAGCTCTCTGGAATACATACTGAAAAAGAAAAAAGTCCTGGGGTTCTTTCTGCTCTGACTGAAGGAAGAGAGATCATCTCTAGATTTGGCACAAGCATCCAGATATTTGTCTTGACCTTTTTTGTTTCATCTTTTGCTAGCTGGCATTTTAAAGAACAGACATGTTGCAAAGGAGCATAACATACCCAAAGCAATGGCTGAATACATTACACAGGTTCATTTGAAAGTAACTATGGAATGAATGAGTACAAAACTACTGAATATTTGCAAATTTTTTATGCAGGTGCCATGAGTATGATTTTAGTGTTTGAATCTCTTTCTGATAGTCCTGTATTAACTTCTGTTGCATGCATAACAGCACTGCACCCATCTTTAGGTAAAATTAAGTGCTAGAAGTTGCTGTGGTTTGGAAGCATTTAAAATGTTCTGTCTTCTCTCCCCTGCCCTGAAGGCATTTTTAAATGTCATTGGTAGAAAGCTTTCAGAAGATTATTTACTGTGTTCCCTCACCACTGCATATTCCTAAGATAGAAAGTTCTGCTGATACAGTGCTCAGTCTCTCCAAATCTACTGCTGCAGTCCCGGCGGACGAGACTGTAAATATCGTAAGTCTTCTTGTGTAGATACATCAGCAGATGCATTCTGAGCTGATGCATAAGAGAGATTTTGCAGCAATGTAGTGGAATTTCTATTGTTAATGTAGATTCCTGGCAGATGTGAGGTCACTCCAGTGCAAAACAAGGCTTGAAAATCAGATAGACTATAAATACAACTCCCACCTTTAAGCCTTTCAAGACTTTGTGCCACATAAGCAAACACCTCTCCTATAGATATGCTGATAGAGAAGGAGCACTTTCTTTGTTAGTGAAGTTCTGATTTGATCTTCAATTTTGTAGTTTCCTACTCCTATTCTATTCCATGATCAGGGTTACAGATTTTAGCAGCTAGGTAGACACATATTTGATTTGTAGACTGAGCTGCCTGCACTTTTAAGCCTGTAAATCCAACATGCCCACATTCCCACCGATTCATTTTTGGTAAGTGATGGATGCAGCAAAGCTAGGCTGGAAACACCTTTATCTGGAGCTGTCTTTCAGTACAATCCTGACTTGCTTCGGTGCAGAGCACAGCCCAGGACTTTATCCCTTCACCCTCTCCACCCCGAACTGGCTGATACCAACCACACAGAGAGCCTTGCTCAGAGAGTGTCTTTGGACCAGTAATTTAGATCATGCAGTGAGCTGGGCCCACTCAAACAAAATGTGTTGTAATGCAACTAGAGGTTAATGAATAAACATAAATGCAAGGAACAGGGTCATGTCTACAGAATGGTGATCTGGGCATCTCCTGGAAAGCAGTAACTCCAGGAGTAATTAGAATTTCTGATGTCAGAGCAAATCAATGTGAGCTCCTACTGTGAACATGCTTCATGAAACACTGTCAAGATCCTTGTGTGAATAAGCAGAGACATAGCAAGTAGAAGGGAGAGGGAGATAACACCTGCACATTCAGCACTGGGGAGACTGAGACTGGAATATGACGTTTAGCATTGGTACCCACACTTCTTCAGGAAACAATGAAAAAGTGGGAAGGAAACAGAGAAAAGCAACAAGCAACTGTGAGAGACTTTACTGTGAGAGACTTTACTGTGAAGGACTTTTCTGTGAGAGACTGCAAAGCACGATTGTTCTTTCTTTGTTGAAAATACAAAGTGACTTGAGTCCAAAGCAGAAGAATCACCATAAGAAGGTAACACTGTGTGTACCAGAGGGCTTCTTCCACCAGCAGAGAAAGCTTTAGCAGAAACCACTGATTGGAAACAGAAGCTTTGCCCCTTCAGCACGTGAAAGAAACACAGACTTTTAGCAGTAGAGATGATCAGCTATTAAACCATTGTGAGAAGAGAAAGCAGCACCACATCTTCATATGTGCAGTTCATGGCTAGACACTTTTGTAGAGTGGATGTTTTAATCAAACACAGAGAATATAAACTGTGTCAAATATAATGTCTTGCATGTTATTTCATTGAATCATCCCTTTGCCCCTGCATTGTGCAAAGGTCTTTTGGCAGCAAGAATATCTGGACATGGAACATTTGGTGTTAGAGGGGATAAATATCTCCATGAAGAAAAACTCTAATGCATGGCTTCTTTTGCCTTCTTCTGATATCTCTGGCAATTATCACTGCCTGGATGAAGGATCTGGGTTAGATGGACCATAACTTGAAGACATATCCACATGGTAACTATGCATTCCAGTGATGTTGACATCTATTTTTACTATTCTTTCAAGTGGAACATACATCCACTTGATATTTTACTCTGTGTCATCAGATACTCAAAATACAGCCTGTCTCTCTGATTTACCCCTAAAGATCTGAGCTCTCCAATTCCAGAAATGAACTCTAAAATGTTTCAGCTGCAATCTCCTGCAATTTCTTGGCCTTACTCTCATTCCTGAGTTCTGATTCAAATGATGCTTCCTACAATCACCTCTCACACATTAGAGAAATATTTTCAGAAGATGATGGGGGATTTTAATATAATGATTTGAGAACTGTCTATTATGACTTCTTCTTAAAAGTACCTCTAACTATGCAGATGCTGGAGACAGAGGAATTAGTATAAATTATACTTTTTTAAAAAAATAAGTTCTAAAAATCACCTGATTTAAGTTTTTCTTCAGATAAAAACATCCCAAGTCCACAACTAATAAACTGGATTCTCATTAATGTATGTGCTATTCCTCTCAGCAGAGCACTGGTAGTCTTCCCAATAGGGGAAACTTTGGTCCACGTGAAGCTGCTGGAATGTTTTGCCACTGACATTGCTGTTACAGAATGCCAGCACTTGTCACTTGCTCTGTTTGGCCTCAAAATACAGCAGCTTGACATTGTCATTGGATTTTGGCCAGAAAATCTCAGAAGTGGAAAAGAGGAGATTCCCTATTTGTTGGGAGAAGATTTGAAGGGAACATTTCTCTGCAAAGTTGATATAAGAAAAAGGCCGTCTGCTTCCAGCTACTCAGAAGTTTGGAATTTAGAAAGAGCCCTGCAGGGGATGTATTCCTGGGTAGAGGGCAGGTGAGGAGTTCAGTGAAAACATGCATTTGTTTTAGTTTCTTGTGATCTTGGTGTACAAATGGTGCTTCATACAAGGAGACACGAATTCCTTGTCAGCAAGAGCTAGTTCATTTGGAATTCACTTCAAATGCTTACTTTGCACCATTCCAGACATCAAGACCTAGAAAACATAGTGGTAAACTATTGTTCTCTGGTGCATATTAATCCATGGCCGTACAAGCTACTGACATAAAAATAAATGTAAGGCTACACTAGCAGAAATAACAGAAGTCTGAAGGAATTTTGTTTAGATCCTCACATTCTTTTCATATGAGAACGGAATTAAAGATGGAGTCCTCCAGCTGGGCTCTCCTCCTTGGGAAACAGAAAGCATATAGTCCATGTTAATTTGTTAAATTCTAGAGTAAAGTTTCTGCCCATCCAGATCTATGATACTAAAATTGTGTACTTTAAAACCTATATTAAAGAAAAAAAATTACTTCCATATAAGTTGCCTGAGGATTGCTAAAACCTCGTGGTACCGAGTGTGGTGGTGAGAGGTGCAGTTCCCCCACCCCCCACCCCCAAAAGAGAACCACAGCTAACTCAGTCGGAGGAGCAAAATGGATAAGCTACATTTACAAGCAGGATGAGATGCAGTGAATATATACACAATATACAGTACTTACAATATATACAGAAATATACAGGAAAGAACATAACACAGAAATCCTTCCCTTCTCCAAGGAGAAGGGTCCCCACAATCCCCCTTCTCCCCCTTCCTCCTTTTTTTCCCAAAAAGGGTTAGAGAGAGAAAAGGTAATTATTAAGGAGTAAACTCTGTTAGCTCAAAGTGTATGCAAGAATTAGTTTCTTATCTAGTTAGTTGAAGGTCAGCACCCGCCAGCACAGACAGAACACAGCTGCTCAGAGAGACTGAAACAGGCAGACTGAACTGACTGAGATTCAAACTGAACTAAAGCTAAAATTTAAAGTTGCATTCTACCAATCTACCAATTAAATTCATTTAGAATATCTTTGTTTTCCTTTTTATGCCTAAACATTCAGCCAGAGTGTTCCAGTAGCTGTTGCTTTCTTAAAGGCACAGCCTAAAACGGTCACGATCCACCCCTTCTGAACTATTTCATTGGCTGTTCATACTGTCCGTCCAATCTAGAACAGTATCTACAGTTTGTAAGTAAAGTTCATAGTCCATTCCGTCTATTCTCAGGTGTAGCTGATTTAGAAGTCCAAGAAAATCAGGAAACAAGAAAACAAAAAACAGTTTGTCTCCTCACAGATGAAGCAAAGAAAAGGGAATTGGGGACTCTGAGTTGACTCAGGGCTCTCAGGGTTCTCAGAGTTCGTGCACCATAGATTCTTCATGGATTCTTCCTTTGGGCGCAATGTATCTGTACAACACTCTGAAATTAAACTCTCTCAGCTGAAGTTAAATGTCTTTGTGGAATACACTGAATTTCACCAGAGCCTTCAGCCAGAGTGTTCCAGTAGCTGTCCCTTTCTTAAAGGCACAGCCTAAAACGGTCACACCAAGTAATACACAAAAGGGAAAATCTTCCTCTAAATCCAAGGGAAAATGCCATTCTAGGTACATCTGACATGACCTTCAGCTCTAGCTGAAACTCATGACAGACTGATATTTTCAGAAAGCTCCAAATCACTGTGTTACAGTTTCAGAATTAGTATTTTTTAAGTTGGGTAAGAATAAAATAGCCAACCCAACGTGGAAAATAATGAATTACATGTCTATGTCCAAAGACTAATGTGGAAACCGTGTTACTAGCATTAGAGCTGTATCAGAGAAAATCCGTATTCCACCTCCAGCAAGGAAGATGAAGTGTAGCAGTGAATGTGTTTGCTTTTCTGTTTCCTTGGGCTGCTGTGGTTTTCAATCTGACGAGATCAAGGGTGCAGGAGCTTGTGACAGGACTCTCCTCCCTGCTGATAGCAGAGTATGGAGGTTGCTACACAAACTGCACAAATGCAAGTGCCTGAGGAAGCTGGCCCTGTACTAGGGAAGTTCTCTCTCCCCAAATTTGGCACTTTCTCCCTCATTTAGTTTTAAAGCAAAACTGTTTTCTCTGCCAAACACTTTCTGTGACCATAAGGAAGAAAATAGGGACAAAGCAAATGACCAGGAGAGGGAAAGATGAAATCACCTCCTTTGACAGCAGCATTCATCTTTATTAGTTTCAAGCGCTCACAGCAATACAAAGTGAGTGGCACTCCCAAAAAGCAAATCTTGGCAAAGATAATTTAGGAGTAGTTGAGACTGTTTCCAAGTTACAGTGCTTGCAAAACTAAAAGACTAACAATACCAGTAATACCTTTATCAATGGATTGCAGGCTTTGAGGCTTGGCTTGTTGGAAAATAAATTCAGTCTCCCCAGTTGTCTGCAAGTCTCTCTAGTAGATACCAAAATTCTGAGGAAGTCCACCTGTGTGTTCTGTCACACAAAATGCAGCTAACCATGTTTGAAAAGAGTATGTGCAGAGAAATATGTTGCAGTAATCATGCAGGCAGTGCTGGCTGTTCCTTCTCCCTGCCTTGCTCTCCCATCTTTGTCATGTATGGTAATTCGTGGCATGCCACTCAATCATCTTCTGAGCCTCCTGTTCAGACTGTACTACGAGAATAGCTTTGTTTCACACTACCTCAGCACTGCCTTAGACAAAACCCTGTGCCTCCCCAAATGCCTCTTCTCCTTACATCATCCTGTGGAGGTACTTAATGTCAGTGTCACAGTCACCTCTCACTGTTGATTATAAAGAATGCCAGGAGGCAGCAGTTGCTGATAGCCTGACTTGTCCGTCACCCTCCAGAGCTGAGATATCACACAAGTTGCAGTGTCTCAGTTATGCACCAAGTCATCTGAATATGACCTTCATGTCTCTCCTTATGTCCTCATTCCTGCAGTCTCCTGTTCCTTGTCTTCCTTCTCCACTGCATAGCCCTTTGTTCTCTGAAATGCCAACTTCAGAACCATTTTTTCTCCTCTGTTTTATTGCTTCTTTGAATCCATCCTTTGGATTCATTGCCCAGCGACAGGACAAGAGGCAATGGCTGGAAGCCGAGGCACCTGAAGTTCCATGGAAACAGGAGGAAGAATTGTTTCACTGTGGGGGTGACAGAACACTGGAACAGGCTGCTATGGGGGCGTTGTGGAGTCTCCCTCTCTAGAGATATTCAAAACCCACCTGGATGCACTCCTCTGTGATCTGCTGTAGGTGATCCTGCTCTGGCAGGGGGGTTGGGCTAGATGATCTTTTGAGGTCCCTTGCAGCCCCTAACATTCTGCAATTCTGTGATTCTTTGATTCTTTACCAGGTGAAATAGTTTTCTAGCTTCAGGTATGCCCCACCTCAGCCTCCCCTCCCCATTCTCTCTCTTCGTATTTCTGTGATGTGTCCTAAGACTTCTTGATCCTCTCCTCTTATGACTGTCTTCTTCAGCCTTCTTGTAATTTCTTATGGTTATTGCCATACCCACTGGTACTGCCCTATCAACTTAACTCTCCAAACTGGCATTCCTCTTGCAAACAAATTCATGTCCCTTGAGGGTTTTGTGCTGCTTTTTCCTCAGGCTGTTATCTATTCAGCTTAAATTGAGTAAATTTTTTACGTACTTTACTTGCTATACCTGTCAGCAAGAGTTTTCTGTGTTTCATAGAAGATGAGTAATATGCACTTCACTTAGAGATTCTCCTCCTTGGTGACACACAGAGTAGTATGGTGTTACTACCTTTATCTCTCAGAGCTTTCCCAAGCCTTTGGCTCTGTTTTTTGTTTTTTTTAATTCTCTTGTCTTCGTGGCCCTCCATTCTCACACTTGCCAAACCTTTGCAGACTGCAAGTGTGAAGATCCAGGGAAAGCTTTATCTCTCTCCTAGAAGTGGTAGCCAAACTCCACAGAATAAGGAAGGCTTAAGACTTAAGAATCCCAAACTGCTTATATATTAGACTGTATGTTTGGAACCCAAACAAAATGATTCATTGTTTATCTTCTGTGTAACAGTCTATGCACTGATACATAAAGACCGTTATGGAGTTAAAGAGAATATTGCTCCATTTGGGAACCTTCGTGAGTTGTGAAAGATGGCTAATTAAACCCTACCCCTCCCAATTTAGTTCAGGTAAATGTAAAATATTGGAATTGCTTGAACAGTAAACAGGAATATATTATTCCCACCACGGAGAAAGGCATTGATTCTGTCACTGGAGAAAAAAATTACTTCCCATGGTCTCTCTTTACCATTAGAATAGGTTGTTTATAGACTAAGCAACTCCCCTAGGACATTTAACAAAATAGAGATGCCTTCCTTGGGCTTTAATTACCCATGAACTTTACCCTGTGAGGTGCTAACTACATTGCATTTCCGCTGAAGTCAATAAATGCTGGAGGACTTGATACCTTGTAAAACATACCCTGTTAAGATGCTTGTTGTTTGCAACCATTTTGATGCTTTAAAATCTACTTTTAATAGCCTTTGTTCTTCTTACCCCATTGCCCAATCCTATACCTAATAAGGAATCTTTGGGGACTTACCTCTATTTTCTGTTTCAAATAAGGAAACAAAGGTACAACTTACATGTAAAGTGGTTTTTAATTAACAACACAGTTTCCTCTAGGCCTTGTTGGTCTCTGTCTTATCCACAGACTTCTCCTTTTCACTTTGAAGGCCAATGTGAATCAGATCTGCTGGGATATAGTTCCATACAAAGCAGTTTGGTAGAGGCATGCACAATGTTTTGGATGTGGACCATCAGCAAGATGTGTAGCAATATATTGGTGACAATGCACAAACAAGCTGTACTACATGGATAGGAATGTAAGGCTAGCAAAGTTCATCTTGGGTCAGTCCCTTTGGTTGCCAAAAACCAAATCCTATAACCATTCCTTGAAATTATCAAATCCCAGCTTAAAAGTCATTATCTTTTCCTCTGTTTCTACCAGAGGACTTTCAGAACCTGTTGTGACTGAAAGATTCATAGTATCATAGTATCATTCAGGGTTGGAAGGGACCACAAGGATCATCTAGTTCCAACCCCCCTGCCATGGGCAGGGACACCCCACACTGGATCAGGCTGGCCAGAGCCTCATCCAGCCTGGGCTTAAGTTCATATCCTATTTTTCTTATGAAAATACATTTTTTGACCTTGAAGTACTTCTCCCTCTCCTAGTGTTCTCTTCCCTGATGTATTTATAGAAAGCTATCATTTTTCAAATTTACTATTGTTTTTCCAGGCAGATGCAGATGTGTTCTTATATGGCACTCCTGCAGTGGTATAGGCTGTATGTTCCCTAGGTCAGAACTGTTATCTCCAAAACTTGGATGACCAGAACTGTGTGAGTTTCCAGGTCAGATCTCTCTGGGGCTTTCCATAAAACATTTGAATTTCTCTTTTAGTGTTCCCTACAATCTAATGTTGTATTTGCTTTTTTTCAGAGCTATGCCATAGATGTAGTTCTTAGTCATCCTAAGAGTGAATAAGCAATACCTTTCTTTGCTGTTATTTCCAGCTGATGAGTCTGCATCTTCAGTTTGAAATTCCTGTTATTTGTACCTATGATTGTGACCTTGGACTTCCCAGTATTTCATGTTTCTTCCTATGACCTCTTCCCTAATACCTTCCAGCTTGTCAAGCATGTTGTTTTGACTTTCCCCTTGATGGAGAATAGAATAGAATAGAATATAGAGAAGAGAAGAGAAGAGAAGAGAAGAGAAGAGAAGAGAAGAGAGAGAAGAGAAGAGAAGAGAAGAGAAGAGAAGAGAAGAGAAGAGAAGAGAAGAGAAGAGAAGAGAAGAGAAGAGAAGAGAAGAGAAGAGAAGAGAAGAGAAGAGAAGAGAAGAGAAGAGAAGAGAAGAGAGAGAAGAGAAGAGAAGAGAAGAGAAGAGAAGAGAAGAGAAGAGAAGAGAAGAGAAGAGAAGAGAAGAGAAGAGAAGAGAAGAGAAGAGAAGAGAAGAGAAGAGAGAAGAGAAGAGAAGAATAGACCAGGTTGGAAGAGACCTTCAAGATCATCGCGTCCAACCCATCAACCGATCCAACCCACCTAAAAAACTAACCCATGGCACCAAGCACCCCATCAAGTCAATGCATCCCAGTATCTCATTAGCACTCCTCTAACTTTTTACCAGGGTCATAAGAGACTATAATTTGCCCCAAGGACTCATCTTTGAGCAGTTCCATTGATTATCTCCACTCAGCTCAGTGGTTCCATTTACTGCAGCTCCTTGCGTCTTTCCCAAAACAGCTTCTCCCTGCTGAACACTTCAGCAACTCCTCATCTCCCCCAGCCTAATAAGCAGTGTTGTGATTCACACCATATCTGAAGTCACTTGATCCCCAATAGGTGGGAGTTACATATTACTCTTGTCTAAACTCCCTCAGTGTACAAAGGCAGCAGTCTGCACTGCCATGGGTCTGTCTGCCTTTGTTGTGCTTCACGCTTTTGTTTTTTGAATGTATTATTCCTTTCAGTATTTGATCTCAGTGCCACATGCTGCTGAAATCAGGCAGTTGACTCTAACATTTTAAAATTTAAAAAAATAAAACCCCAAAACCTATAATTCAAAGCCTTAGTCAGAAACTGCTGTTTAGAGTGCCAGTTCTCATAGAATTTGGGTATAGGGATTGTCCTCTCCCATGACATGCCCACTTTCTGCTTCTGTCTCAGTTATCAGTTATTTACATTTCTACAGCCTTAATCCCATAGGCATTTAATGCCTTCAAGTCTGTATTCAAAGTCCTCCATATAGTAACTCAACTCCAACCTGGAACATGCTCCCACCTGTGATAGGTTGTGCCCATCCTGAAAGCAGGGTGGCAGGGAGGGCTTGTGAGAGCCTTGCTCTCCCTGGAAGGCATTTTCCCCTTGGGGAACTGAGTTAGTCCATTCCACTCCCTCTCCCTGTCCAGCAAGCCTACAAAAAGGAAGACACTGCAGCCATTTGGTCTTTTCTGCCTCATGGGGACTAAGAGAGTTGCTGCTGGCTTCCTGATTCCACGTGGTCAGTCCTTGTCCTCCTCTTCCCTGCTACGTTCACACTTCTTCAAAGGACTTCAAAGGACTGGTTTTGTATATATATGTTTTCCCCATCCATCCTTACTCCTTAGCCTTGTGAACCCTTCCTGTTATTGTTATATATATATATATCTTTTGTTTAAAGAAAATTTTTACCTCTCTACTTCCAAACTGACTCCAAATTATTTCTCAGTGGATTTGCCCCCTTCCCTTTTTTTCCTTTCTGTCAGGAAAGAGGAGGGGGAAGCAGGGGAGGGATTCTCAGTCTTGCCCCCCATCTGAACTCTTAAATCCCAGTTAAGGTTTAAACCACCACACCACCACAGAGAACCCTCCTGAATTCTTCTTTCTCCATCCTCCTTTATATTACATTTAACTGAGCTTTAGAATAGTTTCCATTTTCATTTTGCTTTCCTATCTTAGGTCTTTTATCACCTTAATGCTACACACCTTGACCTACAAGATGGAGCTAAATTTAAAATGAATGAGTTTGGACTGAGTTTATCCAAAAGGACCTAGGCTGACCAAATTGCCTAATAGCTTCCCCATCATGTCCTTATCTCTTATGAGCGCTATGTCCCAAGTAAAAACAGCTTGTGGGGACCCAGTTCACCCTTGCCAGAAGGACAACACATGGCTTCTGCTTAATTTAAGTTCCACTTGAATATTTTATCTTCCAGTTTAGTGATTAAGTGGTACTGAAGCGGTGCATAGACCTTGCTAACTAATCTCTATCTTGGATTTGTCACCACATGCAAACAGCAAATCTGCCATTATTAGTGGAGTGGCTGAAGGGGGACAGGAGGGAAGGGCATAAAAAAAGAAACAATGACAGCTTATTTTTCTTGCCTGATAGTCAGTCATGTTGCTTGAAATATCACAGAATCATAGAATCAATAAGGTTGGAAAAGACCTCAAAGATCATCAAGTCCAACCTGTCACCCAACACCTCATGACTACTAGAAGCTAATATTCTGTCTGGCTCTGAGAAATTACTGTGGTAGTTTGTCTACAAGTGGGAATATTGTTGTTGTTGTTGCTATTCTGTGGCAGTTAAAATCTTTCCAGGATTTAGACTTCAAAAGATCCAAATCATGGACCTCAGGTTCTGTGGCAAAAAAGCAAGTTCCTACTGTGAGGAGTATCTGTACACAGAAGACTCTCTTGACCTCCACTCTGTAGCTGTTCAGTTGTCAACTAAATTAATTTCCACATGCTATCAAGAAAAGTTAGGTCTTGAAGACACATGTTGAAACATATGTATCTTGAATGAGATTTTGAAGTTTGTTTGGGGTTTTGATATTTTGGTGGGTTTGTGTATGTGTGTATGGTTTGGTGTGGTTTGGTTTGGTTTGGTTTTTTATTACCTGTTCATGATATTCTGAACCTTTAAAGTCCTGACAGGGACTCCTGCTGAGGAAGAGCAGAGAATAAGATGACACAAACCAGAAAGTTACTTGAGCATTTAAATGTGATTTAATGCAAAGTTTTAATGGAGATCCTTGCTAATTCCTGCTGTTTTCCAAATCACTTCAAGCATCACCAGTATACAACACAACTAAAGAAAAAGAAAAACACCTCTCCAGAGAGGCAAAGATCTGAGCATTGAATCTTTCCTATTGGCAGGCAGAGCTGTTTGGCTTTAAGGGCAACTTACCTTTTCTTTATGTTTGGCAGTGATTTGGCTTTCAGAAAAAATAGTGGGGTTTAGATTTAAAGTGTAGGCATTTGCTGCACAAATTCTGCCTTGAGTGGAAATCATTGGACTGCTTTGCCTTTTTCCAGCCTTTAGTGTTAAGTTGCTAGAGGAAAACACCATGCCAGAGACAGCAGCCCAGGGGAGGTGAGGTTGCTGCAGCTCCAGGTCCTAAGTACAGACAAAAAAATTATTCCAAGAGGACACACATGCACAGAGCAGGCATATACAACATATACATGTATATGTGCAGGTTAGGATTAGGGTGAGGTTATGTGGTGTATGTACATATATATGGCCAAAAAGGCACCCCAGCCCTTAAAGATTACAGAAGTCTCTAGGTACACTGCAGGGATGTGTGCTTTGCAATCGCAAGCAGTGGCCGATGTCCAGAGGGTGGTGATCTTCCTCGGAATTTAATTAAATGCCTTCAGGAAGAGTCCTTCTTGAGAGGTGAGAGTGACTCGGGAGGCACCGGGGACACCTGAGAGCGAGAGGACACCCCTCACTCGGGGAAAGCAGATGTCTTGGAGCGGGTCGCTGTTCCACCTCACCACCCCGCTGGCAGCAGCGCCCGTCTGCCGCAGGCAGAGCCTCGGAGCATCCCGAAGAGCGGCTGGGGAGGGCTCCAGCGCGGCAGAGTCGCTGTCCGAGAGCATCGCAGCCGCGCTACGCGCATCCCACGCCCTGGGTTGAATTTGGGACCTGTGTGGGCGAACAGCCGAGCCGACAGACGTTCGGGTTAAAGGCACCATCCGAGCGGTTGTAGAGAGCGAGGACTGCAGGGATCAATGGCTGCAGATGCAGCGCGAAGATGGGAACCAGCCAGAGTCGGCTCCCGCGGAGAGCCCGGGCGCGCTCTCGAGTTTCAGCGCGCTTGGGGCTGTCGCTGCGAAGTTTCGAAGTCGTTCCCTGCCCTCTCTCTCTCCGGCACGTTCTTGAGATGGCGCTGCTGGACGTGCCCAGCTGTGGGCAAACGTTTGCCAGCCGGAGTGATCGGACCCTCTTTTCGGACGAGGCCTGACCAAGCCGGCGAGCACCGGTGCGCAGGCAGGGAGGGGAGCGGACAGCCCTCCGCTGGGGGCGAAACCAGTGTCCGCTCCACTGCTCCGCACCCGCTGATCTGTCTCAGCCGGAGGCAGCTGCCGGCGAGCCACCTTCCCGGTCCCGGCTCCCGTCCCGAACCCTCCGTCACCCCGGGAGGATTAGGGAGCCAAAGGGGGAGGGCGCCCAGCCCGGGCCGGCCTCGGCGGACGCGGCAGAGACCCCGCCGTTGGCAGTAACAGCGCTGGGGGCACAGGTGCCTCTGTCATCAGGCACTGCCGGTCGCGGTCCGGCGAGCGGTGGTCCGGCTGGGCGCCGTCCTGCCGCGATGGGCAAATGCTCCTCCAAGCCCTGTACTCGGTGCAAGGACGAGACGGTACTTTTGCCTCTTTTTATCCTTTAGGGAAAGGGCGGATAGGTCGCCGTTACCGGGAATCAACCTGAGCTGCTGCTGCTAGCTGGCGTCGGTGGCGTGTACGGTCCCGGGGTGGTGGAGAGGGGAGCGATGCTCGTCTTATTTACAGCATGCTGAACTCTCGTTCACCGGGGACAAGTCTAACCGTGGCTCTCCCGTGCACTGCAGCACCTTACATAATATCAGCCTGCAGCATGAGTGTAAGGGTTGGATTTTCGTGAAAAGAGGGACCACTGGCACCCCCTGTCCTAGCAAGCAGCTTGATTTCTTTGCTATTCTTTTCATACTATTCTAATAATCCTGCTGAGTACAACTCATAAAGGAAACTTGCACAGAGTTTTAAAGTTTGAAGAGAGATTAGTCAGTCTCTAGCTGACCTAAGGTTTTACCTCTGTAATGATCCTCTTCTCTGACAAAGGATTGATCTTTGGACCTAGGAGAAGTGAATTACGGCAAAACTCTTATGTTTTCATGTGTCACAGTGAATCTAAATCAAGCAAATTCCCAGGCACGAAAATGAGTCCTGTAACAAATGCCAGTGCAGAGGAAAGTGCATAGCTACAGGTAGTAGGAGAATAGCATGTGTGAGAGAACTTGTGGGATGTTTCTAACACACAGCTTTTCACACTATTCTTCTGGAAATTTGCCTGGATTTTAACTAAGTACAGAAGAGGGAGAGAATTAGCAGTTGTATTTAATTTGCTTAATAGAAAATATCTTGGCAGGAACACATGCTTGTGCTGTATATTTTGTTAAAGAGTTTGGCTTTAAAAAATATTCCTATGTTCTGTCTAATGGAAAGCTGATAGTATCTTCCATTTAACTAATAGCATGTTCAAGTAAAGCCTGAGATACTCTGCTAGCCAAGTTAAGGAAAAATGCATGGCTTAACACAAAACCTGTTAATGTCACTGGGGGTTATCTAGATGCTTGTAAAGTTTAACCTGAAGAGTATTATGAGGGAGGATTACTGGATAACTAGCATGATTGAAGCAGCAGTGTTAAAATACCTCTTTTTTGAGGAAATCTGTAGGTCATTTTGAACATCAGCTGCAGTGGGATTCAATTACTTCTTCTACAAGCATTGTCTGAAGTATTGATTTAATTTTTTTTATAAGAACTCCAGGGTATATGCTTCTCTTTCCAATGATACTTTAAGCCTTGACCCAGGGCACTCTGAATAAAGCACCACAGTGACTAAGCACCATTTGCTGGACACGTTGGGGCTGTGGTGGTGTTTTTGTTTGGTTGGGTTTTGTTTTGTTTTAAGATTTTGAAAGCATTGGATACAGAAAAGCTATTTCTGAAGGGATTGCTTTAATCACTGGTGCCACAAAGCATCTGTATGTAATGCTTATTTTTAGGAGGCATCATGGAGAATTGTGAAGTGTTTGTGGAGATACTATACTTATATTTAGACCTCAGAATATAAGCAAGCATGTAATTTGTCTGGGAGAAGAGACCTGTCATTTTGGGGAGGTAACTTTGGGGTCCCATGACTCTGGACAATTTCTGATGTTTCTTGCCTGATCTGACCCAGTTGTGCAGTGGGTCTATTATTACTTACCTATTGTTTAAAAAGTACCTGGAGGTTTAATTAATTACCATTTCTAATGGATTAGTAGCTCTCAGGTAGTTTGCAGTTCTCAGAGGAGAGATACTTTAAGGCAAACCTCAAATTTGCCTCCCCATCCCTCAGTTATTCCTGATCCAAAGTAAAATGTGGACCTTCCTCCCTGATGAGGTCTCCTGTAGGATGTCTAGCTGTCAGCTGAAGCTCTGCGCAACTAAAGCAGTGCCTTTCGTAGATTCATATGGTAGTTTGGATTGAAAGGAAACTTTAAAGGCCTTCTAGTCCAACATGCCCCTTCAATGAGTAGGAGCATCTTTAACTAGATAGGTTGCTCAGAGCCCCATGCAGCCTCTCCTCCAAGCCTTTGTCACTACTGCCCTTCTTAATCTAGACAACACCAGCATCTTGGCCATTCTCAGACTTGTATCATGGCATCTTTTGCTAAGTTATTTTTCAGGTCCCCATATGTCTAAATATTTCCCCCCACCTGGAGTACTGCATCCAATTCTGGAGCCCCTATTACAGGAAGGATCTGGATGTGCTGGAACATGTCCAGAGAAGGGCCACAAGGATGATCAGAGGGCTGGAGCACCTCTCCTATGAGGACAGACTGAGGGCGTTGGGGCTGTTCAGTCTGAAGAAGAGGAGGCTCTGAGGAGACCTAATTGTGGCCTTCCAGTACCTGAAGGGAGCCTACAAGAAAGCTGGGGAAAGACTTTTTAGGGTGTCAGGGAGTGATAAGACTGGGGGGAATGGAACAAAAGTAGAAATGGATAAATTCAGATTGGATGTTAAGAAGAAGTTCTTCCCCATGAGGGTGGTGAGACGCTGGAACAGGTTGCCCTGTTTTAAGTCCAGGCTAGATGTGGCTCTGAGCAACCTGACCTAGTGTGAGGTGTCCCTGCTTATGGCAGGGGGGTTTGGAACTAGATGATCCTTGAGGTCCCTTCCAACCCTAACAATTCTATGATTCTATGATTTTTTTTCCCTGAACTACAGTGCTAAGTTTGGGGCATTCTTAATTAATTGGACTAATTCCATCATCCTTTCTACCCCTCTGCCTGCCTGACTACCTGCCAGTTTTTCTGGAGCATCTTGGGTGTTGCACCAATATAAATCACACTTTGGTCCATTCTCAGGAGCTTTGAGTTGAATAGAGAATACAAAAATGCCATTTCCAGTGTCTGTTTCACTTGCTGAAATGTAGTCCAGCATTGAGCCTTTCATGGGAGAAATATTAGGAGGTCTGCATGACATAAAGGCTGATGACAGGAAAATTGGTTGCTACTGTGTCTTCTGGTCAACAGCAATTGAAGCACAGAGCAAATACATCATTCTACCTGTTCAATTCCACTTTTCTTTCTGTCTGAAGATATGGGACCTATTCCAGACACAAGAGTTAACCATTATATTGTAGAGTAGAGGAATGAGGAAGAAGATTCTCTTCAGCTCAGTCATGAGCATTATTTCATTTTATTTTGGTATCAGAGTAATTTCTCGGGTCACAGCCAATGGAAAACCTTTTTCATCATTTTTCCAAGCAATAGTGAAATCAATCATTCATTAAAAGTATCTGAAAAGTAAATGCAACACTGCAGTTAATACAAAACCTGCTGGTTTGGTTTCACATTTTGGCTGACAAAAATTAATCCCAAATAACATTGAAGCAATTTTCCCCTCCCTTGTCATTTAACTGCCACACTGAAATTCTGGCTATTTACACAATTTCCTGACAGTGTCTCTGACCTTTTCACCCCCTGGAAACAGCTGTGTCACTGGTAAGGTTGCTGAGCCTTTTTAACCCTAAATTGGATTTGGCCCTTAGTCAGCCAGCCTCAGTGGCTCAACTCCAAGCAGTGGCCTAGTAAAGGACACCTACAAAGCACCTTTGATGTGCTGAGACTGTTAGACACAAAGCGCTTGGGAGGGCAGCAGAGATTCCAGCTTACTCTGTCTTCTCTTTGAAATACTGTGTTGAGATGAGTATTCATGAAGATCATTCAATGGGATGTCCTGTTAATTTGGTGTCTTAGACATTTGTTTTGGCAGATTTTTCCTCTTATGCTTGTGAATTTTCTAAGTGCTTTGATATTTGACATTGAACTGCTATGAATCTGAGCACTGGACCTGATTGCTTTACATTCTCACCCCAGATCCAGTTTTGCTCTACTGTGAAGTTTGATCTCCCAAGAGCTGGCATTCCCAGTTCCCCAAGTGCACCAACATTGAGGTGCTGGTTACCTGCAGAGCTACATTGATGTTAACAAGAAGGGACTTTTTCACTTTGCATTAATGTTGTGTTTGCATGGGTTACAGGAACATGCGTAGTGTAAGCCTATCGTGTTACCCTGACAAAACAGGTTACAGTAACAGAAAATGTCAGGGATTTGTAAATTCACTGTGCATCCAGGAGAGAATGAGGCTAAGCCTTGCCCAAAATACCTCTTACCTCTCTTGCACAAGAGGAAGATAAAGACTCCTGGGCTGTTATTCTCTGAATGAACCCCCTGAGAAAGAGAGACTAACTTGAGGCCTTGGCACTGAGGGCAACCCTTCCACATCTGACCTCCCAGCAAACACAGTCCTGAGGTGCAGGCAAAAAGATCTAATCAAAATAAAATAGAATGTAAGAAGCATTGGCAGGACAGGCAACTGATCAACAAGGTACCTGAGCTGTACCAACATCGGCTGCTGAAGCTGCTCCTGACAGCATGGCCAGGCAGCCTGCTCTCCTCATGGGGTGGTGTCCAAGATGGAAACCGAGTTGTGGGATCCAAGAGTAGCACACACCTTATCTAAGATAAAGTATAATGTAAAAAGACCCAAACCAAACCAAACACCACCACCACCACCAAGAACAAAACTTTACATCTTTCTTCCCCCCCCGCCTCCCCCCCCACAAGGATGTCTTTTTATTTTTAATTGCTTTTCATTTTCAGCATGTAAGTAGAATAGTAATGATACCACTCTGCTTATCTGTAGGTGCTGGCACTGATTTGTACGAAGCTCTCTTGCTTTAACTGGACTTTGTTTCAAATAGTGGAAGCTGGTAATCTGAATGGGTGCTTCCCATCTGCAAGTCCCATATCCAGGACATCCCTGTGCATACACCTTCAAGGACACCAGTCCTGGCAATCTGTCAAGAACACCTCTTAAAATGACTCCAGTGAGTTAAGCAGACAGTATGAGCAGATGCAGTGGTGTTCTCCAAAAGGGTAAACATTATCTCTGTAAGCCTGCTGATTTGGGAATCTGTGAGAAGGGCTTTGTATTTTGTCATAGCTTTTTCACTGATTAAAAACAACCCAAGAAACAAAACAACCCACTGCATTTTACTCTGAGCCTAATGCAGTCAGTCAGGACTGAGGACTCTGCAGTCCTGGCACAAAACCCCTTGTGCATTACTCAGCATTGTATGGAGCTGGCTGTTTGGAGTAGCCCAGCTTTGCTTGCTTGGCTTCTTCTCATAGCTGAGTAAGAAAGACGCTGGCATCACCTGGGTCTCCTCATCACCAGGACTTTCAAATCAGCTCAGTTAATCACTCCATTTACAGCAAAACATTCCAGAAAGTGCATCCCTCAGATCTGGTAGAAATTGTCACCAAAGGGCATTATGTAAAAGGTTAATTTCAATTCCAGATTCCATATTTCTGGTATTACCAAAGCCACAGCTGTTGTCTTATTTCTCTTAGCAGAGTTAAATATTAGATGCAGGCAAAATAAAAAGAAAGGTTAAACTCTGAAATGTTGGGGGGGAGGAGTTTCCAAGTTTTGTAAGGCATAAGTAATTTGCTCTCCTACCTGCTTTGTATCCTGTTAATGAACTAAAATTTTCTGCTTCCTAAATTTTTCTCTTGAATACAATTTTCTGTAGTGTCCTTTAAAGATTCTTGGCCTTTTCTCACCCAGGATGTATTTATAGTAACCTGATCTAGTTTTCCTAATCATTAGTGATCTTCCCAGCAGGATATGTTCTTTTGTGTTCTTTCTAATGTGATTCATGACACATTCCCATTTAAAGTGCCCTTATGCTGAAATCATTATGCTGGGATTTATTAAGCCAAACCAAACTCCAATAGATTTTGCTGAGGCTTTCATTTGTCAGTTTGCACAGCACACTCATGAGACATCTGCTGTCAAAGTCATTGCGTTCTAGTACTAACACCTTAGCATTGTTAATGGAAATGTTTCCATTTTCCTTTAGCCAGCTCATCCATTTTAATTCCTTTAAGTGTTCAGATTTCTTTTGAGACAGATTGAGGGAAGAAGCTCTTGCACCTTATAGACAAAGACATACCAGAAATAAATCTGGGAGTAGGTATGAACATCAGGCCATTAGTGGTGTCTCTATGGGTATGCCCACCATGCTTAGGATGGTGTAATTACAGTATCTGCTCTGAAATTTGACCATGTGAGCATATTACTGTGGTTAAATGCAGACATAAGCAGATGAAATTAGTAAAACTGTCTTGTACAAGGTGGTGGAGTCATCATCACTGGAGGTGTTTAGGAAGAGACTTGATGGGGTGCTTGGTGCCATTGTTCATTTGATTAGATAGTGTTGGATGACTTGATGATCTCAAAGGTCTCTCCCAACCTGGTTAATTCAATTCTATTCTATTCTATTCTATTCTATTCTATTCTATTCTATTCTATCCTATCCTATCCTATCCTATCCTATCCAGCCATAAACGGTACACAGGTTGAATACAAAGTGATGGAAAAATACAGGTGTCTTTTTAGACACATGGGAGTAAATATTCTTTGCTGTCCTGTGCATGTGAGTGTGTACATGTGTTCATAGACATATGGGGTATTTGTAGCCAGTGAGTTGTGGCTGCTAAGGCTGATTTAAAGAATGAATGAGTTCATTATAATCCTCTACCCTCCTCCCCACCCTCCACAAGAAAAAAGAGGGGAAAAAATGAAGTGAGAAATCAGTCTACTCTAATCTGCTTCACTAAATGAACATGTGAAAGTGCTTATCTGGAGTAACTCTGAGGGCTGTACATATTTCTCTCTCTTTTTTTTTTCCCTTAAACAGAATGAAAATGCCCTTGTGAAAATAAAGGAGTTAGGATTCGAGCTTGCAAAGATGAGGGATGAAGTTGGTAAGTAGCAAAAGCAACACAACACCAAAATGATTTTCTCACTTTGCACAAAAGCAGTTATTCCCTGTGATCGGACTCTGGGGAGCCTGCACACATGTGATGAAGGGTCTTACAGAGCCCAGTGGCAAGTGGTTTTGTGGCTTTGGAGTGGACTGTAATTGTTGTGGGGATGGATCCATCACCACACACATTGTAGCTAGCTGTGCATCATCTTTACTAGATAAATTGTTCTTCATAAACCCATAGCTTCTGTTCTCAAATTGAGTACCAGCGCTGCCAAGGAGAAAGCACAGTGTGATGAGAAGTGGGAATTTGTGACTGTTGTGGTGCATAGTGACCAGGAATGCCTTGCTTGTGCACATTTACATGTCCCCTAAGAGGGTGGGAAGGCTCTGCAGAGAGATCTGAACAGGTTGTATTGATGGGCTGAGGCGAATGGGATGAGGTTTAACATGAGCAAGTTCCGGGTCCTGCACTTTGCTCACAACCCTAAGCATCCCTACAGGCTTGGGGAAGAGTTGCTGGAAATCAGCCCAGTGGAAAAGGATCCAGGGGCACTGGTGGATAGCTGGCTGAACATGAGCCAGCAGTATGCCCAGGTGTCCAAACAGGCCAATGGTATCCTGCCCTGTATCAAAAATGGTGTGACCAGCCGGAGTAAGGTTGTGCCCCTCTACTCAGCACTGGTGAGGCCACAGCTTGAGAACTGTGTTCAGTTCTGGGTGCCACAGTATAGGAAAAACATTGAAGTCCTGGAACATGTCCAGAGAAGAGCAACAAGGTTGGTGAGGGGTTTGGAGGGCATGTCATGTGAGGAGCATCTGAGGGAACTAGGGTTGTTTAGTCTGGAGAAGAGAAGGCTAAGGGGAAATCTTACTGCTCTATACAACTACCTGAAAGTAGGTTGTAGTGAAGCTGGTTTTGGTCTCCTCTCCCAGGTAACTGGTGATAGGACAAGAGGAAGTTTAGATTGGATATTAAGAAAAATTTCTATGCTGTGAGGATAGTGTGTTGTTGGAACAGGCTGCCCAGGGAGGAGGTGGAGTTGCTATCCTTGGAGGTGTTCAAGAAGCATGTAGATGTGGTGCTTCAGGATATAGTTTGTTGGTCATGGAAGTTGGGTTATGGTTAGACTCAGTGATCTTAGAGGTCTTTTCCAACCTTAATGGTTGCATGATTCTGTGTTTTGCAGTTCAGCTACAAAGTGAAGGGCACTAGGTTCAGAACTTGCTCATTAAAATCTCTGAGGTTTCTTCCTAGTTGAAAGACAGCAAAAGATGTGTGCCATTTAATCCATGCATTCCCTGTACATCTGCATGCATTGCTTTCCTTTTAATTTTCCAATCTAGACCAGAGACACAGGGAAGCTGCAACTCTTGGGAGAAAAGATGTGCTTTTGCACTGTCTTCAGCCAACAGGCTGAGATGTTTGGGGCTTAAATCTCACCAGAGCAGATGTGACATTCGGTTCTTTTAACCCCAGAGCAAAGGGAGAGGACAAAGGAGACCTGGAGGGAGGACCACTGGGGCAGGCTGAGTACCAAAAAGTGTTTGCACCACTGATGACTGGAGCTGTGATCGTGTGGCACCTCTCAGCTTTCCCTGCATGTGGGAGCCCAGTTGCTGGGTCACACATTAAGCAGAGGTTATGCCATGTGGTGGGAGAGTGACTTGGTTTGCAAAGGAGGTCTCAGGCCAAACCCCTGTGAGGTGGGAAGAAACATCAATCCTCCCTATGCTTCATCTTCATCTTGCCTAGGGCAGCTCCCTGCAGAAAAGCTGAGCGCAGCCCTTGCCTGATGCCCAGCAGCTTGTGCCCCCTGCTATGCCCCTCTGAAATTTTTTGGCTGTTTATCATTTCATAGAGAGCTTTATTGTCCCCACAGCTGAAGGATACTGCAGCAAAACCGCATTTCCAGATATTCCCTGGTGCCTGCCTTTACCTATCCTCAGCATCTCCACAGCTCTTGCAGAGGAGTTGTTGCCACTTGTGCATTCTTTGGGCAGAGCACACCCAACACTCTTCATTGAATATCCATTTCTTATTTGAAATCCCTACCTCTTTCTATCAGCTTGATTTTGCTCATTTTCCTGAGTGCTTTTGCAAGTGGCCATGACATGAGAAGGGGAAAAAAAAAGAGATACAGTGCTGGAAATAAAGAGTTCTGCTGTCATTTATGCCATGTTAGTACAGCTGAAGAGAATACAAATCGCTGGTGGTTTTGCTGGAGTACTTTACCAGGGATATAACTGCCTGCCTGTTTGGGCATCACAGCACAATATGTTCAGTAACAGGACATCACTGCACTGCCTGCCCTTGCCATTGCTCTTGTGCATACAGCAAGATACCTCTTCTGCACAAAACTGAATCAGGATGGAGTACATGGAGACACTTTCGGCAAGAATCCCAAATACTCCAGAAAATCAGGCTGGCTTCTCAGCTGAACTGTGCTGCTTCAGAAGGGAGACTAGCCATAGACATGTATGTGCTTTTGTTCTCTAAGAGGGGAAACACAGTATGAGATAGTCCTTTCCTCAGTGGTTGTGCATTGAAGAGGAGTCATCACAGGCCACCTCCTCCTGGAGAAAGCTTCTACACTCAGAGACTCCAGGATGTGGAGCAGAAGGTGTTTAAGACCCACAGGTGTGGCTGGTGATACCTCCTGCTTGTTGGAGGTACTCTTGCTTGTACAACCCTGAGGCTTAATGTGCCCAGGTAGAAGGACTCCCAGTAGAGGGGATGGACAAAAACATGAAGAGGTATTGCACTCCAGCAGCATGTGAAAAAACCTACCAGCAGTACAAATCCTGGTATGTATCCACACATATGGAAGGTGAATGTTTTGGGTTTTTCAATGTAAGTTGTGAAACAGCCAATATTTTAAATCCATGACCAAGGTGAAATGGCAAATGCTGTGTGCATGAGAGCAGCTCTTGCCAGTGCAGTTCTTTGCTGCTTTTAAAGCAGGGTGCACTGGGGCTGTGGGTGCTGCTGGAGACACACAGCTCACCTGAGCAATAGGAAAGTTGTTTTGGTCTCACTCTTAGCTGAATCTGTGCGTATTCTGCCAAGCTTTACATAAATAAAGAGTGAGGAAAATCAAGGGAAGAACATAGTATTTTGACTACAACCAAGTTTTAGCTCTGACTTGCCTCAATCACTTTCCTAAGTACTCTTCCATTAATTGGAGGTCATTGGAGGTGTTCAGGAGGAGACTTAATGGGGTGCTTGGTGCCATGGGTTAGTTGTAGATGGGTTGGATTGGTCGATGGGTTGGACGCCATGATCTTGAAGGTCTCTTCCAACCTGGTTTATTCTATGTAAATTTTATGTAATTTAAACATAACTCCAGTTAAACAGCATGGGCACTGGCCTGGAAGTTCTGATTCCTCATGTGTATATTCACCATGTAAGACTCACTGATGCAAACTGCTGATGAATCAGTAAAACGAGGCTGGACTAACCAGGGCTAATACAGGCGGTGTGCTCAACCTTTAGCTGCTCAGGCAATAATAGCTCTAATTCAGAATTATGACTTTGTTTTGAAAGCACACAGTCTTTGTTAACTTCAACAGCCACTGCTCAGAAAAGTCAAAATGTATTTTTAAGGAAATCTTTTTTGGTAAATGTGGTGGTTTGGCCCTGGCCCAGGGGCCAGATGCTCACCAAAGCTGCTCTATCTCTCCCCTTCTTAATTGGACAGGGGAGGAGGGGAAAAAGATATAACAAAATACAGTAATAAGACAGAAGAAAGGTAATAACAATAGTAAGCAAAGGCAATAGACCATGAAGAAGCAAAAGCAGGGAAAGAGAGATGTTTGCCTCTACTTCCCATCAGCAGGCCAACGGTCGATCTTGGGAAGCAGGGCTCTCTAAGCTTGGTGGTTCCTGAGGGGGATAGACACCATGGATGAATCCCCCACTTCCTCCTTTCACTTCATTCATGTATCTGAGCTGACCTCATATGGCATGGAATACCTCTTTGGCCAGTCTGGGTCAGCTGGCTCAGCCATGTCCCCTCCCAAGATCTTGCCCACCCCTCAGCATACTCTTGGGGCAGGGAAATGTTGATAAGACACAGCCTGGATACTTATTCAACAGTAGCCAAAACACTGATGTATCATCAACTACTGCTGCAGAACACGGCACTAGAAAGATGCTGTGAGGAGAATTAACTCCAGCTCAGCCAAACCAAATCACTGCTGAAGCAATATCAGTGATGGAGCATGTGTAAAACACCCAGAAAGACCTGTAACCTTCTGGGCATAGGCAAAGTATTTAGGTTCAGATAATATCATCTACCTTCACCCTCAGCACTGCTGCAAAGTATCACAGCTCATCTCAAATCAGCATGCAGTGAGACTGCAAACTGCTTCTCCATTCCCAGTCCTGAGAAGGAATGTGGCCTCTATAAATGCTGAGGAACTTATTATTTCATGCCATAAAATATGGTCCTGCATTCTGCTAGGAATACCAAGGCAAGCAATTGTTCTACACTCAAGATACCTATCTTGAGCAGGTCGAGGGAGTTTCTCCTCCCCCTCTACTCTGGCCTGGTGAGACCTCACCTGGAATATTGCATCCAGTTCTGGGCTCTTCATTTCAAGAGGGACAGGGATCTGCTGGAGAAAGTCCAACAGAAAGCTACTAGGATGATTAAGGGACTGGAACACCTGCCCTACGAGGAAAGGCTGAGAGCCCTGGGGCTGTTTGGTCTGGAGAAGAGAAGACTGAGACGGGATTTAACAAATGTTTCTAAATATCTGAGGGCTGGGTGTCAAGAGGGAGGGGACAGGCTCTTCTCCATTGCACCCTGTGATAGGACAAGGGGTGATGGATCCAAACTACAGCAGAGGAGATTCCACCTCAACATGAGGTGGAACTTCTTCACTGTGAGGGTCACAGACCACTGGAACAGGCTGCCCAGAGAGGTTGTGGAGTCTTCTTCTCTGGAGACTTTCAAGACCCATCTGGATGTGTTCCTGTGTGACCTGTGCTAGATTCTATGGTCCTGCTCTGGCAGGGGGGTTGGACTCAATGATCTCCAGAGGTCACTTCCAACCCCTAACATCCTGTGATCTTTATAATTATAAATATAAACATTTTTTTAAGTTGCAACACCGAGACTCCTGGAACAGAGAGGTTTTGAACACCAGATGTTTCTCTTCAAACTAATGGAAATTGAATGTCAGAATTACCTGCTCCTTTGCTGTCAGACAAAAGACATGTGAAGTAAGTTGAGAGGAGGTATGGTGTTGCATAAAAACTTAGATGAATGGAAGACAATCAGATGTCAAGTTAAAATTTGTATTATCTCTGTTCATGAGAGTTAGAAAGCCAAAGCCTGTGTGCCCCCTCCTCCTTGATATGCCCCCAGTCAGAGGACCCTTAACCTGAGCAACGTGGCTGTGATTTGCCTGTGAGTCTGTGGCTAAGGGTCAGGAAGAGCAGAGTCTGCATGGCAAAAAGTCCATTTCTCATGTCAGAAGCAGACAGTCCCTGTGCAAGGCCACACAACGCCAGCCCTCTGGTTCCCACACGAGTTGCTCCCCTGAATGCAGAATGCCAGGGCTGGGGAGACTGGGCTGCAGCTCAGGCTGGGTTTGCTCAGGAGGGTCAGCCCATTCATGACAGCCTGGTCTGAAATGGATTTTGCTTAACTGTTGCTCATTTCCTAAAAGCTGCTCAGAGCTCAGGGAACAGGGAAGCAGTGGCAGCCACTCTCATTTAACCCAGCACGCTGTCCTCTTCAGAAATGCCATGTTATGTCAGAGCCATTTCCAGCCTGTCAGCAGCAATTGAAATACCTGGAGAGAAGGAAAAAGAAAACCACTGTGTTACTCTTCCAATAGCAGCTGGTAACAGTTGTGCTCCAGTTTGTCTTGTTTCCTGTCAGTAATGCATTCATGTAACTTTTCTTAGTGATTCTTTTAAATCTATTTCTCCAAGAGGAGCTCACTGTCACAGCACCCATATGCCAGTGTCTGAAAGCAGAATGTGCTGCTTTCCAGCAACATTAGCAGTCTTCTGTTCAGACAGCTGTTGTTGAGGCCCTGCTGCAGACAGTTCAGCCTGGTTCACCAGTACCATCTGCTGAAGCCACAGCTGGTTAAATGCTATTTCCAGCAGGATAAGCAGCCCTACACTGGTTCATGTTCCCCACCTGGATAAGGGAGACACAGACTTCATATTAGGCTGCACAGGTGTTGCCTTCTAGCCACCTGTCTCAGTGAAGCCAGGATCAAAAGTCTATCTCCTTACTAAGAAGAGATTCAGTCCTTCCTCACCACTTCAATCCTGTGGTAGTGATCACAGCTTCTTGTGAGAGGTGCTTGGTATTCAGTATAGGGCCTTTTCCCTGGGCAATGGCCTCCAGGAGCATTTTTGGGTGCGATGGGAACATGCCATGCAGACACACTTTCTCTGCTTTCCTCTTCCTGCCATTCCTGCACCTGCATCAGGGTTTGATTTACAAGGTGCTAACAGTTTTGTGTTTCAGGTTACAGAAGGTGTTTCAGACGGACTTTCTTTTGGTTAGATCACGTCGCTTCTCTTCCCAGCCCTCTTTGTGTGCTGGGTAATTTCATTAGAGAGGCTGGAGAGAGAAGGGGTTCATTACAGCTCCAATTTAGAGCTTGAGTAAGTGTGAATTCTACTGAGCACAGAGCTGCAAGCATTAACCCTTGTCCTCCAGCTCTGGCATCGCTTTGCATGCTGAAGAAAATCAAGAATAACAACTGTCAGGAGACAAGATGTTTCAGCCACTTCCCATCACGTTTGAAAAGTCATGGCTGTCTGGTGAAGTTCCCACTGACTGGAAAAGGCCCCTTTTCAAAGCCTCCTTTTCAAAATGGGAGATAAGGGACACCAGGGAAACTGCAGACCAGTCTCGCCTCAGTGCCTGACAACTCTGCTAGGGCACGTGGACAATGAGGACATAGCTGTTGGCCACCAATATGGCTTCACTAAGCACAAATTCCACCTGATAAATTTGTTGGCTTTTCATGATGTGGTCACAGCATTGGTGGGTAAGGGAAGAGCCATTGACATCGTCTTCCTGGGCTTCTGCAAAGTGTTCAACACTGTCCCACTCAACATCCTGGTTTTCAAATTGGAAAGGCATTGGTTTGATGAATGGACCACTCGGTGGATAAGACATTGGCAAGATGGCCTCTCTCAAAGAGTTGCTATCAGCATGTCCAAATGGAGACCTGTGATGAGTGGAGTCCCTCAGGGATTGCTACTGGGACCAGTGCTGTTTAGCACCTTTGTTGGTGACATGGGCAGTGGGATTAAGTGCATGATGACACTGAGGTGTGTGGTGTGACTGGCATGCTGGAAGAAAGAGATGTCATCCAGAGGCACCTTGACAGGCTGGAGAGGCAGGCCCATGCCAACCTCATGAAGCTCACCAACACAAAATACAAGGTCCTGCACCTGGGTGGGATCAGTCTCAGGCACTCATCACGCTGGGTGATGAGTGGATTGAGAATAGCCCTTGCAGAAAAGGATTTGGGGGTGCTGGTAGATGAAGCACTTGACATGAGCCAGCAATGTGCACTGGCAGCCCAAAAAGCCAACTGTATCCTGGGCTGCATCAAAAGATACCAACAGGGTGGCTCAGGTTGGTAGCACATCAGAATGGGAAGGTCGTGAATTCAAACCTGCAGTGGACAGTAGTGTCTGCCCTACCCTAGTCATGGGGTCTGTGGTGACAGGTTGGACTCGATGATCTTTGAGGTCTCTTCCAACCTTAGGAATACTGAATACTGAATACAATCCAGGTCAAGGGAGAGAATTCTGACTCTCTACCCTTGTGAGACCCCACATGCAGTACTGCATACATCTCTGGAGCCCCAAACACAAGGACATGAATCTGTTGGAGAGGGTCCAGAGAGGACCACAAAGATGATCAGAGAGTTGGAACACCTCTCCTATGAGGACAGGCTGAGTGAGTTGGATCCGTTCAGCCTGGAGAAGAGAAGCCTCTAGTGAGACCTTATAGTGGCCTTCCAGTACCTAAGGGGGTTGCTGCAGGAAAGCCAGAGAGGGATTATTTGTGAGGACCTGTGGTGATAGGACAATGGACAGCGATTTCAAACCGGAGCAAGGTAGATTTCAATTAGACATTAGGAAGAAGTTCTTTACTATGAGGGTGGTGAGGCACTGGAATAGGTTGTCCAGAAAAGTTATGAACACCTCATCTGTGGAAGTGTTAAAGGCCAGGCTGGATGTGGCTCTGAGCAACCTGGTCTAGTGTGAGTTGTCCCTGCCCATGGCAAGGGGCTTGGAACTAGATGATCATTAAGGCCCCTTGCAACTCAAGCTATTCTATGGTTTGGCTAATATTCCATTTTTGGTATGAGTATAGTGGGAAAGCTTTCTACATGCCACTGCTGCAATGCTAAGTCCACTGGTTCAGGCTCACTTTCTGTCTTCTGCAGGGATCAGAGAGCTTGAAGGGGATGTGAATTCCCTCTTAGTGCTTCAGAAAATGTTGGGATCAAAACAGCCCCCAGTAGCTGTTCTGCCTGGGCATGCTGTGCAAGTCTGAATATTGATGTCCAGTAAGGTTAGGAGGAGACTTGATAGGGTGCTTGGTGCCATGGTTTAGTTGATTAGGTGGCATTGGACGATGGGTTGGATGTGATGATCTTGAAGGTCTCTTCCAACCTGGTCTGGTCTGGTCTGGTCTGGTCAGGTCTATTCTGTTCTATTCTATTCTATTCTATTCTATTCTATTCTATTCTATTCTATTCTATTCTATTCTATTCTATTCTATTCTATTCTATTCTATTCTATTCTATTCAGTATGGAAGCAGATCATAGAATCATAGGTATCTAAACAAAGTGGAAAATAGATATGTAGGGGAGGGGATGGTTAGCTTCAGTGCCCAAATTACCTTGCATGGGTGCACCTAACATGAACTGTGGTCACCGTAGTAGGTAACTTTGGTGAATTGTTGCTATCCTGAAAAAGGTGAGTGCAAGTCAGGTACCTGTAGTAGAAAGAGTCAGGAAAACAGAAGGGGTTTTGTCAGATACTGAGCAAATAGATGGTCATGGGGTAAATATGGTTTGGAACCCTTCAGAAGTTGTCTACCCAGGGAGGCAGGTGCTCCTAGTTCACTTACTTACAATGCCGTGCAGGTTTGTGCATGGTGTGTGTGTTTTGAAAGGCAGAGGAAGGATGTGTGGCTACTACAGATGGTACATTCAAAAGGTGCTCATTTTGCTCAACCAGCTATGACTCTAAATCAGAAAAAAAGGGTCTAGCAGTGCCATTAAAATCACAGCTTTTCTCCTCTGGTGTCCTTCTGACTGTTAAGGTCATGATGATTTTAATAACCTCCTAAGTGTTTGATCTTTGCAAAAGAGAAAACGTGCATTCTGAAGGTGGTCTGTCTGACCTTTTTCAACTTGCGTGGTGTCTTCAGGATCTGGATTGATTGCAACCATCCTTTATCAAAGCAAAAGGCTGAGGACACAGTATTCATGACACTGCTGTCCTAGGACCTGGAAGAACATATAGGTGAGGAACCACAAGGGGAAATAGGCTGAATATCCTTGGTGAAACTGTTGGAGTTGCACCTCCTGAAACTAGTTGTAGACATGATTGTGAATCCAGAGATATGATCTGTCAATTAGTTCACAAGAATAAAAATGTCACATACTCTGACTGCCTTTAGAACCAGCCTTTCATCTGTGCTTTGAAGCACACAAGATAGTGGTTTGAATATAAAAAGATATTAAGCAAGTGTGCATTCATGGATTTGAGAGGCCCTCAATGGACCTGCTGAGAAAGACAGTTTTTTGGGGTGAGCAGCTTCTAACAGCTGGAAAGTGGGATGTGTGAGATGTGTCTCCTTCTCTTGATCAAGTTTTCAATCATACTCCCTGCACAACTTGCATAGGATCAGCCCCAAGAGCCCAGGCACCTTCTGCCTTCCTGGCACATCACTGGCAATGGGGACTTAGCCATGACTCTGGCTTGAGAGAGGGAAGAAGAATTTTGTAATCCCAATAGAAAGGCTGTGTGTCAAGTTATTGTATCTCATACCCTTTTGTATATCCAAAGCAAAGTAACAGCCCCAAAGCCCTGATTTGTGGATCCAAGACCATGCTGGACAGGAAGGGACATCCAGTCACTCTACAGGCCCATGGAATTGCCTGCATCCTCCTCCTCCTCCTCCTCCTCCTCATTATCATA
Source organism: Melanerpes formicivorus (assembly GCF_026170545.1). NCBI lineage: Eukaryota > Metazoa > Chordata > Aves > Piciformes > Picidae > Melanerpes > Melanerpes formicivorus. Next base: position 52,759,745 of record NW_027142353.1, on the reverse strand, counting down.
GTTTTACATGGTCTTTTGCATACTCTGCCAGTGCCTCTATCCAAACAAATGCCTGTGCATATGTATGTGTGAAAGAGTGGGGCAAAGAAAGAAACAACAGCGAGAACTTGTTGATGAATGAGAATTAGTGGGAGTCCAGAGTCAGTGAGAACCACTATGCTCAGTGCTGCACAAAAAGATCCAATGCCCCTGTTTACTCCTGAGATGCTCAGAGCCTGACTGTATGGTCTTGTCCCCACAGCCCTCAACACAGCAAGATGTGAGAAACAGCAAATAGAAAAAGAGGAGCTGAAGAGGTCCTTTGAGGAGGAGGTGAAGCAGCTGTGCAGGCAGCAGCAGCAGGATCTGCAGGTGATGGAGCAGCAGCTGCAGGAGGAGTACAACAACAAGAAAGAGAGCCTGCAGGAGCAGCACAGGCTGCAGCTAGAGCAAGTCAAATTGCAGCACCAGGATCAGGTCAGTCACCATCTGTTCCCTTTGAGGAGTAAACCATGCCAGTACTGAATGAGTTCAGGTAATGAAATACTTTGAACACTCCAGAGTTGTACTGTTTTAATTTCTGTACCTACTAGTTGGTGCTCATTTGCAGGGTTGTGACACAAAGGCTTTATGGACCTGGGCTGTTTTGTCCTGGACAAACTGTCTTTTTTCCGGTAGTGCATTGATTTTCAAAGATGCATTGGAAGGTGTTCTCAAATAGGTGTTTGTGTTCTAAACCAGCCTCTGTACATTCCTAGAGGTTGTGCTGAGCCATGGCTTTAGGTTCTCATTTCAGTTTATGTAAGATGGTTTTAGTGCAATATCCCTTCAACTTTCTGCTTTGCTCTCTGGTATGAAGGAGAAGTGGTGTTCCCAAAAGCTTTGGCTCTTTCGTTTTTAACTTCCACTGTGTCTGTCTATCAGTTTGGCTGTAGAAGATCTTAGCTCTAGCTGCAGCACTTGCCTCTCCTGGAGAGGCCTCACCAGACATTGGTACTTGTGAAGGAATTTGTTCCATGAGTTAATTTTTTGCTGAGGTAGTTTGTGGCTTATCTCTGCTGCTCTTTGAAGCATTCCTGCAAGCTCCCAGAGCCACAAGAACAGATGGTGGCAGCAGAGAAGTTGGTCAGTTCAAGAGAGGGTGACAATAGACCACCACAGGACCTGACTAGAAGTATACTTACTTTGCTCTTGTTCCCATCTGTTGATTCTGTTCTTCAGTACACAGAAACAATGGAAACCTATCTTTCCCCTTCTGCAAATAGTTCTCTTCTGTCCAGTCTTTGGTTTACTTCAGTGGCTCTTTGATCTCTGAATTACTGAAGATAACACAAACATTTTTCTCCACTGCTTTGAAAATGTTGCTGTGACCCTAATATCTTAGAGTTAAAGCTCTTCTTTTCAGTCCATGGTTCCATTAGCATTTCATGATGAGTTTTAGCAGTTTTTCCCTGTGAAGTCTAACTCCTCCATTACATTGATCCCAGGTAGAGCCTTCATGGATTGGAGAAGGCTGACAGGTTAGGCTGGAAAGCTTCTTGCTGGCAATGTTTCTTGGTCAAGGAAAAGGAGAACTTTGTTAGTATGGGAACCAAGGTGCATGAGGAATAAGGATCCCTAACAGCTGCTGACCCAAAGGTTTCATGATACATATTAGTGCAATGTTGTACTTTCTGAACATTTTATACATGGCTTCTCCACTTAAGGGCTTCTTGACCTTTTGCTTCCTTACATTCCTCTTTTATTCACCATTAAGGTGAAAGAACAAAACCACTCCCAGTAGTGTCTATACACTACCAATCAAGGTATTGTTTTATAATGAATAGAACTGACTCAGGTACTGGAAGTGTCATGCTCAGTAGATCTTTTTACTGTTCCCAGCTCACTGTCTCTCTCTCTCTATCAGTGGCTCATCAATGTGCCACAGCATATCTTATCCTGTATTTATGTCTCCATTCATTGTCTTTGGAACAGGTGGAAGATATCACAGCTATACATGAAACTGCAATGGTACAGTTGGAAAATAACCATTTAGTTGCTATTACAGTACTGCAGGATGAGAATGACTGCAAAATTCAAGGTAAGCCAAAGACAACCCAGTGGCTACCAAGCTACTACAGAGCAAGAATTAGTGCTGCAGTGAGATTCTGTTTGCCTTGATTTTTCTTCCTCCAAACAGGTGATACATAGAGTAGACCACAAGGCTCATGCTAAGAGGGAGGGAGAGCAGCATGTACAACATCTGAGTTGTATCTCAGACCATCTGAGGGTGTAATAAAAATGTATATTTGTATATATACATATTTAATTAATACTTCCTGGCAGTGCAAACACCTCTGTAACTTACTTACAAAATGTATTCACAAGTTCAATTATTTGGTTGTGGGTTTCACACTGCACATACAAAGACAGTTGAATGATTTAAGCACAGATCTAACCTTTCCAAAACAGCAATTCAAATTGGAAATACAGGTGCTGTGATCTGTGGTTTCCCACAAATGGGATTCCGTGGCAGATTAGCTGAGTGCTCACAACTTGCTCCTCTGTCTGGTATCTTCCCAGATGCTGTGCCTATGATTCGAGCTGTCCTTGGCTCAGGGAGGGCTAGGGGGCCTCTCTCTTGTCATGCCCAGTCACTGGTCTGTAGCCTCTTCTGGGACTCAATTTCCTTGGAGCTTTTCCCCTTTCTGCCTTGGTCCAGGTGCAAGGTTCTTTGGCTGCTACTCAGGCAGCAGTTGGCTCTTGTCTCTGTGTGGTAAGCAGGCCCTCAGTTGCTACTCCAGCAGCATTTGGCTCTGGGTGAGAACAAGGCAAGTTGCCTGACTTCTTGGCTTGTCCCGAGACAAGTAATACCCTTTGGTAACATAGAACCCTGATAACTGGACCTATGGGATGGGGCATATCCAAATGTGGCCAGGGGCACACACAGTTCACAGCTGTGTTACAAAGTTAATTACACATGGTACATGTTTATCTGGACCCCAGGAAGTGTCCAGGAAGCTGGTGAGGGGGTTGGAGCACCAGCCCTATGAGGAGAGGCTGAGGGAGCTGGGGTTGCTTAGCCTGGGGAAGAGGAGGCTCAGGGGAGACCTTATTGCTGTCTACAACTACCTGAAGGGTGGTTGTAGCCAGGAGGGAGTTGGCCTCTTCTCCCAGGAAATCCAGCACCAGAACAAGAGGACACAGTCTCAAGCTGTGCCAGGGGAGGTTGAGGCTGAATGTTAGGAAGAAGTTCTTCATAGAAAGAGAGATTGGCCATTGGAATGTGCTGCCCAGGGAGATGGTGGAGTCACCATCACTGGAGGTGTTTAGGAAGAGACTGGATGGGGTGCTTGGTGCTATGGTTTAGCTGATTAGATGGTGTTCGATGATAGGTTGAACTCAATGATCTCAAAGGTCTTTTCCAACCTGGTCTATTCTATTCTATTTTTCTTTTCTTCTCCTTCTCTTCTCTTCTCTTCTCTTCTCTTCTCTTCTCTTCTCTTCTCTTCTCTTCTCTTCTCTTCTCTTCTCTTCTCTTCTCTTCTCTTCTCTTCTCTTCTCTTCTCTTCTCTCTTCTCTTCTCTTCTCTTCTCTTCTCTTCTCTTCTCTTCTCTTCTCTTCTCTTCTCTTTCTCTTCTCTTCTCTTCTCTTCTCTTTTCTTTTCTTTTCTTTTCTTTTCTTTTCTTTTCTTTTCTTTTCTTTTCTTTTCTTTTCTTTTCTTTTCTTTTCTTTTCTTTTCTTTTCTTTTCTTTTCTTTTCTTTTCTTTTCTTTTCTTTTCTTTTCTTTTCTTTTCTTTTCTTTTCTTTTCTTTTCTTTTCTTTTCTTTTCTTTTCTTTTCTTTTCTTTTCTTTCCTCCCTACCAGTTCAGTATCTAGATTTGTGTCTTTGTACATGCTTTAGCTGACCTTAAAGAGTTGTCTGTACCATCTCCCTCTGTTTTGTTTTACCTGTAAGCATGAGGGTCTAATTGTTAAACAGCTCTAGCAAGTTTTCCCACAACTTTCCCCAAACCATAAGCTCAGCTCTGCAATATGACAGAGGCACGAGTTCAAAGCATAGTATGAGCCAGGAACAGTCTGTTCCTCTGTCCTAGAGGCAGAGATGGTATCTAGCACACCGATTTTCTATTCACATACACGATTTTGGAGAAGAGAAGGCTCCAAGGAGACCTTATTGTGGCCTTCCAGTATCTGAAGGGGGCTTACAAGAAGGTTGGGGAGGGACTTTTTAGGGTGTCAGGGAGTGATAGGACTAGGGGGAATGGAAAAAAAAGTAGAAATTGGTAGATTCAGATTGGATGTTAGGAAGAAGTTCTTCACCATAAGGGTGCTGAGACACTGGAACAGGTTGCCCAGGGAGGTGGTAGAAGCCCCATCCCTGGAGGTTTTTAAGGCCAGGCTGGATGTGGCTCTGAGCAGCCACATCCAGCATGAAGTGTCCCTGCCCATGGCAGGGGAGTTGGAACTAGATGGCTCTTGAGGTCCCTTCCAACCCTAACAATTCTATGATTCTATAAGCAGAACGGAAAGCTGTTCCTTGTCCTTGTTGTCAGTATTTTCTGCTGATAAAACTGGGCTGGGGTTTACGACGGTCTGGTGGCCGGGTTCGTGCTCCCCGTTCCTGGTGCGGGTATGAAACGCCCTCCTGTGCATGGAAAAGGCATTGCAGCAGCTGAGCCCCGGGGCGCTGTACAGGGCACTGGAGCATCGGTGTTGTTAGTACTGCGATTGTGGCTGATAAGCCATGGTTTGAGGGCCATGGGGCTGGAGGTAAACACAATCTCCATGTAATTAAAAGGTAGGTGATGCTACTGTACTGAACGGCAGTTTGATGTTACTGGTCTAAACTGTATTCCACTTTGGTTATTATGAAGTCTGGAATAAGTTGTTCTAGTATTAAAGCCCTTAATTATGTACCATAGAGAACATTTCTACCTTCAGGCTCCAGCAGTATCACTAATAAGCCTCACAGGTCACCTGTCACAACTCCTGGTGAAACTGCCATTTGCACAACTCCATCTGAGTTGCTAGTCCCCCTCTCTGTCTCCCCAAAGAAACTGCAACTCATTTTAAAATCTTTGATTTGGACATACTCTGAACTGGTAACTCTGAACCTGTTGCCAGACATTTTTCAGATCAGGGCCCCCAGGAGCTGTGAAGTTAAAGCAGTTCTGAAAAATCAGAGTCTAGTCTCATAGAAATAGAGGTATCTGCAACTAATGAAAGATCAAGAAAAGCTTATCCTCAAAACAGTTCACCATAGGATAGGATAGGATAGGATAGGATAGGATAGGATAGGATAGGATAGGATAGGATAGGATAGGATAGGATAGGATAGGATAGGATAGACCAGACCAGGTTGGAAGAGACCTTCAAGATCATTGTGTCCAACCTATCAACTAATCCAACATCACCTAATCAACTAACCCATGGCACCAAGCACCCCATCAAGTCTCCTCCTGAACACCTCCAATGACGGCGACTCCACCACCTCCCTGGGCAGCCCATTCCAATGGGCAATCACTCTCTCTGTGTAGAACTTCTTCCTAACATCCAACCTGAGCCTCCCCTGGTGCAGCCTGAGACTGTGTTCTCTTGTTTTGGTACTGGGTGCCTGGGAGAAGAGACCAACATCCACCTGTCTACAACCTCCCTTCATGTAGTTCTAGAGAGCAATAAGCTCTCCCCTGAGTCTCCTCCTCTACAGGCTAGGCAACCCCAGCTCCCTCAGCCTCTCCTCGTAGGGCTTGTGTTCCAAACCCCTCACCAACTTCATTGTCCTTCTCTGGACACGCTCCAGCAAGTCAACATCCTTCCTAAACTGAGGGGCCCAGAACTGGACACAGGACTCGAGGTGTGGCCTAACCAGTGCAGTGTACAGGGGCAGAATGACCTCCCTGCTCCTGCTGGCCACACTGTTCCTGATGCAGGCCAGGATGCCATTGGCCCTCTTGGCTGCCTGGGCACACTGCAGGCTCATGTTCATCCTACCATCAACCAGCACCCCCAGGTCCCTCTCTGCCTGGCTGCTCTCCAGCCACTCTGACCCCAGCCAGTAGCACTGCATGGGGTTGTTGTGGCCAATGTGCAGAACCCGGCACTTGGATGTGTTAAATCTCATGCCGTTGGACTCTGCCCATCTGTCCAGCCTGTTGAGGTCCCTCTGCAGAGCCTCTCTACCCTCCAGCAGATCAACTCTTGCCCCCAGCTTGGTGTCATCTGCAAATTTACTGCTGATGGACTCAGTGCCCTCATCCAGATCATCAATAAAGCTGTCAGTGTCAGGTCACAGTGTGTATTACTACCAGTTTCCTACTCGGCCTCCATGACCTAAAGCTGCATCACAAGCTGGGCATGGCTCACAAGGGCTGTGCTCTCAGATGCTCGTGTGCTGCTCTTCACTTAGCAGTGTCCTGTCTGTGTATCTTCCCCAGAACTGACTGCTGCTCACAAGCTGGAAAAGGCCCAATTAGAAGAGGCCTTTGAAAAGCTACGGCTGTCACTCCAGGTTAGTAGTTTTGTTATTTCCCACCCTGTAAAGGTGTTCTGGAGCAGCTGATGGGGCAGCCCCAGCCCTGTTGCCAGCTGCCAGCACACCAGGCTGTTGCTTTTTGCCAGCTGTAGTACTTGTCCTCTGCCTGTCCAGACTGGGATCTAGTAGCAAAGGTGCCCCCTCAGGGTTTTTTCTTCTCCCCTGTCTGGTTCAAAAAAAATGCTGTCTGAAAAAGAGGAGAGGGCAAATCTTAAAGTGAGGAAGAGGCAACTGGGTTAAGCAAAAAAATGTCCCTTTTGACTCTGCTAGCTGCTGGACCAGCACAAGGAGCAAAGATGAGCTCCTCCCTGCATGATGGGGAGGGCTCCAACACCTGTGGTGGCTGTGAGCATCACCTTGTCTACACAGTACCCTCCAGCAGGCAGCCCCACAGCTCAGAAATGCTGAGCTCTCCCTGCCTGGCCCTGTGCCTGCACTTTAAATTCTTCCCTGTTGCCTGAATGGGGAGGAGCTAGTCCCGCAGCTGGGGACTTCTCCCTGATGAGAGATGCCCCAGGGCTCACCCTGCTGTGCAGCTAGGCTGTGAGTGACCAGGGTCAGCCCTGTACATCAGATGTTCCACATTCCAAATGTCTTGGCTTTTCCAGTTCTTCTAATGACTCCACGCTGTTCTCACTCTCTAGACAATGAAATCCCAATGGGGTGGAGGGGGGAGTGGGGGTGGGGAGGTGTGGGCAGAAGCATGCCCCTGTGATTCACACTCAGTTTGCAAATCTTGTGTGAACAAGTGAAGGTGCCACAGCACATAATGCAGGCTCTGTTTGAATTTGCAGGTAGAGGTGAATTGGCCTTTTTAAAATCCCTAGCTAGCACGCACTGCTGTGGGCAGCAGCTGGCGCTTGCCTTCCTCAGGAGGCTGTGACAGCTCAAGGCCTGTCAGCAGTTTTGCAATAGGCACTGATGTAATTGCTGCAGCTGAGAAAGTACAGATGTAAAAGGTAAGAATTCCAGTTTCCCAGCAGCTGTGGCTTCTGCACATGGTGTATATTGAGAGGTATCAGGGATGCCTTTAATGGCAAGAGGAATGTGATTGCTTAAAATAGCATTTCGCTCCTACGCATGCCTCTGAGATGAAATGATGCTCATTGAAAGTCTACACCACTAACTCATCATTGCTTGTTACCATGTTAGAAGCCTGGAAAGGTGAAGGAAGCAGGAACAGGGTATCCACCACCTCATTCAGACTCTAGGCACCCTACAAATGATCTCATTTTGGCTGTAATACAAATGCTCCCTTAAGGGAAGACGTGCTTGTTCTCATCCAGCCTGAGGTGAGCAGGTGATTTAGCATCAAAGACATTGCACGAACTAGTGCCAGCCAGTGTCAGCCAGCTACAGGTGTTTAAGGGATTTCAGAATTCCCTGGGTTATTAAAAACCCCACTGCATGTTTAAATAGCCTTGCTTCTAAAATATCACCTTCCAGGGGTTTCTGAGCCTTGTTCAGCTCCCCTGATGGCTTCACGGTGTAAACTGGCATGTATGAATCTAAGAGGGACTGGTGTTTTCATTGGTGTGTCTCCCCTCCAGGACCAGATAGACATCCTCACCTTCCAGAACCAGTCTCTGAAGGCCAAAGCAGAGCGATTTGAAGAGGCTCTGAAGAAGAACAATGAGGAGCAACTGAAGGTAGATGTCAGCTATAACTATACACTCATCAAGATATGTTTCTAAATATGACTCACATCATATGATTCACTGGGTAGCAATGGGATCCTTACCCAGGGATGAGGGGCTAGGTCCCAGGCAAGACCCCACATCTTGAGGAGTCAGGAATCTTAGCCTAGTTCCTTCTTTTTTTGATTTTACTTCATTTTGTCAGTTTATTTCAAAAACATTTCATTGACTCCATCTATGTCTTTACTGCTGTCTATTCTCCTTTCCTTTCTGCCTCTCTTTCTCCTTACTTTCTGTCTTTTTACATTCAGGTTTCCTTTCTTGTGCCTTCTGAAGCAACTTCTTTGCTATCCTCTGTGTTCCCTCATTTTTTCTGGATTTTCAGGCAACACCCCTGTTATATGAAATGTTTATTCAACTGCTGTCCATTGGGGCCATGCTGTTTATTTACAGTTTGTAAGTAAACACACACTGCAGTTATGTATCTGAAATGAGACAACCCTGAAACAACCTTCCAAAAACAATTTTCTTTGAACTTGGGTCATTTCAGTGTGTTCACAGAATAGCCCCATGGGCAGCTGTATCAACATGGCAGAGGGGGCAAAATGGAAGTAGTGGGGTAGGCAAGGAGCTCAATAAGCTTTTGGATGAGTGAACTCCTTAGGAAAGGAGCACAAATGTCTGAAACAGGCATGGTCATGGGAATCAGGTAGCATCAGTTCCTTTCCACCTTCACTGCCATATTTAATTTACACAAAAGGACAAATCCTGCAGTGTCACAGTGATGTTGAGGCCAGGAGATGTAGTGGTGTGAAGGTGAGGCAGAGTGCTATAGTTTTCACCCCCAGTCCCCTTGTCCAGTTTCAGCAGTTTCCTGTGTGTACCTTACCCAAGCCATAAGACTCTTGAACATGTTCAGAGAAGGGCAACAAGGATGGGGAGAGGCCTCAAGCACAAGCCCTATGAGGAGAGGCTGAGGGAGCTGGGATTGTTTAGCCTGAAGAAGAGGAGACTCAGGGGTGACCTTATGGCTCTCTACAACTACCTGAAAGGAGGTTATAGACAGGTGGGGGTTGATCTCTTCTCTCAGGCAACCAGCACCAGAACAAGAGAACACAGTCTCAAGCTGTGCCAGGGAAAGTTTAGGCTTGAGGCAGGGAGAAAGTTCTTCACAGGAAGAATGATTGGCCATTGGAATGTGCTGCCCAGGGAGGTGGTGGAGTCACCATCCCTGGAGGTGTTCAAAAGGGGATTGGATGTGGCACTTGAAGCCATGGTTTAGTAGTCATGAGGTGTTGGGTAGCAGGTTGGACTTGATGATCTTTGAGGTCTTTTCCAACTTTATTGATTCTATGATTCTATAACTCCTGCACAATCATCAAACACCTCATGCATCTCCCAAGTTATGAATAGGAATGAGGTTGCTGAAGAAATTAGTGTCTCATCTTTCTAGCCATGAGGCTGGTCAAAAGAAAGGCACTTTTGGCTATATGGGCAAAGGACAGAATATCAGGGCTCAGAGGGGCTGCAGAAGCCCAGGTCCAGGTGGTTTTCACATCACTGAGACTCTAGGTACAAAGAGGAAATTTTATCTTATGGCTGCAGATGTGTTTGTGGCTGACAGATATCCAAATCACTGGTGTATCTCCTAGATCGCACGAGCCCCCTATCAGCACTTAGAAAAAGACCTGAAGAGCTTAAAATACGTTCTGGAAATGAAGAACAATCAGATTCACAAACAGGAGAAGATGATTATGGAGCTAGAAAAACAGGTAAGTTGTCATTTTTCCTCCAGAGGAGACATCAGAGAGGTAGCAAAATTTTGGTTACAACAAGGGTGAGAAAACATATGATGTTGATGTTAAAGAGGTTCATAAATGGCTATCTATTGTGCTGTTCCACTGTCAGCCTACAAAGCTGCTTCTACTATCCCATGTCTCTGGTTTTCACACAGAAACTGGAATCCTTTCCCATTCCTTCACCCACCCAATGATATCCTTGATTTCTCCCACACATCCATTGCTTTTCCATGCAATATGTTCTCAGCCCATTATACAGCGAGGCAAGTGGTGCAGGATGAATGGACAAAAGGAATCTCAGTGGTAGTCCAGGGCTTCTATTTTGTTCACCAGCCTGCACCATACACCCCTACAGGAGTCAGGTAACCATTTAGGAATGGAACAGGCAAGTGGAGAGGGATTGAGCAGGCACTTAGGGAGGTCTAAGCCACAAACCCAAATTAGCAATATTCAGCAAGCAGTCCCTAGCACAGCTTATGCTAGCAAAGGCTTCTCCAACCCTGAAGTAATGCTTTGTTTCAGCCTACTCTGTTTTCTCATCCTTTGTATATGGGAGTCCCTAACACAGAACTCACCAGTTCACCACCAATGACATTTTTTGTTGGAATGGGGATTTATTTTGGAAGGCAGAACCTGCAGTGACAGTAAACGTGTAATGTGATGACAGAATGAGACATTACCTCAGCTGGGGAGCCAGGGCAGCTGGTTCAGCACAGTATTCAGCAAGATTTGTTTCCATTTAGGGGGAAATTTGAGAACTCTGATGATTATTTTGCTGAACAGATGCTTGAGTAAATGGAGGTAGAGAAAAGCAACTCTCTACAACTGAGGCTTGTTAACTGTGCTCCTTCCAACGTGCTGCTCCTGGAGTTAAGACAGTATTTGAAAGCATGCACTGAAGTGTTATACTGGGAAAAAAATCCCCAGCAATGCCTTTCCTCACCCCATTTCTCCCCAACTTTCCCTCTTTTTTTCCTCTTTTTTTTTTCTTCATGGTGTTTTTAGTAGTTGACCATAGATGAGCACAAAGCCCTGCTCCTGCCCTTCATCACAGTAACACCCCGAGGCTACTGTGGTCCAAAGGCACAACTGCTTTCTGTAAAGATATACCTTTATAAGTGTCAAACTGCTTGAAAACCAAGACCCTCAGGATCTGTACTGGAACCTGTACAGTTTAATATTTTTATCAGTGACACAGACAGTGGGATCGAGTGCACCATCAGCAAGTTTGCAGATGACACCAAGCTTAGTGTCCATACACCAGAGGGACAGGATGTCATCCAGAGGGACCTGGACAAGCTGGAGAGGTGGGCCCAGGTCAACCTCATGAGGTTCAACAAGAGCAAGTGCAGGCTCCTGCACCTGGGCCAAACCTCACTATCAATACAGACTGGGGGATGAGGTGTTAGAAAGCAGCTCTGTGGAAAAGGAATTGGGGGTGCCAATGGATGAGAGGCTGGACATGAGCTGGCAGTGTGCACTTGCAGCCCAGAAGGCAAATCACATCCTGGGGTGCATCAAAAGATGTGTTGCCAGCAGACCCAGGGAGGTGATTCTGACACTTTACTCAGGTGAGACCTCACCTGGAGTACTGCATCCAGGTCTGGAGCCCTCAGTATAGAAAGGACATGGACCTGATCGAGCAGGTCCAGAGGAAGGCCACAAAAATGGTCAGAGGGTTAGAGCACCTCTGCTACACAGACAGGCTGTTTCCAAAGGCCTGTATTGATAGGATGAGGGGCAAAACTAGAGAAGAGCAGATTCAGATTGGATGTTAGGAGCAGGATCTTTACCACAAGGGTAGTGGAACACTGGAAGAAGTTGCCCAGGAAGGTGATTGGGGCCCTGTCTTTAGAGATATCAAAGCGAGGCTTGACAGGGCTCTGGGCAACCTGATCTACTTGAGGATGTCCCTGCATACTGCAGAGGGGGTTGGACTAGATGTCCTTTGGAAGTCCCTTCCAACCCAGACCATTCTATGATTCTATGATTTTATAACTAGGGTGATAAAGTATGTCCAATTCAGAACCTGGGGAAAATGGAGCATATGAGGCTGTGGTACCTAGCTATAAACATCGTGCTGATGTTTTCATACACTGCTATTGACATCCTCTAACTCTCTCCTTGAACTGTTCTGAGTAAAAGCTACCTGTGTTTGGGATAGGATTCATTTCACTTAAATATAGCTTAAAGCTGCTCGTCTAGTTTAAGCCTGTCCTTTAAGCTGACACTGTCAGCAGTGGAGAAGTGGCTCCAAGGGGCAGCCCACCTCCTGTCAGTGCTGCGCCAGGCTAAGGCTGCCACTGGGTAGGTAACTCTTTCCTTTCCATAACTGGGAAATCATAATCCTAGAGGTTGGACACCAAACATTTATATTCAGGACAGTTAGCTGAGCTGGATAATGCACCTCACACTACCTTGCACCCCTCCTTCTTTACTAGGCTGTCCACTCACACCACAGTGCCTTTTCCATGCTGAGTATCCCTGTGTTCCCCAAGTGCCAACAGCTTCCATGTCCAAGAGCAGTGGCTTGTAATGCTGGATCCCAAGGGAGGAAAGGGGCATAACTGAGGAAGAGGTTTTATTTGTGCTGGACAAGACTAAGATCCTCCTTCTCCTCAGAAGTAAGAGCTAGTTCATCTCTGCCCCTGCTCAATGCTCTGCAGATGACCCCACTTTACCAGCATGAGGTGGTATGAATCAGACCTCTGAGTCTCAGCTGCAGTCAAGATGACTACCTCTATCTACTCTCCAATTGCAGAAGTTACTTTAGGGACAAAAAAAACCCCAATCCAAATTCTCTTGGATCAGTCATTGGGCTTGCTTCAGAGTTAACAAACCTTCTTTCATTGCAGGCTGAAAAAAATTTAAAACTGGAAGAGAAAATCACCAAGCTGCAACAGCAGAACGAAGAACTCAGAGCCAGGATAGAGAAAAATACTGTCATAACAAGGTATGTGCTGGCATTTGCAATCTGTGTGGGCTTGAAAGGAGACTGCCCAAGGCTGACCCTTGGATGAGAGGCTGGTGAGAGGTCTCGAGCACAAGCCCTATGAGGAGAGGCTGAGGGAGCTGGGGTTGTTTAGCCTGGAGAAGAGGAGGCTCAGAGGGACCTTGTTGCTGTCTACAACTGCCTGAAGGGGGGTTGTAGCCAGGAGGGGGTTGGTCTCTTCTCCCAGGCAACCAGCACCAAAACAAGAGGACACAGTCTCAAGCTGCACCAGGGAAAGTTTAGGCTGGAGGTGAGGAGAAAGGTCTTAACAGAAAGAGTTGTTGGCCAGTGGAATGTGCTGCTCAGGGAGGTGGTGGAGTCACCATCCCTGGAGGTGCTCAAAAAAGGATTGGATGTGGCACTGGAAGCTATAGTTCAGTTGTTGTGAGGTGTTAGGTGTTAGGTAATGTGCTGGGCTTGATCTCTGAGGTCTTTTCCAACCTGGTTGATTCTTTGATTCTGTGATTCTTTGATTACTAAAAAAAGACTCCAGAAGCTGGTGTGCTGCCAGTGTGCTCCAGTGGTGCGCTGGTGCCATCAAATAGATCTGCTAGATTTCAGTATTGAGGTTTGCAGTGATTTCTACAATATGCACCTTGTAACAGATGCTAAATCAGAACATTCCAAAGTTGAAGCAGTGGCAAAAGAAGCATAACAAGACATGAAAAAATGTGATCATGATGAGCATGAGGTGTTCAAAAAAAGGATTGGACATGGCACTTGGAGCCATGGTTTAGTTGTCAGGAGGTAATAGGTTGGACTTGACAATCCCTGAGGTCTTTTCCAACCTGGTTTGATTCTGTGATTTCAGAAGGGGAAAAGCTAACTTCCTCCTGAAAGTGTACTGATGTCCCAATCTTCTTGTTTCATGAAACAATCCATTTTATATTGGGGGTTGTTGACTTTAACCTGTGGAAGGCCTCGTATCTGCCTGTGCGTGTTCATGATTGTGACATGCTGCTGACACCAAAGTTGTCAGTGCCTTGAGACCTGTTAGTCAGTGGGTAACAAGGGTGGGAAATGGGGCAGCTTCAGGAGGGAGATCCCGAGGATGGCACTGTCACCTAGGTGGGGTTATTCTTTGGTGACTTTTCCTCATCTGCATTGCCTGTTTGCACCCTTGATACAACGTGACCAGGCTCCTCCTGTTGGGTGTTACAGTAACAGAGAAGAGTAGGATAGTCCCTGTCCCAGTTTGTTGTCTGATGTAAGGCAAGAGACTGTAGCTGGAGCCAGGCAGAAGGGGTATCAGAGGGAGACATTAGAGCTGCCAGGAGTCTTGCCAAGGGGCCTACAATGCAATTTAATTTTTAGCTCACTTTTTGAAGCGTCAGTGTCTCATCTCTGGTTTCATTTGGGTTTTGTCTTTCTTATGTCTCCTTTATTAATGCTTCAGCCTTTAAACATTATCTCCTGCATGCAGGTATTTTAAAAGGCAGCATTTCTTGCACCAACACTCAGATGGGGGTGAGGTTTATGTTTCTTCTCACCTGATCGTAAATGCCTGTAGAACACATCTCACTGTCTGAAGTGGGTGTCTGCTGCCTTTCTGTGCTTGAAGAGGAAACCCAAGATTTTTTAAGGTCTAGATAACCAGACTAGTTTGAGACACCTGCTTTGGGGCTGAAAGAATTGTGGCTCCGGACTGGCACACTCTCTCCACACTGTGACAGCAGCCAGGGTGTCTGCATCAGTGCTGAGCATCTCTGCGTTGCAGCTACCTATCTCTGGCTGGGCAAAGAGCACCTTCCACTCCCTGCCAGAGTCTGGCTGCAGTGCTTTGCTTCTCACCTCTGTGTAGGAAATGGTTTTGAAGAGCATCTTTTGGGAGAAAGTCTGAATTTCAGATCAGCCTTGGAAGTCAATTTAGAGGACAATCATTTTCAACAGGAACAGTGTGGGGACAGCTATGGGAGCAGCTATAAGGGGCAGTGTCAGCCAGGACTTTAGAGCTGGAGTTACTAAAATGTGTTTCCACTGCTCATTTCTGCTGTACTGTCACTGCCTGCAAGTGCAGACAGGCAGAACTCAGGGAGCTGCCCTCGCTGGGGATTAGAGCTGTTTCTGCTGGTGTGCAGATCGGGAGCCTGCGCGGTTCTGACAGCCCAGCAGAGGCAAGAGGAGGGAGGGGAGCAGAAGGGGCGGGAGCCAGAGCAAAGCCAGCCCCTGCAGTACCGTCGGGAGGGGGGTCTCAGCGGTATCTGGGGCTCATGGATGCACCACAGAGATGCTTCTAATCATAGCCAAGAGCAGACACAAAGTGAGGGAGAAGAGCCTTGCAAGCAGATCATGCACCACCTTTGGACACAGATGTTCCACAGAGTCTCTACTGGGATTTCCCTCGAGCACTTGAAGAAATCATCTGATTTCCCAGCATCTTGGATTCTCACTCCAAACCAACCAGTGGTTTTTGGTTTTGGTGCTTTGGACTGGAGCTGTTTGTGGAATGGTAGTTTCCAACACCCTAGAGATGCAGGTGACTTGGTGGGGGTCATATTTCTGTTGGCACAGCCCCAGCACCTGCTCACCTTTGGGAGAGGCTTTAATGTGGGTCAAGGGCATGAGTCAGGCACCCTCCCTGGCATCCCTATCATATCAGTGTGCCCCTGCAGACCTCTGTGGTTTTATGGCTGATTTGTCACAGCTACTTAAACTGTCAGGAGGCAGGGAGAGGAGGATGTGTGATCATAAGTCTGCTATACTGGGGATAAAGGATTCCTTAGATGAATTAGGTCTAAAACTGGAACATGTATTTCAAGACACAAACATAGAAAGTGAGAACACATTTGCTTTTACATTGCCTCTTTTCCTTCTTCTGCCTGAACGGTGAAGAGGGCTAAATGGGCATCTGTGTCTTTTACAAGTATCACAGAATTGTTAGGTTTGGAAGGGACCTCAAGAATCATCTAGTTCCAAACCTCCCTGCCATAAGCAGGGACACCTCACACTAGGTCAGGCTGCTCAGAGCCACATCCAGCCTGGCCTTAAAAACCTCCAGGGATGGGGCTTCCCCCACCTCCCTGGGCAACCTGTTCCACTGTCTCACCACCCTCATGGGGAAGAACTTCTTCTTAACATCCAATCTGAATCTACCCATTTCTATTTTTGTTCCATTCCCCCTAGTCCTGTCATGACCTGACACCCTAAAAAGTCCCTCCCCAGCTTTCTTGTAGGCCCCCTTCAGATACTGGAAGGCCACAATAAGGTCTCCTTGGAGCCTTCTTTTTTCCAGACTGAACAGCCCCAACTCCTTCAGTCTGTCCTCATAAGCGAGGTGCTCCAGCCCTCTGATCATCCTCGTGGCCCTTCTCTGGACCAGTGTCAGTGTCCATCCCTCTCAATAGGGCAGCAGAGGCAGATGCAGGTTGGCTGAGCTGAAAGCAGAGGCTTCCCTGAAGGATGCCAGCACTGCTGGCTGTGAAAGCTGCCTCTCTCTCTGGGCAGTGTGAAGCTGGCTCTGCCTGTGTTCAGTCACACCACGTAAGGTGACACAGCATAATTTCCCAGCTCAGTGTGCACAAGGCTAATAGAAGCAGTGCAACACATGGCAGCTCCTTCCTCCATCTGTGTGCCAGAGCAGGTCTCTCTGGAGGACACATCCTCATGCTGCATGGTTTGGTTAAGAGGCACTTGGATGTAAGGCTGTTTTCTACTCAGATGTCTCCTTACTTACCTGCTGGTCGGGTGTGTAACTCACAGCCTGCCTCTGCCAGTGTGCATTAGTGCAACAGAGTCTGTTGGGAAAGAGACTGCAGAGGATAATGATCCTGGGCAGCCTACCCTACCTTTAGCAAGCAGCACTGAACTCCAGTGCAAAGGAGGCTGATAGCTGCTGACAGGCTGTGGGCTGTGCTTGTTGGCTGTTCAAACAGTGCCTTTAGCAGAGGAAGGTGAGCCCTCAGTGTGCTCTGCAGTCTGTGCTGCTGTGACTGGCCTGCTCCCAGCATCCAGCTGAGCTTTGCCAGTTAGCCACACCTTAAAAGCCTCACAAGGGCAAGGGAAGACATGTGCTTTGGTTTTTTTCCCTCAGCAAGTGCTGCCTGGAAAAAGGAGATAGTGGGACTCTGTATATAACTTTTATGGCCTCTCTTGTTAGCCACTGCAAATGAAAAACTCATTCCACATAGAGCAGGAGGCTTCCTGTGGAGCTACTTCTTTAGTACGAGCTCCCATGTGGACTTTCTTGTGCCTGTTAGACCACGAGCTCATGCCACAGCCGTTTCTCCAGTGGGATCATGAATAGGATCTCTGTCCTCTACAAGGCAAGCAGCGCTCTGAAAACTTCTGCCAGCTTGTGTCTTGGAAAAATCTTTCAACTCTACTAACCACTGTTTCATGGTTCAAAACTTCAGAGACTGGGAGAAGAACAGATACATTCTTGATCAGCTGAGCTCTATTTCTGTAGGAACCAAGGCTAAAAGACCTAAAACATTATATATCTCAGAAATGCCAGCCTCACCCTCTCAGAAACTTTTGATGACACAAAGAGTTTGAACCAGCAGTCCATGACCTCTGCTATGGGCTTCACGCTATACCCAAAAGAGTTGTGGACAATTCCATGTGCACATCCAAAGTCACAGAATCACAGAATTGTTAGGGTTGGAAAGGACCTCAAGGATCATCTAGTTCCAACCCCCCTGCCATGGGCAGGGACACCTCACACTAGAGCAGGTTGCTCAGAGCCACATCCAGCCTGGCCTTAAAAACCTCCAGGGATGGGGCTTCTACCACCTCCCTGGGCAACCTGTTCCAGTGTCCCACTACCCTCATGAGGAAGAACTTCTTCTTAACATCCAACCTGAATCTATCCATTTCTACTTTTTTCCATTCCCTGCAGTCCTATCACTCCCTGACACCCTAAAAAGTCCTTCCCCAGCTTTTTTGTAGCCCACTTCAGATACTGGAAGGCCACAATAAGGTCTCCTTGGAGCCTTCTCTTCTCCAAACTGAACAGTCCCAACTCCCTCAGTCTGTCCTCATAGGAGAGGTGCTCCAGCCCTCTGATCATCCTCATGGCCCTTCTCTGGACACATTCCAGCATGTCCAGGTCCTTCCTGTAATAGGGGCTCCAGAGCTAGATGCAGTACTCCAGGTGAGCTCTCGCCAGAGTGGAGTAGAGGGGGAGAATCACCTTCCTCAACCTGCTGGCACAACCAGCTGCTGCTGAACCCTGTGAATACCTGGTGGGGAGGTTAGGTGCCTCTTTGCTTACTTCTATAAAATCCTAAATTGCCTGTAAATCAGATTAGGTACATGCCCAGAGCTGCCTCAGGCTGATCACATCAGCACCTGGCTCCTGCCCAAGTGTAGTGGGGCTGCAGGGCTGCAGATGCCAGGTGTTCCTGCATGCATCCTCCGGGATGGTGGTGTTGCCTGTACATGCCCAGAACACACCTCAGTGAGGTCCCACAATCTGCCTGCACTGCCCCATCTCTTTTAAAGCAAATCACTTATTCAGATGAGAGCAGACTCCTTGAGGTTGTGGTGCCCACAGGAGATTTCCATGCCCCACCTGCCAAAAAGCCTCCAGGTTATAGAGCATTCTGGGGGAAACACCTCCCTGGTCTGTGCTGGTGAAGTTTCACATGTAAGGCACTTGGGAGCAGAGGGTTCATTACAACCAAGGAAGAAGGAGCTGGAGAAGGACACATAGCCTCATGAGTATTTACAGAGGACAGAGAACACCTTGAAACTGAGCTGCTTCCTTCATCAGATCATCAGCTAAAACAGGGAGCACTGAGAATGCAGACTCCTTTCCCTTTATATGAAGTAGCAGCCATTTGGAAAAGCCAGAGTTGCAACTGCCCTTTCTCACTGCAAGAACCTCTGGGTTGTGAAATGCAATCAGATAAAGGTGGCTGGAGCCAGACATTGAAAGTGGGGAGAATGCAGGATTTAAGGAGCCCACCTGCACTTCATACTGCTTATTGATTATCTGCAGGGGTGCCAGTGCTGGGACAGGCCATGTTGTGTTGATTACTGAAGCCCCTTTTCTTCTTGGTGCAGAAACAGAAGCCTGGGCCAAAGAGGCACATGTGCAAGGAGCACAAGTGCCCACTGACCTTAGGGCTCTAGGCTCCATCTGGGGGTGGGTTTGGCTACATGGAGGTTTGTGGGCACATTCCCAGGTAGAAACCGCTGTGCCAGTGAACAGGCTGTCCAAGCAGAGGCCACAACCTCATGTTGGACACCTGCTTCCTCCATGTACTGAGCCAGGGAAGATAATCAGCTTCATTGCCTGGCAGCTCTCAGGGGACCAAAACCAACTGAGTCACAAGCCAATACTGATGAGAATGAACTTACCTACATCCCCAAGCTAAGTACCTTTTCAGGCTGGAGGTCAGGAGGAAGTTTTACACAGAGAGAGTGATTGCCCACTGGAATGGGCTGCCTGGGGAGGTGGTGGAATCGCCGTCACTGGAGGTGTTCAGTAGGAGACTTGACAGGGTGCTTGGCTGCATGGGTTAGTTGCTTAGGTGGTGTTGGATGATAGGTTGGATGCGATGATCTTGAAGGTCTCTTCCAACCTGGTCTATTCTATTCTATTCTATTCTATTCTATTCTATTCTATTCTATTCTATTCTATTCTATTCTACCTGGTGTCCAGACACCAGCAGCCAAGGCTGGGTGTAAGTTTGGGACTGGTGTGCTCTGTGGTCCTAGTTGCCCACCATGGGGACCAATGGGGCTTGCTTCAGCTGCCACCCTGCTCACAAACCCCTGCACTGGGGGAGGATGAGCGTGCACATGCACTTTATCTCAGCATAAACTTCCAGTTGTCATCTTCACTTCCCCTGTCCAGGAGTGGGCAATCCTGTTCTTGCAGTGCACTGCAGCTTTGCATTTTCCTACTTTCAAATAAACAAATAAGCTATTTTTTCCTTTGAAGAAGTTCCAGTTTTCACTCTTACCTGTATGGGGAAATGACTGTTTCTAAAGTGTCTGACATGTGGTGAATGCACAAAACCCTTGGCACCTTTGCACGTCCATGCATGGTGCTGAAACTTGCATAATGCCATGGAGGAAGGCTGGGGCTCATCCCATCTAAGCTTTGGTAGCTGGGCTGCCTCAGAGAGCTGGACAGCAGAAACACAGGTGCATCTGGAGGCAGTCAGATGCTGGGGAGCTGCTGTGTCTTGTGGAGATGCCTTTCTTGCCTGGCAGTGACAAGAGCCAGGGAAAGCTGTGCCCCAGCTTGGGCAGCTCAGCTGCAGCCCTACAGGCAGGTGGATGGGATGGGATGGGATGGGATGGGATGGGATGGGATGGGATGGGATGGGATGGGATGGGATGGGATGGGATGAAGGAGGCAGGGAGGTGCTTGGAATCTTGCCTGTCTCTGCCTGTTGTACAGCACTGGCTGCATTAATGTCACCATCTTCACACTGGTGTGTCTTACATGTTGTCCTGCTTCTCTCTCCAGGCAATTGTCAAAAGAGAATGCCAACCTTCAAGAATATGTTGAGAAAGAAATGGAGGAGAAGAAGAAGTTGAGCAAGACTAATGAAGAGCTCCTCTGGAAGCTGCAGGAGGAAGACGCTACAAGCCCTGTGAAACTCCAGTCCTCACCATCCACTTCTTTTCACCGGTGCCCATCAAGAAACTCCTCTCCAGCAAAAGTCAGAACCTTGCAGCACTGACTCGGCACCTGCAGGCCAAAGGTCCCCTGCCTCTTATGCATCTCCAGTCTGCTAAATGTTAGCATCCAAGGAAATATTCCCAGCAGTAGGCACCCGGGGTTCACGGCTGCAAGCATGTGGCAGCTGCATAGCTTTACTCTAGGCAGGGCTCTCTTACAGTCCCCGGACAGAAGCTCTTGGTTCTGACCTGGCGATCAGAGTAGCAAGAAAAGCTAGCAGGTAGCTAGGAGAGTAGAAAGTTAGGACAGCATAACGTTTTGGTTGATGGGTTAACATTTTAACGATGGGTAGAGCCAAAAGCTGGAAAACACTCTATTAATGGTTCATCAGAATGAACTTTTGCTGCAGTATTTCAGGTTAGTTAGAAACAAAACAGAACAGAACAGTTGCAGTTGTGAATATTTCTGTATATGTGTCTGTGTTTATATACCTGCACCTACTGTACCTTCATGCCTATATATAGAGAGACTCACACACATATATAGGTAGCTGAAGATGTTCTGAATTGCATTTTTTTATATTATTGGATACTACTAAGTGCTGATCTATTTTCATGACAGTCAGCAGTTTTCTAACTCGTGCCTAAGACTTGTATCTAAACGAAATGCATTTCTGTTTAGTCTCCCAGGAATATTTATACCCAACCTATAAAGAAAGTTACCCAGACGTAGAAGCGCCTTCCAAGTGACCACCAAGTGGTACTCTATGTAACATGAACACCAGCGACTTTGAAATTCTGAGACAGTACTGCCTTTGAAACCACTACCTTTGCATTAAACACCAGAGAAGGGACACACACCATTCACCACTTTTTAACTCTTAGCATCAGTATTGTCAGTGGAGCTAGGCTAGAGATCAGAAACCTGAGGGGTTTAGCAAATTGGGTAGAGGTTACCGGTTAACACGGTTCAATTTTAGTGTCTCTGAGTCCTAGCTAGCTCTTACCTTGTTTTACCTTGTCCTGGTTTGGATACACTCAAAATCTCTGGTTGTAGGTTCCTGTGTATTTTTATTTATTTCAAGTTCCATAAACAAGGAGGAGAAAATAAATGGTTCATCTTTGACCTTTGCTGGCCAAGAGGTCTTCAGTATTAGGATGAGATACTGGATGCCTTAGTGCTGAGGCTCTAACCTCTTCCCACCTGAAACACCAAACAGAGCAAGCAGACTACATGGGCACAAATGAGGTCAGAGTTTCTTTCCTTCCACAGATACATGTATTATTACACATTGCTAAAGCTCACCCAAAGCTACTGAGCACTTTTAAATTCATGGGAAAGAGTGGCTGAACTACCTTTACCTTCCCTGCCTAGAAGCAAAAAAAAAATTCCCCCAGGCCTGGGGTGACCTCCAGCCCAGGGGATGACGAGGCCAAGGAGCAGCTGGGGTGGAACAAGGCTGCAGGACCTGCTTGTGGCCACTGCTAGCAAGAAAACAAAATATATATATATATATCCTTGAGTCTAATTAAAAAACAAAACCACAAAGATCTATGGGATGCTTTTTCTATCCAGCTTGGGGCACAGAGCCTGCATGCACTCCTGCTCTGAGCACCGAGGTCAAAGCAAGCAGGAGACGTAGGTGCAGCAGATCCCTGCCGTGCAGGAGCGCTGCAGGGTAGGCAGCTCTCCTGCCCTCTGTCCCTGCATGAGCAGAGGTGCGACTGCACAGCCCTGCCGCGCTGCTCGGGTGGGAGCTGTGCTACAGCTTTCCTGGGAAGAACTCAGGAGTCACAGACTGCAGCTTAGATGGAGCTTCAATCACCATCAAAGCACCTGTGGCCTGTTCCACAGCGTGAAATAAAAAAAGAAAAGAACAAAAAAGGCAAAAAAAAAAAGCTGATTTTTTTTCTCCTTTTTAGAGACCTTTATTTTTGTAGCAGCTTTTGCATGATACTGTGATACTGAGTACATTGAGCATCTTGTTAGAATAGATCACTCCACACTAACTACTACTGGTGAAATGCATTACTAGATTTTAGTGTGTCCAGCAAGTGCAACCTGAAAGTAAGATAGGCACCCAGCACACAGATGCACACAAAGCCCCTTCTTGCCAAGTACAGTTTGAACTACCTTCATCCTGGCTAAATGTACAGACACCTGCAATGCCTACTGCAGTGGCATGTTTCATCCTGATTCATAGGTGGAACTGCATTGGAAAGGACCTTTAAAGGTCATCCAGTCCAACCTCCCTGCAATGAGCAGGGAGATCAAGTTGCTCAGAGCCCCAACCAAGCAGGCCTTCAATGTTTCCAGGGATGGGGCATCCACAACTTCTCTGGGCAACCTGTTCCAGGATCTCCACCACCCTCATCCTAATGATTTTTTAATTCATCTCTAATCTAAATATACCCTTTTAGTTTAAAACCTGGCCCTTGTCCTGTCCCTCCCTGCTCTGGTAAAAGCCTCTCTCTGTCTTTCTCATAAGCCCCCTTTAAGTATTGAAAAGCCACAATAATTTCTCCCAGGAGCCTTCTCTTCTCCAGGCTGAAAAACCTTACCTCTCTCAGCTTTTCTTCATAGGAGAGGTGTTCCAGCCCTGGAGGTGAACCCTCCTCTGGACCTGCTCCAATAAGTCCATGTCTTTCCCATGCTGAGAACTCCAGAGCTGGACACAGTACTCCAGGTGGGGTTTCACCAGAGCAAGAGTAGAGGGGAGAATCAGCTCCCTTGACCTGCTGTCCACATTTCTTCTGATGAAGCTCAGGATGTGGTTCACTTTCTGGGCTGTGAATGGACAGTGCTGGCTTGTGTTCAGTTTTTCATCCACCAGGACCCCAGAGCTCTTGTCTGTGGGCCTGCTCTCAATCCCTTCATCACTCGGCCTGTATCCATGCATGGGATTGCTATGACCTGGGCACAGGACCTTGCATTTAGCCTTATCGAACCTCATGAGGTTCACAAGCCCACCTTTCCAGCCTACCAAGTTCCCTCTGGATGACTTCCCTTCCCTCAGGCATATTAGCTGCACCACTCATCTTGCTGTCACCCACAAACTTGCTGAGGGTGCACCCGATCCCACTGTCCATGTCATTGATGAAGATATTAAATGGTAGTAGTCCCAACATGGACCTTTGAGAGACAGGAGTCATTACTGATCTCCATTTGGCCATTGAGCTGTTGACTGCAACTCTTTGGATACAGCCAATTCCATGTCTCATAGCCACCCATCAAACTCCTGTCTCCCCGACTTAGTGACAAGGAAGATGTGTGGGACTGTGTCAAAGACCTTAGAGAAGTCTGGGTACATTATATCAGCTACTCATCTCTCATCCATCCTCCAATGATGTAACACCACTGCAGAAGGCCCCCAAGATTAGTCAGGCTGACTTGTCAGTAGTTTCTAGGGTCCTCCTTTATACCCTTTTTAAGAATGAGTGAGATGATACAACCAGAGTTGTTACCATGATGCTTATCTAAACTCTTCCGTGCTAAACACACTAGAGCATATTACCCACCCGGGATGAGCTGGCTGGGCCTGTTCTTTAATTTATTGATTCTTTCCCTCTATTGGTGCTTTCCTTATCACTTTGTACAGTTTAAATTCATATGCAAGAGATGCTTCCAGCAGTGAATTGGGAGTGGGGTTTTTATGATGGGAAAACTGGGACTGATCCCAGCTCTACTAGCATTTGGTGTCATTGCCAATCCCTTTTTCCATCTAATTTTTGCCTCCCAATCCTGCCTCTCACTAGATTCTTCCTTGGCACGGCCTCTGGGGCCTGCCCAATCGCTATCAAAGCTGCAGGAAGTTTTGCCTGACCAGAAGGGGCACAGGAACTCATCCCTGCAGGAGTGTGAAAGGTGGTTCCTTCTGGTGTGAGCCCAGAAAACACGGATGCTTTTCCTCCAAAGAAAGGTTATTCCTTTTTCCTGATCTTCCTCTGTCCTGTCCCTCCTTGCCTTTGTGTGCTAGAGTAATGTGAAAGGGAAAACCCAGGTCACTTGGGCCCAAATGGGGCAGCCATGCCTGGGTGCTGAAGATCTCTGAGTGCGTGTCAAAGCCCACAGGCAAGGCGAGCTTGGCTTTCCCAGCTCCATTGGGCCAACATCTATAGTCCTTGCTCCATGGCCATCCTGGCTCAAAGGCAAGCAAGGGAAAGCTTTTGCTTTCGAGGGGCTGGAGGCTTCCCAAACATCATGGCCACTGCAAGGGCTTTCCCACTTGGCAGAGTAAGGTGGCCTTTGGCAGGAGAGGGAACGCAGCCAGCGCTAAGCAGAGGAGTTTATTGCCCCAGTGTCTTCAGAAAAGAAGCCATTTGATTCGGTTAATCTTTGCTCAATGCAGAAGGCTGCAGCAGCAATAAAACCAGAGTACAGCTGCTCTGAATGGGCTCCAGAGGGTGGCACCAGGAGCAGATAACAGTCATGGGGTGGCAGAAGAGCCATGCCCCAAGCGGGGTGCTGGGAGGGGTGGAGAAAAGCTCCGTGTTTCTGCGTGAAAGCACCATTTGGCCCTGCTGGGACAGCACCTCCTGCGGCTGCTGGCACAGAGAGGCCACCTTGGCAGACGCGTGGCAGCAAAGCCTTGCAGCGGCGGCAGGCGGAGGGGAAGGGAGGGAAAAACTATCGAGTGCAAAAATCAGGTATTTTATGTCTCTGCACTGATGGTGGTTGTGTCCCATGGACACGCTGAGGAGCCTCTGCAGCTCCCCACGCAGCAGGACTGATCTGTGGTGCCGGTGACGATGTGGCTAAGGATTACAGGAAGAGTTTGTATTGTTTCAGTGATGCTGTACAGATAAGTGTAAAATATTCCTGATAATAAACACTTGCGCCAGCGCACGCAGGGGCTGACGCCTGCAAACCAGCGTGTCCTGCCCTGCTCTCTCTCTCTCTGCCTGTGCACACAAACTGCAGTAAGTGGAAAACCAAGCACAAGCCCATGGGAGGCTTATACTGCGATGGTAAAGCCAGAAGCCAGCCAGCCCTTTAGCCTCGTGGCAGTGGGGGTGGTTGATTGGGTTACCAGACTGTGGGTCTCATGCTATAAATTACATCAAAATTCCATGGATTCTTTTTCTAAGAGTGCTTCCCATATAACCAAGGCTTCCAGGAGACTAAGGAGTGAGGTCTGCAGTGTTTTAAGGTGTTCAAGCAGTGCGTGGACCTGGTGCTTATGTTGACCCTACAGTGCGTGGTTGAAGGTTGGACTGGATGATCTTTGAGGTCTCTTTCACCCAGATGTGTTGTGTGATTCTGTGTCATGCTTCAGCACACTCTAAGGAGAACATTTCTGCTGGTATGGCAGCAGACAAGCACGCTCTGTGAAGTGCCAGTCACCATTTCAACACCCCCTCCCTTCGCCCTGCCCTCCCACTGAGGGTGCCAAGTTCCTCTGGCTTTGCCACAAGGATTAAAAAAGGGCTGGGTACATCCCACCTCAGGAATGTGCCTGAAAACACCCTCGTTAAAGATTTCCCTCCAAGCCCCTGGCTTGCTTAGCACAGATGAAGTCATGACAACCAGGACTGAGGGAAGGAAAACAGGCCACTGCCTCATCTATCACAGGACACACAAGCAGGACATTAATGATGCAGGCAGTGGCAGAGGGCAGACAAGAACCCTCCTACCTGGTGACTTCAGTGTTGTCCTGCAGAGCCGAACCTGGAAAGCCCCACTAGCACAACTCGTTCATTCCACAGGCAAAGACAACCACATTTTGCAACACCAGCAAAATTTAAACCACCTGGTAAATTTTACTCTAACTCTGCAGGTTCCTGAAGTCCCACCTTGTACCTGAACAGGGAGACTCACACAGGATCACAGGATGTTAGGAGTTGGAAGGGACCTCTGAAGATCATCGAGTTCAACCCCCCCTCCCAGAGCAGGACTATAGAATCTAGCACAGGTCACACAGGAATGCATCCAGGTGGGTCTTGAAAGTCTCCAGAGAAGGACCCTCATTTGAATGTCAGCAGCAACAAGCTGCTCAATGCCAAGGACAGACCCCAGCCCACAGCACATTCCTCTCATGCTGTGCTGTCTCACCTGTCTCAGCAAACCCAGGAGATGGGGCAGCGCTAACATGAGCAGGTCTCAGGGCGGGCGCTCTCCTGCGGAGACTATAACAGCCAGCAGACCTTGGAACAAGCTGGAAGACAGAGGTGGGCTTGCAAAATATGAGGGTAAAGAACAGGTAACACTGATCTGGGGATTGAGAAAAAAACGTTTTAATGCTGTACCACATCATTACAGGTGAATTTCCTAGTTCCAACAGCATCATCCAGGGGACAAGTATCTACAGCGTCGCCAGAATACAAAGTAGCTGCACGCCTGCGCTGTGCTCTGGGGGCAAGGTTCACATTTTGAAACTCAACACTTGAATCTCTACAGGAACATCATTAAAAAAAAAACCCAACCCCTCTCCTCCCCCCCCCCCCAAAAAAAAATAAAACCAAGATAAAAACCAAACCAAACCAAAAAGATAAATATAGATGTTTGCAGAACAAGCATTAAAACTATTTATCATGCCCATAAGAAATTCTGAGAAATCATTAGGAAAATAGACAACAGAAAGTTATTTACATTTTGCTCAATAATTAAAACATAAAAATATAGACTCTTCCATGGCTTCAGTCAGCAAAACACCCTTCACTGACACGACCCAAACTCACACGAGGCTTGCTAGCACACCGCCTCCAGGCTGCCAGCCACTCCTCCTGCTCCTTGCAGCCAGCACAGCTGGAAGGCACAACATTCCCTGCAAGGGAACCCTTCGCTTCCCACTGTTGTCCCAACAACGTGAGTCACTCCCTCACCAAACCCCCACCCCACTGCAGTGTTGAGGAGAGGTGGCTCGCACTGGCTGGAGCCTGCCAGGCCTCAGATGACCTTCGCGCCTCAGAGCATGAGCCAGAAGAAAATACCCTGAGAAAAAAAAAATCGAGGTCTGGCTCTTGCTGGCAGAGACATTCCTGGATCATCTGGCTTCCAGCTGGGTGTCAGACACCCCATGGGACCCCAACTGCAACCATAACATAGAGCATAAGGCAGTCTAGGGGGGGTTATGGTGGAGGCATCGCTGCTGGAGTGGGAAATGAAGGATAAACCACGAGGCAGGCGACAGCAGGCAGCAACCAATGGCATCAGTGAGACAGCTTTGCTTTCAGCTTGCTTCTGGGATGCCAGCTGCCTGCAGTCTGACAGCCTCACAGGAAGGGAGGTGGCTGTGAGGGCAGCAAGTGTTGGTTCACTGCCCACATGCAGATGTAGCCTTTAACAAGTGCAATTTTCTGGCAAGGAGAAGTTAAAAATGGAGCCTGCCCATTAAGTCAGGCCCAGTGGATATCACAAGGTTATCCAAGGGTTTAGAAAGAGAGAGATGCTTTTTATGCCAGAGGGAAGAGGCTTCCTTTGAAAGGGGAGGTTGTTGAGACATGTGTAGGGGAGGGACTACAGGGGAGCCTGCTGCATGAAAACCAGCAGTGCTCTGCTCCTGCATGTCCCCTTCAAAGCAAGCCCCTCCAGGCTGCTGGACCTGGGAGTCAACCTTTGTACCCTCAAGCAGATGACAGCAATGCTCACTTGTATGTTGGCCTTCTGAGGCAGGAATCCAAGACATGCCACTGGAATTTATCAGTATATAAAATGCCATCACTAAAGAAGTAAATTCTACAAATACAAACAGAATATCCTATCATAATGCTCTCTATCTCTCAGGCAGCAGGCAGTGACAGGCACCCTCTGCACACTATGAGCAGTTTGCTTTCACCTGGGATGGACAAAGGGTGAGAGTCTCCACAGCACTGCTGCCAGATGAAACTTTATCCTAAAACTTTGTCAATAAACAGCAGCATGTGGCATCAGCACCAGCAGTGTCTTCACCAGCGTGTTCCCCTGCAGTGACCAAGAACAAATGGCTCAGAATAGTTCCAAACCAGCAGCACATCTCAGCCCCTGTGATGCTGAGACAGGGCTGGTGGGCAGGAGGCAGCCCAGCACCTCTTCGTGCTGTAGAGCTGCCCAATACTCAGCACAGAAGCTTGCTGCCCCAGCTGGTGGCAAATTCCACCCTGAAGCATGGGGAAAGGGCAAAATGAAGCTGAAATGCAGCCAGAAATGCTTTTCAGTGACTAAAGAATGAAAGTGGTAAGCAAATAAGTAAAAGCTAGTTATTTTTCCACAACACAGTTCATTTTGGGGGGAGGGAAGGGAGGGAAGAAAGCTCTTTTGACAGCAGTTTCCCATTGAGAAAGGCTGGCTGGCTACGTATCTGGATCACTATGCAACTGCAAACTGCAGCCTGACTGCTCTGGCAGTCAAGTAGGACCCATACAACAGCTTCCCTGGAGGGCTCTTCTCAAGTGAGCAGACAGGGAGCAACCAAATACACCAAAACAAAGTCAGCCTTCCAGGCCAGAGCCTGCCCCAAAAGATCAGGCAGGCCACTCCTCTTGGCTTGGCAGGTAAGGATCTGTTCTTGTGCCAGGCAAAGGCACCACTTCTCCCATCCCACCTCTTCATACAGCAAATGCTCTGCATCTGTACAAAAAGCATTCTTGTGACAGCAACTGGACTATGTACAAAGAAAAGCTCAAATGAATGAAAGTGTATTGTCCATAACAGGAAGGTCTTAGCAGCAGTTGCATGTC
The DNA here is from genome assembly GCF_026170545.1 of Melanerpes formicivorus. Taxonomy (NCBI): domain Eukaryota; kingdom Metazoa; phylum Chordata; class Aves; order Piciformes; family Picidae; genus Melanerpes; species Melanerpes formicivorus. The sequence goes on along the minus strand of NW_027142353.1, from coordinate 52,730,591 downwards.
TTCAGAGATACTTGGCTTGATCTCTGTTACATGCAGACATCAGCAGGGAAGCAGAGAAGACAGTAAAAAAATTAAATTACAAAAAAAAACCCACCTATTCCACAAAGTCCTTGGTGTTGTCCTAGAAAAAGACAGCCAAAATTCCACTCTCAGCTCACAAAACACAGGAGAAAGGGGTGGATGCAGCCAGGAAGGGTTCAGGCAGGAGTATGCAGCTGTGTCAAACTCGCCACCTTCCAACAGGTTCACTCCCTGGGTCATGTCACACCAGGAGAAGGTCAGGAGGTTCCCAGGTGCAGCTGGACACAGGGGAAACAGGGAGCCAGAAAGCAAGAGAGATACACTTCCCTGTCACTGTGCAGGGCTGCAGGCTCCCTCCTTCTGTCTGGGGAGTAGCAACCAACAGCACAACAGAAAGCATCACCCAGCGCCGTGGAACAGATGGGTTGAAGAAGCCATGACAGAGGAGTGAGAGGTGAGCTAAGGCTCCTCACCTCCACTAGCACATCTGCAGCAGGTAACAGCTCTGGGGCTGTTAGAGGTAATGGCACATTCAGAAACCAAATCTGGTGAAGCTGAAAGGTTTTCCTACAAACCTTCTTGGTGAAAAGAAAACTGAACAAAAATTACACCCCCACCCCCCCCCTCCCAGCAAGACCTTCCCGTTCTTCTGCACGCTGCTATGATATGCCACAAAAGCTGAATTGAAGTTATGGAATATAGATCCCAGAACAGGCCCCTAGGCAGACAACAAAAATAAGTTAACATTTATATATATATTAAAAAAAAAAAAAGAAAAAGAATTTCCATACAGCAAGAAATCTGCATATTTTTAAATCATTTTCTTTGGAAATACACTCCCAGTCAGAATTCATCTCCAAATGGCCACTGCTGAATGTCTTAATTGCTCAGAAGCTGGTACCCAAGACGGGGAAAAACATCCTTACTTTTTTGGTACAACAGGAAAGTGCTCCCCTTTGAGTTTCCATCTTCTCCTACCACCACATCTCCAGTGCTTTAGAGCAGACCATGGAGTGTGTAGAGCTTGCCTGTGCTTGGATACAACAGGCCTCAAGCCTAGTGGCTCTTGATTTGCATATGCATGAGGAGGAAAGGCTTGGCAGATGGTCAGGACCTAGCGAATGGAGCAGACCCTGACTTAATTTTGTGGGGGGGAACTGCACTCACAACTCACCCTAAAATGCACCCTGGAGGCAATGCACACATTGCCTTTACTCCCTCCAATTCTAACCCTGGCAAGAAGGGCCTCTCAGTGTACCAGGAGGCCCCAGGTACCACTGATACTCTTCAGTGGGCAGAAAAGCTGTAAGTCTCTCTTAGAAACCTGTGAGAGATGGTCCATGGTCCAACCATGTCATCTGGGAGGTGATGCTCTGGTTCCCTGTTCTGCTGCACCAGGTGTCTGGTGAGGCCCTGATCAAGTCATGCAGGGATCTGTTCTTCAGTTTTCCATCTGAATGAGGGGGCCAAGAGCCCATCTGTTTGCTAGCAAGAACCATGCTGACAAACAGATTAAAGATTGTCTGGTGTCCAGAGGCAGTAGTGTGGAGGACACCTAGGACAGTGTCCACTCAGGTTGGAAGAAGGTATTCCTGCAGTATTTTTTTTGGGATGCTTCATCCCTGGAAGTGTTGAAGGCCAGGCTGGATGGGGCTTTGAGTGAAAGACGTCTGCCCCTGCCCATGGCAGGGAGACTGGACTTTTCAAAGGTACCTTCCAACCCAAACCACTGTGATTCCATGGTTGTTTTCCAACACAAGCTGGAGCATGAGTTTAAATCAGTGGCATTACATGGGCACAGCCCACCTTCATGATGCTTTAAGAAGCCTTTCTTAGGGGACTGAATTTGGCTGAGGAAAGCTATTAGAGAGAATTTTTCAACAGATTCACTTACAGCAAAACCAAGGCATTGCCAACCACAGACCCTGGTCTCCGTTCCAAATTTTCCACCTTTGACAACAGCCAGGCTCTGGAGATGAGCTCCAGCCCAAAAGGGGAAGTTTCTGTTCTCAGCAATTTGGAGCCTAGAGCTTAGCAGTGTTTTCTGGGCTGCCCACTCTACTGGGACCAGGGTGCCCCTGGACACCCTCACAGCCCTCCCCAGGGCAGGGGTCAGATGCCAGGCGCTGCTGCCCTCAGTTCAAGACCCTAAGGATCCTCCTGTATGTCCCTTTCTCAGGGCAGAAATGTGCTCCATCTGTCCATGCCAAATCAAATTCTCAAGGCCAAATGCTTTGCTAATGCCATGTATCTGGCACACAAAGCAGACACGGGGGGAGGAAAATAGGGCCCCATTTGATGTCAGAGCTCAGCTCACTTCTGTTAGCCACCCCACCACTGCAGCCACACTGCTGGTGATTTCCAAGGCAAGAGGTAGGATGGCTCTTTGGGGACACCTGTTCTTTTCAAGCCATTCAAGCACTTGCACCAAACAGCTCTATGGCTAGGCCTGGCAGCCCCTCTGCTGAGCGTGCAGTCAGCAGAAGCACCTGCTGGTGATAGCTGCGCGCTGGCAAATGACCGCTCCCAACCCGCACTCGCCGCACACTCTCCCAACGTTTCACAGCAGCTGCGCACTCCAAAGCGCATGAGTGTGCAGTTAAAAAGGTTAAACACAACAGAAACTATGAGAGCTGACACTTAAGAGAGCACAAGTTTTGCAGGTGATTCTGCAACCAGGTGAAAGCTGGTGTTGAGCGAGAGTATTTCTTTGTGTGCGTGCACGTGGGGCGCAGCTCACCTCGGGAGAAGGACGGACCCGGGCTAAGCCTGACAGTAGCGCTACAAATTCTGCTCCGTGTATAACCAGGCAGAGTATCTGTGGGGAGGTAATTCCTGGGGCTACTGAAAGACAGACCTCTCTGAGGCCTGGTTTCATAGCAGCATTTAAGGTTAACTGGCACACAGAAGCAGTTTTCTTTCTACGCACTGGAAACAAACAAAAAAACACAACAGGAGAAGGAGGAAGGAAAGCACAGAGCCCCAGAGCAGCTGACAGTGTTGCCAGGAGTATGCCAGGAGGTTTGGCTTTTTTCCTTGTGATCCCTTTTAACTGGGCAAACTGCAAGCTGCAGCAGCGGGCCGAGGAGTACCGCATTACACTTCCTGTCCCTGCATTAGTGATTGACCAGATGGAGCCCAGCTCAGGATCCCACCAAAAAGCTTCCTTCCCCGCCGCTGCTCCTCAGTTGCCCGTAAGCCGAGCACGCTGTCATTTACAGCTGTCCGACCCAGCGTCCGTGTTTCTCTCTGCCTCTGCCGAGGCTGTGTAGGTGGCTTCCACACTGTGCCAGATTCCATAGGTGAAGTAGATGACAAAGCCTGTGGAAGCCAAGGGGAGAGGGCACTGTAAGGAAATGGAAACCATAACTAACACCCCCTGACACAGGTCTCACCAGGGGGAAGTGCAGCCATCCTGACAGCTAACACAGGGACCAGTCTCTAAGAGCCAACCCTTTCAGGCCCTGGTTAGAGAATGACCTTCTCATGCTTTTCAGTGAGCTCATTGCAGCCCATTCTGCAGGGAGCTTTCTCTCTCACAGTATCACAGTATAACTAAGGTTGGAAGAGACCTCGAGGATCATTGAGTCCAACCTTATCAACACAGACCTCATGACTAGACCATGGCACCAAGTGCCACGTCCAATCTCCTCTTGAACGCCTCCAGGGACGGTGACTCCACCACCTTCCTGGGCAGCCCATTCCAATGACGAACAACTCGCTCGGTGAAGAACTTTCTCCTCACCTCGAGTCTAAACCTCCCCTGGCGCAGGGGAACCCACAGACTCATTAAAAGATATCTGCAACTAATGCCAATCTTACTTGTTTTCACTGTAATAAATTCCCTGGACATTTCAGGCAATTCAGCCTTCTCCACGTGGCTACTGGCAGCACCTTGCAATGCAGCTCAGCTCCTTCAGCTCCAGAAGCATAAGTCCTGCCACCTGGATGGCCAGCCAATAAGAAACACTGCACAGTTTCTTTCTGGCAACGAGACCTGCAATATGGTCCGTAGGTTGTTGCTTTGTCCTCACAAAGGCTTTGTGGCTCTTGAATTCAAAACAAAGCTTGAGATGCACTGCCTAATGGCTTCAGTTAAGTCACCAAGTTTGCCCAAGGATGATCAAAGTGCAGAATTCCTTCCTGGAGTGCTACAATACCTTTATGGTTAACAAAATCTAGTAACTTTGAACATGTTTTTACTCTCTGAAACTCACCTATGAGCATCCAGACTGCAAACCGTATCCATGTGCCTAGGTCTAGCTGCATCATGAGGTAAACGTTCACAAAAATACTCACAACAGGAAGAAGGGGCAAAAGAGGTACCTGAAAAAAGAAAGGGGGGTACATTACATCCCTGGGGATGATTAATGGACAGGCAAGAATATCACAGCCCTTGTTAGGAGGAAGTGATGGCTGTTAGCAACTTGTCAGCTGTCAGATCTGAGAAAAGGCAAGGTCAGGCCAAAACAGAGGACAGGACATCAATCCACTGTGGGAGAAGGAAGCAAACAATGTTGTCCAACTGTTTTGAGAATGGCTATCCTTGTTTTGTGGTCTGGAAGGAGGCAAGAGGCAAATTCTAGCACTAATAGTAAATACCTGTGGGGTGAAGGAGAGAAAAGGAAAACCAAGGACTGCATCATGATAGGCACCCACTGAAACCAGCTAAGGGGAATGTCAGAGGAACTTCATCCAGCAGGTACCAAGGTCACTGAGAATTATAGAATAAATTATCCCACAGCAGAGGAAAACCAGGAACTAATGTATGAGGTGAGTGTAGCTATACCAAGAATGCCTCAGTGATCTGAGATACAAAGGAGACAGTGAAGGCAAAATGCAAGAAGCAGAATATAGAGAAACAGCACAGGTGTGTAAAGACAAAATCAGAAAGGACAAATTGTTGCAATAGCAAGGTTTGTGAATATGCTGAAATCAAGAGGAAAATGACCTCGACTCCTAAGGCTAAAGGAGACTTGCAAAAAGAACCAGACTGAAATACTGTAGGCCTTTCTTGATTTAAGCTTCACCACAAAAAAAAACCCATTTGTGGTGAGCAGCTGCTCACACCATTACAGAATGGGTAGAAAACAGAAGGAGAATAGTTTTCTAAACTGGGCTTTGTCAACTCACTAGGGACACAAATGCAATTTCCCTAGGTGGGTGAGTTCCATACCTAGAGATTGCAGAAGTGATCTCTGAACCATTAATACGCACCTCTGAGAGATCATGGTAGACCAGTAAGGTCTCTAAAGACTGGGGAAGGCAGACAAATTACCTCTTAAAAAGAAAAGCAGAAAAAGACCTGGGGAGCAAACCAGTCAGCCTAGAATTCCCAGAAACTTTGGAGAAAAATCACTAGGCAGTCAGCTTGTAAACATCTAAAGGGCAGCAGGGAGATAAGAAACAGCCATTACAGGTTTAGCAGTGACAGGTCTAATTTTTTTTCCTCAGACAGGCTAATGGCTGAGGGGGAAAAAAAGGAGGTAAAACACTCTTGAGTGTAAGGGAAAGATCTCAGAACCAAGTTCAGAAAATACAGCCTAGTCAGCCTAAGTTTTCTGCTCCTGGTCAGTTTTGTTTCCACTTTTGGGACCATAACCCCAAGATGAGTTGCAAACGCTACTGTGGGCATCTCTGGTTGGATTAAATTAACAAAATCAGAGCATTTACTGAAAAACTGTAACTGAAATCAAAATGAGAGCAGATTAGAGGGTGGAACTAGAATCCAAAACTAATATAATAAACTGGGGAAACAGTCTGAAATCATGATGATAAAACATGGCTCTGAGGATTATACAGTGGGGGGAAAACCCCCATCCCAGTGTTTGTTTAATGTAGAAGGACAGTGTGCTTGGGCAGAGCAGGCAAATGAGAGTTCTTCATAGCTGAAGCTGCTCAGGAGAGAATGGTCATCCCAGGAACATGCGCTTTCTCAGAGCCTTTTAGTGAATACCCCTTTCATCCTCACACACAAGCTTTCATCTTGGGTTCTCTCTCTCCTTCTGTATCCATGATCTGACTTGGCCCTTCAAAATTCCCTTTTCCTCTAGTCTCTCTCTCTTCTATATCCTACAACCATCAGCTTTCAAAAGCATTGTCCTGCTCTTCCCTTCTGGCCACACCTCTGCACCAGGTTCTGCCCTCTCAGCTTCTGGACTTCAGCAGCATTTACATTTCTTTTCAAGTCCTCTGCCATCCCCTGTGATCTGACCATGTGACCTGGGAATCTCCTGATTCCCTCCTCCAACCTCTCAGCTAACCCCCTTCAGCCCCTCTTTCTGTGCCATATCTGTTCCTACCCATGGGGCAGTGCTGGGCAGCAGGCTTACCACAACATTGCTTTGGCCGTTCTGCACCTTGCAGCAGAGAAACTACACTGACACTTGAGGTTAAACCTCAAGAGGAAGCCACACTCAGAGGCTGCGCTCGGCTCTGGTAGGACGGCCCTTTACGCAATGAGCACAGACTGCCAGAGGTTACAGCCACACTGGCTGGAGAGCTCAAAACATCAGCTCCATTGGCAGCCTTTCATGGAAAAATTCACATCATCCCTGTATTCTCTACATGTCTGTATGGCCAAGCCCCACCTTCTGATAAAGGCCAGCATGAACCTCCTCACCCAACTACCTCACAAACAGCTCTTTTCTAGCTTGCAGGACCTTGCAGGTCACTCACCTTAAAGGAGAGCTTGGTTTTGCTTTCAGGCTGTTTCCATATAATGAAGCTGACAACAAGAACAAGGATGGTAGCAATAATCCATACAGCCTTTATCAGAACGCTCGGCTCAAGGGCAGTGAGGATACAACTACCCACGATTAGGAAACCTGTGAAGAGACACCAAAAGCTTACCCATTATTTTAAGAACGAGAAGGGGAAAAGAAAACCAACAAAAAACCCAGCAAAACCACAAGCAGGCGAAACAGGATCTGAAAGTTCGGCAAAGAAAACAGCAACACATGAAAACATTCTGTCAGAGACATGCCCTTCCCTCTACACAATCCCCCACCTGTGGATTCCATTTCAAGCTATAGATTAAATCTGTAGATCTTCAGTTATTTTAGCCATAACAAGAGCTCATCAAAATTAGAGACAGGAGGTGAGCTTTCCCACCACGGTGAGTGCAAGGACCTACCAGCTGGCTTACTGTCTCTGAGCCGCACTGCCCAGTACTTACCAATTATGAAGGTTGAGAGATTCACCACTGAGCCAGAGAATTTGGAAGGGTCTGAATTTGGGGGACATAGTATGGCTTTGAGGGAACACCTCTCTTCTTCTGGCAGAAATCCAGCCTGCGACTCACTGGTGCTCACAGACTCATTGTTATCTGTCTCCTCCGTCGTCCTAGCCATCTGGTATGCCAAATTAGGCTGCTCTGGCTGATACCTAGCAAAAGCGAAACAAAATAAGGACCACAGTGGTTTGGTTCAGAGTACTGCTCATTTAAAAGCCACACAGCCAGCCACTGCTGCACCCCAGACCACTGTGGCACCAGGACAGGCACACAGAACACCTATACCCTTCTGTTTTGGGGGGGAAATCTGAGAAATAACATTGTCGTAACACGAGCTATGGTCAGCTATTATCACCTACAGCTTGGCTGTAACATCAGTGTCCTAAACTGAACAGTGCACTTTCATAAGCCCTATCATCTGTGTCACCAAACGTAATCAAGTGACAGCAGTCAGAGAGACAGACAGACGGTCAAAAGCAGTCCACTGGGTTACGTGTGGCAGTTCTGCTCTTGTGTTTTGGCAGGGAGGTGGCCGAGCTAACAGCTCAGCAGATATCACACCCTGGCAGCTGCACATCGTACTCCACAGTGACACTTCTGCTGCCCCATCCTCCTTCATCCCTGACCCTGACCTGCCAGATTGTCTGATGCAACACAGCGAAGGAAGGGGTGAACAAAGAGCAGTATTTTGTTGCTGTTGCCCTTATGGATGGCACTTCCCTCACCAGGGCCCCGATGCACAACTATGTGTGTCTGTAAAATACAAACACTTTCAGCCTCAGCTCCCTTTTACAGGAGGTTTTGCCCAGGCCACAAGCCTAACTGAGGGAAAGAGCCATTTTGAAAGGCACCTTAAAATTGCTCCTGTGGGGATGTGTTTGCAACATGGGCATTTATGAAACACAGCAAATGAAGGAATGAAGTGAAACTATTGGCTCCAAGCACAGCAGCAGGACCTCACAGCTTTGGAAACAGTTCAGCTGCTACTTCATTGGGCAGTCAATGAGGCAGCCCAATCACTGCCCAGGCTGCCACAAAACAGTCTGTCAACTCTGCAAATCTGTGATGGGGAAAACACCAAGTAATGGGTACAGCTGCTTGTAAAAACAAACTAAACAGCCATTTACAACTGTATGGAGAAGAGGGGACTGGGAAATCAAAGGGAAAGTAAGAAGGGCCAAGAAAATCATCAAGGATTTTCAAGGGGCAGGGTGGACCGCACAGGCACAGAGCAACAGTATCACAGCTTTGGCACCTCCCCTGCTGCAAGGCACTTCTTGCTTCAGTGCATTTGCTGTGGGCTTGTAAAAAGTCTCCACCTGACTCTGAGTAATTCACTGAACACATACAGGTATTTTTCAGGTTGAGTGCGGTTGTCTGTGAGGTGCCAAGCACTGAAGATGCTCAATTTTCAGCTTAGGTTAGGGAAGCTATGGGAGCTCAGCACTTTTACAAGACAGGGACCAAGGCACAGATCCTGCAAACACATGCCAGCTAGACTTTGTCTTGAATCCTCTTTCAAAAGTCAGATGACCTGAAACTGTATCCCCAGTGGGAACAAGAGTGATGACAACACAGGCACCCGGGACCACGCATCTCTCATCCCTACCCGTTGGCATATCTCCAAGGGCATTCAGGACTGACTGCAGGACCAAGGGCTAATCAAGTTTAGAGGACACCTGTGTAGATCCAACTAGCATGATCTCCCATGAGCATAAAGAAACATGTTCTTCACATGCTTATAGCTGGAGATGGTCACAGTTTTCTTGGGTCCGTGGAAACTGTAAGGGCATCTGATCACTGTGTGGATTTCTGTCTGTGTGGTACCAAGAGAGGCTCTTTCTACATCCATACCTCAGTACCAACACGCAGGCTGCCACTAAGGAGTAAGCCAGGAGAGTTCCAATGGACATGAGATCCACAAGATCTTTCAAGTCGAAGAGAAAGGCCATAACAGCTGTAGGAGGAGACGAAGGTGAGAGAGGGAAGAAAAGTCAGTAACAGGGCAGAACATGTCAATCTCAGGAGTATTAGCAATAATGCAGCACATGTGTGACTGCTGCTCAGGGCTTGGTTGGGGAGCTTGAGCTACCCTGAGACCATCAGAGGCAGGACTTGGAATGTTAATGCTCCAAACCTCACTGGCTGTGCAAGCACAGCCTCACTAGCTGGAATCAGAGGAACCATTTTTACTGCAGTAAACACCAGCTTGTTTGTCTCATATGGGTATGTGCACTCAGCTACCACCAATGACAAGGTGTTTAAGCTACAGCCTCATTGCTGGAGTCCCCATTAAGACCACCAGGAGCCCAACAACCAATCCAACCTTCAAGCTCAGATGGCAAGTGCTGTCTCTGCAGTTCCTAGGCACTACAGACCACTCTGAGAAGACCTGGAGGGAAGGCAAAGCATGTTTGTTTTTCTTTTTACTTTATCTGGCCTCTTTTTTACCCTGGTCTGAACCTAAGGAAGCCTGAAGAGGAAGATGTGAGAGAAGCAGCTGTGAGGAGGTTCTGCAGGTTCCAGTAGCAGTAGCTGAGCCCTTTAACAGGAGCTCTGAGCCCACAGTGGCAGTCCAGCAGCACCTTGCCACCAAAGGTGGCACATGCTGACAGCTCATCTTGCATTTCCAGCAGAAGGTGAAGAGGAAGCAGGAAGGCTCTCCTCTTTGCTAGGCATTGCAAGGAAGAGGATGGCCTCAAAAAGAGTGTATATCTGGTCCTTGCCGTCTGGGAGGTTTCATTCCATTTTCCTGGGGGCTAGGAGAGGGATGGGGAGAACAGGATGCCTGCCAGCTGTGACTAACTGGTTCACAAATGCCAGTGACATGGGGGCCATCTGCCTGTCTCCTGCCTCTCTGGTGCCTTCTGCCAAGCTGCCACCCACAGAGGATGCAGCATGTTCAGCCAAGCCAGGCCAATAGCCACAAGAATGCTGAGACGCTGCTGGCTGCCGCCCTGTGGGGGGCTAATAATGTTTATGGCCGGCAGAACACCCTGGGAGCAGATAAAGGCATGAGAAAGGATGGCAGCAAGGAGCTCTGAGAAAGAGGGATGGGCACACAGCTTAATCACCCCTTGGAAAGCCAGGGCATGCTCTGGGATGTCATGCTGTGCAATATATCCGATTAATAAGTAAGCTAGAGACAGGTGGGCTTATCTGCCCCCAGCATGAGCTCCTTTTTCCACACCTTTGTACAAGTCTTTGGATCTTACCTGCAACAGCCCCTGATGTCACTGTTGCAATTATTGGAGTTTTTCTCTTCTCATTGACTTTAGCCAAAAATTTAAAGAGAAGTCCATCTTCTGCCATAGCATAAATTATCCGAGGCATCGGGAACATGGAGCCGAGAAGACTGAGGACACAAAAGGGGAAAATAATCTACTTATATCACCTCCTGCTGGGCACAGGCACACAAACCAAAGTAAGATCATGGCAGTACAAACAAGAACAGGTGGCTTTTCTTTCACTCCAGCTTCCTCTCCAAAGGGTCCCTCTGAACCCCCCTGTTACTGATAGCTGACAGCTGGGGTGCAGCTCTAAGATTCTGGATACCCAGACTAAGCCATGGGCATAAAACACCCTGACTTTCTGATAGCAAAAAGGTTGTAATTTCTATGAGCATCTCTGAGTTACTCACTTAATTGAGTATGTCTAAGATAACCTGAAACAACAGACTTCCAGGAGAAGATAACATATTCTGCCACCGGCCTGTCCTGCCTCCCATCCAGGTGGCTGTCCTGCAGGCAACAGATAGCCTTGGATATGGTTAAGTCCCATATGCTCCAGAATATGCATCCTGCACTACCTGACAGTAGTCAAGTCTGCTCTTCACTTAGCAGGATGTCTTGTGGGCAAGCCACACTTGCACTGTAGAGCTTTCTCCACAATTTAATCACTCAATCCAGATTCATATTATCAAGATGGACCTGCTGAGTCTGCTGCCTAGACAGGACTTTCTGAAGTGATGCTGGTCATGTACATCTCTGATATTCCAACAGAAACAAGTACTAATTTTGAAATCAGTAGCTCTGAATTTCATCCCTGGTCTTGGCTCACTTGTCCCAGAGGAACACAGAGTCACATAGAAGCACACAGAATATATCTGGTTGGAAGAGACCTCAAATATCATCCAGTCCAACCTTTGATCCAGTACTGAAGGGTCAACACTAGATGATATCCCAAAGTGCCAGGTCCACACACCACTTGAACTCCTCCAGGGATGGTTACTTCACCACTGCCCTGGGCAGACCATTCCAAAGTTTGGTAACCCTTTCAGTGAAGTACTTTTTTAATACCTAACCTATACCTCTCCAGGTGCAGCCTGTATCCATTTCCTTTAATCCTGTCACTTGTCACCAAGAAGAGGCTGGACCCTTCCTCGCTCTAACCTCCCTCAGGTTGCTGCAGAGTGATGAGGTCTCTTATAGGAAAAGCCCTGACATGCACCACTTTTGAAAGGACCTAGAGACACGTGCTTGCCTTGAGAGATGCATGAAGGAAAAGCAGTGACTCACCTCGTAGAAAGTGCACACAAGGAACCGACAGCTACAGCGTAATTGGCTCCGTCCCAGCCCACGTATTTAAAGGCATTGGGTAAAGGGCTGTTGGTGTCCAGCTGGTAGTAAGGCATCATGAGTGTCAGGGCAGCTGACACGCCAAAATAAGCCACGAAGCAGATGAGCAGAGATGCCACGATGCCAATAGGAATGGCCTTCTGAGGGTTTTTTACCTCCTCACCTAGAATAGAAGTTTCAGATAAACAACAAGCAAGAACTTTATCCCCACCTAGGGTGGGCTGGCTGGGGTTTTCAAAGGCCTTGGGAACAGTGAGGTGCTGCATGACCATGACATTGCTGATGGCCTGCCCCATCTGTTTAGAATACCCCAGCCTGTTTGCTCCCACTTCCACTCTCATCTCTCCCTCTGACAACCATTTGTGGAGCTCTTGGGAACTCATACACAGAAACAATCTGGATTAAAAACAGTCCTTTTCCCCAAAAGGTTTCTTTTAACCTCCAATTACTTCTGCTATCCCACTGATGGTGCAGCCCCACAAAGACTTTAATGATCACAAGTAATGGAACAAGAAATTATGTTGCAGTTGTAGGGCAGCTCTTTGGGTGACCATTTCAGTTACCATCTCCACCAGTGAACACAGCACCATAGGTACCCAGTTCCAGGGAATGGCAGGCCTTGCACAGCACCTGGAAATCATGCAGATCTTTGAAAATCCTTCTTAATATAAAGGACTCCCTCTAGTTTTTAATGCAAAAATTTTGACAACAAAGCTGGGATGAATGTGTCAAAAACCCCCAACCAACCAACAAAACCAAACTCAAAATTCACGCACAGATTAATTAAGAAACAGCTTCAAGCCTTCCCCTGTCCTACAAAGCTGTCCTCCACTGAAAACAAGAGCTCCTCAGGTTTGGCACTTTAGGAGGATGAACTGATAAGCAGAGACCCATACACCTCTAAGTTAAGAGCAGATGAATGTGTTTCTCCTCCAAAGAGAGACCCTAAGTCTGCCTGGAGGAATGGAGCCAGCACTTCTCAAACCGCTTGGAACAAGGGGCAGGAATGCTTTATCTCATTGTGATGATCTGCTCATTCTTCTGCTCCAGCTTTGACACAACTCAGTTGCCAAATGTGCAGTTAAGCCTAATCCTTCCGTTCTCCAGGGAACTGAGATTCTTCTTAACCAGGAGAAGTATGGCAGTGCTGGTGGTTTCTCTCTCAGAAGGAGATCTCTGAATCTTTGGAGATAAAAACACCCCCTGATTCTGAGCCACAGCTTTAGGCTGCAGAAGACTCCGCAGAGGCTCCCTCTTTCTTTGGCTCTTCAACTACTCCAACCCAACAAAGCTTCTTCAGCTGAAAGCACTGAAGAATCCTACTCCAGAATAACCTGATTAAAACATCATCTGGAGTTAAAGGTTCAAACTTCACCAGCATACAAGGCATCTGAACCTGGGATTTCCCTGTTTGCTTAACTGGTAAAGCTGGACATGTTTCCTGTGAAGTCTACCCTGGTTAGCAACACCAGTGACCATCCATGAGATTGGGTGCTGCAGGCAAAAAAGAATGGAGAAAGCTTGCTTTTGTGGGTTATACAGGCTAGCTGCCTACCACAGCAGCCAGAAGTCAACGCTCAGGGACCTAAAGGCTTGGACATACTCGGCACTTTGATTACTGGAAGCAGCTGTGCCAGAGGTGTATTTTGGGCTGAGCTTCAGAGGGATGATGAATGCAGTGCCCTGAACTGAATTACTCATTATCTGTGCTGTGCAACATTATTGAAAGCAAATCCAACAACAAGTGGGTTCATAACCAGAATGAGGAAATCTTCTCTCTTACCTGTTGTAGCAATACAGTCAAATCCCACAAAAGCATAAAAACAGGTGGCTGCCCCTGAGAGGACTCCTTTCCATCCATAGGGCATAAACCCTCCAACACCCTTGTATTCCTGTGTTTGACTAAAAGGATGGCACCAAGTTAGAAGTCATCCTGCTGAGGTGGGAAGTAACAAAACTATTCATATAGCTCACAATGAAACCCAAAGCTGGAGTATGAAGAGACACACTCTCCTATTCACACACACTGGCATACCAATGCCAAGCAAAATGCTAAGCTCTGCCCACTGCCAAGCTTTGGACTGGCCTGCAACAACCTGGGGAATGCATGGAATAAAAATGGTTCATGGTTTGTTCCCACCACGTGTTTTTGAGGGTGGATAAAAATGTCTTGGCTAAGACCATGATGAAATAGCATGAATATTAAAATTCCTCTCATAATATTACTGCATGTGTGTAGATAAGACATATTCATTTCAACATAAGCTTCTGGAAGAGCACGTGTCACTTTGAAAGCTGAAGGATGAGAAACGTAAACTATCCACTTCTCACCTAGGATGGGCTCAGAGAAAGAGTAGGTGAGCAGAAATCAAAGAGCAATGGAGGGTATCAAGACTGTCTAAAATCTGCCCACTCCTCCATTCTCATCTTTGAAATTCCCTGTGCCAAGCTCATAACCAAACTGTGCTTGCAACACTGAGGAAGGAGAGGAGCCTACATCCCTGATGCATCAAACACTTTGCTGAGGCTTACTGAAAGTTCATTAAAGTCAGCAGAGAGACACATACTGATTCCAGTGCACTCTGGATCAGGACTCCTGATCATGTGCCTGTGATCAGTCATGCAGAACATATCCTTCAGTTCAAGTGACTTAAGTCACTTTTCAGGGAAAAGCCTCTGTAAAGATGAATTAAGGCACCTACAGTAAACCCCAAATCTGCGAGTCTTACCAGGTGTAAGCATCTGAACTCTCTCATAGAAGCTCTGTTGAAACTGAGATGAAAACTGCCCTGTTATGTGCAGAAATAGCACAACCTAAATGTGTATTATTCTGGAACTAATGTTAAACCCCAGAGAGATTTTATAAAAATGGTAAGTTCTACAGGTCAAAGAGCTCCAGTTACATTTTGAAGCTACTGCACTAATTGCTCCTTGCATGGGAGCAGCAGTAAGGAAAGGGAAGGATCTTTCTTCCTATAGAAGCAATTCTTTTTGTAGCAGGCTTAATTTTGCAGAGGCTCAACAAGCAGCTTGTACCCAAGCCCAGCCTGACCCACTCACAACACTTAATATGAATTTCTATGATTTTTGTCAAACTGTAGGCCAGAATACAGGGTTTAGAGAGTAAGCCAGGACTGTGCTGATGTACATGGAGGTATTTAAAGGCCTTCATTCTGTCCTGTACAGTCTTGTGCAAAAATGAATAGCCTTCTATCACTGGCAACCCTTGTAAGCTTCTTAACTTTGATCTTGTATGGGTAGACAGGATATTGGCCAGGTAGCAAAAGGTCAATAGAAATGCATTTGTGATGTTTGCTACAATACATTTGGATAGTCTGCAAATTGCCTTCATTGCACTGGGGCATTTGGGACAACATCTCCCAAAGGTACAGCGGTGCCCAAAGGATATTGCCCAAGTGTCCAAAGAAGCTAGGGATCTATAATGGTCATGACCTCATAGAGGCACCAGAGCCAGCCTGGTGTAGCCTTGAGTAGAAGACTGTCTAAAAAACTCTTTTCTCTCAAATCTGGATGCCACATTGGTCATGATGTTGGAAATGGTTAGCTCTGCAAAAAGGTCCACACTGTACCAGCCTCTCTCCTATCAGTTTTAGCCCATCAGCAAAGCCTGCTTTCAGCAAAAGCCCACTGAAACCAGCTTTGCCTCCAAGGCATTTGGCAAAGAAGGGAGCCACCTCATTCACTGTTTTTCTAAAGCACTCCACAAACCCCACTCTGCACTTGCCATTGAAAATGCATCTATTTCAGAGCTGAGAAGAAAAGTTCCAACCTACTTGACTCCGTTAATGATGTGGCTGGTGTTGTAAAGGTCCTGTTCAGTCAGCTGCCAGTTTTTAACAGATCCTTTCACGAAGCCAGAGACCATGACGAAGCCGAGGACAAGGACGTTAATACAGGTGAACACTTTGTTCACTAAGGCAGATTCCTTCACACCAAAAATCAAAAGCCCTGGGGAAAGCATGGCAGACAGGTAGTCAGCTATTTCACCACCAGCAGCAGGCGCTGGAGATTTGCCGATGTAGCTCAGCGCTGTTCATGCTGTGCTTTGTCCAACTTATCACACCTCATTCCTCCACAAAGCCAAGTAGCAGGTCAGGATTAACTCAAAGGGAGGATGAGGACTCCAGCCCAGACATTCGCACTGCAGGACTGGACACACCCTGACACCCAGCATGCCCATCTGGCACATGCCATGACAAAGTGCTTGCTGAAACAGCTAAGCTGCTCCCACAGCTTTCAACACCAACTCTGGCCACCTCATGGCACTATGCTGTGCCACCTAGACAGATCATCAAACTCCATCCAGAGACCAGAAGAAAGCATCCCACGTGTTTTCTTAGGAAGGAATGTTGTCTTAGAGGTCTCAGCCACATGCAGAATTTACAAACAACATTCAACTTTCCTTAAAAGCAGGGGGAAATACACACAAGGATGGAGTGCAGGAAGACAGCTACTTCCAGTGCTGAAGACAGAGAAGAAGGTGACATCTCAGGAATGCTACTCCCATTTGCCTCAGTGGGAGCTGTGCCAATGACTTCAGCAAGAGAAGGATTTCAGCCTATGGTCTTAAAAGCATCTGAAGAAGAGCACATTTACAGGCTTTGGCAACCAACATCTCAATGAGGCATAGCTTGGCTTCTCAGAACAAGAAGTTCCAGTGACCTGCATTTGCTCTTCAGATGCCTCAAATCTAAGAAGGCAGCTGAGGGAGAAAGTAAAAAGCTTCACAGGAGCCTGAGTGAGAACAGAAGCTCAACAGGATGTCCTTAGTGCCACTCCAAGATACTTCAGGGACAGGGGAGCATTGTGTGCTCTCACCTTTCCTCCTTTTTAAATAGGAAGTAAGCTGAGACAGCCACATCAGGGAAGTGTTTGGTAACACTGCATACCTGCCCAGGAAAACTTGTAAGGTAACTTGCAGAAGCCTGAAGCTCAAGTTGGTGTCAATGTTTGTGACTAAAGCTGTTGATTCAGCAACTTTTTGTGGAAAAGATGCTTTACACTTTTTGTTAAAAGCCAGGGAATTTGCTCCATGCAGGGGGAATGAGGCCATCTGTAGAATTTTACAGCTCTGCAGTGTTGAAGTGAGGAGTTCTGCTTTTTTTTCATTGTATCTGAGATGAGAGGCCAGATTCTAAATTCAAACTACACCAACTCTTATTATACAGAAATGAACAAAGAGGAAAAACTCCCTCCTTCAGATGTAGTCATGAAAACAGAGGGCTGCTCTTGACTTCACCAGTCCTTGATATAGTCTCAGATCCAAATACAAATCTAGCTGTCAACCTTGCTTATGTAGCCTGTGGCCATGAGCCCAGCTGATGATGCAAGACAGCCATCCTGATCAGAGTGGGAAATATCAGGATAGCCTTGCTTGGGTAACACTGCACCTTCTGCATTCTGGAAACCACAGAAAGGTACATGAGAAATGTAGATTTTTTTAACTGGAGTCTTGCATTCACTACTGCAAACTGAAGCCCATGTATTTTGGGGGAAATAAACCCCAACCAACCACACAACCAAACGGTAGTACGTGAGGTTGTTCCAAAATCCCTTTTTGTGTTTTCCTCACTTTCCTGGCTCAAGCCACTGAGAACAGGTAGATTATCAAATAGGAATAAGGTGGATAGAGCAACAGAGTGAAATGTTTGTATAATAGGATTTGTAGAGTGAAGGATTAAACTTACATACCTGATTGAGGATAACAAGTCATCTTTTCTTTTCTTCCTTATATAACACTCGATTGAAGGCTTTAAAAGTAGCTCAAGAACACTCCCCTCTAATTGAAAACCTTGTAAACAGACTATGCCCCATGATAACTCCACTGCAGCTATATAGGTCAATCCAACTCTTGTAGCAAAGAGACTGTATATATGTTGTCCAAAATAAATAAGGACTTTGTGCCTAATCCAAAAGCCAACGGTGAGGTTACACAAGAAGGAAGTCCAACACTCAGAAACCCTTCCAAGGCTTTACCTGTCAGGATGATGATTATCAGCACAGCAAAGATGTCTGGGTATTTTGCTAGCACTCCAGGAGCATCCATCGACATGTATCTTTGACAAAATGTTGCAATGTGCTGGCCTATGATTTCATCAAAAGTTGCACTCCAGGCTCTGGCTACACTCGAGGTTCCTGCCGGGAGACAGAAAGGACACAGATCACCCTTCACGGCTGGCACGGGTTTTGAGCAGGAGGCATCTTGCATGGGTTTTTACCAAGAAGGCCTTCAAAGCGACCTTGCATGCACTCCCTTGGTGCTGGGAGCAGCCTCTCCTCTGCAGATCCAGCCTGCTGCCTGTAGTCAAGCCTGGTATCTGCTCTGATGGTGATACACACAGGTGGTGGGTCTCAGACTCCCACTCAGCTGACAAAATTGAAAAATCCTTACAGTGGTTTGGCTCCTTAGTAGATCTTGACTTTGCCTTAAGACCCAACCTAGACAGATTTTTTCCTCATGCCCCCAGCAGCCTGAACTTCCCCCAAACCTGGTAACTTTTGCTACTAGAGAAGTCTGAGTCTCCTCTCCTACCAGAAGAAATCCCTGGCAGCCCCAGCTGGGTGACTACAGCCCAGGCAGAGGGACCTTACATGTGAGGCTGGAGTACCAAAGCCTGGACCACAACACTCAGCCAGCTCTGTCAGCTCTGCACTGCAGCAACGCACAGGTCTGCTCTGACCTCTGAGGATAAAGCATCCCAGTCGGATAGAGACTCAGAAATCATTCAGGTGACAACATGAATAGATGAGGGGAGAGCCACTGATGTCACTTACCTGGACCTGAGCAAAGCCTTCAACACTGTCCTGCACCACATCCTGGTCTCCAAACTGGTGACACATGGGTTTGATGGGTGGACCACTAGATGGATAAGGAACTGGCTTGATGGCCGCACCCAAAGAGTGGCTGTCAATGGCTCCATGTCCCAGTGGAGGCCAGTGACAAGTGGAGTCCCTCAGGGATCAGTCCTGGGACCTGTCTTATTCAACATCTTTGTGGGGGACATGGACAGTGGCATTGAGTGCACCCTCAGCAAGTTTGCTGATGACACCAAGCTGTGTGGTGCAGCAGACACGCTGGAGGGAAGGGAGGCCATCCAGAGGGACCTTGACAGGCTGGAGAGGAGGGCACAAGCCAACCTCATGAGGTTCAATAAGACCAAGTGCAGGGTCCTGCATCTGGGTCGAGGCAATCCCAGGCACAAATCCAGGCTGGGCAGTGACTGGCTGGAAAGTAGCCCTGAGGGGAGTGACTTAGGGGTGCTGGTGGATGAGAAGCTCAACATGAGCTCTCAATGTGCACTTGCAGCCCAGAAAGCCAGTCAGATCCTGGGCTGCATCAAGAGAAGTGTGTCCAGCAGGTCAAGGGAGGCGATTCTCCCCCTCTACTCAGCTCTGCTGAGACCCCACCTGGAGTACTGTGTCCAGTTCTGGGGCCCCTATTATAAGAGGGATATGTAGGTGCTGGAACGTGTCCAGAGAAGGGCCACGAGGATGATCAGAGGGCTGGAGCACCTCTCCTATGAGGACAGACTGAAGGAGTTGGGGCTGTTCAGTCTGCAGAAGAGAAGGCTCCCAGGTGACCTAATTGTGGCCTTCCAGTATCTGAAGGGGGCCTACAGGAAGGCTGGGGAAGGACTTCTCAGGATCTCAGGTAGTGATAGGACTAGGGGGAATGGAATGAAGCTGGAGGTGGGGAGATTCAGGCTGGATGTGAGGAGGAAGTTCTTCACCATGAGAGTGGTGAAACCCTGGAATGGGTTGTCCAGGGAGGTGGTTGGGGCCCCATCCCTGGAGGTGTTTAAGACCAGGCTGGACGAGGCTCTGTCCAGCCTGATCTAGTGTGGGGTGTCCCTGCCCATGGCAGGGGATTTGGAACTAGATGCTCCTTGTGGTCCCTTCCAACCCTGACTGATTCTATGATTCACAGGTTATCAGAGCATAAGTCAGCCTATCAACCACAAACGGTCAGGATACTGGTGCAAGCAGCATGACTTCTGCCTGCAACAAGGGCTTAGACTTCCCCCTCTGGTGCCTCTGTTTCACTGTGGTTACCAAGAGCACCAAACATTGCACAGTTTGCCAGGGCGAGGATTGAACCTGGGGTCTCAGGATGACCATGTCTAGGGCATTGTCTGGGCCAGAAGAGTAGTTTCAGAGAACTGAAATAGCAACATTGAAGGGCTACCACCAGTCAGCAACAGCACTGTGTAAAATAAGTAGGTCTGGCTACAAGCCAACTTCTCCCTCTCCTGTGCTAGAGTGGCTGTCATTATACTCCTGATGTCTTATACAGAACACTAAATATAACAGCATCTAATTGCATGATATAATTACTGCTGTACATAATTACCTAGTTAAAAAAGGAGGTTGGTTTGGGTTTGGTTTGCAGAGCAGTTCCTCAGAGGATGCTGTCATGGGCCCCTTCTACCTAAAACAGCTTGTCCTGACACACTCACCTGTGGATGGACGTTCAGGTCCCAGCTCCAGCACCTGCAATCCTGTCAAACAATGTCCATGTTCACCTGCAGCTAAATGCTCTGCAGCAGCAGTGTGGACACAGAGAATGCTTTCAAAGCAGTGGGACATCAGAGCCATCAATTTAATCTTGAAAACATCCAGCAAGGTATTGCATACTGTGCTCTGATTTTTCAGCTTAACTTTGTTACAATTTGAGGGAAGAGATTATTTCTTTAGTGCTATTGGTTTTGCCCTGGTTCTAATATTTCATGTTCTAGCACAGGAACAACCAGCTCCTGCATGTGTTATGTTAGATGCCAAATGCTTGGATACCAACTCCATGTAATTATCAGCCATTTCATCCAAACTTTCTGCAACCAACAGCCTTGTGGGTGCAAGGAGTCTGACATACTTCCAAAATTGCAGATACCTAGTTAATATCTTTACTGTTGCTAGAGCACACAGTGCAAAGACATTCAGACTGTACCCAGGAAGATTTACTAGTTCTGGGTCAGCACAACCTCACCAGATCAAGTTGGCTCCTGCCTGCAGCACACAGCTCCAAGGATAGCTGCTGAGCTCAGGTGCAGGGTTCACTGCAGTAACAGGCACAGCTTTGAGGTCACTGCATGCTACAGGAAACTCCAGC
This sequence comes from Melanerpes formicivorus, assembly GCF_026170545.1. NCBI lineage: Eukaryota > Metazoa > Chordata > Aves > Piciformes > Picidae > Melanerpes > Melanerpes formicivorus. The sequence goes on along the minus strand of NW_027142353.1, from coordinate 52,709,632 downwards.
AACAGCTACACACCAAGGATGCCATAACTCATTGTATTAGCAGCTCTTATCATCTTCCACTGCCTGAAATGCTTCCCACAGTGCAGCACTGCTCCCCAAACCTGCACCCTCCCAGACTAAAGTTCACACCAGATCCTGGTCCTGGACACCTTCTTCCTTCTGGCTAGATCACAAAGACAACTGATCGGTTGTGTGTCTATTACCACCCATCTCCAACAACCCTCACTGATCTTCCCTCAAGCTATTTGCCAGCATCCCCAGCTATGTCAGCCACTTTGGTGGTCCAGTGTCATAGTGGGAAAGGATGCATAACTAACTATGAAGACCATGGAGAAGACAATGTGTCATTACCTTTCTGGAAGAGAAAATAAATCACCAAGAAGCCTGCTCAATTTTAATACATGTAGCCCAAGCAGAGTCCATTATAGAAGTCCGGAGGAAATTATATGCTTACTTTAAAAAAAAACACCCCAAACTATTTCTATCCCCTCCTTGCAGTGTACCTGATTCACAAAAGAACACAGGTCTCAGATTTCCTAAGGAGATGACTTTAATTGGCTCTGGCTTTTCAACCTCTCATTTATTACTGAAAAAAGGGGGAGGAGGGGAGGACTAGGAGGAAGAAGGTTTCAGGGATCACAGAGAGCAGAGCCAACAGAACTTCAGACAAGCAGCTGCTACATCACTATATATATATATGTATATACACACACACATACTCTCTCTCTCTATATATATATACGTCAGTTTAGGAAGGACGTTGACTTGCTGAAACATGCCCAGAGAAGGGCAACAAAGTTTGTGAGGGGTATGGAACACAAGCCCTATGAGAAGAGGCTGAAGGAGCTGGGGTTGCTTAGCCTAGAGAAGAAGAGGCTCAGGGGAGACCTTATTGCTGTCTACAACTACCTGAAGGGAGGGTGTAGACACGTGGGGTCTGATCTCTTCTCCCAGGCAACCAGCACCAGAACAAGAGGGCACAGTCTGAAGCTGCACCAGGGGAGGTTTAGGCTGGAGGTTAGGAAGAAATTCTACACAGAGAGAGTGATTGGCCATTGGAATGGGCTGCTGGGGAGGTGGTGGAGTCACCATCATTGGAGGTGTTCAGGAGGAGACTTGATAGGGTGCTTGGTTGCATGATTTAGTTGATTAGGTGGTGTTGGATGATAGGTTGGACGCGATGATCTTGAAGGTCTCTTCCAACCTGGTCTATTCTATTCTATATTGATGATATGATTTTCCCTTCCCCAGCACCATGGGAACTAATCTCCAAGGTAATGCACATCCTGTAAAATACATTTTTTATTAAAAACTCCCTTCAATAATTTAGCATAACATCATTTGTCATTTTAACTAGTAACTCTCAACTATCAGCCTTAATTACAGGCACAGTGACAAGCAGGGTGCCCAGAATGTGCTTGAAAAGACTCAAGTTCTTAATTGGCAACATGTGGTTAGTTTTAATGTATCAGCTGAGCTGTACACTGCATGCTCTGAGCCTGACCCAAGGCCACACTCATAGAGGGAGTCAAGTGCTTAGGAGGGATTTGATTTGCAAGTTTCAGAAACTGAACCTGCAGATCATCCTAAACTTAATCCTGCATCTATTCATGAGACAAAATTCTGATCTCTAGGTACTTTAAACAGGTCTCAATGGGACTGGGAGTTAATCCTTCATCAGCTGGATGGTGCTGTATAAAAGCATCCTTCTGTATGCAGCTTCTTTCTCATCAGAGGGGACGTGATTTTGCTCCCTGGCAAGTATACAGCAGCCAGGGGATGCCAAAGGGATGAGGTGGAGATTTTGAAGAAGTCACAGCAGCAATAATCTATCAGCAGGACAAACCCTCAACCCACATCACAGAACTTACCTTGCTGGCTGACAGGAGCCACCAACAATGCACCCTGAAATCCTTGGTGAGTGCAAGAGTGCAGCACCTATGTTGAAACAGTAATGCAGGTGCCCACCCAAGACTGATCCTGCAAACTAGGCTGCCAGCCTAGACTAAAGGTAGGGTCTCACAGTGCACCCACCAAACTTACCAATGACATAGGAGAGGATTAAATTCCACCCTGTGATGAAGGCCCACAGCTCGCCCACAGTCACATAGCTGTAGAGATAAGCTGATCCTGTCTTAGGAACTCGGGCACCGAACTCTCCGTAGCAGAGGCCGGCCAGCACCGAAGCCAAAGCGGCAATCAAGAAGGAGATTACGATGGCAGGTCCTGCATTTTCCCGTGCCACAGCTCCAGCCAGTACATAGACTCCTGCTCCCAAAGTGCTGCCCACACCCAGAGCCACTAAGTCAAATGTGTTGAGGCATCGCGAGAGCCGACTGTCGTCTCGAGTGCAGTCCACATTCTTCCGGCGAAGAAGCTGGTTTCCAAAATTGATAATTTTCTGACACTCCATCTTTGTATCTGGGCCTGCAAGAAAGATGCTGCCATCAGTTCTTGGACCAGGATACCCCCCAAAACAGCATCACTGCACAGGTACACTGCTACAGCCCTGTCAGATTTCAACAAAGTAATCTTTCCACATAGCAAAATGTCTCCTTCAGCATCTTACTTAGCCTTGGAATTCAACAAATTAATCTTCCCACATTTCATCTTTCCACGTGGCAAAATGTCTCCTTCAGCACCTTACTTAGCCTTGGAATTCAACAAATTAATCTTCCCACATTTCATCTTTCCACATGGCAAAATGTCTCCTTCAGCACCTTGCTTAGGCTTAGAACAGGGAATTAAAACAGATACAACCAAAGCATTTTCTGCTTCCCACTCCAGCCACACTGCAAACTCTGCATGATCCCTGTACAGACACTGCACTGTGATTCAGTGCCCACTCCATTCCACAACCACCCAGTCCAGAAACAAGTAGGCAAACCAAAAACACAAAGCCTATCTTTCACATTTCAGAGTTTTGCTGGGCTGGGAGTTAAAGAAAAAAGAAAAAGAGAGATATATTTGCACATATATATTTCAGTCTCAGGGTGAACAGGGAGTGAACGTTACATTCCAGAATAAGGCACTACACATGCTACTGTCCCTAGAGTGTGAAACACCACATGCTGCAGTCAGTGACGTCATTTGCAGGCAGGCTGGGACATTTCCCCTCTCTAAGCTCCACCTCCAGCAACAGGCAGTAGCAGAGGCTGCTGGTGCCTACAGCTGCTCAGGCTGAAACAGATATCACTTAGGAAAAAGGACACGCAGAACTGAACTTTATTTCACTTGGTTTTGCTGAGGCAAAGGTTCAAGCCATTCTGAATTTGCAAGGACACTCATGGAAACAGTACCATTAGGGAGTCTGTCCCTTGAAGATTTATGTCCTTTGATAACAGGAGCAGCTAGGACATTCCAAGAGCAACCACTAACAACTTCAGTGGTATCTCTACCAGTGCCTCATTTCCTTTCCTAGTCCCTGACTTCTCATTAAAAAGTCCCTTTTGTACCATTTCAGTTTCCTACTAATCTTCATCTTTTTAATCAGCTTCCTCTGTGGCACATCAAATGCTTTACTTTTGACGTGGTAGATAAAGGAAAGCGATCACTCTTCCCTTTAACCTTAAAAGGTAAAAAAGCCATCAGCCTCCCACCTTTCCTCGGCTTCCTATCAAATAAAACTGTCAGGTGAATGCGCCAATCTCTCAGATGTAAACACAGTTTATTTCTTCACTCTTCTCCAGTCAACAAGCACCACCTCCTATTTCAACAGAGGTCTCACTTTGCTAGTTCAGTACTGCTTTCATGCCTTGCGTCTTTCTGACTACCTGTTCCTGACTCACCTGTTCTAAGTGTCACTCTCACTAACTGTAACCATTTTCCTCAGCCCACACTATCATCAAACCCTCATCTCAGCATCATCATCCTCATTCAGAATTTGGCAGCTAGATAATATGATGCTTCCACAGCTGGGATGTTTCTGTAGGGCCTGCTGGATTACTCCTAATTCAGACACATGGACAAACACATAAAGCAGTCCTCAAGAAGCTGTAACAAAGCACATTGATCTTGAATGGGCCTTCAGTAAAGAAGATCCTGCTTGTGAGAAATACCAAGAAGCTTTGAACACCCGTACAGAGCCACATTCCAACCAAAGACAACAGGCAACCTAAGCCAGAGTAACAGAGCTGGCACCGACAACAACCTACCACACTTTTACAGGTGCTCCAGGCACCAAAATCACTACTGTAAGACCTGTATTTAACTATTAAATGCCCATGAGCATTTCTGTCCTGAGCATAAGAGTACACTAAGGATGTCTCAGTTACTCCACTTATCTCACTTTGATTCATGCTGCAGAGAGCTCGTGGAGTGCACGAACCTCATACAACTGGGATGAACATAAAGCTGAGGATGCTGCAGGGGCGTATGTAACACATCCCAACACCTGATGGGAGATCAGCTTGCAGGAGCAGCTACTCAAGGATAATCTCCCCTCCAAGATGCAACGTGCAGACATTAGGCTCTCAGCAGCAACTACTTTGCTCTGCAAATCTATGGGCTGCTTTACTTGCTCACTTATGTAGACACAACCTACAAGGATGAACATCACCCTCCATTTCAGACTACACCCTGTAGCTCCAAGAAGCCCCAGACTGATACCCACACTGCACCATTAAGCCTGGCTTCAGCAGCAGTTTTATCATTAATTATGGAAAAGAAGAAAGGTTATTTTATTTAGATGCAATGCTGGACTGAGGCATTGACTTCCCAATGAATAGTACACCAGTAAGGGAAGAGCAGGATATATTGCACACTAACAGCACTTGTGGGCTGAGAACAATGTGTAGCAAGGATATTACTGAATGCAGTTTACAGTATGGTCAAGTGAAATCAGTATTTCATCAGCTTTAACTAAACCCAGTGTAAAAGGTGGGAAAATAAATGACAAGAAATTTAACTAAGTCAACTATTAAATCCAAGGCTTCAATTTTGTCACTGTTGTAGGTTAAGGACTAACTGTCCTACCATAGAGATAAATTCCTCCAGAGAACCAGAGAGCCTAAGGGGGTGTACAGCCCGTCCCAGAAGGTGCACATAGGATATAATAATTTGTTATTCCACCCCATAATCCTGCATCTCCGGTTCTTCCTCCTTCTCTCACCTCTCTGCTCGGGGCAAATGGCAGCTGCTATCTCTTTGGTTTGTGTGGGAGTGCAGCATTGCTGGCAAGCTTGGGGGGCCTGTCTTGGCGGGGGGGGGGGCAGGGCAGTGAGGCCTACTGAGGCCTAGTGTCGGAGGGAGGTTTAGATGGCTGGGAGGATATTTTTGATGCATCACTGAGGCCTGGGTTGGGGCTTAGCCAGGGGTGGCTAATCCAGGGCTGGTTCTGAGTATCTACATAGAACCATAGAATTGTTAGGGTTGGAAGGGACCTCAAGGATCATCTAGTTCCACCCCCCCTGCCATGGGCAGGGACACCTCACACTAGATCAGGTTGCCCAAAGCCACACCCAGCCTGGCTTTAAAAACCTCCAGGGATGGGGCTTCAACCAACTCCCTGGGCAACCTGTTCCAGTGTCTCACCACTCTCATGGAGAAGAACTTCTTCCAAACATCCAACCTGAATCTACCAATTCTAGTTTGTTTTATTCCCCCATGTCCTATCACTCCCTGACACCTCAAAAAGTCCCTCCCCAGCTTTCTTGTAGGTGCCCTTCTGATACAGAAAGGCCACAATAAGGTCTCCTCGGAGCCTTCTCTTCTCCAGATTGAACAGTCCCAACTGCCTCAGTCTGTCCTCATAGCAGAGGTGCTCCAGCCCTCTGATCATCCTTGTGGCCCTTCTCTGGACACACACCAGCACCTCCACATCCTTCCTGTAATAGGGGCTCCAGAACTGGACACAGTACTCCACTAGAGCAGAGTAGAGGGGGAGGATCACCTCCCTCGACCTGCTGGGTATGCTTCTCTTGATGAAGCCCAGGATGTGATTCTACATAGATAGATATATATATATATATATATATATATATATATATATTTGCCTTTGTACCCTTTGTATTTGATTTACTTTTGTAAACAGTATTTCTTTTTAACCTCCAATTCTATGTGAGTGTTCTTATTTACTCCTTTGGGGTAAAATACTTCCTGTGCAGAGCTGCTTCCAGCTCAACCCATGACAGTCACCACAGCATTAGCTACAAAATCAAAAATCCTCTTTGCTTTTCTAAGACACCAGCCATAAGCCCTGGCTTAAAGCCCCTTTCTCCTGGCCTTCCACTAACTCCCCTGCTATGAGAAAGTAATTACAATGGAAGGATCAAGGCTGAAGACAGGAATCCAACTGAGGCAGGAATTATCTCCACCCACAGCTCTCAAACACGCTCCCGAGAGATGTGGGTTTAGACTAATGGAGAAAGGCAAATTTCAGGCCAATCTTACAAAAAATCTCATTTGCTAAAGCACGGGAATTCCCAACATACACAGAGAGGAAAAGCTGTCTTCCTCCTTCAGAAGGAAGGCAGACCTCTTTACCTAAGTGCATTCATGTGCCAGTTCCCTCAAGCAGTCTCCTTCCCACTTGAACCTTAACCATATCTATATCAGCCAGGATTGTTTTCACAGTATATCTGCCCACCTACCCAAAGCAGTGACAGGGCAGCTCTGAACTTGGAACTGGGGTAAGGTGACAAGAAGAGCGCTGCACTGAGGCATCCTGCATGATGTTGTTGCTTTCTAGGAAAACACAAGTCCTAGGCTTTGCTTAACTCCCACCAGAGTGATGCAGAAATCCCATTGTAGCTGCATCATACGAAGACCACAGTGGTGGTGATTACTCATCCATCCTGCCCAGCAGTGATACTATTAGGGAGCAGGACAAGAGAGGTTATTCTTCCCTTGTACTCAGTACTGGTCAGGCTACACCTTGAATACTGTGTCCAGCTCTGGGCCCCTCAATTCAAGAGAAATGTTGAGGTACTCAAACACGTCCAGAGAAGTGTGAAGAAACTGGTGAGCGGCCTGGAACACAAGTCCTGTGAGGAGAGGCTGAGGGAGCTGGGGTTGTTTAGCCTGGAGAAGAGGAGGCTCAGGGGAGACCTTACTGCTCTCTACATCTACCTGAGGTTGTAGCCAGGTAGGGGGGGTGGGTCTGTTCTCCCAGGCAAGTAGCAACAGAACAAAGGGATAGAGTCTCAAGTTGTGCCAGGGAAGGTTCAGGCTGGATATTAGGAAGAAGTTCTTCACAAAGAGAGTGATTGGCTGCCCAGGGAGGTGGTGGAGTTACCATCCCTGGAGATCTTCAAGAAAAGACTGGATGAGGCACTGAGTGCCATGGTCTAGTTGATTGGATAGGGCTGGGTGATGGGTTGGACTGGATGATCTTGGAGGTCTCTTCCAACCTGGCTGATTCTATGAGTCTACAATTCTATTTTACATTTGGTCTGGAGCTCATGAAATGGGGAAGATTTCAGTGCTGTGCATCAAAGAAGAAGATGCCATAGAGGAGAGAAAAAAAGGTCTCCAACACTAAACACAAATTCCTGCCATAAACTGCAGCCAGCTATGAGCAAGATACCCACAGAATTTCTCTTCCAAAAGCTGGTGTGAAGTCAAGACCAGATTGACTCAGAACCAAACTCTGGATTTCAGGACAAACAGAGGTTTGTTCTGTGGTATAAAAATATCAGGAAATGCCAAAGGACTGGTGAAAAACAGTTTACTTCTTGCTAAGTCAATATTTACAGCAAAGTAAATGGCCTGAATAGAGGAGTTAGAAGCAGCACAGAAAAATGCAAGAAACATCCCACCGGAGGATATTAACAAAATATGGAAAATGGAAAGAAAGTAGAGATGGCCCAGCTCAGAGAAAAGCTGTGGTGCAGCTGGACAGGGCTTGCCTGCCCTTTGGACAGAGCCCCTGGGCAGGCCTAGATGTTACTCTGAGGCTGCACTGGACCAACCGTAAGGGAAGACCGGAGAAGCTTAGAGGATACCTTCCTGAGACATTTCACCCTGGATGAGGCTACAGGTCCAGACCTCTCCAAATCCCTGCAACTTAAGCATTATTTTGTGTTCCTTGGGGTTTCCACCTTTGCGTTGACATCAATTTTGCTGAGCATACTGGGTTTCACCTTACAAGGTGTTGAAAATTTCTTACATGGAAAACCAAGGTGGGTAAGGAGAGTGTCTTCTGGGGTTGCACCACGTAACGTGCAGAAGTAAAAGGCTTGTAATGTGCACTGATACTCATCCACACGTGAGATTCTATGATGCCTACACAACAGGAATGGGGCTAACCCAAAGAGCTAACTGGCACTAATTATAGACTTCCCCACAGTGTGCAAGTGACCTACTGTCCCTCTGCACTCCACAAAGCTCTAAGGACACGCTCTATGGTGAACCTGACATTGTCTTTGTTTGTCTAGGAAGTGCCTTCAGGTGGCTGTGAACCAAGTATCCTCACAGGTGAAAGCCACTCTTCTTCCATACCCAAGGAGCTGTGGATGCTAAGTCCCTTTCAGAATTTTGCTCGTGGTCTCTGCTTCAAAAACGTACAGTAATAATTCAGTAATGTTCTAACAATAATTAATTTCCTACCTAGCCATTTAGCTTACATTCATCTAAATCTGGTATCCTGCAAAACAAGCATGACCCAATAGTCCCAAACCAATGATAGTTTTATTTCTGCACTGAAAATGAAGGCAGATCTGATATCAAATCCCCTTCCTTGCCACACACATCACAACAAAGCACTTCTTCAACAAGAACAGGGATGGGGAGAGGCAAGGTCCCCAGGACAGAAAGAGGCCCTCTTTGCGGGGCAAGAGTATCAGGGCATAGACTTGGCAAAGTTTTTGGGTGTGTGTGTGGGGGGGGGGCCCTAGGATTTATTAATTGAAAAGAAGATAATAATCTACTGGATTCTTTCAAGTTTATATATCATTCAAGAATATCCCAGGAGAAACATATTTCAAAATTATTTCCTCCTGAAGCTCCCTCAGGCCTACTTGCATATGTTCTCAGCTGTACTACAGCTATCAAGAATAAAGCAGAACTGATGTGTTCAGAAGAGAGGCTGATTAACTATGATAGACCTGGAAATTAAGGCTAACATCCTGCAATTGGCTTAATACCAACAGATATCACTCATCTGGCTGATCTCAAAATCAAGATATCGGCTTTGTCCTGCCCCAAAAGCACCAGAAAGTCTGAACATCTCTTTTGTGATTAAAATACCTCCTGAGACCCCAGATGTTGGACAGGGAGCTGTGTGCAGGGCATGGTACTCATGCTGCAGCTGTGTTATGCTTCCCCTGTACAAAGTGCTGCCCTTCATCACACAGAAGGCCGATCACCATCTTCTTACATGTCTTTGTTGCCTTTTAAAGAGCAAGTATCAAATCAACCTTTCACTTTCAATTATATACTTCCTGGAACATGTCCAGAGAAGGGCAATGAGGCTGATAAGGGTCTGGTGAACAAGCCTTATGAGGAGTGGCTGAGGGAACTGGGGTTGTTGAGCCTGGAGAAAAGGAAGCTGAGGAGAGAACTTCTCACTCTTTACACCTCTGAAAGGAGGTTGTACTGAGGTGAGTCAGTCTCTTCTTCCTAGTAACAAGTGACAAGATGAGAGGAAATGGCCTCAAGTCGCACCAGAGGAGGTTTAGATTGGTTATTAGGAGAAACTTCTTCACTCAAAGTGTTATTAAGCACTGGAATAGGCTCCCCCAACAGGTGGTTGAATCCCCATCCCTGAAGGCGTTTAAAGACATGTATGTGGTGCTAAGGGACACGGCTTAACACCAGACTAGGTAGGTAGACAATGGTTGGACTCAATGATCTTAAAGGAGAAATGATTCCATGATTCTATATTCACTATAGCTTGGCACAAGGACCTTCAATAAAGACAAGGAGGATTATTTTTTCAGGAGAACAATCTTGGTTTAGCAGGATGCAGTACGGAGACCGTTACACTTCTACCCCAAACGTGTTATCTTTGTGATTGTATCAAAGGGTGATTTAGACTGAGATTGTGACTTTTTCCTCCTCAGAAGTTGGATTCACCTGTGATCTTGTTTTCTGAAACAGCCATTCTTGCCTTTGAAGTGAGGAAATGTGTTCTGGGCTGGTTCCTCTGGCTCCCACTCCCAGCCACACTTGAAACGATGACCCTTTTTGAATGTACAGTCAGTATTCCTGTGGCATAATGCAGTCCTAATCACATAAAACAATACACATTGCTTCAGAAATCTTACTGCATGACAAATAACCACCTTCAAGTCGAGGAAACTCGATCTGAATGAACATCGACTAGCTTTGTTCTGCACATATCGATCTCTCATCCCTGCTTTAGCTCTCCTTTCTCCAAGGAGAAGCACCAAGCTGCAAGCGCCAGCTGCTCAAACCCTGGGTAGGAAATGGCTTCACCCCAAGGCTCTGGGCACCTTCATGTTTCAGCAGGAGCCAAGAACTTTGAGAGGGGTGGGTCGGGAAGCGATGACGTACCTAGATAACCTAGCAGGGTGGACCCTGGGGGCAGGGGCCACATCCTCGGGTGAAATCCTGTCCCACTGAAGTTGATGGCAAAGCTCCCACCAACTTCAATAGGGGCCAAATTCCACCCACTGTTACAGGTCCTTGTCTTTTATTTACAGTGCATTTTATGTTTATTACTTTTGTGCCCTGTCCAAATTTTTGTGCCTTGACTGCATTGTGTTTTGAAATAACAGAAAATATTCTTCCTCCTTCCTCCTCTTATCTAATGGTTAACATACCTATTATATCAGGTTGGTAGATTTCCTTCCCATTAACAAGGTTTTAAAAAGGGACACTCTTCAAAACAATCTCATAAGAAAATAAGCAATCTTGCATCTGGTTAACAGTAAAAGTAAACCATAACAGACATCTGTCCAGCTGAACAGAAAACACCATGTGTAAAAATAAGCTGACATGGCACCATTTTACATAAGCAGGACTATCGCTTCCTAAACAGTTACAATTTGTTTCAGCTTCTGAAAAACCACTCCTTATCTACTCCAAGGTTTTGCTGCCCTTGAGAATTTTCTTCTCTGATTTGGAAAAGAGCGTAAAATTAAAGCTGATGGTGTAGAACAGGGAGTTTTCCCTCAAGAAAAGAAGAAAACCCAAGCCTGACCCTGATGCACATCCCGCAAAGCACTCGGGTACCTTGTCAGAGGAAACACAAGCAGAAATCTCTACTCAACATTGTCCCACATACACTTAAATCCATTTTGAAACATGGAAACCTCTACTGCCATCAGTACCCTTCTCTAACAGCAAAGTGATGGCCTGCGAACAGTCTTATTTTTCCCCAGAATACTTTTGGTCTTCAACAAATGCATCCCCTGGAGAGCTAGTAGTCTGCAGAACACTAAGCCTGTGCTTATGCCATGTTGGCACAGTTGGCAAACAATGTGGAATGGGTTTGACCCTCTATTTTTAGTTCAGACATGCTCTCTGAACAAGCACGTAGTGATGGCACCAGCTTTTTGATCAATAAACTGCTAACAAACTCATTTGGGAGCCCTTTCCGAAAGGCTGATTTTACTACTTTCATCCTCGAGGCACCACCATTCACAGGGAAGTCCTACACAGAGAAAGAAGAGATGGAGAGCCTCAGTTCCTACTAATGCCATTAGCATTACTGATACTTTTGGGATTCCTAGATGCAAAGAGGCTATGTTGTAAGGGACCACACCTGAACCGCTGAATGGTTTTTGAAGCATCATTCAGAAACACAATGAGGAAAACCAAGCCCCCAGTGTAGTCTACAACAGTATAAGGCAGGAATTCCTCTGCAACAAGTGATAGAGCAGAGACAAGATGGCTACAGCAGATACTGAATTTTCTCCATTTGGCACAGGTGTCAAAGACCTATTTCAAGGTTTTCAGAAATAGAAGCAGAGGACATGCCATCAGACCTTACAGTCTGGCTTTGTCTCCAAAACTGTACTGGAGAGGGCACACAGGTTAGAGTGGACATGCTAGGGACAAGTGCTGAGCTCAGAGGCTGTGAAGCTGGGAGATAGCTCACCATAGCATTAGAAATGACAAGGAGTTCAAGCCAGAAGCCACCAAGAGAACTCTAATTCTTCACAATGGTTTCACTGTGTGTAAAGGGATGCTGTCCTGCTGAAGTATTTTAACCAGGCAGGGAATGCCTTGCCCACGTGCTGCTGAATGGTTTCTCCTCTTGACTGTCACAACTTTTATTTTTGTTTAAATCTTTTTTTTCACATGTATGCCTGGATCCCAATATGCACTGCAGAAATGTAGTTGCATCAGTTTTTATACACAGATACCAAAGGTTACATTCTTTACCAATTCTGTCATTAAAAACCAAGTCAGCCCCTAGCAAGGCATTTGCTACTCCAAAGAAGGAAGCTATCCAGTTAAACATAAACTACACATGCAACACAGGCAAGGGTGCACATGCACATGGCTGTGCAGTGTATACAGAGGACAATCTCAATCACCATCTTAAAGACACACTGCCCATAAGAATGGGACATTCCTCTGTTTAGCAGAGCTGCTTTAACAGCACAAGGGAGGTGGTGCTGAGGGACCAGCCCTCTGTCACCAGTGGCTGGGAATGGTGCACATTTCTGTTCTTCAAGCTCCTGAGTATCATGAACATTTCCAAGGCAGCATCTTCTGCTCTTCTCCAGGTATCTCACAGGCCTGGAGAATTTCTTCCACTGGAAAACAAGCAGTGAGGTGCTCTCTCTAATCCCTATGCCACTCACTTACCAGCAATCAGTTACTGAAACAGGAACACTGAGTCCCACTGGACATGAAGAAGGCTCCAGGCTCCCAAGACTCACAGGCCTTGTGGGAATGGTAGGGCTTTCCAAACTCTCACAGCTAGTGGCTGTGCCAAGGTCAGAAACTCCTCTCCTGTCCCAGGACAGCTTTTGAGAGGACAAAGATCATCCTTTTCTCCAAGCCCAGATAAGAAGTCTCAACTTCCCCAGAATATCACAGCAGGCAAACTTCGATGTCTTGTCTCAGTACCTGCAGAAAAAAATTAGTCTGGGTTATTTGTGAGGATACATGAAACCCATTTTGAAATGAGTAGTGATTTTTGACCAAAATAAAGGGCAGAAGTTCCTACTCTGAAAGGTCCAAGGGATAAACTTCATCCTCCCAAGATTTCAAGCTTCAAAACCCTCCAAAATGGAAGTTTGGTGATGCCTGTTCTTCTCCATAAAGCTTCATCTCAACAGGTAAAAGGTTGGATAAGCATTAATTATCCTCCTTGGCAAGGGCAGAAACATATGAGGCTTAATTTGCAGTAAGGAATTTGATGTTACAATAGCTTTTCAACTGTGAGCAAAATGGAAGGCTGGGACAGGATACAAGATAAGGAGTCTCCACTATTCAAGTGTGCAGGAATGGGTTAGAGAAATACCTGACAGACACAAACTGGATATAATGCATCCTGCCTCAAAACAGGGAAGACTCAGGTGCAGCCTCATGTTTGTGTTTGGCAGGGTTAAACCATGAAAACACATGTTCCTCTGCCCAGGCAACTGCATATCAATCCTGTGGCTGTACCAGAATAACTACTCGGGAAATCGTGCTGCAAACATCATCTCTGAAATAAACCCAATGCTGCAACTACAACCAAACAAATGGCAAGCCACCACAGCTTAGAACAGAATAGAATAGAATAGACCAGACCAGACCAGACCAGGTTGGAAGAGACCTTCAAGATCATCGCATCCAACCCTTCAACCAATCCAACCCACCTAAACTACTAACCCATGGCACCAAGCACCCCATCAAGTCTCCTCCTGAACACCTCCAGTGATGGTGACTCCACCACCTCCCCAGGCAGCCCATTCCAATGGGCAATCACTCTCTCTGTATAGAACTTCTTCCTGACCTCCAGCCTAAACCTCCCCTGGCACAGCCTGAGACTGCGTCCTCTTGTTCTGGTACTGGCTGCCTGGGAGAAGAGACCATCATCCACCTGTCTACAACCTCCTTTCAGGTAGTTGTAGAGAGTTATAAGGTCACCCCTGAGTCTCCTCCAGGCTGAGCAACCCCAGCTCCCTCAGCCTCTCCTCATAGGGCTTGTGTTCCAAACCCCTCACCAACTTCGTTGCCCTTCTCTGGACTCGTTCCAGCAAGTCAACATCCTTCCTAAACTGAGGGCCCCAGAACTGGACACAGTACTCGAGGTGTGGCCTAACCAGTGCAGTGTACAGGGACAGAATGACCTCCCTGCTCCAGAGGAAAGGGATGGAACACCTTCTCACCCAAGAAGTACTCTCACTCAGGTAGGCCATATCTCAGCCAGTGAGAAGTTCTCCAGCAGCTCCATACAACACCCAGCTATTTGGAGGAGGAGGAGAGCACCACATTTGCCATTCACAGCTCCTCAGGGATCAAAAAATTAAGGAGATGTCTTCCTGCCTAGGCAAGAAAGGGTGTCACACCTGTTTCATTACATGAATCACTGTTTTCTGATAAAAAAAGAATGTAATGAAAAGTCTCCCAGCAGCTCTAGTACAGTCTCCCCAAATAGATCCTCAGCATGCCTTCAAATTAAACTTTGCGAGAAAATTGCTTGATTGAACTCCCTCAATTTGTCATAAAACCCAAGGGGATCTCCACCAATAATTAGACTTCCCAAATGAAAGCCTGAGACAGACTGCTGGGGATCTACTTGAAGTGACATACCGCCTGTAACCTTCCAGGGACTTGGCCTCGGTATTGAGCAGAACAAAGTGTGTGCTCTGAGAAACAGTATTAGATAAGTGAGCTTCTGTCTTCTCAAACCCAGATTAAATGAAGACAAAGCCTTGCTTAGCCAAATCTTCCAGACATTCCATTTAGTACGCTCCAGCTATAGGCCTTGGACAACAGTCCTTGGAAAGAGGTGGGAAACGTTCCTTAGGAGATAAGGAAGGAAGTCAGATGGAGACAGAAGTTGGTTTGTTATTAAAACAGTAGTGGGGAAACAAACAAGTAAACAATGAGGAGCCTGGGTCTTCACGTAAAACAACAAACATCATCTTGCACAGCCGTGGGAGATATCCCATGAGCCAGACAGAAGGAAGGGGAAGACTCGCCCAAGTACAACCATTTCACCAGGAGGAAGGGCACAGCCGAGTGGGGATTTCCACATCTGGACAAGGGGCAGATCAAAGTGGGTATAATCAGTGGGTTTTGCTATGGCCCTGAGCAGCAGGGAGCGATTGGAGCTTAGCAGGTAGCCTGCGGTAAGCAGCTGGAAGCAAGACTGCCTGCCATTAATCCAGGAGTTCTGCCGATTCAAAGGCCATTCTCAGGGCTTTGCCCCACATGGAGCTCCAAGTCAGACCTGCCAGTCCTGTACCCTGATGTGGCTGTGACTTGCTATAGTGGAAGAATGAGGAAAAGCTTCCCTTTTCTGGAGAATCCAGGGTTAATTTCCAGATAAGCAAGCCAGTTGCATTCAGAAATGTATTACAACCTTCTGAAGGCACTTGCACAACTACAGGCCTGAAACTAAGCTTTCTGCAAATATGATTTACACCATGCCACAGAGAAGCTTAGAGTGAAAGGAGCTGTTTGCCTTTTGACCCAGTATTCCCACATTCCAGCCATAATTCAAGGGCTGGGAAGGGATCAGCTCCTTCCAAGCCCCACGTGCTCATTATTGCAGGCACAAACAAGCACTTCACACCCCCCTCACTGATGTGTGCAGCCACATACTCTTGCACCTGAGAGGAAACTGTGTCTGCAGTTTCAGGGGTGGGTCTAATAGATAGTAATTCCCATGGGAGAGAGTTCTTCAGGAAGACCTTCCCCAAGAGACAATGTCCCAACTCAAGCTGTATTAAAAGCAAAGACTGAATGCTACTATCTGATCAAATTACTATTATCCCTTCACCACATACCCCATTGACTGGAGTCACTCAGTACTCAAAGGAGCCAACAGGGCATGACTCTGAGAGGCTAACCAATGCCCTAGCTGCCTAGGAACAGCACAAGAAGTGAAGCATCTCCCAGGAGGAAGCCCTAACTGAAGCAGTCCGGGCAGCCCAAACCAAGGCAGAAAGAGATGCTAAGCACCAATGGTGTGGCCACACTTCTAATGTAACTGGGATACAGTGATGTGCCAGTTCCCTGACCATTAATGACTGCTCCCTCCCCTCCAGTCCATGATGCATGCCTCACCAGAGACTGCTGTTTTGGGATGGGAATTGGGCTGGGCAGGGCAGACAGGGCAGGCCTGGCTGCCAGGACCACAGGATGTGTCCTCATCAGTGTAGTCTAGACAGACACCCACAGCAAAACGAAAGCTGAGGATAGTGCCAAGAGGTGCAGCAGAGAGCATGGAACTGTGTGAAGAATAAAGAGGGGAAGTGGTAAAAGCCACCTGACACCCTACATTTGAGGTAGGGGTAACTCCCCCCTGGGACTGCAGCTAGCACATTCAGAGATGATGGACACCACACTCACATCCCCACCTGCAAGGAAGCATCTGCTCCCTCACCTATCTCTCACCATGGCTGGGCAGTGGGCATGCCCAAGGCCAAATCATCTCTGACTGCCCATTCTGGCACTCCCAGCACAGCCAGAGTTACTAAGTCATGCTGCTTCTAGGCCTTCATTGCATCATCTTCCCACCTTCCTCTCTCTTGCCAGGAAACTGCCCTCTGCAATATTCCTGGCCATCATGAGCAGAAAGGGCAGTTAAACCCAGACTCGTATTTAGGAATAGCAGCGATGCCAAGTTGGGTCTTTCTTGCAAACACTACATGCAGTTTCCATGGTAGCCCCACCCATGCACTTGCCTGCTCGCTGTTAAAACTTCGGGCTGCACAAGTCTGCTTTCATTTCAGTGTCTGACCTAATCCTGCCTAGCTCTGCAGTTTGCCAGTCATGAACACCACCAGAGCTAGTAAAATACCCTTATCCTGAAGGGCAGGAGCACCCAATTAATAATTTTAAAAGGCATATTAAATGGGATTATTGGTCTGACTGTGGGGAAAAAACCTTCAGTCTCCGAAGCGTTTTGCAAATAATCCCACAAGCCGTCACTGAAAAGACTTTGCAGCTCCTAAGTGCTGATGGATTTACAGCAAAATGCCTCTGAAAACTGCATTCATTTCAGGCATTTAAGTCTGAAGTAAGCACAGAGGATGGTAAACAATACAAAGGTAATATTTGACCAGACTGATTGCAGGGTAACCAACGGTCACGTTTTCACACAGAGCTATCAGAGCCACGGGCTGATATATTCTACCTAAGTAAACCTTATCAGAAAGGAGGTGCAACACTGATGTGGAACTCCATTTCACAGTAAGGTAGGTGTGGAGTGTGTTTGCTCTGGATAAATGCTCTTTTTTCAGACATGAGCTCACCATTCAACTCTGCCCTGCTCCTCAATGGCTGCACTGCAGGAGGAAAGAGGCAAAGTCAATGCCTGGGGTGAGGTCTCGGGTTTGAGACGGGACCAACAGAGCCTCCAGGGCCCCCACAGTTTGCTGCCATGTGCAGGGGCACTGTGAAGGCTGCAATGTCAGAAACACAGGTAGCTGGTAGTGCTCAGTGTTAAATCAGTGCAGCCAAAGAGGCTGCTGTCTAAAAGCAGTTTTATCTCCATCTAACCCAAGTGTTCAGGACTGCACAATGATGATGATCCTCGAGGTCCTTTCCAACCTAAGTTATACTGTGATACTGTGAACTGTTGATGGGGAAGGGCTGTACTAAAGGGCTGTCCAAACACAGCCAGTGTCATATTTATCTCAGACACTTTCTCATGGTATGACAACAGGCTGCCCACCCCAGTCTGGGATCGAATCAAAGCTTGCTCCAGGTTGGTTTTATTGTTTTGTTGGGTTTTTTTTTCCCCTTAAAAAAGTAAAAGCCAAGATGACACCCACAGGATGCACTAGGAACAAGACCACAAGCTGCGCATTTCAGGTCCCACTGCCGATGGTGCCTCACAGAGGGAACGTGCATCCTTTCAGGACAGGGCCTACATGCTGGCAAGCCCAAAGAAGGATTTGCACAGAAAGCTTGCAACTACCACTAACATACATCCTTGCTGAGGGAGCAGCAAGAGCAGAGTCAATACAGAAGTACCAGTAGGTAAGAAATGCAACAGGTTGGCAGGTTTCACTGAACTTCTGCTGCGAGGCCACTACAAAATACAGTGTGGACACAGCCCCCTTTGCATAAGAATAGGCATATATGACCTTTTAGCCTGCCTTAGAGTTATGTTTGCTGTATGTACAGCAAAAAAAAGAAGGCTGCTTTCAACTCACACATCTCCATGACAGGAGCTTGTTCTGGCTTGCTTGGAAGCGCAAAAAGAGATCAACTCTCATGAGCAAAACACGTTGTCATTCAACACCATCAGCCTACTAATTGTCTAATTTGTAAGGTCAAATCTTACTCAGATTTCTCATTCTATTGAAATTGTCACCTGCACCCCCTTGTTCCTCACACAGAAGCCTGTTCTGCTCCAAAATCAGCACCTGCACCCCACTGACAGCAGAAAGTGAAGACACCCAGGACACACTTCTGTTAAGGGATCCAGAGAAGGGCAACAAAGTTGGTGAGGGGTTTGGAACACAAGCCCTTTGAGGAGAGGCTGAGGGAGCTGGGGTTGCTTAGCCTGGAGAAGAGGAAACTCAGGGATGACCTCATTGCTCTCTACAACTACCTGAAGGGAGGTTGTAGCCAGGTGGGGGTTGGTCTCTCCTCCCAGGCAACCAGCACCAGAACAAGAGGACACAGTCTCAAGCTGCATCAGGGGAGGTTCAGACTGGATGTTAGGAGGAAATTCTACACAGAGGGAGTGATTGCCCATTGGAATGGGCTGGCCGGGGAGGTGGTGGAGTCACCATCATTGGAGGTGTTTAGGGGGAGACTGGATGGGGTGCTTGGTGCCATGGTTTAGTTGATTAGGTGGTGTTGGATAACAGGCTGGACACGGTGATCTCACAGGTCTCTTCCAACCTAGTTTATTCTATTCTACTCAGCTATCCTTAAAAATTGTTTTGACTCTATCAGGATAAGTACTGTGTTTGGGGTAAGAATGCACTTCAGCAAACATCCAGCCTGACAACATATGATAAAAACTTTACTGTATTTTTCCACATCATCATTTGGCATCAAAGGAAATCACTCTTCATTATATTTACAGGGCTGGGGGATGTATGCAGAGACCTAAATATGACAGTCTCTGAGAGGTGTTGCATTATACATTTCAACTTACCTCTCTTGAGCACACACAGTGCCATCTCTCCCCCTGTCACTTATCTAGAGCAAGAAACTTTGAAGTATAATAAGCTCTGCTGCTGCTAGGGTCTTTGAGTGACAGCAGGAAGAAAACAAGCTACTGGTTCTAACTATTCTCCTTAGTTCTACTGCACTGGGACTGGGAGGGGGGTAAACAAAAAAGAGGAAAAAAAGTGATTTTAAAGCAAAGTAACATATGGAACAAATGATAATTGTCCCCCAAGGGTCTGAAAAGCAGCATGAATAGCAAAGAGCTGCTGTTGTGGTTTTGATGGTGCTCTGCACCACACTGTTCTGATCTCCAGGTATTTCCTTCGAAGGAAAAAGCAGGTTCAAAAGAACTCTAAGATCTCTGATAGTTTAACTGGAGCAGCCAAAGCACAAGTGTGGCTTCAACACTCATAGATGCTTCCTTGAAGGATATCCCTGTGTTTTTCCACATGCCAACCAGGTTATGAGGGGCAGAATTCCTCTCAAATAGTTTTAGCCAACCTCAAACCAGATGTTTGGGCTTCATGTATCATCGCACCCCTCTCCATAACAAAAGGGTAGAGACAAGCACCTCCAAAGACAAATTATTATAGTTTCATAGTTTCATTCAGGGTTGGAAGGGACCACAAGGATCATCTAGTTCCAACCCCCCTGCCATGGGCAGGGACACCCCACACTAGATCAGGATGGCCAGAGCCTCATCCAGCCTGCTCTTAAACACCTCCAGGGATGGGGCCTCGACCACCTCCCTGGACAACGCATTCCAGGGTCTCACCACTCTCATGGTGAAGAACTTCCTCCTCACATCCAGCCTGAATCTCCCCACCTCCAGCTTCATTCCATTCCCCCTAGTCCTATCACTCCCTGAGATCCTGAGAAGTCCTTCCCCAGCCTTCCTGTAGGCCCCCTTCAGATACTGGAAGGCCACAATTAGGTCACCTCGGAGCCTTCTCTTCTGCAGACTGAACAGCCCCAACTCCTTCAGTCTGTCCTCATAGGAGAGGTGCTCCAGCCCTCTGATCATCCTTGTGGCCCTTCTCTGGACACGTTCCAGCACCTCCACATCCCTCTTGTAATAGGGGCTCCAGAACTGGACACAGTACTCCAGGTGGAGTCTCACCAGGGCTGAGTAGAGTGGGAGGATCACCTCCCTCAACCTGCTGGCCACACTTCTCCTGATGCAGCCCAGGATCTGATTGGCTTTGCGGGCTGCAAGTGCACACTGAGAGCTCATGTTGAGCTTTTTGTCCACCAGCACCCCCAAGTCTCTCTCCTCAGGGCTACTTTCCAGCCAGTCACTCCCCAGCCTGTATTTGTGCCTGGGATTGCCTCAACCCAGATGCAGGACCCTGCACTTGCTCTTATTGAATTAATCCCTTCAGAAGAGAGATGGCAGGAATGACCCTCCAGAAACACCTGCCTTCCCTAACTACTGGTCAGGACTCTAGCAGACGTGTGTGAAAACCCACCAGGAACTTGGACTACTCCTCAAGACAGAAAATAGTTGTGAATCTAGAGCCAGCAGAAGCAAAACCACCTTGACAATGTCTGACCTGTTTTTCTGTAGGCAGTCTCTGAACAGTTTGTGGGGCTTTAGTAACTCAGAAGTCCACTTCCCTCACGAGAACAGTTACTCCTCCTAACACTTGTGTCCCTCAAAAATTAGAAGGTTTTCTGAACAAAGTTTTGGATTCCAGGACTGCCTGAGCACTGACCTCAGTGCCCTCAAAGCAAAGCACAGATGTTTTGTTTCTGCTCTTCTCTAGCTGCTTAACTGCTACGCTCTTCATTCTATTGCTTGTGTTGGTACCTTTCCTGAACTGAAAAGATGCTAGAGGCCAAGTTCCCACTCTAATTTCATGTAAGTTCTTATTTCCAAAATCTCAGCAAACACCTATTGTTCTTCTACTTCAAGATGTGGCATCTCCACCCTAATCCATCATTCAGCTGATGAATTATGGGTGTTGCACTTTCTTCTAGGTCAGGGTGCCAGAATACTTTGCTCCTTTCTTTCAGCAAACTGCACAGCCTAAAAAGGTCCTGCCTAATGCTCCTGTGGTCAGCGTGGGTGGATATTCAGTGGTGCGGCACCTCTGAACTTCAAACCTCTATCACCAAAGCTGAGGTAGTGATTGTAAGACAAGACTTTTAAAAAACCTGCTTTGATCACTTTCCATACAATATTCAATGTGTCTCTTTATTTAGTGGGTTGCTGGAACAGTAGTGGACAAGGTAAGTTTCTCAATTACATGACAGTTTTTTTCTGTCTTATACATTCAGTGCCAGTATCTCTGAACAGCCACATCATTCCTTCTGCAAACAACTTGCAAAACAAAACCCTTCTGTTGTTGCTGTAGGTAAACCAAAAACATGGATAGGTTGATGATGGATGGACTATTCAGGGGATAAAAAACTGGCTTGATGGCCGCACCCAAAGAGTGGCTGTCAATGGCTCCATGTCCCAGTGGAGGCCAGTGACAAGCAGAGTCCCTCAGGGATCAGTCCTGGGACCTGTCTTGTTCAACATCTTTGTGGGTGACATGGACAGTGGCATTGAGTGCACCCTCAGCAAGTTTGCTGATGACACCAAGCTGTGTGGTGCAGCAGACACGCTGGAGGGGAGGGAGGCCATCCAGAGGGACCTTGACAGGCTGGAGAGGTGGGCACAAGCCAACCTCATGAGGTTCAACAAGACCAAGTGCAAGGTCCTGCATCTGGGTTGAGGCAATCCGAAGCATCAATATAGGCTGAGCAGTGACTGGCTTGACAGCAGCCCTGAATGACTTGGGGGTGCTGGTGGATGAAAAGCTCAACATGATCCACCAGTTTGCACTTGCAGCCCAGAGATCCAATCACATCCTGGGCTGCATCAAGACAAGTATAGCCAGCAGGTCGATGGAAATGATTCTCCCCCTCTACTGTGCTATGGTGAGACCGCACCTGGAGTATTGTGTCCAGTTCTGGAGCCCCTATAACAAGAAGGATCTGGACGTACTAGAGCGTGTCCAGAGAAGGGCCACGAGGATGAGCAGAGGGCTGGAGCACCTCTCCTATGAGGACAGACTGAGGAAATTGAGACTGTTCAGTCTGGAGAAGAGAAGGCTCTGAGAAGATCTTATTGTGGCCTTCCAGTATCTGAAGGGGGCCTACAAGAAGGCTGGGGAGGGACTTTTTAGGGTGTCAGGTCATGATAGGACTAGGGGGAATGGAAAAAAAATAGAAATAGGTAGATTCAGACTGGATGTTAGGAAGAAGCTCTTCCCCATGAGGGTGGTGAGACACTGGAACAGGTTGCCCAGGGACATGCTAGAAGTTCCATTCCTGGAGGTTTTTAAGCCCAGACTGGATGTGGCTCTGAACAACCTGATCTAGGGTGAGGTGTCCCTGCCCATGGCAGGGGGTTGGAACTAGATGATCCTTGAGATCCCTTCTAACCTTAAAGATTCTATGATTCTATTTTGCTGTATTTTTCCTAATGGCCTGCTCTCAGCTTTTGGAAGATATAAGCACACAAACCAGTCATACACAGATTGCCCCTGCAAAGACAGGCAAAGAATAAAAATCTTCACAATGCATGTTATAGGTCACTCTGGCTTGTGAACCTTTTTGAAAGCAAAAAAATAAATAGCACAGCATGCAGCAGCAGCAGCCTTTGCTTGGGAATCATCTCACATGGGTCACCAAACAGCTCTTAGGCAGTGTGCAACCCTGAGTGAAGTTTCATCAGCAACCCAGGGATGAAAGACTACACTCTGGTAACCTGAGCAGACTAACCTCCTCCGGGGTATTTTCTGGAGATACTCTACATTATTTACTTTGCTATCTGGAAGTGCTTTATGAAAGGGTCACTTTAAAAAAAATAACCTAGTTCTACAAACTCAACTTTGGTTTTTCAGCAAGTTTAAGAAGAGTTGAAGAGCTTTGTCTCAGCTTAAAGAAAATGTTCATTAATCAAACCACAGTAATTTCTGGCACAGT
Organism: Melanerpes formicivorus; assembly: GCF_026170545.1. Classification (NCBI taxonomy): domain Eukaryota; kingdom Metazoa; phylum Chordata; class Aves; order Piciformes; family Picidae; genus Melanerpes; species Melanerpes formicivorus. The sequence goes on along the minus strand of NW_027142353.1, from coordinate 52,686,448 downwards.
AAGACTAAGGAGGTGAATCTGCTTTAGATGATCCCCAGAGGTCCCTTCCAACTAGAAATTAGTAGGACTAATTTTTTTTCCTCTAGCAGTTCCTTTAACTCCTGGGCACACAAAAAATCTGAACCCCTGCAAAAAAAAAGAGTTTTCTGAACTGTTTTTCACTTCAGAAAAAACAAACAAACAAACCAAAACAAAAGGCACAAACAGAAACTCGTCAACATACTTGAAACAAAAAAAAATCTGACGCTATTTTCTTTTGGCAGCTCCGAAATAAGGCACTTCTGTATCAGATGCCACCCATGAGATCTATGACTCTCCACTGTGGTGGTCTCCAGCAGAGTTATGGACCCTGGCAAGAGCAGCAGCTGCTGATTCACCACCAAGGCAAGGTCGGTCAGACCAGTGCTGCCAGGGTAAGCAGGCTCCCAAGGCTTCCACGAACTGCAGTGGGAAGGGTCAGGGGCTCCTGATCCTTGACACCCTAAACTGCCCAGAAACCACAGGCACTCTTCAAGAATTCTGTAGTTGGGGCATAATCACAGGGTAGGTGTTGGCCTCTATTTTGTTTTACCAACAGCTATGCTTTTCCCTTCTGTAGGTTTAAGTTGATACTGCAGCCACAGCACTGTGGAGTGCTCAAACGACAGAACGTACCCACCCATAGCGCAAACAGCTACAACTCTTCCTAAAGTCACTGAGGAATCTGAAAACCTCACAAGCTCATTGAGAAAGACATTTATAGTGCAGATTTTTACATGAGCTAATCTCCCAGTGCCTCCTTTTATAGTCAGTGGAAAGCAGCTTTCAAGTCTCAACTCATCTGCTTCAGCAAACTGGGCTGAGATGAATCACACCCCAAGAACGTTCACCCCTCCCCTGGCTGACCGTTAATGGGAGTCAGAGCTGCCTGCCTTCGACGTAGATGACTCCGTTTCACCAGATGAATGCTACCTTAAACACCATTCAGCAAATGACAGATTTGCAAGGCTTTTGGCCTTAGGATAAAAATTGATGAGGATATAGCAGGAAATGGCAGACACCCCAGGATACTGGCAAATGCAGTGGCATAGACTGCAGAGATCATCTACCCCAGGTTAATAACTCTGGGTCAGCAGTTGACCCCTACCAACTCTGCCCGTGACTGCTGAGCTAGTTCTCCACACTGCCCAGCCTCCTGGTTCTGCTGCTTGAGGCCTCTATTTTCTAGACATACTTGGCTAAGTCAGAGAGACGACTTAGCTTATTGTTCAGGAGAGGCAAAGGGCCTCTGTCTGCCACATCCCCATCTGTCCCTTGGCACCACAGTATCTCAGCCAATAAACTTTGCCAGGATCAAGCCAGCATGCACCAGACACACTCGCAGGAAAAATAAATAACCCTCTCTTCCTTCTGCTCCTCACTCCATGCATGCAGTTATCTTTTGAAATTATAGATGTCAAATATAAGAGAAGACAATGAAAGTAACCACTTTGTTTTCTACTCTCTGAAAGACGGGTTACAACTAGAAATGACATTTCCAAGGAACCACTGCAGTCTCATTAACCTGTCAGGGACACCTTTGGATGTCACTTCCAGCCTGGACCATTCTATGATCAAGGGTAATTGCAACAAGATACCTGTCCTCCTTAACCCAAGCAATAATTCTCACTCTCTTCTTTCCCATCTGAGATTAAACAACTACCACTACAACTTCTCGTTCTCCCTCTCGCACAGCCCAGACCATGAATTGCACTCAACAACAGCTGGACTGGCACACACCACTCACGCAGTCACACAGCCTTAAGCAGAGATACAGAGCCCAGGTACAACACTGAATGGGGATAAGCCCTACCTGAAATCTAGCAGAGGATTACACAGGAAACAAGACTTTAAAAAATAAAAGAAGAGGGAGTAGCAAAGGTGTTATCAAAATCTGGAACTGGTTACTCTAATTACTAGTTAAAGAGTTACAAGTTCTCTTTTATCTAAGCTAACTCCTTCTGTATAGCAAATCCTTCCAGCTCCCCACGGAGTCAAGAGCCTATTTCATCAGTGCAATTACCCACGACTCGCCCACTCTCACAAATGAACTGCTTGAGTAAGAAGCCTCGCTGGCCTCAGGGTTACCACTCAAAGCAACAAGTGCCTTCTGAACACATCTCCTCACCGATAAGCGCAAGCCTACGAGCAGCGAGGCTCATAACCACACATCCCAGCAAGCCAGCATAAATTGGGGACTAAACACACAGCCGTTTTCCTGCTCAGGAAATGGGTTTATTTTGAAGCCAGTTTGAGCATCTAAGGCAGACATGCTGTGGGGCACAGTCGGTCTTCCTCCTCCAGATCACTTAAAACACAAGACACTCAAAGTACTTTAAAGTAAAACCACTCTTGAGGGTTGCTGAGATCAATGGGCTTGCTCCTTCTTTGCCAATATCTGCAGCTATGCAGTCTGGACAATTACACTTTTTTTGCATTATATGGAAATTCTGTCGTGAAAGCATTTTGGCTGCCTGCTGAAGGCAACAGAAGTCCACAAAGTACCTGATCAGAAAGGTGAAGTTTCTGACTCTTCTCTTCACATGTTCATTGTCTTTGCCTCTGACATGGAGACAGAGGCCGACAAGTGTCACTGAGTCAGCTGTCTGGCTGCAGGGAGTCCTGCACAACATCTGCATGTGTGACTGTCTTCCCCTCTTGTCCCCATGGCTTATTGAAGGCCACAGAAGCAGAGAGAGGGAGGCAGGACATCCACGCTTGTCCTGATCTTGGACATCACCACTAGACTGTTGTTCAGGTGTAAAGTTAACAGTGGCAAATGCTCACACATTAACATGCAGGTGTCAAAACCACTCGGCTAAAAGACAGCTAACTCATAACGCTGCAGCACCGTGATCACTTCGGGTCTTCTGCAGCCCGTGAAATGTTTAGTCCTGCAACTACCTTTTTGTCCTGAGTCCATACAGTACACGACCCTGATCCAAATTTAAGGCTTCCAGCAGCCAACACAACTAACATTTCTGTACATAGTCCCAATCTTCCTGCCAAGCCTTAGCCACGTTTATATAATCCCTCTTGAGGTTTTTTAATGGGTTTCATCCCTTACCATATCTGCCGCACACATTCACACGAGCATGTGTGAAAGAAGAAATCTGTTGGTCAGGTCGGCTGCCTGCAAAACGTTGACAAGCAAAATGGAAACAAGCCCCTGTCCCCCTCACAAGCACAGGTTCAGAACTGCAAGCAGCCACAACTCGCAGGGCATGGGGCTGACTCGGGCACTGCAAACGACACCCACACTCTCCCTAAATTCTCTGCCTCTTTGACAGTTTGAAAGAGGACGCAAAGCCCAGCTCAGTGGTGATTCAGGAGCTATCCTGGACATGGGAAGAACATCAGAGAAACGGTCCAGGGCTTCTCCTTGACAAGTGGGCCTTCGCGTCTTGGCGAGCGCTGCTGCAGAGCAATCCGCATGAAAACGGCTTGAGCTGGGCAGCACACATACACTTACATAAGTTTCCCAACTCTTTCCCGGATTGCGGCTCGCTGTGAAAGAGAGGAAGCGTGGCTGGAGGCTGGCGCAGGGGCACACGCTCCGGGAGCCGACCACGGCAGAGCCCATCCCCGCACCAAGAAAAGGCCCTTCCCGCCTGGCGCTGCTGAGGATCCAAAGCAAAGGGGCTGAGACACCGTTCCGCTAGCAGGGGGTCGGGGAGAGCCAAGGGGGAGGCGAGGAACGGTTCCCAGCGGAGCTCAGGCAGAGACTTGCCGGGGGGACCGCCACCGTAAGGAAGCCACGGAGAGAAAACGGAGGGGCGGCTGTTTTGGCGGGAGGGGAGCCCTCCGCGCCACCCTGCTAGTATCACGCAAAATGGACGCCCCGGCGTGGCCGGGGCCGCTGCCGCCACCCGCGGCCCTAGCCCGTTCCGCCCGCCGTAGGGCAGCTTCGCGCCCCGCACTCACTCACCCGCGCCGATGGGCAGCTCGGCACCGGCGGGCTCAGGCGGGAAGCGAGGGAGCACGGCGAGCCCACGCTTGCTTTACAACACGCTTCCGCTCTTCAATGAATGAGAGGCGGGTGGTGGGCGAGGCCACCGCAGTCCTTCCGGGACAGCCTTCGGAACCAAATCACCAGATGGGATGTGGGGTGACAGCTCGGAAACATCCAGGTTTAAGGACTTATCCGGACAGCCGCGTGGATGGGGTGTGTCCAAGAGACATGGAGGTCACCTCCGCGGAGCAAGAAGGAGCTTATTCTTCAAAGACAGGTTACAGGCAAACAGTTCGTACATTAGTTCAGTTTGGACAGAAAACTGTTTCCCACTCTCTCCCTCCCCCGTCACCCGTCCTGTCTCCCCGCGTCCCCAGGCTCTATGGGAATGAGATCTGAGGGGCTGGGTTGGACTGAACCCTCTGCTCAGTCGTGGTGCGCACCGTGTTCTAATTAACTGCTGCAGAACATGGCTGACCGAGTGATGCAGGGATTAAATGATGGCAGCAGATAAAGGTGGACAGCGGTGGATTTGGATTAGGGTTTTGACGTTGCCTCCCATAAACCACCATGCCCCTAAACAAGGAATTACACTGCGGATGAAATCGGCCATGACTGCCCCCAAGGCTGAGTCAAGCAGCCAAAAAGAGCCGTGGATGTTGGAAAGGGAACAGCATGGTGTCTGTGTTGGGCTTGGTTAAATCTCATTTCCATTTGTAAAGTCCATGGTAAGACCAGCTATGGGAAAACTTTCATGTGTGCCTCAGGATGAGACAGCACATCAACACGGATCTTAAGGAGACTGTCCAAAATAAAGTGGCATTCTAGAAGGGAGGAGAATGATAGTTTATGAAAGAAAACGAAATAAGCAGGGGGAAACAGCTGGCTGAGAAGCCAATTAGAAAAAGAATTTGCATGTGATTACTGCATGACACTAATGCAAAAAAAAAAAAAATCCCAACCAACCAATAAAAATCAAACAAACCACCCAAGACCCAAACAACTCTGTCTTTCTCGTGAAGGATCTTAATGGAAATGTATATAGGATGTAGACAGGAATTAGGAAGCTGTAATCAATACTGCTGAAACCACAGCCGGAGTACTCTGCTTATTTTGACATTTAACTATAAAGAAATACACCTACCTGGGGGGGAAAAAGCCTGATAAGAAACACATTAATGAAAAGCTGAAGGAATTGTTTTTCTTTTCCAGAACAAAGGTGGAACAGCAGAACAGTCCTTCAATGAATGAGCAGGCAAAGGCGTAAACAATGAAAAAATTGTTTAATGTCAATAATAACTGCACCACACGCATTAATGATTGCCCACTGGAAAGGCTAGGGCACATTTTGGGTTTTGAACTGACAACATTTCCTTGTTCATTTTAATCTCTGGCACCCAAGAACGGCATTATTCCCTGTGGTCTCTGCTTTCCTGGACCTAACTGCTGTGATCATCCAGATGAGCACAAAGGACAGGCTGCAGATGTGGCATGGACTGGTCATGTCTGATGGTCAGGCTGTATGTGTCCTTGCTCTGAATGAGGTGGTCCCTCCCAGTTCCCACAGCATTTGAATCTTCCTGGAAGCTGGCAGATGTTCTTTCATAAATGGTCTTCTTGGTATGCCTGGCAGGAGTCCTCCTAGGTGCCACTCAGTTGGTATTTGCCACCTGTGACAGAAGCTTCTGTACTGAAGGCTCCACAATGCTGGTTGCAGAGAAGCTACACTGCAACAGAGAGTGCACGGGCTGGAGGGCCCACCCTTGGACCTCCCAGTCCTGTCTGGGGATGTATGCTGTGTTTAAGAAAAATGCTGCTCAGCCCAGACATTACAGTCACCTTTATGTTTGTAACTGATGGCATCTTTACTGGTGTGTCCTGGAGAAGGGTAAGGTAGTTTTAAAATGCACCTTGTTGAAATGTACAGAATAAATCCAATGGACCCTGATGAGCTGTTTATCTGTCCCTTTCCCGTCTCTTGCTTGGTTGTGGGAGTAACTTGCTCATTCCCAAGTTACTCTGCCTTACAATAAAAAGCACAGGCAAATAAAATTATTGAAGGATAGTTATGAACAAGTATTTCCATTTCAGTGGGAGGATCTTCTTTCCTGCTTTGGCCAGAGCGATATTCCCATGTTTCTTTCCTTTTTTTTTTCCCTTTGGTCTGTTTGTGCTTTGATGAGTTCAGTACTAGTCTGGGGACCTGGGAATCAAAGGAGATGCATCAATCAAACCTGATGCAACAAAAGCTGGGACAAAAAGTCACCTTTAAATCAGATGGTGGCAGAATCCAACGGCATGAGATTTAACACATCCAAGTGCCAGGTTCTGCACATTGGCCACAACAACCCCATGCAGTGGTACAGGCTGGGGTCAGAGCGACTGGAGAGCGGCCAGGTAGAGAGGGACCTGGGGGTGCTGGTCGATGGTAGGTTGAACATGAGCCTGCAGTGTGCCCAGGCAGCCAAGAGGGCCAAAGGCATTCTGGCCTGCATCAGGAACAGTGTGGCCAGTAAGAGTAGGGAGGTCATTCTGCCCCTGTACACTGCACTGGTTAGGCCACACCTCGAGTAGTGTCCAGTTCTGGGGCCCTCAGCTTAGGAAGGATGTTGACTTGCTGGAACAAGTCCAGAGAAGGGCAACAAAGTTGGTGAGGGGGTTGGAACACAAGCCCTATGAGGAGAGGCTTAGGGAGCTGGGGTTTCTTAGCCTGGAGAAGAGGAGACTCAGGGTTTCTCCTTCTTTATTTTTAGAATTGAATAAAATAGAATAAACCAAACCAGGTTGGAAGAGATCTTCAAGATCATCGTGTCCAACCCATCAACCAATCCAACCCACCTAAACAGCTAACCCATGGCACCAAGCACCCCATCAAGTCTCCTCCTGAACACCTCCAATGACGGCGACTCCACCACCTCCTTGGGCAGCCCATTCCAATGGGCAATCACTCTTTCTGTATAGAACTTCTTCCTAACATCCAGCCTAAACCTCCCCTGGCACAGCCTGAGACTGTGTCCTCTTGTTCTGGTACTGGCTGCCTGGGAGAAGAGGCCATCATCCGCCTGTCTACAACCTCCCTTCAGGTAGTTGTAGAGAGCAATAAGGTCACCCCTGAGTCTCCTCCAGGCTGAGCAACCCCAGCTCCCTCAGTCTTTCCTCATAGGGCTTGTGTTCCAAACCCCTCACCAACTTTGTTGACCTTATTGCTCTCTGAAGGGAGGTCGTAGACAGGCGGATGATGGTCTCTTCTCCCAGGCACCCAGTACCAGAACAAGAGGACACAGCCTCAGGCTGCGCCAGGAGAGGTTTAGGCTGGATGTTAGGAAGAAGTTCTACACAGAGAGAGTGATTGGCCATTGGAATGGGCTGCCCAGGGAGGTGGTGGAGTCACCATCATTGGAGGTGTTCAGGAGGAGACTTGATGGGGTGCTTGGTGCCATGGTTTAGTTGTTTAGGTAGGTTGGATTGACTGATGGGTTGGACGCGATGATCTTGAAGGCCTCTTCCAACCTGGTCTGGTCTATTCTATTCTATTCTATTCTATTCTATTCTATTCTATTCTATTCTATTCTATTCTAGTTCAAAATCCCTTCAGACAAATTCTATTCCTGCAGTACTGGAAACAAGGAGAGATGGGACTGCCAAGAATGGAGTGGCCCCACACTTACAACAGTGAAATGGCAAGGAGAAGTGGGCTCTATGTATTTTTCATAATATTATTGTAACTCTAAAGAGACGCCTTGGAATGCTCTTGGCCAAAGCCGCAGGAGGTGGTGGTGTAACACAAGGGGTTTTGTATTCATTTACAGATGATTTTTATCTGAAGCCACCACCCTCAATCCCACCCTTTTCTCTGTAATCTTTTATTAAAATAACCAGCTAATATCCTGTCCCCGCTTTGGGTTAGTCTCATTCTTAACAAAGTTGTTCTGTCACCTGCTACTATGCTTGGGTCAGTGTCCCCCTTTTTTATCTTTTTTCCCATTAGGATTTAATGGGTGTAGCAAACTTCCTCCAGAATCTTGTGTTTATTTGGGGGGAAGCAGGCCATGATATTATTGGAAATTATTAGCTTAGTTCCTGTGTTTTTTTGCTCTCTGAAAGAGCCAGAGATAAAAAAGACTTTTGTACTTTCTGCTCTTGAAAAAAATCATTGTTTCTGGCAAAGTCATTTATGATTTTCCAACCTGTGACATGGTGTCACTCACAGGCAAATCATGGAAAGGCTACATCCAGGCATGCCAGAGGATACTGAGAAATTTTCTAGGGAAAACCACAGTGTCTGCAACATATGTTGTCCTCTTGGCTTTGTACATTTATTTAAATGTTGAGGAATAGGTTGGATCCAAATGGACTTTTCATGTGTTGCTAAACAGGCAGTTTAGTTTTCATGTTCAGGGAATTTTGCTGAGGTTTTTAGTGACTTTTGAAGAATATTTAAAACCCATAAAAAAATAAATCCTCAGAAATAAAGTATTCAACACCTGGAAACCATAGAGCTGTAGAGCTGTATCACAGTGGACCACAGTGTTACTGTTGACATCCTATAAACTACGTTACACTTAGCAGATTCATCACATCTTATGGGCACAGCAAGAAACTTTAGCAGATCACCTCCTGGACCCCGTTGTTGTGTAGCTGAGCCTGTATGTAGCGCACTCATTGATAGGACAGGACCAGACTTTTTTCCCCTTGCACCAAGTACAGCTGGTTCCTGGCAAGCCATGTCCCATGGAAGAAGGAGCCTCACCCCAGAAGGACCTTAATCACAACCTGTTGTGGCACTTGTCTTGTCACTCTCTTCTTATGGGTGCTGAAGACAAAGGTATCTGAGAAGTCCATGTGACCTTTCCTGAGAATGTATCAGAGTCTTCATTTATGTGTAAGTAAGAGACACCTCTGACTCAGCTAACTCAATGTAAAGTACCCACAGAGTGGTTTTCAACCTGAATTTCCAGCTCTGATTACGGTGGGATCCATTCCACTTGACCAAGCCTTTGTCCTGCTCCTTGTTAGTGGAAACCATCTTACTCCAGGGTTGGGGAAGAACTAAGTCCTATAATATATTTTTCTAAGCAAAAGAAGAGCAAATATAATTCCTATGATTTATTTAAAGTTAGGATTCAAGTGTAGCCAAAAGCTGGCAGGTTTTTTCCCCTCTTGTAAATAACAGTAGAGCCAGGCAAGAAGCATCCAAAAGTTCATCCTCAGAAATAAAGCATTTCTTCAGTGAGAGTCACCCACAAGATTCAAAACACTGGTTCAAGTCACCCTCACATAGACCTATGGATCTTCTGTATCTCAAGAAACAAACAAACCCAAGCATTAATGAATTAATTGCAAGTGAAAGGGAGATTGTAAAGATTTTGTTTGTTTGTGTATCTCAAAACCTAAATCAATTTCAACCCAGAATTACACACAGGAAAACATTTAGGTTGACCAAAACTCTGTTTTAGGATGAACTAAATAATTCCAATCACAGAAAGTCCTTCCAGGTCCAGTTTGTCTTCTCATCTACAATGGTACCCTGACAAATTTCAACTGATTTGGAGGGGAAAAACAGTGTAATCCCCTCACTGTCTGCTCACAGGCTACATCCAAATGCTTTGGTTTTCCCACTCCCTCTCCACAGGTACAACTACCAGCTGGACAATAGAAGCAGAAGGAAAGGTTGCTTTGTGGTTTCCGGATACACACCAATATTTACAGAGTGTGTGTGTGTGTGTGTGAAGGTGGAAGGTGTTGACTGAATGTTCTTTGCATTCCTGGACCAAATGGTGACTGAGGAAATTTTTTCTCCTGACGGGAGGGACTGACTCTATTGACAAGTCTTCTATACATTTTTTGTTTCCTGCCTTGTTCCTTGATTATTGTAACACCTTTTTCTTATGCCTGGACAAACTCTGTCATACCCTGCTCTTACCCAACCAAAATGCTGCAAAAATATCCTTAATATTCCATGCACTGACCTCATGGTTTTCACTTTGCAGCCCTTCAATATCTCTCTTTGTACCAAACAGCATCTGCTGGTGTGCACTGCACAAGACTTTTCCTTATATTCCCTTTATTTAGGGATCGATTTCCACACCCACTCCACCACAATGCCACACAACTGTGGCTAAGTCTGTTGGTGCTATAGTAATAAAGATAAGCAGTGTTGCAGCTAGTAAGTCCTTCATAGGATAAAGTCAAATCACACAGAACTCAAGTGAAGGATCTCAGTCAAATCCATAAAAAAAAATACCAAATAAAACTGGGCCCAAGATGGACCCTGATTAATAACTTTAATAGCTTTTCTCTGTGTTGGTAGTCCTCTTTTGACACAATGTCATCTCCTTTCTCATTAGCCTTACTTCCTTTCACCTTCCTGGTTCCTTAGTTTGTGTTCTACCCCCTTCTTCAGCCCAGACAGTTTCCAAGATAGCACAGTATCATTTACTCTACTGCCATTGAGCGATGTTACATATGCTGTGTTTCTCTTGTCTAGAAAGTGACCTTAATCAAACAAGCCAGATGGCCTCCTTTTGAGAACTCCATTTGCCTTTGTGTTCCATTTTTCATTTAAATCCATAGCTTTGTATAGTTTTACTCCAAAATGTGTCTTAGTGTCTTCTGCACTACTAAAGTCAGAGTCCTATGGGGCTCCAACTCACACAATTGTGTGGTACCACCTCTAATTCTGAGGGGGAAAAGAAAAAAATCTGCTTTTCAGCTAGTGTACATTAAGATCTGTGGTTTCTTTGCTCTGCTCCAAGCAGAATCCCAGTCTGCCCTTCTCAATATCCTTGCTGGAAACTTTGGCCATTTAGGACAAATCTGAAAAAGGACTTGGCAGCCTAACGTGCAACTTGAGTTGAGTAAAGGCCTCTACATTCAAAGCAGTGGTGCTAATCTTCTTCCAGACTTATGGAGGCTCATTAGCTCAGATGAGGAGATGACCTTTAAAGGTCCCTTCCAGCCCAAACCATTCTATGATTCTATAATTCTGTTTTAGCAACATCTCAGTCATTTAGATCATCTCAATCTCAGAAGGTAGACTTAGGTTAATAAATGGGATGGGTTGTGTCCTGTTCTCTGTCCTTGAGGGCAAGCTGTACAGCACAGCTTGCATCACAGAATGACAGAATGTTAGAGGTTGGAAGGGACTTCCAACGATCATTGAGTCCAGCTGCCCTGCCAAAGCAGGATCTCTTAGGGTAGTCCACACAGGAATCCATCCAGGTGGGTTTTGAAAGTCTCCAGAGAAGGAGACTCCACAAGCTCTCTGGGCAGCCTGTTCCAGTGCTTTGTCACCCTCAATGTAAAGAAGTTTCTCCTCATGTTGAGATGAAACCTGTGTTCAAGTTTGTATCCGTTGTTCCTTGTCTTATTACTGTGCACCACCAAAAACAGATTGGACCCATCCACTTGACACCCACCCCTCAGATATTTATAGACATTGATCAGATCCACTCTCAGTCTTCTCAAGACTAAACAACTCCAGGTCTCTCAGTCTCTCTTCATAGGGGACATGCTCAAGTCCCCTACTCATCTTCACAGCTCTCTGTAGGACTCTCTCTAGCAGATCCCTGTCTCTCTTGAACTGGGGAGCCCAAAACTGGACACAGTATTCTAGGTGTGGTCTCAGCAGGGCAAAGTAGACCTGCTGGACACACTTTTCTTGATGCACCCCAGGATACCATTGGTCCTCTTGGCCACAAGGGCACATTGCTGACCCATGGAGAACTTGCTCTCCACCAGGACTCCAATAATAAAGTATACATAATAACCCCCTTTTTCTTCTCCAAAACAAGTCCAAAGCAAGGTGGCCACCTCCAAACTGCTCACTGGGAAGAGCAATCCCATGCTGTTCCATGAATGGTACCCAGGCATTGTCTGGGAGGGAGCTTTCTTGCACAGACTGTACTTGTAGCAGGAACTATTAACAGCACAGGCAAGCACAGACTGGTACACCATCCTGGACCCTCACCACGGTTTTTTTACTAGCATAGATGTAGCCAGAGAGGCTGAGGTTTTGTTGCATACTCAGAACATGACAAGAGAGTTTTCAGCAGGTGTCTTTGGCATTTCTTCATGAGCAACTCAGACATCACACCATTCATGGTAGATTTAGTCCTGGGAATGTAACTTTATCTCCTTTACTATACAAAGGAGTAAGACACCGTCCTCAGCATTGTGAATTTTGTTCCCAGAGCCAAATTAACTTCCTGGCATTACAGTCCTGCACACCCTCTTGGGTCTGGCCCTTGATCTAAGTGTGATCCAAATACTGTGTTTGATCTCAACCTCCTACTCTGTACACAGCAGCCCTACTTCCTCCTTTTTTAACTCGTGTTTCTATTTATACAATTACCAAACCTTATCTTCAGAGATCTTTGCAAGGTCTAACTCAGCTTGACTTCTAGCACTTAGCACTGAATTTCTGACCCTCAAAACATAGCTGTGTAGACCAACTGACCTCTTTATCCGTTCCCATATATTGTTTACACCTCGCATCCTTCCTTGGACAGACATTTATCCAGGTAACTCTGAAGAACTTCCTCATTTGTTCTTCCTTTGTTTAGCATGCAAATCTCACAAAACTTTTTCTACTTCTGATGTAAATTCTTGCCTTCCTTCATGTGCAACCCCTGAGCTTGTCAAACTGGTTAATTCCAGTCTCTGCTCTTCTTAAATTTCTTGACATTTTCCCTGTGGAAAACCAAACAAACATACCAAACACACACACACACACACACAAAGAACACCAAAAAAACCAAACCAAACAACCAAACACAAACCAAACCTAAGATATTTTTTAATCCCATCTTAACCCATTCCATTGAAATGCTATCAACACTGATCCAAAATTATTTACTGTAAACCAGTTCTTCTATAATCTGTTCACTACCAAAAACTGCATCTAAAATACATGCAGTTTTGCTTGTGGGGATAAGCAAGTGTAATATCACATCCCTTTATTCTTCAATTTGCAGCTTGGAACTTTAAACTCTTGCATATTGGCAAGACACAGTATATTTATTTTCTTTATATTAAAGAGACATTGTAAGACAGGCTTCTAACACCATCCTGGGTTTCCCCTTCACCACCCTTTCCCAAAGAATTTTAACTCGACTCATCCTGTTTTCTTCCTGTTTTATCTCAGTTTTCTTTATTATCTGCCACTGTGCCATCATTCAGTAATGATCGAGAAGACAAATCTAACATAAGAATCATGAGGGAAGGAAGAGAGAACAGTACAGAAAACATTGCTATAGCTCTGGATTGCTCATAACTTGAGAAACGTGCCATAGGTTAGTTGATTAGGTGGGTTGGATTGGTTGGTGGGTTGGACGCGATGATCTTGAAGGTCTCTTCCAACCTGGTTTGGTTTATTCTAAATAAAGGCTTATTCTCTCTCAAAAAGAAGATAGCAGTACCTGAAATGTTCAGAGAAGGGCAGGATGAACATTAAAGATATGGAATGATTTATATGTAAGGAGCAGCTGAGTAGGCTTGAATTTTTCTGCTTCAGAAGTAGAGATGATTGATAGAAGATAGGCTAGCAGAGCTGTGAGATGATGAGTGAGAAAGGTGGATCCCATGAGTCAATAGAGAGGGTATTCAGTTCTCTTCCAGAACCAGAACCAGGAGCTGTCAAACGCAAATGGTGCTCCAGATGCAAAACACATGCAGGGACACTGGACAAGTGCTCTGCAGAGCCACCCATCAGAGCCACAGACAAACTACAGGAGGCTTGGGAAATCCCCTGAGCTGAAAAGAGATGGAGTTTCCCAGGGGACTACAGTGGATGTTTATATATATATATATTTGCACTGCTCTTACTTTCCACTGTGCACCTACTTGTAGCCGCCTCTGGAAGCAGGGTCCTTGGGAAGACAAATCCTCAGTCTGAACCAGAACAGTTAAAATGGAATGGAATAGAATGGAATGAAACAGGATATTTTCAGTTGGAAGGGACCTGTGATGATCATCTAGTACTGCCTGACAACTTCAGGGCTGACCAAAAATTAATGTGTCTTATTAAGGGCATTTCCCAAATGCCTCTTAAATGCTGACAGCTTGGAGCATTGACCACCTCTCCAGGACTCCTGTTTCAGTGTTTGATCACCCTCTTGGTAACACAAAGCTTCCTAATGTCTAGCCTAAACCTCCTCTGGCACAGCTCAGAACCATTCCCACATGACCTGTCACTGGATACCAAGAAGAGATCAGCTCCTTGCTCCCTCTTCTAAGGTGTAGAAAGCAAAAGGTCATGCCCTCACCCTCCTTTTCTCCAAACTACACAAATCCACAGTCCTTAGACACCCCTCATAGGACATTCCTTCCATCCCTTTCACGAGCCGTGTTGCCCTCCTCTGGATGCATTTGAGTGTGGGGCCCAGAATGGCATACAGTGCTCAAGGTGAGGCCACACCAGTGCTGAACACAGTGGGATAATCACTTCTTTTGACTGACTAGTTATGCTGTGTTTGATGCACCCTGGGATATGATTTGCCTTCTTGGCTGCCAGGGCACACTGCTGACTTGTATTGAGCCTGCTGCCAGCCAGCACATCCAGATACCTTGTAGAGGGCTGCTCTCCAGCCACTCCTCTTCCACTGTATACTTGTGCCTTACATTACTCCATCTCAGATGCAAAATCCAGCATTTGGATTTATTAAATTCAGTTCAGAATCATTATCCAGTGCTCCAATCTAGATCATCCCACTGCAAGGCCTGGCCTGTATCAGGAATACTATGGCCAGCAGGAGAAGGGAACTCATTCTGTCCCTGTACTCAGCATTGGTTAGGCCACGCCTTGAGTACAGTGTCCAGTTCTGGGCCCCTCAGTTTAGGAAAGATGTTGAATTGCTGAAAAGTGCCCAGAGAAGGGCAACAAAGCTGGGGAGGGGTTTGGAGAACAAGCCCTATGAGGAGAGGCTGAGGAAGCTGGGGTTGCTTAACCTGGAGAAGTGGAGGCTCAGAGGCGACCTTATTGCTGTCTACAACTTACCTGAAGGGTGGTTATAGCCAGGTGGGGGTTGGTCTCTTCTCCCAGGCAACCGGCACCAGAACAAGAGGACACAGTCTGAAGCTGCACCAGGGGAGATTTAGGCTGGATGTTAGGAAGAAGTTCTTCATAGAACGAGTGATTGGCCATTGGAATGGGCTGCCCAGGGAGGTGGTGGAGTCACCATCACTGGAAGTGTTTAAGAAGAGACTGGATGAGGCACTTGGTGCCATGGTTTAGTTGATTAGATGGTGTTGGGTGATAGGCTGGACTTGATCTCAAAGGCCTTTTCTAACCTGGTTAATTCTATTCTATTCTATTCTATTCTATTCTATTCTATTCTATTCTATTCTATTCTATTCTATTCTATTCTATTCTATTCTATTCTATTCTATTCTATCCTGCCCCTCAAGACTCAACAGCACTTCCCAGTTTGGTATCGTCAACAAACTTGCTAATTCCGCATTTAACTCCCATTTCCAGGTTGTTGATGAATACATTGAACAGAACTGGTCCTACAACTGAACCCTGAGGAACACCACTGGTGAACAGTTGTTAGCCAGACGTAGCCCTATTTATTCCAACTCTTTGAGATAGTGTTTCATACTGTTCTTCACCCAGTATGCCTTCATGTTTTTATGTGCAATATTCTTCCATACTCAAATCTGGTTTCTATGGTCCTGTTATCCTGCTCATACAAATCCTTGCACCCTCCTCTGCATTTGTTTTGTTGTTGGTTGGTTTGGTTTGGGGGGGAAGGGGGGGGGGGTCTTGTGGGGTTTTTCTTGGCCAGTGGAATGTGCTGCCCAGGGAGGTGGTGAAGTCACTGCCCTTGGAGGTGTTCAAAAACGGATTGGACGTGTCACTTGAAGCCATGGTTCAGTTGTCATGAGGTAGTGTTAGGTATTAGGTAACAGATTGGGCTTGATGATCTCCGAGGTATTTTCTAACCTGGTTGATTCTGTGATTCTATGATTTTGGTGGTTTTTTGTTGGTTGGTTGGGTTTTGTTGTTGTTGTTTGCTTGTAGTTTGGGGTTTTGTTTTGTTTTGTTTGGGTTGGTTTGGTTGGTTTGTTTTTTTTTCCCTCCCCATCTCACTCCTTGCAGTAACACATCGATTTTATTCTGTCTGTCCTCCTTTATCTCTCCTTTATCAGGACCACACAGTGATGGTAGGGCTCCCCATGCATGGAAGGAACTAGTGGCCTTGCTCTATTTCCCCATCACAGCTGACAGCACAGGCAGCCTGTGATGAGACATTCTTACTGTCCCTTTGCAACTGCTTTATAAGATAGTTTCTAGGTCTGTGGTAAAAAAATACCAGCCAGGCCACAGGCGAGCCAGGAGAGCATGCCTGTAATCACCACTGCTGTGCTTAAGTGCTATGCGAGTTGTTAGAAATCCATCCGTTTGGTCCCGAGCGGATCATGAGCGATCAAGGACGTGTTTCCACCATGAGCACCTGGCGCTTGTGAGAGTGGCGCCGGCTGGATGTGCCGGCAGGGCCAGCCTGGACGCGGCCAACCTGCCGCTTGCAGCGCCGTGCCTCCGGCCGCCCTCAGCCGGCACGCCCGCGCCTCCTCCCGCCGGGCACTGGCGCCGTCCTGCGGCTCCCCCGTGCGGCCTGCCGGGGCCCTGCTGTCCGGAGGCGCAAGCTTGGCTCTGCGCACGATAGGCAGGACGGACGGGCTGACCAGGGGCGAGGGCTAAGAGGCCTGCAGTCCCCGTCCTGACGCAGGGAATGGTGGCTGCTCCGCGGGGTCCAGAGCTTGAGGTCCTTGGACACCCCCCCGGGCCAGCCCCCTGGGGTGCGCTTCTGAGATCTCGTGGGGTTTATGGAGAGCTGCTTTAACAGGAGTCACTGCAGCTGTAAAGCAGGACAACCCTTTGGTTGCCTAGCTTGACCTTCTGTCCCCAAACCTTCCCAAGGAGGAAGCAACCCACAAAAACATCTGGGAGCTTAATCCCATGATTTTGGTGGGATAAATATCTCTGTAGTTATTAACTATTTTTTTCCAGAGTCTCCAGCCAATAAGACCCCTACAAACTCTCCTTTACTGATACAAAAATAAAGCAAAGATAAAACACCAGCCCCCCCGTAGCTGTTGAGTACTTGTATGCTCTAGAGGTGGTGGTTGTATTTCTCAACCAGAAGTTATGTCACAGTCATGACGCAATGCAGTAAGCATGTAAGGGGGAAACCATTCCCACTCAAAGCCTGAACTCTGGTGCCTAGATGTTTGGTTGCCTTAAAGAAGATACTAACAATTTGAAAGGTGCTGGTAAGGCTGATGCAGGTCCCAAGTCTTGCCCAGGTTAGACCCTGCACAGGGACAACATGGACAACACAGTGGGAGACCTGCTGAAATCAAACTGTCCCGAGGCTGGCTCTTGGTGTCATGAGAGCAGCCAGCCCAGATACATCCTTGAAGCATGCTCTTCTGAGGGAAGAGCATCAGCCTCCACATTGAAAGGTTCCCAAATACAGCATATTGTCTGCAAAAGGAGCCATTACTGCAGCTTTTACTTGAACATGCATAATTATACCAGGGCACACATGGACTCTGGAATTTGAGGTATGTCTGTCCTCTCCCTCAATAAAATTATGCACTATCTAGAAGTATCCTTTTGCTCTTCATGCACAAGGTCCCACGTTTGCCTGGGTACAGCCACCAGCATTGAGTGGGAGTGCTCTCAGTACCACAGTATCACAGTATTGCTAAGGTTGGAAGAGACCTCGAGGATCATCGAGTCCAACCTGTCCCCACAGACCTCATGACTAGACCATGGCTTCAAGTGCCATGTCCAGTCTCCTCTTGAACACCTCCAGGGATGGTGACTCCACCACCTCCCTGGGCAGCACATTCCAATGACCAATGACTCTCTCAGTGAAGAACTTTCTCCTCACCTTGAGCCTAAACTTCCCCTGGTGCAGCTTGAGACTGTGTCCCCTTGTTCTGGTGCTGGTTGCCTGGGAGAAGAGACCAACCCCTTCCTGGCTACAACTACCTTTCAGGTAGTTGTAGAGGGCAATGAGGTCTCCCCTGAGCCTCCTCTTCTCTAGGCTAAACAATCCCAGCTCCCTCAGCCTCTCCTCATAGGGCTTGTGCTCAAGGCCTCTCACCAGCCTCGTTGCCCTTCTCTGGACACGTTCAAGTGTCTCAATGTCCTTCTTAAACTGAGGGGCCCAGAACTGGACACTCTTAGTATTGCTGGAGGTGGCCCGGCAAGGACCCTGCTCCTGTTCCTTCTGAAGTCTTTGAAGATAAGTTCAAATGCTTCAGATGAAATCCTCTGCGTTAGTTAGCTTGTTCAGCCTTTTCCAGCCTTTCAGACCCTGTCTTTCTTCTGTATTCAATAGTCCTGCTGTTATGAGACAGTTCAGGCCTGTGTCTTCTCCTCTGCTTTAGGGTCTCACAGCCCTTCTGGTAGAGAGTAAACTGTCATAGAGCAGCTGTGGCTTGAAACCAGTCCCCCCCAAGCTAGCATCTTTGAGATTGCTTCCTTTGTTTTTCCCTCAAGCAGCACCATAGCAAAGAATTGAGAAGCAGATATGGCCATCTATCCCAGGCAGGAATATGTCTCCTGTATCTCTGCTCACTGCCCTTCCTGCGAAAATCTATGCTTTTCTACTTGATCATGGGTTTCCCCCACCATCTCTCCTTTGTCACCTCTGCTGTTCCAAGATGGTTACCTTCAACCAAGAAATCAAGAAGGAACATTTTCTGCAGTCTTCAGGGAGAAAGTGCTACCCTTGCAGAACACTTGAGGCTGACCATGAAAGTGCAGCATGGATTTTTGTGCACATGGTGATTCTCTTTTTATACTTTCTTAGTGTCACCCATTCCTCTGCAGTGTTAGGAGACTTTGGGCATTCTTAGTAATCTACTTACCACTTCTAAGTGGCTTTATTTTAATGCACAAATCTTTGATGCAGTCCTCTGAGACATCATGGTGGTTGGCTATTGTTTATGGGGTTTTTAGCCAGAGAAGTTACTATGTTCTGCCCCTGTTGTAATGCCACCTAGAAATCCCCCAATGTTCCCATTGTTTATTACCTTTCTCCAGAGCACAATACTTAGTCAGTAAACAACATTTGTCCTTATCACAGCAGGGGCTGCTCTGATCTTTGCCTCGTCCTCTCGGACCCTCACTGTCTCTGAAATGTAGCACCTTGGTGTTCACTGTCTCTTGCTTCCCTCACTGCTTTCTGCAAAGTTAAATTCAGTCAGAAAATACCTAATTACCTTACGCAATATTTTCACCCAAAACAAGTCTGTTTCTCCGGCTCTTTGTAAGTCAAAGAAGTGTTATGTGAAAACACATCACTGGGAAAGCCCATGCCCTGTGGGGGCCCACCACCTGGCCCATGGCACTGACCTTGAACTGGGTTCACTGAGCCTGGCAAGGGCATCACTGTCCCTCAACAAGTGCTGGCTCTGCCCAGTGACACAGTGATTGTGCATGCCCTGGGACTGCAGGAGCTCATGAGAGAGCTCAGAGCAGTGCACTTTAGTGACCATGCATAGCATGAATAGGAGTAGCAACAGGCTCAAATCCTTCCCCACAGTCACTTGGTGTGGGGTGGCAGAGAATTGCTTGTAGGAGTGGGTCACAGTGCCTGAAGAGGGGACAGGCATCCTCTGTAACACCCTTTTCTCAGAGGTAATGAATTGCTTCCTATGTTCAGTTTTATCAGAAATTGTAGCAATTTTCTTCCAAAACAAAGAGAAGAGTTTTGCTCTTGATCTGTCCCTGAGGAAGCGGGTATGCTGCCCTGACAGAGGGAACATGGTGGGTAGGCATGTCCAGGAGATCCAGCTGGGAGGCCAGCATCAGCTCTGCCCTGGAGTGCCATGTCATGAAAACCAGAACAAGTCTTCAGCATTATAGGAGCGTTAATAGTCACAGAGAGCTGCTTTTTGCCCTTCAAGGGAGAGAGCCTGGCCAGGAGCACTGGAGCTGTTAATTGAGTCACAGAGCAGTCATTTATACATTTAAATGGTAGAAAACTAAATATGTTCTGCAATCAGCTCTAGCAAAGGACACGGATGGGGACATGCTCTTTTCAAAGCCTGACATCCAGCCGCTCTGGGCTGCCTGACACATCTCTGCAGGCACAGCTTTTTCTGCCCAGCTCTCGCCACGCTCCCTTAAAGAGGCAGCTCCTCATGCCTAACTTTTTCCCCAAGCCCAATATAATAGCAAGTAACAATTTCATAGAATCATAGAATCATAGAATCATAGAATCATAGAATCATAGAATCATAGATGTTAGGGGTTGGAAATGATCATAACACATAGTATCCAGCATAAATAAACCTCACAGATTTAGAATGTCTTCTTAATTTCTGAGGTGTACATGTTGGCACTTGTGTGGGAATGTCTGCACTCTGGACAAACTTATCCTCTGGCTCTGCCTACATCTGCCTCAGCCAGCCTGCTGTTGTTGTTACAGCAGGACTTCAAGTGATTCCTTCAGTTTCTCCACCTGAATAAGATTTGCCTTCCAATTTTCCAGTCTCTGTGTTGTGTAGCTGACAGGTGTTGCTTGAGGAAGATGAGACACACATTTTTCCATAAATCTTCCTATCTGGTAGGAGAAGCATATTGTAACTGTCTTCCACTACCATCTCTTTGCTTTAGCTGGTGTCAGATCAGCTTGGTGAGTTGGCATGATCTCTTCTGTTGTGTTTCCCCAGGTCTTAGTATAGTAGAAATGCAGAATGGAAGGGCCTTGTGTCAGGTTCTTGGCCCAAAAGCAGCATCAGCTTTACCAGTACTACACCAGATAGCTGTTTGCTTGATGTACTCTTTAAAAGACCTGTGAGGGGAGTCTCCATCCCTTCCAGTAGTAAGGGAAAGAAAAGATGGATGCTTGGGCTGATGAAACATCTGGGCTGCTGAATGCAAATTTGGTGGTGTTTGGAGAACAACAGTGTCTCTCAAACAAAGTGCTGAATGTAAACAAACGTGCAGGGTTTTTTATGGCCCTGCCAGAGACCTGCTAATGATGGAGAGGCAAGTATAGGAAAATACCTGGGCATCAAATATACCCTTAAGAAAACATTCCCAAGAAAACATTCCCTCTGCATGCAATGAAATCTCTCACTTCCAGCACATTTACAAGAATCCTTTGAAATCTGTCCATCAGCCGAGGTTTTTGTATGTTCCTCAGTTCTGGTCTCTCACTTTTAGTCTCCTCTCCCATCAGAGCCCATCTTTTCTGCTGATATCCATCATGTAGTATTTCCCAAATAATAAAGACTCTGTTTCCTGCACATACATATTCCTGAACTGAACACATTTACTTTCGCTTTGGTTCTTATTTGAGCTTGCATTTCACACCCTTCCTTGGTCAATATTACTTCATGTAGGTCTTTAGGTTTTACTGCATGTCTTGTGCTATCTATAGTGGCTCTTCCAGTGTTAATAAAGAGGGGTTTGTCACCATGCTGGTTCAGGAATCTGTATCCAATTTAAAATAAACAAATACCCTGTTTGGTTTGGGGTTGATCACCCATGTGTGCTCTAGAGCTCTTGGCAACCTCTGTTGATGTTGCAAAGTGCTGTTTGTGCTGCGTCTTTCCTTTGCATGGCTATCCCCTTGAATGGTTTCCCTTTCACTAGGGGCCTTTTCCATTTTATTTCACATGTGGTACCATGTGGTGCTCAGTAACCACACAGAGCTAAGGCAGCTGACAGAGACTGCTCCCTTCAGCATTAGCTTTTCAGCACTGTGTAGCAGGAGCCTTTGCACAGCACCACAGCATGTCCTGAGCAGCTCTGGGAAGAGCCTCTAAAACACTGTTAGTGCTGAGGAATGCCTTGTTGTAAGTCTCCTCTTATCATTGTTCTGTGTGTGTTCCTGG
The DNA here is from genome assembly GCF_026170545.1 of Melanerpes formicivorus. Lineage (NCBI taxonomy): Eukaryota > Metazoa > Chordata > Aves > Piciformes > Picidae > Melanerpes > Melanerpes formicivorus. The sequence goes on along the minus strand of NW_027142353.1, from coordinate 52,664,613 downwards.
GGTTCCTTCCCCCTTTGCAGTAATGCCATTTTTGCACCCTTCTGCCAGAGGGTGTTGCAGTGAGAGCTTTGATTTATTGGCTACTGAAGAGGGGAGGTTGCTGAGATTTTTTCCAGAAAGTGTTGCACTTCCTCAGGCTGGTTTGCTAACAGCTGACTAGAAGCACACTACAGAGACCATAGCAGATGGGCAGCTTTTATTTAAACAAGAAAGCACTATATGGTGACAGTGGGGAAACAAACTTGGGAAGAGAATGAGGGAGTTCTCTGAATGGTCTCTGCAGGAACCCACTCTAACAATGCCTGCAAGGGCTGGGGGATCCCACTGCCAGATGCTGGCTCCAGAACAATTAATTTCAAGGGTGAGGATGATTGGATCAAATGGAAAATAAGACTCAAGCAATTTAGGCAAGAGTCAGGCTGACAAACAGCTCACGGAACAGCTCTGTTCTGTATTTGGTGGGCCAAGGGCTGACAACATGTTTGGCTTCAACCTGATGACTGGGAAAAAGCAAAATCCTAGGATGCTGATGCTGGCAACTTAATATTTCATGAGAGACAGGATTCTTTTTAGTCATGGCAAGGTTGATTCTATTGAAGAAGCTTTCACAGCACAGTGTAGAGAATTCACCATCAAGTTTCATGATTAAATGTTACAGGATTTTTTTTCCTGTGAGAGAGATTGACACTGGTTTGATGCTGGGGAAAGCAATTACAGCAGATACACAAGCCGAGAGCACCAAGAAGCAGCAGAAGGCATTGCAGGGCCCAGCCAATTCCCTAGGCAACATCAACCATGTTATTACTTGACACCCAGTTAAAGAAATGTCAGCATTAACCTGCATCTGCAGCAGCTCTTGCAAACAAGCTAAAAGCAGGCATCACTGTGCTTACTGTCTGCAACAAGGCAAAACCAAACAGCCTTTGTAGATGTCTGATGCAGTGGTAGCTGCCTTATTCCAGTGGCTCTGGTGATAAAGAACACAAGGGCCAGCAGACACACATCTGTTTCTTGTGAGGAGATACATCACTTGGAATAGAGATTTCATACAGAGACAGGACAGTCTGTTCCAAGACTGGGGCAGAGGCAGATACTCCTGAGAAGATGTACAAATCTCTTCTGGCTCAACACAAGCCCTGCCCTGTTGGCAGGCAATTATTTGTACCAAAGAGGTCCCTGCAGCCAGGATGGAGGGCACCAGCATGGTTCAAGATGGTGTCCACACAGGAAGCCATCTGTTGAGTTAAAACCTTTTAAATACCTCTGATGAGCTGTAATTTAAGAGAAGTAGGCATAACAGAGGCTGAGAAGCTAAAGGCAAGCCATGGCAGGCCAACAGATCTCACACAGCTTCAGTTCTTGTAGAAGAGCTGTCTTACTATTCAGAGCTGTAATGCGATGTTTTGTTGTTAGAAGACTTAAAACAGTGATACCCAACACAAACAGCTTGGTGACACACAGATTCTTTCTCTACTCCTTCCCCTACTTCCCACACAGGAGATTTGGTAACAATTAGGAAAAGTATCCTCTTTCTTGGTAGCTTATTTACTACTGATACCTATCTGTCATCTCTCAAAATGAGTCCAGCACAGCAAAGCCCAGAAGAGGAGATAGGTCCATGGCATTGTCCTAGCTGGTGAACTGGTTGTGTGCCTCCAGGCTGTTAGGTGCTCTCATCTTTGTGGCAGACCCTTCTGGATGTGTATGACAACTTAATGATAAGGAAGAGCTGGAACACATCCTCTAGCTCAGGCTAGCAGCAGGGCATGCACTTGGCCTGGTAAACTCAGTGCAAACAGGATGGTAAACTCAATGGCATTTTGTGGGTGTCAGTCATGTCTGAGCTGCAAATGCTAAGCTGTAAATTCTATGCTCTTATTAACAGCATTCAAAGGCAAAGAATTAGGTATTTCTTCTTTGAAATATCTTTTGCTTACAAGATGTTTGGAAAGACAGTTAACCACTCACTGTAATTCTCCACACCCCCCCCAACATTAAATTTGCCAGACCAGCTCAGTTGGAAGCAAATGAAAGCTATATTTACTAGCAAAACTGCAATCCACAATGAACTGCAATGAATATGTACAAATATAGAATATTTACAGGTATTTACAATTAATAAGCAGCACAAGAACCCCCTGGCCAAAGACCAGGGGAGCTGCAACAGCTTCTCCCCCTTAAGCCCCTGTACAAAAGGGACAAGAGACAGAAGCAGAGAAGTTAATACCAGTCACAACAAAAGCAGTGCAGGTCAAGCAGAGGCAAGTTAGTATCTCCTAGCCTGAGGAAGGGAGAAGAGAGATAAGTTGTTTACATTACTGGCTTAAGTCTGTTATCTTTCCAATGGGATTGTTTAGAACTATCATTATTTTCCTTTTTACACCCAGTAGAGATTTATTTACATTTTTGCTGCTTACTGTTCAAGATTTGTGAAAAATTTTTCAAGGCATAGCCTAAAACCACTGCAGTGGCCTTCACTGCTCCTAGTCCATGGCTTTATTTTTCTAGATGCTTTGTGATCATCTGGGCCAAATGCCGTGACTGTTTCAAGAAACTGAAGCTAGACTCACCCAAACATGAGCATATGTGGATTAACAAGAGAAATCACTGGCTTCTATGTCCAGTACTCCCCTGGCAAGAGACAGCTGAGGCCATCTGCAGAGCAGGTGGAACTGTCAGCACCATGGAGCTGAACTCTGGGTGTGACCAACTTATTGGGGGATGGAGGGAAGTATCCCAAAATAGTTGGCTGTGGCCATGTGATGGTTTAGCCCAGCAACATCAACAAAAAGCTCAGCTGAACTCAGCTGGAAAAGTGATTGAAGCTGTATTTTACAAGCAATAATGGAATGCAATGAATACATACAGAAAATATACAGTATTTGCAATACTGTACAAGTATTTACAAAAGAAGAAGAAAAACAACAACACAGAAATCCTCCTCAGCAGGAGGATTCCACCTCTCCTCTCTCCAGTCTCTCTCCCTCCACTTTTCCCTCTAGTTAATTAGAAGAAAAAGAGAAAAAGGAGAAATATGTTAGGAGAAGTTCAGTTAGCTCATTGTTGGAAGTTAGTTGCTTATCTTATCGGTCTCTGTCCAAGGGCAACATGCATTCATTCCAGCCAAGAAACAGAAGACAGACTGAGAACAAAATGTAAGATCGTAAAACTACATCCCACTCATCTACCAATGAAATTTGTTTAGAATTATCTCTGTTTACCTTTTTGTACCAAGGCTGTTCAGCTAGAGAATTCTGCAGCAATCTTTCTCTTAAAGGCACAGCCTAAACGATCACATTGGTACCTTGCAGTCTTTGTATTGCTGTGGTTCAACCGAAGTGCAGAAATGGAAGTGAGGGTGAGCAGAGGAGGAATTATGTTACAGGACCATCATTAGCTCTACTTAATGCTCACCTGTTTTCATCCAGCACAAATGTGCTACTGTCATGACACTGAAGGGGAGACATTCTTCTGAGAAAGAAGGACATGGTGAGACTGAGCTGTTGGCATATGCCTCAGGAATGCTGTCCCATAGAGGCAAAATACATTTACAGGTAAGAAAAACAATTCTGGCATTTGACTGGGTGTTTTAACTGCATTTGAGATTTCACCACAGGCTTTTGTGTAGCACTTAGAGCTGACCAAAAGCAGTTCTTCCTGAGAGAAAATCCCAGCTTGCTCACATTGGGAGTGCAGTGGATCCAGATGTGTATGTGTCCTGAAGGGTCAAACCCCCAAACAAGCCCTAGCCCAGACAATGTGCTAAGCACCTGCAAATGTGCTTACCTGGGCAATTCCTGGGGTCCAGATAGACAAGGCCAATGTATAGTACATGTGATTAACCTTGTAAGCACCTGTGAATGTGCAAACCTGGACACTTCCTGGGGTCCAGATAAACATGTACCACGTGTAATTAACTTTGTAACACAGCTGTGAACTGTGTGTGCCCTTGGCCACATTTGGATATGCCCCATCCCATAGGTCCAGTTATCAGGGTTCTATGTTACCAAAGGGTATTAATTGTCTTGGGACAAGCCAAGAAGCCAGGCAACTTACCTTGTTCTCACCCAGACAGCAACTAGAGCCAAATGCTGCTGGAGTAGCAACTTACCACAGAGACAAGACCTGAATGCTGCCTGAGTAGCAGCCAAAGAACCTGCTCCAGCAGACTGACAACTTCACCCAGGCCTTGCACCTGGACCAAGGCAGAAAGGGGAAAAGCTCCAAGTAAACTGAATCCCAGAAGAGGCCCAGTGACTGGGCACAACAAGAGAGGCCCCCTAGCCCTCTCTCAGCCAAGGACTGCTTGAATTATAGGCACAGCATCTGGGAAGATACCAGACAGAGGAGCAAGTTGTGAGTACCCAGCTCATCTGCCACGGAATCCCAGATCACCACACCTGTATTTCCAATTTGAATTGCTGTATTGGAAAGGTTAGATCTGTGCTTAAATGATTTAACTGTCTTTATATGTGCAGTGTGAAACCCACTACTAAATAATTGACCCTGTGCATACATTTTGTAAATGAGTTACGGTGGTGTTTGAAGCTGCCACTGCCCAAGATACTAAGTAGTAAAATATATAAAAATATACATTTTTTTACAGCATGACAAAGCAGTATCTGGTGGTCCTGGCAGCCTAGAGTAAGACTCGTGCCACAGTAGGTGCCCTCTCAATAAGTCCACTTCCTGAAGCCAGAGGCTGCCATCTGATTGGAGACGTGGCTGCAGGCTCGTTAGGACTGCATTTCCAGCCACAGGTCAAATGTTGGCTCAAAACCGCTTGGCAAAGCAAGCTGATGAAATGTGATCAAAGGAGCTCTTGCCCTTCAGGACACTCAGTGAGTCTCAGCAGACAAAAGAGCACTACTTCTGGAGAGCTGACTGAGATGTACTTCTTGTGGATCCAAGAACTGTGCCGGCAGAAATGTTCCCACCACTGCATAGGGGAAGTTGTGGCACTGCAGAGCGCTTGTAACCATGCACAGTGAGTTGGGGCTGGACCTCTTCTCTGAGCTGTGTCCAGATTTGCTTGTTAGGTGTCTGGGAACAATGGAACTGCCCAAAACATTCAGGCAATCAGCCCTCTTCAAACGTCCTTGTCAATGAAGAGTGATGATGTTTCATGTCTGACTGGTATCGCACTGTTCTGAGCCAGCCACGCTGCTTTTCATAATATAATACTGCTTTTAATCCTAATACTGCTCTTAATAACGTAAAGTCATCTTTGCAAGGCACAGCACTCCACTTTTCACAAAGGCTACAGCTTTAGCCACATCACTTGGAGACCTCCCTGTTCACAGGACACATTGAGGTAGTAGTGAAAATTATGAGGGTCTGCCTAGTGGGAGCTGATACCACATACAGGGAATTATTGACTTGTGTCCTACCGTGACAAAGAAGGCTGTCCTCTATTACCAATACATTTATTCCAATTTATCACTATTCTGAGATCTATGTACATACTTACATACATACATATATATGCACACACACACACACATACATCCATATTTTTTCATCAGGAGTATGAAAGTAAGAACAAACCAAAACAATGATGGACATTTTGTATACCACAGGCCTTCTGAATGCCAAATAGGCCAATTAGGTCTTTGGTGCTAATATGTACACTCAGGGACAAGTCAAAGAAAATGTCAAGATCCTATGTCTTATTTTCTACCTGAAAGCCATATACTCCTCTGCTTGCCACACTTTGCTTTGCCTTGCCTTACCTTGCCTTGCTTCCTCCTGGCTATGTTCTCTGGGTTATAAGAAACAGGACAAAACCAGATCCATCTGCTCTCCTCCCTCTTGACCATAAGTAGGGAGCACTGTGGTTTGCAGCAGCTCTTTTTTCCCAGAGCATTCATCACATACTCATACATCTGCCTTTGTGGCCATTTAGAATAGGGGAAATACTTGGGTAATTCCCTACCTTGTTGAGGCAGTAAGTGGGAAAACATCCAACACAGCTACATCTGCCCCTGCCCCACTCTTCTCTATGAGAAGCAAAAGCACCAGTAGCTCCAGAGCCTTCCCATCTAATGGTGGCTCTTGAAAAAGCACACCTTCTCCTTCCTTGGGTACCCACTTGCTGCAGTTTTCTTGAGGACATTTCCCCTTAGGGGAATCTCTCTCCTAACAGACATAGTGTCAACCACTTTCATGGTTATGCTTTTCTTGCTCATCCAATGATCACCGAAATATGACCTCCAGGCAGTTGCTTTTTGTGGCTCCCTGCAGAATGAAGGAGGTTTACACAAGCATCTGTCTGTCTTGTGTCCAAAACAGGGCCAGAGCAAGACTGACAAGCAGAAAACAAAATTGGAGTCTGTTGTATTTCTTCTTCATCTGGTCAGTCACTCATTTGACACTGATGTCTCAGAGCTCAAAATTAAAACCTAGGTATGATCCAACCTATAGCCTACAGGAGGAGGCATTTCTCTCAACAGACCACAAAGGGTCCAGCAAATAGAATAATGTTATATGCTATGTATAATAAAATTATGTTCACCATGGTTCCTACTGGGAATTTTTGAACTCCATGTTTATTTCTGAAACAGCCACCAAAGGTTTTGTTGCCAGAACAAATAATTAAAGAGAGACTGGAAAACCTTGTTTAATGGATCTCAGTATCTCAAAGCAGGGAAGATAAAAAAAAAGATAGGTTTTACTCATCTCATTTTCTAGAGATTGTATCATGGAGATTTATGTGATCAATTATAGGGCAAATTTATATGAAGCAAAGGTTTTGAAGTTGCACTTGCTTACTTGTATCAGAAATTCCTTGAACTGCTCAAAACCAGTGTAATCACCCATTAAAATAATTACCACTTTGAAATGTAGCATTGAAGAATGGTAATTGAATGTGAGCCATCAGCCTGGGTGATATATGTGTGATTGAGCTCTGTGGATGGATCCATTTTCCAGTCACAATGAAGCCTGTGCTAGAAGCTACTGTTCTTAGCCACTGATTTTAAAAGAACATCCCAAAATAGCTCTACTATTAATTACCTTTTTCTAAGAAATTCTCTCCAGCAATTCCCTGGTCTCTTAGGTGGTGATTCTACACAGGCTTCAGACCACTTGGGCTTGGAGAGTCCTGCTTGGTATTTTTGGTATATCAAAAATTGGATGCTAATTTGGGGAGCAGCTTGACAACATTAGGAAAGTAAATTAAGCACAAGATGAGGAATGGCTCCGTAACATGCACAAATATAACTGCAGTCAGGAAGTCTTTCCCCTTAAGGATTTACATTCATCATGAGAAGGCAGAATAAACCAGTTCATGCAAAAGTACAGTGATCAGCTTATTCCCCAGCATACAGATAGAGCCAGTCCCATCAACTATAGCTATGACCCCCAGCTACACCCTCCCTCTTTTAAGCACCTCTGCATGAGGAAGGACAACCACTCACAAAAGCCAGTAGGGAGTTGACTCAGGGTGGTGATAACCCCACTGATAAAGCAGTTTCTTCCAGGAAATGTTTTTCCTAGTAAAAAACCCCAAAGTCCCATTCAAGGAACTGACACAATTAGACTAGACTAGACTAGACTAGACTAGAATAGAATCGAATCAACCAGGTTGAAAAAGACCTTCGAGATCATTGAGTCCAACCTATCATCCAACACTATCTAATCAACTAAACCATGGCACCAAGTACCATGTCCAGTCCCCTCTTGAACACCTCCAGGGATGGTGACCCCACCATCTCCCTGGGCAGCTCATTCCAATGGCTAATCCCTCTTGCTGTGAAGAACTTCTTGCTAACATCCAGCCTAAACCTCCCCTGGTGCAGCTTGAGACTGTGTCCTCTTGTTCTGTTGGTGGTTGCCTGGAAGAAGAGACAAACCCCACCTGGCTACAACCTCCCTTCAGGTAGTTGTAGACAGCAATAAGGTCTCCCCTGAGCCTCCTCTTCTCCAGGCTAAGCAACCCCAGCTCCCTCAGCCTCTCCTCATAGGGCTTGTGCTTCAGGCCTCCCCCCAGCTTTGTTGCCCTTCTCTGGACTTGTTCCAGCAAGTCAACACCCTTCCTAAACTGAGGTGCCCAGAACTGGACACAGTACTCGAGGTGTGGCCTAACCAAGTGCTGAAATTAAATAACACATCTTCACTTCTTCAACAATGCATGTAAGCAGGCTTTTCAGAACTCAGAAGTGATTATTTAGCCTCTGCTTAATATTTTAAACTTAGAGAAAATCACAGGGTTTTTTTTATAGGGTTAGGGTTTTGCTGTTTTGTTGTTTTGGTTTTGTTTTCTTTTCCTCCTTAATGCTGAGGTAAAGACAATACTTAGCAATGTTTGCATCCCCAATACATCTTGGCCTATCTGCTCTCTTCTCATCAAAGAATACGTCTGTTAGTGACCCCAGCACGGGGTTCAATTACAGCCTCTGCCTTTTGGTTGTATTAATCAGGACACGACAGAGAAGCAGCTCAATGCATCTCCCCATCATTCACTTCCATTCTCGACAGCCATCCTCATCACAGAAGATGCCCATGGAATTTGGGTACTCCTCTCCCTTCAAGTTCACTGGAAAATACTTGTCTGATCAGGCAGTTTCACATGGATCATGCTGTGCATTTCATCCACAGCATCACCTAGGGTCTGTTTAGATGCCTTTTGTGTACAAATATGCCACTGAAACTAGTCAGCTGCATAAGATTTTAAGACCAGGCACTTCATGAGCTGCATACAGAAATAGAAGTGAATCTCCAAGAAAAACTCATTTTGCACAAGTCCAAAAGAAACATTCCTGTATCTTGACTCAGCTGGAAGGTAATTAAGATGATCTGAAAATCACATTCAAAGTCTGTCAGGGAAGAAAGTCTCTCACTGCTAAGAGAAACAAGCTTGCAGGAGAACAGTGGTATGTAACACGTATTCTAGTGGAAGAGTGAACAACTGGGATGTTGAATTCTGTGCTAGTAAACAAACCCTATATTTTCACTCATTTACAGCTAGGACCACTAGATGGATAAAGCACTGGCTTGATGGCTGCACCCAAAGAGTGGCTGTCAATGGCTCCATGTCCCAGTGGAAGCCAGTGACAAGCGGAGTCCCTCAGGGATCAGTCCTGGGACCACTCTTGTTCAACATCTTTGTGGGTGACATGGACAGTGGCATTGAGTGCACTCTCAGCAAGTTTGCTGATGACACCAAGCTGTGTGGTGCAGCAGACACGCTGGAGGGAAGGGAGGCCATCCAGAGGGACCTTGACAGGCTGGAGAGGTGGGCACAAGCCAACCTCATGAGGTTCAACAAGACCAAGTGCAGGGTCCTGCACCTGGGTCGAGGCAATTCCAGGCACAAATACAGGCTGGGCAGTGAGTGGCTGGAAAGTAGCCCTGAGGAGAGAGACTTGGGGGTGCTGGTGGACAAGAAGCTCAACATGAGCTCTCAGTGTGCACTTGCAGCCTGCAAAGCCAATCAGATCCTGGGCCACTTCAGGAGAAGTGTGGCCAGCAGGGCAAGGGAGGTGATCCTCCCCCTCTACTCAGCCCTGGTGAGACCCCACCTGGAGTACTGTGTCCAGTTCTGGAGCCCCTATTACAAGAGGGATGTGGAGGTGCTGGAACGTGTCCAGAGAAGGGCCATGAGGATGAGCAGAGGGCTGGAGCACCTCTCCTATGAGGACAGACTGAAGGAGTTGGGGCTGTTCAGTCTGGAGCAGAGACGGCTCTGAGGTGACCTAATTGTGGCCTTCCAGTATCTGAAGGGGGCCTACAGGAAGGCTGGGAAGGGACTTCTCAGGATATCAGGTAGTGATAGGACTAGGGGGAATGGAATGAAGCTGGAGGTGGGGAGATCCAGGCTGGATGTGAGGAGAAAGTTCTTCAGCACGAGAGTGGTGAAACCCTGGAATGGGTTGTCCAGGGAGGTGGTTGGGGCACCGTCCCTGGAGGTGTTTAAGACCAGGCTGGATGAGGCTCTGGCCAGCTTGATGTAGTGTGGGGTGTCCCTGCCCATGGCAGGGGGGTTGGAACTAGATGATCCTTGTGGTCCCTTCCAACCCTGACTGATTCTATGGTACAGCTCTGCTTGCTTTCTTTTGTTCTTTTCTTGCTTGTCATTGTTGCCTCATACACATTCTGGGCAGCTCTGCTGTAAATCCTTTTCATCACACTGTCACACCAACATTTCAAGGACATTTCATTTGAAATGTTAATAAGGACAGCTCTTCACAGCCTTCCAGGGAGAAGCATCACTGACTGCCAGCATCTGAACTCATGTTGTCCCATCTCCAGCTGGACCCAAACCCTGAGAAGCAACATCTGGAAGCAGGATCCCAGGGAGACTTCTGAAAGTCTCTGCACATTTTGAATTCACCTGTGACACCACTTCATGGCAACAATTCACCTGCAGCTGGGTGCTATAATTTAGCACAAATTACTTCATTATTTATTGCCTGACCCCTCCTCAGTTTGACATTTCCATATGCAATTTCATTTATCTCTGATGTTCCTTGTTACTTCCTCACCATGCAGCTGTCTCCAGTTTTTCCTATTCCATTGTTGCTCACATCACAAACTCACTTAAGGAGATTGTGTTTAAAACTTATTGCTTCTGTAGGTTATCAGTGTCAGAGCCTCACCTGGTGTCATTGGTGGTAGTCCAGCTCAAGGCCATTTAAGGCACTGGAGGATATCATAGAATCATAGAATCAATAAGGTTGGAAAAGACCTCAAGGATCATCAAGTCCAACCTGTCACCCAAGGCTTCATGACTACTGAACCATGGCACCCAGTGCCACGTCCAGTCCCCTCTTGAACACCTCCAGGGATGGTGACTCCACCACCTTCCTGGGCAGCCTATTCCAATGGCTAACAACTCAGTGAAGAACTTTCTCCTCACCTCAAGCCTAAACTTCCCCTGGTGCAGCTTGAGACTGTGTCCTCTTGTTCTGGTGCTGATTGCCTGGGAGAAGAGACAAACCCCTACCTGGCTACAACCTCCCTTCAGGTAGTTGTAGAGGGCAATAAGGTGTCCCCGGAGCCTCCTCTTCCCCAGGCTAAACAACCCCAGCTCCTCAGCCTCTCCTCATAGGGCTTGTGCTGGTAGTATAAGTTCTTTGGGACTACAATAGCAATAGGTAAAACCAGATACAATGAGATGTCTATAGGTCTACCTAGAATCTAAACAGTTAGGAGGGAAAAGAAAACTTCTGGCCCTTGAAGTACGAGACATACAGCTAAGAAAACAATCACAGGTGTCCCCTGGTAATGCAGTGTGTCATCTGGAACTGTAAAAGCTTTGGAGAGGACGGTAGAAATGAGATGGTAGAGCAGCCCCTACATCTTCGTGGCCAGATAGAGGGAGAAAGCTGTTGTGGTTATGTGTGAATGGAGGCCCATGAAGGACAATTTGGCTCCTGAGCACTGACTCATTGCTGGGAGCTTTACAGCTGAACTTCATCTGTGACAGTGGGTGGTCCTCTATGAATTAATAGGTTTATCATATGCTTGGTTTTGGTGGGTTGTTTTTTTCTGTTTAAGACATTACCACTTGCAAAACAGAAACATGATATGGCACAGAGTAAAAGGCTTCTTCAGTTTTGATCTGCTGGAAGAGCAGTATTTGGCAACTGCAAAAGAGAAAAGATCAAGAAAAATATCCTGTAGACTAAATAGATACCTCTGTCACTACTCATTATGTTTCTGCTTAAAAGAAAAAAAGCCAAACAACCCATACCAACCCAAATATGGGAGCCAGATTTTCTTGATCTGCTCAGAAGTTATTTCCCTGATGATGAATTTTGCTTTTCCATCTTATTCGTCTCCTCTCTGTGTCCTGTTCTCCTGACAGACCAGCACCAGGTGTCATTGATACCAGAAGGGACTGAATCGAGGACTGTGATTGTCTCCTTGCTTTCCATCACTGTTCTCCCTCTTGCTTTGTTTCTCTTTTTTTTTTGGTTTAAAAAAAAAATAAAATAATAAAACCACACAATCAGTGTCCTGCCAACAGGAGATTCACTTTGCTGCCCACTCTCTGGAATCACAATGAAATTGTGAAATTGCAGCCTTCAACAGCAACAACCAAAAAAAGTCAATAAAGTCTCATTTCTTCAGAAGGTCTTCTCTGCTGCCTTTTCATATTTGCCCTGTGGGATATTTGGCAATTTTTCACACAGAGCACATAACTAAATTGACTTATCACACATAGTTCTTTAAAATAACACTGGAGGAGTTCAAGGATTTTACTTAACACAACATTGTGGAGAAACACATTGGAGTCCTCATTGCGTTAGCTATAATTCTCTTATGTCCCAGTGGGTCTGTTCAGCTGGAGCTGGCAATTAAACTCAAGTTGTTTAGGCAATAATTAAGGTTTTCATCATGAAATTTTATTTGGAGCTCCATTTGAGGGAAGTCATTATTTACAAACCTCCACCTAGATCAGCCATGTCTTTGGTTAGACAAGTCTCTCACAAAGAGATTAGGATGCTGTGCAGGGTATTTGCTATGGCACAGACAGCTGGCACTCATGCCTCCCGTGGAGTCCATGTTCAAGAGAGTAGTGAGCAATTAATGCTGCAGTTACTCAGCATTCCCAGACCCTACCTGCTTACATGATCAATAAAGAGAAGCCATCAAAACACCCTGGGGAGGTACCTGTAGATTATGGCCCTGCAGATACAGGCCCACCTCCTCAGCCAGGCTGTATAGAGCCAGCACTGGGAAATCAAATGTCTAAGCTGCTCTCTCGGATGCCAGTATCATAGGAGACATTTGAGCAGGATGCTTGAGGCCTCAACCATCTGTTATACTAAGGCTTAGCCCTTAATATCACTCTTCATGGGGCAAGTTTTTTTCTAAACAACAACCCAAGTTGCTTTCATTGCAGGTTGTTTCAATTTTACTGCCTTTGTAGTGCAGGAGTCCAGTGCCAATGACCCTCTCCACAGAGGACAACACACTGTTGACCCCCAAAGCAGCTCTGCATTGGCATGAGCTTGTGAGCCCTCGGAGTTCCTACTTCTCACTCAGCTCAGTCCACAAGATTTGTGCTTCACCAGTACCGTGCTGCCAGAGGCAATATTTCTGCAGTGATTCACAGTGGAGCAGTGATTCAGGGGCCCCAGCAATCTCTGAAGGAAACTGCAAAACCTGTCAGATCTCCCTGGGCTTTTAATTCGGAAGGAAACTGTTCTCACAGACAGCTCTCCGTGACTTTAACTCTGACTGCCCAACAACATCAGTAGGCCAAATCCTCAGCTCTTGCTCAGGCTCTGTCCTGGGCTTATGTAGGAGATTGACTGCTGTTTACCTTAATAAATAACAAGCAAGAGACAGACTACAAGACAGAGCAGAAACAGTCTCTGCCTTGTCTTTGAACAGCACAAGAAACCACAGGGTCCTTACCCTCACTGAGGGCTTTCTGGTGTTATCTTAATAAAAACAATTATCCCAATTGCTCACTTTAAGTCTTCCAGGTGCTGGCAATAATTGTGCTTTATAAATGTAAATATGAAATGAAAAAGTAGATGAAGCAACTTCTCCTATAAATTAAAATTTAATCTAAACATTAAACCTCCATCACTGCAGCAAGCCATATGAGGAATGTAGCTGTAGCATCAGCCACACTTAGATGCATTTGTCTACCACTAAAAGCTTCCCTAAGTCCATAAGCCTTTTGGTCCTGCTTGTGTCCTTATATCTCCTGCGAAAGCCTCTGTCTCAAGACAGGGCTTTTGGTGCCTTCAAACTTTATCAGTTCACCTAGGGTGAGCATAATGCAAGGGGCTACCCACATCCAGTGAAGAATGTCCGCTCCTGTGGGTGAGACATTAACACCTCAAAAAGTCTGGTGATGCAGCTCTTTCAAATGGTGATGTTCTGCCAAAACACCGATCATTTCACCTTGAGGAGCACAGCGGAGGCTGAATGCACTTCCCCGTCTGGAGAGGATGCTGATGGAGTGGGCATTTCAAGCCTGATGAGAGGGGCTGAGAGTGCTCTCCTCATACCTCGAGGGAAAGCAGTGGAAGGCTGAAGCTTTCTGAGATGCAAAACTGGCTGTCACAAGAACAAACTGATGGCAGCCTGTCATGTGTGCATCTCAGCTGGGCATTCTACAGGAGTCCCAGTGGCCTCAGAGCAGTCTCTGACCCAACACAAAAAGCCTCATATCCATCTGGGGCTAAAGCACTGTGACTTTATAAGCAGTACCATGTGGTGAGGCACTGAGGGCAAAAGGGGGTTCAATTTGATGAGCCAGAAGAGTCCTGTCAGTCCTACAGGCCTCATTCTCTGTGGCAAGCAGAAATAGGACTTTATTAGCCCCAATGTTATTTATTCTCTTCTGAATCCTGACTAGCTAGTTGCCTAATTGCTGGTGACTCAGTACTTTGAGGTTGTCTTGCAGAGGAGCCCCTACCTAGGACAAACATTATGAGTTCCTAATTTGAAAATAGAAGTTTTTGTGACTTTAGCCTGTTCTTTTGTAGTGCTGGATTTGAAAGGGGAAGGGGATGGAAACAGAGAACTACTCAGTAGCAGAGACACAAGGGTTACTAACTGGTTAGTAACCATGGGAGTGCCTGAGAATGGATAGGTAGGAATGAAGTCTTCTCCCTGCACAAAGGTGGCAAGATCAGTAGCCCAACAGAAGTGTGTGTACATGGGTGCACGCAGCACGGGCAGCAAACAGGAGGAGCTGGAAGCCATTCTCAGCAGGAAAACTATGACTGCTGTCACAGAAACATGGTGAGACAACTTGCATAAGTGGAGTGCTGCCATGGATGGCTACAGGCTCTTCAGATGGGAGAGGTAAGGAAGGAAAAGTGGCCCTAATATGTTAGGGAGTGTTCTAATTGCCTTCAGCTCTATGGTGGTGATGATGTAGTTGAGTGCTTATGGGTTAAAACCAGGGGAAAGGCCAACAAGGCAGATACCACAGTGGGAGTCTTTTGCAGACTGCCCAATCAGGATGAAGAGAGAGGTAAATTATTATATAAGCAAATGGGAGAAATCTCACGATCACTAGCCCCTGTTCTCCTGGGGGGACTTTGACTCCCTAGATGCCTGCTGGAAACACAACACAGCAGAGAAGGCTTCTGGAGTGTGTGGAAGATGACTTCCTGACACCGGTGGTGAGTGAGCCAACTAGGAAAAGTGCCCTGGTGGACCTGCTGCTTGTGAACAGAGACGGATATTGGGTGATATGATGGTTGGAGGGGGCATAGTGATCATGAAATGATATAATTCTCCATTCTTGGAGGAGTAATGGATGGGCTCCCTGGACTTCCAGAGGGCAGTTAACCCACAAGTGCTTCAACATCCATCCATCCATCCATCCATCCATCCATCCATCCATCCATCCATCCATCCATCCATCCATGCCTCAACAAATAACTTCACTGCAGAGCAAGAGGAATAATCCTATTCATTTGGTAGATACAGATGTCTAGGCAAAGAGGAAGAATTCACTCCTGCCTAGGCAGGTGATCCATGTGGGCATACTCCCGTCAGGGACTAGCCCAGGAGGGATCAGGCTTGGTTCATGCTACAGCTCCAGCAGGGCTTTGATACTCCTCTTTTGCCGACAGTTTGTTCAAATCTGAGTTCAGTTTGCCTGCAGGTTTGGAGCAGGGCTTGTGCAGCAGGACAAGCACACTCCCAGCCTTCATGACCATGTTGAGCCAAACTATCAGCCCTGTTTTGCTTTCTTCCTGGACTGCTTTTGGTGGCAAAACACAACAACACTTGTCCCTCTCCCAGTCCCTCGTCGCTCTTCTGAGCTGGTGCTTTACCTGGGGGGCCATGGCTGCCATGGCTGGGCTGTTGCCTTTCTGCATTTCCCCCAGGGAGTTTCAGGAAGCAGAGGGATAGCAAAGGTGCTGAGAGTAACTAGCAGTGAGTGGGACCTGGAATTTCCATTTTTATGGGGAATTCCCCAGGTTTGCAATGGGCTTTTATTCTCTGCTGGATTAAAACCAACAAGTTTCGGAATTTCCTATGAAACTGAGCTTGAGAAAGAGGAGTAGATCCTTTGATGCCTCTCAAAGTACTTGTTGTCATTTCAACAACTGACAGGGGTTTTCTTTACATTAAATGAATTTCAGAACAATGTGTTGCCTCACTGAAGAATAAGCCCAGCATTTCACAGGGGAAGGGTTAAAGCAAAGTAATTGTATGACTTTACTGCAATGCTTCCTTCCTTGCTTCCAGGATTTTTTCAAGCTGTTTCTCTAAATGTTCCCTTAAAAAGTTTCCCTTAAAGAGTTTCCCTTAAAATGATATTTCCTCCTGGAAAAAAAAGGCATTATACTTTCTCCTGTATTACTACTACTACTAAGAAAGCCAAGCAATTTTATTACTTTTTCAGCTGCAAGTCCATCTCCAGCATTTCTTGAATGCTTGAAAAACAGCCTATGGAAGGGAGAAAAAGACACTTTTTCCTTTCCCCTGTGTTTTCTTGAGTGCCACCCATTCCAGGAGGTGCTGGAGTGTAGGAGAAGGGTTGTTTTCAGGTAGCTGTGGAAGGCTATGAAGGTTTGCCTTTGCTCAAATTAGAGAAAGCTATGTTTTGTCTTTGACTCTGAGAATAATGTAAACACCTTGTAACTGAAGGAGAGAAACTAGGCAGGATCTGGTTGGATGTGTTATAATATTGTTTTGTTATTTTGACCTATTGTATGCCTTAATTACATGCATGCCAGTAGAAAATGACCAATTGAGATGTGACACCTGTGCCTCATGACAGACTATATAACTTTGCTGTATAATGGAATAAAGGTCTTTGCTTGCTTACATCTTGTCCTGAAAGCATTGCTCTGGGTGAATTAAAACAGCTATACAACAACAGTGCTGGAGGTATAGCCTGGTGGCACCTCAGAGGGCAACTGCCCCCATGCCCCAGCTTCCCTTCCATTCCAGGGCTCCCACCAGGGGGAAAGAAAGTGGCACAGCCAATGTAGTGAAAGATTACAGCAGCCAGCCAGGCTGGGATTGTCTGAAAAACTGATGACTGTGGAAGCAGAAATGAAACTCAGCTTCTGAGCAGCTGCCTTTGACAGATTGACAGCTAAATCCTGGAGAAGAGCAAGCCCCGACAGATCCATCAGCCAGGCCAGATCTGCTCGTGTGTTTGTGGCTGAGGTTTTCAACCATAATTAGAAATACAAACGCTTTGTCCATGTCCTCAGCTGTCCATAAATCACAGTCCTCCTGCAGCAACCTGAATACCTGGATGCTCATGGGTCCGCCTTACCCACAAAGGAAGGGAGGAGGCGCACTGCTTTGGGGGAGCCTCCCCAAAGGCAATTGGTAGCATGAGATATGCAACTCACACTGCTGCTTGCAAAGCGCTGCTTTCACTTAGCGAATCGTAGGCAGCCACGTTCTCACTCGATGCACTGACTCCTACCCCTGTTTTCCTTGGTAGCTGTGCCCTGAGGCACAACCCCTCTTCAGTTTTGGTGGGCACAAGAGCCACTGCAGTGTAAGCCATCCTGCTGGAGAAAGAGCACTCCTTCAGCAATGTAAATCAAAGCTCTTGCTTGCTTGCTTGGCCATATTTGTTATTTCAACCGAGTCAGTCCCATCTGAATTCCTGAGAGCCAAATGATCTGATCTGCATAAGGAAGATGTTTTATGTTTATGAGAAAAGCAATGAGATAATTTCTTCGTGCAGCAGTGCTTTCTGCCTTGTGTCTGTGCTAACTGCTTCTCCTCATTTCACTGTTTGTTTAATATCTGCCATCCCTTTGCTGCTACCTCAAGTAGACTTCAAAGCTCTAAAATCTGAGGTAGAGGCAACAAATTTCACATAAATAAAGAGGAATTACAGACAGAACTGCATGGCTCCAGGGAAACCTTAGAGCTACATTTCAATATCTGAAGGTGACTAATGCAAGAGCTGGGGAAGGACTGTTTAGAAGGGCTTGTAGTGATAGAACAAGGGGCAATGGTTTTAAACTGGAGAAGGGTAGATCTGGGTTGATTTAGACTGGGGACATAAGGAGGGATTTCTTTACAGTGAGTGTGGTAAAATACTAGAACTTGTTGCCCAGGGATGTTGTTGAGGCCTCATCCCTGGAGACATTCAAGATCAGACTCAGTGTAGTGCTGGACAGCCTGATCTAGTTGGAGGTGTCCCTGCTCTCTGCATGGGGGGATGGACATGATGACTTTTGAGGGGCCCTTCCAACCTGATGTAGTCTATGAATCTATGAAAAGCTTCCTGAACCATCCCTAATCCAAACAAGCATCTGTGATGCCACATAGTTCCTATCTGGTAGAAAAAAATGAAGGAAGGATGGTGCCTTTCCAGTGCTAATCCCTACTCCAGGGATTACAGTGGGATGTAGGTACCCAGACAGTCTGGAGACTACTGTTTAATAGGTTGCAGTAAAATATCCAGGCCTGCCTGTGAATTGTGTCCCCCAAGCACATGTGTGGTCATGAGTGCATGCTGGTGTCCTGGTTGTAAATAGAAGCTATTAGGATAGTGATGGACCCTAACTGTCACACTGGAGCAAGAGAGATTTTTCCAGTTCCTTCCAAGGGCCCCAGTGGCTCCAGCACCTGGACCAGAGGTGCTCTTTGGTTGAATCAAGCCAAGGTTTAAATTCTTCTACAAATTAGCTGAACCAAGAAAATTATTATTTATTCCTAGTCCATCAGCTCAGTAAAGAGGTTTCTTTCTACTCTGTTGGTCCTTTCTTCATTTAGGCCACTTTTGCTCTTCATTCAGCCTGCCCCATGCTCAGTATTCTTCTATTTCTAGTGCCTCACACTCCCATGTGCATTTCCACGTAGGGTATCTCCTAGGAGCCATTCCTGACACTCATCCAAGTCATCACAGCTGTCTTTTCAAACTCCTCAGTAGCAGCACAGTTTCTCATGTTAGCTGTTTCCCTCATCACATCATCTTTTATTTTCTGCAGCTCCAGTCCTGGCAGCCTTCTTCCCAGCTGGATTGTTTCCATGGTCCCCATCCCAGGGTCGCTGCTGTTTCTCATGCTCCAGCACCCTGACCCATTCAGTGGAGCTGTGTTAGACATGCTCATTCCTGGCTTAGCAAAACATTGGAAGCTCACTGCAGTCCTTGCAGAGTTTCTTGCCCCATGCTTCTCCTGGTGCCAGTTTCACAGCCCTCACCTCTGCTGCTAGTTCACCAGGTTTTTCAGCTTGTCCTGGTTTTTTCACCTACCAAATCAATCTTTGCCTCTTCCTGATGTTTTTCATTTGACATGGTGTTCACCTGCACCTGTCTAAACTTTCTGCTTTTTTGGTCCACCTTGTCAGGCATTCTCTGCAGGTCTTTATTCATCAGTGATACCAAGTCAATAAGAGAGCCCAGCTGGGAAAATGGCAATGAATAATTTATCTGACGAGCACAACTCCTTTGTGTGTCATGTCATAGCCATGAGCAGCTTGTGTTTCCCTGGACTGCCTCCAAGTGCTAGCCCCATTTAAAAGCTCTAATCACCAACAGTTTCATTAGTCACTTACAGGCACTTCAGCCCAGGAGAAGTCAAGCCCCATGGATATCCAGCCTAGGTCTCACCAAGCCCATAAGCAGCCATGATTCGCACCTGAAGCCACTGCTGATGGACAAGGCACTTTCCCTGCATCTGGTGCCTTGCTGCTGATCCCCTCCCCTGGAAGAAGCAGAGGAGAGATGCCACACACTTGTGGAGGCTGCCCAGCTATTCCCCATCACTGAGAACAAACACCAGTAAGACTGGGCTGGGCGAGCACACATGGCAGCTGGCTCCCATGGGGCTTTCAAGGGGATCAGGGGATGTGGCACATGGCTGGGAGCCTTCACATGACAAACTCCTTCTTAATAAGAACCCACTTGACTTCTCCATAAGACCCCACATGGACTTACAGGTCATTTAAAAATCTGATTTCAGAACAAGTTAAGCCAGAAGAAAATGTTGTCAGGAAGCTGAATAGCATGGAGAGACCTCTGACCCTCAGACATGCCAGGGATTTATCAGGGGAACCTGTGTGCAGGACATCTCTTTCCAAGTAATCCTTCTGATGAAAAATGGAGATATGAGCTGAGCCTTGCCCTTCCTCCACTTGTAACCCCTGACACAGCTAAAAGACAGGGCAAATGCAAGTGAAAGAGCATCGTGTGCATTGCTAATGGCTTGTCTTCATCCTCTGCAGGGACGGGATGATTCCCCTTTCAGCTTCTAGCACTGCCTTTGCATGGTGGACTGCAACAATGATTAATAGGACAAAGGAACCATTGACCCAAACCAAAGCACATTACAGTAAGTGGACATTGCCCATTGATTTTGCTGCAGCCTTCCTCCCATAGCTGGTGAGACCCTTTCTGTGAAACCCCTGGCAAGCTCAGATCAACCCACCTCTGTGTCCCCATCTCAACCAGCATCAGTCCTTGTATGACTGGCTTTGACTTCAGCATGTCATTCATTTTCTTCCTGTGAAACTAAAGGTATATACAGCTGCTCCAAATTACTCTCAAAAACCACAATAGTGATGAACATCAGTGAAAGAGGCCATGCAGCCTCCAGGAGGGGAGTACAACTTGGTGGATAAACACCCTGTATGTGGTAGAGTTCGCCCCAGTGGCCTGTTTAACATCTCACTGACTCTGAAAAGCTCCAGAAGGGCAAAAGCCTTCTGAAAGAGCAAGCTCTAGAAACGAAGACCATCCACGAGGATGATCAGAGGGCTGGAGCACCTCTCCTATGGAGACAGAACGAGAGAGTTGGGGCTGTTCAATCTGAAGAGGAAAAGGCTCTGAGGAGACCTTATTGTGGACTTTCAGTATCTTAAGGTAGCCTACAAGAAAGCTGGGGAAGGACTTTTTAGGGTGTTGGGTAGTGATAGGACATGGGGGAATGGAGCAAAACTGGAAATGGGTAGATTCAAATTGGATGTTAGGAAGAAGTTTTTCCCCATGAGGGTGGTGAGACACTGGAACAGGTTGCCCAGGGAGGTGGTGGAAGCCCCATCCCTGGATGTTTTTAAGGCCAGGCTGGATGTGGCTCTGAGCAACCTGCTCTAATGTGAGTTTTCCCTGCCCAATGCAGGGGGCTTGTAAGAGGCTGATCTTTGAGGTCCTATCTAACGCTGGCAATTCTGTGCTTCTGTTTCTGTTCCAAAGGAAAGCGATGCCCAATCACTCCATGCAAACAGATGCATGCACAGTTGGTGCATTCTGTTGGAGCTCAAAGGTCTTTCAGGGTTGCAAACCTGCATTTTTTGGCACACCTTCGTTTGGTTCATGGGAAGTGGCAAACCTACAACCAAATCATGGTTTTGCCCTTGAAAAGCTTCTCCTTTCTATTGTCATACTGCAGCCTGGAGGTCCCATTGGTGTCAGCAGTTCCTTTCTTGCAGTACCATTCCAAGGCCCAGGCAGACAACAAATCACAGGGGTGGGTTTTCCTGGATATTCACAAGTGTGAACAGGCATAACTAAAAAAGGAGGTAAAAATAACAACAGGCAACAGGGGGAAAATGCTAAACAACAGCAGAAGAAACCTTTGAAATACGCTTCCCGGGGCTGTTTTCCCTCCAGATGAAAACAGCTTGCAAGACTCTAAACAGTGGCAAGATGTTTGGATACAACAAAATGGCATCTAGAAGTCAGAGAAGGTTACTTTTCATCTAGGACCTGTTAAAAAAAAAGTTATTGTTGTAAGAGTTTAAAGAAAGTTAGGGGCATTAATGCCACGGGCTCTTGGCACCCAGACTGCAGCACAGTTTTATCCCCATAAAAGCAGCGATGAGGCAAAGCAAGCCCTGGTAATACCTCCCTGTGCTTTTCCCCTGCAGCATCACCACAGGGCTCATGATGCTTGGAAACAGAATACCTAGTATGTTTGAATTTGGGATGTGGAATTATTTCAAGGTAAAATCTTGCGAAGATTTGTGGTTTAGAACAAGCCTACGTATGTTAAAGGGGCAGAAAGACAGAAGAGAGGATAAATGAGGCAAGAGTTGTTGTTATTAGTTATTAAAAATTGTTATTTTCAAAATGGAAAATGCCTCTTCCTCACTGCACTCAACCATCCTCCTGCTGCATGGGTGGTGAGGCACTAGAACAGCCTGCCCAGGGAGGTGCTAGAAGCCCCATCCCGGGAGGTTTTTAAGGCCAGGCTGGATGTGGCTCTGAGCAACCTGCTTAAGTGTGAGGTGTCCCTGCTCACGGCAGGGGGGTTGGAACTAGATGATCCTTGAGGTCCCTTCCAACCCTAACAATTCTATGATTCTATGGAGCCCATGAACCCAAGGGTGTCCTGAGTTCAAAGAGCACATCCACAGGGCAAAAAAGGACCATTGCCTCCCTCTTCTGTACCAAGTGGTGCCCTGGCCTCTATCTGCCACTCTTGGCAGTGTAAATCAGGGTTTCCGAGCTGTGGTTGTAGCCTGCACAGTAGGAGTTAAATTAATGAGCCTGTGGTCTCCTAAGGCAGGCAGATCCTGGAGGCAGGGGCAGGCAGGGAGGGAAGCAGAGTGCCTGGTCCCTCAGACCTCACACGAAATGCAAATGCATTTTCCTGATTTGACCACGGGGAAATAATGGGAGAATAACGATGCCCTCTGAGCCAGCCCCAGGCAGCCTCTCCCCCACCTCTGCCTTTCCTGGCTGCCCAGCCTGAGTTCCACTTTGCAAAAGCTGTTTTTTCTGGAGATGGCAGAGGGAACAAAATCTAATTTCCTAGTGAGTTGAATTCAAAATCTTCACCCCTCAGCTGTTCATCTCTTTATCACATTGTAACTCAAGTCCTGTTTCCCACTCATGTCCTCAGATGGCATCCATCTGCTCAGTAACTCTGGTGGAGATCAGTCATCTCCACATGCTGCTGTCATGTCCCCTCAGCTCCCTGTGTTGGCCATTGGTGGATCAAACCAGCAACAAATAATCAAACTCATGCACCTTCATTCCCACTTGGGATCTCCATCCCTCTCACCCCCACGCCCCCATCACTCCTTGCATCTCCTGTAGGATCTTCTTACCGCTGGGACTATCAGCTGCCTGTAAGACTGAGATAGAGAAGATCAATGACATCAGAAGCCACTGACAGCAGGCAGACCCAGCTGGCTGCCTGGCTGGTGAAACAGATGGAGAGACAGCTAGTGCGAGTTTACACACTCAGTTTCCTCAGAAATCTAGGCTGAAGTTAAGTTTCTGTGCTAGGACAGCAGCTTAGTTTCTTTGATGATGATGTGAAAAGTTTGCTCTGGGCTTATTCATATCTTGGACAAGTGAGAGTAAAAGGTCAAATAGAAACAGAAATAGTGTGGCCAGCAGGAGCAGGGAAGTCATTGTGCCCCTGTACTCAGCACTGGTTAGGCCACACCTTGAGTACTGTGTCCAGTTCTGGGCCCCTCAGTTTAAGAAGGACATTGAGACACTTGAAAGTGTCCAGAGAAGGGCAACGAGGCTGGGGAGAGGCCTCGAGCACAAGCCCTATGAGGCTGAGGGAGCTGGGATTGT
Organism: Melanerpes formicivorus; assembly: GCF_026170545.1. Classification (NCBI taxonomy): domain Eukaryota; kingdom Metazoa; phylum Chordata; class Aves; order Piciformes; family Picidae; genus Melanerpes; species Melanerpes formicivorus. The sequence continues at coordinate 52,641,173 of NW_027142353.1, read as the reverse complement.
TTAGCCTGGAGAAGAGGAGGCTCAGGGGAGACCTTATTGCTGTCTACAGCTACCAGAAGGGAGGTTGTAGCCAGGAGGGGGTTGGTCTCTTCTCCCAGGCAACCAGCACCAGAACAAGAGGACACAGTCTTAAACTGTGCCAGGGGAAGTTTAGGCTTGAGGTGAGGAGAAAGTTCTTCACACAGAGAGAGTTGTTAGCCATTGGAATGGGCTGCCCAGGAAGGTGGTGGAGTCACTGTCCCTGGAGGTGTTCAAGAGGGGACTGGACATGGCACTTGGTGCCATGGTCTAGTAGTCATGAGGTGTTGGGTGACAGGTTGGACTTGGTGATCCTTGAGGTTTTTTCCAACCTTATTGATTCTATGGTTCTATGAAATGATACCTATATGTGGCAACAAGAATCTCCCAATAACACAGATTTTTCTCCTATCTTTGGGTGACAAGAAATCCATCCCTGGGCAAAGATGCAAAGTCACAGAAAATAAGGCTGGAACCATTTAAATATGAAACCAGTTTTGTGCTCCTCAGCTGGCACCCCTTGCCCCACACTGCCACTCAGCCTGGGGGTGTAGGGGTGGTCGGTCTGCTGCCCACTGGCTATGCATCCATCTACCCTCCATGCTTCTGGTGTTTTGGGGAGCCTCACAGAGATATGCTCATGGCCAGCAGGATCTTCACTCATGCAGTGCTGAGTCCCAGCCCACCTGCAGCCCACTCTTACTCAGCTTCCTTGAAAAAACAGAGAAGCCTGTTTTGAAGGCAGGACTTGCCTGCACTACGCACCTGCATCCCTTTCAAAGGGCTGGCACCGCTGCCTGCCAGACTTGTGCCAGCCCACGGCGTATCAGTGGGATGTTTCTGACTTCAGGGAAGAGCAGGGGGAACGTATTCCTGCTGCATTCATTTCTGCTCTGTCTGACTGCAGTCACAGCAAAATGACACTAACAATGTGCTGGTGACTCCATGAGCTGTCTGCAGCTGTAGCTTGCTGTTATCTTCCTTCCCACCCCAGCTGCCAGACCAGAGTGGGACACTGAAGGGTGCTTCCCACACAGCACACCTACAACACTGTACAGCAAACACAAGCTGGAGTCTGGGTAGAGCAGCCCCTTTTCTCTACCTCAAGGACAGTTAGTCCTGAACCCTCCCAGTTCTCCTTGGAAGAGGGCACAGGATGGCAGCTTTTTAGATCCATGTCACTAAAAGAGAGTGAAAATACCATAAAGAGGCATGAGCTGAGACCAGCATGTCCTGTGTCCAGCCAGAGGGTCAAGAGGCCAGCATGGGCAGCATGTGCCAGCAGCAGCAGACAGAGCAGGGGCCAGAAGCCCCTCCTCCGGCAGCTTGTCTTAGGTGAAGCCCGCCACAGGAGGAAAGGCTGAGAGACCTGGGGTTCTTCAGCCTTGAGAAGGCTTAGGGGAGACCTTATTACCACATACCAGTTAATAAATGGTGGCTACCAGGAAGATGGAGACTTCCTTTCTGCAACTGGAATCCAGAGGAAAATTTTTCACCACGAGAACTGTTGGGCTTTGGAATAATCTCCCAAGAGAAGCAATGGATTCCCCTACACTGGCCAGTTTTCAGACACAGCTTGACAGGGTGCTGGGCTATCTCACTGAAACTACAATATCACCTAGAAAGGTTCAACCAGAATTAGAATTACAGAATTAACCAGGTTGGAAAAGGCCTTTGGGATCATTGAGTCCAACCTATCACCCAGCACCATCTAATCAACTAAACCATGGCACCAAGTGCCTCATCCAGGCTCTTTTTAAGCGCTTCCAACGATGGTGACTCCACCACCTCCCTGGGCAGCCCATTCCAATGGCAAATCACTCGTTCTTGAAGAACTTCTTCCTAACATCCAGCCTAAACCTCCCCTGGCTCAGCTTGAGACTGTGTCTTCTTGTTCTGTTACAGGTTGCCTGGGAGAAGAGACCAACCCCCACTTGTCTACAACCTCCCTTCAGGTAGTTGTATAGAGCAATAAGGTCACCCCTGAGCCTCCTCCTCTCCAGACTAAGCAACCCCAGCTCCCTCAGCCTCTCCTCTTAGGGCTTGTGCTCCAAACCCCTCCCCAGCTTTGTTGCCCTTCTCTGGACACGTTCCAGCAACTCAACATCTTTCTTAAACTGACCAGATGATCCTTGGGGTACCTTTCAGCCTGGCATTCTATGATTCTGTGATTCTGTGAAGCCTGTCAAGGAGCCCAAAAGCTTCAGCGCTCAGCTGTGCCTCCACATCACTGCACACATATAAGGCTCAATAAAAAGTACTTTAAAAATAGATGAGCAAAACCCAAGGGGTGCTCCTCAGGCAGAGAAGTGGCCACTGTTCAGTGCTCCTCAGATTTAGTGCAGCCAGCACTCCCAGTGCTGCAGTGGCCCTTTTTTTCCCTCGTGACTGTTTGCTCATACAGATGCCAAGGCTGTGCAGAGAAGCAGGGCACATTTACCTGCTGTCACCACATTCAGCCATGCCCATCTCTGCAGGCAGAATGTGAGCATTCAAGATGCCCTCTGATTTGGAACCATCTCTGCCAGCATTAAATAGCCCCTAAAAGAAAATAGTGAATATGAGTTAGATAACAACGCTGAGATGGCTTTGCTCTCTATCTTCTCCCTCTTCTTCATGGTTTGTGGGAAAAGAAGCACATGCTGAACCCATGTGCTGGACCCACATCTTCATGGCAGTGATGTGCTGAGCTCCTGGGGCCAGGCAGCAGCACACTAATAAATTTCCTGTGTTTGCAAAAGCACAAAACAATGCCATGTTTTTCTTGGTGAAAAAAACAGGGGCACCAGAGATGAAAATGCCTCAGACAAATGTCCCAGACTAAGTGATCCTGCTTTGGCAGGGGGATTGGAGCTGATGATCTCTTGAGGTCCCTTCCAACCTCTAATATACTGTGACACCGTGAAATGTCAGAGACTTGGGCCTTTGCCTTTGAGCCAGAATTTCACCTGGCTGCAGCCATCCTCCTGGCTCCCCCTTTAACAGGAATCTCAGTAGGCATCTCACTCCTGTAATTGGATAATTAAGTCAATTATAAGGATGAGAGAAAATTTTCAAGCTGGTAGGTGCCAGCACGGCCTCATGAACCCAACCTCTCACCACGCAGCCGACAGCTATGACTCAGGAAGCCTTCTGTGTCAAGGATGAAATTCACCCCTAGCAGAGAGGTGCCAGGACAAACGTGTGCGTGCATGGTCCACGGCTGGGGAAGCAACAGGGCTGAGCTATGGCCTGGTTGCTCCCTGTGTCCCAATTTGGAGGTGCCTCAGAGTCTATCTGATGCATAGGACTGTGGTGGTGGTAAGCTGCTGTATTCTCCCTGAAGCATCGTATGTGGCTCTGCTGCATGCACTGCTGTGAAACAAATGCTTTTCTTTTTCTTGCTCTCCTTACAAGCAGCCAAGTGAAGCACTCCACCCAGTGAAAGCCATGCTGTGTGCCACGCTCCTGTGAGTGACCTCAGCCCCATTCTGTGACCCTGCTGCTGAGCCTGGAAGCACTAATGCAGTGAGTGCAGCCCTGCTGGGGAGAGAGAGCTGAGGGGCCAGCAGCATCCCCTGGCACAGGGTACACGCCCAGAGGGAAATGCACAGAGCTCAGAAGCAGTTCCCTCAGGGGTTCTGTGAACGTTGTATCAAGATATAAGCCAAAGTCATATGACAGCTCAGAAATCTGCTAGGCAGTAGCCAAAACTTGCTGGAGGCAGTGAAAGTGTCTTCAGTTACCTCCTCTCCCTGCTGCAGTTTGATGTAGAGCTGTGAGGGTGCAGCGCGGCTGTGGGGCAGGCAGGAGTGGGATACAACAGTACCCTTGCCTGAACCCTCCAAAATTTCCACTGGAAGCACAGGCTTGTAGTGAAGCCAAACAGCACATTGGGTCATTTGTTGAGAAGGTTTTATTTATTCATCAAGAACTGACTTCATGTTATGTCACTGATGGCAAATGGCCTCACAGGGAATGGAGCAGCAGGATGAATTGCAGCTCCCAGGGATGGGGCTTTGCTGCAGCAAAAGAGGGAAATGCCTTCAAACTGGCACACTGAGCTAGGGTATGGGAATTTGAAGCTTTCTTGCAGCGTGCCCAGCTCAATAAGCAAACCAACAAGCTCAGCAGTCTGCAGGAAGAGTGGTGAAGTAACAGCAGGTAAGTGATCTCAGAAGGACAGGAAGGAATGTATTGATTTAGAGGCTCAGAGACCACTCTCATGCAGAGGGAAGCCAGGGCTGGTTAGCTGACGGCATATGATTATTTTTCTTTGAAGCTGTGAGATATCTGCCAGAGGAAAAAGCTGGCCTAGATAGGAAATGAACTGCCTGATACTTTTGTCTTATTACCCATGTATTTTTTTGGTCAGAATCATCTGAGCTGAAACACTGAATATGACAAAGAAAATAAATCATCCCTGTCAGAGTGGCCTCTCTTACTCTCTAACATTTATCTTAATATGGATTGCCTACCTCGCTCCAAACTAGGAGGCAAAGGCCTTCAGGTATGTGGGGGTCCTGACCACCCACCATGCAGGGCCTTTCTTCTCCTCTTCCTCAGCACTCACACATCACAGTTTTTGTTCTCTGTCCCAGCAGAGCCCTGTTGGAGGACGCTGTGACCATTCCTGCTCCTCTTCTCCTCCCCCAGGACCACTTCAAAGAGCATGAGTGGCTGTTTCCTAGCGCTCTGCCATCTAGTTTTTATACTCTGCCTGGTTTTAGGTAAGGAGGTTTCTGGCAGAATTAGGAATAAATAGCTTTGGACCTAGTAGTCAGCAGCATCATCCCTGACCACACTGGGACAATTCTTAACAGAAGTATTGCTGGGTTTTTGACATTGTTGAGAAACTATTTGGGAACAGATACCAAATGAGATTGGGGCTGCTGCATTTGTGAGAGGGTAATGCACCAAATTATGCTGACCATGTTTCAGCATTTCACTGACTTTACAATCATAGAATACTTCAGGCTGGAAGGGACCTCAGGAGGTCTCTAGTCCAATGTGTTGCTCAGAGCAAGGGCAGCTGTGAAGTCTGGACAGGTTTCTTGGGGTCCAGATGGGTCTCAAAAAATTCTGAGGACGAAGAACCAGGATGCTGTCCCTGGACAACTCAGTCTGAGACCTGGCCACCCTTATGGTAGGTGTTGCACTACTAACACCTCCTTTCCTGTTCACAAATTGTATTTCCCCTTCAGTAGTCATTTGGAAGTGTGCTAACAACACAGTAGCTTGCTTTCAAAGACAGTAGGCGTGACAAAGCTTTAGCGGGAGTAAAACATAACAGCACCACCCATGAAGTGGTACCATAATTACCTGGTACCACAATCACTTAGACAGATAAGTTTGTCCTTGGATTTCTCTGTGGCTGCACTTGTACTATGGCTACAGAAAAATAACAAGACACCAAGAGAAAGACCACTCTCCCCTTCTAGCCACTTGCAGGGGTTCCTCCAAGGAAACTTATGAACCAGCCAGGGTGTTGACTCAGACATGCGATAGGACAAAGGGCAATGGATATAAACTACAGCACAGGAGGTTCCACCTCAACATGGGGAGGAACTTCTTTACTGTGAGGGTCATGGAGCACAGGGACAGGCTCTCCAGAGAGGGTGTGGCATCTCTTTCTCTGGAGACTTTCAAGACCCATCTGGATGTGCTCCTGTGTGACCTGTGCTAGATTCTATGGTCCTGCTCTGGCAGGGGGGTTGGACTGGATGATCTGCACAGGTCCCTTCCAATCCTAAAATCCAGAGGGATCCCCATCCCAGAGGGACTTGACTCTGGTCCCAAAAAGGACTAAGATTTCCTGGATTCAGAAGAAGGAGAAAGCCTTTCAGAGGGAAACTTCCATCACAATTCTCACCTTATATGGTATGGGCCATAAGCAAAAATGAACAACTGAAGTAATTTATTCCCACAGTAGCCTTCGATGAGCTACCCTGGGAATCAGATGGGGCCACATTTCTCAGTACCTCTTCCTTTTTGCTTGTCCTATCTATTGGCAGTTCTTGGAGACCAGCCAAGTCTGCTTCCTGTGCTCCTCATTTATCAGCATGCACCTAAAAATCAATAGCTTTGCACTAGCTACTTCTGCTAGTGCATTATAATTTCCTGCTACAAGGATAGCTTGACAAAATGAAGTTTCAGCTAATTAAAGTTTGTGAAAACAGTTGTGTTGACACTCCAGCATTCTGTAGGTCATTCCATACAATTTCTTCTGGAGGAGACTCCAAAAGGTCTTGGGTCCTTGATCAGTCCTTTTGCAGTTGCTAGCCTTATGTGGTGCTCGGTCAGGACTCTCTGTCCCTTATGCATTAGTAGGAATCACTTTGATTTGAATGACATGAGTGTCATCTAGGTTCAGTGGACTGGGAGCCCTTTGCATCACTGTCAGCACAAAGGCACTGAAAGGCTCCATACACATGCAAAATTCACATCTGCTAATGCTGAGACCTCCTCATGGCACATGTGGTCCTTCACATGAATGAGCATCAGCCCTTCTCATTTCCAAAACATTTTCAGCAGAGCACATGCCTGTTCAGAGGCAACACACAACTGCTGAATGACTCACAACACTTGACTGAAGCAACTCAGTCACAACTTGCAGCCTTTGAAAGGAAAGAAATGAAATTGCACAGCAGTTTCCAGTTTGCTGATAAACCCCAGGGTGGTCTGGGCTGAGAAGGATCGAGTAAAACCAGGCAGCCACAGCTCTCAAATGGTTCATCAGGCCAGTTGGATTTGACAGATTTAACAGGCCACATGAGCTTCATGTGTTTATGTAAGGCTGATCCTCAGCTTTTACAGGTGGAGGAAGAAAAAAGAAAGAAGCACTGAGAGACCAACACAGGAGTGAAGCTACAGAGGGCAAAAGCAGCACAACCTCCTTTCCCCTCTGCCCTAGACTGGCTTAGATTTATATTCACATGCTGGTAGGAAAAGAAAAATCTCCCTTCCCTGCTTCTCATCACATGTGAATATTGTCCTGCACCTTGGCATAATCCAAATGAGGGCAAAAGGCCCAAGAGAGGTAATGCACTAGAGGAAGAAACTAAGAGCAAGTCTGTGAGATGGCTGCCAGCAAGAGCAGACAAGAGCCTGCCAGTCTGGTCTCCACTGTCCCAGGACATTCATTTACACCAGCCCAAACTTGGTCTTCACATGATGTATCTGCACCTCAGCTCATCTTCCCATCTATAAAGCATTTTATATATCAGTTTGGAGCAGAGCTGCCTCATTTCCTCTTTCCCTGCATGACTTGCAGGATGTGGTTCTCAGCTATTTTCTCTGAACCTTTCCTCTGATTGCTTAGGAATGACTGCATTAGAGCTAGCAGCTCTTACTCCACACACAACTGCATCCTAGAAGATATGTACCTTACCTGAAGAAAGGGGGTTGGTTCCTGCTGCTGCAGGCTGGATAACCAAATTCAGTGATTCCTAAATTACTGAAAACAAAACGAAGCAAAACCACACAAACAAACAAAACAAACACAAAACACACACCCCCAAACCCAACAAAAAGCCTATACATGCACAGACCACTGGATCCATGCAGAGATACAAAACAGGGAAACTACTGTAGGGTCTTCCTACAGAAGTTCAGAGACCTGCCCATTGGTAAGTAAGGGCAGGCTCCCCTCTCACAGCCAGCTTGCCTGTCTTCTGCAGGGACGTGGCAGGGGCTCTCTTAAAGCTCTCAAGCTGTCTACAACTACCTGAAGAGAGGTTGTAGCCAGGTAAGGGTTGGTCTTCTCCCAGTCAACCAGCACCAGAACAAGAGGACACAGTCTCAAGCTGTGCCAGGGGAGGTTTAGGCTGGAGGTGAGGAGAAAGTTCTTCACAGAGAGAGTTGTTGACCTTTGGAATGTGCTGCCCAGGGAGGTGGTGGAGTCCCCATCACTAGAAGTGTTTAAGAAGAGACTGGATGGGGTGCTTGGTGCCATGGTTTAGTTGATCAGATAGTGTTGGGATGGACTTGATGATCTCAAAGGTGTTTTCCAACCTGGTCTGGTCTATTCTATTCTATTCTATTCTATTCTATTCTATTCTATTCTATTCTATTCTAGTAGCCAGTGTTGCTGTGCAGTAGTAGTGCTACTAGATTTGAAGGTTTGGAACAGTCCAGGAGGAGCTGCCTAGGCAACAGCAGGGAAATGCGTGCTAGTTCTCTCCTCATCTGGCCAGTGAAATACTCTCCTCCTGATGGTGGCATTGATTCAGAGCTACCCTAGCGCTGCACACAGCTTGGGTGTAGTCATGGGGTCTGTGTTGATAGGTTGGACTCGACGATCCTCGAGGTCCTTTCCAACCTAAGTCATACTGTGATACTTTCCTGATAGCACTTGAAAACTTGGCAGCCTCATCCTGGGCCTGATCCACGCCCAGAGGAGTAGGCTAGCATCACCACCCCTGCCTCTCTCCATGTTTGAGTCATCAGTCCCAAAATGGAGCAGTGATGGAGCAGCCATAGAGAAGAAGATGCAGTTCCTCTTACAGGCATGGCAAGATTGATGCTGCAAGCATTGCCAAGAGTTCAGGCTGCAGAGAAAGGTGATTTTTCTTGTTGGTGCAGTGAATTCAGTACTTCAAAGAGGTGTAAAGAACAAACATCGCATGGGAAAAAGCAACTTTTTATTGAACCAGCTTCAATCATTGTGCCTGGTTTTTCAGTCTAGAAATGAACAATAGCTTCTATTATCTGCTTCTGCTTCTTTGGTGTGTCATGTAGAATTATGGTTTTTTGCCTGGTCTTCAGTAGAAAAATACTGTTTTCATGCCAAAACTGGGGCAACAAGTCAAGCTATTTTACAGTACAGTAAAGCTGACTACAAAGTGCCTGCTTTGGTATTTATCATTTGGAGAGACCCTGTTTTCACATTAAAGAAAATATCCCAACACAGGAATGGCAGCAGATACAGGAGCAAAAAAGTCCTGATCTGTAGGTGCTGTGAATGCCTTGTCAGGACCTTGCAAGAATGTCAGATAAAAAGCCTCTGGTCCTCACAGCAGTCACTTCTGCGTTTCTTAATAAAACCAGCTCTCCTCCCTTGGAGTACTTCTTGACACAAAGCTCTTTTAACCAAGAGAAATTGCACTCCTATAAAGAAAGAAGCTCAAGAACTGCAAGTGTAAATGACTATTAGGTGTCAAAATTCAGCACCTGTATCCAGGAATCGATACAGCCTCAATATGACAATCTGCAGGATCCCAAAGTGCCAGGAGAAGCATTATTTACGACTAGCCTTTCACTGCTGATGCCCAGGCGCTGCGGGGTACCCTGCTTTCTTCTCCAGCTGAATTGCCCTCAGCCTTTTTTCCCTCCCCCTCCACTAACTGTGCTTCCTTTTGCCTCGGAAATCAGCATCTCTGACTGCAATTCTGCTTCAGGGCAAGCTGCACATATGAATCTTTTTCTTGTTCCACGAATAGTTTTGGCTGAGCCCCCTTTTTGACATACTTGGCCAAGCTGTGCAATTAGGCATTCGTGCAACTCTAATTTAGACCTCCTTGCACAGACGAAGTGCGACCGCAGACGGCTCCGTCGCGCAGCTGCCGAGCCCCGGCTCCCTCCTGCCCACGCCGGTGCCGGCCTGGCTGGGGCTGCCCGAGGCTCGCTGCCCGACGTGGGGACAAGGGCACTGGAAGGCTATCAAATCTCATTGTCTTCTCACTCAGCAGATAAGAAGTTTCAGTCTGATTTTTGCAAATCCCACTAGTTTTCCTCAAGGAATTTTTTGGTTTTGGTTTTGGTTTGGTTTGGGTTTTTTGAGTCAGGGAGTGTTCCTTTCCTAGCTACCAAAGTCACAGAATCACAGAATGGTAGGGGCTGGAAGTGACCTCGAAAGATCATCTAGTCCAACCCCCACTGCCAGAGCAGGATCACCTATACCAGATCACACAGGAACACATCCAGGTGAGTTTTGAGTATCTCCAGAGAGGGAGACTCCACAATCCCCCTGGGCAGCCTGTTCCATGTTCTGTCACCCTCACAGTGAAAAAAATTTTCTTCATATTTATGTGAAATTTCCTCTGCCTCAACTTCCACCCATTGCCCCTTGTCCTGTCATTGGGCACCACTGAGAAGAGCCTGGCTCCATCCTCTTGGCACTCACCCTTTACACATTTATAGACACTGATAAGGTCACCTCTCAGTCTCCTCTTCTCTAAGCTCCCTCAGTCTCTCCTCATATGGAAGATGTTCCATTCCCTTAATCATCCTCGTGGATCTGTGCTGGACTCTTTCAAGCAGCTCACTGTCTTTCTTGAACTGAGGGGCCCAGAACTGGACACAATATTCCAGATGCAGCCTCACCACGGCAGAGCAGAGGGGGAGGAGAATCTCTCTTGGCCTTCTAATACACCCCAGAATGGCATTGGCCTTCCTGGCCACAAGAGCACATTGCTGGCTCATGGTCATCCTTCCATCCACCAGGACCCCCAGGTCCCTTTCACCTTCACTGCGCTCCAGCAGGTCCATCCCCATCCTACACTGGTGCATGGAGTTGTTCCTTCCCAGATGCAAGACTCTACACTTGCCCTTGTTGAATTTCATCCAATTTCTCCCTGCCCAGCTCTCCAGCCTGTCCAAGTCTCACTGAATGGCAGCACAAGCTTCTGGTGCCCAGTACATTTGTGTGCCCTTGGTGTTTTCTACACAAGGTCATCTTCTCTCTCCCCTTCTCACATGCATGTCCTGTCCTAGGCATTAATGACTACAGTGTCCCAGAGGTGCAGGAGCTGAATGACTCACATTGAAACGCCTCTCAGCAGCCGAAAAGGTAAGAGTTGTGCATTAAATGTCAATCCTGTGGTGCTCTCAGCAGTTGTGTTATCTCCAGGCTCTTGCATTTGTTTTGATGCACCAATATAAAAAAAGGATTTTTGCCTCCATTTTTCATTTCTCCACCTGAGAAAGGAGAAGTGTCTCACCAGGTTTTTAGAATCAGCCTGAAATGATCAGAGGAACCCTTCAGGTTTTCCCTGGCAGGAGCTACATTTCAACCTAAGGAGGATGTGAGGATCCTCCACACTGACTATCTGTGGGCCAACTCTTCCCTCTTGGAGCACAGGAAAATACTTGCACTTGCCTTCCAGGCAACTATTTCCAGCAGAACTGTTACCTGAAAACAAAACAAAACAAAACAAACCCAAAAGAATTGAATAATTTCTGCACCATGGTTCCCCTTTCCAGGAAATGGGGGAACTTTATTTGCTAAATCAAAGCAGAGTTAAAAATGTAGCTACCACTACACGAAACCAACATCTTTAAGATCACATTTCTTTAAGCAGCCCCTGAACCTGTGCGTGCAAGCCTTGCCACAGCCAGAACCTCTAACAGTCACAAGGGAGCACAGCTGCACACCAATGAGAAGAGAGCTCTCCTCAAAGACAGGGTGGGGGTTTGGCACGTACACAGGCAGCAAGTCACCACACCTTCCAGCTGCCTTCATTACCAGAGGTAATGAGAGGCTTCTCAGTGCCTGGCCACAGCCTCTGAGCTTAACCATTAATTTTCAGTTGATTAAAACAGCCAGGCACAGAATTTAATACTTAACAGGAACAAAAGCCTCCTCCTAGCTTTTAACCACCAGGCAGAAGAAACCACTTCTTTGAAGAGTGAAACAACCCGTGTCACCCCCATCACTCCTTCAGTCCCCACCCAGGTGAATCACAGAATGCTTTGGGTTGGAAGAGACCTTAAAGAGTATCTAGTTACAACCCACCTGCCATGGGCAGGAACACCTTCTGCTAGATCAGGTTGCTTAAGGCCTGTCCAAACTGGCTTTGAACATTTCCAGGGCTGGGGTCTCCACAACTTCTCTGGGCAAGCTGTGCCAGTGCCTCATCACCCTCATGGGGAAGAATTTATTCCTAATGTCTAATGTAAGTCTAGCTTCTTCCAGTTTGAAGCCATTACTCCTCATTTTCTCACTGCATGCCTTCATAAAAAGTCCCTTTCCAGCTGTCCTGTAGCCCCCTTCAAATATTGTAAGGCTGCTATGGGATTTCACAAGAGCTTTCCTTTCTCCAGGCTGAGCCCAGAGGGAGGTGATGCATTTGCTGGCTAGTAGCAGCTGCTGGGATGATGAGGCAAATGAAAGCCATGGACTCAGATTTGGTCCCCTGCAAGAGGTTTTGGAATCCCAGGTCTCCTTATCTCACTGGTGGCAGCACACCTCTGGGGAGCTCAGCAGAGCATTTTGCCCTGCAGCAGATACCAGCTCAGGCATGAGTGGTGGTCTTGAGGATAAGAGGGAGGCAGTAAGGCTGCAACTTGGTAGATAGGCTGATCCCTGCAAAGTCAGCTTTTTAAACCAGAGCTGGAAGCAAAGATGAGCAGTTGTGCAGTCATGGGAAGCTGGCAGAAATGATCTGCACTGACTGCACTTTGCCAGCGGCTCTCCACGGACAGGGCTGCCTCAGGCCGTCCCAGCCCCACTGTTCCACCCGGGTCTCCCAAGAGCACACTGAAGACTATTCTCACTGTAGCAAACCTTGAGATGTTAACATTGCATTGGCATCTGAGCTGTCCCCAAGCAAGTTCTTCCCAGGACAGCTTGGACTGCTGGAGGTGGTGGACCCAGCCATGCCCTGCTGTGAGAAGGAGCTCCAGCAGTTTAGAAGAGCATGGCCAGGTCCCAAACCACCTCCCCATGTTCCCTCCTCCTGTCCATTTCCCACACTTTTATGGGGAGCCCTACACCAGCTTGATGCTCACCTTAGCAGTGGGGGGCAGAAGTGACAATACTCCTGACCCATATCTGCTCTCACAGTTAGACCTGTACAAGCACCCCAGGGGTTATGGCCTCCCTGCTGCAGGATAGGGGACAGCTCTTACCAATTTTATCATCAGTGGGGTTCTTTCCTCCAACTCTCACTTATGCCCAGCTAGAAAGAAGCAGACATAGCTGGAGTCAAGGCCTGGCTGCAATTTCATGAAGGGTCTGCCCTTGGCTTGCAACCTCAAGGCCTATTCCTCTCCTCTAAACAGCTGAGACTGCCCATCAACAACAGCCATGGAGGGGTCGTGTCTATGGCTCAGCAGAGGTGGCTGCAGAGACACACCACATCCACGATGACAATGTCTTTTTCAATTCTTTGCCATGGACACATCTCAGCAGAGCAAGTGTCCAGCGGTGATTGCTCCATCTGCTGCCAGAAGCACCAGGCTGGGACAAAATCAGAATGGCAGGAAGCTTGAAGACTTTGGAGATGAAGCCAGAGACTGTCATTGCTCAGAGGACAAGAGAAACAGAGACTGAGACAGCTTTCATAAGTGTTTGTTGAGAAGGACATTCCCTGGGATGCTGGCCATCAGGGAGATCAGAAGCCAAAAGGTTTGGCTGACACCACTTAGTTGAGGCCAAGAGTGGAAGAGAAGACTCTTGCTTGTTTGCTTTCCGGAAGAGTACACACTGAATTTACTCCAATGAAAGACAGAAAACTCAGCTTCTTGGTACAGCCACGTGGATTTGGGAGAGTTCCTTTGCCTGGGCACTTGATGACTTGCCACAGGGATATTTCTCCAGCTCAGGCCCTGCATGCTTTTCATCTTACACTGCTGCGCGCTGTTGTGGTGCTGGCTCCCCGCTCGGCAAGGCTGTGGGGTGCAAATCCCCTGCCAGCCACAGCAGAACTGTAACCTTGGCACCACTGGGGATTAGTGCTCTTGCTTTAGAGACACATCTGAGCTGCAGAAATTGAAGAACTGAAACTCAATCTTTCTTTAACTTAGCAAGCACAGGAAACAGACAGATGCGGGGAACACAGACACCAATAGGTATTTCCCTGTCTTTGTCTGGAAGTGCAGTATCCAGCATCCAGCCTCCTGCAGAGTTGACTTCCAGTACCATGAGCTTAGTTATTCATGTGTTTTTAATCTAACCTCTACAGGCAGTTCCACCTTGTCACTCTGCCACCCAAAAACTAGTGCAGGGTGCCCACTGCCCCCTTTTTTTGGCCAGGCAACAACATGAAGCAGCCAGTATTACACACTTCACATCCTGAGCTGCATCACCCTGACAGTTAGGGTTCCTACACTGTGGGCTGTGGTCCCACAGCTGCTGGTAGGTGAATTTTGACCAGTCCTTTAATGGTTGAATGCAACAGTAGGTGTCTAAAACTTCTCCCATTATTTCTTCATGATCTATAGTTCAAAGAGTAGATAAAAGGCAGCACAAAAAGAAAACTGTTCTTTGTTTCACAGAATCACAGAATCAACCAGGTTGGAAAGGACCTCAGAGTTCAGCAAGTCCAACTCATTACCTAACACCTCATGACAACTAAACCCTTGCTCCAAGTGCCACATCCAATCCTTTTTTGAACACCTCCAGGGACAGGGACTCCACCACCTCCCTGGCAGCACATTCCAAGAGCTAACAACTCTCTCTGTGAAGAACTTTCTCCTCACCTCGAGCCTAAACTTCCCCTGGCACAGCTTGAGACTGTGTGCTCTTGTTCTGCCACAGCTTGCCTTGTTTCATTCCCTTACCTTGCCTGTATGAAAAGTAAAAAATAGTAGCTGAGAAGTATTTTCTGGTAGAAAAATAAAAACATTTGCTATATCTACATTCAGCATCCTCTGAATTGATAAAGCAAGGCTCTTTCATCTTGCACTGCTTGACTTCTGTCCTGAGGAACAGGGTGCAATTCACATTCTCCACCAGCTGAACACAGTAACTCAGTCACAGATTGCATTGGGACTCTCAGCGGTCATCTTATCCAACCCCCCCTGCAGGCAGCTGGAACCCTGTATTGGGTTTGGCTGAGCTGGAGTTAATTCTCACAGCATCTCTCCAGTGCTGTGTTCTGCAGCAGTAGTTGGTAACACAGCAGTGTTTTGCTACTGTTGCATAAGTGTCCAGGCTGCGTCCTTCCAATATTTTCCTGCCCCAAGAGTATGCTGAGGGGTGGGCAAGATCTTGGGAGGGGACACAGCTGAGCCAGCTGACTCAGACTGGCCAAAGAGGTATTCCATGCCATATGAGGTTAGCTCAGATACATGAAGGAAGTGGAAGGAGGAAATGGGGGATTTGTCCATGGCATCTATCCTCCTAAGGAACCACCAAGCTCAGAGAGCCCTGCTTGCCGAGACCGACCATCAGCCTCCTGGATGGAGTAGAGACTAACCTCTCTCTCTCCCTGCTCTCTCTCTGCTTTCACTTCTGCATGGTCTATTGCCTTTGCTTACTATTGTTACTAAATTTCTTCTATCTTATTACTGGCTATTGTTATATTTTCCCCCTCTCCCCTGTCCATTGAAGAAGGGGAGCGATAGAGTGGCTTTGGTGGGCATCTGGCCCCTAGGCCAGGGCCAAACCACCACAAACACAACAATGTCAGGCTGCCTAGGGCCACATCAAGTCTGATCTTGAATGTTTCCAGTCCTTCTGGTCTGCTCTAGGGAAGCACAAACATCACCTTGACTCTGACCAGAAGTTCTTCCCATGAAGCATCAGGTTTGTAGAGATAAGCTCTCACCAGGGTACACAACAAGTTTGTCCTGCACAGGCTGGGGGTTCACTTTATGCAATTGCTTGCACACAGTGAGGGTGGTAATGTGCCAGAAAAACTTTCCCCCCCTGGGGCTGGGTTCTTAACAAAAAATTAGCACAATGACTGAAGGATAGGTTAGCACCTTGCTGAGGAAGCACCCACCCCACCCCCTTATCACTGACTGTGATCATTCTGAAAACTCTATCAATTCTCATCAATACAACAATCCATTTGCCTTTTAAATCTTCCTCAGCTTCTCTCCTTGAATTACTTCGGAGGCAAATGAGTGACATCGACTCCACAAAAAACTCCTCTATCAAATTTGTCACCCTTAAAGACAAATGCAAAAACTGAGCCCATGAGGTTGTAAGACAAAAATAGGAATTCTCCAATCATTTTCTCTGTTAGTCACAACTGTAGCTATTTTTAACCACTCATTCTCTTCACTCTCTCTGTAATAATTCTGCTGTCTCGTTATTTTTTGTTAACATCTTCCAAACCTTAAGGAACCTGCAGTATGAAGTGTTTGCCTGTGGTGCCCCAGAGCTCACCTCTGGGCTGATCCAGGAGAAAAG
Organism: Melanerpes formicivorus; assembly: GCF_026170545.1. Taxonomy (NCBI): domain Eukaryota; kingdom Metazoa; phylum Chordata; class Aves; order Piciformes; family Picidae; genus Melanerpes; species Melanerpes formicivorus. The sequence goes on along the minus strand of NW_027142353.1, from coordinate 52,625,095 downwards.
GCTGATCCTGGAGAAAAGGAGGCTCAGAGACTTTATTGCTGTCTACAACTACCTGAAGAGAGGTTGCAGACAGGTGGGGGTTGGTCTCTTCTCCCAGGCAACCAGCACCAGAACAAGAGGACACAGTCTCAAGCTGCACCAGGGGAGGTTTAGGCTGGATGTTAGGAAGAAATTCTTCATAGAAAGAGTGATTGCCCATTGGAATGGGCTGCCCAGGGAGGTAGTGGAGTCACCATCACTGGAGGTGTTTAGGAAGAGCCTGGATGATGCACTTGGTGCCATGGCTTAGTTGATTAGATGGTGTTGAGTGATAGGTTGGACTCAATGATCTCAAAGATCTCTTCCAACCTGGTCTATTCTATTCTATTCTATTCTATTCTATTCTATTCTATTCTATTCTATTCTATTCTATTCTATTCTATTCTATATTAAAACTCATGAGCTGTGCAAGTATTTTGCTTTAACTACACCATGCTTTATGTTCAGAACTGAGCTTCCTCACTGTGATCCATTCCATGAGCTTGGCAAGGTATCCCTAGTTTTTCCTGAGCTTGATTTTAACAGCCTTCACCATCTCCCATTTCAGTGATCATTCTTTTTGCATAGTAACTACAAAACCCCCCAACTCATACACTTAAAGGAGCAAACGTCAACCATAACACTTGGAAAAACCCAAAGGATAGAGGTTTTTTCATACTTCCATAATTTAGTGTGATAAATTGGTAAGCAAATCAGTTGTTACATTACAGACTCACAGAATTATTGAGGCTGGAAAAGATCTCTGAGATCATCAAGTCCAGCCTATGACCTAATACCACATCATCAGCTAAACCATGCCACCAAGTGCCACATCCAATCTTTTCTTAAAGACCTCCAGCGATGGCGACTCCACCACCTCCCTGGGCAGCCCATTCCAGTGCCTAATCAGCCTTTCCGTGAGGAAGTGCTTCCTAATATCTGACCTAAAACTCCCCTGGCACAGCTTCAGTTCTGGGCCCCTCAGTTTCAGTTCTGGGCCCCTCAGTTTAGGAAGGATGTTGACTTGCTGGAGCATGTCCAGAGAAGGGCAACAAAGTTGGTGAGGGGCTTGGAACACAAGCCCTATGAGGAGAGGCTGAGGGAGCTGGGGCTGCTTAGCCTGGGGAAGAGGAGAGACAGAAGACCTTATTGCTGTCTACAACTACCTGAAGGGGAGTTGTAGACAGGCAGAGGTTGGTCTCTTCTCCCAGGCAGCCAGCACCAGAGCAAGAGGACACAGTCTCAGGCTGCACCAGGGGAGGTTCAGGCTGGAGGTCAGGAGGAAGTTTTACACACAGAGAGTGATTGCCCATTAGAATGGGCTGCCCGGGGAGGTGGTGGAGTCGCCATCACTGGAGGTGTTCAGGAGGAGACTTGACAGGGTGCTTGGTGCCATGGTTTAGTTGATTAGTTGGTTGGGTGGTGTTGGATGATAGGTTGGATGCGATAATCTTGAAGGTCTCTTCCAACCTGGTCTGGTCTATTCTATTCTATTCTATTCTATTCTATTCTATTCTATTCTATTCTATTCTATTCTATTCTATTCTATTCTATTCACACCATGCCCTCTTGTCCTGTTACTAGCTGTCTGGGAGAAGAGCCTGACCTCCAACTGACTGCAACTTCCTTTTAGGTAGCTGTAGAGAGTGATAGGTCCCCTTTAAGTCTCCTCTTCTCCAGGCTGAACAACCCCAGCTGCCTCAGCTGCTCTTCATCACTTTCCCTCCAGCCCCCTCACCAGTCTCAGTGCTCTCCTCTGGATCTGCTCCAATACCTCAGGTGTATATATATTTATACACCCACACCCACACACCTACCTGTGCCACAGAAGGACAAGTGTGCAACTACCTTATGAGGATTTTTAAGAGCTTAATACCGTGAACTATATATTACAGATGCTGCAGAGGTCATTGCTGGATTGATGTTGATGCAGCACTTCCAACATTAGAGAGGCTGTACTTTCCTCCTCCAGCAGCTGAGCCAATTCCCAAGGCTGTTTCAGCAGTCATATTTCTGCTCTGGTGTAAGAAAACAGAAGCTACAGAGTACTTTCATTGCTACCAGACCTTATTCCTCACAAGTGTGAATATTAATTTTTGATTGATAACACAGACAGTGGTATGGGAGACAGCTGTGGTCTCCTCCTGGTATTTCAGAATACGAAGGGCTCCAATTCATCCTTCCCTTCCTTCGTGACATCTATTAACTCATCCACAGGGAAAATACAATTTCTGCCTAACAGTAAAAATCAAATGTCAGACTCTTCAGCATATCATCAGACTGTCCAACAGCATGACCCTGCAGAGATCTAGCTTTAATCTTTATGAGCTGCACATATCCTCTCGACTCCAATCAATGCAGAAGAGAAGCATACATGTGAACTTTAGCAAGGATGAGAAATCAGGGATTAAGAGCTATTGCTTTTGTTTTGGCAAACACACAATCCACCCTGCCAAGGATCCAAGGAACAGCACAAGCCTCTTAGTAATTCTCCCCCAGAGAGGATTACTACCTACCTCACACCACAACAGAAATGCTCTGCAGTGGGCAGATAGCTCTGACACTTAGCAGGAGCATTAAGGCAGCGGCTCCACCCGCCTCCTGCAGGAGTTCTTTTGGCAAGCCCGTGCTTTAAGTGCCAAGCGGCACGGAAGGATTTGCTTGGACATGTGCATATACGCAGCTTATCATCTCAGCAAAAGGGAACTCCACGTACTCTACCGTGCAAGCTTGCCAAATATTTTAACTGGCAGCTACTGGATTTTCAGGTATTTATGTGGTATTGAAGCACCCTGCTACTTTGTCAATCCAAGACCGCATTTTAAGCATAGGTTTTGGAAAATCAGTGCACCTGGAAGAGTCGCTGAACTAACAAAACACGCCGTGTCTCAATCCCTTTCTTGTACCGTAGCTGCTTTCCACCTCTGTTATGTCAGTGGCCAGCATTGTGGAAGAGGACGATTTCATTTTCTAGTTCGAAGGTGGTAGCATCCTCACAGCAGCTCTCTCAAGCTGATGTTTATAAAATGATCATTTTTTAATTAAGATTGATGTCCCTGCAGTTACTTATTTGTGAGGGAGCTGGGATTGTTTAGCCTGGAGAAGAGGAGGCTCAGGGGAGACCTTATTGCTGTCTACACCTACCTAAAGGGTGGTTGTAGCCAGGAGGGGGTTGGTCTCTTCTCCCAGGCAACCAGCACCAGAACAAGAGGCCACAGTCTCAAGCTGCACCAGGGAAAGTTTAGGCTTGAGGTGAGGAGAAAGTTCTTCACAGAGAGAGTTGTTAGCTCTTCGAATGTGCTGCCCAGGGAAGTGGTGGAGTCGCTGTCCCTGGAGGTACTCAAGAGGGGATTGGATGTGGCACTTGGTGTCATGGTTTAGTAGTCATGAGGTGTTGGGTGACAGGTTGGAATTGATGATCTTTGAGGTCTCTTCCAACCTTATTGATTCTATGATTTAGCAACCACACCACAGAGTACAAGGAGACCTCACCTGGAGCACTGTGTCCAGCTCTAGGGGCCCCAATACAACAGAAATGGACCTGCTGGAACAGGTCTAGAGGAGGGCCACAAAGATGATCAGAGGTCTGGAGCACCTCTCTTACAAAGACAGGCTGAAAGAATTGATTCTGTTCAGTCTGGGGAAGAGAAGGCTCCAAGGAGACCTTATAGCTATATTTCAATATCTGAAGGTTGCAGTAAGACTGTTTAGAAGGGCTTGTAGTGACGAGGGTCAATGGTTTTAAACTGGAGCAAGTTAGATTTAGGTTGCACACAAGGAGGAAATTCTTTACAATGAGAGTGGTAAAACACTGGAACAGGTTGCTCAGGGATGTGGTTGAGGCCTCTTCCCTGAAGACATTCAGGATCAGACTTGATGTGGCCCTGAGCAGCCTAATCTAGTTGGAGGTGTCCCTGCTGAGTGCAGAGCAGTTGGACAAGATGACCTTTGAGGGTCCCTTCCAACCCAATGCAATCCCAATGCAAACCCAATGGTTGGTCTCTTCTCCCAGGCAACCAGCACTAGAACAAGGGGACACAGTCTCAAGCTGCGCCAGGGGAGGTTTAGACTCGAGGTGAGGAGAAAGTTCTTCACTGAGCGAGTCCTTCGTCATTGGAATGTGCTGCCCAGGGAGGTGGTGGAGTCACCGTCCCTGGAGACATTCAAGAGGAGATTGGACGTGGCACTTGGTGCCATGGTCTAGTCATGGGGTCTGTGTTGATAGGTTGGACTCGATGATCCTCGAGGTCTCTTCCAACCTTACTTATCCTGTGATACTGTAATCTGTGAAATCCTCCTTCCCAAGATTCACTAAGGCAATGAGCACACAATAATGCTGCCATCTGAGTTCCCAATGCCTTAAGAGCTCTGTGGATGCTCTTTGCTGTAAGCAAGGACCAAAAAAAGCTCACAGCACATAACTGTGGAGAGGTAGAGCAGGGTGTGACAGGCCATACATACATTTGCAAGAGCAGCTGTCCATGCTTGCATTCTTCTGTAACACAAAAACCCCCTCCAGGCCACTTCTGACAGGGCAGGAAAATAAAACCAAACTGATAAACCCCAGTAGCAGTTTTCAGCAGCTTCTGCACCCTCCCTATTCCCTCTCCCCCACCTTTTTTTTTTTTCCTTTTCAATAAATAAAATGGAGTCCTCGATTAGTTTCCAGATTAAGAAGTATTATTAAAAGTAGTTACAGACCAAATTACAACCCTTCAGCCACCACCAAAATGCACTACAATATTCTTTTATTTAGTTTACAGAAGAGTCTATCAGTACAGGTTGCAGAAAGAAAATGTTTAGTGCTATTTACAGTTCATTTTAAAACTCTGCTCTATACAAATTTAATTCTGATCAGTATGAACAATATTGTTGCAAATCTACTGCATGTAAAGCATGTCCTCGAAGCAGTAAGGATGGGACAAAAGAACCCGCTGACACGTGAATGACGCCAATCATTCAGGGAAGGAACAAAGAAACCCAATCCAAACAACAACCAAAACCAAAACATAAGCAAAACCAAAAGCCAACCCCCCAGAGGATCACACAGAACCTCTGTAAGAGTTGTGGACGCTTAAGGACAGAACACAATGTCAACCTGTGACTCGTTTTCCTTTGCAAAGGCTAAAGCTATTTATATGGAGTATTGTCCTATTATACTACACGCCAATCTAGAGTTAACTTCTATAGTTAGGCATCTTATATAAGATTTATTTTGCTTTATTAAATATATTCTACACATATCTGTAATCTCACCCAGGGAGAAGGCCTCCCCCCGGCTGGAAGAGGAGAAAACCAAAAAATAATATAAAATCTTTTCTTTGTTTTTATTTTTTTTTTTTTAAAGTTTTTTTTTTTTTTTTTTCCCATGTCTTTTTTCTTTTGTACAGGTTTAGGATGAAAGGAGCTCATGCTTCGGTGCTGTGCAAATTTCTTCAGCATATCAACAGCTCAAGTATTGATATGAAACGAAAGAACGGCATCCCGCTTAGTAACGTACGCCTTCCAAAGAAAGAAAACAGTATCAGCTTCTGATTTGTAATACAACTGCAAGCACTAGTACCAAAGGCAGGTTACTCAAAGAAACAAAACTAGGACTGTGGCAGAGGGTTGGGGAGGTTTTCCCCCTCCTCCCCTCCCCTCTTTTTTGCCCTTTTAAACTCTTGAATAATTCTTCCAAAGTCTCTAATGAGGAAGCGTGACACTGGACACTAAGGTACAGATGAGAAAAGTGACTGAAAAACACCGACTGCCAATATTCAAATAGATAAAATCGATTAGTAAATGAGGTTTGCTAACATTGCTGCACAATAATAAAAGCCTATGAACTACAGGAATTTACCCCTCCCATATTAAGGCTAGGAAATGCACTCCCTGCACTCGTTTGTGCTGTCTGAATAAGCACTCAACTCAGGTACACGATCAGAGTGCACGCAGTAACGAAAAGAATCAGTTTCAGCAGCCCTCGACAGAGTGCTTTTAAATTACAGGCACATAGTTTTCATTTGTTTGCTTGTTGCAGTGAAAATATATATATATAGTTAGACTTGCTTTAGTTAGTATTCTGTGCCAGTTTGGCCACCAAGGTTGACTTAGGTAGAATTGACTTAACAGGTTGTTGGTTGTTTTTTCCATTCCTTTGATTTGGCCATAAGTGAAATTTGTTTTAATGATACTATCTTCCAGTGTTGCATTACACATTGTAGGTTACTACTAGGTGTCTCAAATATTGTTGGTGAGGAATATACTGTCAACCATATTTAGTGCAAATTGCATCTAGAAAGCTTGACTGGTTAGATCCAGTGAATGGAGATTTTTTTTGTGTGTGTGTGTGGTAGCAAAATGACTCCTGCTATGAAAAAAAACAAGAAACCAAACCCCAAAAACACCACATGAACTTCCCTGGAGATGGGGTTCTTTCAAGAACTGATGTACTGTAAGGTTATTCAACAAACAAAGAGCAGGAATTAAAGAAAGCCAAAAACAGAACAACAACAACAACAAAAAAAATTCCAATGAAAGCGTTCATAGAATTTTTTTTCCTCTCTCTTTTTTTTGAGCAGAACCAAAAACTAATGAGACAGTGTTCATTTCATATTTCAGTTCCATGGATTTACAGACAGGCTCTTCCTACAGGTGTCTGAAGCAAGGTAGGGCCTCTTCTATTCCAGCAGCATGAAAGACAAAGACTATATTACATCACACTTAGCAGGTAAAGCTAACAGGGTTTACAGGATTACACAGCAATTGCTTTCTCCAGTTTTTTCACGGTTCCTTTGACCTGCGGAGCAAGAAGAAAAGTTTTGCTTACATGCAAGTTCTAAAGCAATTGGGGCATTCTCTGTGTGAGTGTGCTTGATCAAAATATGGGGTTTCTTATTTCTTCTTCTTATTAAACACATGCATATCTAACTGAAAATAAATCAGAACTGGTTTTTAAATGATAAAAATGAAAGCTTTTAAAGTTTGAGTTTAGTGCCTACAAATATGCTAAGCCAGTAAGATAATATCTTAGTTTTCCATGATCAACCTACACAAAAAAGAGTGATTGCCCATTGGAATGGGCTGCCTGAGGAGGTGGTGGAGTCACCATCACTGGAGGTGTTCAGGAGGAGACTTGATAGGGTGCTTGGTTGCATGGTTTAGTTGATTAGGTGGTGTTGGATGATAGGTTGGACACGATGATCTTGAAGGTCTCTTCCAACTTGGTCTGGTCTGGTCTGGTCTATTCTATTCTATTCTATTCTATTCTATTCTATTCTATTCTATGCCTTCAGTAATTCAGCGACCAAAGAGCCACTGAAGCAAAGCAAAGACTGGATGAAAGAGAACTATTTGCAGAAGGGGAACGATAGGTTTCCATTGTTTCTGTGTATTTCATGACTTGCTTCACAAAAGAGCAGAAGGACATTTCCCTACTTATGAAATACCCAGCAAGCCTGTGAGAGACCTGGTGCCTTTGCTGCTTACTTGAGTACAAAATACCTTTTAGTGCACAGCGTACCTTGAGAGTTTGGCTCTGGCAACGTTTCTCTAGCCACCAAATGCATCACTGTTGTTTTGCCAAAAGGAAGTTTTAATGCTGCAAAAGGAGAAAGGGAGATGTATTAACACAGTACAACACTCTTCTTTCTTCAAAATACCCAAGTGAAACTAACTATAATTAGATTAGCATCAGTTCAGAAGTTTGCACAATTAGGTCTGAATCACTTGCATTTAAAAAGGTGTTTCTGGCTGAAATTTTGCAGATCAGGGTCTTGGGACCTGACAATCACCACTTAAAACCATTGTGTTCTTAGAGACATATTTCTGCTAGGAAACATCCTTCCTCTGTTAAGTAAAAGTAGAAGTGGGCATTCATACCACATTCATACCAAGGCTCAAGTGCTAAGTACTCTTTATTGATGTGGATGCAAAAAAGTGGCTAATTCTAACTAAACTCTCATTCCTGAGACACCCAAACGCTGAGCCACTGCTGCAGGACGGATTTTCCCCAAACACACTTTGATCCATGATACAGACTTTTCCAAAATACATAATACCTGCATCTTGCCTTTTAATATTAATCTCTAACATCAGCAGCTGCATGTGAAAAGTAGCAGATTTGAAACACTAAGTCAGATAAAGTAGTTCTCACAATGCTGCTTTGGTGAGCTTTAGTAACACAAAACAACAAAATTGGAGCTTTCTGCAATTGGTTCTGCTTCTTTCTGATGCTAAAATGATCACTTTCACATTCTGATCTACACATACCAACACAATGCTGTATTTATGGCTTTAGCACTGGGTAACACTTATCAAAACTTCTAGTCTCCTGGAAGCAAAAGGATTCTTTGTTGCTCATTTTATTTAGCAGACTCTCATTGCCAGATTCAATATTCTGAACATTGACTTCTTCCAATTATTTGGTTGTGGGCAGTTATTTTCACATGTTGCACATAACTTTGGTTTGATCTCCTCTCCCCAGCATCTTCTCTGATTATTTTTCTGAGAAATGTAAGGTAAAGATGCTCTAAGTTTTGTCCTCCTTCCCTTATAAAGGAATAAACACTAGTGATAAATGTGACAAGAATTTAACCCTAAATACACAAATCAGTCTGACTTGAGTAGAATTTGTCGTCTCAAATTCAGTTTACCTCTTCTATTTTCACATGCAGTATCCCAAGACATTTTGAGTGAATAAATGAATAATGAGTGTCCAATAAAGCTGAAGGTAACTGAAGAGGGAAATGCCCCAATTTTACTCACAACATTGGAGATTCAACATTCAGTGCTAAAATTTTAAATTAATACACCTTTCTGGCCTGCATTAGGAATAGTGTGGCCAGCAAGAGCAGGGAGGTCATTGTGCCTCTGTACTCTGCATTGGTTAGGCTGCACCTTGAGTACTGTGTCCAGTTCTGGGCCCCTCAGTTTAAGAAAGACATCGAAACACTTGAACGTGTCCAGAGAAGGGCAACAAGGCTGGGGAGAGGCCTTGAACACAATCCCTGTGAGGAGAGGCTGAGGGAGCTGGGATTGTTTAGCCTGGAGAAGAGAAGGCTCAGGGGAGACCTCATTGCCCTCTACAACTGCCTGAAGGGTGGTTGTAGCTGGCAAGGGGTTGGTCTCTTCTCCCAGGCAACCAGCACCAGAACAAGGGGACACAGTCTCAAGCTGCACCAGGGGAGGTTTAGACTTGAGGTGGGGAGAAAGTTCTTCACCGGGCGAGTCATTCGTCATTGGAGTGGGCTGCCCAGGGAGGTGGTGGAGTCACCGTCCCTGGAGGTGTTCAAGAGAGGATTGGACGTGGCACTCGGTGCCATGGTCTAGTCATGAGGTCTGTGTTGATAGGTTGGACTCAATGATCCTCGAGGTCTCTTCCAACCTTAGTTATACTGTGATACCTTGTATTTGGTTACTACACATCTTCAACACCATTGCTATTAATCATGTTTATTGCCTAGACATTTGTCTGAAAAATTGCCAGGTATGATTTAAACACAGGTGTAAGCCTGTGGTAATGGTGGCAACGAGCAGTGTGAGCAATCTGGCAGTGTAGGGCTAGAGCTTGACATGGTGGTAGGCCATGTCCAGCATGGGTGCAGAAGTGGCTAGCAGTGTAGCAGAATAGTGCTGTGCCTGCACCATGTAACCAAAGCAGGACACTGGTAGCTATAAACACAGAGAGTTATCTTGGAATAACAGGGCACATGTGCATCAACAATCTCACGTGTTAGTACTAGTTTAACCAACGGTCAATAGTAGTACGGTGTGTGGTCACTCGTGAGGAGCCAATGAAGCTGTGCCAGCAATGCTCTCTGAGTTTGTGTAAGTTGTAAAGGTTCCCTTAATACACACTTCTATGCACTTCTCCTACTAGCCTGTCAGCTCTACTGTCCACTCTCTACTGTGCTTGCATTATAATCGAACAACACTGGAGCAATAAAGGAACAATACTAGACCATATTGATCAGCTGCATTGATTCCCAATCTCTGTCATCCATATAAGCCTACAGAGGGATACACAGCTCCACAAGCTTCTTTGAAGTGGCTTTGGGTAAAGCCATCTCTACAGAAGGTCAGCTCTTAGTTTACTAGGTCAGTTGCTCAGTTTACCTGAGGCATGGCCTGTGCCTGCAACTGGAAGCTATTGATAGCTTAGTTTGACAACACGTATGAATTCTGGGTACTTGATTCTGTCAAAGAACTGAAAACTCTGCAAAGAGCGTATTAAGAGCCTGTTAAACTCAGTGGAAAAGAGTTGCCTCCGTGGACAAACCCTAAGAAGCCATCACAGAAAGAGCAAAATAATATAAACTAATCAGATTAGAGATGTTTTTCCTAGCATCAAGACACTTGAGGAGACTTGACTGGTGAATTGTGGAGATTAAACATTTACAGTAATCAAGTAAAAGTATGCTAATATTTCAATTAACTAATTTCAGCTTGTATAGTTCACACAAGTTCTTACTAGCTATTTCCACCTCCTTGCTCGGAGCACCATGACAATCCGAGTACCCTAACCTACGCTCACTAATCTTTCCTTGCTCCTGTCCTTATTCTCTTCTTCCTTTCTTTCACTTAAACTACACTTTTATTTCTGTTCTTTCCCCACGTGTTTAATTCCACTTTTATTCCAGATTTTCTGTTGTCAGCCCTCTTTTGGCATGTGTGTGGCACATGGTGGGTTGGCTTTCTTTCCCCCTTCCCCAATAAATATGGAAATAAAATGTTGCTGATTACCATTATCTATGAAAAATACAAAAAAGAAGCCATCAGTTATGGATCACCTCTCTAATTCATCATTTCAAATGCAAGCTGCAGGCCAAAAAAATCAGCTGAAGGATGAAATTTTGTGTTGGAAGCTCAACAACAGACCCTGCCTTGCTAGCTAACTCCCTAACCCTTTGCACAGGCAGGACACAACTCAACAGTGTGGCTCAAGGATCGCAGGCAACCCTGGCACAGCAAGCTTTACAGAAGGGTCTGGTTTTCTTTTCCCCTTCCAATGCCATTAGCCCTACCACTCCTCTAGGGACACACCATTCAGAGAAGCTGGCAAAAGAGATGGCTTCTTTAAAAGGAAATTTTCTTCTCAAAAGCCATTTTTTTCCTATCAATTTGTAATTTTTTTGGATGCTTCTTAGGTTATAGGAGTCTCAAATTCCTGAGGCAGCATATAGACATGTGAGGTTACAACTAAGAACATTACAGTGTCATTTTAAAATGTGCACAAAAATGGCCTTTAGTTAAGGAAAGAAAGCACTGAGCTGTTTCCTTGGAAACTTTTGTTTCACTAGTTGATAAAGTGACTTTCAGTGCACAGTCTGTCCAAATTCCAGTCAATATTTCCTAATTACCTAGAGCAAATAAAACACAAAGTGCTATAACACAGTTATAGAGAGCTGCTGATATAAAAGCATAATGGAACTGTATTGTAACAGCACAAGAAACCAAATGTTGTATTTAACAAGAAACTGCCTCCCTCCCCCCTTTTAAAGATAGCTAGTTCACTTCAGGTTACATCTAATGAACACCACAAACTGAAGCAACAGCCTTTTCAGGTTGCTTCATGATTAGCTGTTCCCCTTTCGGCTGTATAATCTGACTCCAGATAACTTCATTAGCACTGAATGAAGCAAGCCTATGGTTCAGGGATTCCTTTTCTTAAAACAATATAGCAACAAAAAGGTCTTTGAAGAACACTAATGTACATGGAAGATCCTTAGGGTAAAAAATCATCATGATTAAATTGCAACGCATGAGTGAACCAGAATGAACTACAATGCCCTGAATCCAAGTGAGTGTTCAAAATCCATAGACCTGAGTTAATGCAAGAGTCAACAGCATGCAACTATGTTTTTTTGCAGCTGAATTTGTTGAACAATGTATTACATATATGAAACAAATAGTCAAAGATGTTATGTATTTAGATAAATGCACTGGGAACAAGCACTGGTGGGCAGGAGTTAACACCTAGAGATGAATGGCCAAGAAAACCCATTTAGCTATCCTTCCTTGCCTGGAAAATATAAGGTCAACCTAGCACCTCTGTAATTGGCAGAGATGATCTGAGCTGTGTAACATTTGTCTTTCAACCCTACTTCAACTGTTACTAGCTGCACTCATTGGCACCTGGTAAACACACAAATTAAAGAGTGAATAAAACTGTCAGAGTTCTCCCAGCTGAACCTACAATGATCTCGTTTGTATATACAGCAGCATTAAAGATTGATTTATATGGAGAGTGAATCTATTCTAAAAGTACATCACTAGCCAACATCAGTAACAGTAGCAAGTGGATCAATTACTATGTCATCCCAGTCACTTCCTCATGGAATAACCATCATAAGCAGTCCAGAGACATTTTTCTCAGGTTTATCTTAACTTCAAAACCACTTCATTAGTGATTTTGCATTATAGTCTCCTCTCTGTATCCCACTTGAGGACCAATGCATGAACAATCTGAACATCCAGAGGAAGCAAGAGCATCATTTTACTTTTAAAGCTGTGCTGAGAAGAGAGTCTTCTTGTTTAGCCATGGATATAGCTGATAACCACACGGGCAGCTTTTATCTACGAACGGAAAGATTCCTGTTACAGATCTGTGTCATATCTGCACCAAAGAGACCCACTGAAACATATCGTTGTGGGAAATTAGTTGCCACAAGGGGGCATAGTTGAATTGCATTTCCTTAGCATATGAAGTAAAGCCATTTACTTTTGTTTTCACATAACTATGCAATTGTATCCCTGGGAGAGCCCTGGACAGCAAGAATGCTTCCCCTCATTCTCATTCATAGGGTGTCTTCCTCCATTGCACTAAGATTTAAAGTATTGTTAAACAATTATCATAATCTTCACCAAACTTTTAAAAACACTTCAGACATTTATGAAGAATCTTACCCTGCAACTGCAGTGTAAGGCTGAAGGGGGAAGAAAAAGTATTCAGTATAAAAAGACAACAAATAAAAACTGTATTTCTGTTTCTTATACAAGAGGAGATTTGACTTGCCAGGGGGTACCCCCTGAGGTTCGAGTTAAAATAGAAAGCCATATTGTGATCTTGAACAGTAAAGCAATATTTACTGCACTGTAAATAAATAACCCCTTCACCTGGCTGGAACAGGGATGAAAATGATTTTCATACCTCCTAGTGTCACATTGCCATGAAGAAATCTCCCTTGATAAATAAGCCGCAAGATATTTGGACTGCTGACTTGTTCTTCTTCCCAGTCTGAAAAGAGAGAGAATTTTCACAGCTATGTCGCAATAAAAACACCTTTTGTACTTCTCTTGCCTCTACCCAGGAAGAAAACTAAGAACAGCATTCTTTTGCAGGAAACACTGCAGAGAAAGCACAGACTGCAGACACAGAAAGATGATTCAAGGCTAGCAGCCCTGAAATCTGTTTTTTGTTATTTGACATTGGGCATCGAAACACATAACTTTATGCCTGCAAATAGAAATATTACTAACTTAGTACACTGATTGCCTGAGATATTTGCCACATATACAAGTCCTACACAGATATTTCATTGAGCTATTTACTACAGACAAGACCATACAAAATATTTCATAAAATATTCTGTGAGTTGCTTCCTGCGGCTTGATATCCACTTGGTTAAAAGTGCCTTAATTTCCTCCCCTTCAGAAGATTCTGAAGACATGCTCCTGACCACTTCATTGTTTAGCTGGAGCCACTCTCCAGCAATGCAAAGCAGCCCACACACATCCGAAGTGCATGTGATGGGCCATTTGAAGCAGGATTCTCAGCTCACAGCCCCGAGAAGGCTGGGCTGGCTGCTCAGCGGTGTTCGATGATGACCAGATCCAACCGGTTAAATGTCCAGAGGGGGCCGTGACCTGAGCAGCCCCAAAGCATCACTGTGTTGAGCCGGAACAGAGGGCTCTCACAGAGCACACAACGACCCACACATTTTAAGGAACTTCTCAAAGGACAGTCTGTGGATGTTTTTAATGTGGCAAACAGTCACTCAGGAAATCAAGCATGCATTTCCCTGTAATGCATTTCCTATAATGCTTAAGTCATCATCAATAATTTACAAACTTAAATGATCTTTTCCTTCTCTTTTACTGTTCCCAGTTGCAATGTGACCAACAAATGAATACATAATTTTCTTTCAGAACAAATATAAACTTGAAATGCTGAATTTCAATGGGCTCTCTGGGAGTACAATGTCTTCTGTTTCTTAGCTGACCAGATAGCTGGTAACAGCTGTTCACAAATGTTCACTCTTTCTGCCTTTGTAGTGTTTATATAGCAAGATGAATATTCAGCGAGGGATCAGGACAAGCAACAGAAACCAACCTGTTCACTGGGAACATACAATTAACATCCACGCAGGAGCAACTGGCACCACAAACTAAGCAGAAATGAAAAGGGGAGAAGGGGGCAGCATCTAAAACAAAAGCCACGGCTGCAGAGAGCGTACAGAGAGGCATCTGGTGCGAGAAAGCAAGCAGGCAGAGGCAGGCCGCAGGAGCCACTGCAGCCTGTGGAGGAGGCAGGGCTGGCATCCACAGCAGAGGCTGCAATATCCCCAGGTGCTGCCATGTGCCTAGTTTATAAGATTAGATCAAATTAGGCAACCAGAGCTATTTGAATTTCAAGTATTTCCACTCACAGGCTGATTCAATTGTCTTGCAATTCGAGCACATGCCCTTTTTGCTGCTCTGTGAAGTTGGCTATGTTAAGGATCTGAATTACCACACTGCTAGAGGTAAAGGATATTTTGAAAGATACCAAACTTTCCTTTTTTTTTTTTTTTTGGTTAAATCCATAAGGTTTGAACTCCACTGTCCTATGGCTGTAGAGAGGCAAGGTTCAGCCAGTTCACAGTGCCATCATGACATACAACAGCAATCAGAAGAAGACAGCCAGTATTTTGGCACAGGTATTTGCTCATTGTTGAGCTGCCAATTTACCCATCCTTTTAATTCCAGCTTCTTGGCTGACAGTCTGAAACATTTCTTTCTGACATATTTTCAAATTTGAAGTTCCACTGATGACTAAATGAGCCATGGAGAAAATACTTAACTACAACTTCCTTTTTACTTAAGTTCAGCAGATAATTGCTTTACAAGAAAAAAAAACATCATTTAGAAGAAAATGAGGGGAGGAGGAACAGACCAGATACCTATATAGATAATAGACACTAATATAAATTTGGTGGTTTCCACTACGTGTCAAGAGATTCTTAATTAACAACTGTATTGCCAAAAGCAGGAGGTTTGCCTTAATCCTGACAGCATGTGACTGAGGCTATCTCATGACTTTTTCCCCACAAGATCACAGGAAATCAAAATAATTTCATGTCATCTCTTTTTCAAGGAAACTTCAGTCCTCATCAAAATTTCTCAGCCCTGTTGTAAAGAAAAGCACTCTCAGTCTGAAACCAGCTGGTGGGCTAATGTTTGTGAAAGCCTATATGCTACTCTGAAGCAGAGTTTTCCTCAGTCTTTTAAACTGACACTATTCTTCTTGGCACAGGCAATTAAATATTCATCAAGAGTTACAGCGCTCCCTCAGGAGAGCAGGTATTTGAACTTAGGCTTCAATGTCCAGTTCTACTTTTCTTTGCTGTAATAAAGAGATTTTAAAGTCTGGGTACCTTCCCAACTTTAAACTCAATCTGCAACCTTCATGTTCAGGAATAAATCTGAGTATGAAAAAACCTGTTCTGCTTTTACTAGTACAGATAAAAGTACACAAAGAGCATTTTATCATGACAACTATGTTGCAGCCACATATTAAGATATGTACAGTAGCTACACAAATGATACACCAACCAAATTTCTTAAGAGTGAAAGTATTTTACATCTTGTATCTAATACTTCAGAGGACTAAAAACCTCCTCCTTCATTGCATGTTCTACTATGTACATACTGCTGCATCCCAGCAAAACAAACGACAAAGTCGTCCCCTGAAACTGTTTTTCCTTGCCTCATAGACCAGTTTAAGGCCTAAAAAATGGATTGTCAACACTAACTTCTTTGCATGAATTATCATCCACCATGCCTCTTTGACAAATGCAGTACAGAAACAGATACTGCAATGTTTTAGCTTGTGTAAAGACTAGTCTTTAACATCAGAACAGCAATCCAGATGAAGCCCTGTACCAAAAGGAGCATTTTCTTTCATTGTATGCAATGCTATTTCTGTGTATTGGCTATTTTCCCATGAAATCATAGTTGGTGAGAACAGAAGCACTCTGTTTCTGTGGAACTGTTCACATGTGTGAACATACATCTTAGGTTTTCAATTTCACATTCAGAGGCTAGTACTCCTGCACATAACACCAAGTATTTCCATACAAACAACCTCAGTTTCCCTCAGCCTTTTAATGTCTCTCAAAAAGCTGGGGTTGTTTGTTTTGTTTCATTTTGTTTTCACTTCCTGGGCATATATAACTATTACAGATAATTTCCAACATAGTGCAATAAGGAAGAAGTACTTCAGACTCAATTTCACTAATGCATTCCTGTGACATGCCATGTTTTACATTAGCTCACACAGGAAGTTTTGTATCTCCAACCTTTCTACACATTTACCTCATCCTCTAACAAAACTGATCAAGAAAAGTGCCTAAAGATAGAAGGAAAGAAGTACTTCAGTATGAGAGAAAAAAAGTTAGAAATTACACACAGGATCTTAGGGGTTGGAAGAGAACTCTGGAGATCATCAAGTCCAACACCCTTGCCAGAGCAGGACCATGTAATCTAGTTCAGGTTGCACAAGAAGACATCCAGATGGGTCTTGGAAGTCTCCAGAGAAGGAGACAAATTAAGTGCGAAATAGCCTAGACATCTAAATCTCTGCCCAACTGAACAAACAGGGAAAAGATTGCTAGACAACTGTATTTCCATGCAAATCTAGGCCCTGATACACAACAAACATACTTAATACTTTGACCTTATTACTCTCTACAACTACATTAAGGGAGGTTGTAGACAGGCAGAGGTTGATCTCTTCTCCCAGGCAACCAGCACCAGAACAAAAGGACACAGTCTCAAGCTGCGCCAGGGGAGGTTTAGGCTGGAGGTTAGGAGGAAGTTCTACACAGAGAGAGTGATTGCCCATTGGGATGGGCTGCCTGAGGAGGTGGTGGAGTCGCCATCACTGGAGGTGTTCAGGAGGAGACTTGATAGGGTGCTTGGTTGCATGTTTTTGTTGATTAGGTGGTGTTGGATGATAGGTTGGACACGATCTTGAGGATCTCTTCCAACCTGATCTATTCTAGTCTAGTCCAATTTGAATGCTGAGAACAGAGATTGGTTTCTTGGAGCTTTAGTCTGAGAACAGAAGGAAGGCTTCTAGCTCACCATTCAAAAAGCCACAGCCACACACACAGGTACTCACCCATGGGCCAGTTGTCGTACACATGCTTTGCGATGTCTGCGGCAGAGTCGTTGGGTGAGAACAAGAACTCTTTCGTTTTCCCGCTCACCAAGATGAGGCGCAAATTTATCTGAAAAGAAAGAAAATAATTGCAGCATTAGGAAAGTATCCAAAGAAGGCTTCAATTATTTTTTGTTTTTAAAGTTACCAAAACCTTGTCATTAGTTTTAGAAGAAAGCACCAAAGTCACTTGAGAAAACGGTTTAAGCTGGTGTTAAAAATAGGGTCTCGAAGAGGTCAATACAATTGTTTTGTTTACACTTCATCTAAGAAGATCAAATTCTAACAGCTGGCATTGTTGATGATAAACACCAGAAGATTCTGATAGGCAGCGAGTGAATCAACTCTTCCACTGGGAAAAAACAAACCACCCAGCTTTCAGCCAAGTATATAAAAATTCCAGTCAATACACACTGACAGCATATTGTATGGAATGAAGAGAAAACTGTAAGCCTGAAAAATTAACCTAAACAGAGTCAGGCAGCATCCTGCCTCACTCCCAACTGCCACAGAAACTGAATCTCTGCCAGTCTTCTGAATCCAGAATTTTGTTCCACCACTGTCTTGCACAACAAGTAGATTTTTTTGAGCTCCACAGTAATCCACTACATCACAGTGTTTCTGCCATTGGCTTGCTTTATACAACCATCAACACCTTCAGTTGTAATTTTCCTCTCTTCTACTTGCACATCACAGAATACAATTCCTTTTCCATGTAGCATTTAAAATGATCTGTATAAAGAGCTCATTATAGCATGCAAGAGATTACATTTTGACTCCTCAAGCAACTGCTAGCAAGGTCACAAAATGTGTCTGGGTAGCTAGCACTTACCAACACCCCTGGCAAGTTTCAGTCTAGCTGCTTTTGTGTTTTGGCCCTGTAAGCCTAAATTGCATCAACTTTTGGCATACAAACTGCTTGGATACTTTTTTCTTTTTTCCCTTCCAAATCACACTCTCAAATTGTGGCTCTCATTTTGAGCTAAGCTGCAACAAAGCTTTCCTTGTTGGAATTCAATAAGCTGTTTCCTAGATTAAACAAGAAAAGGAAAAATTGACAGTGATGTCCAACATTTTCAGGACTTCTGCAGAGTCAAAAATCTCAGCGCATCATATCCACTGAAGATGACAGCCCTGCCTCAGTTACCTACTCACCACTTATTTCAGCAGCTCTCCAGATCATTCCTGTTCTGTTCTGAATGCTTTGGCTTGGATTCATCCCACCTATCTTTAAGCACCTAATGGAGATATCCAAATTACAATCTCTATCACCCTGCACACTTCAAGGTCAGTGAAGAAAATGACTGCTCCATAAAGCAATCCAGTCTCTATTTCAAAGTGTAGCAAGGACAAAAAGAGCATAAAAGGAGGAGGTTCCCATCTCTGGCTCCCTGCTAACACCCTTCAGAAAATACAAGTTCTGCCATTAGCTCAGGAAAGAAGCCAAGTTGAAGCTGACTCTGAGAAAGCACCACTGCTACTGTGAGAGTGTTGCTGCATACCAGAAAATTGGGGAAAAACAAATAATTCCAACTTTAAAGGAGAGAAGCTGCAGGAATGCTGTTTAGTCAAAGACTAAATTCACCAAATTCAGAGCACATTCCAGTTCCAATTTCTTTGATGTTTCCAGAATGATTAAAGAATTATTTTCAAATCTTATCAAGATCTAGCAGATCAAGTTCCACTATCCCTGTTTACTCCAAAAACTTGACTACTGTAATTACATCTTCAAAATGTTATGCCTAAAGGATGGCTAGACTGTCCACTTCTTCTTTTGCTTGTATTGTCTTTCAGTTCAAGTAGTTTCCCCACTCTAAACTGTATCCACCTGTTTATCTATAGACAACACTTGCATATATGGTTTCTTTAGCTAAACTACCCAAGACAAGCTCTTCAAGGTTTCTCTAGTGAGATACCCATTTCCACACTGAGGGGAGGCCCCTGTTGCCCCCTACAACTACCTGAAGGGAGGTTACAGCAAATAGGGGGCCAGCCTCTTCTCCTTAGTGTCAAGCAACAGGACTAGAGGAAATGGTTTCAAGCTGCACCAGGGGAGGTTTAAGCTGGATATTAGGAAACACTTCGTCACTGAAAGGGTTATCAAACATTGGAATGGTCTGCTCAGGGCAGTGGTGGAGTCACCATCCCTGAAGGTATTTAAGCAGTGTGTGGACCTGGCACTTAGGGACATGGTTTAATATTTAGTGTTGATGCTTCAGTGCTGGGTCAAGGGTTGGACTGGATGATCTTTGAGGTCTCTTCCATACTCTGTGATCAACCCTAGGAGTCAGTCTCTGCACATTTCAATTTTTATCTCTTCTCAAAACAGATGGCCATTTCTGAAGCCTACCAAGTGATATCTCACCAGATACCAACAGTAATTTCCTCTGTCTGCTGGAAACAACTTCTGTGATTGTGTCCCAAGAGCTTCACAATGTGCTATATGATTTGCTCAGTTACTTAGTACCCTTCTCTGCTTTGATCCTTACAATTATGCAGCCTCTGAACTTGCAACTGACATTGTGGCTGTAATGTCTTAAAGCACAAGGCTCCATATTTCACCTGACTCCTATTACTCCATCTCTCTCAGGGAAAGGAGGCCAGGTGGAAAGTATTAATCACAGAATCAACCAGGTTGGAAGAGACCTCCAAGATCATCAAGTCCAATCGATCACCCAACCCTAACTAATTACTAGACCATGGCACTAAGTGCCTCATCCAGTCTTTCCTTAAACACTGCCTGGGACATTGACCCCACCACCTCCTTGGGCAGCACATTCCACACCACAAAGATGTTTCAGGCAGCTGATCCATACTGATTCCAATAACAAACTCTCTCTGAGCTGGTTTCCCCTCCTCTCATCTACGTCTTTTATGTTAGGCCCCTACATACACTCACAATTATTCTGTTAAATCATAATTTCTCCTACTTAACCCACATTTTGCACTAAGACACCACACCAGTTACCATGTACATATTCAGATGAAACTATAAAAATGCCTATGTAGAAAATAAGTTCTTTTTATGAAAAGTCAAGCCTGCCACTCTGGCTTTTGTAAGTGTGGTGTACCTTGCTCCATCCGCTTTCTTTATACCTCATTATCTTTAATTACCCTTTAAGCATCAATGCATCTCATTACAACACCAACATACTGCCAAAAATTCAGGAGGTTTAGACTGTGTCACAAACTGTTGTAGACTTAGGCACGGGCCACCTGTTTAAACCCCAAATATTTGGCAGCAGTGTCTGCTGTAGGCAACAATGGTGAGGAGCTTCTTCACCAGCAGCAGCCCTCCTGCCTCTCACTTCAATCTCCCTGCGTTAACTTCTTCTACTTTAACTGGCTCCTGAGGCATCCCTCTCACAATCTTTCTCCCTCTGGCCAAGCAGTCCTTCAGCTCTGATTTTATGCAGGTTATCTTAAGGGTTTCATTTCCTTCATGTATGTAATTCCTCTGTGGCAGGGATTACCTGCCTTGGAGATCTTAACACTTTCCTAGGTAGTAGAAAGTACACCAAATCATTAGCTGGCTAGATCTGTCTGATTTGCATCCTACAAGGAGATGATTTTGAAAACAACAACAACAACTCAGAAGATTAGTCCTGCTTAGCACTTAAAATGTGACTAGGGCACAGCATTAATACAGAACTAAAGTTATTCTTCATCTAACATAACACTAAGGAGACATTTCTTTGTATTTGTGCTATGGAGTTTTAAAAGCAGCAGGCAGACTAAGATGACTACAGAAAGGAGAATAATATCACAGAGTAATAATCAAAACTGAACTGGCTTACTGGAAAATTTGATTAAGTCATGCTTTTGCAGTTAATATACAATGTAGGAATATTATAAGCAACATGGGGGGGGAGGGAAGGGGGAGTGAAAAATGTTAGTTCCATTCCCCCTCCCCCCCCCAAGATGGATTACTACTGAGGAACAATTCTTAGAGTCTTACTACAAAATATCAAAGGCACATCAAGATAAACTCATAATTCTACAAGATGTACTACAAAGTATGTGCAACATGCAAGAGGAATATTTTTATTTAAAGAAAAAAAGAATAAAAATATCACCAAGTATCAGCAGAAGCCCAAAATAGAGCCTTAAATCAGTCAAGCAGATGTTGCATCAAGTGCAAGGAAACAGCTGCTCTAATGAAAGGTTAAAGTATTTTCTTATTTATAGTACAGCATGCCTCAGACACATTTAGTTTGCACGTTTGTCTAAAGAGATGATATCTATATAGCTCTTTATATTTATTAATCTCTGCTGAAGGAACATTAGTCTGGAGTTGCACATGACACTACCTCAAAGGGTCTGCAGCAAGGAATCCCAAAACTTGCCTTGAAAATTTATCATCTAATCTCATTCCACTCAAGAGCACTTGGAAATTTAAGGGCTTGCAAGTGCTGTACTGCTACTTTTACAAGCCTGAGAACCCTGCTTCAAATAAACTATGGGGCATCTGAAGCATCTACGTCAAAATGCCATTCATGAAAGTTTGTATCTAGAAGAGAAGAGGGAAAAAAAACCCCAAGCATACATGTATACATACTTAGTCCATGGGAAGTAGGGGGAAAAAGGAAAAACACAACTTGATTAGGTGGAGAAGCTTTATACTAAAAGCAGCAGATTTTAATCTTGCAATTGCTGAAAGGATACTTGGTGACTTCAGTTTTAACAGAGGATAATACCTAACCAAGGAAGTTGCATCTCTATCCCTTGCATGGTTAACACTCTTCCACTTGTTGTTAACAAAGTCTTCATCGCTTGAAGCTTTAGAATAGAATAAACCAGGTTGGAAGAGACCTTCAAGATCATCATGTCCAACCTATCATCCAACACCACCTAATCAAATAAACCATGCAACCAAGCACCCTATCAAGTCTCCTCCTGAACACCTCCAGTGATGGTGAATCCATCACCTACTCGGGCAGCCCATTCCAATGGGCAATCACTCTCTCTGTGTAGAACTTCCTCCTAACCTCCAGTCTAAACCTCCCCTGGTGCAGCCTGAGACTGTGTCCTCTTGTTCTGGTGCTGGTTGCCTGGGAGAAGAGACCAACATCCACCTGTCTACAACCTCCCTTCAGGTAGTTGTAGAGAGCAATAAGGTCACCCCTGAGTCTCCTGTTCTCCAGGCTAAGCAATCCCAGCTCCCTCAGTCTCTCCTCATAGGGCTTGTGTTCCAAACCCCTCACCAACTTTGTTGCCCTTCTCTGGACACACTCCAGCAAGTCAAGATCCTTCCTAAACTGAGGGGCCCAGAACTGGACACAGTACTCGAGGTGCAGCCTAGTACTGTAAATCTCATGATTGTAATGGTCT
Organism: Melanerpes formicivorus; assembly: GCF_026170545.1. Taxonomy (NCBI): domain Eukaryota; kingdom Metazoa; phylum Chordata; class Aves; order Piciformes; family Picidae; genus Melanerpes; species Melanerpes formicivorus. The sequence goes on along the minus strand of NW_027142353.1, from coordinate 52,602,342 downwards.
TGACAAGCTTGCACTTCCACAGGGGACATAAAGACAATCCTCATGTTTTTAAATCATTATTTTTTTTTCCAGCCTTTTGCTACAGCAAACTGATAAGCATCATATCCTCACAGTTCTGCATTACAGGACCAACTGTAATGTCATTGATAATTGCAGTTAAGAAGAGACAGAGTATCAAAACTCGGATTAAATACAATTTGTGGACTCTATCCCTTCTGCACAGTTATATAATAGCACATTCTGTTTGTGATTTCAAGCATGCAAACCTTGCCCTCTCTCCCCCCACGGCACAGCCAACACCAGTCTCATAATTACAGCTCCAGTAAATACCCCATCAGCTATACTGCATACACAGTAAAGAACCTTAGTGTTGACTAAATACTGTAAACAAAACCAAATCCCATATATTAAAATACACACACAGAGGCTGTAGTAATAATTCTGACCACGTCTTTTGGAACAGAAATTTGGGTCACAGAATAATTTGACTGGAAAGGGGCCTTAAGAGATAATTGCAACCCCACCCTGGGCAGGGACACCCTCCACTTGACCAGATTGCACAAGGTCTTGTCCACTCTGGCCTTGAATCATACAATCATAGTATCAGTCAGGGTTGGAAGGGACCACAAACATCATCTAGTTCCAATCCCCCTGCCATGGGCAGGGACACCTCACACTAGACCAGGCTGGCCAGAGCCTCATCCAGTCTGGTCTTAAACATCTCCAGGGATGGGGTCTCAACCACATCCCTGGACAACCCATTCCAGGGCTTCACCACTCTCACAGTGAAGAACTTCCTCCTCACACCCAGTCTGAATATCCCCACCTCCAACTTCATTCCATTCCCCCCAGTCCTATCACTACCTGATATCCTGAGAAATCCCTCCTCAGCCTACTTGTAGGCCCCCTTCAGATACTGGAAGGTCACAATAAGGTCACCTCCCTCAGAGTCTTCTTTTCTCCAGCCTGAACAGCCCCAACTCTTTCAGTCTGTCCTCACAGGAGAGGTGCTCCAGCCCTCTGATCATCCTCATGGCCCTTCTCTGGACACATTCCAGCATGTCCAGATCCTTCTTGTAATAGGGGCTCCAGAACTGGATGCAGTACTCCAGGTGGGGTCTCACCAGAACATGTGTAGGAGGGGGCATGTACAACGCGCCTGGGCAACCTGCTCTAATGTTTCATCATCCTTACTGTAAAGAATTTCTTTCTAATACCCAGTCTAAATCTACCCTTCTCCAGCCTAACTCTATTCCCTCATGTGTATGTAGGTATATGCATACATAGAATAAGTTGCTCTGTTTGTTACAGGCATCTGCAACAGTTTGATTGTTCTTTAAGGTACCACTCCAAAATGTCTTAGGGCCACAGTACTTGTAATTTCACAGCTCAAGCTAAATAAATGGGAAGTCATTTAAACATCAAAAACAGAGAGAGATTTACAACCTACATGATGTTTCTTGATGTTTCAGTGATTTCCCATCTATTCAGTTAGACAAGTTATTTTGTTATCAATTTTATGCTCCAGTAGCATCCTAAGATTCTTCCCACCTTACAATTAAAATGCAGAGGAGGAAAAGTGTCATATTGCCACATGCTATACAAGCCCAAGTTGAAACTAACTTCTTTTCTTCAGGTGTTTAAGACTAAAATACATATCCAAGATGTTTTTCCCTTTTTTCTTTTTTTTTTGTTTTAAACTTTTCTTAATAGATGTGAAATTGAATTTAAAAGTAACAATGGACCAGAAGGAAAAGCTAGGAGGTAAGACCATCCAGAAATACAGACTGACCTTTCACTTCTCAAAACCCTGTACTTTTACCCCCGAGTTCAAGTTCATAGTGCACAGAATCATCTTACAGAATTGTAAGAAGTTTGTCCTCCAGAAGTGTATCAAAAGTTTCCTAAGAACTCTATGCCAAAGACTGAATTACACTAAATTCACATAGGAGGTTGAACTAAGCTTGAATAACATTCAAACAGCAGCATTACACCAGCCAAGTCTGCAGGCACCTGAAGGATCTAGATTCCATTAGGTAGATGCACTATCTCCTGTAATCATTCTGGAAATGTATCCACCTGAATACAATGAAGTCCTTCAGTTTATACACTCCCTGGAAGGCTGCTCTAGAACCTGACTGTCCCACTGAGTGGAGCTTTCTCTGAATTCTCAGCAGAAGTTGATTCTTGGATAGGTTCCATTCACTGATGTCAGACTGACTTTGTGTCTTAGTTATAACTGACTCTCTTGTTCCCTGGGGGTGCGATGGCTTGCTTTCACATCTGCAGACAAGGACATGCTTTGCTAAAATAAACAAGCAAAGGTTTGCCTCATTAATAGGCTGGCCCTTGGTGTGATCACTGTCTTCAAAGCTCTGAATAACATTAAGGAAACTGGGCTTGGTTAGCCTGGAGGCCCAGTAGGCACCTATTAACAACCTTCCTAAGCCTAAATTACCAAGATAACCTCTTTACTGAGGTCCAAGACAGAAGAACAAGAGGCAACAGTCATAAATGGGAACGAGATTTTGAAGTGTGATAAAAGGAAAGAAGTTCTTACTCTGAGGACATCAAAGCAGTGTGGAAGAGGCCACCCAGAGATGCTTTGAAAGCTCCCTCCTTGGGGGTTTTCAAGACCCAAACAACAAATTCCTGGTAACCTGGTCTGAATTCAGTGGTGACTTTGTTTCCAGCAGTAGGGTGGGCACAAAAGTTTCTCAAGATCCTTTCCCAAGTGAACAATTCTACAATTCACTTTACTCTGCATCTGCTTTAGTTTTACTTCATTTCTCTTAAGTATGAATGATTACAATTATACCTAACATTTCAGGAATTTATACAAAGATAATAAAACCTCAAACTGACTGCAAATTCCTCTCCATTTTGCATAGGAGCATCACAACTGTCTCACCTTTGCAGGGCAGTAGCCTTACAATGTTCTTTCTCTAATTCTGTCATTTCCATGACATAAGCCTTCAAGCTTGCATTATAAAACACTGCTTTTGACCACTCATAGTGAACAGAGTATTTTTAGATTACAGGAATTAATTTTATTTCTATTCATTCAGTACTCCTGATAACCCAGTCTTTCCCACACAACACTATGATCATCATCTGTACTACTGGCACCTCCAAATTTTCATCATCAACAAATTTCAGCAGCATATTGATTTTTCCCTGTGTCAGTGGTGTAAATGAAAACATCACAAAGATAGCTGGACCCAAAATTAATCTGTAAAGAATTTCATTAAGCATAACTGCCAGGCTGACATTTCCACACTGAACTGTATACATATACATAGAATACACCAGGTTGGAAGAGACCTTCAAGATCATCTTGTCCAACCCATCAACCAATCCAACCCATCTAAACAACTAAACCATGGCACCAAGCACCCTATCAAGTCTCCTCCTGAATACCTCCAATGATAGTGACTCCACCACCTCCCTGGGCAGCCCATTCCAATGGGCAATCACTCTCTCTGTATAGAACTTCTTCCTAACATCCAGCCTAAACCTCCCCTGGTGCAGCCTGAGACTGTGTCCTCTTGTTCTGGTACTGGCTGCCTGGGAGAAGAGACCATCATCAGCCTGTCTACAACCTCCCTTCAGGTAGTTGTAGAGAGCAATAAGGTCACCCCTGAGTCTCCTCTTCTCCAGGCTAAGCAACCCCAGCTCCCTCAGTCTCTCCTCATAGGGCTTGTGTTCCAAACCCCTCACCAACTTTGTTGCCCTTCTCTGGACTCGTTCCAGCAAGTCAACATCTTGCCATCTTCTCCATCAAAATAACATACTCTATCAAACCCTGCCTTCCCAAACCAATCCCTTCCAGTGCAGTATCAACTACACTGAATTCCAGACAGATGACACCTATTCTGCATTTCCCTCATCTGAAAAACACACTCTCTTTCCAAAGAAAACTGGCCAATGAATCAATCATAAGATAACTTGGGTCAATATGTACTATGAATTTTACTCCATTTTTAATTCCCTGCTCCTTTTCAATAGCCTTCTTGAGGTGATTATTCATCAGCTTCCTGGGGAATTATGAGATACATCTAGAGCAACAACATTAGCCACTTCTTGGCCAAGAAACTACCTGGCAGAGAGATTGAGAAGCAGGTGTATAAGGTAAGACAGTAAGCAAGAAGTATGACTTTGTAGCCCAATGATGCAAACATTCTCATGAGTGAGAAGAGAGAGTTGATTTTGAACTCTCATGCAAGAGTCCCTTGGTAAAATAAATGAAACTATAGTTCTTTTCACAGAATGATAGGGGTTGGAAGAGACCTCTTGAGATCAGCTAGTCCAACCCTGCTGCTAAAGCAGACTCATCAAATCAGGCTGCTCAGGGTCATGTCCAGGTAGGTTTTGACTATCTCCAGAGAATAGACTCACTGGACTGAATAGCCTGTTCCAGTGCTCTGTAACCCTCAAAGTAAAGAAGCTTCACCTTATGTTCAGACAGAAGTTCCTGTGTTCTGATTTGTGCTATGTCTCTGGGGCCCATAACCTTGACCCTCACCCTTTAGCTGTTAGTAAGTTTTGGTGAGATCCCCACTCAGTCATCTATTCTCCAGGTTAACAAGTCCCAGATCTCTCAGCCTTTCCTCATAAGAGAGATGCTTCAGTCCCCTATCATCCTCATACCTTCCACTGGACTCTCTCCAGTAGTTGCCTGTTTATCTTCAACTGGGGATTTCAAAACTGGTCAGGATACTCCAGATGTAGCCTCACTGGGGCAGAGTAGAGGGGGAGGATAATCTTACCTGACCTGCTTCCAACACTCCTCTTAATGTACTCCAGGATGCCATTGGCCTTCCTGGCCGCAAGAGCACACTGCTGGTTCATGGCTAACTTGTCCACCAAGATTCCCAGTTCCTTCTCCACAGAGCTGCTTTCTAGCAGGTCAACATCTACCCTGTACTGGTGCAGCAGGTTATTCCTCCCCAGGTGCAGGACTCTACAGTTAATTTCTTGAACTTCATGAGGTTCCCCTCTGCTGAGCTCTCCAGCCTGTACAGGTTCTGCTGAATGGCAGCACAACCTTATGGTGTGCCAGTCACTCCTCTCAGCTTTGTATCATCATCTGCAAGCCTAATGAAGTTACACTCCATACCTTCATCCATGTCACTGATTAAAATGTTGAACAAGATTGGAACCAGTACTGATCCCTGGGGAACACCACTAGCAAAGGGCCTCCAACTGGTCTCTGCCCACAACCCTCTGAGCTCTGTCCTTCAGCCAGTTCTCAATCCATCTCACTGTCCAGTCATCTAACCCAGACTTTCTAAGCTTACCTATGAAAATGTTATGGGAGACAGTGCTGAAGGCAGACAACATCCACTGTTCTCCCCTCTTCTATGCAACCAGTCATGCCATCATAAAAAAAACTATTCCCTTGGTGAATCCATGCTGACCACTCCTGCTAATCTTATTTTCATCCACATGTTTAAACATAACACTTCTGAGTCACACTCATTCTTGGTTTAACCAAATAATAGGGAATACAGGTATCTTAATTGCACTTCCTCAGCCAAACACCTACAACTTACATTTGGCAACACTCACCCCTGCCCCGCATTTAGCTTTAGCTGTATAAAGGGACTTTGCTCTACCCTTACAATACCATGCACCTCTGATAAATTTACTTCATATCAGCAAAAAAATAATGGACTTGGAACATAACAAGTAGGATAAATTGTCAGTGAGACTGAACAAGGCTCTGAGGTTTCACTGCTAGTCAGCTGACAGATCCCCATCACTCAGAGCCATACCACTTGTGGAAATTGGGCAATCCCAACCTGACACCATGGAAAGTGTGACAGAATCCCCCCTCTACAGTAAACTTCATAGCCATATCAAATTCCATACTAATATTTAGATTACTACACAGAGAAACAAATACATTTTTATGTGCAAGTGCTTTCTCAAAAAAAGGGAATGCCTAAGGCAGCTTTGAACTGAAAATTTAAGTTAGCAAATCTCAGCGAAGTTTGAAGTGAAGAGAAAACCAAAATGAGGCATAATCAGTTTTTAGAGGAGGAAAAAGCAAAACCCTGTAAGCATTTAACTTGGTAGCTATGATAGAGCCAGCTGTCTCCATGGAAACCATTACATTCTTGAACTTAAAAATCATAGTGCTCAGTCACACACTTCATCCTCTCCCTCACTTCAGTTCAAATAACACAGGAACAATGGTAATATATTCCTCAATATCCGCCTATGAGTTCCAAGGTTATCTTTTAGGGAGAAATACCTAGGAAACATTGTTCTTCAAAATAAATTAGTACAGATGATATCACAAATCATCAATAGAATACAATGGATTTCAGTGGAGTTTACATGCCATTTCTTTTATTGCACTTGACTCTCATCAAGGCCTTTTTTGCCTTTTTTGTTTGTTTGGGGTTTTGTTTTGTTTCTCCAGAGGGGTGAGGTGAGCATAGCAAACATCAGCTGTAAATAAGTGAGAATTTTCACTGAAAATCAGGTTTAATATGAAAATAAACCCAGAATAACCATATTTTCTTGAAATACCCTGATTCTATCAACAAAAGATTTTTCAATAATTTGATGAAATACGGGTCAGAAATGCCTGCCCAGAAAGCATTCCTCTCCCAGTAGTACATGACAACAGAAGCACTCCATTACCTGAAACACTGCAAGTGGCTAAGTAATCGGTCTTCTCACCTCAAATGGCACTTTGTCTGCTGTATCCCAGGTGCATGCTTTAAACAGAGTACAGAATTAACCTCTCTCTTGCTGGGCCCCAAGCAAATACACTTCAACAGAGAAGAGTCAAAGAAAGACCTACCCCAATGACTCATTAGCCAGAGACATTTACCCTGCACATGAAAAAAGCAAATTTCTCTTTGGTCGGAATTGTCTCAGTCCATCATAATTGTGATGGGTGGATTACAGAAGACTGTTTTGGAGTTGAGCTCTAATACAAGTAAGTAGCAAAACCAACAGAACGAGTTAACCACAGGGCATCCAAGCTTGCTGTTTTCAAAGTTCATCTTTTGAACCTGGTGTTGGGAGTGAGTGCATTTTCACTTGGTAATAAAGTGACTAATACACAGAGCAGGGAAACTGATATACTCAGATTAACAGGAAGTTTTGGCAGAGATAATTTTATCACTCAGTACACCATGTTGAACCAGTCATTTCAACACACAAAAGTGGAAATAATAATAAAACTGCTTCAAATGACAAAGCACACATGAGAAACTGGCACTTGCAGATTGAACTGGTTAACTCTGGTGAGCATGGTCACAGAGACGTTGCCTGGTAACTCCAGTACTCTAGAGCTTCTCAGGAGAGACTCCCAGTAAAGGTGGAACCCTCCCATGCTGGGGGTCCCTGGGCTGTAGTATGTGGAGTTAGTGGTGAAGTAGCAACAAAGACAAGCTTTGGTGACTTCTTCAGAACACATATGCATTCCAGGTTTTCTATCTGAAGTGGAAAAGCATGTGAGTAGGAGAGAGAAGAAGGTGTCTGTTTCTACATTTTCAATTTCTATCTTCCTAAAAATAACTTCTAATGACACACATCTCAACATTTGACTCCAGAATTTAAAAGTAAAATAAGCAGATACCATCTGGGCTATTGCCATCCTGCCATCTCCTCTCAGGAGCAGCCCCTGGGTAAGCCCCATCACCATGCTTTCAGCCTTTCATATCAACTGGCATTTAAAGCTTAGACTAGGAATAAAGGTAATATGATTATTACTTAATTCTAGATGATTTTATACATGTACATATATGAATAATGATAATGCTCATCACTTAAATTTGGATTTCCTTCTGATACAACTTGTATTGAATCTGATACAACTCGTGTAGTCTTTAGTAAAAATATTTATGGAATATTGAAAAATATTCTTTAGAACAGTTCAGAGTCATCTTCAAAAAGAGCAAGACCATCAAGCTTGTGGATGCTTGTTTTGGGAAAAGCATTTGATTTCAAAATGAATACTGCTGCTGCTAACAAAAGAAAATTCTAAAGGAACCCGTTTCATACATAGCTGCTTTTGCCAAGTCCAAGAGGCAGACAGATGCCCTCCACTCCTTCTTAGTCCTCCATCAATTATTCTTCCCTATCTTTAACCAAATTGTGGGGCTTACTTTGATTTAACCCACATTCTTAGAAGTTTCAGACACAGCTGTTACATGGTTACAGATAAAGAAAAACTAATGATGGGCAGGCAAGAGCATACCGAACACTTTCTCTGTGCACTATGAGAAAAGAGAGGCAGAAAAATGAGCTCCCTGCTGCATAATGGAAGTTTCTAAAACTGAGAACAATATACCTGGACTAGAAGGCATTGCAATTTTATAGCCAGAACATGTCAGTGAGACCACAGAGAAAGATGAAAGCAATTTTTCTGTTATAGCTTGGATAAAAACAAGTATCAGCTTCAATTTGGCCAGAAATGAAGTTCAGTGAGAAGTAAAAAATAAAACAAACCAACCAAACCCAAACAAACAAACCACAGGGGGGACAACACCAAAAAAACTGAACACAAAGAACAAAAAGAAAACATTAAAAACACAGGGGGGAAAGATGGACATCTCAAGGGAGGTACTACTAACAGGGAGCAATTAAAACAAGGATAACTGCAAGCAGCACAAGGTCATGGATATCATCAGTTCCATATGCTAACTTTCAATAGGGAGAAATGGGGGGGCGTTCACTTGTTTTGGGGTTTGGATTTGGGTTTTTTTTTGGGGGGGTGTGTGTTTTGTTTCGTGGTTGGTTGGGTTTTGTCCTGTTTTTGTTTTTTATTAATGGAGTTTTTAAAAGTGTCACAGTATCACTAAGGTTGGAAGAGACCTCAAGGATCATCGAGTCCAGCCTGTCACCACACACCTCATGACTAGACCATGGCTCCAAGTGCCACATCCAAGCCTTTTTTGAACACCTCCAGGGATGGTGACTCCACCACTACCCTGGGCAGCACATTCCAATGACGAACGACTCGCTCAGTGAAGAACTTTCTCCTCACCTCGAGCCTAAACTTCCCCTGGCACAGCTTGAGACTGTGTCCCCTTGTTCTGGTGCTGGTTGCCTGGGAGACGAGACCAACCCCTTCCTGGCTACAACCACCTTTCAGGTAGTTGTAGAGGGCAACGAGGTCACTCCTGAGCCTCCTCTTCTCCAGGCTAAACAATCCCAGCTCCCTCAGCCTCTCCTCACAGGGCTTGTGTTCAAGGCCTCTCCCCAGCCTTTTTGCCCTTCTCTGGACACGTTCAAGTGTCTCGATGTCCTTATTAAACTGAGAGGCCCAGAACTGGACACAGTACTCAAGGTGTGGCCTAACCTGTGTAAACATAGTAAACAGGTATTGGGCTCTCTACATTCCTGAGTTAATCTTTACTGTAGTCCAATCGCTTTCCCCTGCCCCGTTCCCACTTTCTGCCACGTCAGACAGGGACAGCAATTAAAGATCACTTTTGAATTGTATATATTCCTTTTCTCAGACTGCGCCAGGGGAGGTTCAGGCTGGAGGTCCGGAGGAAGTTTTACACACAGAGAGTGATTGCCCACTGGAATGGGCTACCTGGGGAGGTGGTGGAGTCACCATCCCTGGAGGTGTTCAGGAGGAGACTTGACAGGGTGCTTGGTTGCATGGGTTAGTTGATTAGGTGGTGTTGGATGATAGGTTGGACGTGATGATCTTAAAGGTCTCTTCCAACCTGGTTTATTCTATTCTATTCAGTTCTCACCAAAACAACAGAAGTCATTAGCCAAATTAGAAAATTCATTGGAAGAAAGTCTTTAAGAAAAAAAATGCATTTATTTTAAAAGGACACAATAAAACATCACACACAATTACCTTGGAAATTAAAGTTGCAGCCCTTAGTTCTGTATGAGAGCATAAAGATTCAGGAGATGACACTTTTCTTCAGCAACAAATTCATTTCCAAAGCAAAGCCTGTTTTTAAAATGTGCTAGTCCTCAGGCCCCACAAAAGGGACACTGACACCCAAGTACAAAAATAGCATGATGTGGAGCAGAAGAGAAATAAGTGAAAAGCAAGGAAACAGCCTCCTGAATCCAATGTTGCCTTCTATTCTGTTTCCTCTTGCTGTAAGTGTGGCATTATATGGTTTTAATGCAGTTGACTGTGCAGTACAAAAAGCACACCACGACTAAGCAGAGGATTATAGCTCATAGAAACCACTACTCACCATTTAAACTAGACACTGCATGAGAACTTCTAGGAAAAAAAGAAAACCACTCCCTAAAGATAAATAAAGATTTAGTTCCCTAGAGATCACCTCGTATCAGCTCTGAGCTATAAGAGCTTTGTATGGATAAAATCCCCACATTCTCCAAGATTTTTCAGGACCTACATCTCAATGGAAATGCCAGCGAAGGGAGGCAAGTTTATAGCTTCTCACTCCACAGTCATTTTGGAACTCTGATACAAGTGCCTCATCTCTCATAGTTCTCTATCTTGGTCAGCACTAAAAGACCAGATTTTTCAAGCCTTGAGATAGTATCAAAAACATAATGGATAAAGTTTTGAACAGCCCTTAAAACATGAAAAAGGCAAAGAGTTGGACCTTGACTTAGGTATTTGAGTTCACATGGGCAGGAATACTATAAAATTAGTTTACTTATTTAGCTACCAGTTCCTAGCTTCTCTGGGCTTACTGTATATTATGGCAGTCAGCCAAAGCTTCACCATTACAAAGCATTATGTAAATCACTGAGCTGCAATAATTAAAGGCAAGAGACAGGGCATTATGTATTTTTGCCTCTGATGCAAAAACACTGTTCAAATTTCAGTCAAAATGGATGTTTCAATGACCACAGAACTCATTACCCTAGGAAAAGCATGCAACTTGGATATGAATGAGAACATAGCCTCTTCTAATTGTTTTCCTCCTGAAATAGCCCAGAGAAAACAATTATGTGATAAGAGATTAAGGACAATGACGCTGGTCCCAATTTATTAAAAATATAACTCTTCAAGAGCAAACCTTGACCTATGCTTTTACCTCTCAGAATACAATAATGAACATTCTTTACCTTCCATTTTTATCTTCCTCAATGAGTTAACCTTAATATTGTTCAACAAAAATGTTTCTAGAAAGCTTACGCGTTCATCCTATTTAAACATTATGGCAATAACTCATCCCCAGGCTGAGCCTGCTGAAGTCAGCTGACTGGGGTTAATGGAGTGGCATCACACATCAGGTCTGATTCAGTTATTTATTGTGCTCCACCTTCGCTGTTGAATACTAAAAGGCATAGTTTATCCACCTTTCTGTTATTGCCTGCTAGTCAAATGCTTGTATTCTCCCAACCAGCTGGCACTCTAATAGTAATTCTTATCCTATTTACATCATGAAGAGCAGTACTGCATTCAGACTGCTTACTAATGACTGAAACAATTAAAGCTACCCTTTCATTTTGGCTTCCTCCTTCTCCAGTATTTTTCTTCTGCAGAGTCAGAAACATACAATTTATGAGTTGCTAGTTACTGCTCAGCTTCCTTCAATGATCCAGTTCCTGGTGCAGTATCCCTGCATATCTACCACACAGCTTTGTGAAGAACTTGCCATCACAGTAGTCAAGTGCTTCCAAAGCAAACTGCACCTGCCTGGCAAAGTACCTTAATTTTTTTCATCCACAAAAAAAAATTTCCTTAAAAAAATTAAGATCTTCATATGGAGGGAAAAAAACGAAGAATAACAAAACACCAACCAAAAAACCCCAACAAAAACCCCAACCTACAAAACAAAACAAACCCAATTAATAAAACAAGCTTTTTAGAGAGCATGTATTTAATATCCTTCCATTTCTCCATTTGTCTGGTATGGCCAGAGTCCACACAAAAACCCCCCAAACATCTAATGACATAAAATTACTTCATTCCAACCCTTTAGAAGAATCTGTCTACAAGCATATACAAAAAGCACAAATTCAAGATGAAATACTGAGTCATCTTCCAACCCTAAGTGTCATCTTGGTCTAAAACCCTGTTAAACCCTTTGCAGGAGTGGAGAACAGTGATGCCTTCTTGAAGACACTATAGCCTTTTAATTGGTAGTGATTATAAGCAAAACCCATCATGGCTTTCAGTTCTTAGCACATCAACAACTACATTATAACAAGCCATCTGCTCTGTGTCAAAGTGGTGAGTAAGGTTGGCTTCTGTGAATCTGGGGCAACATGTGTTACAGCTTGCATCTTAATTACGGTTTACAAAACAGTATATATGGACAACTACAGAGGTATGTTATTGAAAGCTTCACAAAGTATCTATGATGGTCTCCTTTAAAACAAAAAAGAGTGAGTAGTACTACTCTGAACTAATATGTTTAAATCTATATACATAGGCAAAAAGAGAATAAACCACTTAACAGGCTTTTCTCCTCATAAATTGTGTCTTTTGCTGGAATAAAGTAATTTCAGACTTGCCATATTCCAAAGTCTAAACTGTATTGTTCTCATCCTGGTAGCACATGTGGTCAATACAGCTAGCACATACTACTCACCACCTCTACACATCCAAATCCTCCAAGATGTGGTGATAACCTGTCTCTTTCCATTTTGTTTCTTGTCTATTCAGATTATTTGGTTTTTAGGATAGCTTCTCTGCCTTTATATGCACTTCCAAGTTACAGTTCATTTACAGTACTAGAATTGTTTTATTAAACTCCACAAATTTTGTAACGGGTTTTAAAGACCATCTCACCACCATGTGTCATTAAGGAAAAAGGCATGACAGTCTAGAGAGAGACCATCAGTGACTGACCATGTAACGAAAAAATCTCACTGCTACCACTGGTTATGACTAACTGTAGTTAATGAAGGATTATTTCCTGAACAATTAATAAACTTTTACAATTATCTCAATTGAAGGATTACTTTGATGTTGTAAGAAACAGCAAGCACTCTCTACCAAAAGCAAACAAGCCAGAAGGTCATCTTTCTTATTGGGACTCAACATGTTCAACTTGGAGTTCTGGACAGACATCTATGTCAGCCATGATGACCAATCATTAATAAAAATAATTATTATGAATAGAATAGACCAGACCAGGTTGGAAGAGACCTTCAAGATCATCGCATCCAACCTATCATCCAACACCACCCAACCAACTAAACCATGCAACCAAGCACCCTGTCAAGCCTCCTCCTGAGAGGAGAGAGGATACAAAAAAAGAGGAAATATCTTTTAATTATAGGAAAGAAAGATGCCATATCTTTGCATTTGCTGCACTAACATGATAAAATCTGAAACTATGGCTTTGCAGAGAAGAGTTTAAGAACAGAATTTAGCAACATCCATTAGGATGAATCTTTTTTGGGGAAATTATATATCGACCGAATGACAATCCTGTGCATATAACAGTGATATAGTTCCAAAGTTTCTAGCTATCAGCCAACTGATTTTCTGGCTCATTACTAAGGCACAGCACAGTAGTAGAATTGTAGGTATAGACCCTGTCTTACAAAAGGTCTCGCATATACTCAGAAAATACAGCTGCTCTACGGAGAGAGAATGGAACTCCACACAGTCAGAACTAGTCCATTCTTCCCAATAGTTTGGGAGACAAATCATTACACAAAGCTGAAAGGAGGATCTGACATTTAGAAAGAAAAGTGCATTTGTCATACGAAACAGCAATCAAGAAAACTATTGTCTTAAGCTACCCATGGCTTGGGCCACTATTCATCTGAGAGTCAATTAGCATCAACCTGCGACTAGTGATACTGTCACTCAGTGGTGCCAGACACAACTATGGCATCATCTGCCCTTCATATTAACATGCTCATTCAGCAACTAGTTTTCAAAGAACATAACGAAATCTCATGTGCATAAAACTATTGATTATTTCCAACAGGCAAGACTGTTTAATTATACTACATTGCCTATCAAATTATACAAAGTAAGTGTTGCATGAACACTGTGTAGTGTTAACACTACCAATCAAAAACTGGTTAGCTGTGCCAGATACTGTCCAGGATCTCTAAACATCACCACATTGCAGAAAGGTTCACTCTTGAAAATCCTTTTGTTAGTGCTAGGTGAGTACCACCTGGGACAGTTCAGTTCTGATTCAGCTTAAGTGTAAATGATGCTCAACATTTATTTTTCATTTCAGACTTTATTAAAATGCTTGAAACCACTACAAAGCAACTAAACAAAGGAGCTCAATAAAGAACACAAAAAGAATCTGGCAGAAGTGGCACAAGATGGCAAGCTACAAAAATTTGTAAAGCCTAGAAATTGTCTCCCTGGAAAAAAAACAAACCCAACAAACCACAACAACCAAACAACAAACCAATTAAAAAAACAACCAAACAAACCAAAAGCCAACAAACCAAAACAAAAAACCCCACCAAACCAAAACAACAGAAGAGCAGACAAGCAAAATACCCTAACAAAACAACTCCAACCCGCAAACAAGAGCCAAACAATCTCCACACAGTTTCAAACTACAAAGAAATCAAGTATAACATCAGCAAGTGAAACAGCACAGTAGCAAAAGGAAGAAAATCAAGTACATGGAATGAGACTGGTGGCCATCAGCTACGACCTTTGTAAAGTTACGTGAAGCCTACGAGGCTTTAAGTCATGAAAAGTAACCGGTGACAAATATTCAAGGCCAACTGGTTAAACATAAGTAAACCCAAGGGACTAATCATCTGAGAATCTCAAACTGCAAACCTTTCAGAGAAGTATTAGTTAAATCGACCTAGCATCCTATGTCCCAACAGAAAGCGTGGTCAAAGTACCTCCAAGTCAAAGGTTTTGAAACTTTTAATCAATTATCAAGAATTATACTCTGTGCTGGCAAAAAGTAGTTCCGTATTAGAAAAACTGCAGTAGAGAGAGCAGTAAGACAGTAAGCAAAATGTCTCTCTTCAAAACCTATGGTATTTTTGACCTTTCCAATACATGCCTCAAAGGTAGGATTAAAAAGCTTAATTAGCTTCTCATGCAAGTACTAAACCAGCTGATCATATTCACCTTCCTCCCCAAGTGCGTCAGTAAAATCATCAGGGTTCTATTTGCTGTAGGAAGAAGAGATTATTATTGTGATTCCC
Source organism: Melanerpes formicivorus (assembly GCF_026170545.1). Classification (NCBI taxonomy): domain Eukaryota; kingdom Metazoa; phylum Chordata; class Aves; order Piciformes; family Picidae; genus Melanerpes; species Melanerpes formicivorus. The sequence goes on along the minus strand of NW_027142353.1, from coordinate 52,587,267 downwards.
TGCTAACAGTCAAATCTCAAAAGCCTTGGTGTCGGCTTCTTAAAACAATGTAGGCAAGATTGCTTGTATGCTCGTGTGTTAAGTAGCACAGATTTCACAAGCTTTTACCCATCCAAGCTCTGGAACAGAGAACAGATCTGTTCTCCATAATCACAGAATTACAGCCACCATATTGTAACAATCAGTGCAAGAGAAGGGCAAATAATCTGGAACTTCAAACCAGATCAAACACAAGTGCACATAAGGAAATGGATTAAGCAGTACAAAAGTGACTCGTGCTGTTAAAACACATTGGTGTTTTAAGTATTACCTGGAACTCCTATGCTGAGTCAATCTGGTTGCATTACAATGAAAAATGACTCACATTCACTGCTGCTATGAAAAATTAAAGATACATTGTCTGTAGAACTCCGTTTTCTGAATAGTCTGAGTCTAGATGCAAGATTAATAACCCACACTGTCAAAGATAAAGAGAAACCAAGACAGTATTTCAATATTACATTCTAGAATGTTTGTCAGCTCACAAGTTTAAACTTCTCTTCAACTTCTGAGATACTTCTTTTACAACTCAAATGTTATTGCCATTCTGTAAATGACACCTCCACCTTTCCCTATTATCAGAGCCTTTAAATGAATAAAGAGTAAAGTCCACACACCAGTAAAGAGCCTTTAAATGAACAAAAGAGCAAAGTCCATACACCAGTAAAGATTTCTACAGCTATTAAACTGAGATGTAATACTGTAATTAAACACTACCTACAAAGAATACTGATTTGCAGATGGATCTCCCCATAGTGTACTTTAATGCATGGCAAAAACTACACTTGGTAATCACTTATTAAATTACAGTGTAAGAATGTCAAAGTTAACCCAACTAAATCTACTCCAATTTGAGAAGTTTCCAAAATGTTCAATTTTGCTACATTTGACTTTTAATGCAGAATCTTTAATGAAACAAGATATAAAGAGTACTGTGTTATTTTTGCAACAGAAGAGGGAAGTTACAAAGCAAAAAATTTCAGGGGAGAGGGAGTTGCTGTTTAGAACTTTTCTTGCCTTTGAGATTAAAGCTAAGGAATGAAAAATAGCATTGAAGATCAATCCAAGCATCCAATTATCCTGGCTTCAGGTGGGATAGAGTTAATTTTCTTCCTAGTAGCTGGTACAGTGCTGTGTTTTGCATTTAGGATGAGAATGATGTTGGTAAAACACTTGTGTTTAGTTATTGCTGAGAAGTGCTTACACTAAGTCAAGGACATTAACATAGCTGGAGTCTTATTTTGACACAATTCTATTTTGGGTATCTCAGAGAAAGGAGTAAAATCTTTATAGGGAGTCTCAGTTTCACAGTGCTACAATTGAAGGATGTTTTCCTGCCCTCAATGACTGGTTTTGGTCTTGAAAATTAACAACTCTGTTGGACATAAATCACGACAATAATTTTCACAAGGATTCTTATTATTAAATTACAGCTTTTGCCTCATTAAAACAAACTAGTAAATTCTACTGAATACTTACCTCACATGAGCTCTGTGCTCTTTAAATCTTACAATCCATCTGCTTCCCTGTCCAAAGACAGTTGATGCAGACATGAAGTCCTACAGCACTACCATCTCAAATGATGGATTAAATGTATTTTTCATGTCCAAAAAAGCAGTAATTGAGCATGTGGTCCTCTCAAGTCTGGTCTATTATGAAAGATTGCACTTATTAAAGAAATGTGTCCTTCTACTCCCAAACCAGCATTTTTACTCTTGCATATACCAGAACTCCACATTTCTCCTTGAATGTGAGGGCTAGTAATTCACAGCTACTCAGAATCCATTTCAAAAGTTAATGTTTAATGGTAAATGTAATTCAGGATGCAGTATTTCCAAGTATAGATAAAGTTGAAGGCAAATACAACTGCAGCAAGTCTGAATTGCTTGAGGAGGTTTCAAAGGACGTAACTTTGATCTTTCTTGAAATGCTGATAGTCATTACCACAAAACACAAGCATATACAGAGGAAATACTTTTCTTCAGAACTCTGCAAATTGTAACACAAAACCTACTAACTCTCTCTTTTGTGGCTTGGTAACAGCACTTACACAGAGGGACAGAACTTATGCTAAATAGAGGGACATAACCCTCTACTTCTCTGCTTCACAAGCTACATTCACAGACACGGCTCAGTCAATGACTTCGAACTTTCCAAAGGAAAATACAACAGTAATTAATAATCCTTTGTTATGGTACTGTTTGTTTCATCAAGGAAGGAAGTACAACTGACATGGCAAACCACAGAAGATAAAATCGTAGTGATTCTCAAGCCTGCGCCCCTGTCTTCTGAGGGGATGCCGAGTGGCCAGCACTGATTCAACATGCAAAGATTACAAGAGGCGTTTCTGTACGATTCCTGTGTGCTTGGGGGAGAGCTGTAAGTGTGACTTGCAGCTCTCCAGGCTGCTGCTTCTACTGCCTCTTAGCAATAGGCTGAAGCCAAACAGATTCTCCTGAATTTGTAGAAAAGCATTAAAAAGAAAACCAAAGACAAATACTAGTGATGACAAGCTGCTAAAGGGACCCCCTTCCATCCCCTTCTGTCTGTCCAAAACCATTTGTATACTGTCATATGACACTTCTCCTGCATAGAAACTCATGCAGATGGAACCACTAAGAAATACACATAGGGGAAAAAAAAAAACTATCATATAAGGAATGCAGGAAGATTAACAATTGGAACCTTGAAGTCGGGAAAATAGGCCAAAAGCAGAAGCCTCAGCCAAAGAAAACCTTCCATTTCCATTTTGACCTGTGCACACTTTAATATAGTTTTAGACATATGTCTAACAAGTGTAAATGTACAAGCACATGCTCTTAGAAAACAAACCAACAACAACAAAACCCCAAACAAAACAAAACTCATCATTTTTTTACCAGTATTTTCCACAGGCAGTGGTTCGCTATGCAAAGAATAAAACTACAGAACCACCAGCTTCCAAAAGGAAGAGATTTTCCTTGAACAGATGTTAAGCACTAATCAAACCAGCACCGTAACAAGTGCCCTGTGCTCAAGCACAGCCAGAGACCTTGCAACTTCTGATTGAGAGTGCTTAGTAGGGAGAACAGCTTTCATTTACTCGCACCGGTCTCAAAGAATTTTAATGTATTTTTCTGCTAGCTTCTTTCTTTCTTTTTTTTTTTTAGCTTAAAGTGTAATTTAGCATAGCAATTGTATTACTAATCAAAATGTTTTTCCCTTTGCACACCTTCAAGCAGGAAAGCAGTAGAGAACACAGGACAAATATTTAATATCTTGAAGCAACACTGATTGCTTCCCTTTCCATAAATGCAAGCATTAACTGTTCCTGAACTATAAATAGAAAGTATTTTTTAATAGATCTTTTTCTGTACAATAAAGGGCTAGTAGAGTTGTTTTTTTTTGGTCTTTAAATAGTCACAATCATATTAATTGCTCTTGAAACAATAGGATTATATACACATATTTTTGATGTACAAAACTGCAGTTGTACATCCACCTCAAACTTGTCCAGAAAAACATTTTTAGAGGAAGGCAGCGCCACAGTTGCTGCATTAGTAATACATAGTGTTAGAAAGGAAGAAATGGTTAATGTTGACCAAGGTTTTCTATTCAAGCTTTCTGCCAGTGAACACAACACTCTTGAGACTCCAAAAGGAGGACAAGAATGAAATGACCACTTCTGAGAGAAGGGGAGACACAAGGAAATAGGAGAAGCACTTCCTTTTGTTAGAGTTTTGAAACAACTCTATTAAGAAAAATGAGAATGAATTCAAAGGTGCAGCAGCAAGGCTTGAGTGACCTATCATATATTCAATATTAAGCTACCTTCTAATGCAAGAGAATAAAATTCATCTATTTACAATTAGCTTGGACACCATATCAGAGCACACCATTTACCCCTTCCTGAAAGACTTGTATCTTAAAGAGAAGCTTCAAAACAAGTCATCGTTCGTGGATGTCATAAGCTGATAGCTTCCTGCTAATTAATTCATTGGCCAACAATACTGTTCTGTAGGTAAAGGTTTATTTCTTACTTCACAATTAGATGCAACTACATAAAAAAGTAAAACAAACTGAAGAAACCATCCATCCACAGCAATACAGCTGAGAAAACCTTTATATAAGCATTATGTATCCCATTCAAGTTCCCTCATCAATTACCCTATACAATTTAATTTACTTTTTCTAGGTGGGCAAGTTCTTGCTTCTTCAATAGGAAGGTTTGTGAAACAGCACAAGTCACACACACATATTACATCACTCTTACTGTTTGACTGCGACTTGTCAAGGAGCCAAAACCCCAATTTATTTCCAGAAGGTGAATGAGAACTGCAATAAAACACTCTGTTTAATCCCATCTCCTATGAATTGCTGGGATTCTGTGAGCTCTCTGCTCTTCATGCCTCTTTCAAAACTTCAGATTCCTATCAATTTTTTAATCTATTTTCCTAACTCTTCCTCACTTACCAGCACTCAGACCAAGGTAACTGATTTGTGTTCACATATTTATCTGTCATTATACATCAAACTACTTTTCATAGATTCACAGAACAGTTTGGGTTGGAAGGCACCTTGAAGATCATCTGGTTCCAACTCCCCACCATTGGCAGAGACACCCTTCACTAGACCAGACCGTTCAAGGCCTCATCCAACCTGGCCTTGAACCATCAGATGATGGATCTGCAGGACCAAACTTCGGTATCTAAAGGGTGAAATGGAAAGAAAAAGCACAAGACTCACATGCAAGGGAAAAACCCACCTTGCGTTTTTACACAATGTATTGCATGATATCATAATATGTGACTAAATACACTTCAGGCTGCAGTGAGGATGAGAATCACAGAATCACTGAATGCTAGGTGTTGGAAGGGACCTCGAAAGATCATCTAGCCCAACCCCCTGCCAGAGCAGGATCACCTATACCAGATCACACAGGAACGCATCCAGGTGGGTTTTGAACATCTCCAGAGAGGGAGACTCTGCAGTCTCTAGAACTGTTAAGTACTGGTGATTCTGTGTTATGAAAAGCAAAAGAAAAGGAATGCCATTTCCTCAGTCTCCAACACATCTGACAATTAATTTCATCTGCAGGAAGCTCAGTCTCAGCACAATCCAATGCTGATACTTTAAATCCAAACTCTTGTCCTACTTGTACCTACCACTATTGTCCCATTTTTGACTGCTGTGACTATCAGGACTTTCATTATTCAAGCATGTAATTTTCAGATTGCCTTGAATATTATTTTTTCTGCTTTTCCTTGCTTATCTGTATTGCAATACTGCCTAGAAATCAAATCTAAACACATATGTGAGCAGAATAAATTACACCACCCCTTATAACTCAAAGTTGCTAAGGAAATCCAAAAAATACAGATAAATCAGACAGCACTGCTGACCATCATGATAGTCAACAGTCTTAGAGAATCACCTATGTGCTGTTAAAATTCTTGTAGGAAAAAAGAATAGCAAAATGTCAGTTTTGCAGTGGACATACACACTACTCTTCCTGAACAGAATGGGCAGCATGAAATAAAGGTCAAGATGTACTCACTGGATCATTAAGTGCACGTGCAAGAGCAGTCGCCATTGGGAGGCAAACAACCCAGAAGAAAACATGCATGATACAAAGCCAAGCAATCTGTTTTTCATGAACTAAGAAAGAAATAGTCAACCAGAAATATTAAAAAAGTAAATATTACATTTTTATCTTTGCAGATCATTCCAGAAGCACATACAAGAATGTTGCAGTAACTGTGAAAAAGAGATGAGGAGAATCGAGAGATTTCTGTCTGCAGGGAGAATTCAAGAGAAACCCAAGTTGCTTAGAGCTGCAATGAAACAAGAAACTGAAAGATTTAGTCAAAGATCTCATTAAAGCAGTATTTGTATGGCACCCTGATTATAGGCCCAAGTGATGATCAGAAAGCTGACACTGCCTACCTAACCAGAATAGAGGCAAAGTTGATGGCTTTAGGCTCAGTTTCGTTTGAGTTAACCAAGGGTGCATCAGAACAACAGAAAGATTTTAGCTGGATGAGGAGATAAGCCTGGACTAGAGGTTTTCAGGCGAACCTGGCACAGCAGATGGTTCTGTCTGTGAACAAGGGAGAGACAAAACAGAGATGGGTGCACAAAATGCAACTGAGCAAAGTACCAAAGGAAGAGTGTTGAGAAATCTCTAAAAGAAAGCTTGGAGCAATGGAGAGTTTAAGAGTCACCTAAAGAGGGTGCAATAAAAATGCTAACAAACCAACCAACCAACCTACCTAAAAAGCCCAAACCGAACCAACCTCAAATCCACCTTGAGGCTGCACCTTGAGTACTGTGTCCAGTTCTGGACCTCTCAGTTTAGAAAGGATGTTGACTTGCTGGAATGTGTCCAGAGAAGGGCAACAAATCTGGGGAGAGACCTCAAGCACAAGCCCTATGAGGAGAGGCTGAGGGAGCTGGGGTTGCTTAGCCTGGAGAAGAGGAGACTCAGGGGTGACCTCATTGCTCTCTACAACTACCTGAAGGGAGGGTGTAGACAAGCTTCTCCCAGGCAACCAGCACTAGAACAAGAGGACACAGTCTCAGGCTGCACCAGCGGAGGTTTAGGCTGGATGTTAGGAAGAAGTTCTACACAGAGAGAGTGATTGCCCATTGGAATGGGCTGCCCAGGGAGGTAGTGGAGTCACCATCATTGGAGGTGTTCAGGAGGAGACTTGATAGAGTGCTTGGTTGCATGGTTTAGTTGATTAGGTGGTGTTGGATGATAGGTTGGACATGATGATCTTGAAGGTCTCTTCCAACCTGGTTTATTCTATTTTATTCATTGTCACCCCAAAAGCTGTAATTTACCACCACACCTGGTCCCTAATCTACAACCAACAGTGATGTACAAACATTTACCTCATTTAGATGTTAGTAATAAGTGTGTTCTTGACTCTTGGACACAGACAGATGATGTAGTTCAAGATGGCATTCCTCTCAAAGATTTATAAGTATTGTAAGACAAGGAAGAACAAGAAGTTTTAAGCCTTCTTTAGTTGTTATTAGCAGGACAAAATCAATTGAAAATGACACTTAAAATTGCACTTCCATCCTCAAGAAAGCAAGATAGCATTTGTGTTAGCATAGTGGAAGGCATTCTCTGAAGTATTAATTACATTGCTTCAGGAGAGAGATTAAATATATTCACAGCCCTTCAGAATTTTTTAAAAGCCAGAGACTTATAAAAATAAAAGAAATTAAAAATTAAAAGGTTTGTGAATAAGCAACTCCATATGGAACCCAACACAAAAAGACAGCATTCCTGCCACGGTGGGTTTCCAGAAATAAAATATGGCAAACCATCTGTATACAAGAAGGAGGTCTTCTACACTCATTCTTAATGTAAATCAATTAACTAGAACTCTCTCCATTTCTGCATCTGTTTTCTATTTGTCTTCTATTTCCAGTAGAAAACAAATTATATGGAGATTTAATTAAAATTATATCAAGGTAAGTACTATTAACTACAAAGCAGTCACTCACCTTAAAGATTTGGTCAGTTTATAAAGAATCTTTATTTCCCAGCATATTCTGCTGCCTATCTGCTACCCTCAGAAGTTGTGTGGGTCACCATCGATTGGGAAAAGGAGGAAGTTACTTTACTAACTCCTATGACCAGCAACAAGATAGAGGAAAGTAAACCTGAACACTGAAGATGTGCTACAAGTCAAAAAATTTCCATGAGAATGAATGCAGAGGCAAAGCCCCAGTTATTCTCACAGTGTGCTTTCTCCCTCTTAATTCAAAAACTCTCCTGTTCCCAGTTGTGACCATTGTCCTTCACCCTCCCACCTTTTCGCTTCTGTAAAGAACCTGCATCTATTATTTTACATAACACCCTTGGAAGTGCTAGGAGCCTGGTGTTAGGTGCTCCCAAAGCCAGCTCTTCTCCAGGCTGAAGAAGTTCAGTTCCCTTAGCCTCTCCTCACAGAAGTGTTCCAGCTCAGACAATCTTGGTGGCCTCTGATGGACACACTGCAGTTGATCAATACACCTCATCTTCCAGTGTGGTAAAGCAAAAACTGTCCAAAGCTGAACACTGTATTCCTGATGCAGTTTACTGTGTTAAACAAAAGGGAATCAATTTCCTTAATTCCCTGGTTTATGCTCCTGCTGGCGTCACCCAGGGATGCTGTTAACCTTCACTCCTGCCAAGTCACACAGGTAGCTCATATCTGGTCCACCTTGTTCCTCAGCTAGTCAGTCTGGGTATCTAGTATGCATTACCTGTGGAGGTTAGTCTACTCCAGGTGCATGGCATTTGTTCTTTCTGAATCTTATGAAGTTCTGTTGGTCCATTCTGCAAGTCTGCCTAGGTCTAGCTGGACAGCAGCTCTGCCCTCAGGCAGGTCAGCTGCAGCTGCACTTTGGTGTTCACAAACTTAATGAGTCTGTCTCCTCTTTCAGGTCACTGATAAAGATATTAAACAAACCAGGTCCTACAACAGAGCCCTGTGGGTCTGCTTGTAACCAATCTGCATGTAGGAAACTAACCATTAAGCACCACCTCTTAAACTTAATGATCCAATCATGAGCTTCCTTGCTTATCTACTCATTTTCCTAATTACAGGGATGAACTAATCCCTATGCTTAGAGAAACTGGAACTTGTAAAAAGCCCTGATGAAGAAAGTTCAAAAAGGGAAGCTTCAGCAATTTGATAAGGGGCATGGCATAGTTTCCAGCTGGCACTGTAGGATGCTGTAGTGTACAGTATCTTCACCATTACTTAATTAAAACAATTCTGGTTTCTCTCCAGCCATATGGCTGTCTACATAATGCCCAAATTAACATAGCATTTCCTACAACCAGAACAGGAATTTTAGGACTTTTAGGCCAGGCAGAAGTCCAGGGAAGAAAGGCATGCCTTATCAGAATGTTTTCAATTGTTGATATATAAACCTACTTAAACTTTATTCTCATTTTGCTTCTCCTTCCTCTTCATACTGAGAATAAATGTAAACTTAATAAACCAATTCTTGGATCTGTTTAGAAAGACAAACAGATTGCAGGGAATAAATATCTGTTCGGAAAGTAATTTGGGATTTGAAGGTATTTTTGGTGCTTTTTTTATTACTTCTTGTAACTACTAAGATTATGAAAAGGTCATTTTAAAAATTCATTAAAACAGCATGAACTTTTCTCTTCATGGTTTATATTCAAAGGGAGAGGAAAAAAAATTATATTCAACCCACAGTGTCATTTTCATTAAAATTAAGATCTTCAGAAGCTTCACTTCCCTGGAGTATTACCCAAACCCTTTAATGAGCCTATAAAGCTTTATAGGTTGGTTGGGTGTTTTCTCATGTTATAATTTCATTTCCACTGTTGAAATTCTTTGAGTGACAGGCATGTAAAACTGAAAGGATCAAAAACATCAACAGGAATAAGCAGTCATTCACATTCCCTTGATATGCAAATACCACACACATGCGTTTCTTCATTGACTCATTGCCTGTATACACTCGGAGTTAGAATGAAAGAGCAAACTGGATATGCATAAACAGTCATAAAGTGAAGGATGTTGTCTGAAATACTGTCCCTTCATCTAAAATACCACCCAGCAATTTCACAGCCTGCTGTGAGGATGACATTGTTTGATAATATGCAGGTGGAAGTACCGTACCTTGGATGTGACGTTATCTGTATGGGAAGAGTACAGGATCCAATGGCCTTTCAGGATTAAACTAAGAATGTTGGCTGTGTTTTCACAGAATCACAAAATATACCTGGTTGGAAGTGAATTCAAAGATCACCCAGTCCAACCCCTAACCCAGAACTGAAGGGTCAACACTAAACCATGTCCATATGCACCAGGCCCATGCACAGCTTGAACACCTGAACACAACATTTTATCACACTTCAGAAAGCTGAATTTTATATAAAGCCAAGAGAATAGAGATTAAGATAAAAGAGTCTTTGTTATGTGCAGAGTATAGTGACAGCATGAACATCCAAGTGAAGCATCCATAGTGACAGTGAAGCACGCGTGCCCAACAAGAGACAAGATCACTAACTGATGTCCCTTTCTTTTTCCATAACATAAGCAAAGACTATTATCTTGCTCCAGAAGACCTTCCTCCTTTCCAGCAGTTAGTACCAAATACCACCAGGATGCATATTTCAGAGATGAGAATTTTACCTGCAATATGTGCTTTCAACAAATTATGAAATGCATATCATGCACTGTTTTACAGAGCAACTCAAACAATTGGCACTTTCCTCCCCACCTCTTTTATTATCATTGACATAAAAGACTACATATGACATATTCATGGTGTCTTTTTTTCCCCCTTTTTTGTTTCTTTCAGTAGCCTGGGTGCTTGAAATAAAGTTAAATACATAAAATCCCCAAGACCTTAAAGAGAACATGAGTGAACAAAACACAGGTTACTCTACATGCAAGGAATAAAAGTTTAACTTCTGACTCCCAAATGATGGAAGAACATAACTTAGGGTACTTTTCCCCTGTCACAATCAGCAACAACAAAAAAAAGAGAATGGACTTTTCCTTGGGTTTCTTTGTTAGTCTTTCTTTGGTTGGTTGGTTGGTTTTGTTTGTTTATTTGTGGGTTTTTTCTGGGTTGGTTGGTTTGGGGTTTTATCCTTGTAAAAATCTTATCAAGTGCTCCTCTCCAAAGCTTCACACATACAAAAGCCTGGTTTGCATTTGAGGAGAATTCTTTCCTTTATTTTTATTTAGCCTTCTATTTTTAATGGCAGGGTCTTGCTCCTTTTTAAGTCCCTCAACCCAAAAGATGAATTTACTTTCTCTTTCCTGCTCTCATCTAAATAACTGAGATGGACAATTTTTTGGTGAAATTTCACCTAAAGCCCATTTTCCAATAAATATCTGTCCAATCAAAACCATTCCATCTATGTATGAGGGTAAATACCCTAATGAAGAGCAATCAAGAATGCAGAATGGTGGGTTCTTCTGAAAAAAAAACAACTCACAAGTGTATTTCTCCAATTCCTATGCATAGACAAACTCCTCATCTACCATACATTTCAAATTCATCACTTACACACTTCAAAATACAAGGAATTCTGATGTATTCTGGGTGCAAGTTCTTATTCGAAGAGCTAAGCACTTAACAGCATTTTGTATGATCTTGATGGTCACAAGCTGCAGCAAGAGAAATTCCCACTTGGACATGCAGATAAGAGAGATCTCTTTTTAAGCCCTTGCCCTGAGAAGCAACAGAATCACCCTCTTTGGATGCACCCAGAACTTAAGTGGCAAAGGCTCAATCAGAATCACCTAAGTCAGCCCTGCTTTGAGCCACCACAGCCAGTTCTGCTTTGAGCTACACAACACACATAGGTCTCTTATAACCTTAAAACCCAATGATAAATAAATATAGAGCTTCCTGCTTTCAAATACCATTTGTATTAATCACATTCCATATATCAAGGCACTGCTAAACGGAGTACAGCCTCAAAGACCAAGTTTGGCAGCCCCACCATCAGGTTTAAGCCCATCTAATAATTCTGGAAAGATAATTTGTGATGGGTGTAGAACTGTATCTCTGTGCAACAACCTCTGACTCACAAATTTTCTGTGAGACTCCAAGAGTTAAAAGGGAAAAAAAAAGAATCCAACACAACAAACAAACCAACAATACAGAAGGAATAGATGAACACCCCGAATGCCTTCCACACACGTGCACATTGTGTCTTTATTAAAAAGATTATGTCCTCTGTCAGGCCAAATGATTTTTATTCCTACAGATTTCTCACTGTTCTTCTCATTTTCACACATACACTCACAAAGCAGCACCAGTAGGGAGATTAATGTCTGATAAATATGGCACCAGGAATGTGAGGAGTGAATAAATAAGTATCACATCAAGAAGCTATTACAATAGAAGAAATTTATCTCCTTAAATCCCTTCTTGGTTATTTGGTTCTGTCTGAAGTTTACAACAGCAATACCTATTTAAAATTAAGAGTATTTAGGTATTTGTGTGCCTTTTTACTATTAATATTCAATCCACACACACACACAATATAAAAAATTAGGAGAGTGCTTCTGTTTTGCCTGACAAGCAACTAATCCTTTAAGCTATGTCATTGTTACAATCCTGCTTGGCGACTGGCATCGTCTCAGTACTTTGGTGGTTACATAAATGTAAGCGTGCTTGTCTCTTTATGAAGAGTGCATTTTCTGTTACATTTGAACTTGTGTGGATGCAGGCTACCATTGAAAGGGATGCTCCTCCTTTCTCCCCGGTGCTAGGGTTAGACCTAGTGAACCTAACATCATCAGATGAGTGGTTTAAAGCTGGAAGTATGGGAAAGATTTGCAAGAATTTCCAGTAGTGATTTCCATTAAATCAATTCCTTTTTCAGCTGCATGACCACTAACTAAACCCTGCTATAATGACTGTGGTTCTGTGACATGGTGGACCCTTGCCAGTGGAGGGCAAGTGTTATACAGCTAGTTACATACAGACAATTGACTAGATGGGAAAGTAGAGAGAGAAACTAAATTGCAGGAATAGGGCTTATAGCACAATTTTGACCATCAGTTCATCAAAACATTTCAACAAAGGCAATAAGCACTTGGTTTGACTGTCCACCTGCCAGGAACAGAGATAAATGGACTGTCTTGCAATCACCTTATATACCCTGGTTTTAGCTACAAAGCTTCCAGTGAGACTTTGAATACAAAGGCTGGGGCAAAGGAGATTTTGAACGTGTAGATCTGAGGTCCTTGATCTTCCTAGAATAAGCCACTGATTAGCTGGGCCAATAAAGTTAAGCCAAAGCAAACCACGTACAAACAGCAGAGACTGGATGCAATTAATTCTCAAGTTCACTTTATCCAACTGACACATGCATATAAGAATAGCAAGCATTTCAAATATTTTGATGCTGTAGCTTCATTAGTAGCACAGATGTCCTCCATACAATAGTGACAAATTCTTCTTTCCATTTCATATGCTTATCTGCACTCTGGAGAAAAAGCAAAATGCTGCTCCATCAAGCTGCACCAAAACAAGAGTGCTGCTGTTCTGAGAGGATCAGAAAATGAAGCTAGACAGGATGAGACTATACTGGAGTATTCATACACAATACTGAATTCAGGGGTTTCATGCTCTTAAGTGGTGCAGACGTCTCTAGCTAACTCTGATGAAGAATAAACAAAGATTTCCACATGAAGTGAAGCCAAATCCTTTCTCAATGCAGCAGTCTCAACCTGACAGAGCAGAGCAAGGCAATGAAAGAAGCTTTGCCATTCTTGGTGTGGGTGATCAGACACAGCACACAACGTATTTTATGGCAATCCAAATCAGAAAATAGAGTGTGTTGCTTCAGGTAGCTTCTTCAGGTGATTTCTGCTAGATTTTTACTTGGGTGATACTTGACAATCTTAAAGAAGCAAAGCCCTTGTGGAAGTCAGAGAATTAATTTCTAAGGCTGTACTTTAGCTCTAAAATCATCTCTAAATGGCAGTCAGCAAAGAGCTGTTTTCTATTTCTAAACCATTTCCTGCATTACTTTTTTCCTGAATACAGGTTGTTTTGCTGCAAACTGAACAGCAGAATAGAATTATTAACTGACCTGCACAATATTCTTCCCAGATTTCTGTAAATACCCATTTTTTGCCTTGTCTCATCAGCCCTTATAAAAATTGCAATTAAGCATAATGACAATGTAACACTAAAATCTGCCATGTCACCTTCAGGCAATCCACTGTTATTGAATAGGGTCTTATTTGTCACAAGAGCAACATTTGAAAAGAGAAATTATTTCAGTAAACTCTGCTGGTCTGTATTACCATCCTGAAACACTTACCTAAAAGAAAATAAGGTTACAAAAAGCTGTATCATCCTGCAGGGTCAGACAAAGAAAGGAGAGTGCCAGACAGATTAAGTAAATGCCACTTGGGTTAGATGTCAATAGGATTAGAATGGACTGTGGGTTGCTACTAGCAAACACATTTGCATGCCTCGCAGAGGGTTTGGTGTGAAGGCACACGTCCTGTCCTGTGGAGCAGCTCCAGATCTAAGTGGGTGAACATGAAAGCGTAGACTAGAGGAGTGCAACAGGGGAAAGGTTTCAAATACATTCCTCTGCCAGAGACTAAATATAAGGAAGTGTCAGACAAGCTAAAGGAGTCTCAGATCAAAATAAAAAAAGCTTTTTTGTCAACTCACAGAAAGCCTACTGTGTTATTCTTAAATGCACGCCTCCATCCAGGCAACAGTGCAAAACGGACAGCTGGCTAAACCCATCCAGAAAAAAAAATAAGCTTCTGGTGTATTTAACAGATGGTGGCACAGGTTATGAAATTGGTCTTTGCTTCAGTCTCCAAACAGAATTTTTTTAACATAACTGAGATACAATGTAGCCTTAGAATATTTCACAAATTAAATACAACTAAGCACTCATTGTAGAACATATACTTATGTTTAGAACGAAACATGTTTCAGTAGATTATATCCTACTCCACACTTCTGCTGTCTGCAAAGAAAAACAACCAACCAACAAAAAGAAATTCCATGCTTAGAAATATCAGGAGCTTAAGGTTTACATTCCTGTACTTCAAGCAAAAAAAAGTTAAAAGAATGCCAAGCTAAAAAGCTGTGTCTGAATATAGCTATGATATATAGAATATGTCTGAATATTATATTGCTTGCTAGGAAAAAGAACCCTGAATGATAAAAAATTTCCCCTTGTTCATATATCCACCAAGCTACTTTATATATACACACTCCTTGGGCATGCAGCCCCATGCCACCACACCCAGTTTTCACAGCCAAAAGAGTTATTCCATCATCTTCGTTTTACATCACAGTTTATAGGAAAGGAGATTTGTTTTAAATAACAAGTACAATTCCCTTCTATTACTTTATAAAATCAAAGTCTTAATCATTTTCACATGGTATAGGGAAGAGCAAAATGATCTTCTTGAAAAATATTTGGTTTATAGTAGGGATCTTTCTTAAAACTTGCAAATAAATGTCTGCAATGTCCTGTGAACCCTTAACCAGGAAGTTCAATGCCACAAGATGTCAAGCTCAACCTGGAGTCAAGCTACTATGAGAAGTAGCACAGCCCCACGTTTCACTGACTGAAAAGCAAAGCAAAAGAGTCTGCAGCTGCTTAATTGCAATTCTGCATAATGATTTTTAAAAACTAATAGTCATACATCTTAATAATAAATTTGCTCATTTACAGAGACCTGACCATTCCTGATAGAGTAATGTGTACACTATTGAACTTAAAAATTCAAATACAGAATCACCAAGGTTGGAAGAGACCTCAAAGATCATCAAGTCCAACCCTTCACCACAGACCTTATGACTAAACCATGACACCAAGTGCCACCTCCCTGGGCAGCCCATTCCAATGGCTAACAACTCTCCCTGTGAAGAACTTTCTCCTCATCTCGAGCCTAAACGTCTCCTGGCTTACAGATTAGGCAGCACGTTCTTCCTACACAGGCAGCATGCTGATGCTACAAATGTGCATGATACTTCTGAGCCAGCATGAATTAGGTAGGCTTACTTTCTCTCTAATACATTGAGTGAAAAATTGTCTTTCCACAAAAATTAAACCCTAAAGGGTAACATTGAACAAAATATTTTGCATATTCCATTTGTAGATAGGTAACTACTAAGATAAAAATAATTTATTAATTATCAATCTTCAAAGAGAAGGAAAGAGAATTAAACCAAAACATATATGTGCACAGATTTGGAAATAGAATGCTTTCCAAAGCATGCAAACCCAGAACTAGGTCACTGCTTTAGCCTACAGATCATTTTCAGCTTAATTTGAACAATAAAAGTCTTTTGAATAAGCTGCCTGCATTCAACAATCACGATACACTCATCCACAAATAGAAGCTGTATTATAAAGTGTAACAGACCGTGTATCTACAACAGAATATGGATAGAGCTGGATTAAAATCTTGTTGGCTGCTACTTCTCTGCTTCTTTACACTTGATATTTTTTAAAAATTTATTTATTGTTAATTGCAGCTCTTCAGGTCAAGTCTTATTTCCAGGGTTCCTGATATATCAATTCTAGCTATCCTAAAGAGGTCTGCTCGAAGAAGAAATGCAAAGATTAGTGTTGTCAAAGCAACCAAGACTATGTTTATACAGATATCTTTATTCCTCTACATGAAATTCCCCAAAACATGAAGTGTTTAAGCAAAATAAGATGTAGCCTTTAAGTACACAAAGACAAAATATGTTTAGTTTCAAGACAATCATGATGTAGCTTGGATACTGTTTTCTCTTTTACAAATACTACAATTTTGGCTGAAAAAAAAAAGAATTCATTTATGATCATTAGTTTTTAACCTTAACTAAAAGAAACAACAAAACAACACACTCCAATACCTCAATTAATGTTTCATTAAGGCAAACAAATAGTGCTAATGTGAAACACAGCATAAAGGCTCTATTCAATCCATAACTCAGCCTTTAGCAAAACACATGTACCAAAAGCTGCCCTCCAAAATACATTTTGCACATGTATTTATCAAATGAGAGGTAAGAAATTTACTCCAGTATACAACAGAAACCCTGACAGGGCAATGACAACAAGCTTCCCCACATTCATATCTTATGTAATGCCAAAGCCTAATCTTCATTATTTAATTATGTAAGCACAAATTTTCAACCCACTCGTATTAGTTTCTGCTCTGAGGACATGAAATATCTTGCAAACATTTCAGGCCAACTATCAAGAGAGACCTGTCAAGCTTCAAGCAGTAAGCTTCCTTCTTTTAATCTCATATTTAATAAAACCCCAAACACTACGTCTGACTTTCTTTGCAAGATGTCATTATAAAAAATTCAGTACCTTTAAAAGAACATAGCATTTGTATAGCCAATATTCTTTTGCCTGTGCTCCACAAGCAATCACACACTTAGGCAAAAGCACACCCTGTTTCTGCTGTGGTACCTGGAACAGACCATTCAAGTCCCATTTTACACAATGGATTACAAAAAGGATGGACTTTGAAGGACTGACTTCAGACAATTTTCAAAATGAACCCAGTTGTACAGAAACTTTGATTTGTTTGGTAACTGTATTGGGTTTGGCTGAGATGGAATTAGTTCTCCCTGTAACACCTTTAGTAGTGCTGCGTTTTGTAGTGGCAGCTGGAAGGGTGTTGACAAGTGTTCTGGCTGCTGCTGAGGAGGGCTCTTACAGCACCAAGGATGTGCTTTTCCAACATTCAACCCCCCAGCAGGCTGAGGGGTGGGCAAGATCTTGGGAGGGGACATGGCTAGGCCAGGTGATCCAAACTGACCAAAGGGGTATTCCATGCCATAGACTAGACTAGACCAGACCAGACCAGGGTGGAAGAGACCTTCAAGATCCTCGCGTCCAACCCATCAACCAATCCAACCCACCTAAACAACTAATCCATGGCACCAACCAGCCCATCAAGTCTCCTCCTGAACACCTCCAATGATGGTGACTCCACCATCTCCCTGGGCAGCCCATTCCAATGGCCAATCACTCTCTCTGTATAGAACTTCTTCCTAACATCCAACCTAAACCTCCCCTGGCACAGCCTGAGACTGTGTCCTCTTGCTCTGGTGCTGGCTGCCTGGGAGAAGAGACCAACATCCATCTGTCTACAACTTCCCTTCAGGTAGTTGTAGAGAGCAATAAGGTCACCCCTGAGTCTCCTCCTCAGCTTCGCCAGAAAAGCTAAGGGAAAGACAGAAGTGTGGGGGCATTCATTGATGGCATTTGTCCTCCAGAGCAACAGCTTCCCAGGGAGCAGCTGGACATCATCTGCTGATGGGAAGTAGAGAATAATATTCTTTGTTTGCTCTTGCTTCCACACAGGGCTTTTGCTTTTGTCTTACTAAACTGTTTCTATGCTGACCCATGGGTCTCTTGTTTTATTTTCCCACTCTACTGTCCATCTGAGAAGGGGAGTGATAGAATGGCTTTGGTGGCCATCACATCTCCAGCCAGGGCCAAACCACCACAGTAACTTACTTTGAAATGTACTATGACAACATCATAACTCCCATTTTCTTCTCTTTAACAGATCATGTGCAACAGACTAGACTGGATCAGGCTTGGCAAAGATCTGCAGTCACACTGCACCTACTTCACAACAGGCAGTAGTACACCTACAACGATTCACATTTCCATATAATTGTAGTAATTAGAGGAAGATCTGCTATGCTAAAGGGAACAAAATGCTGGAAAATGTTCCCTCTACTGCAGCGTTTACAACTGTAGATGTTGAAGTTTTCTGTAGGAAATAACAAAGCTGTCAGAACTGTGATTTACTGTAAATTAAAACATTTAATGATTTTGAAGCTCTACTTATTGGATACAAACTAGGAAAAGACAACCTACTGAAAACCAGTATGAAAGTGTTGCAAGTGAGGGTCTACAAAGTCCCCAGAGTTCAAAGGAATTACCTAAACATATCCATCCAGTGCTATTTCTGGAATAGAATAGACCAGACCAGGTTGGAAGAGACCTCCAAGATCATTCCGTCCAACCCATCATCCAACACTACCTAATCAACTAAACCATGCAAGCAAGCACCCTGTCAAGTCTCATCCTGAACACCTCCAGTGATGGTGACTCCACCACCTCCCCAGGTAGCACATTCCAATGGGCAATCACTCTATGAAGAACTTCCTCCTAACACCCAGTCTAAACTTCCCCTGGCACAGCTTGAGACGGGTCCTCTTGTTCTGGTACTGGCTGCCTGGGAGAAGAGGCCAACCACTGTCTGTCCACAACCTCCCTTAAGGTAGTTGTAGACAGCAATAATGTCTCTCCTGAGCCTCCTCTTCTCCAGGCCAAGCAACCCCAGCTCCCTCAGCCTCTCCTCATAGGGCTTGTGCTCCAAACCGCTCCCCAGCTTTGTTGCCCTTCTCGGGACATGTTCCAGCAAGTCAACATCTTTCCTAAACTGAGGGGCCCAGTACTCCCTGGGCTGCTTCCTCCAGAAGGGCATGAGTCTTCCACAAGTCGTGTCATTGCTGCCTGCTCTCTCTGCCCATTCTGGACATATTGGCAAGTGTGAACAGGCTTCAAATGCCATGTTTAGGCAATTGAATCAAGTCTGTGAAGCCTTATTGCTTTAGAGCCTATATCTGGTAGTATAACATTTACTTTTGACAGAAGGCGCGATAATGCTTACAGGGACACATATCCTGCAAAGTAACACACACTGCTTTTCCATCTTCATTCAGCACCAGCACTGGAAATGCAAATATTAAGGCATGGATTTGGGTATGTTTGTCCCTGGTAGGCAGAGGAAAGATGAGGATGTACTTCATCTGAAACCTGTTACTCTCTGATACACTCCACAAAACCACACAAAAACTTCATTCAACAGAATTCAATCAACAAGAGTATGCATGATAAAAGAAAATTATGACTCCTTAACTGCTTTTTGCTGCCCATCATTTTTGTGTGGCAAATTACTGTCCATAAATAAGCCTGAAGGCTTTGACAGTGCTATGTTTAGTGCCTGTACCTTTGTCACTGGATGGCTGTATAATCATGATTTGGTTTCTCCCTGCAATCCTTTCAGCTGCCACCCCCACCCATCTCACAAACAGCTATAGCAGTCCAAAATGCCTTTAGCAGAAAGTGAACACCATGTTTTCCTGCAACCCAGCAAGAACTGTTTTGAAACAATCCAAAAGGTTTCTCTTCCCCATCCTAGGAGCACCATGGACACTCTATGGTTAGCCAATACATCTTCCAATACAGCATCATAAAACAACTGTTGGCTTTACTCCAAAGTGAGAGACAGAACAAAATCACAAGACTACTGCGTTTAAGTGAGTGATTTTTGTACAGGAAATTTCAAACACCCAGAACAAAGAGCTATGATTCTTCCTAAAAACTGCATCCCACTTTTTAGACATGCTGCAATCTGATTTCACATGAAAAACAACTGTGTGATAGTAAAGACTGTAGAAAATGCTGTATTCATTCAAGTATAAATCTCTTATCTTCCATCTCCGGCACAACAACTAGCAACAGGGGAAAAATCCAAACAAACAAACTCAACACAAAAAAACCCACCAAACCCCTAAACACTTCAAAACTGTACTAATAGAGGCATCAACTATGTCTGTTTTCTTTCCCTCTTGTCTTTATTTCTGTGTGCTAGGACTGTAAGACAAAACAGAAAATCTGGGGTTTCCTTGTTGTTTGGGGGTTTTGTGGAGTGTGGGTGGGTGATTATTTTGGGGGTATTTTGCTTTTTATTTTCCAGAAGAGAACAACAAAGGGGAACAGAAATCACCTCCTAAGCCCATGCTCATTATAAATAAAATTCATAACTTAGGACACCAATTTAAACATCAAAGTCAAGGCAGATATGGAGCAGCACAATCAACTACAGAAGTAAGGAAACTATTTACCTTCACTCCACCTTATCTGGCATTAGTCAGAACTGAATTATTCACTTCAGAGCTAGCCTTTTTTTTTTCTAACTGAGATTGAAATTCACCAAGCAGCACATTTGCAGATAAAGGCACTGACTGACAATCATTCTGTACTCTATGGATAGGGCAAAGTGACTTTACTACATTTCATTTCCTGAAAAAAATCCCCCAAACCAAAATACAGAATTGGGCATGTGATAACTTAAGAACAGAAGTAAATCCCCATGTCCTTGAACATCACAAATTGCTGTGGTGGATTTGTTTTCTCCTCTCAAGATTGCTTTGAATCGGTAGCCCGCTATTTGGAAAGTAGAAACGTGAAAGTTGACAGCTATGTTGAGACAATAGTTGATAATAAAGTGCTCAAAATTTCTGTTTCTTTACTGGAGGGCTTTGGTTGATCTTTCAAACATCAGGTGATTCACAATCAATAATAAAGGTTGCAATAAATGCTAACGTAGCCCCGCAGCAAAGCAGGTATGAAAACCAGCTTCCCCTAAAGCATTAAGCCCTGAAAGTCACTTTTTACAACTTGTTAGATATGGCTACAACCTTTCTCCAAGTGTTTTTGGAAACATCCATTTATAAATATGTTATTGATGGGTTTGTAATTGTAAGTCTCTGCCCACAGGTCTTCTGGAATATAACTTTCACATCAAAGAGCATGCTAGCTTAACAAAAATGCTGGTAGTCATGCAATGTGACTACTCTCTACAAGCAAAATGGAAAGACACTGAAGATGCACCAGAGCAGAATTGACCAGAGACATTTCAACAGAATTTGACTAAAATACACAACAACATTTTTTTAAAAAATAAAAATGGAAAAAATAAATCAAAGTCACAGGAAAATCTTTGGGGTTTTTGCATTTTGTTTCTGACTGAAGTTGAAACCGTAAGGATTAATTCCCTGCAACTCTGGTGCAGAGTTATCTATTATAAGAGTACATTTAAGTGAAATTACATTCTGCAATATCCACTTTTCTTTTTTTTTTTAATAAATAACCTTTTCTCTAACTCATTTTCCCCAAATAAATGGATTTTTATGATGTGCTTGTTAAGGAGACTAGTATCACAGGAAGGCTCAAAATGAACTAAGAATTATCTTCCAAGAAAAATTTGAGCAGTACAGGAAGGTAAGGCATCGATCCAGTCACTGAACAATGAGGAAGTGCTGAATAAGGAAGAGATCCTGTGAGTGGGAAAAGCACATGGTTCTGGAAGGAGACACAAATATGCATTGATACCACAGGATGGATAAATATAGTTGCACAGTCTTGATCCTGCTATATATGACCAGTTTTGTACTTCATTTTACAAGTGGAAGGCTTCCTTCTTCATATGAGTTTTCCCATGTACAACATAAATGGCTCTATGGTACATAGACCATACTCACAGTGGCAAAATATACAAGATGAACTATGTTTGCTTAAAACCCACAAATTTGTATTGAAAAAGACAACCTCAGCTTAGAGCTGCCACTGTCTATTGATATGTTTTTATACTCTTCATAGTCAGCTCAGGGAAAGATACAGCTGTGTATCTAAAGTCTACCCTAATCAAAACTTTATACATTCCCCACTTAAAAAATTCCAAGTCCTACCCATCTCCCACAATAAGCCCAAGAGGCACACACTCTAGCATCTTAAGTACCAGCATCAGAGTGCTGGAACCTACACTATAGGCCTCTCTATAAGGACATCTCCCTGGGTAGCTCCACCACGGCAGAAACGGGCACAAAGGGCCCAGTTTTTATAGGAATGAAAATGACACGCAGGAGAAAGGTGAAGAGCCCCATCATAGCTGAGATGAATGATGCAAGTTCATTACAAAACTGCATGCTTAAACCTTTCTTTTTACAATTAATCTGAAAAATTAGAATCTTTCAGATCCTTGCTAATGAAGAAACATTAGAGCCCATCACCAAACCGCTCTGCTACCCTGTTTTGAGCACCTACACTCTTCCCCTGAATCACCTCTACAGGGACTGCAAAAGCAACCATAGCCAAGCTAAAATGATTTTGCAAATACCCACTGCCATAGCTACTGAAGTCCTCATCACAACCCCACTTATGGTTTACCTAGTACTGCACCCACTACAGTGCATATTTTAAACCTCCCAATAATTTTAGACATATGTAAGGAGGAAAAAACAAAATATCCATTTCCAGATTTACATTCATTCCTGACTATACTGGCCAGAGACAATAAGCAGACAGAAATCACACACAGTTGCAGTTTCTCTTTAATAACAGTGCCTAGTCATCTTGACATTAGTTATGAAAACGAGATCCTCAAAACAAGTCAAATTTCTCAGTAACAAGCCGCTCTCTTTGTGCCAGATCTGACATATTGCACCTTAAAATCCTGGTCTCGTGTCTAGACAATTTTAAAAGATGCTAGTCTGTTTATTTTTTAGATAAAAGCTTCACTTCATTTTCACTTGAGCTTGACGTGATCTAGCATAGAGTTGCTCCTCGCATAAAATGCTTGCCACATCTTTAAATTATAAAGGTGGTTTAAAAATAGCTTCTCATGGAAATCTATAGCATGAAGAATCCACGTTACAGCACATTTTGGTACAAAAATCCTTGAACATTCAAGTCAAATCATCCCTATGCATTTTTAAGGTCAAAGGTAACAAGGCAGACAAACCTTGTATTACATATACAGAGGTCCTGACCAGTTGACTAGATACAGTCAACTGTATCTAGTTGACTGAGTTAGTCAACTAGAATGACTCCAAGAAATATTGCCATTTGTGTAACATAGAAAACAATCCATCTCTTTAGGTGTTCACAGTAACAGCTAAGCCACTGATTCCAGTGCCCCAACCACACTAACGAGAGCAAGGCGTCATGACCTCAGGCAGAATTTACCTGCAGGGCTGCCCAGACTGAGAATCTATCGGGGGCACCTAAACTGGACACAATGCTGCCCTACAATCAGTCCTGCTTAATATGGGACGTTGAAATTCAACACTTCAAATCCAGAAAATTAATGCAAGGGAAAGCTTAGAAAGGCCTTGGAAGAGAGCACACAACCCTACTGACAGAGCAGCTTTTTCATTATACTTATAAACACACCATAACACATCCTCAGTGTCACTTATGTGTTTGCAATACAGATATTGGAAGTTACTAATTTTGTGTGTGATTTCATGGTAATTCTTCCTGAACCATATGGAGTTAGTGAATGGGCATTTATTCCCCTCACTTAGTATCTTTTAATAAAGCTTTCTGAAAATTTGGGGGTTATTGCCAAAAACAGCATGAAAGTATACAAACTATAAACTGCTAAAACCCGCAAGTCTTATAAACTTCATTTCCACCAGAGATCAAGAAAACAGCTTCAGAAGTGAGAGGTGAGCTTTCGCTGTCACAACTACAGCTGTTATGACGTGTAACTCATTTGCAGACTGAAAAAAAATGTGTTCCTTCAAAAGCAAAATGACAAATATTTGGATCTAATAAGCCTTAAGTCATGTGTTGAGCATCAAATGCAACCACACAACACCAAGAATTAAATTTCACGTTCATCTTGCTGTCCCTACAAATATGAATTCTATCATTTTTTCTTTTATATACTTTATATTTTCTTTACTTTATATTTATATTTTCTTTTAAATACTGGAACTAGGTACTCCAGGCTTTAAAAGCATACAAAGGCTTCTCGTCACTCCCTTATAGTATATAAAAGATAAACATGCCTGAAAAACATTAGACAATATTTACTCTTAAAAGAAATACTCAAAAGGACTTTTAGAAGAATTATTTTATAAAATTACCATTTGTAACAAGTTTTCTGAGGCTCACCAGCAGATGCCACATAGATGCACATCTAGACTGGCACTAATCTACCTTTAAGCAGAGAATCATAAATTTACACCTCCAGCTACTGAAGACTTCTGACGAACATTGCATTTCACTATTTCACCACTATTCCATTATTTCTCTGTATTTAAAAGATATGTCATATTCTGGAGACAGATTAAGTAGTACCATCCAGAATATATGTGATTATGGTGATGTGGATCTCTGCCAGACCACAACGTATTACCATATCGTAACTCCACTGAGGAGATACCAACCAAGGCTGGAATATATGACTTTGAAATACAGTTCTTTTTTAGATTTAGCACCTTGTTCTTTTCAGTCTCTGGAATAAAATCATATTTGGTTTCCTTGTGTTTACTTTTTAATTAATGGTACACTTTTATCAAGTGCTTGAGACAATTTTGCATGTAACAGCAAATCCTGAAAAGCCCAGGATGGTGCTTAAAATGAAGAAAATAAATAAAATTGAGGTAAACTTTCATTCTCATCCAAGCTGCCAACAGATTCACAGACTAAAATCCAGATCCTCAGCTGCAGCTAAAGAGCACTCCAGGAGAAGACCACCTTTGTTCCTCAGCAGTGGTCCAAGCCATTGACATAAATAAGATTAGCCTGAGCAGTAATCGGTATCAGCTCTTAGGAGAAATCGAAACAGTCACAGCAGGTGGACACCAACACAAACATCTCCAGATTGCATCCCCGCACTGCTGAACATGAAGTGCCATTTTGGTACTTACATCTCAGTAAGGCACAGATATATTTTTTCATAGTAGAACAAACCTAGAAGTAGGAAGAAGTAGGCAGAATGTCTGTTTTCACTTGGTTAATTCATATGGGACACATAAAACTCAAGGAGTTTCTTCCTTGTTTCCGTCTCCATAACAACAGTATCACGGAACAAAGCCTCAGCTAAACTCTGCCACAAACTTTCCATTTGACTTGAAACTGTAAGTTTCTCAAGTAAGTTTAAAAAAAAACCCAACCCAAACAAAACAAAAAACCAACCCCACCAACACAAATCAACCAACAAACCAAAAAAGCCACAAAAAAATGAATTAAATCAAACTCACCAAAAAAAAACACCACCAAAAAACCTACAAGACTGATGGCAGCATCAGATTTGGGTAATCTGTCCAATCTCCATTTTACACAACATTTCCATTAGTGGAAAACACACACTACATTTGTTAAAAATCAGATTAAATCAGATTTCAACACACTGGATATTAATACAAATTGAGTCCACCTTCACTGTGGATGGTTTACAAGTAGCAAATTTATCCTCTGTCAAAGAGCTAAACGCAACCCTGGTAAATGACCACAAAATACACCAGGTTTCCACAAACATCAGCATTCAGCTGCAACAGCATTTAAGTATTTCTGCAGAACTGTAGCTCTGAGGTCCAGCAGACCTATAAGAAGGCCTTAACTTTTTCTCTGTTACTCTCAAAACTAAAGAGACCTCCTAAGTATTTTTCTCTAAAACCTTAGAAAACCTGTTAAAAACTTCCCCCTCCCCCCCACTTAATTTCAGATATAACAAAAAAACCCAACCCAAACCAAAAAAAACCCAAGCACGTGGTATTGGAGTGTACAATGGCATTTTCAGAACCCAATCTATGTCTCAGCTACTTCTTTCTTTCTTTCTTTTTTCTTTTTTTAACATTTCTTGCAGGGTGTTGATTCTTAATTCTTTTCTTCTCTCAGTATCTTCTCCACTAGCATGGCTTGCAATGGTTAATTTTCCAGCTGTGAATTTAAATTTGTCTGGAGGTATATCAAGTGAAAAACGTTCCAGTCTCGGCTTTAAAATGCTCTGTAAGACACGTATAAGAGAAGTTGTCAAAAATTAAGGCTGCCCTCCTAGCAGAATTTACAGGGCAATTTTTAACAATAGCTGTATTTCAAAAGGCAGACCTCTAAATTATCAGTTAAAATTGATGAAGAGATGGGGTCTCAGAGTTTAGATTTGACATGAGAACGGTGACATTAAAATTTCTCATTGACATTCTGCTCATTTTCAATCGCCTCTAAAATGAAAGCACTGCACTCAGTCGTATCCCTTTAATAATTATGGGGAGCTAACATTTATGCATGCAAAATTGTGGCATGGAAGGCTTGCTGCTTCAGTAGGCTCAAATAATTGCTGCAAAACCAGACTTAACATTGAAAAGAGTACTGATCAACAGCTCTGCCTTTCACCATAGTTAGGAGAAATAACCAAGTTAGCAAATCCAGTATCATACAAAGAGAAGATTGAAAATAAGACTTACTATCTTTTTTACATAAAACCACAAGAATGATTAGTCACATTTCAGATATTTCTGGATTCCTGCAAGCTAGAGTAGCACTCACAGGCTGAGTCAGAACTCAACTCTTCATTCTGCCCATTATTGCATAAGTGATTGCATAGAGGCAAACCAAAAGTTTACATTCTGACTTTTACTGAGAAACAAACCTGATTGACCTGAAATGTAAAAGTAGTAAACCCCACTTACTGTATATGCCATGACCATGGCTTTCAGCATTCACAGATGCTGCACTTAATAAGAACTCTCAGTTGAACAAAAAGAAAGAAAAGAAAAGAAAAAAAAGGCAACCCCAAAACAGAAAAGCATGCTCTTAGTCATTTTGTTTGCAATACCATAAAAGCACTGCTTACCAAGTCTGCTGCAAGGACTGCATTCAGACAGGCTAATTTCCTACTACAGCCTTAAGCCAAGCCAAGGAAGATAGCTATGGGCCTTGAATGAGCTAAAAATTAAGTTATATATGCATGAACAGTATTCACAAGCTCCAAGGTGAAATACAGATTACCAGTACTTGAAGTTGTCCCTAATTCCACAACCAAGAGCTGCAACTTGTCCCTGTTCAAGTCCTGGCTGAGCTGCTCAGTTCCCACAGATGATGCCTGGCAATTTTTAACAGGCATAATTCAATGTTCCTGATGCAGAGGTGATTATTTTGCTACACTCAGATACTCATAATTCTTTTTCCCCCCCCCTGCATCTCTCAGCCCTGCTGGAACCTGCCAGCAGCTACTGATGACTTTCCAGTATTCCCAACAAGGAGGAGTTAAATGTCCTTCAGCATACATCCCCTCCAGTATTACATGGAGCTGGACAACAAAAGTAGAGAGAAACAATTCAGGTAACAACAACAAGGGTGGGTGGCAGGAAGGAAGAGACAGTTTACACTGCCAGCCTGCACTTCTATCTGAAGTATAGTGCTGCAACCAAAGCCCAGCACAAATATCAGTCATTATCTTATCCACAGCTTACAGATGTCCATCCTCAAAGAAAATAAGATTAAGGACATGCAAACATTGTTTTGAAGTATGTTTAATGTGCTAGGATGCTGTGGGATTTCCACTACAGTGTCATACATAAGAAGGCCAGTCATTAATAAGATATTTCTTTTTGATTATTAGATAAATAGGTTAGACTTTTTTTTTTAATATGCTGAAGAAAAAAGGGGAGCAGATGAGGAGGACAATTGTAAATACAAATAATTTTGAAGTATACCCAAATACATACATTCAAGATAACTTGGGCACGGTTATCCCTGGCCACTGCTGCAGATAAAGAAACAGGTTCTTCATCTCCCTACATGAAACTTCAATATGCCACAAAAGATGGCTCAGTATTTAAGGAGTCAGCAAGGAGCTTCTTGACATTCTTCTTCATAACAGATCCCATCAATTTCTTCTCCAAAAGGAGGCAAAAAACCCAAAACACTGAGAATGACAAAGGTCAGAATACTCTTATCTACTACAGTCAGCAAACAATAGTGAAAAAATCAAGAAAGGAAAAATATCCATACAGAAAAACCCAATGAGCTATTTTTATCTCAGAATGTGATAAATTAGAATGTTCAACATAGGGAGTGCAAAAATACAGAGAAATTATTAGATTATTATTAAAAAAAAACCCAACCCAAACATAAAGGCCTAACTTAATGCACAAAGGTTACTTTGGGGATACAATAATTTCCAAAACCAAGAAAAAGGATCTACTTGAAGGCACAAGGGAAAGTAGTTAAATTAAATTAGAACAGAAACGCATAACTTATTTTGTTCTGATACATTAAAATTCTATGAGTGAACAAGTATTTTCATTCTTTGTTCCAATCATTATAATGATACCACAGTTACTATTCTTAAATGAAATAATTGTTTAGACTGAATCATGGGCAACAAAACTCAACCACCATACAATCAGCAGCTCCTCTTAGTCCCTCCTGTCTAACCCTATTCCTGGTTGCCAAGCTTCCACTACTGATGTAGCATCAGTTACACATTCACCCTTCTCCCCTGTTAACCTCTATTAATTTGTATTTAAAAGGAAGTCCCTGTATACATTAAGCTATTCATCACCATTCTATACTAAATTTCCCAAAAAGGAGCACAGGCACACACACACACATCCATTAAAGATGTCAATACCAAGAAGACATGAACTGAGCAGCATTTCTACTTGTTCCTCTTCTTCTACCCTATTGCCTTGTTCTAACACTGTCCATGTTGGGTGATAGGTTGGACTCAATGATCTCAAAGGTCTCTTCCAACCTGGTTAATTCTATTCTATATAGAAGTGTTTTAGACCACAGCCTCTACCCTCTTTCATGTCTGCAAATGTCTCACACTAAAAGTTCTGGGTTTTTAAACAATAATTTCTCCCATACTGCCTACATTTCTTAAGTATAGTAGCTGTACATAATAATGGAATGATCGTCAGCTTAAGAGCTTGATAGATTTCAGTCTTCTGCTGTTTATCAAATGCAGAAAACACCCAAGCAAACAAAACCATCTTGGGCCACAAGCATCATTCTCCATTACTACTCAGACAGAAAAATAATTTGATATCCTAAAGGGCATGCAAAGAACTACCTGGGGAAAAAGCACTGGCAGAGCCTTTTTGTATCTACACAGAACACGCCAATACAGGAACAGTGGACACAGTTACAGTTTTCAGTCACACAGGTCCCTTACTCTGAATTTCTAAGATCCCTAAAGAATTTTATCTCTAAAGAGAATACCAGGGGCACACAGAACACAGAGGCAGCTGCCCATATTCTTTTGATAACTTCACTGAAACAAAGGGGATTATTTTACTGAGTAATAACTTCTGGACTAAGTACAGTTTTTTTCAGAGCTTGTTTTAAAATAGGCAGCTACAGCTACCAAACCAATTTCATTTGGTCCACTCAAAAAAAACACTGTGATTTACTTCACAAGTCCACAAACTACTTCATGCCTCTTCATTATTACAAAATAAATACAACTTACAAACAGCCTTGCAATTCACAAGTCCTAGCTGCTACCAAATGGCAAAAGTGATCAATTACCTGATTAAATTACTGGATATATTCAGAGATGCCCTCTTGCCACTACAATCATTAGTGGAAAAAAAAAGCTAAATAAAATTAGGCTGTACATAAACAGTAGTTTTCAAGCACAGTCTCATACATTTCTAGTCCCAATTAAGTTAATGAAGCTACTCAAGTAGAGAAGTCAATATTAGCAGGTTTCATTCCAGCAGTGGGACTTTTAACCTGTAAGCAGCATACATTGCTAAGGAATAACGCGCCACGAACTTAAAATACCCGGAATGTGGTGTGTCACTATACAATGTATTAGTGGAATGTAAATGATAAAGTACTGTGTTAATTATTTAAGAAGTGATGCTTAAATGGTTAGCTTGTAAAATTTGCTGTAATTCTGGAAGGAAATCAACTAAATGTCAGAGAAAAGGGAGCTAGACCAAATTATGCCTACATACTTACCAAAGATTCGAAAATTTACTATGAATTTATGTATAGCAGATCCTTCACAACGATGGGACAGGAAGACAAATTAACACATTGGCGAGAAGTAGCAATTATAATTGTTTTATGATGATGATGATGATAAGGTAAACAGTTTGAACCATAATTATTATAACCCTTAAGTAATTCATAGCAGATTTACTAAAGTGTGATAGTCTTTGTACCATGACATGCCATCACATCGATGCCAACTCCTACAGGAATGGAAAATGTTGGGGTTTTTTTGTAAATGCAAATTGCACAGTGGGTGGGGAAGAGAAATGCAAACTGCAAAATCCTACATTAAATAAAAACATATACAAAAAAAAAAAAAAAAAAAAAAAGAAGGTGACAGCCTGGTAAGTGCTGCTCTTTAAAAAGCCATCAAAAAAAAAAACAAAACCCAAAACCAATTCCATATTTTCTTTCATGAACAATCTCCTTTGAAATAAGGAGGACAGCGTCAAAAGGAGACTCAAAATGAGTTTTCAAGTACTCTTTTTACAAAGTAATATTTAGTAGCTCTGTTGACACTGTGTTTCTACCACACACTTGAAACTTGCAGAAAGAAACTGCAGCTAATAATGTAGAAACTCAACAAAATCATTCTAACAGACGAAAATGTATCTATGTATCTAGTTCAATACTAGCAACATTGGTAACATCTCCATTGAAATGTTTTTGTAATGACTCAGTATTTAAACAGCATGATGTATAACAAGCTTCTTCCGGATTTGAAGAAACAGAGCATCACTAGGCCTAGTTATCCCTGTCAGCAGTATTCTTACATCATAACAACAGAAGGAAACACTTTTCATAGAAATAAAATAGCATTTTACCCATGTTAAAATGCGTGTATTTTGTATAAAATGTCAAACGCTACAAACCTAGTGGCAGCATCATGCCCCCCTGGCAGGCAGGACCTAAAAGTAGTGTGAAGGTGGCAGTGCACTCTGCCCAGGGTGAGGGGGAAGAATAGTGCTTCATGTCACCCTCAAAGGACTCCTCCAGGCAATTTATAAAGCGGCACTGAGAGATTTGCATCTAACCCTCCACAGCTCAGGCGAGGATTTCTGTGATATAATGCCAGGCAGACACGTGTGAGTGATAAGGATGTTCAGAGAGAGAGAGATCCTAAAAAGAAATATATGAAAACTGATAGCAGAAAGGGTATCAGAGGTATCTCCCCCTTCTTGTCCAGGGGGCAAATTTTATTCACGATATTCGAGAAAGGTAGAGGGAGGGAAAAAAAAAACAACCAACCAAAATAAACTGTATGTGATAATCATCTAGGATCTTGCTGGTTTTGCTTTTTGTTCAGAATTCACTCGTTTCAACCGCAGTACAAAAGCCGTGAAGGAAACACTGAAAGCAAGCAACTAAAGGATACCATTATTTCAATAGCCCTTTTGTCATACATATGCACCATTAATTGTAATATTGATGGCTGAAAAAAAGGGCTACTCGGTTTTACTGCTATCACTACAGGTTTTACTCTCAGAACTTCATCTTGAAATACAAAAATACATGGACAAGCCTACTGTTTATAGAATAAAAGTACCTTTAAATACGAACAGATACACGAAAATATTCTGCCGTAAGAACAAAGAACTAACACACCAAAACTGCAGCCACAACTTTTTCCCCCCTCCCAGTTAAGTGATTTATGGAAATACATACAAATTGGAAAAGTCGTGCTGGACAGAAAGACTATCTAGCAGATCTGATTGATCCTCACTCTTCATGCCTTGCTATAACTTCCTATTTTAAATGTACCGAGACGACTATCCAATACAGGCTGAAGTACAGTCCGCCATAAGAAGTACAAGGAGTGCCCTTGAAAAATGTCCAGATTGCAGCTAGTGCACAAAGGACCTCGCTATGTAAATAAAAGCATGAGAATTTCTCTCTCGCTCTTGATCTGGCAGCAAGTGATGAGATTAACTTCTTATCAACATGGGAAGACAAAGCATGGGTAAGAAACAAGCGAAGTTTTAGAGAAAAAGGAAGAAGATTGAGACTATATTTCAGCTGGTTCAGAAAGAAGGAAAAAACAGGGAAACTGGTCGCTTCAACCATTCTGAATGTTCTACTTCTCCTTTCTCTTCCCCCCAGAAATACTCGGCAGAGCTGAAGAGCAGTGCTACACGAAATAATGCAGAGCAGACAGATATTAACTGCCATAGGTAACAGTAAGCAGACATGCCCCCTTGCCTTGCTACACAGAAGGCGACGCTGCAGATTTCCCACGTCGCTACCAAAAGCAAAGCAGAACCAGCATTCTGGTTTTGTGCGGGGTGGGGGTATGAACTGGGAACTTTTTGTTCCCTAAACGTCTAACCATGACTTTTTGTTTATTTGTTCCCACACCCCACGTCTTTCCACCGTCTCTGACAAAACAGGCCGAAATAAATGTTAAATGTAATCCTTTCAAATGAGGAGCGTAAGACTTACCATATCAGCTGGAACGCTGCTGGACATCTTGATGTTACCCTAAATGGCTTAAAATCAACTTTAAAAAAAAAAAATAAATAAAAAATAAAATTTAAAGGGGAAAAAAAAAAGCACCAAGAAGAGCCCGCCGGAGATCTTCACTAAGCAAAACCAGTGTTAATGTCGGAGGCAGCAACTTCCACGTTGCCTACGAAGAAGAGGTGCCCGATGTACAGCGGAGAGACGGCCGGCTGAGGAGGAGAAATATCCAGGGACAAGCGGTGCCGGGGCTGTACCAGAGGAGCCAGCGGGAGACCAGAGATGGCAGCAGATTCCTGTCAGCAGCGGCGGCAGCAGCAGCAGCACCAGCGGTGCCAGGTAGACCAGGCAGGACTACACCGCCACATGAGCTGCGTACGGGCTTTTCCCCCCTCACTCCCTCTTCCTTCTCTCCTAGTCTTGACAAATGACGACGGGATGATTCACGGGATAATGGTGCGTCCAAGTCACCTCCTCAGTCAGCGCAGGCGACCCGGTCGCGCAGGCAGTCAGGCAGGACCTCAGTCCTGCCCTCGGCGGCGGGGCAGGAAGACGGGAGGGCCGGGGTGGGCTCGCGGCTGGGGTCAGGACGCCCGGCTTCGGATCCCCTCTAGGCGATGTGCGACATTCAACAGGGTCTGGCAGGGCGACGGGCCGGGGAGAGCTGCCTGAGGGGTGGCCGGAGGGGAATGCCCTCCCCCGTAGCGCTCCGGCGGCGACAGCACTCGGCGGGGGCCGGGGGACGTTCAACGGCGGCCGCCTCCCGCAGCCTTAGGTCTCCGCTCGCGTCTCCGCTCGCATCGCCGCCGCTTCAGCCCGCCCGCCCTCCCTCGCCTCGTCGTCCGGCGGCTCCGGGCGCCCCACCTTCCCGCGAGCCGCGCTGCTTCGCCCCGCTGCGAACCGGAGCTGCCAGTCCTCAACGCGATCCTCGCCCGCAGCCGCCCCCTGTCATCTTCGGCTCAAACCAACATGGCGTCCGCGGAGCCGAGAAAGGGGACACGGCAGGGGAGAGACAGACCCCCTCCTCCGCCTCCGCCTTCCCCGCTCCCGCCGCGTCACGCACCGCCACCCCGCGCGGCACCATGGGGCTTGTAGGCTGCCGAGGGGAGCGGGGCGGCGCCAGCAAGGTCCCGCGGAGCCGCGCTGCACCGCAGCCCCGCCCCCGCTCCTCAGCAACGGTTGCTACGGTGGGAAGCGGTTCGCCGTGGTGCGGGGCCTCTCTCCGCTGGGTGCCGGGGCCCTTCGTGTCGCCCCACGCTCTCCGTGCCGTGGCTTGGGCGCACCGTGGGGTCCCCGGGACACCGCGGGGGCCTGGCCGCCGTTTCGTCGCCCTGGCAGCTGGGAAACCCCCAGCCGCCACCCGGGCAAATTAGGTGTCGTTTGCCCAATGACGTCTGCGGTCCCTACAGATCGTTCCGGGCTTCCCGTGGAGCCCCTGGAGCCCCTTCTTCATGGATCCCATTCCCAGAGCGTGGGCAGCTTCCAAAAAACCCAACCAACCAACCAACCAAAACCCCAAAACACACAACAACAACCCACACACAACAAAATCCCCAAACCCCCAAACTCCAGCAACCAACAAACAACCACCATAAATCAAACCATTTTATTTATCTTGTGCCCTAGATCCACGAGTCCAGGCCTGCACAACATTTCTGTGTCTTTCTCATTTCTTACATTATTTTCTAGCATTTGAAATACCAAGGTTCTTGGTTTTCTTTTTTCTTACATTTCCCCCCCCCTGAACTGCCTAGTTTTGTTGAAGAAAGCTCCTGTAAGATTCACAGTGAAAATTACAGAATCATGGAATCGTTTCAATGGCAAAAGACTTTCTAAGATCAACCAGTCATTATAACTCCCAACTTGGAAGCATCTGGAGAAAGAGCACTCAGCATGCAAAATGCTCCCTTCAAAAGTCATCCTGCTCCCTGAAAAGCTTCACGTTATGGATCCATGCTATCTGAAATGGTGTATTGCAGTGGGTATTTAATTCCTTATTCCAGGCTGCTCCTGGATACCAGCAGTAAACAAAAAAACAAAAGACTCTACCTGGTGAAAAATATATCCCACCTCAAAGCCACGAGAAAACCTGACAAAACACCTACCTGGAGAAATGTGTAGGCCTTTTGAGAAGAGTGTGTAGAAACACATTCATACGCTCATACTGTAAAGCTGTCCGAGGGGAAAAAAAAAGATCAGGCAGATGGAGCTTGTGATAGATGCAGCCTGGTTCCTTCAGGGACAGACCTCATGTAAAACCACAGGAAATTAAGACTAGAGTTGTTCCCTTTAACAGTAAAAGTTCAAGACTGCCTTTCCTCTTTAGGACTTGCAAAGGCAATCCCTGGCATGACACTGGCCCTAGCAGAGGTTGTAATTCTTTTCTTTATACTCTATTCCAAAATAGCACAAAGCTAATGGCTTCAGAAGACAGATCTGACAGCAAGCAGCCCTGTTTGATGCCTGGGAGAAGAATTGGGGGCCTGCAGAGGTGGCCCCACACACATGGCCTCCATGAGGATCCTGTGCTGTCACACATTGTGTAACTTCAGGCACATCACTCCCTCCCTTGTCAGCCTGGTTTGCTTAGATGGTACATTTTTTTGGGGAGGCAGTGACTGAGCTCTCTCTCACAGGAGGAGAGGTTGAGAGCTGGGGCTGTTTGGCTGTGTGTGAGTGGCCAAGAAAGCCAAACAGCATCTTGGCCTGCATCAGGAATAGTGTGGCCAGCAGGACTAGAGGGGTGATTGTCCCACTGTACTCCACACTGGTGAGGCCACATCTTCAGTACTGTGTTCAGTTTTGGATGCTGCAGTATGAGACATCGGGTTTCTGGTGTTGGTCCAGAGAAAGGCAGCAAAGCTGGTGAAAGGTCTTGAGAATAATCTTGTGAGGAGCAGCTGAAAGAGCTGGGGTTATTTAGTCTGAAGAAAAGGAGGCTGAGGGGAGACCTTATTGCTTACTATGACCCCCTGAAAGGCAGTTATAGGGAGGTGGTTGTTGGTCTCTTCTCACAGCTCACAACTGAGAGGAAAAGAGGAAATAGCATAAAGTTTCAACAGGGGAGGTTTAGGTTAGACACTAGAGAAAACTTCTATACCAAAAGCATTATCCAAGACTGGATCAGGATGCCCAGGGAAGTGGTTGAATTGCCATCCCTGGATCTATTTAAAAGCCATCTGGACATGTTTATATTCTAGACATGTTCAAGGACATGGTGCAATAGTGGCCCTGGTAGAGTTAGATAATGCTTGGACTTGATTATCTTAAAGGTCTTTGCTAACCACAGTGATTCTGTGATTCTGTCTCAGAGGGATCTCAGCAGTGGAAGTGTGAGGAAAGGGATAAGAGTGAGCCAGGCTCTTTTCAGTGGTGCTCTCTGACAGAACAAGGCAATGAGAACCAGATGAGAATTAATAAATGCAATGTGAGCATGAGAAAATAATTATTATATTTTTACTGTGAGGGTAACCAACACTGGCACAGGTTGCCCAAAGAGGCTGTGAAGCCTGTGTGTGGATGATATCCAAACCCCAACTAGATATGGTCATGGACAAACTGCACTGGCTGACCTTGCTTGAGCAAGGGATTAGACCAGATGACCTCCAGAAGTCCCTTCCAACACAAATGATGCTGTGGCTGTGACTTTCCCCTGAAAAAAAATGTTTTTTTGTAGTACCTTATATCATTAACTTCAATCATAGCCAGGTCTTCTAGCCACCAAGGGAATAAAAAGGATTGTGTTTGTGGGAGTAATAGCACATTTTTGAAGCATTGCTTACTTTTTCTCTGACCTTGAAGGAGAGAGAAAACACAAGGGGTTCTCATCTTTTAAAAAATGTGATTTTAATATTTTATTTTCATAAATCATCTAAATAATAACACTTACAGATGAGGGTCCAAAGGGAAGATCTCTCTCCATCCCAGATAATATGCATTCCTGGGCATGCATAACTTTCTGATTAAATCAGCAACAGACTGAAGCACTATAAATAGATCTTGCTGAATAGAGTTTATACTTAGAATGTGATTAATGTGGGCTTTTCCCTGAAAAAAAAAACCATAAAAACCCCTTTCATACAACAGCTTAAGTTTAAACAGGCTCTTCAGATCTACTCCAAGGCCATCCTGCAGACCTTCACTCTATGCAGACAGCAGCCCTATACTGGTGCCTTGAGATGATCTTAGTTTAACCCAGGAGGAGTTTTGCCCCTATCTTTCCTGCTAACAGTCTCATAGCACAGGCAAGATAATAGGTACCACTGCCTGCTTTTCAGGCACTGCAGCTCATAACCATCTCCTTATGTAAACTGAAATTGGTGGCAACTCAAAATTCTGTCCTTGGTGGTGCCATGACAGCTGAGGCACATGGACCCTTCCCACCTCTTCTGCTACAAGAAGGCAGGGGCTTTGCAATACTTTACTGTTCACAGGGTGAATTGCTAAAGGTTATATGGAAACACTCTTTGCTTGAGCTTCAGGAAGTCCATGTGCCGAAGCAAGTCGGGCAAGCAAGGACAACAACAAGTACAGGCAAACTGGATGAGGGGTCAGCAAGGCAAGCAGGCAGCAGCAGGGCACATCTGCTGCATTGAAGATGACTCTCTTAGATTATTTAGATGGTTGAGCTCATCTGTGGCACATCAGGAGAAGTGTGGCTAGCAGGTCGAGGGAGGTGATCCTCCCCCTCTACTCAGCTCTGATGAGACCCCACTTGGAGTACTGCCTCCAGTTCTGGAGCCCCTATTACAAGAGGAATATGTAGGTGCTGGAACGTGTCCAGAGAAGGGCCACAAGGATGATCAGAGGGCTGGAGCACCTCTCCTATGAGGACAGACTGAAGGAGTTGGGGCTGTTTAGGCTGGAGAAGAGAAGGCTTAGAGGTGACCTAATTGTGGCCTTCCAGTATCTGAAGGGGGCCTACAGGAAAGCTGGGGAGGAACTTCTCAGGATCTCAGGTAGTGATAGGACTAGGGGGAATGGAATGAAGCTGGAGGTGGGGAGATTCAGGCTGGATGTGAGGAGGAGATTCTTCACCATGAGAGTGGTGAAGCCCTGGAATGGGTTGTCCAGGGAGGTGGTTGGGGCCCCATCCCTGGAGGTGTTTAAGAGCAGGCTGGATGAGGCTCTGGCCAGCCTGATGTAGTGTGGGGTGTCCCTGCCCATGGCAGGGAGGCTGGAACTACATGATCCTTGTGGTCCCTTCCAACCCTGACAGATACTATGATACTATGATACTATGATACAGATAGGTACCTCTGTAGGACAGAACTGTAAGAAAGAATTCAGAAGACATACAGCCTAAACCAGTATGATTCTGTGGTTTTTGCTAATTTTGCCTCTGGTGTAAAAATCCCTTAAAATTAAGGATCATGCATTTCATGTTGGTGAAGTAGTAGATTACAGGAGGAATCAGAAGACTGTCCTTACTACTTTGTGTATTCACTTAAGTTGGTCAGCTTTTCTGCCAAGTGTTGTATGGATGAAGATCAGTTCCTCTCTGACACCCAGCTGTGCAGTCCAAGAGACAACATCAAAATGATAGCTTTTTAATCATTAGTACTAGTAGTAGTGATAACACATAGTTGAATCTACAATTATGACTGCAGGCCAGAATGCCACTGTATTAGACATAGCAGAAGACAAGCAAATGTCAGTTTCCATCCTCAAAGCTTCACAGTGCTGGATTTAGCCAATAGTTGACATTTATATCACACTTGCATGAGTTTTTACCCTGGCTCTCACCTATGATCACCCGACACAAAAATGTGGAGGATCCAACACAGCTGGTAGATGCTACATAGCATTTTATGTTGGGCAAATAAATACAAAAAGGTGCTGGTAGAAGCTGTGCTATGTATGACAACAGGGGTAAATCCCACCAGTTTTGCTTGCATTTGAAATCCAGCAGGATCCGATATCAAACTGAAAAAGACCTTTTCTTTTTGGCACGTACTAAGAAAGGCTGTTTTGATAGCATTCATTCTGCGCAGAGAGGAAATGAGAGCTGCGGTCAGCAGTCGTCATCTGGAGCAAGAGACCCTGAAAAAGCGTAACTGCATGCTAGGTCTGGAATCAGCTTTCAGATAAACCTCGAGAAAGTGCTACAGGCATTCACATCTGAAAACAAATCTTTCCCACGTTCAAGGACCAAGCAAAAAGGGCAGTGCTGTTTAAGAGGAGTGCTAACAACACAGAGAGCTAAAAAGGCTATTCTGCTTTCAGGACCTCATCCTGTACTCAGATACTCAAATCTTATTTCCATTAAATCTCCCTTTCAAAACTGTCATGTGAATTTAGCTGTTGAGGTACAAAATCATTCATCATCATTACTCTGGCAATTGATGTAGGAAAATGATGAAGTATACAACTGATATTTTGCTCCTCATTTGAAAGGTATGACATAGCATAAGTAAGTAAGTAGAGTTTTGCCAAGCAGCCTTCCCTTAGAGAAGAATTGTGCCTGTATCTACGAGTAGATTGGGCTGTGGTTTTAGTGTTCCATGGTCATCAGTACTAGTTGAAACCTGACTCTGTGCTGAGATGTGCTTAATAGGAATAAAAGCTCTGTTATACTAAATCAGATTAGTAGTCTAGCCAATGTCATATCCTGTCTCCAGCAGTGGCCAGCATGAAATGCTTCAGAGAAAGACACACAAACCTCCACAATGGACAATCACGTTATAATCTTCTTATTTGCTAAGTTTCCACTGCTGCCAAGGCTATCAGAGGGGCTGGTTTATGCCCCAAAGCACAAAACTTCACGTCCTTTATAGCCTAAATGGCAGAACAACCCATCGATAGCACGTAAGACCAACTGTCATTTTTCAAAAGAGCAGCACTGTCTTCCGATGGTTGTTATTGCTGGGGTTAGAGACCACATCAAACTTACACTCACAGGTTGACATTAAAAGCTTTCAGCCCCTTGCAGCGCTCTGGCATTTTCCACTTGAGGCAGGCTGTGAAGAGAAGCATCTTCAGGAGACAGAACACATCATGATGAAATTTCTTTTACGACAAAAACATCCATCGGTTCTGATTTCTCTCCAGATTTTCAAGGCCGCCTGAGAAAGTGAAAGGCTCCTGAGACAAAGGGTTTAATTCTCCAAGGTTTGGCTGTGAGACAGATCAGGATTCTTTCCCTCTCTGGCAGCCACAGAGGCAAGATATCCAGGGCAGCAAGAAACACGCTGAGTTAGTCAACAGGATACTTTTAATACCTCTGTAGAAACACGTGGCCATTTTTGTTAACTCATATGGAGCCAAGCTTGCATTTAATTTTGTGTGACTCAGTCCTGTTGAATTCATGCACCTTGCAAGGGAGTGTTCAGGCAAAAAGCTACACTGGAAATGAGGGCTGGATCCTGCAGCATGCTTGCTGCCTTCTGTCCACTCCTGTGTATTGTCAATTTCTAATAGTGGCCACAGGAAGAACCTCAGATTTTGTGTTTTCACTTATGTTTTTTTTTGAGACAAAATGATGGTAGGACTTGATGATCCTAGAAGTGTTTTCCAACCCAAATAATTATGATTCCATTGTTCTATAAACCAATTCCTTTCCCATTAGAAGAACATTAATTTTTGCCTGTTTGTTGCTTCTGTGTCAGGCCAAACCAGCATGTGGGTCCTACTGGCCTCTCGTTCAGTGCCAGAAGGCTTCTGGGAATAGGATTTAGCAGTCCTCACCTGTCTCAGAAACAGCAAGGTGGCAACAAAAAGACCTCTGAGGTTTTGTAGAGTTTATAATACACATTGCTGGCCAGAATCATGGTTTATTTATTTACTTTTTAAGTTACTTGTAAGACAGATCTTGCTGGAAGGTGGAATTGCACAGCTATTTAAAACAGCTTACATTGTGCCCCTGAATGTTCCAATGTGCTTTAAGCATTTACTTTCCCTTCTCACATTTGCATTACCTGTATTCAAATACAAGGCGAAGGGAGAGAACCAAATGATACCAAGTGCCAGAGGTTATTCCTGACACAGCTGAACAAGGCCATTCTGATGGGTGTAGGAGAGATATGTCATAATGGTGTTAAAGTTACTCATGTCATCAATTAAGTCAGGGAACTCCTAAGGGCAGAGGTGAAGATTGATAGAGGAGGGTACAAAGGTGGAGTAAGGAGAAGGGAAGGAATAACATAAATAAGAACAAGAAGTCCCCAGGCCTGTTGAGAGTGCTCAACTCACCAGCATTCTTGAGGTGATTTGACTATCTGCACATCCAGGAATTAACAGATACATCTCTTCAGTCCATACAGAAAAATAACCCTGAAAACAATTGGAAGAAGATTGTTATTATATAACAGAAAAGAGCCAGGAAGAAGTTTTAGCAGAGAAGCATCCCCTCTGCATATCAGCTTACTGACAAAGAGGAACTGAGGGGAACATTGAAACACTGCTCAGGCTCTGAACTTGAAACAAATTTGTCAAAGGATTTTCAAAGCATAGCAGTAAAATGATCCTTAATATGTGGAAATTAAAAAGTCCTGTGCAACTGGCTGTAAGGATTATGGTGGCAAAAATTATTAAAGTATTGGAGAAGAGGGAGGTCAAAGACCCCTGAAAGTGCTGTTTCAAATTCAATGACAGCTCAGCAGAAAAAGGAACAAGAGTTTTGGGGAATGGCGGTTGCCAAACTCAGCATTACAAAAGAAACCATCTCGAAAATAATTAAAGAAAAATACATAGGAAATGTTCAAGAGGGGATGGTGAAAGAGCACCAGAAATTACTCTCAGTCTGATGTATAAGGAAAATGGCTTTGTGAAACTGTTAAACACAGCAGCTAAAGCTCAAATTGCTTGTTGGTGCCACCAGGATCCCAGCTTTCATTTATGCCTTACAGAAGCTGCTGCAGCTCAAGGCTGAGTGTAGCCTATTAGCTGCGCAGAACCAAACTCAGTGGGGACCTTGGAGTACTGACTGTGTTTTATCATCCCTCTGTCCTGCTGACTAGAGCAGGCTGTTTTTTACATTATCAGGAGGCTAGGTTTTTTGTGGTGGTTTTCTGTCTGTTTGTTTGTGTGTTTACATTGTAAGGGTCTGCAGCAAGCAGCTAAAAATGAGTAGTTCATATTTACTATTTATAAAATTAGTACTAAAAATACTAAATTGAGGTAAAAAAATCATTCTTGCACATCTGGTTTTCCTGTCTCTTGTCTACAGGACTTCAGAATTCTTCAGGTTTTTTATTTA
The DNA here is from genome assembly GCF_026170545.1 of Melanerpes formicivorus. Classification (NCBI taxonomy): domain Eukaryota; kingdom Metazoa; phylum Chordata; class Aves; order Piciformes; family Picidae; genus Melanerpes; species Melanerpes formicivorus. The sequence goes on along the minus strand of NW_027142353.1, from coordinate 52,545,490 downwards.
AGGATTTTCATATGTCTTTAATTTAAGACTCATATGCATATGCATGTATACATACAGAATCATAGAATTGTTAGGGTTGGAAGGGACCTCAAAGATCATCCAGTTCCAACTCCCCTGCCATGGGCAGGGACACCTCACACTAGAGCAGGTTGCTCGGAGCCCCATTCAGCTTGGCTTTAAAAACTTCCAGGGATGGGGATTCCACTACCTCACCAGGCAACCTGTTCCAGTGTCTCACTGCCCTCACGGTGAAGAATTTCTTCCTAATATCCAATTTTAATCTACCTATTTCTACTTTCGCTCCACTCCCCCTAGTCCCATCACTACTTGACATCCTATAATGTCCCTCACCAGCTTTCTTGTAGGCCTGCTTCTGATACTGGAAAGCCACAATAAAGTCTCCTCGGAGCCTTTTCCTCTCCAAACTGAATAACCCCAACTCTCTGAGTCTGTCTCCATAGGAGAGGAGCTCCAGCCCTCTGATCATCCTCGTGGCCCTTCTCTGGACACACTCCAGCACATCCATATCCCTCTTGTAATATGTTTATATAGGCTTTAAATCTCTATGTACACATGTATTAATTCTTTGAACATTTTTTTAATGAACTGTAGCACTCAGATAGATTGCACTCAAGTCTGGTTCTATGCTGCTTAAACTGAAACAAAAACTGTGCTGAGGAGATAATTGTTGTTTACTTATGTTACGCCAATGTAATATAACATTTCATCTGCCTTATTTTCTATCATTCATCAGGCTCCAAACCAGAAACAATCTCTGAATGAGGCAGTGTCTACAAATGCTATTTTTAATTGGCTGAAGAGATTGCTTGACCCCTGGTAACTGGTCACTGTTGTTGGGGAGACTCTCCATGAGCAGGGGTGCATTGTTCAAATATAACAGGACAATAGTCTCATGTCATCCATAGGATATGGAGACAGCACAGTTTTGTGTTGCTTTTACTTTATTACTATACATGCCAGGCACAATCAACAAAGACTTCCTGAGCATGAATGTTGTCAGTATATGAAACACTGAATAACTGCTTTTTGTTTTGCTGAAAGGACCCCTTTCTTTCAGACTTAAAGGGGAAAATACAGAACAAAATAGCTCTGGGGAATGGACCCTTGCATATAGAAAATTTTTTATTTCTTTTTTTTTAGCAGAGGCTTTGGGCTGCATTGAGATCTTACATTAATTTTATAGGAGTTTGGTCCCATTGATGTAATCCAAATGAGTCAAGGTTTACAATAAGGTGAGAGAGGGACTGGGCAAATTAATAGGAGCTTGAATTCCATGTTACTCCTAAGCTCGCAGTCACTTGGGTTCTGAATGCTGCCAGTGTTGGGATTGATTTTTTTCTCTATTTTCACTTTCACTCATCATGACCATAAAACCCAAGAGGGCCTGATTTAATTCTAGCTTCCCTTTCTCATTCCAGTCTCTAGGCCTACGGAAACAGTAATAGGTGTCGGTGTAGTACAGGCAACTGCTCCCAAAACAGCCAGAACTAAAAATCATCTAATTGCTTTACTGTCAGCAAGAGAGCAACAGACTCTGAAAGACTGAGTGGACATGTTTTACCACACTAGAGTTTGTTCTATATATGTGTGGTTGATGTTGAAGAGGTTTGTTAATTTGTATTAATTTTAATTCTATTAATTTGTTAAAGCTATTTTAGTTTCAAGGTAAACGGAAGAGGAATTTGTGAGACATCAGTCTCATTACTCACTGTCTGTCATTGGCATTGGACTGGTGTCTTGGGTGCCAGCTGCAGGCACAACAAATGAATGAGAAGCAGTAGTGTCAATATTTGTCCATGTGCAAAAAACATATGCCACATTTTCAGATTCCCTTTATCAGACACTAATTGTGGGATTCAACTCACCTAAATGTAGGCCTCTATAAATATTGGGTATCTTATCTAAGCTACTTGTCCAGCCTCCATCTGTCATCAGTGGAGCAAGGTACAGCCACCACTTTGACCTCTTAGATGAGCCACTTAACTTCACTCTATTGACTATTAAAACAGCCTGTACAATTAGTTTAGACTTGATGCTTAAGTTTGATACAGCTGAGGATAAACATGGTGAATCTTTCTCCAATCTCTTCCACTTCTCCCCACCAACATGGTGTTTTCAGCTCCACACACCACTTATCTGGAAAGATGACCATGATTTGTAGCTGTCCGCTACCAACCCATCCAGACCTTGGCATTGTTCATGTTCCAGGGTGCTGCGATTCAACACCAGGGATGCTGCAGACATTTGTGCAGGACCTTCTGCATGGAGATGATAGTGCTGTGGCTGGAGTCAGTGAGCACAGGCTGAGTGAGCTAAGAGCTGGCAGAACTGTTTATGTACTTAAGCAGGTGCATAAACTTTGGCAGGATCAAGGCTTAAACAATAATCACCTCGAGGCAAGAAAATGTTCTTTCGTTTCCTTTGCAGCACAAAACTTGCTATTGTCACTTAATTAGCTCAGTTTTTGAAATGATGAAGTAACTTTGGAAGCTTTACAATCATGGCATCACTTAAAACACCTCTGTGCTCTCCTGAGTGAGGTGAGAAGGTTATGGGCTGGCTGTTGTACTAAATGAGGCTCTTCAGTGATCACAGCGGTTGTCCCAAAGTCTGAAATGTGAGGTCCTCAAGGCCCAGTCTGGCTGCTATTAAACTGTATGGGCAGAGTCCCACTACCCAGGTGAGAATTGCATTTGGTCTGAAAACCTTTCATTTTTCTAGAAGGGTCTATACCTAGGACACTGAGGATACAGTGAGGGAGCTGATGGTTAAAGGCTCATTGGGAGAGAATAATAAGAGGAAGTGAAAGCCTGGAAAAACCATGCCTAGATCTCTTTTTCTTCATGCTATAATATGGCCTCTAACATGTATCCTTTCTAGTTCACTGCTGCAGATTTCTTTGCAGATGCAGCAAGAGGTAGTTCTTAAACTGAGGCTGGTTACAGAGAATATTACAGAGTATTTTCAAGAGTATTAAAAATGCCACCAAACAAAGACCTTGTTCACTTTTCCTGCCCATTCTGTGACAAATGACTGCAGTAAAAGTGAGCTCCTGCTTTTCCTTATTTATGAAACACCTCTTCCCTTTTGTGTGAAAAACTAATTTCCCTGTGCTTTAGAAAGTGTGTAAGTGGCAGTCGAAAAAGCAAGTGAAAGCTGTACATTAGCGTAGAGAAACAAGGTAAGTACTGAAAAGCAAAGAGCTATTCAGTATGGGGTTTTTCCCCTAAAAGAAAAGGAGTGAAAACTGTTATCAGACTGAATTGTTCTATTCCTGATTACTGTGCATAGCATGATGAAAGAAAAACTGCTTTTCCATTTTAACTCTCACAGCCAATACATGCCCAAAGCTCTTTTGATAAAGATCTGATTTTCAAAGCAGTACATTTCTGTAGGTTGTCAGTGATCCAGCAAAGCTTTCATGCTGCTTTGACTGTCCATCTCCCAAGAGTGTCAGACCTTCACAATTGTTTTTAGGATCCCAACAAACTTAATAATGCCGGCCAGCTTCTCCACAGATTCATTTTGGATTTACAAGACTTCTGGCTTCTTGCTTGCATAGACGTAATCAACAGACAGAATCCACACATCAGTCTTCAAAAAACCCCCTCACTTAGACAAAATAGTTTTTATTCATCAGCCTTTCCACAACTGAGACTAGCAATGTATCTTGCTTGAGCATAAACATTTCTTCAGGAAGGAAATCTAAGTCTGTTTAAATAAGATCAGCAAAGCCATCTCCAGTAATACCATCTGGTGATTCTTAATCACATCCGAGCCTAGAATGTGGCAAATATGAGTCAGGTTAAAAAAGACATGAGAAAAACAGTGTGAACATGGAAATGCAAGAGTATTAAGTTAGAGTAGCTCACAGCCTGTAAGATGGAGAAGAGCAATAAAGAGGAACAAACACATAGTTCATAAACTCGGGGACTAAGGCAGAACATTCTCATTAAAACACAGCCATTTACCAACACTACCCTGCTGATTCTTACCTCTGGTTTTGGCTTAGTCCTTATGTACTGCCCAGGTAATAACACAGATACAGAGTTGAAAGACCAGTGAAGAATTGAGCATCGTGTGTTTGCCATACTCTCACCAGCACTGAACTGTCACTTCCCTGCCAGGTGAGCCATGGCAGCAGTGTGTGCCCTCCTGAAATTACACAAGAGCCCACAAAAGCAGCTGGTGCATTTTCTGTCTTTTCTTAGCCATTGGCAGTATTTTGTAGTAGGTGAAAGCATGCAAAGCAGTAAGCTTTTCCACATTTGTTTTTCCTTTTCTGCCGCTGAATCCTTAAATAAACAACAAGTTGCTGTAGCAACTTGTATCAAGAGCAGCAAGGAGCAAAGGTGGGTGACACCAGAGGCTGTACTGGTTTGGAGAAACAAACAACTGAAACAGTTTGCTTATATATATATTTTTTTTCAAAGCAATTTTTTTCTTCTTCTTCTTTTTTTTTTCCCCCTGCTGCTGGCATGCATCATTAGATTCAGTTTCATTTCACTGACTGCAGTCCCATTCCTTCTTGGTAATGAGCATCTGACTGATGCGTCACAGGATCACTGTATCAGGGAATGTTGACAAATAAATGAATGCGCTGATTTCTTTGGCATTTGAGGCTTCCATTCAGCCCTCTAATCCAAAGACAGCGGATTTCTTAAAAGGAATTTGCATGCTAGCAAATACAAATAAGCACTTAAAGTGATGGTTGAGACAAGATCTCTGTAGACTCAGAAATGGCTAGACAAAATGGAAAAGGTGAAAGCAGCTTTCCCATTTTAAAAGTATTTCCCAATTAGCTTAACAGGATTTGATGTGATGTTTTGCAGGTGAACAAGTAGCTGAATAGTTTGGGCAGCATTAATTTAACCTTGTCCCAAATATTTTGTTTGCATTAAACCAGCTAACAGAATGTGTACCTGTTTCCTCACCACTGGCCTCCATTCTCATACTCTTCCTTTCCTTCTACTGACAAGGTGTTTTTTGCAAAAGCTTAATCTGAAGAACATCCCAATTCCAGGCTATTGATGTGTGGCAACTAACCATAACCTTCAGTATTTTATTGGTCTGTGCTGAGATTGTGAGGGGATTTGTCATCTCCTCAGAAAGCCTATACCATGTGTGCTGTGCCCATGTCCACTGGCCAATGGTGGAAAGAAGACATCCTCTCCCTGTGGGCATGAGACAGCCCTCAGGTCATGCACATGATGACCATGGAGATCAGGCTTAGGCACCTGCTCTGGCAACTAAATTCAGGAGATCAGTAAGCAATGCAGGAGGTTTGATCTAAAAGTCAGGCTCAAATGGTTAGCTGAAGTCCATCTTAGATGTTTCAGCATGTACTCTGCTTGTAAGGTCCATAGCGTGGCAATCTGGCTGCAGCCCTGTTTTCTCACTCCTTTTTTGCAGACCAACTCCTGACTTTGCAGCTCTAGAGAACAGGGACTCTGAATCATTCCTTGCTCTTTTTTCACGAAGTAGGTGACCAGATCTGTCAGAAGTGCCATGGGAACGGTCTCTTCTCACTCTTACCTTGGCTCATTGTCAGGGAATTTGTGTAAGAGCAATGTGTGATGGATGCTGATGGTTGCTGTTGATGGATGTGTTATGTATCAATCAGCTAATTTCTCCTGAGAGAGTCCAGGTATTCCTACCAGTGAACAGCAGTTCTTGGAGAAGCCAAGGAAAAGTACTAATCAGATAAATCAACAAAGAAAACTAAACCCCAAACCAAACCCAAACCAACCAACCAACCAGTTATAAAAATATATATGTATTTTAAAAGACCTACATGTGTGTGTACATGAGTAAACTGGTTGCTTATTTTAACCAAAATGCCCTGTCTTCAAGTGCTGTTACCTGGTATTTGGTCCTCTGGGTGTTTTGGATTGTTGCAGACTGACATATTTGATGGGGTCTGCTAGTGAAGGGCATTTGGCACGTTTTAGTTAAGAGTCCAAAACACTCTGTGGCCCCATGGATGTTTTGTGGGTGTTCTCACTTGTTGTGCAGAATGCTGTACACGTGCAAATAAAGCAGAGGAGGCTACAGTTACTGTTATGATTGGTGCAGCTTGGCAAAGTATGGGAATAGAGAGTTTCTTTGTCCTTGTACAGGACAAGTTTGTTGTTCTTCAAGCACTTTTGTGAGCAAATGAATGTGTTAAATTAGGTCCTGTAGAGACTTGTTGGCAATTTTAAAGATGTGGCATAATGAAGCTTGTTTCTAGCTCTGCAGGGATGGCTTCTTTTGTTAATCTACCAAATTAAATATTGGGTAGGCTTGTTTTGCTAGCAAATGGGAGAGGAAATGCCAAGAGTCCTGTTCTTTTATCCTCCTCTCAGCTCTGTGACCACCTTCTCTCCCCTAAGGGGGAACCAGAATTCTTTTTTCTGAGGGGATCTATACAACCCATTCCTCACATGAGCCTGTCTCAGATCAAATATCTCCCTTGGAAAACACTGACATAGACTGGGGGGAGGGGTGGCGGGGCGGGGCTAATAAAACCAAAACAACTCCCCAAAAAACAACCAAACCCACAAACCAAGCCAGAAGAAACCCCCCTCTGTTAATTTCTTACCAGGTTTCACATTTGCTGCAAACATGCTGCTTCAGAAAAAAACACTCCAACAACAGAGTCTCATGGAGAAAATATCAGTTGCCCAGTTCAGAGAGAAGTCTTCTAGAGAAGCTTTGAACATTTAGAAGTAGATTCCTCTCAAAGCCATCTGAAATGTTGATGTTTACCTTAAGATTCAAATGACCAACAAAGAAAAGCAAGAGCAGTGGGCAAATCATCCACAATATCACAGTATCACTAAGGTTGGAAGAGACTTCGAGGATCATAGAGTCCAACCTGTCTCCACAGACCTCATGACTAGACCATGGCACCAAGTGCCATTTCTAATCTCCTCTTGAACACCTCCAGGGATGGTGACTCCACCACCTCCCTGGGCAGCACATTCCAATGACGAACAACTCGCTTGATGAAGAACTTTCTCCTCACCTCAAGTCTAAACCTCCACAGTATCCCATCCACACGGGCACCTGTCTTTGGAGGGATGAACCATATTTGGCAACCCATCTCTCTTCTGACCAAAGAGGCAGTCTTAGATTAGATATCTGACTCCTGAAAAGCTAAATTTGAGTGATAGAAACCCTAACCTTAATTTTTTAATCTTAAGACAAACTGAGTGGCTGTGGGTCCCCCTACAGAGTCTGTTGTTCCTTTTCCAAAGAACCCAAGCACTTCATGTCATGCCAGATCAACTTTAAAAAGTGGCTGCCTCTCAGCTGAGATGTGGTACTGTAGCATTCCTGCTGCTAGAGCATTCCTGCTCTGCTGATACGTAGAAAAGGAAAAACACCCCCTCCGGCTGCAGCAAGCAGCCTTGGGCTGAGAACAACGGAGTGCTCAAGGGATTTGGGCCAGTACTTTGGAATAAAACAACTTCATAATTTTAGAGCAACAAAACACTTTACTGTTCTTAAAACAACAAACCACTTGTGCACAGTAGCAAAGCAATTCTTGCTAGTGCACAGTGATATCTGAAAAAGGGATCTATGCCTAACCTTTCCAGCATTAATCACTGGAAACGCCTGTGCTACCGATGAGCTTTTGCTTGTACATTATGGAAATGATGGTCTCACCTACACACAGTGAAGTCAGAGAAAGGCAATAGCACAGAGCCCCAGGTAGCTTGTGCATCCATCCCATAAAGCAAAATCTGGCAGTCTCTCCTCGTGCAGGAGCTGGAGAATAAAGACAACAGAAACACTCAAAAGCCACTTCTGTTCCAGCGTATTTACTGCTTCTCAATTTGAAACCAGAAAGTGCTTGTGCCTTTAAACAATCTAAAGACACACAAAGCAGAAAATGCAATCACTTAATTTTGTAATGACAGCCAGATGCAGGAACCCATGAGGATTTTCTCTCCACTGTTTGGCTCCACATTTCACACCCAGAAAGGCACATGCTGGCTTTGGCTCCCAGCACCATCCCCGAATGCCTTCTGGCTTGGAGAGGAGAAAGCCTTCTTTGATTACCTTCAGACTTGTCCTTCAGTGCAAGAGGAGAAAGGATGGACAAATCTATGTTAGCATCAGGAGAAAGCCCAGTGCCTGAGCACCTTGCTAGAAAGTGAGTGCACAGCACTATACGTGACACTGGGGTTTCCATCTGCCAAAATGTAAATGCCTGCAAAACCATTCCTGTCTCTGGAGACAGCAACAGGATGTCCACTGCCATTCCTACACTCCTCCAGCAATGCTCTATAAAACAGAGAAGGCAGCAGTGGTCCAAGTAAATACTATCAGTTCCACTCACTGCTGCACACTACTGCTCTGCTCCAGCTTTTGAAGCACAATGAAAATCATCTGGCTCTGCTTGTAGATGCAATAAAAGCCACAGATTTGGTGGAGAGTGAAGAAAAAAAGAAGTAGCAGTACCCAGGTATAGACCCCTGAGATCACAATGCTTGCTAGAGTCATAATCACAAGTATCTGCTCTTCTCCTCGGTTATTTCCAGACCACACAAAGTTCTCTCATGAGAAAACACCAGTGGTTTGTTTGATTTGTTGACAGACAGCTCAAAGAATGGTTATCTCTATCTGGATGGACTTACTGGCGTGCCTGGCTTCACGCTTGAGGTCAGGAACCCAGATACCCTAATCTTTCCCCTGTTTCCTGCCAATACATCAGTGACAAGGAGGGAAGAAACAGCTACATTCAGAAGAAGAATTGGGCTAAACCCAAATTTGAATGTTACACAGTATCACAGAATTTCAGGGGCTGGAAGGGACCTCGAAAGATCGTCTAGTCCAACCCCACTGCCAGAGCAGGATCACCTCCAGCATATTACACAGGAACGTATCCAGGCAAGTTTTCAATATGTCCAGAGAGGGAGACTCCACAACCCCGCTGGGCAGCCTGTTCCACTGCTCTGTCACCCTCATAGTGAAAAGATTTTTCCTCATTTATGTGAAACTTCCTATGCCTCAACTTCCACCCATTGCCCCTTGTCCTGTCGTTGGGCACCACCGAGAAGAGCCTGGCTCCGTCCTCTTGGCACTCACCCTTTACATATTTATAAACATTGATGAGGTCACCTCTTAGTCTCCTCTGCTCTAAGCTCAAGAGCTCCAGCTCCCTCAGTTTCTCCTCGTATGGGAGATGTTCCATTCCCTTAATCATCCTTGTGTCTCTGTGCTGGGATCTTTCAAGTAGTGTTTCTAGTTGTGTTGTTTTAATGCAGGCAGTATTTCATGCGAAGTCAAGAAGAAAATAAGCCTACGAAATTCCTTGGGCAGCAATCTCAGCTCCTGGAAGCACCTACATGTTTAGGAGTGTCTCCCTGCTTTGATTGCAGCTGGACCTCACTAAGGAAAACAAATGATCTTTTCACTCCTGGAGCATCCTGCCCCAATACCAACATCTTCACAGAGAAATGGTCCTCATCTCACCTCTATCTTTGTATGTGGTAAAGTTTGTGCTCAGACACAAAGGACAGAAGAGCATCAATGTACTGTGGTGCTGTATGAGAGCACCCAAGGTGGGGTCACTCCATTATTCACAGAAGGGAACCTCCATGTTCTCCTGGCTGCCAGAGCCAGGCAGAGTAGCCAGTCAGAGTAGCCGGGGCAAGTGGTGGAGCATTTTCAGACTGAAGCAAGGATAAATACCTCATCCATGCAAACAGAGGCAAGAAACTCAGGGGTCTTTGCTCAAAGTCATTCCCCCTCCTTCAGCATCGCCAGCTCCTGCTGTGCCACCATGTGCCTTGTTTGCAGTACTGAGGAAGGGAAGCTGGCAGAGTTGATTTCCTTACACTTCTGGAAGCTTTCTAGCATGAACAAAAGACTTATTACTTCTGATATTGGATTCCTGTGTCTGATGAGCCCCTGACTTCTCTAACAAGTAGTTCAATTCATAGCAGGGCTGATTTCAGTTGGTGGTGTTGAAGTGTTGTCACCATGGCATCATTCAACACAGGATAGAAAGGTGACCAGGAAAAACTGAAAATAATAGTGCTTTCATATTGCTTTCCTAGAAGAGTGTGAAGGAAAAAAAAAGCCATAACTGCAGAGGAAGTCTTGCAATGTCTGTATGGAAAGGATTCATACTGCTATTTGCTCTCTGGTTCATTGTATTTGCTTTCTGCCACCACTACTGCTTTACCGTAAGGTAGTGGCTTTTCAGACACATCTTCTCCATTAATGTTTCACCTCTATTTCATTGGCTCTGACAACTTACTGTGACTTGGGCAACATTTGGTCAAGGGAAACAACCTGAGTAAGATCAAGCTTCCATTTATTTGACAGAGCCCTTAAAAGTAAGCCACAAAGATATATGTCAAATATATGCTTAGTATCATCATGTGTTTTTCATTTTGTTGAGATACCAAATGACAGGGATGGTGAACATATGGCTTTTTTTCTCCCCCTCTTCTGAGATTGCAGGCTGAATCTCTGCAATCCTGTTAACGAAATGAGCCTTGTCATTTGAGGAGTAGCACTTAATGACAGTTGTCAGTCACCACTAGGTACCACACTCAAGGGACATCTTGATACGCTTGTGACAGACAGCTTAGATATTGTCTGGAGAGTGTTACACAGCAGCCCTAGCTGAGAGGAAGTGAGGATTAAAAAACAGAGCAAAGAAATCAGATACAGCTTTTCCTGCCCCTGCTCTCCAGAGCAGATGATCCTTCTGCTCAGGTATGAGCTGTGTATCTCTGAGGCTAATGGCTAAATGGGAGATTCCTGCTGCTGTGATTTAACTTCAGTCACTTAGAGACACAAATTGGAGCTTTGTTCTGCTCAGACCTGGGCAGATGGAAACTATCTCTTCCTCCCAAATAGTTTGCAGTCTAATAGGTTTTCCTTCCCATTCTTCATACTCTTTTACACTGAGGGCAAATATAGTCACGACAGCTAGGCCTGAGGCAAAAAGAGACTGAATTAATTTGGCCCTTGTGACTTCCATCCCTGTGAGCAGGAGGTAGCAGAGGGCTGCTGCTGCTCTGTGCTCATGCCCCAGCAGGGACCCAGGCAGTGCTGGCAGAGGTCAGCAGCTGGCGAAGGACCTTGCTCCACTGCTGGGCTTCTCCTGCCAGAGAGCCTGCAGGCAGCCCCTTGGCTCCTGGTGCAGGTGTGCCTATGGGAAATGCCTCCCAAGTAGCTCTTTGCCTCGCTCATCCTTGTAAATTTGCCATGTGGAAGCAAAGAGATGCAGGGGTCAGCTCAGCAGTCTACACACACTGCTTTCACAAAGTCATGCTCTGCATCCGTGTGCTAGCAGAGACTGAGCCTGTCAACCAGAAAAAAGGCTTTTCATGCATTGCTAGTAATAGCCACAAGGTCATTCAGCATGGGCACAGCCAGCAGGAGATGGGATTTGCTGCAAAAGTCCTTCATCTTTTTTCAGCCAAGGGTCAAACAAGACTGCAGAGAGAGAAAGACAAATGGGACACTAGCCCCAGGAGACCTGATGCAGGAGGCCAGCGGAGGCTTGCCGAGACAGCAGGTCGTAGCACACATAACGCTGCTCACATGAAGTTGAGCTGTGCAACTGCAGAGCTACAAGCCCCTGGAAACTGCTCTCTGCTGCCTCGCTGGGATGGGAATGATGATGACTGACACCGGCTGCACTCAATAGGATGCCGGGCCTCAGGAATACAACCTGATCCCTGCTCCTAGGTACTGCTGACACCTCCTAGCAAACAGGAGGCCCCAAGAGGCTGTAGCCAGCATCCTGTGCAATGAGCTGCTCCCCAGGGACCAGCCCTCTGATTATAGCAGCTTTCTTCTCCTGTGAAGTCAAGATACTCCAGGAGGATTCAAAAGGTGCCACACACACAACCTAGCACCTTCAGTCTTAAACTTCATGTCCAGAAGAGCAGATATGAACACACTCTAGAACATTACAAACTGTGTTTAAGATTTTTTTTTAAGTAAACAAGTGACCTAGAACTGTGGAGGAAGCAAGAGAAAATGCAAAGTTTGAAGTTAATTAGCCCTTGAACTGTCAGGCCCAATTACTTCCAGCAGGCTCTGACATTTCAAAGATTAATTAGGAAGTTAGCTGTCACGTCTCACAAAGGACCACCATTACGCTAGAGAAGATCTACCTGCTCTCTTCACACAATGTCTTGGAATTTTGCAATGTGAAACTCTGTCCAGAAGCTAATTGGGGACCTTTGGTAGAAGCTTCCTGATTCTTACATTCATTTTGAGGAATGCACTGCATTTATATGCTGAAATACAACTGGCTGCTTTGAAGGAAAGGTTTAACTCATTGGATGATCACTTAAAAGACTTGTAGCTCCTGGTCAGAAGACTTTTATATTCTCCTGCTTCTTTTGCAATAGTCTTGTTGCATCCAACAGATTATCCTTTATTGGATACACATATCCAGTGTATATCAATTATTTGCTCCCAAACAGATCCACACATATTACTATGTACCTGTCCCCTGAAATCAGCCTTCCAAAGTGTTTCTGAGAAGGAGAAATGCAGCTTCCCAAATCTAAGTCAGCAGCATGCCCCTGCAGCACTACTCTACACAGTTCATAGGCCTGATCCAGTTTTGATGCTCCCAGTTCAAAAGACACTTTGATAGGGCTCTGAGCAACCTCTGAGGAAAAGTGGATGGCTGCTACAGTGCTTGGCAAGTTAGAAGATCCAATCTAAGTTCCTGCTTTCAAGGGAAAGTCACACCAGGTAATCTCCAGAAGCTCCTTCCAACCTGACCTTTTCTAGGACATTATGATTTTTAACCCTTTGCTCTTCCCCAGGACAGACCAGCTCCCTGCAGAGCTGGAGGGAGAGGTGATGTGTTGAGCTTTCTGCTCTTCAGTGCAGTAGACTCTGCAACTCTGCAGCAATGAACCACAGTATCATAGTATCACAGTATCACTAAGGTTGGAAGTGACCTCAAAGATCATCGAGTCCAACCTGTCACCACAGACCTCATGACTAGACCATGGCACCAAGTGCCACGTCCAATCCCCTCTTGAACACCTCCAGGGACGGTGACTCCACCACCTCCCTGGGCAGCACATTCCAATGACGAACGACTCTCTGTGTGAAGAATTTTCTCCTCACCTCAAGCCTAAACTTCCCCTGGTGCAGCTTGAGACTGTGTCCCCTTGTTCTGGTGCTGGTTGCCTGGGAGAAGAGACCAACCCTTTCCCAGCTACAACCACCTTTCAGGTAGTTGTAGAGAGCAATGAGGTCACCCCTGAGCCTCCTCTTCTCCAGGCTAAACAATCCCAGCTCCCTCAGCCTCTCCTCATAGGGCTTGTGCTGTACCTGCAAGTTTGTCTGTATCATACCATTTAAAATGTCACTGTGTGCACCTTAGCAGATAAAAAATCCTCCCTACCTCATGACAGCTGAAATGTAAAGCATTGACATAGGTAATAATGGAAAGAGTCCCTCATAAAAACTGGAACCAAAACAAAAGGAAAGGAAATGAAATCCCATTTTAGACACAAAATGGTTTATGGCTTACAGCCATCCAGATATTTTTAACATGTCCATCAATACAGTCTCTGTGCACACTAACTGACTGCTCTGTGACTCTATATTTGTACTTCCAGCTCTCCCTCAATGACCAGAGACTGTCTTTGAAACCATAATTTGGTCATAGCTACTTTTATTTATTTTTTTTCTATCTTCAGGGTATATTTATGTGAAAGCTGAGCTGTGGAGAGGTAGGACCTCCTGCCCAGAGAGGTAGTTGATGCTCCATCTTTGGCAACATTCAAAGTCAGGTTAAATGTGGCTCTGAACAACCCGATCAAGCTGAAGATCATAGAACCATAGAATCACAGAATCATAGAATCATAGAATGCACTGGTTGGAAAGGACATCCAGAGGTCATCTTGTCACACACACACCCCCCTGCACTAAGCAGGGACATCCCCAATTGTATCAGGTTGCTCAGAGCCACATCAAACCTGACTTTGAACATCTCCAGTGATGGGGCCTCCACCACCTCCCAGGGAAACCTGTTCTGCTGTTCTATGACCCTCATAATAAAGAAATTCTTCCCAATGTCCAATCTCTATCTACCCTTCTCTAGTTTTAAACCATTGCCCCTTGTCCTAGTCTTACATGCCTTTGTAAACAGTCCCTCCCAGCTTTCCTGTAGGACCATTCAGTTACTAGAAGACTGGTATAAGGTCTCCTCAGAGCCTTATCTTATCCAGGCTGAACAACCCCAGCTCTCTCTGTCTTCATAGGATGGGTGTTACTGCCCTCTGATCATTTTTGTGACACTCCTCTGGACTTGTTCCATCAAGTCTTTCTTGTGTTGAGGGCCTGAGCGCTGAACACAAACCACTGAGATCTCACTAGACTAGAGTGGCTGAATCACCTCTCTTGATCTGCTGGCTATGCTTCTTTTCATGCAGCCTGAGATGTAATCAGCCTTCTGAGGATCCACCAGTATCCCCAAGTCCTTTTCCACCCTGCTCATTGCAGACAAGTTGGACTAGGTGACCTTTAAAGGTCCCTTCCAACCCAAACTGTTCTATGATTCTCTTGGGAGATGTTTCTTTCTGTGGTCCTTTTGATGTCCATTTTGAGGGGATTTCTACAGCTATGGCAGAGCTGCACCCAGCAACCAGCTTCCTGCACAGGCACTCTCAGCCCTGGCACAGAGTGCTCATGGGCTGCCAGTAAATGTGTTGTCCAACACTGGCCACCAAGGTAGGAGTCAACAATAAGGTGTCTCATGTCATCTAGCTGAGGTACATGCCTGCAAACCAGCGTCGCCGTGCTCTTGCCATCACTGTAACTACATATTCCCACATTCACACAGTGCCTGGAGCAGAGCTGACCAAACCTTTGTGATCCCACAAGGCATGTACCAAAAGGCTTGATGCAGCCAAGAGCTGCTAGAGATGCCTGTAGAGCTCTGCCATGTGTGTGCATGAGCGGGCACACAAGCATGCTGGAGGCTTCTACTGTACTGTAGGAATTGATCCCTTCTGGGACTATCTTAATATACAAAGGGATGAGACAGGAGGAGGGATAGTTATTCCTAATTCAAAGGCAAGATCCTGGGAACATTAAAGCTAGGACTCATGCTAGCCATCTTCAGCCATCTCAAAATTAGGCAGCTAAGCTAAGTCAACAATCTCTCTTCCAAAATGTTCTTTTTAGCAGGTTCTCCCAAAGAACACTTCATCCTATCCCAAAGGAGGTAGGATTAGTCACCCTTCATCAGCTGTAAGGAGAACCTACACAACCACCTTCAGGGAAGTCCAGGGTATTTCATAGAATCATAGAATCAACCAGGTTGGAAGAGACCTCCAAGATCATCCAGTCCAACCTATCACCCAGCCCTATCCAATCAACTAGACCATGGCACTAAGTGCCTCATCCAGTCTTTTCTTGAAGATCTCCAGGGACGGCAACTCACCACCTCCCTGGGCAGCTCATTCCAATGGCAAATCACTCTCTCTGTGAAGAACTTCTTCCTAATATCCAGCCTGAACTTCCCCTGGCACAACTTGAGACTGTGTCCTCTTGTTCTGGTGCTGGTTGCCTGGGAGAACAGACTGACCCCCACCTGGCTACAACCTCTCTTGACTGGCTGCCAGCTGGTTGTGGCACCATTCACCACCACTCTCTGGGCCTGGCCCTCCAGCCAGTTGGTGACCTGCCCCCAGAAATCAGGGGAAGACCCTGACTCAAGGTTTTCTGTCACTGGGAGTTAAACTTGGCTTAGAAAGAGGAGTCATGGATGCTCCATTCTCACTTTTCTCTCTGAGGGATCTGTTCAAAGTCACATAGAGGTGATGACCACACCAGGAAATTATGTGCCTCAACCACAAACCTGTTTGGTTTTTTTTTCTCTCCCATGCTTTTCTAACCATTTTTGAACCTACCAGGAACAGATCAGCAAAAACCCCCAACCCCCCCCAAAAATAAGCAATCAAAAAAAACAAACTTAAAAGAAACTAAACCAAAACAAAAACACCAAGCAAAACAAAACAAAACAAAACAAAACAAAACAATCCAAAAGCCTGACATTTCAAATGCCTTCTAATCTTCTGTACCAGCAAAGCTATTGTCATAAACACCCACTGGAGCCAACCCCAGGCTGATTTCCCATTTCATCTTTCAAGGTCTCTGCTTTTAAAGCCAAGGAATAAACAAGTTCATCTACAGACAGCAGTTAATCATAAATGGTATGTGTGAAATATAACATGCTTGACTCTGTGACATGTTGGAATAGTATTTAAGAGATGACAGACTATAATGTTTTAAGCTTCTCCAGGACAAATCTGCCTCTCTCTGGGAGGGAAGGAATTGAAATCTTTATCACTTGAACCTAGTTGTTACATTTGAAAGAGAGTGTGGGGGTTCTTCAAGGCTTCCAGCTTGTAGCCTTCCCAGTAATTCTCCTAATAAATGCAAAGTCATTGATGCTTTGTTCTGGATGTCCGGCATCTAACAGGGAAATGCTTAGTCAGCCTTATTTTGCTGACTCACTTGCTTTTGAAGGCACAGTTTGTCTTCCCTGAGCAGTGCTTTGCTCAGGCAGGGCTTCGGCGACACAGGGTGAAATGTAGGAGCTTGGCAGGCAAGCAGGCTGTGCTCAGCATCCAGCACAATTCTTTGTCACCTCACAGGCACTCTGAGATGCTGCACAAGAGATATGTGGCCCTCTTGGGGCCTTACCCAGGGCACTGAGTACCCTCAGCTCCTCAGGTTAGGAAGATGTAATAATGCTTGGCATATTGCACACCCAGCCCTTTGTTTTCTGGAATTAAACAGGGCAGCGTTCCTTCTTTAGGGTTTGCATGGTTTATATGCTTATTTTGGGAAGGGAAGGGAAGGGAAGGGAAGGGAAGGGAAGGGAAGGGAAGGGAAGGGAAGGGAAGGGAAGGGAAGGGAAGGGAAGGGAAGGGAAGGGAAGGGAAGGGAAGGGAAGGGAAGGGAAGGGAAGGGAAGGGAAGGGAAGGGAAGGGAAGGGAAGGGAAGGGAAGGGAAGGGAAGGGAAGGGAAGGGAAGGGAAGGGAAGGGAAGGGAAAGAGAAGGGGAAGGAAAGGGGAAGGGAAAGGGAAGAGGAAGAGAAGAGGGGAAAAAAGAAAGAAAAAAATAATAAAGAAAGAAAAGAAAAAGAATAAAGAAAGAAAAGGGAAAGAAAAGAGAAGAAGAGAGAAGAAAAGAAAAAGAAAAAAGAGAAGAAAAGAAAAAGAAAAAAGGAAAGAAAAGAAAAAAGGAAATAAAAAGAAAAAAGGAAATAAAAAGAAAATGAAAAGAGAAGAAGAGAAGAGAAGAGAAGAGAAGAGAAGAGAAGAGAAGAGAAGAGAAGAGAAGAGAAGAGAAGAGAAGAGAAGAGAAGAGAAGAGAAGAGAAGAGAAGAGAAGAGAAAAGAAAAGAAAAGAAAAGAAAAGAAAAGAAAAGAAAAGAAAAGAAAAGAAAAGAAAAGAAAAGAAAAGAAAAGAAAAGAAAAGAAAAGAAAAGAAAAGAAAAGAAAAGAAAAGAAAAGAAAAGAAAAGAAAAGAAAAGAAAAGAAAAGAAAAGAAAAGAAAAGAAAAGAAAAGACAAGACAAGACTGTTTCCCTGCTTTCCCGGTCCAGGGCGGTGAGCGTGGCAATGCCACCTGCTGGCCACAGCCAGCCTGGTCCCCTCCCTGCCTCTCGCCCCGCACACAGCTCTGCACCCTGTACCGCACAATCTTTGGTTTCACTACTGTGATTTTTAGCACCAGGGTGCAGAGCTGTGGCAGTGAGTGGGTGTCCCAGGCTGAGCAAATGGGGTGCGTGGGTGGGAGCCAAAGTGCAGGTGGCTGTGTCACCGGTCACCCCAACGGCAGGAACTAACCCCTTGGGGAGCAGAGGTCCATACACATGTTGTCAGAAAGCATGAGGGGGAATACTGTGCAGGTGGGTTTGGGGTGAAAACGGAGGATGCTGGGCTGGAGGACACTCAGATGCTGCTCAGACAGCTCCATGGGCATTGAGAGGACCTATCTAAAATTTCCCCCTCTGCCACAGGCCTCCTCTGAGCCCCTGACACAGGGCTTTATGTGGGTAGCAGCAGAAGTCTCCCTTGGTAATTCACAAACTCACAAGAGAAAATACAAAGAGAAACTCAGAAACAAGCCCAGAAACAGGGACTGCAAATTCTCTGCCCTGCCTGGTCTGCTGCCTGCTCAGCAGCATAGTCAGGCTTCGCTTCTCTTCTCTCTCCTGTGCCTGATTGTCTTAGAGGTAAGAAATTTCAACAGCCATACAGTCCCTTCCAGGCTCACTTTTAGCTTGCAGGACATGTCTGAGCAGATAGGGAATGTCTTTAAGTTGCTCCCAAGAGCTGTAAAGCTTCTTATTCCTGAGCAGCTGCAACAGCCATGCTGGGAAGGGAAGGTGAGCAGTACTTCAGTCCCAAGGCCCTTCGTGTCCCAGTGCACAATGGGCACACCTTCTCTCCCAGAACACCTAAGACCACAGGAATCACACAACATACCCTGTGGCTATCAGATTGTTTTTGGCCAGAGGCAGACAGTGCTGCCTAGGACTTTATGTGCATCTTACCCATGCATGGCTTGCCCAAACCCACACATGGAGCCAGGAACAGAGCTGAGGTGGAACATATGCCTGCCTTTTCTCTCAACTTGCTCTTGGAAAGCTTAGCTGCCCCTCCCTGCCCTAGTGAGGCCACATCTGGAATATTGCATCCAGTTTTGAGCTCCCCAGTTCAAGAGGGACAGGGATCTACTGGAGAGAGTCCAACGGAGGGCTACCAGGATGATTAAGGTACTGGAGCACCTGGCCTGTGAGGAGAGGCTGAGAGCCCTGGGGCTGCTTAGTCTGGAGAAGAGAAGACTGAGAAAGGATTTAATAAATGTTTTTAAATATCTGAGGGGTGGGTGTCAAGAGGGAGGAGAGAGGCTCTTTTCAGTTGCACCCTGTGATAGGAAAAGGGGTAATGGATCTGAACTACAGCACAGGAGATTCCACCTCAACATGAGGAGGAATTTCTTCACTGAGGGTCACAGAGCACTGGAACAGGCTCCCCAGAGGAGTTGTGGAGTCTCCTCTGGAGACTGCCAAGACCCATCTGCATGCATTGCTGAGCAACCTGTGCTAGATTCTATGGTCCTGCTCTGACAGGGTGGCTGGACTCAATGATCTTCAGAGGTCCTTTCCAACCCCTAACATCCTGTGATCCCTAGTGATTTGGTAAGACTATTTTGTTATAAACAGGGAGGAAGCTGAAGAAATAAGCTTAAGGAGACAAATTCAGTAATTCCAGTGTTAGGGAAGTTGTGACCCTCTTCAGTTTGCAATGCACTTTATTAACTACAGTCTTCCCAGAGACTATGAGATGGATGCACTGTGAGAGCTCTGAGGTGTAGCCTGTGGGCGAGACGTGCTCAGGCACAGTAAACACAGGCAGCTTCTCATTCAGAGTAAAGGCTTCTGAAAGAAATATCAAATGGTAAAGTGCATATAGAAAATCTTCTGTAGATGAGCTGCCACCCCTCCATCAAGTCTAGGAACTTGAGAGGGTTATACAGGGGTCCCCATCTATGAGGGGTGCTGAAGAATTCATGGGTCATTCCTGCAGACTTACTGGAAGGCATCTTCACCCTGAAGGAGTGCTTTGAACTGAGCCCTACAGAGCTAAATGAGAGGTAGGGAGGGAAGGAGGGACTCAGGTGGATGGCAGAGACAGAGGAGGAGATGGCCCCATGCATGTGGTTGTTGTAATGCCCCCATGTTCCCTCACTGCGTGTCAAATCACCTGTGTGTATCAGCAAGGGTCTGGAGGATAAGGCATCACCATGAGACTGCAGTGCATGATGAAGGGCAGGCACCCACCAAGGGACTCCTGCATGCTGTGCCAGGTGTTGTAGTGTGTGCCCCTGCCCACTGCCCTGCTTCTTTATACAAGTGTGCTGGGGAAGCTGAGCATCCTGATCTCCTGGATCCCTGGGAGCTGAGTGCCCAGCCCCCTCCTGGGACCAGGGTGGCACAGGGGGAAGTGAGAACAGCTGCTTCATGCCTGGGCAGAGACTGGCTGATCTCAAGAGAAAGCACTAAAAACTAATTGCAGTTTTAAAATATCCTCAAATAATTTCTGACTGCCCCTTGTCATATGTGTGGCTTTGATTAATGTCAACAGGCTCCTACCTGGAAGCTGGAATAGCTGCTCAAAACAGCAAGGAATGTGTCCAGCAGAGACAGCATCCTCCAGGGCACTCAGTGAAGGCAGCTACTTCAGCTTCCCATGGACATGCTGGAGCGTGTCCAGAGAAGAGCCATGAGGATGATCAGAGGGCTGGAGCTCCTCTCCTGTGGGCATAGACTGAGAGAGTTGGGGTTATTTGGTCTGGAAAACAGATGGTTCCAAGGAGACCTTATTGTGGATTTCCAGTATCTGAAGGAGGGCTACAGGAAAGTTGTGAGGGACTTTTTAGGATGCCAGGTAGTGATAGGACTAGGGGGAATGGAGCAAAACTAGAAGTGGGTAAATTCAGATGGGGTGTTAGGAAGTTCTTCCCCATGAAGGTGGCGAGACACTAGAACAGGTTGCCCAGGGAGGTGGTGGAATCTGCATCCCTGGAAGTTTTTAAGGCCAGGCTGAATGGGGCTCTGAGCAACCTGATCTAGTGTGAGGTGCCCCTGCACATGGGAGGGGGGTTGGAACTAGATGATATTTGAGGTCCCTTCCAACCCTGATAGCTCTGTCATCCTGTGATTCTGTGAAACATTGGTATGTTGATTCTGACTTCTGCAAAGACCTGTGTTGATTGAAGGGTGGTGACAGCCATGCTGCCCCAGCACAGTGTGTGTACACACTGGAGCTAGGAGGGTGGGTCAGCAGATCCAGAGGCCACTGTCAATGTAGTTAGCTGTTAATTTTGGTAGAAATGCACCCTACATAAAGTCTTAAGAGGTAAAATCTGGAAGGAGGCAGGCACGTAAACTATTTAATTGCTTTCATAACTCTGCTGAGGAAGCTGCAAAGAAGAACTTGCCTTCTTGGTGGTTTGCCTCAGGGCTATGTGCAGCTGGGGAAAGAAGAAGTGAAAGGAAGAGTCTCCCATTTGGGAGGGAAGCATGGCGCTGATGGAAGTCGAGGCTTAAGTCTGCAGTAACCAGGCCAAAAAGGTATGCAATGTCTAAAAGCCCTAAAGAGCCCTGCCTATCTGTGTATGCAACAGGAACATGTGGCCATGAGAGGATCTGATCTCACTGCCCAAGTTGCCTTATAACCTGCTCTCTGATTCTGGGCAAGTCCCTTCACCTCTGTGCTCCATGGTGCCCTACTCAGGAAGAGCAGACAGGTTTTTCAAAACTTCCAGGCTCATCCTATGCATTTGACTGCTGCAGTCCCACTAATATCCAAGTGCTGGGTTCTGCACACTGGCCACAGCAACCCCATGCAGAGATACAGGCTGGGGTCAGAGCGACTGGAGAGTGGCCAGGTAGAGAGGCACCTGGGGGTACTGGTTGACAATAGGCTGAACATGAGCCTGCAGTGTGCCCAGGCAGCCAAGAGGGCCAATGGCATCCTGGCCTGCATCAAGAACAGTGTGGCCAGCAGGAGCAGGGAGGTCGTTCTGCCCCTGTACACTGCACTGGTTAGGCCACACCTTGAGTACTGTGTCCAGTTCTGGGCCCCTCAGTTTAGGAAGGATGTTGACTTGCTGGAACGAGTCCAGAGAAGGGCAACAAAGTTGGTGAGGGGTTTGGAACACAAGCCCTTTGAGAAGAGGCTGAGGGAGCTGGGGTTGCTTAGCCTGGAGAAGAGGA
Source organism: Melanerpes formicivorus (assembly GCF_026170545.1). Lineage (NCBI taxonomy): Eukaryota > Metazoa > Chordata > Aves > Piciformes > Picidae > Melanerpes > Melanerpes formicivorus. The sequence goes on along the minus strand of NW_027142353.1, from coordinate 52,523,684 downwards.
GACTCAGGGGTGACCTTATTGCTCTCTACAACTACCTGAAGGAGGGTTGTAGACAGGCAGAGGCTGGTCTCTTCTCCCAGGCAGCCAGCACCAGAACAAGAGGACACAGTCTCAGGCTGCACCAGGGGAGGTTTAGGTTGGATGTTAGGAAGAAGTTCTATCCAGAGAGAGTGATTGGCCATTGGAATGGGCTGCCCAGGGAGGTGGTGGAGTCACCATCATTGGAGGTGATCAGGAGGAGACCTGATGGGGTGCTTGGTGCCATGGGTTAGTTGTTTAGGTGGGTTGGATTGGTTGATGGGTTGGACGCGATGATCTTGAAGGTCTCTTCCAACCTGGTTTATTCTATGTATTCTATGTATAATAACAAAGCAGTGGTGAGGTCTTTTGCAATGTCTGCCAGCCTCAGCTGAGCAAGGCAATCAGAACCTCAGAACCTCACTGCCCTTGAAATGTTTTGTTTTGTACAGCTATTTATATCAAGTAATTCCTTGTTGCAGCATCAGAGACCCAAAAAAATCTGACTCTGGATTCAGGAGCTCCAGAAACATAATCCCACAAATCCTGATGACCTACTTCATCACTTCTCAGAGGCTAGGCTATGTTTCTTTGCTAAAGAAAAGTTGGCTGTTGAAAAAAAAGAAATCAGATTTCCATTATTACTTAGTTCCCACCAATTTAAGCCCTCAGTGTTTCAACAGCTACTCTCTCCTTCATTACCCTCTCCTTACTTTGTCTAAATGACTGTCTGAAAGGACTTAATTCCTTTTGATTAATGTTAGATCCCTCTGCTTATTAGCTGAGTTCATTTAAAAGAAAACACAGTCCTTTACTCAGTTTATAAATATTTCTGGTGGTGCTGTATGCCATCACTCTGCATGCACATAACACATTACTTTTAGAAAAAGTGGGTTCAGTTCCTGGTCAGGACCCTGACTCCATCACTCTTGGGCTGTACAATAATTATGTGAGTGTACATGGACAAAAAATACATTAGACACTCTGTGGTCTGATGAAGCACCTCCGCTGGTCCTCTATAAAAGGTGTTACTCAGGCTAATCCAGGTCCTGGTGAACAGCAGTGCTTGGAGGAGGCACTAGCTGCTCTGGCACCTGGAGTATCCTTCCACCTGAGTAGAGCCTGGTGAGCTCTGGCAGATGAGCTCCCACAGCCCCATCAGGATCTTTCCTGGCGGAGCTCTGCTTATCTCCCAACGGTTGCTGCCATGCTCCCTGCAAGAGAGAGCAGCCCTTGAAGGCCTGAGTGAACCCCAGCAATGCTGTACAGCCAGGAAAAAAGAAAAAGAGGTGGAGGATGTGGAGAACCCTGGCAGGGCTAAGAGTCCTTGGAACTCTTACTTTTCTAATCCATCTGTCACTCCATGGACATCAGTAAGACTATCCCGGCACTAGGCAACCCCTCATGAGTAGGAAGAAGAAATGCATGCTTAGATTTCTCCAGCAAGAAAAATCATCAGCAGAAAAAGGTATAGCTGAGTAGACATGGACATACCATTTTTACTACAGCTAACCAGGGAATAACCAGGGTCACTGCAATCTCCTCCGACAGCTGTATCTGGAGCACCAGAAATCTTAAGGCCAGGACGTGACTGCAGGCTACCAGGCCTGTTTGTAGAGTATAAAACTGGATTTAAACGGAGGAAAGTTAGAGGAAAGATCCTGTGCGTGGGCTGGAGGCTCATCTGCCCGGGAAGCTGATGGCCAGGAGGCAGCCACCAGCCCAAATCAGGCCTCCAGGCATCCTAGGGTGTGGGGGGTAGTTTCTGGGGGTAACCTTTGCTGCATCACTTGCTGCTATTTCTCTACCCACTTCCTCAGCACCTTCAGGGGCTGCATGACTCACTGAGGTTTGCCAGATGCAACGTCTCTGGTCACTGCCTCTTCTGGGTTCTCACTCGCTCCTCCTTGTTAATGAGACCAGAATGGCTTCTAGTGTTGCACACTGGACAGCTCTGCCTGGGCTACATTATTTTTGCCCACAAGACTCTTTTCTGAGATGTCACTGGGAGGCAATTCCCAGGCCTAATCCTTCTGGGTATTTTCCCCTCCACGAGAAAGAGATAAATTGATTTTATTGTCTGATGGATGTTGCAGACATCATCAGTGTCCAGGATCCAGTTTCAGCCAGCAGCTTATCTCGAGGATGCCCACAGGCTGCCAGCTCCAGGAGAATGGTTGATTGTTTGCTGCCATAAGCAGCTGCTGCTCTGCTCATTGGAGGGAGCGCTGTGATAACGTGCCAGCCCCTGCCCGGCAGTGACTGCCACGTACCGGCAGCTCCAGGCTGAAGCTCACCAAAAGGTTCCCGGCCATCAAGACTTCCCTGAGGAGATCAGTGACTTCACAGGACATCAGGACACTCTGATGGTGACAGATCTTTCCTCTGCAGCCTGAGTTGTGGAGACAGGTTATAATTTATTTTTCTTCTGATGCCAGTGTTTACCTTAAATAGCTTTTCCTCCTCTCTCAGGCATTTGCAGAGGGCAGGGACAGATCCTCTTGGCTTTTCTTTGGGTACACCAAAGTTTTTCCTTACAACAACCTCCATTTCCTTGGCCAACTGGTTTGCCCAGTACTGGTTCTTTGTGGGGCACTTTGCTTTTGTAACTAACAGCAGTGTTTGTGTAGTACTAAAGCACTGCCCGGATCTGTGCGGGCATACAGAAAGATGCCATAGAGTACCACCTTGCTTGCTTGTCTTTCTCATGGGCAGGGGAGACTCTGTCCTGCTTTGAGCTAGAGCAGAGCCAATTTTCCTTTCAGTGATTTTACTTTTCAGCTCAGTCTCTCCTAAGTGACTGCACTTGCCGAAGATAAGAGCTTATTTTTTCAAAGAGTGTCTCCTTCTAGAAGTTATAAAGCTTGATGTTTACAGTTGCTGCTAAGGACTGCTGTGCGGAAAGGCTCTTGCTCATCTTGCTCCTATAGAAACCAAGGTCACTGCTAGATCTTGTATACCATGTAAAATGGTCATAAGGAAATAAAAAGGTCACACCAGTGGGGAGGAGTGGACAGGACAGGTGGCACACACCTGCAAAATGAAGTATTCCATTCCATGTATATCACAGGCAGTATAAAGCTGAGGGATCATATGGGTTAAGCTTTCTTAATCTGTGGCTGGCATCTGATGAGGACTCTCTTCTTCTGCCTTTGATCTCAATCTGTGACTTCCTGAATCTAGTTCCTGAATCCAGTTCCTGAATCCAGTTCTCATCTGCCACCAAGTCCAGCCTGGACTCTTTGATATTGGTTTGGTATATATCTGTATATATTTCATTGTTACAAATGTTACTATCTCTTTATTGTTACTGATTCATTAAAGCTGGTTTAGGGGTGTGTTCTAACCCATAAGCCTGTCTCCCTTCTTCTCGTTCTCTTCCCCTTCTGGGAGGGAAGAGGGTTTGATAGAGAGCATTTATCATCTGTTTAGTGGCCAGGCCAGTCTTAACCCATGGCAAAGTCATAATCCTGTGACTCAGATGCTATTCCTGGCAAATGGGGCCCTGTGCAGTCTTTCAGGTGAGGTGCTGACAATCAGAGCCACTAGCCATTAAATATTTATCTTTCCAGGACAAGCAAATAGATGCTTCTTCATTTCCAAAGTCTTTCCCTACACTTCTGCTAAAAATAAGTGGAAATATATTTTGCTGGCCTGATTTGTCTCCTTTTGGAAACGTGCCCAGCAAATTGTTCTACACCTTCTCCAGGACAAGTTCTGTTATTAAAAGTATTTATTTTGGTGTAAATATGGGCATGCTTATCTCTAGGCCTGGTGCCCTTTTCTCCTCCCCCTTTAGTTCAAGGTGCCTTGTACATTGTGGACATTAAGAGAAAGTCTTGAGGCACAATGTAGTTTTCTTGCAAGACTCTTAAATCCTTGAATCTGTGATGTCTCATGAGGAACCACATTAGCTTTGGATGGAGGGAGGACATCTCTGGCATCTGCAACCCATCCTGCTGGGCAGAAGCTGTGGTACCAACAAAAGTGGTTGTTAACTTTAACACTGGGTATAGCTCATCTCATGGAAAGTCACTTCAACACCCTCATCTCCTGCAAAGGGGACAAAGTTGGTGAGGGGTTTGGAACACAAGCCCTATGAGGAAAGACTGAGGGAGCTGGGGTTGCTCAGCCTGGAGAAGAGGAGACTCAGGGGTGACCTTATCACTCTCTACAGCTACCTGAAGGGAGGTTGTAGACAGGCTGATGTTGGTCTCTTCTCCCAGGCAGCCAGCACCAGAGCAAGAGGACAGTCTCAGGCTGCACCAGGGGAGATTCAGGTTGGATGTTAGGAAGAAGTTCTATACAGAGAGAGTGATTGCCCATTGGAATGGGCTGCCCAGGGAGGTGGTGGAGTCGCCGTCACTGGAGGTGTTCAGAAGGAGACTTGATGGGGTGCTTGGTGCCATGGGTTAGCTGTTTGGGTGGGTTGGATTGGTTGATGGGTTGGACACGATGATCTTGAAGGTCTCTTCCAACCTGGTTTGGTTTATTCTATTCTAAATAAATATTCTATTCTATTCTAAAAAGGAGACAAAGTAACCTCCCTTTTATACAACAGGGAAATATTTTTTTTCATCACTAGAAAAAGGTGTGATTGAAGGTGAGAAGTGTCACAGACTGAATGGAAGAGCATTGGGTGGAGATGGAAACCATGATTGCTTGAGAGGATTATCCCAGAACTGGGATCACAAAAAGAAAGGGAGGTTAGAAAGAATGTGTGGCTGTGTTTTCTTCTGGTTTCTATTTTCTTTACAGATGGGACATGTGCATTACCCTCAGTACCTAAACTCAGAGGGAATTGTGTGAGATCCTCTCCATAGCATTCACAGTGGGAGCTCTTGGAAGGATTTCACTTAGTAACAAGTAAGTCCACGACCATTGGTGATTACTGGGCTGAGGGCAAAGGGTTTTCTGGAGGGGAAGATGGAGCAGACAGAAGCCCTTTCCAGGACATGTTTGGCAGGCAATGAAAGAAGCTTTGCTGTCACCTTTGCAGACTGAGATATTTGTGGGGCTGTGGATCTGATGTTTGGGGACTCAAATTCAGTAACTTAAGGAGACAGCCTCTTACATGCAGCCAAAGTGTCTGTTTCAGAACATCATGGAGTAATGTGGTTTTGGAGCGACAGTTTGGTGTAATTCTTCTGGAACAGCTACATCTGTAAATTTTCACTTCTGGGCAAGCCTTGCACTGCTGTAAATCTGTATTACCTCATTGAGCAGAAGAGCATCAAACTAAGTTTCCACTATACACTTAATCAGGATGAGGCTCTGGCCTGATGAGGAGTGTCTTTGCTCAAAATCAATACAATTTAAGGTAATTTTTTGGTCTTTTTTTCCCCCCCTTTTTCTTCTGGTGCTCCTCCTGCAAAAGCCAGGCACCCTGACCCCTCTCAATTTAAACATCTGAAAACAGAGCAACCTTATAGCTGGGGTTCACCTCATGTAGCATCGTTCCTTCCCCCGTAAGGCATCCTGTGTCCGTCCACAGTCAGCACAGAAAAATGGGCATGGGGAGAATGCCAGCTTGTTGACCAGGCACTGATCCTGACTGTACATGAAATCCAGATGTCCAGCTGAGGCTGACATCAGCTACCACATGGTGCAAGCTAAAGGAACCCAAGCCCAACCCCGGGAGTCACACCTGAAAACTGTGACTGTGGATTTTAACCCAGATGCCTTAGCTGTGGCCACTGGAGGCTCTATGGGAAGCACATGGACTATGGGAGAATGGACATGAAACCCAAGGAAAAAGAAGCACAATAAAAAACTGAACACAAGTGGCCTTTTCTTAGTCAAGTAGTCACCTCAATTACTCCAAGCAGCACTGCTGGCCTGCTGGTATTTTTAGCAGAGGGTCCTACAGATGCAGTGGCTTAATGTACGGTGAACATCTTGGCCAGGAATGCAGGCAGCATTCACAGGAGCTCTCAAAGATGAAGTGCCTCTTAATGTGTTGTTCTGTTCAAACAAAGCCACGTAGTGGCTAAACACAGCTAAGGAAGAAAAGGGGCAACAGCCCTTGGCAAGCAAGGCTATCTGCAGTGTGCTCTCAGCCAGTGTTTACTCAGTGGGTTTGAAAGCTCTGCCGTGTATATTGACATTAGAATGTGGTGTTCATCGCGTGTCCTGCAAAGCAAGAGGGAGGGCTGGTGGCCTAATCACTGGCCCCAGAGTTACTCTAACCTGGGACATTGTTATTTCTTTGCAAATAGCTGGTGCTTCGATGAAAAGGATTCATTTCCAAGCAAATTTAGAATGAAATTAAGTCCTGCCCCCTAGTTAAAGATCCAATCACAAAGCAAACCCAGGCAAAGCTACTTGGCAGGGGGGAGGCAAGGACAGCTCACAAGCCCTGCCTGGTTGTGGAGAGACATCACTACCTGAGAGAGATATCACTACCTGAGAGAGACAATATGGTAGCCCCCCAAACAGCATCTGGATGTTAATGGAGAAGAAAAGTTCTGCCTCAGGCAAGACAGATACCTAACCCCCACCCTTCCAGCATGGAGGCAAAACCTTATCCACTCCAGCACATTCATGTCACCCTGGTTTTAGGACAAATCTGGGTAAAGGCAGGATTGTCATCTGCCAATATCCAGCCATTTTATGCCCATCATGAAGCTGGTATAAAACCCTGCTGTTTGAAAAAAATCACCTGCATGACACTCCCTTTATTGTGGGGTTGGGTTTTTTTTTGGTTACAGTGCATGATCTCACTCTTCTCCTGAAACCATGAACCAAAAGTTGGTGTGAAACCGAGATGCTCTGCTAGCCTGTAGGCAAGGAATCCATGTGGAGGCACAGCAAAAGTCCAAGCTGACTCAGGCTCACTGAGAGGCACAGGGACCTTCTGAGCTCCAGTATGTTGTGATGCTTTCTTAATGAGCCTGTGCAAAACTCCAAATTTCATTATATGCAGGGGGCATGGGGCCCCAGTCCTGCTTGCCCCCCGTGGCAGCATGCATGCCCTCCCTACTTGGGCAGGAGCCTGGGGCTAGATCCCTGGAGAAAGAGGATCACAGTGGCTTTGCTCCTCAAAGGCAGAGAAAATGGACAGTAGCCACAGGCAGAACCAGCAAGGCCATGAAGAAGAGCATGTATCCTCAGAATGTCACTCCTGCAGCATGGCCCCATGACCACTCTGTGCCTTCTCCATGTTAAAGGGGAATGAAGATGCTTCACCTCCCCAAATGCTTCTTCATGTCTCATGTTAATCAGCCCTAGACGCTTGCCTAGTTGGCCTCAAAATCTTCATCATGCTTGTGAACACTGAGGCTTTAAAACCACAGCAGCTAGACATCTTTCACAAGTTTTTTGGAACCTGATCTTTGGGACTTGAGGTTTCAAGCTTTCATCCCCCATATCCAGGAGAGACAGAAGCTGCAACAAAAAGTGGCAACGCTGCTAAAGCTGAATGACTGCAGCAGCTTGATCCTTAACAAAAGCTCCAGACACTGGGATTCAAGATGAAATCATTCAAATGACAATATTGTATTAGAAACACTAAATACATTTGCACTCCTATTATTCTATTACTCTCTGTAAGACTATGGTTATGATGACAAATTCCTGCTGCATAGATAAGGAACCAGGCTTTAAAGCCAGGAGTTGAATTAGGTTTGGTATTTTTTTTCCTTTGGAGTGAACTCCTCCTGTTTGGTTTGTGTCTTCCCACATTAAAAAGAAAGCTTCTCAAAAGAGGGAAGTTGTCTTGCACTTTCCCCTCACTTCTCTTTCAATTACAGTTTGGTTTTGCTTAGTGCTTCTTATGCCATCCAAAGCATCACCTGCAATTCATAGAATCATATAGAATCATAGAATCAACAAGGTTGGAAAAGACCTCAAAGATCATCAAGTCCAACCTGTCACCCAAGACCTCTTGACTACTAGACTTAGTGCCACGTCCAATCCCCTCTTGAACACCTCCAGGGATGGTGACTCCACCACCTCCCTGGGCAGCACATTCCAATGGCTAACAACTCCCTCTGTGAAGAACTTTCTCCTCACCTCAAGCCTAAACTTTCCCTGGCACAGCTTGAGACTGTGTCCTCTTGTTCTGGTGCTGGTTCACTGGGAGAAGAGACCAACCCCCTCTTGGCTGCAACAACCCTTCAGGTAGTTGTAGACAGCAAGAAGGTCTCTCCTGAGCCTCCTCTTCTCCAGGCTAAACAATCCCAGCTCCCTCAGCCTCTCCTCGTAGGGCTTGTGCTTGAGGCCTCTCCCCAGCCTCGTTGCCCTTCTCTGGACACGTTCAAGAGTCTCAATGTCCATCTTAAATTGAGGGGCCCAGAACTGGGCACAGTACTCAAGGTGTGACCTAACCAGCGCTGAGTACAGGGACAGAATGACCTCCCTGCTCCTGCTGGCCACACAAAAAAAAGGAGAAATCCATTCAATTACAAAATGCCACAAAATAAATAAGTGCTTTGGCGTGCAGCTGTCAGAGCTGGGCAGCGTTCTCACCCTCTGGCTCTTAGGACCTTGTTAACCTTGAGGATTATTCACAGAAAATTCATTTCCTGTTCTTACATAGATTTAATCTGCAATTTGTGGAGGGTTGGCTTTTTATTTTTATTCTTTTCTGTTCCATAAAATGTTTTATCTTGTTTCTGTACACTGAGAAATCTCCATTATATGTCCCAAGAAAAAAACAATCTCTCTATTAAAAGTTAAACTGTGGAGCAGGGACCCTTAAACTGCAGAGCAGGGACCCTTTCTCTGGATGCTGCTCTCCATCCAGTATGAGGACTCCCTGGCTGCTCTGGAGCACACAATTCTTGCTAAACCTGGTAAAATGTCTGTTTGAGAAATCTGTAAGCATATGGGCATTTCTTCAAAGCTGCCTCCTTTAGCACAGAGCAAATTAAATTCAGTGTCAGCCCGAGGTCCACATCCCTTGGGGCCCTTTGAAAGCCCCAGCTATTACATCATGCCTCAGATTTGCAGTGGTTTACTGTAAAACTTAACAAGCTTGATTTGGTTTGCTTTCTTTTATTTTTCTTCCCAGGATTAATTTGTCTCAGAGCATAGAGGCTTCACCATATCCCAGAAGAGTCCCTTTTGAGCTGCAGCAGGGGAAGTTTAGGCTCAAGGTGAGGAGAAAGTTCTTCACAGAGAGAGTTGTTAGCCATTGGAATGGGCTGCCCAGGGAGGTGGTGGAGTCGCCATCCCTGGAGGTGTTCAAGAGGGGATTGGATGTGGCACTTGGTGCCATGGTTTAGTCATGAGGTCTGTGGTGACAGGTTGGACTTGATGACCTTTGAGGTCTCTTCCAACCTTAGTGATTCTGTGATTCTGTGATAATAGGTACACATGCAACCGCCTTAAGGTGTTCTTCTATAAAGTCTCCTAAAAATCATGGAAGTTTAGCAAAGGAAAGTAGGGAAGGTTTTAGTATGAGTTGGCCTGGTAGAGATTCCAGTAGGATTAGAGCAAGGGGTGGTAGATAATAAAAAGTTTAGGTGTAGAGTCATGGTTTTCATGTATGGTGGGTTGAAATTTACCCCCCGCCATTAACTTTGCCAGACCAGCTCAGCTGGAAGCAAATGGAAGCTGTATTTACAAGCAGAACTATACTCTACAAAGGAATGCAATGAATATGTTCAAGTGTTCACAATATTGACAGGTATTTACAATTAATAAACAGCACAGGAACCCCCCCTGGCCAAGGACCAGGGGAAACTACCAGCTTCTCCTTCCCTGCCTCCCCCTGACCCCCCCTGTACAAAAGAAGGGACAAGAGAAAGGAGCAGAGAAGTTAATACCAAAACAATGCACTCAAGGTCAAGCAGAAGCAAGTTAGTATCTCTTCACAGAGCAAAGAAGCAAGAAGAGAAGAGAGATTGTTTTGGGAGCAAGAGCTTATGGTAGATATCTCTCCAATGGGATTGTTTAGCAATATCTTTGTTTTCCTTTTTACACCCAATAGTGATTTTTTTCACATTTTACTACTTTTCTGCTCAAGAGCTGTGAAAAAATTTAAAGGCATAGCCTAAAACTAGCACATGGTGATGAGAGGTGGGGGAAGAGGAGTGTGCATATCTCCAGGTGAAAAAGTGAGCCTCATCTGGTGAGAAAAGAGGGGGTAAAAGGGCATATGAAGTGGGCACCGCAGAAGAGGTGGGAGCAGTTGGGGACTCAGGGATAAGCCTCACATTTAGCTTGTGGCTCAATTTGTCATACTGTGCAGGAGAAGTTCCTGAATTGAGGGGGAGGATCAGTCTGAAGTGTCATTGTAGGTAATTTCCCTAATTAGGGGATCTTCATTTGAGCATGGAGATATGCCAGAGTAATCCCTACGTCCACTTTCCACTCTGCCTGGGAAATGTCGGTGTCTCTGGGCTTGAACGCTGATGCAAACTGAGCGGCCATCTGTCGTGAGCCCACACTGGCTAGACAGAGAGGCTCAGAGAGGAGGGGAGATGGTGTGAGGAGCAGGGCATCACTTTCCCCTCCTGTGCTCCAAGCACACAGATACTGATATGGAAACACTTCCCTAGAAAAATTAGTGTAAGGAAATAAGGGGTGTGGGGGGGTGGGGTGTGAGTGCTTTCCTGGCTCTAAAACACCATTGAAATGAGGGAAATGCAAGGCTGCAGCATTGCTCCTGCATCTTGTGCTGGGGAAGGACATGGGAGAATGGAACCAGACTCCCGTGGGCTGAGTGAGGAGAAGGAGGGCTTGAGGCTGAAGGGAGCATTGAAGAGCCTCACCACCAGTGTGGGTTTTTTCCATCTGAAGCACCTGGCTTCCAATGAAAATACTGAATTGATTCAGGATGCTAAGAAAAATGTTGGTTAGTAGTGGAAGCAGGGAGCTCAGGTGAGGGGATGATGAAGAAACTTGAACTTCAGACACCTGAAAGGCCTCACAGAGAAAACTCAAACTCAAGGTGCAGTATAAAGGAAGCCAGAAACAAACAGGGAGACAAGGGCTGTGGGTAAAGGCATAAGATACCACCACAAGCTCTCAGATATCGCAGCCACAGAATTCCCTTCTCTTGCAGATCAATAAAAGAAAAGAGCCAGAGAAAAAGAAAATAAGACACAAAACCAAACACCATGTTCCCTGGTGAAAGCTTCCTGAAACATCAGCTCTCGGTTATGTTGTGCAATACCAGCCCACTCCAAACTTCCTTCCCTTCCCCTCCAGTCAGCAGCTATTGACCCAAGCTCCATTTTCTGCTATTTCATGTTATTTTTATCACAGCAGTGTGAGGGAGCAGGATTGCCACTGTGCTGTGCACCGAGGGGCAGCCTGCGAGCAGGGGACACGAGGAACCACGGTGGTGAAGAGGCTGAGTGCCTCCCATTTCACAGCCACTGACCACAGCGTGTGCAGACAAAAAAATGAGAAAGGACAAGAAGCTGATGCTGGGTTTCCCCATGACAACCATTTTGCATTTTTGCTCTTCCAGACAGTGCCAACCTTTATTTTCTCTCCTCTTCCACGTCAGCATTACTCCTAGCAGAAGTCTTTAAATCCTTTAAAGCTTTTTAAAGCCTTTGCACTTCAACTCTGGATCTGAGATCCATAAAAGTATGTGTGTATATATAAGTATATGTGGGTGTAGGCATGTACTTTAAGGAACTCCTGAACTAAAAGGCCTGATTGTGTGCTGAGTAAGCATTTCCCTCCATCGCCCCCAGCCTGGTCCTCCTCTTTGAAGGCTGATTCTGCACCCAGCATGGTGATGCACAGTGCCTTGCGTAGGCTGCTGGCCCCCAGGCTCAGCCCAGGACTGATGGCACATTTCCACTGTGCATGCCTTGCAGCTAGGGCAGGGTCTCCAGCAGGTCATTTCAGACATGCCAGTGTCCTTTTGGTGGTTGAGGGGGAAAACCAGCATTAAGTATGGGGTTACAAGACTGCATGGGCAAAGCGAGTCCCAGCTCAGGTGCAAGGAGGCCATGAGGGACCTCTCTGTGACATGGAGCAGCCAGTTGTATCAAGAAGCTTCAATGTCCACTGCCTCATTGGTCTGGGACTCTTCAAAACCTTACCCCCAGGTGTCGTGTCCTGCTCTGCTGCAGCTAGTCTAAGGGAAACTCTCAGTCTATAAGTGTTTGCTGTACTCTGTGGGCACAGACACCTTCTGTGACTTCACCAAGGGCAAATCATGACTAATCCAGTGGCCTTCTACAATGGAGTAACTTACACCAGTGGTCAAGAGAAGAGCTGCAGATGTCATCTACCTGGACTTCTTTAAGGCCTTTGACACAATCCCACACAACATTCTTGCCACTAATTTGGAGAGGTGTGGGTTTGATGAATGGACTGTTAGATGCCTAAGGAATTGTTTGGATGGCTATGTCCAACAAGTTATAGTCAATGATAGAATACCCAAATGGAACCAATAACAAGTGATGTCCCTCAAGGATCTCTACTGGGACCAATACTATTTAATCTCATCACCAATGACAGTGGCATTGAGGACACCCTCACCAAGTTTGCAGATAGCACCACAACACCAAGCTAAGTGGTGCGGTTGATATACTGGAGAGAAGATATGGCATCCAGTGTGAACTTGAAAGGCTTGAAGAGTGGGACCTCAACAGGCTTGAGAAGTAGGACCTCATGAGATTCAACAAGGCCAAGTGCAAGGTACTGCACTGGGGTCAGAGAAGCCCCCATAATCAATACAAGGTCGGGGATGAAGAAATTGAAAGCAGACCTGTGGAGAAGGACTTGAGGATACTGGTGGATGAAAACTGGACATGAGATGGTGATGTGCACTCACAGCCCAGAAGGCCCACTGTACCATAGGCTGTATCAAAAGCAGTGTGGTCAGCAGGTCAAGACAGGTAATTCTCCCCCTCTGCTCTGATCTAGTGAGAGTTCACCTGCAGTGCTGTGTTCAGCTCTGGGATCCCCAATATAAGAAAGACATAGACCTGTTGGAGCAGGTCCAGAGCAGGGCCACAAAAATGATCAGAGGGCTGGAGCACATCTCCTGTGAAGACAGGCTAAGAGAGTTTGGGTTGTTCAGCCTAGAGAAGATCTGGGGGAGACCTTATAGCAGCCTTTCCATACTTAAAGGGGGCATAAAGGAAAGATGGAGAGAGACTTTTTACCAAGGACAGAATAAGGGTTAATGGTTTTAAGCTGAAAGAGAGTACATTTGGTCTGAGCATCAGGATGTGCACATTCAGTAAGAGCAAGAGCAAGAGCAGTGGCACAAGGACCTGGAGAGATTCTCCTGTGCCACAGAAAGCCATCCCTACAGCAATGGGAAACCTGAGCCATGCCACATACCCATGGCTGCTCTGGCCCTTACAGATTTGGAAAGTGGCTCCCACTTTTAGTTTTATTAGGAGGATTGTGCTAATTTTATGGACTGCCAAGGCTGACATTTCTCTGACCATTTGTCAGAAGTGCCACAGCAAAAATAGTGACATTAAAAATGGATCATGCACGTGACTTGGAGCTGAAAGTCATTATGTGGGCTGCCTCTAAAACTCATACCTTAATATTGTGAGATGAGTTTGCAAAGGAGCTCCACTTCAGATCTCCATTTTCATCTCTTTGTGCAGCCAGTGCTGCATGATTATAAGCACTTTTCTGGCAGGCTTTTTTACACCCTCTCTCACTCATCCCCAAAAATCACCAGGTGAGTTTTCCAATATCCCATTAATCACCTAAGAATAAAATTCACACTGAAAAATCATTATTTTGAGTTTAAAGAAGACCTGTGGCACATGGTAGGCAAAACTTGATTAAAAATCCTTTATTTCCCAAGAAACAGTTCATCCCCCTGATCCTTCATCATCATCCAGAAAATGCCTTTTTATCAGGTGGGCACACTCAGCATCCTCAGGGGCAGGTCACACTTGCACACAAAACAAATAGCAGTGGGACACAGTCTGTGCACATGAGACTTTCTAAAGGTTCTGTGCACACATCCAGTGAAAAGCAGAGGGTTTTATCCCAAGGAAGTGCTCACCTGTATATGTCGTGCTTCCAAGTTTTCTCAAGAGGGGGAGGACCATCCATCAGTTCCCTTGGTGAGGAGGCAGGAAAAGCCAGGCAGCAAGAGCTCTTTGCTCTGCACTAGTACCCATCTTCTGCCTTGGGCTGTACTCACCTCAAAAGCCCTGTGACTCCTTCAGTGCCTGCATTTGACTATTCTTGCATTTGACTGTTTCTAAATTATTAACATGCCTGGTGCTGTGGCTTTGTCTGAAGCCTTTTTCTTTGATCTGCATTGCTTCGGAAACCCTGCCTGGATGCACAGGCAAGCCATGCTGCTTTTCCTGCAAACCGCTACCCTGTGAGATGATATTTCTCTCGCTGAAACCAGTGCAAAAGGTCCTAAAAATCCTCTGGAAACTCAGGCCACACACTAGCACATTGTTTTAATGCTTGGGTTTGGGGTTGTTTTTAAGAGCCTGGCTAGCTGCCTGTATGCCACAAAGATGTGGAGCCTCTCCTGAAGTCACCAGGAGTAAGTGAGAGCATCAGCACACCATCAGACAGCCACAGCATCTCATAGGATTAGATCCATCCTTTAATGCCATAGGTTTATACCCTTCAAGTGCCATGCATGAAAGCCTGAGCACCATCACTGCAGACACTGGTGTATTTAAAAATGATCACACTGTGCCAGATCAGCAGCTGGGATGCTCAAAAAGCTGTCTGGGAAGCAATGTCTCCTACAGGTGTCAGAAAAAGAGCGTGCCAGAGCAATCTTACCCATGATGTGTATATGAACCCTCCAACCTAAAGTAATTTCAAGGTATTTGGAGGCTGGAGTTTGAAGCCAGGCTTTGGCATGCAGGACAGGCCAGTCAGTGCTGCCCACCTTGACCTTAAATTCTGCAACATGTCAAAGAACAAAACATAGGCACAGGAAATCATCAGCGATGACTTATCAAATGAAGCGGACCAGCTGATTACCTGTGGATGAGCAATTTAATTTGAGCTCAATTACATGCTCTGGAAACCTGCTCTCAGGGAGGTAATTAGCTGAATTTCAGCTCTCCAAATGGGGCCCAGCACACTGGATGGACGTGACACAGGTACGAGCTCTGGTGCCAGAGCATCCCACCAGCTGCCAGACATCAGGCTGGATGGCACAGTGGGCTGCTGCAATAAAAGTCCTGACTGCTACGTGTATAGGAAGACAGCCTTGGCTGCTAAATATGAGGAGGAGCCATGCTGCTCAATATCTTATTCCATAGCACTTCTGAAACACCAGTTTTTAGAGGATATCTTGAGAATGCTTTTAATTTGCCCCCACTCCAAAAAAAAAAACAACACCCCCAAAAAAGGGTTTTAGCCATGGGCTGAATTTCAAGTATGTTTGATTTGAGGTGAAGCCAGGAGATGGCCAGGGAACCAGTACCCCTTGACATTAACATGAGCTGGCTGGGGCCCCAAGCCATCACAATTATAATTACTGGAGACTTTATCTCTCATGTCCAGTTTCTATTTAGGCCTGGTTGTGCAAAGCTTTCCCATGCTGCTGGGCATGTACTCATTTCCTCTGACATTCAAAGCGGCACTCACATGAGCGAGGACTCACCAAGGTAAGCCAGTGGATGGCTTCTGAGCTTGGTGGCCCAGAGAAACAGTAGATGTCCCATTGCTGGAAACATTCAAGCTCAGGCTTGTTTGGGCCCTAAGCAACCTGATCTAGCTAAAGATGTCCTCACTAACTTCAGGGAGATTGAACTAGATGACCATTAAAGGCCTCTTCCAACCCAAACTGTACTATGATACCATGGACTTGTGTAACAAATAGCAACATTTTCAGAAAGGCAGAAGGGTTCCTTGCCTTGGATGTTTCAGCTGTGGCTCACATTACAACAACCAGTAGGTTTGGCCAAGGCTCTGTTTTGAGAGGACATCATGCAGCCAAATTCTGGCTGTGGCACAAAGTGCCATTTCTTTAAACTCTTAAACCTTCAACCCTTTCCTAAGCACTTCTCTTATGGTCTGTGGTTAAATGTTTGAATGGTTATTTCTTTGCCACGTCATTATTTGTGCCCTGATCTCTCTCTTTCAATGCAAAAGAAACGGGTGTGTTAAAAACACAACTGCAGTGAGAGTAATACTTGCATACTTACAAGTATGAGTATTTTGTAAGAGTAATACTTACAAATCAGTGGCATTTGTGAAGCAGTTGGCATCTCTGAAGGTGAACGAGGCCTCATACTGCTTTTATCCAGGACCTGTAAGAGGAAATCAAGTTTATACACTTAAAACTTGTATCATAGCACGCTGCAAAGTGCAAACGGTATTTGTTGTGAAATACCTGGCAGAGCTTTGTAGGCACAAAGGTAGATCGTTAATTAGGAAGGAATATTTCTGCTGTTGCAAGATCACCTATTTTGGGGGTGGAGAAAAGGTGCAGTAGACCCAGGATCTGACCTCACTTCCGTCTTGTGTCACCAGCAGCAGTATAAGGTCCGAGCTAAGCAAAAGCCTTCTCCAGCTTGTCTCTGTCGCCCATTCTGAAGCAGCTGTTCCCTGAGCATTTATTTCCCTTGTCTATCAGCATGCACATGGCTACCCACAGCAGCAATATCTGAAGCTGCTACATGACAGCCAAGATTTGTCAGTCCAGCTCCTTAGAAAAGCAGGTCGAGGTGTGCATTTTCCTTTGCCTGATGCAAAAAGAAAGGGTGGGGAAAAACGGTTATCAGTCAGATTTATGTGTCCTAGATTTCCATAGTCATGGACATAGCTCAGCAATGACACTCTCCTGACAGCCTCCACTTCTAACTAGATTGGAGGTGTTCAAGAGAGGATTGGACGTGGCACTTGGTGCCATGGTTTAGTAGTCATGAGGTGTTGGGTAACAGGTTGGACTTGATGATCTTTGAAGTCTTTTCCAACCTTATTGATTCTATGATTCTATGACACCTGAAAACAGTGCTGAAAATCTGTCCAGCCACCCTAAGAACAAGGCACAGGAATTAGAGGGCCAACATTGAACCCCCTTGGGGCATTTTGATGCCTCTGTGAGAGGGCAGTCAGGCATGAGTCACGATGCACAGCACATGATGGCAAGGCAGCCACATACTCCCATTAGGTGAACGAGCATATGCTGTCAGAAGGCTTTCAAGTGACTTAGTGAAGCACTGGGGAGCATACACTAAGTCTGAGATGATGTGAGGGATCTAGCAAGGAAGGGAAGGGGTGATAGGAGATGCAGGCTTTTCTGTACTAGTGCTTTCCTGTAATCAAGCAGGGACCAAATGTGCCTTACCTTCCCTGCCTCGCTCTCTGCAGTTTTGGTCCAAGCTGTGAGGGGAGAGGAGGATGCATGGGAGATTAGCTGTCAGCAAGAAGCCGTGTCAGCAGTCACGGGTTTGCTGTAGCTTGAGGAAGACTCAAAGAACAAAAAGGGGTGTGTTTGTGAACTGGCTGGTTGGGATATCCACCAGCTGCTTGTAAAGGCTGTGCCCCACTCAGCCAGCACAAGCCATGGCCACTCTAGCCCATCCAGATTTCTAGTGGTGTCAGAGCAATGAAGGTGATGACAATGGTGTGGTGTGAAGGAAGAAGAGGGAGTGCTTCCAAGGTGCTCTGCATGATGGGCCTTCAAACTCCCTCTAGTCTGTGTAGCAGCCCTACCATCACTGGCTAGTCACAGAGTCACGTGTGGACCAAAAGCCTAGCTGGTTACATACATTTGGAGCACAGACGAAAACTAAGAGACAGCACAAGGAAGAGAGATGTTTTTGCTGGGATGAGTTGTCAGGAAGACTGATGCAGCCTAAGACTTTCTGCTACAAGCACGCTGGCAGTGAGCCCAGAAGTCAGGCTGAGATTTCCTGTATGTGCTGAGGTGTTTGGGGATTTGGGCAGCCTGCAGAAAGGGAGGCTGGCCCAGCTTCCTGCAGGACAGTAATGCTTTGAGGGACAGGAGAGGAAAGGAAGGCATATGTCTCAGCCTGGGTCTTTCAGGGCTCCAAGGGGCAGCAGGCTGGACTTTGGGGCAATGGCATGTAGGTCTGCCTCTCCTCTTGGCTGAACTAGTTTTTTTCCACTTAGGCTGTAGGAGAAACTTGGCTTCAGTGGAAAATAAACTTGTTTAATACCCCCAATAAATATTTGTCCATACATTTCACCAAGACTGAATATCTTTACTAGATTATGTCCCTTTCCTTCTTTTCATTTCTCAAGTCATCTTCTAAGTCTTATTCTAAGCAAATACAGGTTTGAGGCTTCTTAAGAAGTAAAATACTTAAGGAAATCTTCAGTGGTGGCATTTCCCCTCCAAACTCTGCAATTAATGCATTGTTGTTTGTTTAGAGTGAGAGCATACCCAGTACATAGAGGGAAATCATAATTCCCATCTACACAGTACCCATGAGGTTGCATCTGGAGTGCTGTGTCCAGTCTTGGGCTCCCCAGTACGAGGGAGACATGGACATACTGGGAGCAGGGAGTCTGAGGGCTGTGTGCTAACTGCTGTCTGCAGGGCAGGGGAACCTAGTGCTTCTGTCCATTGCCTAAAAGGGATTACACAGGGAAGACAGAAGCAGGCTCTTCCCAGAAATGCACACCGAAATGACCAGGGCAATGGTCAGAAGTTGTGACAAGGGAGATTCTAATTTGATACAAGGAAAGTATCTCACCATGAGAGTGGTCAACCACTGCCTAAAGAGAAGATGTGATGTCTGTCCTTGGAGAAACTCAGAACTGAAGGCCTGAGGACCAGGCCTAGCTTAGGAGCCAGCCCTGCCTTGGGTTCCTTCCCAATAAAATCATTCTGTAACTCTGAAGATCTATTATTCACGTTAAAGCTATTTTAAAAGTGAAAATGAGAGTAAATGTTGTCTATTTAAAAAATACTGATAGTAAAACTAAAAGATTGTTGTAGTGTGACGGTTTAGCCCACCCACACCAACAAAAAGCTCAGCTGAGCCCAGCCAGAGAAGCAAATGATGCTGTATTTTACAAGCAATAATGGAATGCAATGAATATATGCAAAATATACAGTAGTTACAATATTACACTAGACTTTACAAACAGGAAACAACACAGAAATCCTCCTTGGGAGGAGGTTTCCACCTTGGGTTCCCCCCAACCTCTCTCCCTCCCCTTTTCCCTCTAGTTAATTAGAAGAAAAAGAGAAAAGCAGAATATGTTAGGAGAATTTCAGTTAGCTCAGAGCATTGCTAGAAGTTAGTTTTGCTTATCTGAAGGTTCGCTAGATGAGAGCCCTCCCTCTCTGTCCAAGGGCAACATGCATGCCGAGAGAAAGACAGAAGCTGGAGTGCCTGAGAGAAAGGAATGGGAGAGATATTTGCTAGGGTACCTCACACATCTGACCAATGAAATTAGTTTAGAATTAATCTTTATTTTCCTTTTTATACCCAACTGTTCAGCTAGAGAATTCTGCAGCTATCTTTCTCTTAAAGGCACAGCCTAAACGGTCACAAAGATAAAGACTAGGATAGAATAGAATAGAATAGAATAGAATAGAATAGAATAGACCAGACCAGACCAGACCAGACCAGACCAGGTTGGAAGGGACCTTCAAGACCATCACGTCCAACCTATCATCCAACACCATCTAATCAACTAACCCATGGCACCAAGCACCCCATCAAGTCTCCTCCTAAACACCTCCAGTGATGGCAACTCCACCACCTCCCTGGCCAGCCCATTCCAATGGCCAATCATTCTCTCTATGAAGAATTTCTTCCTAACATCCAGTCTAAACCTCCCCTGGCGCAGCTTGAGACTGTTGAGACTGTCCTCTTGTTCTGTTGGTGGTTGCCTGGGTGAAAAGACCAGCCCCCACCTGGCTACAGCCTCCCTTCAGGTAGTTGCAGACAGCAATAAGATAAAGCAGCAGTCCTGAGCACAGCTCTGAAATGATTCTGTCTGATGAGCATGCTGCTTGCTGTGCCTGAGAACAACAAACCCTGCAAAATGTAGCTAAGCATTGTTTGTTCTAGACCTAACACCAGATGCACTTTTTTCCCCTCATGAGTTTTCAAATTCTCACTGGGTGCTTCTGCTCCCCCTGCCCCCCCAACTTCACACATATCAAATATAGATTTTGCTTTTCTTTGTGAAAGCTCAGAGCCTGAGCTACCTGGTTTGAAGCTGATAATGCTCGCTCGTTGTGGCGTTTCATTTGCTTCTGTCCTGGAACTGCAATAAAGCCTCCTTTCGATTTTCATGCTTGATCTTGGGTGTTCTCAAGAACCACAGCCTTACCACTGCAAACCTATATGCAGAAAAAAGGCCCCACACCTACCCTCTGTGAGGTCTTTTTTGCAGAGGGAGCCAAGGGCATTGCCCCCTACAAATAAGCTATTTTATTCCCACTGCTCTGCTGCAAACTCCCCTGGTGCCTTTGTGTGCCCCAGGTCCTCGGGCTGCCTTCAGAGGGAGGAAACTTCACTCACAGCAGCCTTTATAATCCTTTTCTTTCTTGAAGTCTCTCAGGGATGTGATTCAGATTCAAGCGTTCCTCTCTCCCAAAAGGTTATTGACCCCTCATTTCTCTAGAAGGTAGTGTTTCTGGCTGCTCTTGTCTCTTTGAAAACCCAAAGGTTTCTCAAGCAGAACATATGAAATCTTGCAGGGATCAGATGTGCTCCCAAGAGTGGACTATCCCAGCCTGTGGCTCTGTCACCATTAAATTCAACAAAATTACCCATTTGAGCACATTAGGCACAGCAGGTTAGGCACAGGCTCGTACAAGGGTGCATTTCTGCCAGTCTAGCCAAGGAGGTGGTACAGGGTTGCACCAGCTGCAGGGGGACAGATGGTCTGTGAAGTGACACAGAGTTAATCCATGAGCTTTCAAACAAACAAGTTCTCACCAGCAGAGCATTTTTATTCTAGACAAACGTTTTCTATCAGGGGGCTATGGCATTTCTGATGTGTTGGAAGAAGTCCCGGAGTTCCACTCAGCCTCTTGGCAAGTGCAAACCCAGGAAGTCCTTTCTGTCCCACCAGTTTGTGATTCTCCTAATACCATGTGCCTCAGCAGCCACACTGAAGATGTAGGCACAGGCATGGTGTGAATACCTGCAGTGCCTTACAGCCTTCTGAGTGATCAGCTGTTTAAGATGGTGAGGAGCCTGGGGTGACTGAACCCCCCCCGCCCCAACCACTTCCCAGCAGATCCCACAGTGTGGATCTCTTCAGATGTTTGAGACAGCGAGATAACACAGAGAGCTCAGCTGCCCCATGCCATGGGTGCTTCACATAATGCCTCTGGGCACCTCTCATGATAGCTCCCCTTAGCTAGTCTCTGCTGCCAGGAGCTGTCCCCTGCTTCACTGAAGTGATGAGTAGCTCCTGCAAACTCCTGCATAATTTCAGCAACCAAATGTCCTGAGAGTAGCAGAGAAAGTAAAGTAGGAGCCTGGAAGTCTCTTCTGTGTGAGAGCAGGGAGCCAAAACAGTGTGTTTCAGGACAGAAAGTGTAAGAGGAGGGAACTCGTCTGCTAGGAAGAATCTCCCATGGGTTATCAGAAACTAAGCCTTTAGGTATGACACTTCCCCATCACAGGAAAGGAGTCAGTGTCTTGTGCATGACCATCCATAGTGACAAGGGATCAGAAAGGAAGAGAGTTATCATGATGCCAAGCTGTGTTCATATGACGCACATTGCAGCACAGATCCAAATAAGGCAAAAATAGGATCACGATTGCCCGGACAGGTCAGAGGATGATTGTGAATTTGGAAGGGCAGTTTTCAGGGCAATCAGAGAGGTATCTCTGCAATACCTGTGCTCTGTTTCTGTGCCATTCAGGTGGTGTATCTTTCATAGCTGCTCACAGAGCATCCCCATGGAGCTCAGGAACAAGGGCTGACACAGGGCATTAGGAGGAGCATTGCGCTGGTCCACAAACGGCTGTCGATGCTGCGCAGGGGGCTCTGCAAGGGACACTGGACCACCACAGACCCGACAAGGGGACACCTGCCTGAGAAACAGGTCAGACTACAGTGTGTGTTGAAACAGTTACAGCAGCTTGGGCAGAGTAGGCACCTTGTGAGTCACAGTGGGGCGGGGAGTGAAAGGTTTGTGTGCCTCACCTGACAGCCCTAGCTGGGCATGGGCAGACTGGAGGCACAAACGGAACTGCTGCCTCCAGCTCCAGGGCCCTGGCAGCTCCTCTGTGTTGGTGTCTCTTTGCAAAGGGCTCACCTCACAAGTGACTCCTGGTCCTGGGCTCTTTAGCGTTTGCTTTGAACCTCTGTGCTGAGGGGGATGTGCCATAAAAAGGAGATGATTCCCACATACTCCCTTTCTTCCTCTTCTACTATTTTTAGCCCTGTCAAATTGAGAACAAAGTCAGGACCAAAGGAATGCAACCCACATCTCTCCAAGTGATGTGCTGGTGAGAAAACCAAGAGGGATCCATGCATCACATGGGAGAGAGAGAAACTCAACCCCAGGAGATTTCTCTACAGGTGGCTGTCAGCCTGCAGTACAAGAAGATCATCTGTGGTGGTCCTGCTCCCACCAGTTGCAGCCTTGGCTACTGGCACAGCCCCTAACCAGGCTGCTGAAGAAGAGCCAGGAGGGTTGGTTACACAAGGCTTGGAATGTGCCTTCTCTTTTTCTCCAGGCTCAGCCCTGCCATCATTGGGCCTTCACCTAAACCCTCTGGGATGTTGTGTCCTTTATAATCAAGAGGCTGGTGCTCAGCCCTGGATCTCACCTGTGTGTTACAGGAGCCTCTAAAATCCTATTGCACAGAAAAGCCACTCAGGCCATCTGCTTGGGATGTTTGAGCATTGCTTCAGCATCTTTGGAGACTTTACTGTCCACTAGGTGGGTAATGAGGAGTGATTCTGCTCACCTTCCATCCCCCTGCTTGTCTTGGACACATACACCCAGTGATTATGGCACACAGGAAAACAGCAGCAAGAAGTATATACAGGAAATCTGCTGTCTACTGTTCAGGGGGGTTTTGTTTGTTTGTTTTTGTTGTTTTAACTGCAGAGTTGTCTTTTGAGCTGGTTATTACAGGGCTTACTCACTACTGTATTTGAAAAAGCAGAGAGTGGAAGAGCCCAAATCACTCATCTTTTTGGCCAGCAGAAAGCTCTGCTGCCATTTCTCCCTCCTTGGTGCCAGCTGCTGGCTCTGTGTCCCTTTGGGCATGATGCTGCCAAGGCTCTCTCTGTCAGGGCTCTTTGAGTTCAGCAAAATACCAATGTCTAAGGAAAAACCCTAAGTGCCACTGGCGAAGGAGAGCACATGAAAGGGGGGGGGGGGGGGGGGTGTGGGGTGTGCATGCGGGCACATCTGTACAATAATCAGGGACTTGTTTCTGTGGCAAAAGAGGCAATGACCTGGATATCCAGCTCCAGTCCAGAGACCAGCTTCCCAAGCATGTGGCTTTCACAGAATCAGTCTCTGTCCACACAGCAAAAGGCAGGGACTGGAAAGAAAGAAAAGCACTATTTGCAGGGCCACCACTGCCCTTGTCCCCATACCCCAAGGTGATGCTGGGGTGAGGCTTGCCCAGCCTCACACGGGAGCTGGCAGCAGGAATGATTCAGATTTACAGTCTGGTGTCACGCTCTGCACTAGGAGGGATTTAAGCTGAAATCTTCCTTCACCAGCTCTCATACAGAGATCAAAAAGCAGGACACTGGGCAGGCTTTTTTGGATCAAAGATGCTTTAGAAGGGAGAGAAGCATCTATTTCTGACCTCTTCCCTCCCTGCTCCAAGCTGAAGGATCATGGCAGGCTGGGAAAGCAGCTTCTCTTGGAGGGAGGTTTTACCACACAAATTGTGTCTGCAGGCATGGGAGGAACGAGTGATACCATCAGCTGAGATAAGAGGAGAGAAGCTGTTATCCTGGCAGCCCAGAGGTCAGGAGAAGAGGCATCTGAGCAAACCCCAGCTCCAAGGTCCCAAAGTACCACAACCTTGTGGATTGTTTTGGAACAAACACTTATGCACTGCACCCAGAGATGCATTGCTTCCCAGCATCTTTGCCAGGTGGTTCCAGTCTCCCACGGCAGCAGGGCTGTGCCAGGGCTGCTCCATGTGCATCCACAAGTCAAATACACCGCAAATCCCTCATGCAGAAGAGCACAGCCCAGCCACTGCACCATGGCCTTCTCAAATAACCCAGCCCAGACTCCTGCAGGAAGACTCCCTTTTTTTCTGCCTTATCACAAACTAACAGCATTAAACATGACCCAAGGCCGCCAGATTTTAGCATCCTGAAAAGGGTCTATGCTCAGGTAACTGGGCTTAGAGCAATGTCAGGAGCTGCTGCTGCACAGCTGAGAGAGTTGCAGAAAGGAAAGTAAATTTAGGTCCATGCCAAATACTTCCATCTGAAAGATTTATTGCTCTGCTTGGCAGCTGTGCCCGCAGAGAGAAATAAGACACTATCACTGAAGAGATGACTGCCCACTTTAAGCATAAACTGCAGTCAGCTCATCCTTTCTGAGTTGTTCCAGATTTGCCTCAGGAACCTGTTAAAGAAAAAGAAAAAAATAAAAGGATTTTGCTGTCAAATGCACCTGCTGAGGCAATTTTTTTCCACCTGATTTGGCTGCACAGCTCTGGATGCAAAACCGGGTGGGATGAGCTCTCTGCCTGTCCCTTGGTAGCTGCTGCTGTCAGGTCCCCCAGGCCTGGTGCCCCCTTAATGCCAGCAGATGCACCCCAGCACCCCAGAATTCTGATACTCCAGCACCCTGGCACTGCTCTTTGCACTTCCAGCCTGCTTTCCTGTGGGCATGCATACACATGAGCATCTGTTCCTGCCTTTCTGCTCTTCTCTGGAGTAATTTTTGACCTTACTCCCAACTGCAGTCAAATGTAGTGGCGAGGCAAAGGTGACCCAGCAAACCATGTTTGTATGAATTCAGTAAAAACAGCCACCCAAGGAAGATGGGATGCTCTCTTCCCTGGGGAGCACTGCACTACAAGTTTGTGGTGGGTTGAAAATTCCCCCCCAACATTAGATTTGCCAGACCAGCTCAGCTGGAAGCAAATGAAAGCTGTATTTACAAGCAAAACTACACTCTACAATGCAATGCAATATGTATAAAATATACAGTATTTACAATCTTTACAATTAACAAACAGCACAAGAAGCCCCCTGGTCTTTGACCAGGGGGAAACTACTAGCTTCTCCCTCTCTGCCTCCCTCTTTACCCACCCTGTGCAAAAGGGAGAAGAGACAGAAGCAGAGAAGTTAATACCAGCCGCGACAGTGCAGCCAAGGTCAAGCAGAAGCAAGTTAGTGTCTCTCCCAGAGCGAAGAAGCAAGAAGAGAGCAAGATTGTTTTGGTACAACTAGTTTTAGTCCCTTATCTCTTCCACTGGGATTGTTTAGAATTATCTTTATTTTCCTTTTTACACCCAGTAGTGATTTATTTGCGTTTTACTACTTTGCTGTTCAAGATCTGTGAAAAAAATTTAAAGGCATAGCCTAAAGCTATCACAAAGCTGTTGTCAATGGAACTTCAGGAAACCTAGGTGAGTGTGATCCCTAGGGCAGATGAGGGAGGCTGCAATGACCCAAACACACATGGGAAAGGGCAGGATTCCCCCAGTGAATGTACTGAGCACCGCACATGCTCACACGCCATGCTCACAGCCTGTTCCGAGGCCAGGAATTAAGCCATCTTGGCAGGCAAAGCCGTGAGGGTGCCGGGGAGCTGTCAACTCAGCCAATGATTTAATAAACCTGAAGCACCACGAGAAGGACTAGGTCCAGGCTGAAGCAGCCTGGCCACTCTCACAGCAGCACAGCCACAACCCCTGACCATCGCAGCCCACACAGAGCCATATGCCTGAAGCCCAGCAGCAGACAGAGCATCTGTCACCATGCTGGCTGGCTTGTGAAGGACTGAGGGGCACGAGTCCAACAGGAGCAATTTTATTTCCCAGACTAGAGAGGTTTTTCTCCATTTGGAAGAGGACTATCGGCCTTTTCTGACCTCCTTCCAAGGGACAGATGTTTTTGCTCTATCGCTCATTCACTGGTAAGGCTTCTGGCAATAGCTACCACTGTTTCTCTGAAGTTTTGGATGCAGTTCCACGGCAGAGGTCCCTGGCTGAGTTAGCCTGTTTAATTAGTTATTAAAATGGAAGAGCTTTTTTTCCCTATCACATCTCCTACCAGCCTGGAACAGGTCCACTAATAGTAGACACAACTCAGACAAGCATCTATAACTCTTTCTTGAGCAGACTAAATAGTTCTGACAAGTCAACCTTTCTCCTTTGGGTTTGCCAGACATCTGACTCCTCCGTGCATTCGCTTTTGGGAGGGTGCAGTTGCCAAAGGCAGAGCAGTTGGGTCAGGCACTGTGCTCTGTCACCCTGCCGTCATTCCTACCCAGCACTACAAGTGGATATAGGGCTGCTCCCTCTCTTTGGGGTAATGGTTGGCTCTGAAAGCCTGATTATGTGCCCAAGGTGTCTCGTGGCAGGATTTCCTGTTTACATTGCTCTGTGCCTCATTATTAGCATCACACCTCTGCTAAACCTGCATCCTCACACTGCAGCTTCCTCGCAGGAGCAGGGCAGGAAGGGGTGGTTTGGGCAGGTGAGTCAGGAAAGCACTGGGGTAGTTGGCTCCAGGCCAGATGGTGAAGCATGTGGGAGAAGCCACATCACAGTGTATAGGGACAGTCCCCAGCATGCCTCCTCTCCTTCCAATAAACCCACTATTCCCTTTCCAGAAACATCCCAGATGGGGCTGAGAGCCCACCATGCACTGATGGAAGACTTTGTTGTGGCACAAGCTGCCCAGGAGCCATGCACCAGTCAGGCAAGACAAGGTAGACCACACTTGAGCTCCAGCTCTGCTGGCAGCTCCATCAACTTGCTCCATTTATTAAGAATAATTTTGACTCTTACTATCTTAACAGAGTGATGCTAGGAGCATGGACAGCTACTGTATGGTGCCAGGTTGCTTTCCTCTGCTGCTTTTTGCCCTTTCATGCATTCTACCCTTCCACTATGCTCCTCTCACCTAGAGAAAGTTGCTGTAGGCTCTGCTCTATGTGTGCAGTCTTGACAGGGTCAGAATTCCCTGGTTCCACCATGCTCAGCTCCCCTGTGTCCCACATCAAATTAAACAGTGACTCATTAGTCAGCTTGGAATGAAGGAGCCAGTTCTTGGTGCCTGACAGAAACAAACCAGCATTTCAGGGATGGAAGCAAGTGCTGCAAATGAGGGAAGCCAAAATAGGCAATATGGTGGATACGTTGGATTCTTGGCCAGGTGGCAGGCTGGAAATTGGCCTGGCTTTTGCACTGGACTAGTGAGACATCTCTGCATGAAGTGCTCTACACCCCCATGTACCCCTCTCAGGATGTAAGGGCCAGTGCATTACCCAGGCACACTTTCAAGCTCCATTCCTTTAGACTGAAGAGCAAGGGTATGTGCCACCTACAACTATCCACTGTTCCCATCACTGAGGTCTGGTGGGTGGTAGCTGAACCTGGGATGTTAGGAATAGTGTTTCCAAGGCCCTTAGGAAAAACTAAAGGTTTGCTGCTAAAAAAAGGCAAAACTATCCAAAGAGATTGTCATGTCAAACATGAGTGCTCACTACTGCAAAGCAAGTGAAGAAATGCCTTGGAGCTACACTGAGCTCTCACAATTGCCTGTTTCTAAGTATTTGCCTGTGTGGCTGAGGGAAGGGGTGATGACACCAGCTCTGCCTCTGTGTGACCTGCCACACCCCCATGGAAGCCAAATGTGCTGCTATCTGAACTGAGACTATTCCCTCTAAATGGCTGAACTGAGCAAGTTAGTATCTCTCCAGAGCAAAGAAGCAAGAAGAGATGAAGACATTGTTTTGGTACAAGCAGTTTGAGTTCCTTATCTCTCCAATGGGATTGTTTGGAATTATCTCTATTTTCCTTTTTACACCCAATAGTGATTTATTTACATTCTTACTACTTTTCTGCTCAAGATCTGTGGAAAATTTTGAAGGCATCGACTAAAACTACCACAGTTGGTATCCCCTGAATTCCAGGGTTGGAGGACAGTCACTCCAATGCCTCTGTCATACTCGTGTGGGCCGTTACCATCACGGGCTCAGCTGGGCTCCAGCTGTATGTTTGCAAATAAAGAATGGCTCAAGTTTACCTGCTCATCCAAAAATGTAATGTATGGAGAAGCTCTGCAGTACAGTGCAGGGGACACACTGGCATGGGAACAAGGCAAGGAAGCCTGGCAATCACTGTCTGGACCACACAGAGCTCCATCAGTGAATTTATCCCAAATATTGTGCATCAGAGCGGCCACAGCATTTGAGTCTGACTCATCATGAGGATCCCTCTCACTGGATTAAGGTGTTGCTGCACTGAAGCTTTGGCCATTGGTATGTTAAGACTCTCAGGAGTCTTAACTGAAGAGGTTGCTAAGGGTACTGTTTACTGTCAGCTCAGGGGATGACTGTGCCCAGCCTCCCTTACAAATGTTGCCAACGAGGTGCTGCAGGAATATGAAAAACTGCTCCCTGTGTAATCTGAGAATCAGTGACACTGTGAGGAAGGAAGGAGAGGGGGATTGTCTCCTGTGACTAAGGGGTGGATTTGTTTCTAGGGGCAGTTTTAAGCTCCAAGCACCCTTTCATCCATGGCTACAGTGCTGGGTCTGCAGGACAGGTTGGCTGGACCACCAGAAGGTGGTCAGCTGGAGCATACTGAGCGACAGAGGCTCCTTGGGTCTGACCTAAGTGTAGGCAGATAGCAACAAGGTTTTCTTTAAATTCTATTCACTTGTCCCCACTACAAAGTAATTTCATGTTTGTCCTACATACATTTACACTCACACAGTGCCTGTCTCCACCCAGGCTCATACCAGGATCCCCATCCAGGCATGAACTGACAGGGTGGCCTACAGCTCTGGCAGACAAGGTCTGCTGCCTTTCATCAGGAGCTTACCCTGATGAGTAAACTTTCAAAAAACTACATCCCATTGACTTGTCTGTGGCTTTTACACCACTACAAGAAAGTGCAGAAAGATTCCTGTCACCAGTCTGGAAGGTGTCATTACACAGTGGATAATTCTCCTGCTAAATTTATGGTTTACTGAGCTGTACAATGAAATCACCACCATGGAAGAGCTGGAGATGGGGAAGATGTTGAAGTGTTTCTACTTACTTTGGAAGGACTAATGAAGGTCAGCACTGTTGCTTGGATGGTGAGGGTCACCTAGGATAGGATAGGATAGGATAGGATAGGATAGGATAGGATAGGATAGGATAGGATAGGATAGGATAGGATAGGATAGGATAGGAAATGGAATGGAATGGAATGGAATGGAATGGAATGGAATGGAATAGAATAGAATAGAATAGAATAGAATAGAATAGAATAGAATAGAATAGACCAGACCAGACCAGACCAGACCAGGTTGGAAAAGACCTTCGAGATCATCAAGTCCATCCCATTACGCAACACCATATAATCAACTAAACCATGGCACCAAGTGCCTCATCCAGTCTCTTCTTAAACACCTCCAGTGATGGTGACTCCACCACCTCCCTGGGCAGCCCATTCCAATGGCCAATAACTCTTTCTGTGAAGAACTTCTTCCTAACATCCAGCCTAAACTTCCACTGGCACAGCTTGAGACTGTGTCCTCTTGATCTGGTGCTGGTTGCCTGGGAGAAGAGACCAACCCCCACCTGGCTACAACCTCCTTTCAGGTAGTTGTAGAATCTTTCTCCCATGGCAACTGCATTTTTTGAAGAACATTTTGAAGGGTTGGATCTCCCTTTATAGTGGGGCTTGTTTGCAGTTTTTACAGTTTAAGACCTGAGGGAAACCTGGATTTAGGTGGTGCTGTGCAAACAGAAACTGAAAAGTAATCAAAGCACTGAGAAAAACTGACATGTCAGCATTTTAAACCACTAGAGTTATCCTTGAGAACGTGTTTCATCCTCCAGAACATGTTTCTACCAGTATGGTATATGATATAACAAATACCTGGTCTAAGGTACACAAGTACATACATTCTCACTCTTGCTTAACTGTACCTGAGCAGCATTCAAGTAAAGTTGCTTGTGTGGCTTTCAATTAACCTGTGTGTTAGGAAAATTAATTACATGTCACACAGTGGATCATCTGGGACCCTTGCTCCCATGTGTGACAGGAAGCAACGTGTCTGAACTGTGCACAAGAAAGGCTCCTGCCTGCAGGATCCCTGCATGTGTGATGCAGTTGGAAAGAAAAGGACTGAAAGGGAAGAGGGGCAGCGACTGGCTAAACTGACTGGTTAAAGGAGCTGATGGCTCTGCCACAGAATGGGGGTTCTGCCTTGCTGAACTTGTGACCAGTGTGCACTGGCAGCCCAGAGAGCCAATCACATCCTGGGCTGCATCAAGAGAAGCATAGCCAGCAGGTCGAGGAAGGTGATTCTCCCCTTCTACTCCACTCTGGTGAGACCCCACCTGGAGTACTGCGTCCAGTTCTGGAGCTCCTATTACAGGAAGGATCTGGATGTGCTGGAGTGTGTCCAGAGCTACGAGGGCTACGAGGATGATCAGAGGGCTGGAGCACCTCTCATGTGAGGACAGGCTGAGGGGGTTGGGGCTGTTCAGTCTGGTGAAGAGAAGGCTCCGAGGAGACCTTATTGTAGACTTCCGGTATCTGAAGGGGACAAGAAAGCTGGTGAGGGACTTTTTGAAGTGTCCCTGCCCATGGCAGGGGGTTGGAACTAGATGATCCTTGAGGTCCCTTCCAACCCTAACATGAGTCTATGTTTTTAAGCTGTGTGACCAGCCCATCAGCCCAAATGAGGCCTGCCCTCCCCCTCTCTCTGACACCCAGCGAGCAGTGAAAGGGATGGATGATTTTGAGGAGAGCTATCCAAACACAACTGCACTGGAATCTGCTCTGCACACTGAAAATATCCCGTCCTGAGCATCCCAGATGGACAAGCAGACTGAACTCAGCTCCTCTGCTGCAAATCCAAGAGGGGAATATTGCCTGCAAGGGGACAGAGGAGACACCACCATTATTGGCTGCAGATTGCTGCCAGTATGGCAGTACTGCAGAAGCACCTGTGAGGAAACCAATCATTTTATGATTAAAGCCTGTGCAGGGATTATCTGGGTACACATAACCAAGCCACACATTGGGGCTGAACAGTAAAGGCAGAAAGGAGGTAAGTGAAGGAGGTGAAGATGCCAGACAGTCCCATGACTGATGCAGGTGAGGATGCTCAGCTGGAGCTGGGACCTGGGGTGACCACTGCTGCTGGCAAAGCTTGGCAGTGCCACACTGGGAAGCTTGTCTCTGCTCTTTTGATACCTTCCTCTTCCCCAAACCCTTCATCTCCGCCTTGCAAATAGGCTGGTGTGTCACAGTGCAATTACAGACTCTCAACCTGTGTCAGCCCGAGGTGGGTGGGAGTTAAGGCTCCACTGACATCTAGCATTTTTCTCATTTTTGACAGTCTGACTAATTTTAGACTAATTTGGTGCCTTCTTGTGCTCTGTCGTTTGGGTTTGGGGTTTTATCCTTATTGCTATAATTACATTTATGCATGTTCCTGTTTGATTAAACACCAAATGGTAAATACCCACAAGCAATAGTCACAGCAAGAAAAAAAAACCCAGGGATTTGTTCTGCTGTCTCTAGCTGGCCCCAGAGCAAGGAGCACCTGACTCAGGACCTTTACCTTAGAGGAATGCATGAAATCTGGAAATGAAAATCAAAGACCTGCCTCGAGCCAAAACCAGAGGAAAACAGTTTGCTCTGCAGCTCCAGTGTCCTTTAGGACAGCAATCAGGCATCTCCCTCTCTTTACTCACCTGCTGTTTGTTGATTAACAGTTGTGTTTGCATGTGAGGCATGAATATTGCCTGGAAAAATCTATTTATGCAACCTCTTAGGCATTTAAAGATTATCTTCTGATGCAGTAGGATATGTGAGCAGCACCATCAGCAATGCTCGCTGAGGCACCTACAGCGTCACTTGACCGTGGCCAAGATTTCTATTTTGGGGCAGGCTATAATTCTTCATCCTGAGTAAGGAATCCAGTGTGTTTCAGATGGCAGCACCTCAGGAAGTTATTTGTACCTGTCAGCTGCGCTGCACCAACTCAGTGTGAGCGCGTTTGTCAGATCGCTTTAAATGGAAATGTTTTCTGCTGCGAGCAGGCAAGCCAAGGGCATGCGTGCACATCAGTGCCACCAGGTTTAATCTGGTGGCAATGGCATGGCTTTTGGTGGGGAGCACCCACGAGTGACAAAGTGGCAGGAGGAAGAGAAGAAGGGCATGAGCGTGGAAATGCCAATTGGCCTCCACGCTGCAAATGGGCCGTGCAAAAAACCCTGGTCCTGAGGAGCAAGCTCACCCACCCCTGAAGCTGTCTCTGAGCCAGTGGGCATCATAAGCTGTGTATGTGGGCCAGGGGAGGAGGGATAACAAGGGAGGACAGGGGTAATGAGGAAGGGCACAGCAGAAGAAAACAATTAAAGGAGGAGGTGTCTCATCACAATGGCTGTTGGGGTGGAAGTAGGTCTGTTCTGGGACACTGTGCATCCCCTGGAGCTGTCCCAGGCTCTGCAGCCAGGTCCCTTAGCACTGCTTCATTTTTTGCCTGCTTCGTGTTTCTTCAAGCCATTGGGATGGCAGAAACAGACTTGAAGACCTCAGCTCACCTCTTTGAGAACCTGCAAGTAGGGTCTCCCACATGGGAGGGGGTGGCTGTCACCATCAGGAGGCACCTCAACAGAAGGAGTGTTTGAGGGGATCTGCCTGCTTGCAAAAAGATGGGTCAGGTCTGAGGTCTGGCTGATGAGGGCAAAGTGGCTTTGCTAGCTCTGGATTAGCAGGATTTCAGCTCTTCCAGAAGCACTCCCTGGAGGAGTGATGTCTTGCTCTGCCCTGTGACTGGAGACATGACTTCCCTGCTCCCCCAGAGCAGAGGCATTGCAAGGGGAGGGCCTCCAGACCTGGGATCCACGGGAGCTATTTTGGTGGATTAAATGGGGCTGCAGTACACAATCTTGCCCCGGGGCAAGTTTTTCCCCAGGTCACTGCCCCAGCACATCCTAGGCTGTTTTGTCTCCTAGGACCGCCAGGCATTTCCTCAGGGTTTGACCCAGCCAAGCACTTAACACAGATGATAAATCTGAAGTACATCAATAAGCTGACTCAAAGGCTGAAGTGCCTGGATCAGGGCCTGTTTGCATGTGACAAGGGCTGCCTTCTTCCGTGGCTGTCACAGGAAGGGCATCATTTTGCATCACTTACTACTTAAGCACCAATTTGCAGCACAGCAGGAAGAGCCAAAGAGGACATCTCATGCCAGCTGCTCTGAGGAGGAATTTGAACCAAGCCTGTCCATTGTGGCTCTATGCGATGGCTCAGGGGCGATGTGAAACTGCTTTGCTCCACGCTGCAGTGTGCGGCCGCCACTTGCTGGGCTCAGACAGGACCATCCGTGACCACCTGTGCACACATGCAGGCAGCAAATACAGGAACTCACCTACAAGAAAACACATAGAGACATTAAACCCAGGAGCTTTTAATCATCCTGGTCAGACCAGTTGCAGCCTGACTAACAGGAGGCCAAGCCTATATTTACTGCAATTTATATAAATCAAGACAGATCCCATGAAAGACAACCAGCTAACCTAATTGCTCCAGGGACAAATTCCAACTGACACACACTTCTGATAACATCAATTACCTCCCAAACAGGCTGATTCAAATGCTGTGGGTGTTTTCAGAGGTGATAAACAGTATGGGAGGAGGCCTGAGGCTGAAAACACAATGGCAAAGGCATGGACCTGTAAGGGACAACATGCATCAGAGGTAGTACACAGAGACCCCCAGGGTAGCCTATTCGCATGTCCTCACACCCCACAGGCTATAAAAAGCTTCCAGCATCCTATAACAAACTTCAGACCTCTAGCAAAAAAACCAAGCCCTCAAAGCTAGACTGTGCTAAACACACCATTGTGTCAAAACCTCATGCAATAGCAAGGAAAATCACAGAACATTGGGGATTGGAAGGGACCTCAAATGATCTAGTCCAATGCCCCTGCCACCACCTAGAGAAGGTCACACAGGAATGCATCCAGGCAGGTTTTGAATATCTCCAGAGAGGAGACTCCACAGCCCCCCTGGGCAGCTTGTTCCAGTGTTTTGTCACCCTCACAGTGAAAAGGGTTTTCCTTATGTTCACATGGAAGCTTCTGTGCTCCAGCTTGCACCCATTGTCCCTTGCCCTATCATTGGACATCACTGAGAAGAGCCTGGGTCTGGCTTCTTGACACTTTCCCTTCACATATTTATAAATATTAATGAGGTCACCCTGCAGTCTCCTTTTCTCCACGCTGAGGACCCCAGCTCCCTCAGCCTTTCCTCACAAGGAAGATGTTCCACTCCCTTAATCATCTTTGTGGCTCTGTGATGGACTCTTTCAAGCAGTTCCCTGTCCTTCTTGAACTGAGGGTTCCAGAACAATATGTTGAAGTAGAAATAATTAACATTGCCCTCCACAGCCCCTTTCAACAAACCCATCCTGCTCCTCAGCTGGGTGCTCAGCACTCAGGTAGTGGCAGGTGAGGAGAAGGTCACCCAGTGCCAGAGAAGTGGATGACACCACACCCATTAGTACTCATCACTGTATGCAGAGCAAACCTCCCTGCTGCTATGCTGCCAGCCCAGCCCCTCCATACCTCTGTCTGCTCTCCAGGAGCAGTGGCTACCTGGGAGGGCTCTGCAGATTGCAGGAGAACCTGGTTCAGGTGAGGTCAGCCAACTAGGGCAGCACATCTTAGCACCCCATGGGGTCAGGAGACTTTCTGCTCTTGATGCTCAGGCCCATATTGATGGCATCACTTAGCATGACTGAGCTCTTAAATGCAGGCACCTCACCGTCTGATAGCAGCCACTTGGACCTCCTCCTTGTGATAGGGAGAGCATCCCTACAGGTGGAGGCTGGCCTGTGCTCAACCCATGGGGAGGTGGCCTGGCCTCTCAGAGCTGGCCCTTGCACCATGTCCCCACAATCATCAAGAGCAATTGTTGGTTTTCTGTGGTTTTCCAGTTCAAAGTGCCTGAAATTAAAAAGAAGATCCACATCACAGCCTGCTAGAGTGGTGCCTTCTCATAGCAGTGGGTGCCAAGGGTGTGTTTTGCATGCCTTGGGGTGCAGCAAAAGGCCTTTGTGGGGCACGGAGGGCAGAAGGGCTGCAGGAATACAGTGCTGGAGGATCAATTTTGACATGGCATAGCAAAATGTGGGCTGATTGGAGCAGGCTCAGGAGGGAAATTTCCCATCAGCTGGGTGAAACTGAGGCCACCAGGATGTTAGCTCTCATTTAGGATTACATTTTAGGGCTTAAAATAATTTCCAGTCTCCATGGACCTTTGCAGAAGCTGACCCACTCCAGTGAACACCTCAGTCCTGGGAGGAACAAAGGAAGCCTGAAAGGGGAGGAGGAGCAGCTGGTTAATTGCAGAGAAGTTAATTGCAAAATAAGAAAGAATGAGGTAGGACGAAAGTGAAAAGTAAATAAAGTCACTGGAAAGCAGTAATCGTTGGAGTCTTAAAGGACTCTTGTAAATCTTGGAAAGAAAGAGGACAGAGTGACTCTTACAGCAGAAAACAAGCTCGAGACAGACAAAAGCTCTCCCGTGTCCTTGAGAAGCTGATGCCAAAGCCAACAAATACCTCAGTGTCCCTCCTCCTACACTTGGAAACACTGCAGAAAATCACACCACCATGAGGAGGGGCTGTAACTGAGGATGGGCAGAATCGAGCTGGGAAGGACCTATGGTGTCCAGTTCTTCCGAGGAGCTGAACAACCTGCAGCAGCCATAGGTGAAACACGGGAACAGAGGGAGAGGCATACAGAGCAAATTGGTTCTGATTTGAAAGAACTAAAAATAAACCCTGGGGGAAGACCTCAGCAAGTGGCATGTCTCTGGGGGATGCTGACTCAGGCTTGATGCAGATGAACACGGAGGCAAGACCATCCTGAGAGAAATCTCATTACAGCTACTTAGCTATTCCTGCTAACCTGCCTCCTATTTACTGCCCTGAGGGCTTAAGCAAAGAGCATTAAGAATGGAATTAAGAAAGTAGAAATGTAGGCTGAATGTCTGAAAAAATCTCACTGACACAGCAGGATGAGCAGAGTGTGTTCACACAGCTCTTTGCCCACACCATCAGCTGGCTGAGATGGAGCGGTAGCAGGAAGAGTCCTGCAGAAGCAGCTCCCCCAACTCCAACCAAAACGCCCTATTTCCTTCCCTGGCTCCTGATCCCCAGTGAATGAGGGAGTGTGTTGCATAGCTTTACCCCCTCCCCACCTCTCCCACCTTTTCTGAGCCCCCTGTGGGCATGCCCCTGCCAGCTGGGTTACCCCCCAGACTAGACTAGTCCACTGCTTGCCACTTGCCCTTGCTAGGGGTGGGGAGCAGGCTGCACATCTTGGTGCTCAGGGTGGGGTTTCCACGGGGAGGGGGAACACTTCTCTGTCCTGCAGCTCACTGCCTGGCTGAGAATGCATGACAGCTCACAAGTCCTTGAACAAAAGAATGGAACACTTTTATTTACTGCTGTAGCCTTTCAGCTGCTCCTGCAGCCCATTGAGGCTCACACAGGATCAGCTGTGCTGCAGCAGTGAAACTCGAGCATGTGCTTGCCTAGCCAGCAGTTTACCATCTCTCACCCAACTCTTCTTTTGGCCCTCTTCAAAGCCAAACAAACTCATTAGAAAATGAAAATGGGGATCAAAGCCTTCCTCATTTTCCTGTCCCCACAGTCATCTTCTTCAGCAACAATACAAGCACTGAATGCAAGAAACCCTTGGCGCTGGTGCCCAGGCTGACAGTGCAATTAGAGGCTGTCATGTGCTATCTGTCCTGCAATTTGCTACATTGGCACAGGCATCTGTGTTGGTAATTATGCACATAGTGCATTACACATAGCCGCCAGCACCAGCAAAGAGCCAAAAGAAGGAGGCTTTGCAAGAGCGCAGCTGAGTGAGGAACTTGGCATGTGGAGAGAGCCTCATGCGATGTGTATTGGTGCCTCCTTATGGAGGGCTGCTGAGAAGTGACTACAAATACCCACTTCTGTAAACAAGAGTTGGGTAACAAATGCGTCAATAATAGCATATTTGTTCCCTCTCCCATCATTTCTGCTTTTGCTGTGTTGCTATCCAGGCAGAGATGGTGTCAGAGAGTTATGGTTCTCTCTGGGATGGGAAACGCAGCTTGGATGAGGACTCTTTTCCAGCATCCATTCTTACAGAGCAGCAACCACTGCCAGATTTAGGTGGATATACAACCCCATGCAGAGTTACTTTCTATTAAACTGTGGTAGTTTTAGGCTATGCCTTTACAATTTTTCACAGAACTTGAGCAGAAAGTAGTAAGATTGTAAAT
Organism: Melanerpes formicivorus; assembly: GCF_026170545.1. NCBI lineage: Eukaryota > Metazoa > Chordata > Aves > Piciformes > Picidae > Melanerpes > Melanerpes formicivorus. The sequence continues at coordinate 52,486,326 of NW_027142353.1, read as the reverse complement.
AAATCACTGTTGGGTGTGGAAAGGGAAAATAAAGATAATGCTAAACAATCCCATTGGACAGATAAGGAACTTAAACGGGTTGTACCAAAACAATTGTTTTTCTTCTCACTTCTTTGCTCTGGCAGAGATAGTAACTTGCTTCTGTTTGACCTTGGCTGCATTGTTTTGGTTAAGTCTAACATTTCTCTCCTCCTTTCTCTCTTCGCTTTTGTGCAGGGGGGCAAGGGGAGGCAGAGAGGGAGAAGCTAGTAGCTTCCCCAGGTCTTTGACCAGGGGGTTTCTTGTGCTGTTTATTAATGGTAAATACCTGTTAATACTGTAAATACTGTATATTTTGTGCATATTAATTGCATTCCATTGTAGAGTGTAGTTTTGCCTGTAAATACAGCTTTAATTTGCTCCCAGCTGAGCTGGTCTGGCAAAGTTAATGTTGAGGTGGTTGGGGGCAGGGGAGGAATTTCAACTCGCCACAATAACTACAGAGAAGGCTGAGTCTCTGTGAGGTCTGAAGAGTGAAGCAAATCTCCAGCTCTCATGTGGACAGTGCTGCATTTAGGCAGATGCTCAGCTTCAGCCAGGTTCCAGCAACAGTAAAATCAGAGGGCCTATGGTTCACGATGATGGCAAGACCCCATGCAGGCTACCGCCAGCCGCTAAACCCATAGGCTATCAGGAGTTGATGGAGACTCACCAGGCAGGAGAGGACAGTAATTCTTTCTCCTCAAAAGGATTTTGTCCTGAAGATGTATTTTCAGCAGTGAAGGATGCTGATACATGTCTCTGGACCAGACCTGGTTCTTGGGTCTCCTTGCCAGGGTTCTCCTGTCGCTGCTCCTGTAGCAAAGGGCTGCAACCATGGAGATATTGGATCTGCAGCATCTCACAAAACTGCCAGACTGGGACACCTTGGCCTCATAGCCTAGGAGCTGAAGGGGGCACTCATTTTAGGCCCAGAATAATTCTTCAATTCTCCAGAAAAAAAGACCATCCCTTAACAGCCTCCTGCTTATCACAGCATAGTATGGTGATTTACAAAAGGGTGAGAACCTCATTTTTATGTCCCACTGGAACTGTTAAAATAATTGATTCCTTCTGGACACTTTTAATTAAAACATTGTTGAATTGCTAGTTGTGTTTAAAATACTTGACATTAAATCACTCCAGCTACAATTTCTACAACCACTGCCACCTTTACTTATTCCAATCCCAAACTGCCCTGGAAGTGTTATTTTTATTTGTGCACTTCAGTGGCCTCTTGTCATTCTGTGGCTCAAATCAACATAACACTTTTTTCCCATTCCACAAAATGACACCAAAGAATTTGTGAGAATTGCAGCTGTCCAGACAAATTACCATCAATCACACTAAGTTAGAAAGCATGAGGGGAACAGCGCGGTTTTAAATCACAGAATCACCAAGGTTGGAAGAGACCTCAAAGATCACCAAGTCCAACCTGTCACCACAGACCTCATGACTAGACCATGGCACCAAGTGCCACATCCAATCCCCTCTTGAACACCTCCAGGGATGGTGACTCCACCACCTCCCTGGGCAGCCCATTCCAATGGCTAACAACTCAGTGAAGAACTTTCTCCTCACCTCAAGCCTAAACTTCCCCTGGCACAGCTTGAGACTGTGTCCCCTTGTATATGGTGCTGGTTGCCTGGGAGAAGAGACCAACTCCCTCCTGGCTACAGCCACCCTTCAGGTAGTTGTAGACAGCAATATGATCTCCCCTGAGCCTCCTCTTCTCCAGGCTGAACAATCCCAGCTCCCTCAGCCTCTCCTCATAGGGCTTGTGCTCAAGGCCTCTCCCCAGCCTCATTGCCCTTCTCTGGACACGCTCAAGTGTTTCGATGTCCTTCTTAAACTAAGGGGCCCAGAACTGGACACAGTACTCAAGGTGTGGCCTAACCAAAGCAGAGTACAGGGGCACAATGACTTTCCTGCTCCTGCTGGCCACACTATTCCTAATGCAGGCTAGGATGCCACTGGCTTTCTTGGCCACCTGGGCACACTGCTGGCTCATGTTCAGCCAGCTGTCAATCAGTATCCCAGGTCCCTTTCTGTCTGGCTGCTCTCCAGCCACTCTGACCCCAGAAAAAAAACCAAACCCCACTACCACAAATGATGCAGCCGAGTCTCCCGCATCTGGGGAAATCACAGGGGTCAGCACACCTGGAGTGCAAAGGATGAGCCTCACCCTGGGAAAACCACCTGCCTGAGCATGGTGTCTCCCCTGCCAGGTAAGTATTGCCATCCTGTTTATTATGATTGCTGGCTTGAGCATAATTTTAGAATCATTCCAATAGAATAAACCAGGTTGGAAGAGACCTTCGAGATCATTGTGTCCAACCTATCATCCAACACCATCTAATCAACTAAACCATGCAAGCAAGCACCCTATCAAGTCTCCTCTGAAACACCTCCAGTGATGGTGACTCCACCACCTCCCTGGGCAGCCCATTCCAATGGCCAATCACTCTCTCTATGAAGAATTTCTTCCTAACATCCAGCCTAAACCTCCCCTGGTGCAGCTTGAGACTGTGTCCTCTTGTTCTGGTGCTGGTTGCCTAGGAGAAGAGACCAACCCCTGTCTGTCTACAACCTCCCTTCAGGTAGTTGTAGAGAGCAATAGGGTGTCAGTTTTGCTGTTTCATTCAATCTTGTTTAATTTCAATCCATGGTCTCGTCTCCTTTTCCTGACTCCCTTCTCTGCTCCAGAGGGCTCATCGGGCTAAAGAGCAGCTGCTATAGTTTAGCCCCAGAGATGGTCTAAATGTAGACAACCTGCAATGCAACACTGACTGCTGGACACATCAGCATGAATCCATCAATTCTTCTCTGTGACAAAAGATTTACTTAAACTAGTATTTACATGTGGTTTTTAAATTCTAATCCAGAGACTTTGGATTTATACCCAGCTAAACCAGCTCTCTGTCAGATCTCCTCTGCAGGGAGCAGAAGTGGCCAGGGATGACACAAGAACATCAGAAAATCCAGAAGCATAAGTAGCATCCAGGGACACTGAAGCATCTGAGAATCAGCACCAAGCACCTCTGTCCTCCTCGTCTCTGTGCAGCACTGGTGCCCCAGCACTTAGGGCTCCAGTTTTGCTTTCTCGTTCACTGCACAATGGACAACTGAACCTGGGGATGCTGCCAGACAGCAGAAATGCCATTTCTGAACACTTCCACAAGCAGATGTGGCATGGCAGGGAGGCCTGGCACGTTCCCAAGGAGCCCTGTTCACTGCGGAGCAGCGTATCCGTGCCAAGGAATAACCAAGCAGCAGTCGTATGGCAGGGAGACGGTAGAGGGCAGCTCCACCCTGCTTAACGCAGGAAAGGCTGCTTGCTAGTACAAGCTGTTTACACGCTGTGTGCAAAGGTGAGGCAGATAGTCCTGCACACTGGGATCATAAAAGACGCAGGGAATATAGTAGCAGACACTGTCTTTTGCCCTTCTTCCCCATCCTCCGTGCTTCTTTGCAGTGTGGAGCCTGCCTGCCCTCTCGATCTGAGTGACAAGAGTCCTGGAGTCTAGGGTGTTTTCCTGGACTGCTGGAGACTCAGTAGGGATCAGCTGCCTGGTGAGGGCTTGAGCTGGTCCTTGGGATGCCTCTCTGCAAGAAAGGATAGACTGGGCACATGTTACCCTCCTGTGCTCATGTGATGTTCCAGCCCCAAGGGTGGACGTTGGGGCAGCAGGGATGCTGGCCTCATCCTGCCCCTGAAGGGGACAGTTTGAACACTGCCTGAAAAAAGTCCATGCAGGTCATGCTAAAAGCTGGGTGAATGCCCTTCACCCATGAGGTGAATGCCCTTCATGGGGTCTTGGGTGACAGGTTGGACTCGATGATCTTTGAGGTCTTTTCCAACCTTACTGATTCTATGATTCTATGTTCCCTTGTGTGGTAAGCTCAACTCCCTAGTCAGTGAAGATTGCCCTGGTGTCATCCAGCCCCATGCTGAAAACACAGACTCATAGAAACATGCACTGCCAGGTTGAAGTGGTCAGCTGGAAGAGGATCTCCTCATGCATCACAGAGCCACAAGAAAGGGCACACCTTGTTAGAGGAATTTGCTGCAAATCATTCCTCAGTAAATAGATCAGAGGAGTCCTGACTTACAGAAACATCAGTGAAGAAGCTCAGTGGTAGGAATCTTAGCCCAGAAATTATTTGTAGCTTTTTTTTTTCTCCACCCAGTGCCCAGAACCCAGACAATTAGTTAGGTGATGAGCACCCACGTGTGGCAAACAAACTTAGACTGGCTTCAGCAGTAATTTTGTTACCTTCCCAAAGGCAAAGGTAGGCATCTACTGCTGGGGTTCATCTTCTGTTGCAGGTGTGTTCTTTCTCCTCTCTCCTGAGGTCCATTTCAGAATTGAACTCCTGGCTTTCATCATGCTTTATCTGCAAGTGCAATACTTCCCAGGAGGGTTTTACTCTAGAAGCAATCAGACAACAAACAGTGACCACAACCATCACATTTCATCTGCAACGTGCAGCCTGACTCCCCTGTGCGAGTGGAGACAGCCCATGCCTGCACTCTGATAAGTCAGCAGGGAGGAGGTCCCTTGAAGCAGGTTTAAACTGAGAAAAATAATTAACTATGAGAATTAATTTGGCAGCTTCCATTGCTGTTTTGCACCTCCGGGACAGAAAAACACCTGCAGCTCATCGCACTGCTTCTCCACTGTGTTTGTGAGAAAACACGAGGGAGGAAAATACTACACATTCCAGAGGTGTCATCCATACCAGCGGGACCAGGGGCAGGTCACACACCTGGTGAGGATGGGCCAGGCTGTGGCACAGCAGCACGGCCAGGAGCGAGCCCAGGTACAGCACAGTGTGAGGAGCTTGCTCAGCTGCAACAACGCTGGGCCAGCTCCGGTGGCACAGGCACCTGGCAGCTGCAACGTGGCTTTTCCTAACAGAGACCAGTGCCATGTTTAAAAGCCAGGCTGTGTGTTTGTGCAGCAATGCAAGCCAGCGGTATTGGGGAAGCACTGAAAACCAAGGACCTTCACTTCACTGGGGCAGATCTCTGCAGCCTTCCAGTGCATGGTGTCGCCTAGCCTCCTGGTGGGGATCACCAACCTTCTGCACCCTGCTGCAGTCTGCCCAGTGCTGACAGCTCACATGAAAATGTGGAGTCTTCTGTTTCAGAGGGAATAGGCATCAGGCTGCATCTGTTAGCACAAGGTAATGGCAGGTTCCTACCTGGTTTACAGTGAGGCTAGACAAGGATGGTGTGGCAGCATGGCTGTGGGCAAGCTCTCTGCTGTGAAAGTGCAAGTGAGGATGAACAATGCCAGCTCAGTGTGCCCCTGAGACAATCCAGTCTCTGGTAAACTCAAGGCAGCTTGTCTTAGAGTCATAAAGGAGTTGAGGTGGGAAGGAACCACTGGATGTCACAGAATCACAGAATTGTCAGGGTTGGAAGGGACACCAAGGATCATCCAGTTCCAACTCCTCTGTATTCCAGGTGGGGTCTCACCATAGCACAGTAGTGGGGGAGAATCACCTCCCTCAACCTGCTGGCTATGCTTCTCTTGTTGCAGCCCAGGATGTGATTGGCTTTCTGGGCTGCAAGTGCACATTGAGAGCTCATGTTGAGCTTCTCATCCACCAGCATCCCCATGTCAGGGCTGCTCTCAAGCCAGTCACTGCTCAGCCTGTATTGGTACTTGGGATTGCTCCAACCCAGATGCAGGACCTTGCACTTGGTTTTGTTGAACCTTATGTAGATGTCATGGGCTCACCTCTCCAGCCTATCAAGGTCCCTCTGGATGCCATCCCTTCCCTCCAGCATGTCTGCTGCACCACACAGCTTGGTGTCATCAGCAAACCTGCTGAGGGTGCATTCAATGCCACTGTCCATGTCACCCACAAAGATGTTGAACAAGACAGGTCCCAGGACTGCTCCCTGAGGGACTCTGCTTGTCACTGGCCTCCACTGGGACATGGAGCCATTGACAGTCACCCTTTAGGTGCAGCCTTCAATGGGTCCATGTCAAAGTGGAGGCCATCTGGTCCAACCTCCTTACTCAAGCAGGGCTGTCTACAGCTGGTTGCCTGGGACCATGTTCAGATGGCTTGTATCTCCAAGAGTGGACAATCTATGCCAGTGCCCAGTCACCCACACAAGTGTTTCCTGATGTTCAGATGGAGTTTCCTGTTTCCCATCACCTCCTACTTTGGGACAAAGGGTCTTTGGGTACAGTACCATGGGCTGGCTTCTGCTGAGCAGTGCTGTCAGGATGTCTCATGTGGTATTGCACACATTGTAGTTAACTCAGAAAGTAAAACAAAAAGGGAAGCTGGGGTCCTACCTGGCAGATGGACCCACTGAAGATGTCCTTTCCCCTTGGCTGCTGAGAAGATACCCCTGTAGCTAAGGGTCTGCTGTGCTTGTCTCCATATCCCAGATGGTGCCCAACTGAGGTGACTGTTGTGGGGCAGCTGGGGCAACCAGAAATCCTAAAGTCAGGCATGTTTTTGGAAAGGACCAAAACTGATGACCAGGCACTCACCAAACAAGCCTGGGGATGGGAATGTGGAGGTTGGCTGATATGTTGCAATGTCATCCCTGAGGTGAGGGAAGATCTGGAGCCTCTCAGAGCATCCTTATGCATCTTTGAATCCAAACAAAAGTCCCCAGTGATGCTGTCCTGGCCATGGTGCACCCTGAAGCCTTCTTTTCTCCAGGCTGAACAACCCCAATCCTCTCAGCCTGTCTTCACAGGAGAAGTGCTCCAGACTTCTGATCATTTTTGTGACCCTCTTCTGTACCCACACCATCAGTTCCATGCCCTTCTTGTGTTGAGAGTCCTAGATATGGACTCCTCTCTCCATCTTCTGGCCATGTTTTTCTGATGCAGCCCAGATGTGATTTGCCTTCTGGGCTGCAAGTGTGCACTGTTCTGTATGGACATTACAGCCCACAGGCTGAGCAAAAAGCAGATCTCCATGAGTCATTAAGCTCCTCTCCCCCGTGAGGCAGCTTGTTCTTGGTGACATGCTGGAGGGAGGTAGATACATCTCCAACAGAAGGTGGGAAAAGGAAGCTTTTAGGTCTCAAGTGTAGAGTGAATGTTCACTCATTAGAATGTTTTCCAGCCATGAAAAAGTAGCGTTCCAGTCACCAGCACCATGGGGCTCTTTATTCGTCTGCTCATCTGGTGGCATGTGGAACTTAGCGGCTCCTGAGCTTTGTTATGTGCACTGGGAGTTTCTGCTGGAGCACTTCTGCTGTCTGTCTGGTTTGATTTTAAATAAGTGTGATGCTGTGGGGACACCTTGAATGAAGCAGCCTGAGCTCAGCCCTTCCCAGGCACTCAAAGATCTGCCAGGAGGTAGGGCAGAGTGATGGGCACAATCACTTGCCCCTTACAGTCTTCCTCTCTTCCCTAATTAATTTGCCACAAATTAATTAGCACACTTGTAACCTCAGCCCCTGCCAGTGCCCATCCCTTGCTGCCCTCCCAAGCTGTGTGCTGGCAGGGCACAGGGCAGGCAGCAGTCCACGGTGCTTTCCAGGAAAAAATTGCATGTGGCATGACGGTACCATTGTGGTACATGCAGCGGATTTGGATTCAGGCATCACTCACTTGATAGGGGCTGACTCAGCTGCCTTCAAGGATACTTGGCAGGATGATGTGCTTCACAGGATGATGGGTGGTTTGCTCAGATGGCCAATTCCCTATCATGTAATGGTAACAGTCTGCTGGGGGCTGATTCTGCCGAGTTTGAGACAAAGCAGAGCTGCTTTTCTAGCATACAGCCAGAGCTCTGCTCCCTCCAGCAGCACCTCCCAGCATCTGTGGTGCCAGGTGTGGTGGGTTGAAAATTGCCCCCAACACAAAATTGCCAGACCAGCTCAGTGGGAAAGCAAATGAAACTGTATTTACAAGCAAAACTACAATCTAGAAATGAAGTGCAATGGATGTGTACAAAATATACAATATTCACTTATATGTACACTTTATATACAACACAAGGACCCCCCTGGACATAGCAGGGGGCTACTAATAGCTTCCCCCTCCTTGCTTCCTTCCCTACCCCCCTGTACACGTGGGACAAGAGAAAGAAGAGCAGAGAGTTGTTTGTTAACACTCAGCCACCACAAAGCAATGCAGCCAAGGTCAGCAAAGCCAGCAGGAGCCAGAGCTAGTATCTGCTAGGGTGAAGGAAGCCAAAAAGAGAGAGTTAGTATACACAACTATCTTATGTTGGTAATCTGTCCAATGGGGTTATTTAGACCTTATCATTGTTTTCCTTTTGACATCCAAGAGTGATTTATTTACATTCTACCACTTTCTGTTCAAGATCTGTGGAAACTTTTCCTAGGCACAGCCTAAAACTACCACACCGGGACAAATCCATCCACACTTTGCACCTCTTCTGCAAGCACACATTGGTATTTGTCATGGTTGTCACAAAAACAAGTGAAAATGCACCTATGCTGAACAGAGATTTGGGGTATTGCTTCAAATACTGATACTCATTTAGCTACACCCCTGGTAGCATCACAAGTGTGCCAGGCAGCATTCCTCAGATCTAGACCTCAGTGGCCCAGCACAGGTGATCCATGCTGACCACAATTCTCCAAGTCTGTCCTGAGGACACTGTGGGAGTTTCCATGAGACAAGGACCTTTCCTAGTAAATAGCCTGAGTGCAGCCACTCTGTTTTGGAGAGCTTAGCCACTCTAGCCTAGCTGCTACAGAGCCAGAGAACAGCACAGGGCACCTTCTGGTCACTACTACAGAGTCAACTGTCATGTCCTTACAGTGGGTTGACCCTGGTGGATGCCAGGTGCCCTCTAAAGCTGCTCTATTTCTCCCCTTCCACAGTCCTATATCCTGAAGACCCCCAAAACAAGCATGTGTGAAGCCCAGCATGTCATACTGCATGATCCTCTGTGTCAGGGCTGTGGTACTTCACATGGACCACTCCTCAGATGGCAGCCATGACATGCCAAGCATTACATGAGCAACCAGCTGCAGGTTTTGGCTCTGCATCCCAGCATTTTCCCCCAGTGGGCTGATGTTAGCTCCCTGCAAAGAGAAGTAGAGGTTTGGGCTGTATTTGCCACCTCCCATCCTTTTCTGGGGATTTCCCCACTTGCTTTCAGATCCCTGCAGGGTCTCTGATTGAAAACAGTGGGATGTCTACAACCTTTCCCACATAATCATGCCAGCCCAGGAGCTTTGGAGAGAATGCCATGATGGGGTCTTGGCAGGGACGACTTGGGCTTGATTATTTCGCCTGTAATTGTGGTGTGCTGGTATAGCTGTTTGCTATGCACTCCTCTTCACCACTGAGTATGGCCAGCGGGTCACATCCTCCTCTGCCTTCCCTCCGCTCCATGCCATGATAGCCTGGCTAGCTTGAAATCCCATTAGCTTAATTTAAGAGGGTATTTTGTGAGGAAGACTGACCCATGCCAAAGCCAACACAGGGAAAGAGCTGTCATCTGTGTCCCCTTATGAAGTGCTATTGCTATGCCAAAAACACGCCTCAAACCTCTAATGTTTGATCCAAAAGAAAGACACCAACCAGCAACAATACAATCACTTACAGTTACACTCCTAGCATGGTCCAGCTAGAAGACAGGGGTCTCCCAAGCACCCAGGGAGGTGGTGGAGTCACCATCATTGGAGGTGTTTAGGAGGAGACTTGATGGGGTGCTTGGTGCCATGGGTTAGTTGATTAGATAGTGTTGGGTGATAGGTTGGACGCAATGATCTCGAAGGTCTCTTCCAACCCGGTCTATTCTATTCTATTCTATTCTATTCTATTCTATTCTATTCTATTCTATTCTATTCTATTCTATTCTATTCTATTCTATTCTATTCTATTCTATTCTATTCTAATGCTTGGGAGACACTCTCTTGGGAGTCGCTGTTGTGGGAGACCCTACATATTTGCTGGGCAAAAATGAACTCTCTGAAGGAGACTGGAGGAGTGGTGCCAGCACCATTCTTCAGTAAACTGCACATCCAATATCTTCCCAGAAAACTGGACTCAGACAACCACCACTGGAGTGGTTTCAGAGTGGCAGGCTGAATAGGCAGAGTTAAAACAGTTTTTGTCCAAAACCTATTTATTCAGGATTAAATCATTTTGCTTCAGAAGAGAGACTGCATGTGGGAGTAGCTTGGGAGGAGGTTATTCTGTTACAGGTATGCCCAGCCTGCTGTGGACAGGTGCCAACAAGTTCAAAGTGAGATTAAAATACACCCTAGGATGGAGGAAGGAAAACTAAACCAAACAAACCTCCAAACATAAAATCCAAAGCAAAACAAAAATTAACAATTCCCCACGAAACACCACAGAATCAAATCCCAAAATCTGCTGGAGCAGGTCCAGGAGCATGATACTGAACCAGGGCATCACAGCTGAGCCCCCCAGCACCTGCTGCAGCAGGGCTGCTGGCCAAATTCATATGACAACACAGGGAGGGAAAGGAGTGAGGATGGTGAGACACTGCAACGGGTTGCCCAGGGGTAGAGGGTAGAGGCCCCATCCCTGGAGGTTTTTCAGTCCAGGCTGGATGTGGCTCTGAGCAATCTGATCTAGTGTGAGGTGTCCCTGCCCATGGCAGGGGGGTTGGAACTAGATGATCCTTGAGGTGCCTTCCAACCCTCACAATTCTCCAATTCTATGATGCCTACATTTCAAGGCACTCCTGGAGTTCACTGCTTTTGACTGTGTTCTTTCAAGGAGGCAGGGTGAGACCTGCAAAGGGGAAAGCTGACAGCCACAGTAAAGTGGCCCTGTTGAAGATGCCCTGTGTATCTCAGTAATTCCCACTTGCCTGCACTGTCCCACCCAAACCAGCTCTGCTCTGCTGTGTAGTCTTGGGCCTTTAGCAAAAAGACAGGACTTGCATGCAGCGATGCTGCTGTGGCAGAAGGCTCCCATCTGAGCAATTTCTTCAGCCATATAAGTGACCTTGCTTCATCAGGCCTCTGGATCCAGCCTGCTCCAGCCTGGCCAGCCTCACTTAGGGCATGGGTGGGTGAGCACAGGTGGGGCAAACAGTAAAACATTAAAGAACAAGTGGGGATGCTCAGAGCCCTGCAAGTTTCAAGCACAACTGCCCCCTCTGGACTGCTCTGCAGGCTGTCATCAGTGTGCTGAGACGCAGCAGTTCTCAGGGATGCTGCCAGCCTCCAGCAGGCACCATGCGTCTGAGCCCTGAGCAGTGCCTGCTGCAAAAAGCCACAGCAGAGTGGGAAGAGCCAGAGGGAGGTGGGGTCTGGTGTCAGATGGGCATGGTGGGAAGGTTTATTCCAGGGGGCTTAGCTGCTGGCACCAGGACATCATCTCTGATTATGGGAAAGATGTGTTGGGAGGAAAGAGAATGGCTCTGACCAGCCTGTGCCACAGGGTTGCAAAATATCTCTGGGAAGATGTCAGGGCTTGTGGACAATATCTGGCTTTCTGAAATTCACAATTAAATGCTGAGCTCCTCATCTAATTTACTACCACATTAAACATATAAACCAACAACTCATTGTTTTATAATGTCTCCCAGGGGAAGCTGAGCCATTGCAGCATCCTGCAAGAGCTGCAGTGAATGCTGGAGGTTACTCCAGCACTGTCAGGCATCTCACTGTGAGAGCTCTTCCAACCAAAAATAGAGCAACACCCACAGCTCACAAACATGAGGCCCATGCCAGCACCATGGCAGCTGCATCTCTGCCCTTCTCCAGGTCATTCTCAGTGTTACAGGCACTCACTCACACCATGCCAATGGGCAGCCTCCCTGCAGTGCACAGTCCCTACCAAGCCCCCAACCCCCCAATATCCTGCTACAGCCACCTCTGCTGCTGTATAATGTTGAACCTAAGTGTCTTCAGACCTTCTTCCATCTTCTGTCACTGCCATCACCACCACCACCACCTCCTCCTGTCCAGCCCACAGCACAGATTGTGGGCACACTACTGCCTGCCAGTGCTGCTGCTGTGGTATTCCCAGTATGGTGGCACAATACTGTGCCAGAGGAGGTTTAGGCTGGATGTTAGGAAGAAATTCTTCACAGAAAGAGTGATTGGCCATTGAAATGGGCTGCCCAGGGAAGTGGTGGAGTCACCATCACTGGAAGTGTTTGAAGAGACTGGATGAGGCACTTAGTGCCATGGTTTAATTGATTAGATGGTGGTGAGTGATAGGTTGATGAGTTGATGATCTTGAAGTTCTTTTCCAACCTGGTTAATTCTGTATTCTGTATTCTTTTACAATGACCAAGTTGCACATCCCATAACACAGGGGTGGTTGTGCACTCTCTGGGTTTGGGGATCCCTGTGGGTTCAAGCCACTCCTGCTGATCCCTGCTCTTCAAGGTATCAACACAAAGGCTGGAAGAAACAGGTGCAATTACCTGAACCTCACTTGGTGAACCTCAGGTGGCTTGTGGGTGTGTGGCATGTCACCAGCAAATCAGGTTATGTCCCTTCTTCCTACTGGCTATCACAGAGCTTAACCCTCAGCAGTGTCTTGGCTTTTCCTCAGTACTCCTCACTACTCACCAGTGCAAGGAGGCAGGCAACACAACTCTGCAAACCAAGCACTACCCATGGCAGTATCTTACATCTGGCACTGGTAGCAGTGGCCACAGCTGTCCTTTTCACCCTGAACCTGCACTGAGATAGGAAAAGGCAAGCAGACACCAAGAGAAAAGACATTGTGCTGGAGCAGCTGCTGATCAAACACTAGTTTTAGATGCCACTTTATTCTGTGTGGCCACAAATTTAGGTTGAGGCTTTGAGCAAGATGGTCTGCCCATGTCAAGGGGGTTGGAACTAGATGATCTTTAAGGTCTCTTCCAACTCAAGTCATTCTATGGTTCAATGGTATTTTAATTTTCCTGGAAGCATAAGCAGCAGGGGGTTGTGCTGAATGATGGAGGCATTTCAGCTCACAGAAGTGCTGACTCCCTTTCAAAGCCCTTCCTCACTGTGGCTAGCTTGATCTTCTTGCAGGTGTTGGGAATGGTGGCAGTGACTAGTATGAAAGGGACTAAACACCCTCAGATCCCACATGTTCTTTGCAAGGTGAGACTCCAGCAGCAGCCACTGCTCACCAGGGAAGGGAGATTCACACTGCTGTGGCTGTCAGAAAGAAAGGGAGTGGTGGGTGGATAAAGCTGTCCAGGAGCAATGCACCTATGAAGCCTGAATCTCTGCCAGTCCTGCAGCTTGCTGAGTCACAACAAAGCTCAGAGCCACTCTGCTTCCCGTGATTCATCCACATCCATGGTGAACTCCTCTTGGCCAACAAACTCGACTTGGTCTCTCTGTTCCCTTGTTTCTCATCCCAGAGAAAGGCCTCCACTTCTCAGCAGTCCTCCCCTTCACCCAGTGGCTTTCACAAGAGTTTTGGGAGTTTCCTTTTTAACTCAATTCCATTTTCCCTCAGTTCCATTTCTCCAGCTATCAGGTGATGCTTAATGCAAATATCTTCATAGGTCAAATCACTTCAGATGCTGAGCTGCTGGAGATGAGAGAAGTAGCAAGTCATTGTTAAGTCTGTTCTGTTTCTATGGTAGCAAGAAGAGAGGTTTTTCATTAGGCTCCACTTTTGAGACACCACCTCTGGAGCAGTTCCTGGGCTCCGGCAGTCAATATTCCCCATGTGACCTATGGCTTCAGGACCTGCCAGACCCACGCACAGGCTGCTGACAGAACTGACTGGCAGTTTGCTGTCTGGAGCACAACACATGCAGTTCTCCAGTCTTGCAGCTTAGTTAGGAGATTGGTATGGAGCAGAAGCCCTAGGGCTGAAGTGCTATCAAGTGGCAATTCAGGGGGACCATGGGGGAGAGCATAAAGTCTTGGTGAAGACAGACTGGTAACTGAACTAAATGAACTAACCTCTGCCCTCCTTCAAGCAGTCTCGTGGGTAGAGGACACTGGCTCCATCCCTGTGCCCTACAAACAAAAGACTGCCTCTTTACAAAGATGTGGGAAACCAAAAAAGAGATGAAGTGTTGCCATTCTTCATGACATTGTGCAGGGCTGGAGGTGCATTGTCACAAATTTAACATCCAGGAATGGCTCTGCACTGGTGGAACAATTTCACAGAATCACAAAATCACCAAGGTTGGAAGAGATCTCAAAGATCATCAAGTCCAACCTGTCACCACAGACCTCATGACTAAACCATGGCACCAAGTGCCACGTCCAATCCCCTCTTGAACACCTCCAGGGACAGTGACTCCACCACCTCCCTGGGCAGCACATTCCAATGACGAATGACTCTCTCAGTGAAGAACTTTCTCTTCACCTCGAGCCTGAACTTCCCCTGGCACAGCTTGAGACTGTGTCCTCTTGTTCTGGTGCTGCACATAACACACCATTTCTGCATGTAACATACCATTTCATGTACTCCACGGACAAGTTCAAGTTTGCTCTTCTACCAGTGTGATTTTACAATGAATCAGAGTGTGTTGGGAGCCAAGTGCACCAGTGTTGCTGCTTTGCTAGTGCTGAGGGAGATGGAGCCTCCTCTGGAAGCAGCCTACTGCTGCGCAGTGGTTTGTTTGTACAGTTGTAGGTATCCTCCAAAACATTGTTCTGAGATTTCCAGATACAAAATCTGTCAGGTTTGTGCTGAGAAAGCACATCATGTTTTTAGGTGTAGCCCAGCATTCTTGACTTTATTCTTGGTTTTACTGCACTGATAGGCCAGAGTAGTTATTTTCTTGACCCAAACATAAGTTGCTTTTGAGATATGATCTTCTGTCTTTGAATGGAAGGGAAAGCCTTTCTGAAGCCTCATGAGGCTGTCTCTGGAGTACGTAAAGTGTTAGCTGTGCTTGGAGAGGGAGACAAAGTGTCTTCCAACACAGGAAGTAAGGTCAGCAAACAAAATGATGAATATCAGAAGTCCAGGACAGTGTCATATTGCATTCCTAGCTCTACATTCCTAATTTTCTTCCCTAGTTCTAGCCAATCAAAACTCTGATTCCCAATCCCACAAAGACAAGGCATGGGCTTGGTGCTGAGCCTGGCACTCACAGGGACTGGGTCCCTCCACAGTGCTGTGGAGCCACACACCTTCATAAGACACACCTGTATCCTACTCCACAACAGGTGGTTTCTACTGGTCAAGTCTAAGCTGGTTGTTTTGCCCAGAGTATTTCCACTCTGTAGTCAGTAAAGAAAAACAGTAAACTCCATCAACACTATAAATTTGTCAATCTTAGATGCACTCTTTGAGATGAGCTGAATCATCCCAGGGGAGTACACCATCTTCTGCTGATGACAGGGAGAGCTCAGTCATCCTGCTAGGCTGGATGCCCTGCTTCTGAGAGCTGAAGATAGGTGAGATGGCTCCCATTTCATAAACTGCCTCACATTATCCCAGTCTTGCCTAATAATGCTCACTAATCTTCCATTCAACACTGTCAGTGACTTGAGCATTAATAAGGATCACAGGCCAAGAAGTCACAACAATGGAGCATCAATATCCAGGTTTAACTACAGGGTCTTGGTGCAGCTGCTGCCTTTACAAGAGCTCTCAGCAGTGCTCATGCAGCATCTAGAGCATCTCTGGACAAAGAGCCATCAGCAGCAGAGCTACTCTTTGGCTCCTTCATGCATTGACCTTGTCCAAGGTGAAATACTGCTTGATGGACTGAGATTACACTGCTTTCTTTAAGAAAAGTGACACTGTAAGAGAATGAGATTTTATTCTATTCCAATGACAAAAAACCACCTTCATAGCCTGGAGTTAAAGAGATCATGGCTGTTGCCCCCTTCTGCCATTGCCCTACAGGTTATTTCAAACATGTCTGAGAATGACAGAATAACTGAGGTTGGAAGGGACCTCTGGACGTCATAAGATACCACCACGGCTCAAAGAAAGTCCTGTTACAGCAAGCTAGTCAGGGACATGATGAGTCTGCCCAGGGAGGTGGTGGAGTCACCATCCCTGGAGGTGTTCAAGAGGGGATTGGATGTGGCACTTGGTGCCATGGTTTAGTCATGAGGTCTGTGGTGACAGGCTGGACTCAATGATCTTTGAGGTCTCTTCCAACCTTGGTGATACTGTGATTCTGTGAACACCTTCAAGGACAGAAACTCTTCCATGGATTACTCTCTCTCTGGACAATCTACACCACTGTTTGACCACACTGGTAGTGCCAAACTTAATGCCTTCTATCTAAATCAAATGAAATTCCTCTCTTCCTTTCACCATGCACCTCCCAGAAAGGTCTGACTGCATAGTGTCTATTATCTTCCACAGGGTGGTTGTAGGCAAAAATCCAATCTTTCCTTTGCCTTCTCCTATGAATAAACTCATCTCCCTCACCATCACCTGGTACTTCACATCCTTCAGCCACCTTGGTGACCCTCCACCAGGCTCTCTCTAGTCCATCATTTCTCCAACACTTGTCTCTCACTTGGCTTTCATTTATTCCCTGAGGGAAGGACACTGTTCCACATGGGTCCAGAGAGAAGCATGCACAGCAAGCACAGGACTGAGAGTGCCCCAGTTTGCCAGAGTGCCCAAATATCAGTGGTCAAAACTCAGTGTTGCACCAGCAGGTTAGTAGGGAGGAAAGAGATGCTTTTGCTACCCTTCTTGTGAGAGCAGAAGCAGTACGGCAGGGTTTGCAATGGCACAAACTGCCACCTGGACAGGAAAACTCAGGATGGGATCTGAGCATCTTGGCAGCCCCCAGAACTGTTAGGCCTATTTCACAGCTTTAGAAATGAAGAAGACAACTAAGGAACTGACTCAGAGAAAGTCTTCAAAGACAAGAACATTTGCCTGCTGGGCACAGGGTGTACTACCCTTGAGCTGCGTTGGGGAATCCCTTGGTTTCAGAGCAAACGTGGTCAGGTCACTGTCTCTAGTATAGGAAGACGAGGCTTGTGCTGAGGACAAGTACTGGAAATGCATCTGCAAATGACACAGTGACCACATTCAGCAAGTGTCAGCAGGCACAGGAATTAAACTTCCCTACTTGTGAAAGATTTGTATACAGAAGACTGAGAGGATAAGTGGCTGGGGGAATGATGAGCGTGTGATGAGCTCTGATGTCACCATACATTTTGCAGGGCTGATTTATCAACACCCAGCTGTGGGCTGACACCAGCTATGATCAGAGGCTGCCTCACACCTCCACAGAGCCTGGTGGCACAATTTAGCAAGGGTCTTCTGAGTGCAGCCACGAAATACAGGAGTAACTCACCTTCCCCGCTGCACCCCCAGCTGCCCCAGGAGATGGACAGGAGCCCCAGTGCACAGCCTGCCCACTACATAGTAGCCATCAGGGCAGCATAGACTTGCAATAGGCTCTGAGGTGGAAGAAACTGTTTTCTCAGCATTTCATTTCAACTAATGTGTTCAGACTAGTATCACACTGTGCTATTAATGCTGCCCTGGTTTGTAATTCTGCTTTCATGTTGGATCCATTTTTCTCCTTTTAATACCACCATCTAGCCTTCTGGTTCTTAAATGCGGGACCTATTTTTCTGTCTGCTGTAGCAGAAAGAGCTAATTTGGTCCTTCTGTGTATTAGCAACAGGACTGTGAAGTGGAATAGAAGGCGATTTTATCTCTGTGTACGTCCTTGGTCAGATTGACACGAGAATACTGCATCCTGCTGAGGTGCCATATTTTAAAGAGGACATCAAAAACCTGGAGCGGGTGAAGAAAAGAGCCATAAAAAATGGTTTGAGAGCTGAAGAAAACCACTTACAGGGAGTGACTTCTAGAGGTCATACTCTGTAACTTGTCAGAAAGAAAACTGAGAAGTGATTTGATGATGTGCGTAAGTACATGTGTGGAGAGAAAATACGGGATGCTAAGGGGGTACTAAAAATTTAGTCTGAGGAGAGCACACAGATGGAGAGCGATGGGCAGCGGAGGACACACTGAGCTGAATTAGCAATCAGGCATACCTTTTAACCATAAGGATGTTAACCCTCAGGAGAACATTGCAAAGCGAGTCATGGGTGCTGCATCTCTTGATGTGCTCGAGACGAGTTTGGATGCTAAATCTGCACGCCAGGATAGAGGCAGGCAGTCCCAGGGGATGGAAATCGAGGTGAATTTGCCTGAGTACAAGCTAGGAGGTGACAGAATCCAGCTTCACAGGAAAAAAGAAATTCCACATTTCATTTCATGTACCCTTTTTAACAGTTGCTCATCGCGTTCTTAGACAAAAATCTTCTGGCAGGCAACTCACTCCCCCAGTGTATTAATAAACTGTTAGCAAGCTAAGTGGTCACTTTTAAGGCTGGGGAGGGAGAACTGGGGCTTTCAGAGCCCAGAGAGTGGTGGTGAATGGTGCCACATCCAGCTGGCGGCCAGTCACTAGTGGTGTGCCCCAAGGATCAGTGCTGGGCCCCGTGCTCTTTAACATCTTTATTGATGATCTGGATGAGGGCATTCAGTCCAACATCAGTAAATTTGTGGATGACACCAAGCTGGGGGCAGGAGTTGATCTACTGGAGGGTAGAGAGGCTCTGCAGAGGGACCTCGACAGGCTGGACAGATGGGCAGAGTCCAACAGCATGAGATTGAACACATCCAAGTGCCGGGTTCTGCACATCGGCCACAACAACCCCATGCAGAGCTACAGGCTGGGGTCAGAGTGGCTGGAGAGCAGCCAGGCAGAGAGGGACCTGGGGGTGCTGGTTGATGGTAGGCTGAACATGAGCCTGTAGTGTGCCCAGGCAGCCAAGAGGGCCAATGGCATCCTGGCCTGCATCAGGAACAGTGTGGCCAGCAGGAGCAGGGAGGTCATTCTGCCCCTGTACACTGCACTGGTTAGGCCACACCTCGAGTCCTGTGTCCAGTTCTGGGCCCCTCAGTTTAGGAAGGATGTTGACTTGCTGGAATGTGTCCAGAGAAGGGCAATGAAGTTGGTGAGGGGTTTGGAACACAAGCCCTATGAGGAAAGACTGAGGGAGCTGGGGCTGCTTAGCCTGGAGAAGAGGAGACTCAGGGATGACCTTATTGCTGTCTACAACTACCTGAAGGGAGGTTGTAGACAGGCAGAGGTTGGTCTCTTCTCCCAGGCAGCCAGTACCAGAACAAGAGGACACAGTCTCAGGCTGCACCAGGGGAGGTTTAGGCTGGATGTTAGGAAGAAGTTCTATATAGAGAGAGTGATTGCCCATTGGAATGGGTTGCCTAGGGAGGTGGTGGAGTCACTATCATTGGAGGTATTCAGGAGGAGACTTGATGGGGTGCTTGGTGCCATGGTTTAGTTGATTAGGTGGGTTGGATTGGTTGATAGGTTGGACACGATCTTAAAGGTCTCTTCCAACCTGGTCTATTCTATTCTATTCTATTCCATTCTATTCTATTCTATTCTATTCATGGGGTTATGAGGATACATGCTGTAAGCCTGCTCCCATGTGAACAGCTTTAGGATTGTAGAGCTGGGGGGTGAATGCCAGCACCATACAGCAATGCTCTAGCTAGCATGATCATACACAGAGATGCTCATCCAGCCTGGTGAGAAAAATGCCATCAGGCTCCTGAAACTGAATTTTCCCACTGCCTCTGCTAGTGAGTGCCAGCAGCAGCTCCATGAAGCGGCTTTGTACTCATGTCTTTGGCATACAGAAGTGGATAAAGGTTGCCAAAATCATGGCAAAAGTCATCAGGACTAGATCCAGAGGATCATTTAGTGCTGGGGGAAGGTCTAGAGGATCACATTAGAGGTGTTTCTCTGCAGCTCTTTTGCTTCTTACTGCCTTTCTGTGAAGGCCTTCAGATCCCCCGTGTCCTCTTTAAGACAGATGCAGAGGGGATGAGGACAGAAAGCCCTTTCTTCCACCAGGAGAGCCAGGCACAAGCCGCTCACACCTAGTTGTAGATGACCTGAGACAGATAGACCCTTCCCTGCACTGCTGCTCATTTCCCCATCCCACACATGGACAGTTAATAAATATACCCCAACTACACAGCTCCTTATTAGTAAACACAGACCTTTTAAATGGCTCCTACACGTCTGCATCAGAAAAACGACACGTCAGAAAGCCACAAAGAGAAACTTCCAATTAAGCTCACTTTGTAAATCATCTGCGGTTTCTAAACAAGCCTGGCACACACACACACACTTTCCTCTTGGTTTTTCTCGGGGTGGATGTTTGCAGTCAGCACTTTGCACACAACCTTCTGCAGTGGCTTGAAAGCTAAAGCTGCTCTGAGCAAGGGCTGCGTGCCCTGAGCCCAGCCCCTAGGCTGGGAACTGCTGCCAGCCCCCAGCTAGAGCTCCTAGACTCACCAACACAAAGCGGCTGGGCATGAAAAGCAACTATTAAGCTACTCTCGCTCTTAGAACTTCTAACAAATCTCAAAAGCAGTTTGAACCCTTTCTTTCCCCAATGGCTTCTTGCTGTCTTAAGGACATACTCCTGCAGATGGCTGTGTTCATGAACTTCCCGTTGGCTCTAGGTGTCAAGTGGTCTTCAAGAATTCAGAACTCAGCAGCCCTTTGAATCCCTTCCAGCTGATCTCTCCTGCTCTGCAGCTTCTGTGCAGCTCAAGAACTGTCAATATTTACCAATCTGGTCTGAGCATCATATCCCAAGGAATCCCAAATCCAAGGGGTTAGGAGCTCTGCATGCACAGCACATAAAGCTGCATTTGAAGGATTTGTGCTGGCTGAGCAAGCAGGTCCTGCACACCCATCTGCATATTCCTTTCTGCACAGGAATATTACACAGAAAACTCTGAAGCTTAAATAAAAAAAAACAAGGCTTAAATGCAAATTCATAATGAGCCCTGAGAGACTGGAGAAGGTACTGAAGCATTTGTTTCATAGTGTGCTAAACTCACTCTTCAGGAAAAAATTAATTTGTCTCAAGGTAAAACCGAAGGTGGGAAGCAGAGCTTCCTGGAGGCATAGGTGGTCCAGCTTCGTGCAATTAGCAAAACCAGCTGAAAAATCCTGGTAGGAGCAGAAACCCTTCAGGAAGCTGAGCCAGGAGACATGTTGTCATTTCTCTTTGAGAGCAAATGGAAATGGTCCCAGACTTGTCTTCACAAAAAGCAGACAAAGCCCTGCCCAGCTGCCTTGCACCCCACAGTACCTTGTTGGCTCTGGCAGCTGCCCGGCCAAGCCACAAGCCAACCCATGGCAGTGTTCGGGGTACCTTCCTTCAGAAAAGGTTGTGTTTGATCTTGGACTCTTGGAGAACCCCATCCAAAAAGTCTGGTAACAAGCATCAGGGACAGCAGCCAACCATCATTACACCCTGGCTGCATCCATCATGGATCCCCCATCACTGCCCTTGCTTCTTTGCTCATCTCGGCTCGTCTCACTAGTGTCCTGGGTTTCTCATTGAGGCTGGAGTGGTCATTCACTGCATGCCTGCCCAGCACCTCACACAACTGGGCCGCTCCTAGGCCACAGGTGTCTGAGGAGATGCTGTGCCTACAGGAAGACCACTTTTCTTAGCAACACCCCTGTAATGGGACACTCTGCCCCCCTCCCTTGAGAAAAGTGAGGTTGGTGGGTTTGTGCCTTCTCTTACTGCAGGGCAGATGGGTGGGAACAGGCAGCCTCACAAGAAACATGCAGTCCAGGAGGCGAGTCTGAAAGATTGTTGATCCCCAGCAAGTGCCATTTTCCCATCTCTCTCATGTCTCCAACTGCCTGTTATCTAACAGCATCAGCATCTCCTCTGTGCTCCCCTTTCTCCTCAAAGCGTGTGCCATGTGGCAAGGAGCAGACACAGCCCTTGTGTGACAAAGCAGATGACAGACTTCTGCTCTTCCTGTCCCTGACGTGGGCTTGAGTGACATAGTAAAGGCACTCCTCCCCAGGGTCTCCCACTCAAGCTCCCTGCCATGTGTAGCTAATTCCTCCCTCGGCTTCAGCCTTCCCTTTTACACTGTACATTTGGTGTAAGCATGGGTCTTGTGAGCAACAGCCCTGGTGTTCAAGGTTTCACAGTGAGCTAGAAGAGATGACCTGGGAAAATACAAATAATGAGCAGGCATGGGCAGTGTCCATCTCTCACCATCTCTCCTAGCTTAGCAATTGCACTGCAGGGTATTGTCAGAAAGCTGCTTGCAGACCCTGGCTGGACCATGACCATATTACATGTGTAGAATCATAGAATGATGGAATGGTTTGGGTTGAAAGGGACTTCCAAAGGTCATCTAGTCCAATCCTTTTTGCAGTATGCAGGGACATCCTCAACTAGATCAGGTTGCCCAGAGCCTTGTCAAGTCTCACTTTTGAGTATCTCCAGGGATGGGGCCTCAACTACCTCCCAGGGCAACCTGTTCCAGTGTTCTACTGTTCTCATAGTAAAGAACAGTGAAGATGTTCCTAACATCCAATCTAAATCTATTCTTCCCTAGCTTGAAACCATTACCCCTCATCCTATCACTGCAGGCCTCAGTCTCTCTCCTTCTTATAGGCCCCCTTCAGGAAGGTCATTATTGTACCACCCCAGAGCATTCTCTTCTCCAGGCTGAACAACCCCAGCTCCCTGAGCCTGTCTTTGTAGCAGAGGTGCTCCAACCCCCTGATCATTTTCATGGCTCTCTGCTGGACCCACTCCATCAGGTCCATGTCCTTCCTGTGTTGAGGGCTGCAGAGCTGGATGCAGTACCCCAGGTGAGGTCTCACCAGAGTACAGTGAAGTGGCATCACTCAGAGGCACAGTGAAAGCCAGGCAGTACCCCACCCTTCTCACTGCCCGGTGGATCCACACAGCACGTCCACTGGCAACTGTTGGGCAGGAGGGAAAGATGACTCTGTTTCAGCACCCAAGGTGTGCTGTCATCTGAGGGACAGATGACACAGACCTTACAGGAGGAAGCATCAATACAACAGTCTTGAGCTCTGGATGTTCAGCACTCACTAGTCCCCTCAGAACTCCCAAATTTCTCATGCCCTCCTCTCTCCTGCTAAAGGAAGAATTCCCTCTGCTGCCTCCTGCATATACAGCTCCCCTGGACAAATGTTTGTGTTCTGTCCCAACTCATGGTGTTTGCCAGGAGGGGCCAGGATGAAGATGCACTGCCTTGACATTTCCATGCTACCAGTTCAGCCTCACTGCTCTGAGTGTGCCAATCCCCCTTGTCCAGGCTGGGCCCTGGGAGATCTCCAGGGCATGAGGAGGGGTTTTAACTGTCTGCAAAGGAGTACCACACTAAGACACAGCTTGAGATTGACTTAGATACCATGGTGGTCAAAGGTGTAAGTGTTATGTCTGCACCCAAGACACTGAGGGACTATGAAACCTCTGATGGTAAGTAACCACTAAGCTGCAGCACTGGTGCAATAGTGAGGGCAAGAGGAACTGAGGAAACAGAGACCAACACAGAGAGGTTCTTCCCACCCCAAATTCATCATATAAACTGCTTCTCCTTTACCCCTTATATAATAAGTAACACCCTAGAGATACTGCTCATCTGATCCTCTTATTCTAAGCTGGACCATTTCTTGCTACCCAGTGTACAGGGAGTCTGGGTGACAAGCTCACACTTAAGTATCTGCAGCTGGGCAAAAGGAGCTCCAAACTCACCCTGTTAAAGCAGCCATGGATCCTAACTTAGGCAGTTGCATCATCATCCCAGAACTAGCTCCAGCAGCAGGAACTCCCACCACCAATTTCTTTTTCATCCTGTCCCACAGTCCTTCCTTGATCACGTCCAACACCATTTCAAGTAAGTGTGACCCTTTTTGGGAAGGCATGTGGTGCCCTCTGTCCTGTGTGCTCAGACACAGGCTTGTTCCCATCCTTGCCCAAATCTGTCCAGGCAGATTTTTCAAGTGTGAAAGAGCCTTTTGTCTTCTTGAAACTGCCCTGAAGTCTTTGAGAAGCAGAGTTGCTGGGTCTTTAAAGAGGAGATGAAGCCTTCATGTTCTTGGGGCCTCCAAACTTTTGCAGAAAAGCAATGGGTGTCTACACACAGCCACTGCAGCCTGCTGGCACACCGAGACACAGACCCAGAAGAGCATCACCATAAAACCACAAACAGTCCTTGCCACTGAAGAATAGAAGCACAAGAGCTTTATTCCCACCTTGGCTGTAATGACCACCAGGGAATCTACTGCACACACTCAATCAAAGTGGGTTTTGTTTTTTACATAACAGGGTTTCTGGTGCCAAATGCCTAACAGTTCCCTTTCAAAGGCTGCAGTTTGATTTTCCTTCTGGACAGCTTGAGAGAAAGGAGAAGGAGCTGGAGAACTGCGTACCAACAGAATCCTGCACACAGCATCTGGGTACTCAGGGCAGTGGGGACCTGTGTGCGAGCATCAGGGTAACTGAGGCCTGGCTGCTCTCTGTACATACACAGAAGAAAGGAAGAGACTGGCAGACTGCAGATGTGATCCATACTGCCACTCCACATTCACACTCATCCCTGGCTACTGGTGGGCATGTTACCCCAGGAGCTCATTAGCTGGTTCTAAAGTATCCCCAAAATGCTGTGGTCTCAAACTGTGTGGGTGCTCCTTGCTGCATCCCCTGTGAACAGGATACCCAAATCTTTTCTCTTGCCATTGCCTTGAGACTTCCTGCACCTTTCCTCCCTTCCCTGTGTATCCCACTGCCTACCATCACCTCAGCTTTCTCATGAGCCAGAGCTGCTGTGCAACAATACAGTAAAGCCTTCTGCCATGGCCTAGGTTGAACAAGCAAATACTTGGTTTCTTTGCTTGATTACAGCAACATACTATGATGGCAATCTCTTTTTGCCTTGCCTTACTGGGTCACTTGCTGTGTGCGACGTATGGACCCCTCAAGCACACTTCTGGTGATCTGTGTTTAAAAGCCCAAATAGGCTTAGGTGGAAAGACAGGTTGCTGAAGAGGCTTTGTTTTGTAAAAGACTGAGGGAGCTTGTACAGTCTCACAAAGCAGAAGGTGTTGCTTTATATGATGCTTCTATAAATACACTCAGGGATGTAGGATACCTGTCAGGGAGCAAGAACTATTTGTCAGAAGATGACGTTAGCAGAAGACCAGATGGACACAAATCAAGTGTGAACTTAACTTAGATTGGAAACTAGTAGACAGTTTCCAAATCATCTGTGAGAACACAAAACATCTGGATATGCCATGGAGCTGGAAAAGGCCTCCTGGGTCACTGGCTGCAGTGGGCTTCACTCCATCTTAGAACTGATTAGTTTTTGATTTGTTCCTTTGTCTTAAAATAACTTCTGCTCTTCTCCCATCCGAATCCATACTGCAGACCTGAAGGAGTATTTTTACCTCTCATCATCATTGTGGCCCGTGCCCAGACCCGATGGGCATACAGGGACAGTACAACATGCTACCTTAACCCCACCACTGCCTGACTTCTTCCTCATGCTCCTCCCCAGCCAAAGCTGTTTGCCCCTGCAGGCTTCGCTTGGGGTTGCAATAGCGCAGCTGCCTGGACAGGTGAAGGAGATGAGGGTGGCAGAGGCACCACACATTTGCTTAAGCAGGCTCCCAGTTTTAATCAAGCTAAATGGAATGGAATGGAATGGAATGGAATGGAATGGAATGGAATGGAATGGAATGGAATGGAATGGAATGGAATGGAATGGGCTGCCTGGGGAGGTGGTGGAGTCACTGTCATTGGAGATTTTCAGGAGAAGACTTGATGGGGTGCTTGGTGCCATGGTTAGTTGTTTAGGTGGGTTGGATTGGTTGATGGGTTGGATGCGATGATCTTGAAGGTCTCTTCCAACCTGGTTTATTCTATGTAATTCTATGTAAATTCTCCGGCTCTAGAGAGGGAGGCTGGCCCAGCAGTGCTGCTGGTGTGCTGTTGGCAGTCCCAGCAGCAGAGGGGTGGGCTGCCTGCCCTGCTCCCCCTGAGCTGAGACCTGGATCTGTCCTGCAGGGGAGGAGTGCATGAATCAGAGTTCTCAGCTCCTGGGTGAGGGGGAAGAAGCCTGGTTCCCCAGCACCACGGTAGAAACACCTAATTAGATACAACAGAGGGATAGATATGCATACTCAGGGACCTTTCTACACAAGCATAAATTAAGGAAAGCCAAATATTTATTTTAAATGGCTGTGCCATATGCTGATAAATACTAATCTGCATTTACAGTGTGAAAAAAACCACACTGTAAATAAACTCCCCAGAAGCACCACATATTCAGGGAGCATCATGCTTCTGAGCAAGCTAACAAACAGCAAATAAAATCAACATCATCCATTACAGACTCTCTTCCATAAGAAACTCAGGCAAGCTTAGGATGACACGGGCCAGCGCTTTTCAAACTATCATCTACAGCCCCCAGGAGCACCACAGGCTATGTTAAGGGCCTGAGAAGGTATTTCAGATAAACAAACTTATGGTGTTTAATTCACAAGACAGGGATCTTCAGCCTCAGCAGAAAAAGTGCTAGAGGGCTGCAAATCAAAAGCAACTGGAAAACACTCTTGTATGCTTTAGGATCAGGACTGGGAGTCAAAGGGACACTTTTGTACCCTCTGTGGATCCCAGGATCTTGGGCGAGTGACTTCACTTGCACCTCTCCTCATCCTTCTGTCAACTCATCTCTCAATAAGCATGAGCAACATCTTCTCTTGTGCACCCAAAACGTACCTAGCACAAGGAAGCCCCAGGATCCTCCAGACACAAACCACTATTATCACAGTATCACAGTATAACTTAGGTTGGAAAGGATCTCGAGGATCATCGAGTCCAACTTGTCAACACCGACCCCAAAACATTAACATGCCCTTGTTCTCTTAGCCCTCTATTCCCAGCACATCCTGAAGTTTGAAGACATTTCAAGATGGGAAGCCAAAGGCATTTCAAGATGGCAGGAAGCCCAATTTGGTCACCTAAAAGACAGGGTTTTTAGTGGCCATCACAAGCTGGCCCTGGAGATTGGCATGTTTTGAAGCAGCAAGGCTAGGCAACAAAACCTGTTGACAATGCCTGCAGTTGGCTTCCTTTGTTCACCGAGCTACTTCCACCCTCTTACATATGTTCTCCTCACTGGCAAAGATGCAAAGACCACCTTTTTATCAACATGCATATTGCAGTGTTGTCAGCAGCTCCTCAAGGTTATTCCCTTTTTCTTCTCAGTTATATTTATGAATCCTGTGCAGAGTTGCTATGGTTTCTGCTACCACCAGTCCAATTGGTATTCAGTGCAGTTCCTCTCACCTTTACCATTCAGGTGACCTTTACTTCACAAGGAAGATCTCATGCCATCAGCCCGTTCAATTAGATGTCACACAACATGCTGCGCAAGAACACCAACTGCCAAGCAAAAGAGGGCTCTGTGGAACCAATTCATCTGCAAGGGCTGTCCGAGAGATGGATGAACAATGGTAATTATTTCAAAGCAAATTAGAACCAGAAAGCGCAGGCCAGCAGCGCAACTTCTAGACGAGAAGGGAAGCCACAAAAGGAAGACATTTCAGCTTTCAATGTCTTGCATTGTCCTCTGAGCAAGTATTTTTCTACCTTTCCTGCTCTCTAAAATCAAGTTCAGAAAAACTTCGACTTCCAAGACAGTTTAAATCAACAACTCAAGCAAGAGACTGCTCACAAATGGGAGCAACACAGCTGTAAACTGGTGGTAAGCATTTCTCTCTTTGGCAGACAAACACTGTAAGTATTACAGTGGAGCAGCATTGCACAAAGCAATACTGCTTACTGTATGCAATACTGCTTACTGTATGCATGATACCTTCCTCCAAAATTAAGCATGCTGAGAATGGGCTGGGCAGCTTTATATATCAACCAGATGATGAGATCTCCCAAACTCTAACCTAGACACAGAACAAAAAGCCCATGGCTTCTCCCTAACTCCAAGAAGTTACAAATACACAAAACCCAGAAAATAGAGCTTGGAAAGGATATAACCCTAGCTCTGCCCATGCCATGGGAATAGGAAAATACCCCCCACACTTTGTCTCTTCAGAACAATGCCAGAATTTTCCTTGTGGCACTTACTTGGCTCTTGAGGTAAGTGTTCTTTCATTGGGCAACCAGATTAGCCAAGACATCTCATCCCATAAGCTTTTAATGCTAGTTTGGGCCTTATAGAGATGAGGAATAATTGCCTGGAATCTTTCCAAGACACCTAGGTGCGGACACATAGGAGCACAGTACTCTAGCTGATCAAAAGACAGCTCTGTTTTGCTCAAAAGGAGCTCCTCTGTTATAGGTACTGAAGAACCCTGTGTGTGGTAAGTGGGTCAGAAGAACAGGTCACAACCAGTAGACAAAACCAGGCTGACTTAGAAGGCAGAGAAGGTCAAATGCCCTCGTGCTGTAGGAGGTGGGAACACCACTTGCAGCTGCAGCTCCATTAGCTAGGGTTAGTGAGGATGGCAAGCTCTGAAAGACCAGTGACCGAGGCATGCACAGCCATGGCCGAGCTTTCACACAGTGCTCTCAGGAAACACTTTCCACGAGCAGGGGAAGAAGACTGTGTGACACATTCTCTGAACTGCAGCATCTCTATGCCTTTGCTATCACCAACATGGATGGCTTTGCACAGTCTTTTTTCCATCAGGGGGCTACTGAGACTACTTCCACCCGGCTTGGCGGCAGCCTGCACCTACAGCGTTGATCGCAGCCTGGTCCTGCCACCCACTTTTCACAGCGCGCCGCTCTGGCACTCCCAGGCTTGCTGCTTGCTCCCTGACAGCACAGTGTCACCTGCAAGTTCATCACTGCAGATCCAACAAAAACCCCACAGAACCCCAAAACATACACACACACAACACCCCACCCCCACCCCCCACAAACAAAACAGCAACCAAAAAACCCAACAAAAAATGCACTCCACAATCAGATTCAGGGTGGCTTATCCCAAAAACAGACATAGAAATGTTTTCACTATTTCCTCTGCTGCTTCCATCTCCTCATGCCTGATTGTGCATCAAAGTCTCTGCTTGCTTGATGGAGGACTTCTTTACAGCACACAAACACTTTCATCTTTATCATGATCAGAACAAGTCAGTGAACCTTTGCTATTTCACAGTCTTTTAAACTGGGGTGAGCTGAACTTTCTACACAAAGACTTGACCTCTCCTGAAATCCCTTGATCAGCAATTTCCCTTGCTTGGTCTTTCATGTTTGAGGCATTATGAAACACTGGAGACTACACATTCTTTTCATAAGGATGTTAGTGAGAAAATTCAAATAATCAACTCAATCCCAGGAGACTTGGGGTCTCTTTCTAAGTTTGAAAGCTCTTTCCTAACAGAAGTTTCGCTCTTGAAAATCTTCTGGTTAGCAGGCAGCTGCTGATACAGCTTCTCTGCAGCCTGATTTTACTTCCAGCCCAAGGGCAAGCAATAAAAAAAATCCTGCCCAGCTCTGTGAGGTCTGAATCAGGTGCTAACACTGAACATCTGCTGGGGCCTCTGCTCTCCTCTCCCCCACCCTCCTTTCATGTGCTGGGCACTGGAGCATTCTCCACTTTATAGCTTGTAGCAACGGAAGGCAAATTTAAGAGGCAAAGCAATGCTGACAGCGCTTTCCAAAAAGCCCCAGACTCTGCTTTAACTGCTCTCTGTCCAGGACTTTGGTGAGTCCAACACCACTGTGACATGCTGAAATGATCTGCATTGTATGGCAGCCTTTGGAAGCAGTTAGCAGCAAAGCATTGACAGCCCAGCCCGAGTGAAACAGACTCTGCACGTACATTTATTACTTCATACAACCAGATTGCTTATTGTACAAAAATGAACAGTGCCACCCAAGAGGGCCTTCACAGATGTTCTGAAAGAGTGACGTAAACACAGCTTTAAAATACGGGGTTTAATGTAACTGAGACAGAAACTACTGAAGCACCACATGTCGTGTGCCTATGTATACACATGCACGCTCGTGTGCATGTAGCTCCACACATCATACACACACAGACTGAACAAATTGTCACAGCAGGCTGAGGAATCCAACATCCCTAGACGAGTATTTCCATCACTGAGACACAAATGGACTGAGCCATACACTCATCCTGCCTTGAGCTGCTGCCACTCTTGGTCTAGTCTTTCTTCCCTGGTTGCTCCTTGCTGCACACCGCTGCTAGCTATCCCCTTGAGTCAATAACCCAATCTCCAAGCCCACCTAGGTGAGCGCACCAGCATGACCTGCTAAACACGTAAGGGTCAGCATACAGTCACATCCCCACACTGAAAAGCCTCAGCAGGGAAGGGATACGTTCTGTCTTGCAGGGTGCCTGGTCTACCAGGGCCCAAATCACAGGCATAAATGCTTGGGCACAACCACTGAACTTATAAACATCTAGAGCCTGGAAACTTTCACTATTCTGCTCTGCAGCACTGAAGGGATGAACGGATCTGTATAGGAAAAATATTTGGGATACAAATCATGACCTTTAAAGATTGCAGCACCTGAAGAATTCTTCTTAATGCCCAGTACAGAGAATTTTGCTTAAATCCAAGAGGGAAGTTTAATAACTTAAAGCAGAAGGTTTCTGAAAGAGCTAAATGACAACACTGCTGCTAAAGGCTGTGCTGTCGACAGGAGGAAGAGCACTGCTGCGTGCAATACGAAACTGAGCAGGGCGGTACTTAGATCCTTCTAAACAGCAACTGCTGTGTCTCAGCACTGCTCCTGGGCAGATGAACATTGCAAGTTAGTGGTATTTGTGTCCACTACCTTCCAGATCTTGCCTGCCTAGACTAAGCTCCCTGGGCAGTAAAGGCCTCGCAAGTGAGAGAGCATGAAGTGCTAATCTGGCACTGGCCACAAAAGATTTACATTGCTTTACTAATTTCCACTGCAGTAAAACAAATGAGTAAGGGCTGTATCCTACAACTTTCAAAGGAAGAAATAATAGACTGTAGCAATGTCTGCAGAGTTTTCTCTCTGTAAAGTACAGTTACTCCCTGGGAGGCACAGACTAGCCCTGTATAAAGATTCAACATGGTTTCACCCTGCTCATCTTTCAATGCAGAGAGAACTTGTTCCTGTTAGTCTGACAGCCACAGGTTCTGTGAATCCCAAGGACTCTATCTACTGTGCAGTCAGTACAAACTGGTCAGGAAAGAAGCAGTTATTCTCCCTGTAGGCAAAGAGGGTACAAGCTGGTATCTTTCTGCAGTACCTTCCCTGACCCAGAGTAGAACAGGGTCTAATGCAAGGCAGCAGAGATTCTCTATTCTTGGAAAGGTATTAAACAGCAGATGTGTTTCAACCAGCCTAGAGGCCCCAGAAGATTCTGGCATACCCATGGAAAGACACTATAAAGCCCTGACTGAACTTCATGTCAGATCTAAGACTGGCAGAACCTCCATGGTGTTTCCCCATGCAAATTGGACAGCCCTTTATAATGATAGGGTCAATCTCAGATGTGGTCTTCACATACAAAGAAAAAAACGAATACTGTCAGAGAAAGCAGCAATGAAAGTCACTCCTGTGATCAGAGAGATGCTGCAGAGCTGCCAAGCATGCACTCTGACAGTCCTTGCTACTGAACAGTTAAACATGCTTGAGCAGCACTTGCCTTAGTGGTTCACATATCACGGTCCAAGAGACCAATGAGAGGAATTATTGACATTATTGGGAACTTCCAAGTACTAGTAAAAAGGAGCAAATAAGGACACGTTCCCATTCAAGGGGAGGTGTTATATGTTTCCTACTCCAGCAGTCTGCCACATCTGGCTACACCACTAGGATCCTCAGCAGAGAGCCAAAGAGCAGAATATCTACCGAACCGCACAGCAGCTCACATCCACCAAGATACTTCAGGCTCAGCTCAAAAACAAAACACCAAAAAGTTGAGAGCTCACATATTCCTCTGTAAATTTGACCTCTTCTCATTCCTACCATGGGAAACCTTCATATGTCAGACTCACAGCCTGAGTCTGTGAAAAGCTGGACAGTCAGTGTGACAGTTACACTCTAAAGAGAGGATTTCTCCTGCTAGTTTCTAACCCAACCCTTCTCATCCCTACACTTGTATGCGGGAAGGGAAGAAACAAGTAAGAGAGATTGTACAGATTATTCTCCCCTAAATCAGTAACATTTATACATTTAAAAAAAAATCTTCATAAAAAAAATTAAGCATGAACAGTTCTGTAACACAAACAGGTGCAAATTCCATTGCCTAGTAAAGCCAGGAAACAGTTCATGTGTAATCAGAAGAAGTGGAAGTCCACAACCACACGTCTTATGGACAGCCTTACGTTTTAAAGGCAGCCTTCACATTAGTGTCTCTCCTGTACTACGCTCTTGGTTGTTAAATAATGTTATCCAGACAAAGTACAGGATGGTACATAAGCAAAAAAGTGCAAGATGCAACTTAAGTCAAAGTGCCTGCTGGTCAAACAGGTACAAATTATGTTCAGAAATCAAGCATAACTGTGGACTGAAAGCAAGCAAGGCCTTTTTTTCTTCCTCTTGTTTCCATCAGAAGTCATCACAAGTAACATCAGTACAGTCTGAAGAGGCATCAGTTCCAAATGGATGTATATAAGAGGACAGCCAAGCCCACGTCTTGATGGAAAACTGATCCTCATTTCTTCTGTGCAATGCCAACCGACCCGCAGGCTTTGCTCCGAGTATCCCAGCAGAGAGAGAGCAGTAAGTAACTTCGATGACACATTCAAGAGAGGCAGAGTCAGGAGCTCAACAGAAGAGTAGCACTTAAGAGAAGGGGGTACAGCAAACCCTTGTTAACTCCTCTGGAGTCACATCCTCCAGCTGATTTATTGATTGCAGCAGGAGTTAAGTAACACTGCTCTTCATGGGAAAAAGATTATCCTCACAAGTATGACTTTCCCTTCCTGTTTGCCTTATTTTGCTATTTCGGAGATAAAACATCTTTTACAATATTAGCTTTCTTGGAGTTTAAAAGATCTTGTCATCAGAAAAGAGTGAGATGGGAGCACAGACAGACCTTTTCTTAAACCTTGAAAAAGACTTCTAACTCATTCTGCAAGTGAAAACAACAAAAGCCATAGAACCCTAGCAAAGGAGCTGTCGCTGAGATTAAGCAGACCCGAACTCCGCCATCCATTTTTCATACTTCTCCAGGTCTGCAGCAGAAACAGATTTGGAGATTTTCTTCAGAGCCAGCTCAAAGTCCCCTTTGGTAACTGGCATCTGAAGCTCCTCTTTAGAAAGTGCACGAATCTCTTCTGGAGTTAAGCCGTTAATACGTCGTCTCATTGCCATTAAAGAGGCATCCCTGGAAACAGAGGACAATAGCAGAGAATTAATAGCTAGCAGCATGTGCTGTAAGCCTATGAATTTTGACTGTATTCTCTCGCTAGAAACCACTTGCAGGAACACTTAAGAGAGCATTTATTTACCCTAGAAGATGCAGTTCACATCTTCCTTAGCTTCCATATTCCCAGATCACTACATTAATTCAACATACAGAAAGCACTGGCAACAAAATCCATTTGAGCATACAATAAATGTGCAGAGATAATTAAGAATATAAAACTGAAAACCTTTTACAATGATTCATAGAGATTAAATGTTACAGTCTCAGTGCAGGAACAGGCAGGGTGGGAGAGGAACTGCACTCAAATATTTATTCCTTTTTAAGGTAGCCTGGCTATTGCACACTGTTCCTCTTAGATGTCAGCCTTCTCTGCTCCGTGTAGCCCAAAAGGACAGTCAGCAAGTGCCTGGAATGCAGCACAGCTCTGTTGCCTGCTTGCACAAAGCACCTGAATCTGTAGAGCAGGAGGCATCAGACACTAGCATCACATGGTCCTGCAGGGCTGAGGTCACCAGTGCCTGTGGCTCCTCATGCTCTACCTGCTTCGTGACTCCTCCTCGGCTCAGATGCTGCCAGCATGGCCCACTGGCATGGAAAACACTGCTCATTTCTCACACCACAGCCCACATGCAGTCTGACATTACATTTTTTTTCTTCTTTCCCCAGGTTTTTCCCAGCAAGAGATAACAGAAGCCTCGGGGAGAACAGGTAATTTAACCACTGCACTGCGTGACACACACTAAGTTTTGAAAACCATGGAGTCGTTTCATAATTTCAGCAAAGCAGCAGGGGGAGGAAAAAAAATAAGTAAATCCCAAGCTATGTTCTTAAAGGATCAATTTCTCTTGGCAGAGACCCTGACACTGAAAGGGACTGGGGGCTGACCAAGCACAGAGCATACAGAAGTCCTGAAGAATTATTCTATGAAAGGTTCCTTTGCATCACAAAATTCTAGCTCTTAAAACTCATTGGATCTGAAAAATGAAGGAATAATCCAAACCTGGTTTGCACTTCATTAACCAGTGCAGACAAATTCAGTGAATACAGAACAAGAAATTTGCTCAGAAAATTCTTTATTTCCTCTTCAGATCCAAGAAAACCACATCTCACAGAGAGACTCTATCATCTTTAGACCACTCCACAGTGACAGTAATGCAGTAACATGGTTCCAGTAAAACAGATTTGAGCCTCAACACTCTCAGCATGGTTTCAGCTGTAGCGGGTATTGCCTTTCATCATGGGATGCAAACAATGACTTCATTGCAGTTTTATTTGCAAATTAAGGACAATGAGCTACCTGCAAACATTAGTGATGTCAGCACCAGAATAGCCTTCAATCTTCTCTGCAATTTCTTCAAGGCTGATATCAGGATCCAGTTCTACTTCCCGAAGATTAATCTTAAGTAGTTCTGCTCTGCCTTTTGCTACAACACAAAAGGAGTTGTTTGAAGACTTAGAAGGGTAACATTAAAAAAAACCCAACCAAACATACAAACACAACTTAGATGTTTCAGTGAAAAATATAAACAACAGGATTTAACATAAGAAAAGAGACAGAATACATCACAGTAAATTGCGCAATCAAATACAATGAAGTATATGGTTAAAAGCTGCATGTTAAGACAGCATGCTCCAGAGACACATTTCAAAGTCATAGGTCATTAAA
Organism: Melanerpes formicivorus; assembly: GCF_026170545.1. Taxonomy (NCBI): domain Eukaryota; kingdom Metazoa; phylum Chordata; class Aves; order Piciformes; family Picidae; genus Melanerpes; species Melanerpes formicivorus. The sequence goes on along the minus strand of NW_027142353.1, from coordinate 52,451,484 downwards.
AATGCCGGTTATGTCTCAGGTGACAAAGCATTTGGTCACATACTACCCAAGGGCACAAAAGCACAGTCTTACAAATGTCTGCTTCTTCTCCCATCCCTTTGGATTCACTCACTGCGCAGTTTCATGAGGACCGCAAGGAGGATTCTATTAACAGAGCTTCAGACAGCGCAACCCCCTTAATAATAGGCTGAACTTTAAGCATATGTTTAAGCATTTTACTCAGTTGGGACCCAAGAAAGCTGCTGCAGCCTGATAGAAAACAGATACATTCATAGAATAAATATATATTAATATATTTATAACACAAAATCTGCTGGTATCCCACTTTCAGACCTGGATGCAGCACGCACACACAGTGATAGCCAGTTGTGTAAATGAGCACTTACACAGCTCATTAGCCACGGCTCTTGTAGAGGGCACCTGCATTTGTGCATTCAGGGACAGCATGTGTTCAGCAGCCTAGGCTTATAAAAAGGGAATTCACATTTGACAGCTTAAGCTTCAGTGTTACTCTACACAGGGATGTTCAAGCAGGGGTTGAATGCTTCCCTGGCTTCCACTGCACCAAAAAAATCTATCAACTCAGCATCTTTATTTCCACAGTGACCATTTCTTATGACCTAGAAAAGAGGACAATCCTAAGCAGTAGTAGAAAAGGCTAAAAGTCCTAAGGAAGTGTTCACAGTTATGTTTTATTTATTGATAATCCTCACCCCTTTTTTTTCCTTTAATTTTTGGGGGAGGAGAAATACAAAAGAAATTATAAAGCTTGTATAAAGCTGCTGGGTTTGTGTGCTTTGCAGAACTGTCAAGAATATGGAGTTATCAATCACACACAGTTGGCACTAGCTATAAAATGGGGATTTACTATTTACAGAACACACTGTACACACAGCACACCTGCTGGGAACATCCTGTATCAGAAAACTTTCTTCTAATCATTGCTATGAGGCTAAGGAAGTCATTGCAGTATTTTGAAAATGAAACATAGAATAATCATAGAATCATAGAATTGTCAGGGCTGGAAGGGACCTCAAGGATCATCTAGTTCCAACCCCTCTGCCATCGGCAGGGACACCCCACACTAGATCAAGTTGCTCAGAGCCACATCCAGCCTGGCCTTAAAAACTTCCAGGGATGTGGCTTCTACAACCTCCCTGGGCAAACTATTCCAGTGTCTCACCACCCTCATGGGGAAGAACTTCTTCCTAACATCCAACACGACTCTACCCACTTCAAATTTTGCTCCATTCCCCCTAGTCCTATCACTACCCAACACCCTAAAAAGTCCCTCACCAGCTTTCTTGTAGACCCTCTTCAGAGACTGGAAGGCCACAAGAAGGTCTTCTCAAAGCCTTCTCCTCTCTGCACTGAACAGTCCCAACTCTCTCAGTCTGTCTCCATAGTAGAGGTGCTCCAGCCCTTTGATCATCCTCATGGCCCTTCTCTGGAAACATTCCAGCAGGTCCAGATCCTCCTTGTTACAGGGGCTCCAGAACTGGATGCAGTATTCCAGGTGGGGTCTCACCAGAGTGGAGTAGAGGGGGAGAATCACTTTCCTCAACCTGCTGGCTATGCTTCTCTTGCTGCAGCCCAGGACGTGATTGGCTTTCTGGGCTGCAAGTGCACACTGGCAGCTCATGTTGAGCTTCCCATCCACCAGCACCCCCAAGGCCTTTTCTTCAGGGCTGCTCTCAAGCCAGTTGCTGCCCAGCCTATGTCAGTGCTAGGAATTGATGTAATATATGCTTGCATCAAATTCCACAATACACAGGTATATGACATATATCTCCATTAACATGCCTAACCATATCAAATCACACAGCACAGTTAAGAATGTATCATTTAGACATGCCCAGAACAGCCTAATATTCTTATTTACAGAACAGATGGAACAGAACCATAATCCTGAAAATTAAACTGGAGCCCAGCTTGTATGTTGTCCAGTGTGTAACACACTGTGTCAAAAAACAACCTGGTTTAATTGGAAACAAGAGCAAGAGCTGATAGGATTTTAAACTAATTGGTCATAAAGACAGGCATCCTGTTAGGAGCTGTTTCCAGCTGTAAGCTGCAAAGACAAGCTGTAGAACTATTAAGTGTCCTTATACCTGCTAAATTCAATCACCACTGCTGTCACCATGAACACGCATCTTGTTATCTTGAGTGCTCATGCAGGGAGATGAGGCATCCACTGTACCAAGAAGAAAGGAAGCTATGCAAACTTCAAGTGATAGGAATCTCAAAATTAATAGGACAGGTGAATGACAGCTGGGGAAGACAATGCAAGCTGAGACGTTGTAGGGCAGGAAAGCAATCAGCCTGCTGCATTCTGAGTGACTGGAAGCACAGTCACAAAGGCAAGCAAGCCCTGATTTACAATGAACTAAGCCTGTGAGTGAAAATTCACGGATCCACTTCTTTGCATTTGTCTGCAAGGGCAGAGAGTGCAGTTGCAGTATTTCTGAACATGTCCAACGGCTGCCTTTGATGATCGCTCAAGGACTGACTGTTAAACATTTGAAATAACGCTAGGCTCATTAAAACTAACTCTCTTTCCAATTGTAAGCAGCCATCAATGGCCTTGCAATGAAATGTCACAGCTCTTTGTTTTTAAGCCCTCAAGCTAGTAGTTGGTTTTGTTATGGTGGTTTTTTTTTTTCTCCTTTCTCTCACTTTCTTTAAAAATAATGTGACCCAGCCAAATGATTAACCCCTGAATTTCACTGCTCATCACAAAAACATTAAGATTCCTTCAAAACTCAGCAGTCCTGCAGTAATTCTAAGCTTGCCTCTGCAAAGGCCATTTTAAAGGAAAATGCTCAGAGCAAACATACCTGTGGGCAAAGGTATATAAATCCTCTTCTCCAGCCTCCGTCGGAGAGCTTCATCAATATCCCAGGGAAAATTTGTAGCAGCTAATACCATAACCATCTTGGAAGGGTCATCATTTTCCAAAGCACCACCTACCCCTGCAAGCACAACAGTTCAGAGCAATTTCAATGCGCCCCTCTTATTGATCGAGATGCTTGCCAAGAAAAAGCATTGCAAAAGCCTGGAGAAAGCTAAGCAACAGCACTATAAAGCCCTAGTGTCCCTTTCCAAACTTCCCATAGCTTAGGTATGACAAGGCCATCATTGTCACAGAGAGGGGGACAGTCAGTTTTTTTGTTGAGTCAGAGGATGGATTTCTTTGACGGTGCTAGTAACAGTCATTATGTAAGTGCAGCGCTACCAGTCCCACCAAAAGGGGCATCTCTGTCAATCCTGGCTCTCGAAGACACAGAAATCACTCCTTGGCCTCCCAAATGAGGACTGCAAAGAAATTATCATTTGGGGGCAAAAAGCTGTCTACCCTGAGTTTAGGACAATGAACCTGCATGATAGAGGACATTATAAAGAGTAGTTAAACAGCATCTGCAGTACAGAGGTGGTTATCAAACCCCACCACACCATGCAATATTGATTCCTCAGATGGTCACCACTGCTATATAACAAGAGAAGAGATACTAAATCTGGCTAAAATGGTACTAGCTAGCTGCCACCAGAGAGCACAGCAAAATCACACCTCACAATGGAGTCCCTGAGCTGGAGACTCTAGTGAAGGGGAGAAAGTTGTTTGAAGTGGATCACAATTAAAGACCTGCATTAAACTACACAAATCGCCATTATCTGCTTCTCCTAGAATGTCTCTTAAATATCAATTTCCAACTTACCAGTGAAATGGCCATTTCAGACAAAAACAAAGCAGGACACTCCTCACAGTTATCTGCCTTTGGAAACTCCAAAAATACACTACCTCTCTCAAGTCCTGCAGTAGTCTTGCCCTATCCACAAAGCCAGAATTGCTAGATTGCTCAAGTTCTTACATTCCCATCTGTAAAGTAACAACATCCCAGCCCCAGACTCAGATCTAAACACTTGTTACCATCCATTTGCACAAGCAGCTCTGACTTGACTCTGCGACTCGCCTCGTGTTCGTCCGACGTGCCTCTGCGGCTGCACATGGAATCTATCTCGTCAATGAAGATTGTTGTTGGAGCGTAAAACCTTGCCTTGATTCAAATGGAAACACTGCTATTAAGGCTGCACCCACAAGCACAGGCCCTCATCAGACCATGACCCAGTCCCACCAGGCATACTACATACATATTTTCCCTGCCTGCCCCAAGAATGTAATTCAAAGTCTTGATTTGCTAACTGTCTGGCAAATGCTGACGTTTATACACTTTAAATTGTGCTCCTTAAATCAGAGGTGTTGCTGGTTGGCTCTCCTCAGCAACCGGTCTTGCAAAGGGGAAAAGGAACACAAAATACAGACAGATTTCACGTCCAAGTTTTTGTGCTACAGAGGGGTAAGCACAGAGGACAGAAAGGAGCTCAGCATGACAGGTTTAAACAGAGTATTGTAGCAGTGCAAAGAGGTGAATGACTCCTCATACAGGTACACATAGGCATGTTCTTCACATACCTCTCATGACAGATCACACCCACAACTTCACTGAGAGGCTTGTGTCCATCATTTGGAACAGAAACAATTAAAACACGCACTGCTTCTAGAGCAACAGTTCCAAATCCCTTCCACTTCCAAATCTACTTCCTCTGGGCTTGTTATCCCACAACCAAATAAGAACTTTTGTCAAGGACACCATTCTACAGTTAGTCTGGAAAATGCTCTTCTAAACATGGGTGATCAACCGCTTTCTTCTTAATCCTCAACAATCAGCAAAGGATGGAAACATAGAGAGTGCATCTTCCTAACTGGCTGAAGAAGTGTGAATTCAATGAACTCCGTGCTTCCAACATGCTACTGAAGGGGCAGGAAACCAAAAGAGATGTCCTTTCTCACCTTAGTGATCCTCAGATCACATCATCGAGGACATACCATTTCAAACAAGAGGCGGACCAGCTTCTCAGACTCGCCCCTGTACTTAGATGTCAGGGTAGAGGAAGACACATTGAAGAACGTTGTTCCACATTCTGTAGCAACAGCTTTCGCTAGCATTGTTTTGCCAGTGCCAGGAGGACCGACCATCAGCACGCCCTGAAAGGTGGAAAAAAAGGTGAGCAACACCAACAAAGAAACTTTGCAATGGGTGCTTGTGGTAGTTTTAGGCTATGCCTTTAAAATTTCATTACAGATTTTGAGCGGAAAAGTAGAAAAACACAAATGAATCACTACTGGGGGTAAAAAGAAAAACTAAAGATCATTCTAAACTATTTCATTGGAGAAATATCTGCTACAAGACTGTACTAAAACAATTCTCTTTTCTGATCTCTTCTCTGCTTGTTTCACTCGGGAGAGATTAACTTGCTTTTGGCTGACCTTGGCTGCATTATTTCGGTTAAGTCTAACCGCTACTTTTCTCGCTGCTCCTTTCTCCCTTGGAGAAGAGAGGGATGAGGGGACAGAGGGACAGTTTCCCTGATCTCTGACCAGGGGGGTTGTGTTGTTTGTTAATTGTAAATACTGTATATTCTGTACATATTCATTGCATTCCATTGTAGAATGTAGTTTTGCTTGTAAATACAGCTTCCATTTGCTTCCAACTGAGTTGGTCTGGCAAAGTTAATGGTGGTGGTGGGGGAAATTTCAACCCACAACAGTGCTCTATATTGCATCTCAATTTGATACAAGATATGTATTTAAATCATTTGACAACTTAATGGTCATCAATGGAAAACAAAAAAGAATCCTGCTGTCAAGAACAGCGTGGAAGAATGTGGTTTGGTTTTACCACCTCACCCGAGTCTGAATCACAAAAGCCAGTTAAGTGTTGCTGCACCTGGGAAACAGGCAACAGATTTACAACCTTGCTCTGAATCAGACAGAACCTGGACATAAATTTAGGCCTTCTCATGCAGGGATGCACAGGCAGATGAAGACAGTGTTTTTTTTTGGAACAATGGCCTCTTCACAAAGAAAGCTGCACAAAAACCAAAATGCTTTTGCAGAAAGTTGCTCCCTCACTAGAGCATTTTTATGTAGAAAAAAACATTTTGCCAGAAGTCCTGCTGATGTGTACATATCAGTCTGCTTGATTTTTACACTTAAATAAGCACAGGAACATTCACTGAATACAATGGTTCTTCATACTGTTTAATCTCTGCATCTCAGAACTTCTGCAGCCATACTACTGCATCTTAAGTACTGGATGAAGCACCATCCTCACCATACTTTTTCATGTCACAAGAGTCTTGCTAGTTTATTTATTTTGGTTGGTTTTTTTTACAGATAAGCAACTGTAGCTCAGGTAGACAACATCTCAGTCTCACAAAAGCCTACTATGAACCCCAGTGATTAATCAGATTTAAACCAGAACACTAAACTATAATTGTTAAGTCCCAAGTTGGCACCTGCATCATTGACTTACAAAATCATTTAGGTTGGAAAAAATCTTTAAAGACTACTGAGTCCAACTGCAAACTTAACATTGACAAACCCATAATGTGTGTCTTTCCACCTGTGGTCTACCTCAAAGAAAAAACTTTACTTAGAATAAACCAAACCAGGTTGGAAGAGACCTTCAAGATCATCACGTCCAACTCATCAACCAATTCAACCCACCCAAATAGCTAACCCATGGCACCAAGCACCCCATCAAGTCTCCTCCTGAACACCTCCAGTGATGGTGACTCCACCACCTCCCTGGGCAGCCCATTCCAATGGGCAATCACTCTCTCTGTATAGAACTTCTTCCTAACATCCAGCCTAAACCTCCCCTGGCACAGCCTGAGACTGTGTCCTCTTGTTCTGGTACTGGCTGCCTGGGAGAAGAGACCATCATCCACCTGTCTACGACCTCCCTTCAGGTAGTTGTAGAGAGTGATAAGGTCACCCCTGAGTCTCCTCTTCTCCAGGCTGAGCAACCCCAGCTCCCTCAGTCTTTCCTCATAGGGCTTGTGCTCCAAACCCCTCACCAACTTTGTTGCTCTTAAAGAGACTCTCTTAAGAGAGACATATCTCTGCAGCTCAGCCCGTTCACCCATCATTGCACAAGCAGGTTTTTAGCTGGACACACAGTGGGCTCAGGACCCATGTTAAGACTGTAGTATTGAGCCTGGTTAACCACTCTTGATAATATTTCTAAATATACTTCTTATGGACAGTCTTTTCAACCCTTTCAGCAGCAGTGCTGGAGAGGGGCAATACATTGTTCCATGCTACACAGCAGTAGAACAGAGCATTGTCATTTTAAGCGTGGGACTGTGAAAATGCAGTGCTCAAGCAGCTTGGCTTTTTTTTTCCCCCTCCTAACTGCAAGATCTTATTACATGCTAACAAGAGTTTCCTGAAGAAGTTGTACTGTGCTGCAAGGGTAATCAAATTAGCTCGAATTAGCATAGCACATCATAACGTGCATCGCAATTAATAACTTACATAAAGTTATGCAGCAATAAAATCTCTGTTAAATGCCAGCCACACAGCAAATTAGATTTCATCTGTTCCCCACACACAAAAAAATTTGACTTCACAATGCACAAAGAATGACATGGAAGAGATCTATAAAAACAAATCAACCGGGAATGCAATTATTCAAAAATGCACTACTCAAAAGCAATAGTCTCTCTGTACTCCATTTTCCATTAACTCTTAATACCTTTATTGCCATTTAACACTTAGCTAATGCAAGCTCCACATACATTCATCGGTAAATTAAGCCAGGAATGTTCACACGCCATCCATACAGCCCACAGCCCAATGTCACTCCTCAGGCTGCCCAAGGTTTCCTAAGACGCAGAGCAGCAGACATAAAAAGTAAATGGACTCTTTTTTCCCCCCATCACCATTCAGACATATACTGTAATTTCAGCTGCTGCACATTATAATATGGCAAAGTACAGCCCTGGAGGACTGGATGAAAATCACTCAGCCTGTGATATGGAGTTCAGGGATGACTTACTGTTCTCTCTGAATTTCAAACATATTTATTCACTGTTTTAAAACAAGCCGCACCTCAATTCAAATCAAAGTTGACCCTGGTGTTTTCTGCAGGATCTGGTGATACAAGGGACTAATGTAATTTTTTGGATATTGCTCTGGTCCTCCATTATTCTGGATGGAAGGTCAGATTCTGGCTTCAGTTATGCATGCTGATCACTGATGAAATCAAATCCCATCGCTTTGCACCTCCTGTGTAACTACCACAGTGAGCCTTGCCTTGCATGTGATACTAGTAGCAGCATATATGTGTATAACACAGCTGCAAAGCAGCCACACCAGCTGTAAAGCCAGGGGAAAAACACCTCTCTGGGGATAAAGACAATAGAAATATCAGTTAAAAACCAACCAAACAAAAATATCCAACCCCAAAACAACAGGAAAAAAATCAAGAACTGGAGCTCTCAGCAAAACAAGATGTGCATGGTTGCAATCAGAAACACGTAGGATCAGGTTGCTCTTTCTCTCTGAAAACTAGGAGGCTGCCACTTACTTGCTAGCTAAAATCCTTGACAAACACAAAGACTTCTTTATTCTTTCTCTAAGGCTCTGTTAATCCAAAGTATTCCAATAAGAAGCTGAAATGCACCACAGGGAGTAAGTGTTTTGATGAAATCACTGCAGGGTTACTTCTTGTTGTTGTAACAATCACTAGCAGAGCAGTGGGAAGCACAGCGAGCAACCAGGCCTGCTTGGCACAAAACAGTTCAGAGAAAAAGAAAGAGTAAGCCTGGGGACACTCAGAAACCCGTGGCTGCAACTACAGAGCACCTGTGTTGAATCAGGGAAGACAGCTGGCTCCTTCATACAAGGCACTGCCCTCTGAATGCAGGCACAAACTGAGAGGGCTGTCTTGGGAATTGTTCTCAGGAGAGCATGAACATCCAAAACCAGATTTGGCTGCCTTTTCCCTGAATTATTGTCCTGAATGCCTAGGCTCAACAAATGCCTGCTGCTATGCCGATTACTGCAAGAAACAGCCTTCCCTTCAGAACTTATCATCCTTGTAGCACAGTCAGAGGTCAACAGTAGGGAAAATACATGCTGTTCTGTGTGAAAAATAAATTCAGGAGAGTTACAGCTTCACAAGTCACCAGGGAAAAGGCTAACAATGAAGACTCTTCATAGACTTGTCAGAAATCAATTTGCATTTCAGACTGAAGAGAGGAAATAGTATTGGAATATTTTTTTCACGTTAGCTACCACCTAGTTTTCAAAGGCAATACTGCTCAGTAGGCAAAGATAATCTCACACAAAGAGATGGAGACTTTAACTCTTTAAAAGATCATCCTGTTTTTTCATTATCCACTGCCACAGCACTTGGAGACAAGGCCAGTGGTACTCTTCCCATTCTCTGCAGTCTGCTGGGATACTGGTCTTCAAGGCAGCTGGCCACTACATCCTCCAGGCATGTTGATAGGTGGGGGAAAAAAAGCACAGCAGCTCTTCACTTCTTTAAAAGTTGTTGAAGACCGGACAGACAAGGTCCCTGCAGCCTATAATAAGGGTACTGATTGACTTCCTTTGTGCCAAAAGGAAGAGAAAGATTCAGCCATTCAAAAGACACTAAAAATCTCACTCTACACTTTCAATCCATGATATCTAGCCTCTGTTCAAGCTTGGTTAACCTTAAGGTCAACCTCAAAGTCACTGCTATTGACCACAAATACTCTAAACCCCAAAAGCTTGGTGCTAAATTTGGCCTGCCTCTAGGTTTGCGCTGCCCCCTGAAACTCACTAAAATCATCATGACCAGCCCTCCAGCAGCAATCTCCTAGCTCCCATTCTTTGGCTTCCCCTTTTTACTGACTGTAGGCACAAGCCCAAATAATGACAACTCTTCCATGGCTTTGCTTTGTAAATTCAGCTGGAGAAGGACAGTTTTGAGGGTCAGACCTCAGTATAAGCCAGAGAAGTCAAGTAACCAAGCAGGAAAAGACTGGGCAAGCATTGGTTACACAAGACCTGACATATGCTGCTGAGCCAGCACACTAAGCCACGGAAACCACTCACGTGGCACAGCACTCCTTACACATGTCATTGCCTCCCAGACTCAGAATAACAACTTGCAACAGTCTCTTTTGCCCAGTAATCCTTCCCAGTAACCAAAAACTCCTTCAATTGTGATTACTTACTCCCCAAACAAGTGTTAATTCAGCTAAAAAAAAAAAACAAACGACCACCACCCCAAAAAAAACAACCACCACCAAGGTAATTTTATTTTCTATGCATAGAAATGCTCAGCAAACTCCTCCCTCCTCTTTGTTTCTAGTTCTCAGTAAGGCTCAGACTGAGTTCACCTCTGGTCCATCGGCCGGGCCAGCTCTGTCTGATACCTGTGTCCTTCCTTCTTCCACTTTAAATTTCTCTCACTCCAGCATAACTATGCTCAGTCTAACTGCAAAGCTAAGTCATCACTCAGATTAGGCTTCTCTCTCCCTGCACCATCCAGCCTGCAGTCTGAGAGACAGTTGGTACATGCAGTATAAAGTAGTCCAAGGACTGCTTTCCTCCATAAAGCACTGAAGAGCAGCCATTATAATCCTAAGCAGAGCCGTCCATTAAGCAGTTCTGCTTCTGTATGCTCGTTCACATGTACAGGCCCATACACAGAAAGTATCAGCTTGTCAACCAGCTATGACTAAGTAAATACAAAAGAAAGATTATTTACTGTAAAGCCCACACACACTTCCAGCTGTTCTTTCAGTGCATTCCACACGAATCGTTATGAGAGGATTTAATGAACCAATTCCTGATCTGTCCCATTTGCTTGTTTAGCCTTCTGCTACAGCAATCCACACGAATTACAGCAACATAACTACAGCTTGCCATTTAGCCAAACACCAAGTAAGTTCCCACCTTCCAAGGTCTTCTGATCCCTCTGAAAAAATCAGGCATCCACATTGGAAGAACAACAGCTTCCCTTAGTAATTTCTTGGCTTCTTCCAAATCTGCTATGTCATCCCTGTGCAAGATGAAGAAACTGGAATAAGATTCCCATACAACAGTATTTCTTCTATTTTTACACAAGAAAAATAGAAAAGCTTTTCACTTAGTACTTAGCATGCCAGTATATGCCTCATGAGAGCACTCCTTTCCTCTTGTGACCTAAAACTGCAACCACTTCTGGAAAGCAGGGGAAAAAAATAATATATTTGCAACTCAAGTTACCCAGAGCTGCTTAATTAAAAAATGTTTTGGACAATGTGAACACCTAAGAGGTAGCTTTAACATTCTCTAGACTGTACTTTGATTTCAGCAGTACCGGTAGCTGATGTACTGCACATAACAGCAGTTAGCAACAAAAGCTTAACTGGAATCAAAGTAACAAACTGTTAAAAACAAAAGGGCCTTATTTTGCTTATCTGTGGGAAATTATCATGGCTACCTGTTGTAAGAGTCACCACACCATCAAAACCACTTGAACTGAGAAAGTCCTCCTACCAATGAATGCTTGGATTCCTTGATACAATGTCCCTTTCAAGAGCTTCGACCAAGTCTTTGTCGTAACCCGCTCCATCAAATTTTGGAATTTCCCCATCACCAACTTCCTGAGGCATCTTCTTTCCCTAGAAGTGAAAGGCATACAGGCTCATAAGGACATTACACTTTCAACATATTCTTTACTAACAATATGGAGCAATGCTGCCTGGATCACCTCTGTAGAAGCCAGAGGAAGACATCAAGCTTCAAGACAGCTATCTCAGAACCGTGATGGTCAGCAAAACAAACATTTCATAACAAGTCTCCAAACACCTGTAGTTGCCTCTACAACAGCACCACACTTCCTTCATAGGTGCAGCTCACAGTGATAAACCTCACCAGAGCTCGTTACATACCACAGTGGGTGGAGTGGGATGGTTGGTTGGTTTTAAAGCAGCAAACTAGACGCTCTTAACAGTGCTAGAGATAAGTGGCACACTTCCTGGCCAGCCAAAGGCACAAATGCAGAAGCAGCCTCACAAAGCAGGCTTGCATCATAACTTAACGCTGAGGACCAGAGTATCTAAAGTGTATTTTGAAGATGCTACAGTTTTAGCAGCTGAAGAACTGACACCCCATAATCAATGAAAAGGAATACAAAAGCTGTTAAACCCATTGTCTTTGATGGATGAAACCCAAGAAGATTCTCTCTCCTTGTTTAATGAAAGCCTTTCTGCCCTTTCCTCACCTGCAAACTATTTCCCGTCTCGCATTCACAGGCTAACTCCATAAACAGTTTAAAGGCCATACTTACTTAAGAGCCGCACCAAAACCCCTGAAGGAGCTCCCCAGTCATTCAGAGACTTCAGGGGATTTTGACAACGCTTTCTGCAGCACGGTAATGTAATGCTCGTTCGCAACCAAGCCACATGCTGCCTCTGCCCCCAAACGGCCCACAGTTTAACACTTCCGCAGCGCCGTTAAGCTTATCAGGGTGAGGTAACATTTTCCCCTTGAAGCATCAGGGCTCAGATCCTCCTTTCCTACTACAGAAGGAAACCACTTCTCCCAACCCAGCGGCAGCGTGTGCCTGAAAAGCAGCTGCTCTGGTTTAAGGAAGGAGACTGTGCGGGGAGCTACTTTCGGACTCTTAACTCAGCTTCTAAACACTATCAGCAGCTAGTTAAAGGATCCCAGCTGGCAGGACAAAAGCTGCTAGGCAAAGAAAGGCAGGCTGAGAAGCAGCTGGAGACACACGAATAACCTCGCAGTAGAAAAAGGTAGCGATTGCACCCCTTCTACTGGCCTTTTGCTCGCAAGGCCTGTGAGGGAGCAGTTTATCTTCCCACTATTTTTATTTGCTTCCAAGTGTCGTTGTGTTGTTCAGTACTGCCAGTTCAGGTTGCCTTTTAATTTTTGTTTTCAATGGAAAACAAGCTGAAAGTTGTGTTTAGACAAAAAGCTGGTGTCAAAAATGTAATGGTCTGGCATGAAAGCAAAACAGGAAAACAGCCCTGCAGAGTTGGGCAGCTTTCAAAAAAGAGAAAATGGAATTCAAGTGTAACCATAAAAAAAATGAAAAGAGGGAAAAGAATAAAGACAATGAAATGAAAGGTATTTGCTGTCTGTTGTTACACACTTTTGTTTCTCTGCAATGAACTGGTTTTCCTAGTAAAATAATTTTTCTCCACGTCTAAAAAACACATCGGGTGTTTTGTTGATTTGGTTTTGGTTGTTTTTTTTTCTGGGCGAAAGAGAGTTAAAGCAGAGCTGAAAAAGAGGAGAGGGCCGGGCGGATGGCTGCAGGCACTGTGGCAGAGGCTGAGGCCGCTGCTCAAGCCGCTCCGGAGCCCGGCGGGCAGAGCTGCGCGCAGCCCGTTTGCTGCAGCAGAGCGGCGGTGAACGCGCGGGTCGGGCAGCGCAGGCGACACTGGGCGCGGCTGTGACGCTGCTCAAAGAAGCATTTTTAAAAGAATCGAAGCAAAAGGGGAAAGAAAGGCCCGGCGGCAAGGCAGGCTGCGGCAGCCACGGGGCGGCAGTAGGGCCGGGCGGCAGCGCGGTGGGCAGCGGGAGGGGCGGCGGCGGCTCCCCCCGCCCGGCCGCCTCCCGCACGCTGCATCCGGGGCCGAACCCCAAACCCTCGCCGCCGGGGCCCGCGGGGCTGACGCTTCCCGGGAGTCGTTGTTCCTCCGGCTCCCTGACAGAGAACACGGCGGCCGCTGGCATCGCCTTGGCTGTCATTTTAGTGACAGTGAATGCTTCCAATTTTTAAGTTCAAGGACTAACATGAGATTTAAAATAGTTACACTTTTCACATGTAATAATGTTATTTATGTTGGAGCCAAACTGGTCCAACATGCAATCCTCAGTAAGTGAGCAGTGACTTAAAAAAAAATACATCTTTTAAAGTGTCACCTGAATCCACACAGCAGGAATAAGCTTAATTTTCCAGTCACAGCCTCATCTCTTGTGGAACTACTTTCCCGAAACAGCTTTAAATAAGGCTGCTGTGATGGCTTCTCTCCATCAGCATATGCTGAAAGGCAGGTATACAGCTGAGTTCCTACCCTTGGCAATCTCATCACTTAACCTTCTCCTCAGCCAACCAAGCTCTGATTTAAAAACATTTTACAACTTTGCTGGGTTTCAGTCAGGAAGGGGCATCAGACCTGCACCACTCCACTGCAGCAAACGTCTGATTTTCAAAATTCATCCATTTCTACACCTGTACTAAACCCTGCATTAATTAGCTTCTGCAGTTGTCTCACTGCTGGGTCCATCATCCTGATGTACTTGGCAGCACAGATGTTCATAGTATCACAGTATAACTAAGGTTGGAAATGACCTCGAGGATCATCGAGTCCAACCTATCAACACAGACCCCGTGACTAGACCATGGCACCAAGTGCCATGTCCAATCTCCTCTTGAACACCTCCAGGGACAGTGACTCCACCACCTCCCTGGGCAGCACATTCCAATGACGAATGACTCGCTCGGTGAAGAACTTTCTCCTCACCTCGAGTCTAAACCTCCCCTGGCGCAGCTTGAGACTGTGTCCCCTTGTTCTGGTGCTGGTTGCCTGGGAGAAGAGACCAACCCCTTCCTGGCTACAACCACCCCTCAGGTAGTTGTAGAAGGCAATGAGGTCAACCCCTGAGCCTCCTCTTCTCCAGGCTAAACAATCCCAGCTCCCTCAGCCTCTTCTCATAGGGCTTGTGCTCAAGGCCTCTCCCCAGCCTTGTTGCCCTTCTCTGGACACGCTCAAGTGTTTCGATGTCCTTCTTAAACTGAGGGGCCCAGAACTGGACACAGTACTCAAGGTGCAGCCTAACCAAAGCAGTGTACAGGGGCACAATGACTTCCCTGCTCCTGCTGGCCACACTATTCCTAATGTAGGCCAGGATGCCATTGGCCCTCTTGGCCACCTGGGCACACTGCTGGCTCATATTCAGGCAGCTGTCGATCAGTACCCCCAGGTCCCTCTCTGTTTGGGAGCTCTCCAGCCACTCTGACCCCAGCCTGTAGCTCTGCATGGGATTGCCGTAGCCACAGTGCAGCACTCGGCACTTGGACTTGTTAAATGCCATCCCATTGGATTCTGCCCATCTGTCCAGTCAGTCGAGGTCCCTCTGCAGAGCCTTTCTAACTGACTAACAACTGCTCCTAACTTGGTGTCATCTGCAAACTTGCTGATGACTGACTCGACCCCATCATCCAGATCATTGATGAAGATGTTAAAGAGGATGGGGCCCAGCACTGATCCCTGGGGGACGCCACTGGTGACTGGCTGCCAGCTGGATGTGGCACCATTCACCACCACTCTCTGGGCTCGGCCCTCCAGCCAGTTCCTAACCCAGCACAGAGTGTAGTGGTCCAAGCCACGAGCTGACAGCTTAGACAGCAGTTTGCTGTGAGGGATGGTGTCAAAGGCCTTGCTGAAGTCCAGGTAGACCACATCCACAGGCCTCCCCACATCCACCAGACGGGTCACCTGATCATAGAAAGAGATCAGGTTGGAGAGGCAGGATCTGCCCTTCCGAAATCCATGTTGGCTGGACCTGAGCCCTTGGCCATCCTTCAGGTGCGCAGTTATTGCCGCCAGGATAATCTGCTCCATCACTTTCCCTGGCACTGAGGTCAGGCTGACTGGCCTGTAGTTTCCAGGTTCCTCTATCTGACCTTTCTTTTCCATCTTTTACCAAACCAAGTTAAGTCTCCTCTTGGAACATAAGCTGAATACAACTACCTGTTCACTTTGGCAAACCATTGTTTTTAAATATTCTTTCTTCCAATTTTAACAGCTCTTTCTTGAGCACGCCTGTTAAAATGCATACAACAGAGTCATGTTGTTGTCTCACTGCAGCCTCCTAATAATGGGTGTCTCTTTGCTAATAACATCTCAACAAACTAAGCCTGAGCTTTAATTTATGTTAATTTCCACGAGTATATCATACTGCTGTGACTGTGTGATATGCCTGCCTTCTCCTTCACTCCTGAGCTCACAGCCTCTAGAAGAAATTCTTGTCTCTAAGTACATGTCTGCACCACTGAACTTTATCCCACTCAACTGAATGACTCCAGCACAGAATCATCCAATCCCTGCTGGAGAGCAGCCTCATTCTCCTCTTTTGGTGCTGATGCTTCCCAGCTCAGTGTCATCAGCAAATTTAATTACTACATGCCTCTTTTTCTTGGCGCCAAGTTCACTAATTCAAATAGAAGACAAGAGTTTGTCTCGAGTCTTGAGGAAGTCCACAAATGATTCACCAGGTGACTGACATATTTTCTTTCAGTACTACTCATTAATATTCACATGGGACAACCAGACACCATAACTTCTAAGGGAAACCTCTGCTCCTAACCCTGCAATTTCACCTACCAGTTCCTTCAGCATTCTTGGGTTAAGATTATGCAGCCTTCTAGTCACAATGCATGGAGGTCTATGCTTCCACCTAAATACAGGCACCTCATCTCAAATCTGATGATGATGCACATCAGAATTATCAAGGAAAAAAACATTACATTTTTAAAGTCTTCACTGATTTTTAACATTCACTTCACAGATAGGGCAGCACAGCCCATGGCTTTGCAATGTGCACCATCCTCATCCTCTGACAATCTGAAATAATCTAACAAATACTCCTAAAAGGTGTTCTACTGCTTACAAATAGTATCATGTAATTTCTAAACCAAGTAGAATTCAAGCTGCCTCTTTAAGAGGAACTATTGAACAGAAGGCAAATTTCTTGGAAATGATTTGGCAGAAGGTTCCCTGAGAACAAGCCTAATAATTTCCAGTGGAACTAAGGAGGAAAAAGCAGTATTTCAGAAAAAGCAACACATAAATGTAAGGGTTTAGTGGATAAACATCCAGTGGCTGGCAGTTCAAGATTATTTTATATAGCACTACAAAAGGTCATTTTACAGGCACAGTCAGGTTAAAACTCCTTATCCCAAGACAGTTACTGTCAGAATGAAGAGATTATATGGTCTGGGGGAGGAGAAACAGTGAAAGAAGGCATTTGACTCAAGTGAGGCAAAACACTTCTGAAGCATACATACTATACCTCTATTTATCTTTATTGGATCATAGAATGGTTTGGGTTGGAAGGGACGTTAAAGAATATCACTAATAAACATGCATATTACATTGACACTGCAACAAACATCTTGGGAAATGGGTATGGCATCCAAGTTCATTACATGTTCTTAGTAGTCCAAGTGAAGCACCCTAGAGCTGACACATTTACTCTGAGAGAAGAGATACCTGGGTACTTAGTTTGAACTTTCTGGTTTGCCTCATTTTTTTGTAACTAAATGTGATCTATTTATTCAGATTAGTGTTTTAAATGTGCTACCACATTAAATGGAACACCTTCATGACTATTCCTCTATCTGACAGCAGTAGTGTTGTTAATCTCATTACTCCCAGAGACAAGTATTGTAAAAGTCATGTTGTTGTGGGCTGCTTATAATAAAGCCCTATAATGCTCATCACTGGAAAGCTTTGAGAGCAGAGTTCACTCTCATTAGTGCTAAGACTTTGAAGGCTGCCTTATACCAGCACAACTGGTGAACCTGTCACACACCGTGACTCCAACTCCCTGCATAGCTATCAGAGCTGTAAATAGTTTCACAGATCTTCACAAGGTTTTTGTATCTTGCAGGATGCACACTTGTTATTTTTAATCTTACTGATCCAGCATAGAGAGATTTCTGAAATGATTAAACTTGATCTGTGCAGTCACTCAGCAGCACTGCTGAAAGTGTGCTTGGCCCTACCTATTGATGGTAATAGGGCTGGGATTGCTTAATACTTCTCCTGTGCATCAGGAAAGCAATTTGTGATGTGAAAAACCTATCTTGAGTTCTTTCCGCACTATGAAGAAGCAACCTCTAACAGAGAGGCCACAAAGTGGCTAACTAAATTAATTTGGAAGAAAACTGGCTTAAGTATTCTTAGTCATCTCTCAAGATCTATACACTGTATGCCCCCATAGGAAGGGGTTTCTCCTATCTCTGTCATGAAAGTAAAGCCACTTCAGTACACTTCTGACTTGTAGCACTTATACCACAGATTCCCTGGGTTCCTGGCACTGACTCCACAGTTCAGTTAAAAAATACAAGCCTTTCAGAATTAGCTATGTGCACACAGACATTTTTTCAACCACAATAACACTCCTGCCTTTGACATCACTACTTGATAGTGAATCACTGTTTTTATTTTTCTTTCATTTAAGCACTGCTTCTTTTCACTGGTCTTCAGAGGAAAGAATCTCCAACTTATTCTGATTTGTTTTGCTGGTTTTGTTTTTAAAACAAAGCCTTTCTGAGAAGCATCTGCCTAAATACTACAATAAATGCAAAGCCCTTTTCATAAACTAAAGACAATTAAAGCTGCTAAGAGTTTACTTTTATTACATCTCCCTGACATAATTTTCAAACATCTAATTTCAAAGTATCATAGTATCATAGTATCATTCAGGGTTGGAAGGGACCACAAGGATCATCTACTTCCAACCCCCCTGCCACAGGCAGGGACACCCCACACTAGATCAGGCTGGCCAGAGCCTCATCCAGCCTGGTCTTAAACACCTCCAGGGACGGGGCCTCGACCACCTCCCTGAGCAACCCATTCCAGGGTTTCACCACTCTCATGGTGAAGAACCTCCTCCTCACATCTAGCCTAAATCTCCCCACCTCCAGCTTCATTCCATTCCCCCTAGTCCTATCACTACCTGAGATCCTGAGAAGTCCTTCCCCAGCCTTCCTGTAGGCCCCCTTCAGATTTCAATTAACTTGGCATAGATTTACCTAGCATGAGTGCATTTACAGAACTTCTGGACTTCTAGGCACAACTACAAGAGGCAATGGCACTGTGGAACTCCACCCATAATGCTTAGAAGTCTAGAATAGGGCACTGGTCTCACCTTTGCACTTTTTACATGGAAATCTTTACAACAGAATGGAATCAGATTCCTTTAAAATGAAACAGAAACAATGGGAAGGAGAGGGGACTTTACACCTGATTGACACTGACAGATTAGTCAAGCCCACAGGTTGAGATAGTGAAAAACCCCCAGCAACAAGCCACCATGCTTCTTCCCTCTCAAAAAGATCTTTTAGAAACATGACAGAATAAAGGAGAAAGAATTCTCCCTAATTCGGTGCCATTGCTACTATGTATCTCCATCACAGGCTTTGTCCATCAGGCAAGAGGCAGGCACCAAGGATTTTTTCCCCACTGGAGTATTGTGGCCTTTTGTTATTAACTGTATTAAATAAGAACGCTTCCCTTTGCCACCTGCCGCATCGTAACTGTGCCTCTCCACATTCTTTCCCACTTCTTCATAACTGCTCCTCTCCACATTCTTTCCCACTTCTTACCTTGTCATCTCTTCCTCTAGCTCTAGATTCCCTTTCACGGCTGCCTGCAGACTTCTCGCCCTTGGACAACGCGTGTGCTCTGCCCACAGGCCCACGGGGCTGCAGCCCTGGTGATTCTTTCCTCAAAGGTTTTACTTCTCGGCTGGGACGTTTTATCTGAGGTGGAGCCCTAATAATAAGCAAGCACAACAAAAACATGCTAAAAACAGCAAAAAAAAAGAAGGCACCATTAAGGAGGAAAGACACTAAGATTTCATTAGTTCCCTCAGTGCATAATTACTACAGATGAGATGCCCTTAAGTCTTATCCTCTCTATATCTAGTTCTGTATGATGCTTAAAGTTAAGGAAAAAAATACAAAAGGAGAAATGTTTCAGGAGTGGAAAAAAAGGAAAATGAACAACACCATTAGATCAGTACTCCTAGCCAATCTTACAGCAAACCTGCATGTGTGTAATAAAGAGGAAACTATTTAGTTGAAGTCTTTATGTTGTAGTTGCCTCTGACTCCACACCAGGGGATTGTATCAGGCTACATTCATATGCACAAGTTCTACTCAATCAGATCACAATCCTGGTTTAAAAAAAAATAGGCAACCCCCAAAAAAACCCCACAGCAAACCAAACAAAAAGCCAGAAACTGGCCAATGGCTTTGACAAGCACCAAAACAAAGGAGGGAGAATTTGCAAGCAATCCTCCTACCTCTGATTTCACCCCGCTGTGTAAAAACATTGAAATGTAGAAATTGCCTTGAAAGCAAAAACAAGCAGAACCAAACTGCAACTCCCTAAACTTGTGTGTATTACCCACAGCGTCAGAGAACACACAGCAATGCCAGAAGGACAAAGAATTTGGTTTTAAGACGAGGAGTCACAGGCATTTTGCTGTAG
Organism: Melanerpes formicivorus; assembly: GCF_026170545.1. Taxonomy (NCBI): domain Eukaryota; kingdom Metazoa; phylum Chordata; class Aves; order Piciformes; family Picidae; genus Melanerpes; species Melanerpes formicivorus. Next base: position 52,431,342 of record NW_027142353.1, on the reverse strand, counting down.
GGACTGGATTTGAAACACAGAACTAAAACAAATGGCCAGGAGTATCACCTAACTATTAAATCTACTGATTCTTTGTCTGAGTATCTCAGCATCTGCAAACTCCAGCAGCAGTTTCTTGTTCTGCAACATCTGCAAACTTCAGCAGCAGCTTCCTGGAATATAGCTAAACTTGTGTGTATTACCCACAACGTCAGAGAACACAGCAATGCCACAAGGACAAAGAATTTGGTTTTAAGATGAGGAGTCACAGGCATTTTGCTGTAGGGATTGAATTTGAAATATAGAACTAAAAATAAATGGCTAGAAGTGTCACCTAAATATTAAGTCTACTGATTCTTGTTCTGAGTATCTTAACATCTGCAAACTCCAGCAGCAGCTTCCTGGAATATGGCTAAACTTGTGTGTATTACCCACAATGTCAGAGAACACACAGCAATGCCACAAGGACAAAGAATTTGGTTTTAAGACGAGGAGTCACAGGCATTTTGCTGTAGGGATTGGATTTGAAACACAGAACTAAAAATAAATGGGCAGGAGTGTCACCTGACTATTAAATCTACTGATTCTTGTTCTGAGTTATCTCAACATCTGCAAACTCCAGCAGCAGTTTCCTGGAATATGGCTTTAAACACACTTCTGTGTACAACTGCTACACTCTGCTTTGTATACATTTTCATCATACTTAACAGCATAGAAGAGTGGCTAATGTTCTGTATTTATTTGCACAACACTTAAATTTCATCATGAAAAAAGTGAATGAACTCTTGGGCCTTTACCTCTAACAAAGATATAAGAATAAATACATCTTACACTTCACATAACATTACCACAAAAATTCAGATGATGATTTCTGTCACTCACAGAAGTAATCAATGTTAACATTATTTTACACTTACATCCTTAGGGGTGTTTTGAAAGCAAAGATTCATTTGTTTGATAAAGCACATCAATTTGCAAGTAAACTTGTCATTTCTTTCTGTTAACCAACATCTCTCGTCTTACTTTGTTGAGGAGAAAGTTCTTCACAGAGAGAGTTGTTAGCCATTAAAATAGGTTGCCCAGGGAGGTGGTGGAGTCACCATCCCTGGAGGTGTTCAAGAGGAGATTGGACATGGCACTTGGTGCCATGGTTTAGTAGTCATGAGATCTTGGGTGATAGGTTGGACTTGATCTTTGAGGTCTCTTCCAACCTTATTGATTCTATGATTTGTTCCTTTGCTTGTGCAAGTATACACACATTAAAATTCTTTGCTATTATAACGTTAGAAACACATTGTCACGATAAACATTGCTGGTTTTAAATTGGATTTGTTGTTTCTAGCAATCTGTGTCAAGTTCTAGTAGGATGAAAAAAGAGATTTCAGAAAATCCACAAGCACTAGTTAACTAAAGTTACCCTGAAGGTGGTTACAGAAGAGAAACTAACCACTGGACTAAACACAAATTATATTATTTGTAGCTAGGAAGAGACTACGAACCACCATGTGCTTTCAAGATCTTTCAGTTCCAGCTCCTTACTGACTCCTCAGCCATCAATGAAATCAACTGCTTAAATCAACTGAAATGGCAAAGTTTTCTCCCCACACATGAGAATGGCAACTGTCACCAAAAGCCCACTTACTTCTCCAGTTCTTCTAGTTCCTGGCACTTAGATACATTCCTACCAGAGTAAAGTGACTTTTTTAGAGCTTCAGCAGTAAGTCTGAACTGCAGTTTAATTACCTTTTTCCCCCCAATGAGTTATATATAGAATAGAATAGACCAGACCAGGTTGGAAGAGACCTTCAAGATCACTGTGTCCAACCTATCATCCAACACCACCCAACCAACTAAACCATGCAACCAAGCACCCTGTCAAATCTCCTCCTGAACACCTCCAGCGATGGTGACTCCACCACCTCCCCGGGCAGCCCATTCCAACGGGCAATCACTCTCTCTGTGTAAAACTTCCTCCTGACCTCCAGCCTGAACTTCCCCTGATGCAGCCTGGGACTGTGTCCTCTTGTTCCTGAGACTGTGCTTTATTACAAAGGACTAAGGGGTAAATGAAATGTGATTTTCATGTTACAAATGCATTCAAAAAAAGAACATTAACAGCAACCCAGCTTTATTCCACTCCCTCTGCTTGAACCTCTTGTTACCTGTGTTCAGCTGGAACAGGAGGGGGCCAAACAGCAGGATCTCTGAAAGGCTCATCCTGACAGGATACAGGGATGTCTGCAGGTCTGTCCATTTTAAAACTCTCTAAAGTGCTGACAATGCTCTTCACTTGTTCATATTCTTCAACTAATTCTTGTCGGACCTGAAGACAGACATTATTATTTAATTAAAGAAGTTATTATGTAATTAAAACTTGTTACAATTCAAATTTAAACATCAACAAACAAACAGAAACGTGCTTCAAAACATATGCTACCCTCAAAAGTGAGGATTCCCAAGCCATTCCACTCACAAACCCCAAACCTGTCAGTCTGACACTAGATCTTTAACAACAGCCTAAACAATCGAATCTGTTGAGTTCATCTTCCTGTCTGTCAAAGTCATGACCTGACATGATTGCTAACACAGGGATCACTCCTCCATAACATGTGCTGATGCTTAGATTTATGTGTGCATGCTGGCATGTATGCAGGCATGGGCAAGCTTTCATACTAGTAAGGGTACTCCTGGCAGATCCTTAATGTATTTGCTCCTCTTCTGGCATAAAAGAACTTCCCCAATTACAGTCTGCAAGGTTCTATTTATAAAAGTGGTAAGATCATTCAAATATAATATTACAAAATTAACTTTGTGAGGGGCACAACATCATCACACAGTCAAAGCATAAAGCAATTCTTTGGTGGATTGCAAAGATTAGAAGAGAAAAGGGGAACTTCAATACTTCATGGCATAAGTTCAAATGATAAGTAAGTAAAATAGGAGCGGAAATTGAGTCTCAAAAAGAAATCATGTTGCAGAATTATGCAGCTGAGTTCTATTGTCACTAGTCAGGGAACGAGAACTACTGTGTGACAATTTCAAGATTACTTATCTGACCTTTGTTCCTTTGGATTTTCTTCTATGAAGCCTAGGAAAAATAAAAGCTGGGTAGAAATTTCCTAAGTTTTAAGAGATATGGCTCGTTGCAAGCTCAAATATTGTACAGCAAGGTCACTGTTTTTCAGTACACACCAGAAGCCCAAAACGGCATTGTTTGCTCAGGAGCAAAAGCTTTCAGCGCATTAGCTTAAGATGTGCCAGGATTCACCTGTGTGCACTTGTACTGCATCTGACCACATATCGCTCAGTGATGCTTTCCATCCTGCAGGATCAATCTCCACGCTTTCTCTGGTTTTTACCTGCTTGAGGGTCATCACATCCAGACATCACCTCTTCACTGAAGTGCTGGTGCACAGCTAAAATTAATCCATGCATTGCTGTGCATAGCTAGAAACCAGTATGGGCACTCTGCAGCTAAGATTACCTGAGGGCAGTGTGAATCTTGCCAGTTACAGACTGCAGCTGGAGCTGCAGAGACTTCTTGGCCCTTTCTACCCACTGGAAAGGCATATAGACTTTAACAGCTCTGGTGAAGAAACACTATGGTGAGGATTATTGCAGACTGCCCCTAGGCACACTACTGAGTGAGGCTACAACTAGCATATATTGCAAGGCTTAATCAAAAAGCAAGGATCTGAAAGCAACTTACAAGAAACCCAAAGAAAGACACCAGGCCCCCAGCTGCGCTCATGTCATTCATCCACATGAAAACGAGTGGGGAAAAGTATTGCCTGGGGATGCTGCAACCAGGCTTCATTGTGTGGCCAACAGAGAAAGGCAACTCAGGACAGTATCAACAGATATCAGTGATTTTGCCTGAAACCAAGACTCTTTGCTGTGCACATCCTGAGCAGATGCTGGGTAATCAAGACAATCAGGAGAATGGAAGTCTGCATATGCAGGCTGTCTGCTGAGGCTGTAAATATGGAAATGAAGCATAGAATGGTTTGGGTTGGAAGGGAACTTGAAGATCCAACCCCCTTACCATGGCTAGGGACACCTCCTACTAAACCAGGTTGCTCAAGGCCTCATCCAACCCGGATTTGAACACTTCCAGGATTGCAGCCTCCACAGTTCTCTAGGCAACCTGTTCCAGTGCTTCACCACCCTCATGGTGAGGAGTATCTTCCTAATGTCTAATCTAAATCTATCTTCCTCTGTAATAGCTTATTCCTCATGCTGTCACTACATGCCTTTGTAAAATGTCCCTCTCCAGCTACCCTGTAGTCTCCCTTCAAATACTGGAAGGCAGCAGCAGATCAGGAGCTACTAAACAGCATCACATCATGATTGCTCTTTCTAATGGTGCTTACTGGTGAAAAGCTGTAGCCACTAGCCTGATATATTCCTGTTTCCCTGTGTGCTTGGAAAGGAACCATGATGAATACATACAGGGTGCAAGGTCTTGTCAGCACACATTCAGAATCATGCCTCTTCCAGACTGATTTTCACCTGCTCCTCCTGTTTCTCTCTTGCGCTCTCATTTTCCCTCTCAAAACAGCATCTTTCCTTACCCACTCTGCTCTACATATTCAAAACAGCAGCAACCCCCACTTTTGGTGGGGCAACTTCATGACAGAAGACACTATCTGACATAGCTGTTTTCTGAGAATGGTGTATAAAAGACTGAATGATTAAATGGTCAGCACTCAGTAACAAGCATACATCACACCTTTCTCTGGAAGCTGCAGATCTAAAACACTACCAGGTACACCCCATAGCAATGTTTTGTTCAGCTCTGTATTATTTTCCAGGAATTTTCTCACCACAAGGACAAAATAGGAGATTTCAGCAGCACAGAGAAATTATTTTCTGGTTTCAGACTTAAACTGTGTATAAGAATAAGCTATCAAGAAGGACAGAGGCAAAGGGTAAACCCCCAAGGCCCCGCACAGCTTTTGCGACTCTGCATTTACTTCACCAGGAGATCTGCACGTGTCTGTACAAAAGAAGCCTTAGGTACAGGAAGAACTTGATCATCTCACAGGGCAAAGCAGCCTTCTTGTTTGTTCCAGATGGGGTAGCTGTATCTTTTCAAAGACACAGGACATCCGGCTCAGGCAGGATTGCTCTGGTAAAGACAGTCAGTGCTTGACATGACACCCGCCCCATGTCCTGGCTTTGCTTTCTTTGTTTTCTCATCACACAATCAGAAGAGAGATCTCCCAGTGCAAGAGCTTCCAGCCGAGTTACAAATGTGATTGATTACTAACTTGACTCCTTCACACTAACACGTATCCCTCCTTTCCAAAAATAAATCCAGCTGTGAGGCACAAAGGAATGATACAGCATAAATCCTTCAGGGCACCACTCCACAAGAGACGCCCACGTCCTACTCCAGTGCTCTGGAGCACACAGAAAAGGTGGTGGAAAACAACTGGCTAGCACAGAGGGCTAGAAGTGCTGCCATTCAGCTTTCTGGACCGGCAAGGAGGGTGGTATCTGAAACCTGAGAGAAAGTGAGCCTTTGATGGCTTGGAAGCTGAAAACAGACTAACAACTGCTGGCCATCTCTTATCCAGACCTGAGCAGTCCAAACTGAAACGCACACCTTTAATGCTTTATCAGTACTTGGCAAAACAACCAGCTAAAAACCACCTGCAATGTACTCAAACAACAGGACCACAAAGGAAAAACAGTTAATAAATTCCTATAGGCCTTAAAGAAACCAAAACAGATGAAACAAGTGCAGCTGAGATGTCAATAACCCAGGTGTGAGCCAAGAAGGGATATGCCATAATTACAGAGGTCTTTGGGCAGTGTCTTTGAGTGATCAGTGCTACTCTGAAGTAACCTTGAAGGCTGTAACAAGGACTATCACTGGTCTAGACTCACCCAGTCCCTTTGCCCGTGTCACACTCTTCCCTTGGGTGCTGAAGCCTTCTTGGGGGCTCCAGCTCAGGCTGCAGAGAACCTGGAGGAAGCTTTTAGATTATTTATATTCAAGTAGCTTCAGGAGATAGCATGGGCCTAGTTAGCAGCTCACTGCTATCAAACAGGAAGATCTCGTTTCCCCTCACTTCACCCCAACCATACTCTGCCAGTGCTCTTCTGGATTCCATTCTGGCACTTCAATACAGAAGCCTACCCTGGTAAAATGGCAGAAAATTAGCCAAAGATGGTAAAAAGAAAATAAAGGCCAGAGTCTTGATAAAGGTTAGCAGGGTGCACTGGCTCACTATCTTGTGATCAGGTGAATCCCAGGACAAAAAATGGCAAAGTGCAGAAGAGGGAGAAAAACTGGTGCATGTTGAGTGAAGGCTAGAATAATAGAATAAACCAGGTTGGAAGAGACCTTCAAGATCATCGCATCCAAACTATCATCCAACACCACCTAAGCAACTAACCCATGCAACCACACACCCCATCAAGTCTCCTCCTGAACACCTCCAGTGATGGCGACTCCACCACCTCCCCAGGCAGCCCATTCCAATGGGCAATCACTCTCTCTGTGTAAAACTTCCTCCTGACCTCCAGCCTGAACCTCCCCTGGCGCAGCCTGAGACTGTGTCCTCTTGTTCTGGTGCTGGCTGCCTGGGAGAAGAGACCAACCTCTGCCTGTCTACATCCCCCCTTCAGGTAGTTGTAGAGAGCAATAAGGTCACCCCTGAGTCTCCTCCTCTCCAGGCTAAGCAGCCCCAGCTCCCTCAGCCTCTCCTCATAGGGCTTGTGTTCCAAGCCCCTCACCAGCTTCGTTGCCCTTCTCTGGACTCGTGGGGGAAGAGCTTGGCCTCTCTGGCCAAGGCAGGATATTAACTGGATTCAGTTACTGAAACTGCCTGCTCCCTACAGCAACACCCTATTGCACCAGACACTCCTGCAACCCACATCACTGCCTCCACAAAAGCAGCATCATGGACACTGAGTGATGTTGGAAAGCCAAATGAAAAACTTTTCAGTCCAAGAGGTGGGCCCACAGCTTTGTTTTGACATTTCAGCCTTAAGGATTTAACCAAGCAGAAAACATATCCTAACATCTGAGTATAAAACACAGTAACCAAGAGCTGCATTCACTCTTTCTTAGTGGTAGTTCCAAAAACCATTCCAGGGGCTTCCACTGTTATTTTACAACCTGGCAACTGTTGTACCATTGGCATCATCAGGTTTTATTTGCTGTGCTAAAGCTTAAGCTTCCCTTAGCAGTAAGCATGGGTATTTGTACCTCGGTAAATACAAATGACACCAGGTGGGTTTTTCAATTTATATCATGCTGGAACAAAAGCAAGTTTCTGTAAAAGTACTTTCCAAACCTGCAATTGCCACCTGCAATTATTGTTAGTTACCCAACAGGCTCCATTTTTGAAGAAGTGAAAATAAAAATTCCTTAAACCATACCCAGAACAGACATCCTGTAACCCAATTCAATCCCATGGAGTGAAAGTACAGCTCTTGCAATCGTGGTTCTTTGTGAGCTACCTGCAGAATATTCCTTAATTACTCATGAAGTGTTAATAATGGAGCAAAACCAACACAAGCACATATTGACTGAGATGTATTTAAAATAATAAATAAAGGTTAAAATCATCCTTTATTCTTTAAGCAAGAATACAGTGCACCTAATCACTTGCTCCAGCGACCATGGTCAGTAAAGGTGCCTTAAAGGCTGCTCCCAGTGCCCTGGGAAGCATTAAACTCCTGCCCCAGCTCGGTCTGAGGCTCCTGTGCTCTCAGATATTGTGCAACACAGAGCACAGGGTCGTAACATGCAGCAGGTTTTGCTCGACAGCTGCTGGCCTTGTTGTAAGCCAGGACTACCTCCCAGGGGCACATTCTACTGTCATCCTGCAGCTGCTGAACTGTCACTGGAGCAGCTCTTTCCTACAAGCCAGCTGTCTAGTAAAAAGACTGCTAAAGCCAAGAAACTCTCTCAGAATAAACAGGGAGAATGTCAAGGCAAGTAAAGTTCACAGCAGCGGTCATGGGGGTAAACCTATCTTATAATGTTGTTAAAATAGGGAAAAAACCCCTGAGTTGCTCCTGATATTGAATCTTTCCAGTCCCAGCCTGTATTTACATAGATGAATATGCCTACATGTCTGACAAACCTCAAAGCACCACAAAGTAGTAACTTTTCCAAATGAGCTCAGTGGCCTAGGAGTGAGAATAAGAATGGAACTACATTCAGCCTACACAATACTACAGCTGCCTGGATGCAAAACAAATAAAGGTCTCAATAGCAGGTCACTTTTGATATCCCCAAGCCAATCTAGCTATCAGACAATCAATGGCAATGTATTTTCCAAAAGGTTAGAGGAATTCTTATGTTCTCACACCACTACTTTGGTGTATTTTTTGACCTTTCAAAGTTCTGCAGGTTGTGCCAGACTAATAACACAATCCCTCTTCCCAGGTCAGTGCTGATTTTGATATTCCAGAAGCAGTACTGCATCAGGTGGAACTGAGCCAGTCAGTTGTTCCCAGGGGAGCAGGTAATACATGCTGGAGGTGGGGAGCTTCAGGTTGGATGTGAGGAGGAAGTTCTTCACCATGAGAGTGGTGAAGCCCTGGAATGGGTTGTCCAGGGAGGTGGTTGGGGCGCCGACCCTGGAGGTGTTTAAGACCAGGCTGGATGAGGCTCTGGCCAGCCTGATCTAGTGTGGGGTGTCCCTGCCCATGGCAGGGGGGTTGGAACTAGATGATCCTTGTGGTCCCTTCCAACCCTGACTGATACTATGATACTGTGTTCACATTCCTCCTCCTGCTCCAAGCACAAGCAGCCCTTGAAATCAGGGTACCCGGTTGCAAAGTTGAAGCTGTCTGTGCAACATGAAATCCAAGCCACCAAATATTTGCACAGAATTTAACTCTGTCCAAACCAACCTGTAGAAATTTTAAAACAACAACTCCTCAGCAAAGAGTGGTTGGGAGTCTGACCCAAAATTCCAACTACTTCTGTTTGAGGATGCCCCTGCTTACTGTAGAGGGGGTTGGACTAGATGACTTTTGGAGGTCCCTCCCAACCCAGACCATTCTATGACTCTATGGTTTACCTATGCTCTCCATTGCTCAATAAATTGCTGGGAAAATCCTGAAGTATTTACTCAGGATGGAGCACCCATTGTAGAGGAGTGACCAGACAGGGAGAACAATGGTTCATGTAACCAGTATGAGTTGGTCAACTGCAACGTCATGGCTGGAACTATTCTTTGAGATGTTAGTCAGGTGAACATTATTATTATCTTACAAGGGAACATGTACACAAATACTTGAACTGAGTTCATGTGGTGGTGAGAGAAGGTTCAGTTCTCCCTCCCTCACAAAGAAACAAACCCCGGCTGACTCAGTCGGAGAAGCAAAGGATATGCTATGTTTACAAGCAGGATGAAATGCAGTGAATGTATACACAATATATAGAGTATTTACAACAGATACAGAAATACACAGCAAAGAAAGTAATACAGAACAAAACTCCCTCCTCCAGACAGAGGAGGGTTTCTCCCCTGTACCCCCTCTCTCCCCCTACCTCCCTTTTTTATCCAAAAAGGGTTAGAGAGAGAGAAAAGGAAGGAGAAAATTCTTGTTAGGCTTCAAAGCACATGCAAGGATTAGTTTTCTTATCTCTAGGTTAACAGGTCCCTGCTCAGAAGCAGACAGGCTGAAGAGACAGAACAGACTGGAACTGAGACAGATTCCAACTGAACTAAAACTTCAAGTTGCATTCTACCTATCTACCAATGAAATTCGTTTAGACTTTATCTTTGTTTTTCATTCTACACCAAAACATTCAGCCAGAGTGTTCCAGCAAATGTCCCTTTCTTAAGGGCACAGCCTAAAATGGTCACAGTTCACTACCTCAGAAGTACAAGTGGAACAAACACCCAGCTTGTCCACTAAACATACAGAAAAGAAGGGCATGCTTGATGCTGCCACATCCCTGCCACATCAGTGTCTCAGGAATCCTTCAGGAGGTTCAAGATTGTGAATGTGCATGCAGACAGCAGATCTCAAAGAACTAGTTTAAGTAATAGTCCTCTCCTTCAAGCACTGATATACAGGCATTCATGCCGTGGACCTATCCCAACATAGAATAGAATAGCATAGAATAGAATAGAATAGACCTTCAAGATCATCGTGTCCAACCTATCATCCAACACCACCTAATCAACTAACCCATGCAGCCAAGCACCCTGTCAAGTCTCCTCCTGAACATCTCCAGTGATGGCGATTCCACCACCTCCCCGGGCAGCCCATTCCAGTGGGCAATCACTCTCTCTCTGTAAAACTTCCTCCTGAAGGCTCTCCCTACCCAGTGTGTGCTAGAGATAAACTCCCCTCCGAAAGGTGCCAGTGGTTTTATCCTCTTCATATTCCTCACAGGGTGGAGAAACTGAAGAATGTAAAGAAAGGGCTAGTTTCATATGTCAGAAGACAGAATTTCAAACAAAAATTCATTGCATTCATCCCCTTAACTATGACCTAAGGATTGCTTTGCTTCTTCTGCAGGTATAGGAATCTTTAGCTACTGCACATCAGTGGTACCAAGTGGGTTAGACCTCAGCTTTGCTAAACATATAGTGCATATGGCATAACTCTTTCATGAGTGTGAGCTAAAAAGAATACCTAAATACTATTTTAATGTTGTGAACAGGAGTTTCCTGTGATGCAGTGTTTTGGTTTAATTTTTCTTTCAGAACAGGCTGTCAAGACAGCTGCTGAATGTGGCTGACGGTTTGGATGTAGCTGCTGTTTGGACTGGGAAGCAGTGCTAACATCCAGAGCGTCAGACTCCCTCTTAGGCTGTCTCAAGGAGTGAGAAAGCATAACAATTATCTATCAAGGGTGGGGGTAGCAGACCAGGTCTATCTTGGCAGGTCACACCAAAACACTCAGGTGAAGGTATGGAAAAGGTAGCGATTACAGGGCTGCATCATTTGATCTCAGGGCTATATTGTTTTGTTCCCAGTGCCAGTTCCACAATTGCATGAGAAGGCAAAAAGCCTGAGGATGAAACACTTCTGACTTTTTTTCAGTTGCATTTCTTATTTCTTGTTTGTCCCCAAGCTGAGACTGGCCCCAGCAGTGGCAAAATGATATCCTGACAAAGCTCAGCTGCCACCACTGTGTTGGGAAGTTTCAGAATTCACTCAAGCGCACGGCATGACAGACGTGGCCCCACCTGCTGTTGATCTTTCTGGGGATGGCTCTCTATTAAGTATTTATGGGACACTATCAGAGGCCATTCTGGTTGAAGTAAGGAGACTCGTGGTAAACTAAAAGGAGTAATTTCTGAGAAGGTGCAAATTTCAGATCCTCTGCTAAAGAGCCAGCTGCTTTCCCCAGGAAATAAGCCTGGAAACCATGTTAATGGTCCTCATTTACTTGAGGTTTTTCTCCACTTTCCACGGTGCATGGGCCTCTGCAGCAGTTCAAACAACACACAACATCATGAGACTTGAATTAACCTTCACAAGGAAAGATCTGTTAAAAGTTTAATGGAAGAATCAATGCCCCTGGAGGAAACACAAAATTGCACTGAAGGCAATGCAGTGATGCAGCTGGAGAACAAGGAAAAAGGCTCATGCTCTATCTTTATGTCAGCTACAAGTTCAGCAGGAACTAAGGGCACGCATGGGGCATGAACACCTTGTATCAGCGTGCCCTGAGGTGGGGAAGAGCTTGAAGAAAGATGCTTGAATGTGAGTATCTCCTATAGAACATTCAACATATTACATCCCCAGGAAAGCTAGGCATTACCACTGCTGCTTGGACATGTGCATGCTTTACAGGCAAGCTCTTAATAAGCAGACAGACTTCTACAGCTCTATGATAAACATCTGTGAATAGTACTGTCATTGCAAAATGACTGCTAACAGTGTTGTAGCTATCTCTCTGTACACAAAATACTCCATGTCCGTGTCAAGTTGTCTCAAACACAAAAGTCTAACCGAAGAACCTGCTGCACTAAAAAGGAAAACCTCTTCTTGAAATCATCTCTTCAGCTACCTACTGCAAAATCATATCTTTTGCAGGAACTATGTTCTCCTTTCCAAATATAACATTTAAGCAACATGAATTCTTTATTCTAGAATACACTTCTATTTGTTTACCCTCCAAGTTTTTTTGTATGGAACATGCTTTGTAGAATGAAAAATGTGATTACAAAAATTTTAAGAAAGATTTAAATACTGAAATTGCTAACAGAAGGTTCTTACATTTCAGCTGTGGATTACTTTTTGCCTCCAAGAGCACTCTAGCTCAACGGGGAGATGGCTGTGTGCAAGAATCAGACTAAGACCACTGGAGCTTTAGAAACACTATAGCATGACAGTTAACTGTCACTTGGACAACCATGCCAGTGACACCAACCCATCCCCTCACAACTTAGTTCAGTAGACATTAGATGGTCAATAGGTAGAACAGCAAAAGAAGTCCTCACTTTTCCAAAGTATTCAATCAAACACAAAAAGACCAGTGATAGACATCTTAAGTGAAAACAACAACAAAAATTATCCTATTAGAACAAAAGAATCCCTCTTGAACATGCCACAAAAGTTACTTTCCCACAAATATCAACAAAATATTTAAAGATAGCTGTAAAATTAACTGAAATATACATTCTTTACATCTAAACGTTTGGGGAAGTATAGTGGGTTTGTTTTAAATGGCAAGGGAGGCCATCCAGAGGGACCTTGACAAGCTGCAGAGGTGGGCACAAGACAACCTCATGAGGTTCAATAAGAGCAAGTGCAGGGTCCTGCATCTGGGTCAAGGCAATCCCAGGCACAAATACAGGCTGGGCAATGACTGGCTGGAAAGTAGCCCTGAGGAGAGAGACTTGGGGGTGCTGGTGGACAAGAAGCTCAACATGAGCTCTCAGTGTGCACTTGCAGCCCGCAAAGCCAATCAGATCCTGGGCTGCATCAGGAGAAGTGTGGCCAGCAGGTCAAGGAAGGTGATCCTCCCCCTCTACTCAGCCCTGGTGAGACCCCACCTGGAGTACTGCGTCCAGTTCTGGAGCCCCTATTACAAGAGGGATGTGGAGGTGCTGGAACGTGTCCAGAGAAGGGCCATGAGGATGATCAGAGGGCTGGAGCACCTCTGCTATGAGGACAGACTGAAGGAGTTGGGGCTGTACAGTCTGCAGAAGAGAAGGCTCCGAGGTGACCTAATTGTGACCTTCCAGTATCTGAAGTGGGCCTACAGGAAGGCTGGGGAAGGACTTCTCAGGATCTCAGGTAGTGATAGGACTAGGGGGAATGGAATGAAGCTGGAGGTGGGGAGATTCAGGCTGGAGGTGAGGAGGAGGTTCTTCACCATGAGAGTGGTGAAACCCTGGAATGGGTTGTCCAGGGAGGTGGTCAAGGCCCCGTCCCTGGAGGTGTTTAAGACCAGGCTGGATGAGGCTCTGTCCAGCCTGATCTAGTGTGGGGTGTCCCTGCCCATGGCAGGGGGGTTGGAACTAGATGATTCTTGTGGTCCCTTCCAACCCTGACTGATACTATGATACTATGAAGTAATAGAATAAAGGCAACCTTATTTTACCCTACCTGTTGCCATTTGCCCTTAATTGCTGGATCTCTGATTGACTGGCAATGTCTTTGGATTTGCTGGATGACACCTTGGTAATATACCATAGAAGAGTCGTAATTCCCAAGGAGTGCATATTCTCTTCCTTTTTTGGCATTATCGCAAATCTCTGCTAAATTCATCTTCTCTCTGAAATCTAAAAGAGAACATAACCATTAGAAAAACTAATTTTACTTCTTGTGGAATAAATGCAGACTGTGACACTTTAGTTTTGTGGTTTGTTTCTTTTTAACTCTTAACTGAATTGTGCCTCGTCGCCTCCCGTTCCCATCCCGCAGGACCTCTTTAACCAGTCTAAGATTTGAGGTCATGAATCATAACATCACAACTTCTTTGCTGCCATTGGTACCAATCCTGCTCAACTAATGCAGGAGAATTAAATGTCCTGCCCATGCAGAACCTAACAAGCCAAACTTTAATCTGTAGATCCCCACAATATATTATTAGCCATCAGCCCATGAATCACAAATGACACGAGGCATTAAATTGCTTTTCATACCGCTGTATTACATACGAGCCTGAATGTGCCAACCAGCATCAGCACTTTAAAGAGCCTTAACCTTAATGAGACTATGATATGGTTGAATGATAGCTCTACAAAAGACAAAGTCAAGAGCCTCATCCTATTTAAATATTTTTTCAAAGTTCTCTAGCACTGACGTGCCAGCTTGGATTTTTTTTGTCATTAACATGTTGCTTTGGGATTTATGGTAGAGTTAGCACTCCCAAGTTAAGATTTCTTAAAACAGTGTCTCCCAAAGTACAACTTTCCTCTAGTCCTCAAAAGAACTGAAGATTCACAGAGTTTACTGATTTATTTATACAAGTAATAAACCACAAACCCAGGGTCCAACTTCTCCCAGTAACCATTCAAGCAAGCAGGAGTAAACGACACTTTCAAAACTAAGCTATGTTGTACCAGCCAGGTTTGTATTTAAGTTCAAGACTGAAGCAGAGCCTGTCCCTTTATTTATAAATTCTACATGACCCATAGCCTAGTTCCTTACCACAGAAAAAGAGCTTAAGCTTCTTTCCCTTGTCCTCTGACTCAGAATGGGTGCGGTCCCTCACATTCCCTCAGATCTAAACTTCTGGAAATAAAAATGTTAACAATAAAATTCACAGCAATGCAATGCATTGACCAAGGGGGAGGAGGCCAGCTCAGTAAGGTTGTCCACTTGCTGCACTGAGGGGCTGGTGACACCAAGTTAGTGAAGAAGCAGGGAAGGAGGGATACAGCCACAGCAGGGGAGAGAGCAGGGAGTGGTGCCCAATGCAGCACACAGACCAGGTTGCACAGCTGAAGGCAGCCTTGTGGTATGGGGATGCACACAGCAGAAGCAGGTGGTAGCAGAGAGAAACCAGAACAGGGAGTAACATCCTTTTACAGCCTAGTAGGTTATAAAAATGTTAATAGTTTTTATAGAACAGACCAGACAAGATCAAGATGGCATTAAGGAGGATGTATCTTATGCCTTTATTTTCTCTGGTGCTTAGCAATATTCAAACCTTTGGCAAGAAGTTAAACATATATCCACATGACCTTCATTCTGCCCTGCTTGAATGCTGTCTATAGCAAACATGTGCTCTTCCTCTCAACAGTGCCAAAGTGGTAGCTCTTATTGCTGCCTGCAGCTGCACACCAGGTCTGCTCCATCACCTCTTCACTCCTGCTCCCTGCAACTAAGCCATGGAACCCTGCTACCTTCACTTAAACCCACAGACCACACAGCTTGCACGTAGCTGAAGACTTTTGAAGGAGCAGGAACACTGCTGCCTCACCACTGAGCACAGGAAGACACATAGGGGCTTATTTATCCTCGTGCTGTGCCATGCATTTCAGCTTGCAGATCATTCCCATGGGCTGGTAGAAACTTCTGGATGGGAGCAGAATTAAGGTGGAATGGGTGACAACCTTAATTTTGTTTTCTCTTGGTGCTGTGGAAGGGCAGAATACATCTGCCATACATGTAGCAATTAAGCTCCATGGCAATTAAGAACATTTAATTCTAAAATACCAATGATAACCTATGGGAAAAAGTAATTTCTCTTGCATTGCCCTGGAAATGGATAAAAAGATAGAACTGAATATAGCTTACAACCCATTCAGTTCTGATGAATCAACTTATAAATGAACACCACCTGGGGCAGAATCCATTGCCTTGTCTTCAAACACATACATGTTAGGGTCTGACACATAACCAGCTTGTCCACACAAGGGAAACAGTCCTCTCTGGAGGTTTTCTCCACATGTATCAAAAGAAAAAGAAAAAAGGAACTGCTGCATTCAAACCCTGGAAATGCATTAAGCAGAACAGAGTACTTTAGCAATCTCTTGTATCTGTTTATTAGCTAACTACAGTTTGTAGGTGTTTGCAGCTGGTTCCCACCCTGCAGGCATGTGTTTAACTCCCTTTTGCCTTAAAAAGGCTGACATTTGCATCCAGCTACCATTAATTGCAAAAGAGTGCCCTGCTAACCACAGAAGACAGCCTCCCCATCTCCAGTGAAATCTGGGCCAACCCATGGGCGGGAGGCAAGGCACAGCAAAAAAAAACCCTTACATCAGAAGAGTGGTTAGTACAGGAAGGTGGGAAGTGAGAGACAGGGAAATTTACATGGTCATGGTGCATGGGGAACCCAAATGGGAGTCTCCCCTTTCCTCCAGCAACCTAGAGTTTGGGAGCTTCCAGCCTCTTATTGGTTACACCAAAGCTTAACAAGAGCTTCATGTCCACTGCATCACACTGCAGAGCTTCTAAACATCAACAGGCACTGAAACTCAGAACACACAGGGAGGCTGGTGGATGTACACATATGCACCTAATGCACAGATGATGCCTCCAGAGGTTTCTGGATTCAGGTGGTTCTATTTTTACTTATCACCTACCCTAGACACCAAAGTGGGTAATATGGCTTGAAATGGTAAGTATAACATCACACATACACCTGAACCACATTTAAAACTGCAAATGTAGACTTCAGTCCTAAATTAGTGCTTCCCCCTGACACTCAGAAAGTTGTCAGAGGTCCTACTGCAAAAGGAGCAGTGGCTATTTTAAAGTAATGGATTAAAATTATTTCAGTAAACTACAAACCTTTTATGCACATCTGTGATGGTAACATTAGTTCAGAATTGCTAAAGCAAGTCAAAACAAGTATGCCCAAATTTAAGGAAAAATATTTTAAGTAGGGAATTCCTTCCTTGATTGTCTTCTGGACAGCTCCATTCTTTGGCACCAGGGCTGGGGAGGAAGAAGTAGCTAGAACTAAGTGGGAGCTATTTAATGGTTTTGGTTTTTATTATCTATTCTACATTATATTATAGAGTTCATACAACACTGAAAACATCCAAGGAACCAGAAATACAGAAGTTATAAATAGTGCTTTTGTTGCTTGGGGGTTTTGTTTAAGTATTTGTTTTCCTGCCATATTGCAGCCATATCTTTTAAGTAAATACACAGCCAGGGACAATTGTTGTCAGGTACATCTAGAACAACTTACGCATTCCTGGTGACACCAGCTTTTCATTCTATCGCTGCGTGGTTCTTTCCTGCACTAGACCATAACAGCTCCATGGCATGTCAAGATATCCTTGGAGATTCCTTAGTTCACAGATCATTGACAAGAAGAGGTATTACAGACATTCATGTTGGCATAGCTGCCACACATGGGGTCTTAAACCCACTTGTTAAAAACCCTGCAGCAGACAGGCTAAAAGGTCACAGGGGATATTAATCTCAATTCTTTGAAGCATAAGCTGAGCTGATCCCTATCTGAGGTTACAAAAGAATTTTTTCTCCCAGAACTAAAGCAATACACAATTGAGCAAGATCCAAAAGACAGTCTCTATTTTAACATTAAAGCATTATACACACAGAGCCATATCCACAGGCAGATACAGTGAATGGTGGGTAAAGAGGGGACAGCTTGTTTAGCACACTATTCCAAACTTGTGTGCAACACCAGTGGGAACGCTGGACAACTGCCCCCCTTCAGCTTATCTCCCACTTAACCTCAGCACAGTGAGTTGCTAACAAAGGCAACAAACATCCTCCCCTGTAGATGGGATCTGGAGCAGTGGGTTTGCTATTGCTTAATACTGAACATTCAGCTCTGTAAGTGCCACAATGAAAGGCACCTCTGTTATCTTTACATGTGTCTTTTGTGCCTATGTGTTCTGACAGTCAGTTACACAACTGTGTCCCATTTTCTCCATCAGCTCTCAACTCTTGCACAGGAGGGATGACATTCATTACATCAGCAGTTACTTACTTCTTGCTTTACTCTCATTGTTTCAATAGTCACATTGAGCCTTAGTCACCGTCTCCTAATCAGACTTTTCTCCAAACCAGTTGTTAGTTCCTCACTGATAGTGCAATATCTGGGCTTTTTATGGACATGTGCCTTTCCCCGGTCGAAATGTTAACCAGATAGACCACAAATTTTCCACAGCTCCCCAGGACTGCTGGACATATGGTCTCATGTCATAGCAGCTGTGTAGTATTGCTGACCAGGCAGATGAACATCTGGAAAGGCCTGGACATACACAGATGAAGATTGATTCCTAACTCTGTTTCTCATTTTACGTAAATCAACCATGCAACGTAAGAGACCCAACTAATGTCATAAGACAGATAGCCACAATGCTAGGCACCACCTGCTGAAATTCAGTGCTGAGGTATGACTATGTTTTCCACTTAGACAAAATAGAGCCAGGCTGTCCCTCTGCTGCTACACAACCCCTGAAGAGGTCGACTGCCACACAAAGCAAGGAAGCTGATTCCGGTGTAAGAGGTTTTGATTTTTGTGTGCACTCATTGCTGTTACCAGAGTCTAAGCAATGAACTGGAGGTGTTCTTTTCTCAAATTCTTACTGCTTGGAAGCTTTTCCTTACAATTAATCTAAATCTGCCTTTCTTAGCTTATGGCCATATTGTTTCTATAAGCCAGATTTGACCAGTTTCAAACAGCTTCCTCTCCTTTGATTACATTTTCACTTAAAGTAGTACAATGATCCTACTTCTCATCTTCTTGTCAAAGTTAAACTTGTCAAAATCGAGACATATAACAATATGGCAATATCTTAACCTGGAAAAGCATAAACTGCAACCCTAAATGGAACATTATCAGAGGAAGAAAAAACTTTTCCCCCCCTGCTTGACATGCAGTTCCCACTAGAAGCTTTTCTGACTGAAATACAGATTGTATTTCTTTTTCATATGCTCAATGTGTTTTAGGTGAT
The DNA here is from genome assembly GCF_026170545.1 of Melanerpes formicivorus. NCBI lineage: Eukaryota > Metazoa > Chordata > Aves > Piciformes > Picidae > Melanerpes > Melanerpes formicivorus. The sequence continues at coordinate 52,412,531 of NW_027142353.1, read as the reverse complement.
TCTTTTTAAAGAGTAAGTTATTAAAAATGCAATTATTCAAATATAATTAAATAAGTCTTGCCTGCTTTATTAGAAAGATTGTCCCTTTTTATTTTTGGACTTGAGTACAGAACAACTGGTCTTCATTTCTAATAATTAACTATCCCTGTTCAGAAGCAATCACTGATGCTGCAGACAATTGTCAGGCATTATGCTCACATGACAAAACCAACATTTTAACAGATCACTGACAGATAAAATACAAACAAGTAAGAGAGAGATTTGACTGTGGAACTTGGCAAGCCTTTCTCTGTTAACTTGTCTTTGAACTTGCAGCTGTGGTCCCACACACTGGTGCAGAAGCTAACAATCATTGCCTGACAGGATCACAACTCCTGCTAAAAAAATATAAATAATTAAGAATGTTGTTCAGTTCCAGCAGATTTGCTTTTAAACTACATTTATAGAATAGAATAAACCAGGATGGAAGAGACCTTCAAGATCATCGCGTCCAACCTATCACCCAACACCACCTAATCAACTAACCCATGCAACCAAGCACCCTGTCAAGTCTCCTCCTGAACACCTCCAGTGACGGCGACTCCACCACCTCCCTGGGCAGTCCATTCCAATGGGCAATCACTCTCTCTGTGTAAAACTTCCTCCTGACCTCCAGCCTGAACTTCCCTAGCGCAGCCTGAGACTGTGTCCTCTTGTTCTGGTGCTGGCTGCCTGGGAGAAGAGACCAACCTCTGCCTGTTTACAACCCCCCTTCAGGTAGTTGTAGAGCGTGATAAGGTCACCCCTGAGTCTCTTCCTCTCCAGGCTAAGCATCCCCAGCTCCCTCAGCCTCTCCTCATAGGGCTTGTGTTCCAAGCCCCTCACTAACTTCGTTGCCCTTCTCTAGACTCGTTCCAGCAAGTCAACATCCTTCCTAAACTGAGGGGCCCAGAACTGGACACAGTACTCGAGGTGTGGCCTAACCAGTGCAGTGTACAGGGGCAGAATGACCTCCCTGCTCCTGCTGGCCACACTGTTCTTAATGCAGGCCAGGATGCCATTGGCCCTCCTGGCCACCTGGGCACACTGCAGGCTCATGTTCATCCTACCATGCCCTCTTGAATCAAAGACAAGAAGTGTGCTATACCAGTGCTCTTTTGCTGTGTGTATCAGCAGTGACAAGAATGGCCACAACTGCAGCAGCGGCACTCAGGGTTGCAGCAGGTAACATCATTAGTGTTCACTTCCCGTTGGACATGTTACTTCAAAGCAGCCCACATGCCAGATAAAACATACACACACCATGGTTCAGGAAACCCAGCACCAAGGGACCTTCCAGCTCACTTAACTGCTGTTATAACTGTGTGTTGGCTTCTCTGCTCTGAAATTTCTTTTGAAATAACAGACATGGAGTTAATGGAGCAATGTGTATGGAAATGGGAAGAAGCAGCATGCACACAGGCTTCAAACTATTTTTGTAGGGGACCTTATGAGAGCTAACTTGAAACAGAAGAGTTGAATGTTACTTTAAAAACAAGTGAAAACAAAATAAGAAGAATCTTCAGATGAAATAAAGATACCACAAGTTAACAATAAACACAAATACCTAAGAAACCACTAAACGGTTGATCAGCGTTTTAAGTAGAGAAAATATACTTCTGCACCAGGCAGAAAGCACCCTGGAGAATGAAATGGCCATTTGCAAAGCCTTTGAACTATGATTTTCTGAAGGATTACAAAGAGGAGAATCAGAGGTGGCTGTGCTATTCCTAAAATTGACTGCAAAACATACCCTTCTCCAGATGCCTTCATCTACCAGCTTCAAGCGTATCCATACGGTCACATCACCATTAATCAGGGTTATGGCATTCATCAGCTAGGCTGGGTAACCAAAATGAAAACAGCCAATGCAAATGCTATGGGGCACTCTAGAGAGTGTAACTCCAGTCTAGGAAGTGAGAGGCTTGCTAGCTGGACCGAGGCTGGCTCCACACATGCCTCTTCTCTCCACCACAGTCTCCAAGGCTTCTAGCAGTACCAAACCAAGGACAGTGTTCAGGTGGCAAGAGTCCTGAGCTGTTCTATCCCTCCTCTGACAGAATGTATAGCTCAGGTATCTGAAGGATTCTGCAGGGCCTGTAGGAAGCTCAACAAAATGGCTTGGCCCAAATCAGTAACTCCCCTGGCCTTTGTGAAGCCACTTGCTTCTCTGCACATGACATGTGTAAGCACTTCTGGTAGAGCAAACATGTCACCAAAGGCTCACAAGATGGGCCTGAGCAGTGCCAGCTCGGGTTAAAGGTGTTTCTTAGGCTGGGCACTGTGCCAAGTAAGGCAGTTAAACTGCTCCTGCACCTGGCCCTGGATACAGCATATCCACATTCCCACAGCGCTGCAGCTCATGAGCACTGCCAGACCACAGTCAGCTCCACAAAGCTTCAGTTCTGGTGCTGCTACATTCCTAGCGCAGCCAATCTGCAACCCAGATAAACTTTCCATGAATAATTGCAGGCTTAATGGACTCACACATGTGTTTATAACCCTGACTCATAAGGTCAGAATTTAGGGCTGAATACTTTTCCATCTTTTGAATTCCCCTCTGAATTCCAAATAATTGTCTCTTTAAAACTAGGAATGCATTCGTTTTTTTGAATTGCTAAAGAATAGTATATATTCTTTAAAGCACACATTTACAGCCATGCCGCTGTTCATGCTGCAGACATCAAGTCTTCAGATTTCTCAGCTCATCCTCAGAAGAATCAACTTGTTTGGGGTTCTTTTGCAATTATTTACACAGAAAACCAAATAAAGGCCTATTGTTATTTCGTTGTCTTCCTTTTAGCTTTCTATCTTGAGAGTGTGATTAGCTCAGGGCGGGATCCATTCCTCTGCACTGCCTGCTCAGAAGTCTCCGAGACCAAAGCACCCCGGGAGCATGCTGCAACAGCCATGTTCACTTCTTGCAGTCAGGTAAGCACCAGGAGCTGCAAGATGCCTAAGCCTGCCTAGCGTGTGTCTGACATTGGGGATGGAGGAAAGGATAAAAAGAAACTGCCCCAAACCCTTCAACTGCAATAAACATCAAACATCCACAGGAAAGAAACCCATCTCTGTGGCATTTGAAACTGTATTAGGAATAGACATTAAATATTCATAAACAAGGGAGTACTAATGCACCAATGCTTTTAAAATACAGATTTCCAGGAAAAATAACTCCCTCCAATATACCAATCATAAATATGTATAAACGATATAGAACAGGAACTGTAATTTTATTCCCCCTCATGCCTCTTGGAGAATACAAGATAAAGGATAACACCACAATTGCCATCAGAGGAAAGAGAGGGGGGGAAAAGACAAATGCCAATACTGACACCGCTACAGAAACGTGGGCACAATTGAAATGGAGCAAAATTGTGTCTGCTCGTGTAAAAGATCACCTAGTGCCAACAAGCTCAACAGAGCCAAGTGTGGTAAGTTACATGAAACTGCAAACTATAAACTACTCAGGAAAACTTTTCAGGGCCACCAGCTCCTGGTTTTCTTTGACCGGTGCCTCCTCCCCATTCATTTACGCGGCCTTCAATCGGTTGCTTCTTCTAGCTCCCTCCTCGCATCTCTCTGCTCAGCCACTGCATCCCCCCCACCCGCGTTTCTCTCTCACACCCTCACTCCTGCACTCACTCATCCTGCAAGGCGCCTCCCCTTCTGCAGCCACCTCCCCACGCCCCTGAGTCCGGCCTGCCGCACACCCCTCCTTGAGGGCACAGCCCTCCCTTCCCTCCTTCCTGCCTGCCCGCCGGTCCACCCATCTACCCTCTAGTGTGCCACACACCCGCCCCTGCGCCCATCCTCCTCCCCCCAAGACATCGTGCTCGCCTTCCACACTGCCCCTCCCTCCAGCCCCCTCCCGCTCCGGACAGCGATAAATGGGGACCCTTGTCCCCGTCCACAGCCCTTCGAGCCCACCATCCCTTCAGAGGCGGCTCCGAGAACTGAGTCGCCTCAGCGAACCTCCCCCTCCACACAACGGTCTCCTCCACAGGGGCAAATCCTCGGCACCGATCTTTCCCCCTCCCCAGCCGAGCGCGCTGGGGTTTGTAGTTCTCACAAGCGGCCTCTCGTCTCACCGCCCTGCGCGCGGCGGGGGGCGGGGACTACACTTCCCAGCAGGCTCCGCGGAGAGCGGGCTCCCCTCCGCCGGCTGCTCCCGCCGCTAGCCCTCCCCCCACACACCTTCCCCGCCGCCGCCGCTTCCTTCAGCTCGGCGGGATGGGCAGCCGCGCCGCCGAGGGAGGGCGGTTGATGGGCCGAGATCTGAGCCGCCGCCCGCCCCGGGCAGCGCCATGAGGGGCCGCCCTGTAGCCAGGCCCTGCCGTTACCTGGGAGAGCCGGGGTGCGTGTCCGCAGACGGGAGCGGCGCGGGGAGGGGGGCACAGCCTTTCTGCTCTGTCATACCGGGGAGGGGGGTTGAGCCGCGGGGGATGTGGGGGGTGACGGGCGGGGGAGGGGGTGCGCGCGCGCGCGACGACAACGGGCGGTTGCTATGGCGGCGGGGCGCGGGGAGGGGACAACGCGGCATCCCGCTACCCCGCCCCCGCCGCGCGGCCCCGGGCGGGGCCCGTCCGCTCCGGTCAGGCAGCGGACTCGCCTTGCCCTGGCCGGGAGGAAAGGGTATTGTTTTCCCGGCGACCTTAAAGCAAAGGAAAAGTCCCGCTGCATCGCTGGGAATGGTTGTGGGTGCTGCGTATCCCTGTCGCCAAGCCTGTGTTTCGTAGGCCTTGGATGATCTCTGTATAGAACATCCCGGCAGGAGGCAGGCAGCGAGCCTGCCCCTCTCAGCCCATTGCGCCTGGCGCTGAAGTGCCGCAGTCCCTGGCGAAGAAGGAGGGTACGAGGGCAGGAGCCAAGCGCCAGGACGCCCCAGATGGCTGCCGAGTGCCGGTTGTAGCTTCTGTGCCTGCTTCAGCTGTACTGAGTTTTTAGTGGATGAACACGCTCAGAATACAAACCTCACCTGCTTCCACTTCAGCTGAGGGAGTGGCTAGGAAAGGGAAAATGTGCATTTGTCCTGCATGGGCACACGGCAGAGTACTTGACACCCATCTTTGCTAGCAGGAATTATTACTTTAACAGCAAAGGAACAGATTTGGGAATTTGTCTGTTCTTTCGAATGAAGTGATGCCTGCTGGTCACAGGCAGCCCCACAGGACGGCACCACCCAGTTTGTATCCTCTGCTCAGGGCGAATGCTACCTAGCATTTCTAAACCGTGTATCTCACAGTTCCTACGAACATTGTGGTCCCTGCGAGCGGAACATCGTAGTTAGAAACCTCTCTAAGGACGTCGTTTCGCAGCTAATGCGAACCAGCTTGTGTTTGTATTGCCACGAAAAGGGACAGCCTTGGCTTCCTCTCTGATCATGGCTATGCCTCCCCGTTTGTTATTTGCATGGCAATAAGGCTTATTTTACCATCTGGCAAGGTATGCCTGGGATCTGATCTGTTGGAAAGTCAGTTATGCCCCTCCACAAATTACCCATATTCGGCTGGATCAAGTTCCTGAACTAGCTGACCCTGCAGAGCTGCTGTAAGCACAAAAGGCAGAGGAGATACAGATGCATTGAGAGCCCGGCTGATCCAAGCTGTGTTTCTGTGTCTGCACCACTGCAGTGACTCCTTACTGCTGAGACTGCTTTATGACAGCTCTGAGAGTGGCCCACTGATGATACTGTGATCACTCCCAATAATGATATGATTTCTTCAGAAAACGTCCATTCTCGTTACCTGAAGGCAGCAGCATGAGGTTGTATCTCACAATAAGGTTCTCAGAAATATTAACAGACACAAGTGAAAGAGCAGAGACTGAAACTAAAAGCTAGGCTCTTAAACAATACAGCATGTGTGAATGTGTCATTCATATATCTGCAGCTCTTGCTTCCTTCAAAATCGTGGAGATCCTTACGCCTTTGTGAGTATTTTGGAGCTAGAGCCAAAATCATGATGAATTCATACTAGCTGCAACTCTGGCTTCCTCTTTTCCTAGATTTCTTCAGAGTTGCATGCCCATGACTTCAGTTCCTGCTGGTTTTTCACGTACCCAAAAGCATAGATGCTGTGCAGACCTTACAGCACCAAAGAGTTCTTGGAGATAGCAGATCACAAGCAGCTTGCTCCCAGCACCACCATATATCCCTTCCCACAAGACTATGTACTTCTTATCACATTAGGCAACTGCATTGTCTGAGGATCATATCCCAGGCTGGGAAATGGCAACACGGAGAAGGATGGTTACTTAGTCTCTGTTTGTTTGTTTTGAGATCTTTTTTCCCCATCCCTTTTTTTCAGTAATATTTAGAGTCAAGTTGGGCTGCTTCCTCATGGCAGAGGGTACCATACTACCACTGACCCCCCTTTGGAAAGTAGTTGCCCAACACCAGAGCAATACCAGTATCACCCAAGCTGGAGCTCTCAGGAAAAGTTTGGTTCGTGTTGGTCTGCATAGTTTGCCAAGGTCTGCTAAGTGACTGAGTTGGCAGGAAGAGAACTACATCTCCAGATTCCTGGCCCTGCATACTAGATATATGTAAGGGTCATAGGATAATTCATATTGGAAGAGACCTCAGGTGGTTATCTAGTCCAGCCAGATAATCAGAAATTTGTAAACTTAAGGCAAAAGCGTGGTAGCCATGAGTGTGAAATTTCATGGCCTTCCCTGCTGCTGCAGTCAGATGAAATATAGAAAATCTGACTCAAGTGATGCAAAAAGTACTGCTTCCTTGACCATTTTATTCTGCCTCCTTTCTGAAAGTTCCTGTCTCCACAACAGCCCCTGAATTGGAAAACACTGATCTTCTAATGCATTTAATACAAATGATGGCATTAAAGTCATCTTTATCAAGAGTTTAAGCTAATTTGTTGGAGATTGTATTTAAGCAGCTGGGACTGGTTCCTGTGTCTCATTCCACTGCCTGCTGTTAGGCAGTTATCTCTGTGAAAGAGAAGGTAGAAAATTGCGGGGAGAGGGTGTGACACTCTAAGCCACTGAAACTTGTTGTAGTGTGAGTCTGTTCTCATGGCTTACATCTTTTAATTACTTGATAGAGGCTATAAACCAAGCAGTTCTGGGTAAGACATCGTGATGTTGGTGGGTGTCAGTGGCTGCGCTTAGGCGTTTTGGAGGAGAGCATTACTCACAGCCAGGCCCCAGAGACTTACCATGCCCCTTCCCAGTGATCTGCAAATCTGCCAGCAGAGCTGATTGTGTGCCCTCTCTCTCTGATTTATTCTAGTCAGTTCAATCAGAAGCGGATATAAATTAACATGACTCTTTTGCTGTGAACATTAGACTTGGTTCAAAAGTGTCTCTTCAGCTAGAGTAATTGCAGACACTGCCAGCTAAGTTTAAGGCTACTCAATCTTGGGGTCTGTGTCAGATTAACAAAACTTGTTTTCTGAATTGATTTGGTTATCATTACATAAATCCCACAGACTCTAACTTGGATGGCTGGCACAGGCTTTCAGCACAAAGCAGCAGCTTCATTTGTAACCTCCTCCCACACACAAACTTCTGCAGGAGAGGCTTGAAAACATACAAGATAGCTATGAATTATGAACTGCCCTTTGCTTTTGCCTTCCTTTCCCCTTGCAATTATATTTAACCAGACTACAGGAATTATTGTGCCTTCATAAGAATATTTAATGCTCACGTGCAAGCATAACTCTTTACCAGAGGTCTTAGGCTACATTCAGAAGTGCTGTAATAATGGAAGCTGCAAAACAAAATGGAAGCAATAGAGAAGAAGAAGGTGCATGTTACATATTCATGAGCAGTAACCTTCCAAAGGAAGTTATGCACAACTCAGTGAAGGCATCAGTAGGCACGCTGTTCATTTTCTTACACGCAGAGTAATTTTTCTGCTGCATAGATATCTTTATGGTATTATATTTATCAGTGTGATACATCCACCAGTTTCTCTCCTCAGCGTGCGCCTCAGAGCCTGAACCCTGAGAAATTGTGGAGCAGCAACACAGAAGGATTTAGCCAACACCTTTCACAAAAGCTACATCTCAAAATGCTGTGGTGCGTTATTAACAGAGAACAGTTCAAGGGAAAGCAGCTGATTTTCAAATGAAATTTCAGTTAAGAGAGATAAAGTAGGAATGGACATGGGTGTTTGCATTTATCTGCTCAAACGTAAACCTCTGTCTTGTAGACCTTTGTCTCTGAGTTAGCTTTCTTCTATGTTTTTTATGGTAGAGAAACAGTTTGGGAATACAATTTGTGCTTTGACCAAGGTTATTGGCCATTGGCATATGCTGCTCAGGAAGGTGGTGGAGTCAGTGTCCCTGGAGGTGTTCAAAGGGGGATTGGATGTGGCTCTTGAAGCCATGGTTTAGTTAGTCAGGAGGTGTTGGGTGATAGGTTGGACTTGATGATCTCTGAGATATTTTCCAACCTTGTTGATTCTATGATTCTATGATTCTAAGGTGGACTGTTCCCTGAATGTGTTTATTTTTTTCAGTGCTTATAGCAGACTCAGCTGATCAGCATAAACATTAAGTGTTTGCACCACAGATTCATAGATTCAAAGAATGGTTTGGGCTGGAAGGGGCCTTAAAGACCATTTAGTTCCAGTTGCTCTGCCATGAGCAGGGACACCTTCTACTAGACCAGGCTGCTCATGCCCTCATCCAGCCCAGCCTTGGAACACCTTGAGGGAGGGGACACCCACAACCTCCCTGGGCAACCTGTCCCAGTGTTTCACCACCCTCACTATAAAGAATTTCTTCCTAATAATACCCAGTCTAAATCTACCCTCTTCAAGCTTATAGCCATTCCCTTTTTTTACAAGCACTTGTAAAAAAGCCCCTTCCTGGGTTTATTGTAGGCCTCTTTAGATGCCTAAAGGTAGATAAGAGAAGACCCACCTAATGTGTTTGTTGCATTATTAGAGCCATAGGGAGAGAAAACTGTTAGGGCAGTTATGACTAGGTTGATTAAAATGGTGAAGAACATGCCAGTGCCAGGGTGATGGAAAATACAGGTAGAAAAGAAGACACATTTTTGAGATGAGCTGAAGAAAGTCTACTGTAGGTTGAAAAAAACCCCACAGTACTGCTATGAATCTGTGGACAGAAATTAGAAGAATTAACAGGAACTAGGATAATTGTGTTTCTCTTCTGTGTATACTTAACATGCAAAAGCATTTTGTATATGTTGGAGTGTTGCTCTTTGGAGAATGAATAAGAAAGTAGCTTACAGTAATCAAAACAGAGAGGAAGATTTGGACAGAAGTCTTACAGAAAATATGAGTCAAGCCCAGGGAGTTGTGTGTTAAGTGAAAAACAGGACAGGAAAAGAAAAGTTTATTCACATCATCTTAGTCCTGTGGCCGAAAGTTCCCTTAATTTGCCTGCTAGGGTGAACAACTGAGAAGAAATCTCCTGTGGTGCACAATTAAGCAAAAAATAAGCCAGGCAGTACAATGTTTTCATGGTAGGGTGTGAATTTCAGGCTGGTTTGCTAAAGATGTGACACTTCTGGAGTTGCACGCTGACTGTGACTGCAGTCATTTTGAGCCTTACTGGGGAGTTGGAGCCACATTTGCAAAAGGGTGGAGGTCTTAATGCTGAGTTCCTTTTAGTTTCATAGTAAATAGCATGGTAGAAAATACTGACTCAGCTGGTGTCCCTGCTGAGCACAAGGTAGGCAGAATTTAGCTGTTCGGGATGTAATCTGGCTACAAACTGTCCAATCTACGTGCATAAAATGACCAACAGCCTTGTGCTTCCTGCACCCACTTCTGTCCTCAGTTGCAATGCTGTGCATGACCCACAGGCAGTTTTGTTGAAGTGATGAGGGCTGTGTGGAAATGGATACGAAACCACAGGATACTAGGTTTTCATAGTTCTAACCAAACAAATCAGTTGAGTTTGTTAACTCAGGCATAGCCATTAATTGTAAGTGATATCGGTACATACTCTCCTTCTCCTGTAGATATTTCTCTGAGTTAAAAGTGGCAGTGTCAAATAAGGGAGCTGTTGAGAAGCTTTTTTGCACGCACTGGATGCCCAGACCACTAGAATAAACAAAGCACAGTCTAATCCAAATTAATGGCTTGCCCAGCATTTTTGGTTTCTTAGGCATGTTAGTTCGAGTTCTGCAGTATGAGATACTCCAAGAGGAATTTGCTTTAACAATCCACTCCTATAAGCACATTCATCCAAAAGAGAAGTTAGTTGCATGTAAAGAGCATTCTTTAATGTATTGGTAACCCTTTCCAGGAGTGTCTTGAACAGTCCTTTGAGTAGTGTTGTGATGAAGGTGGTTATGTTGGAGAAAGATGCACTTAAAGTTTGTATTCTGGTGTGTGCCAGGGCAGGAGGTAAATACACTGGAGGGCATTCATTGGAGAACTTCTGTCATGTGTCAGTAACTTCTTAAACCCCCATCTCAGGTGGGCTCAAGTCAACTGCATGAGGTTCAACAAGAGCAAGTGCAGGATTCTGCATCTGGACCAGAAGAATCTTCACTTAATACGGACTGAGGGGATGAGGTGATAGAAAGCAGCCCTGTGGAAAAGGACTTGGGGGTGCTGATGGATGAGAAGCTAGACATGAACAGACAGTGTGCACTTGCAGCCCAGAAGGCAAATCACATCCTGGGCTGTATCAAAAGATGTGTGTCCAACAGATCCAAAGAGGTGATTCTGACACTTTGCTCTGGTGAGACCTCACCTGGAGTACTGCATCAAGGTTTGGAGCCTTCCTTATAGGAAGGACATAGACTTGATGGAGCAGGCCCAGAGGAGGTGCACAAAATTGATCAGGGAGTTGGAACACCTCTGCTACAAAGACAGGCTGAGGGAGCTGGGGTTGTTCAGTCTGGAGAGGAGAAGGCTCTGGGGAGATCTAATAGTGGCCTTTCAGTATCTGAAGGAAGCCTACAAGAGGGATGGAGAGAGACTGTTTACAAAGGCCTGTAGTGATAGGATGAGGGGCAATGGCTTCAAACTAGAGAAGAGTAGATTGGATGTTAGGAAGAGGTTCTTTGCCATTAGGGTAGTGGAACAATGGAACAGGTTGCCTGGGGAGGTGGTTGGGGCTCTGCCCCTAGAGGTATTCAAGATGAGGCCCCTGCTTGCTGCAGGGTAGGTTGTAACCTTTGGAGGTCCCTTCCAACTCAGACCATTCTATGATTCTAATCCACTGACTGTGTAAAAAGTTCTGAGTAGGTAGGAGCAGTGTACTAAATGTCAAGATGTAATTATAGATGAAAGTTTAGCCGAAGTTCCTAACTGAGAACTTAAACAAAAATATGTGTAAGGAGAGCAAGAAAGTTAAATAAGACATGCTGCTGAACATTGCAAAGAATCTCCTTTTTCCTTTCTGGTCCTTTAATGTGATTACTACAGGGAACATTCAGTGGTTTCCATGTGAACAACTTAATCTGGTTCACATTTGAAGAATAAAATTGGCAATCTTTTTTTAACTTCAGAATTTGGACTGTGTTTGGACAAGGCACGCTTCTGTTACTGTTGTTCACTTATCTAATAAATGACAAACATGGTTGTGTCAGAAGAGGGTTGGTGGCACAAAGGAGAGTCTCTCACAAAAGAACAGCCATTGGTATCCCAGCTTTAGTTAAACATATTTGAAATTATTTTAACATCCCATTCACATTCCCAGGGGGAACATTCGCTGCCTATGTTTGAACATCTAACTTAGATGCCTAAATTAGGAGCCTTGTCTCCCTAGATGCCTTGCATAGTTGAAGGAGTGAGAGGCTCCTCCAGAGAGCAATTCAGACTGTCTTAGTTAAGCTTCTGCTCTGAATTATCATCTGGAGGAGCTTCTTCAACTTTGAATGCTGTTCTGTGCTATTCTTTGCATCTTTTCCTTGGCATCAAAACTGACTTAACTGGTCGCCACCCCTCCATGCTTGCTCTTGCCCTCTGCCCTAAGTATCACTCTGTCTCAGCTGTTGACAGTAGTGTTGACACAGCTAGTGGTGGCACTATCAGCTAGGTTGGTGAATCATCTGGCTTAAAAGGAACTGCGAAAAAGGCGTTACTTTGAACCTAGATCACACCTCTGATCTGGTTTATCGCATGACTTTGCAAACAGTTAAACCTGCATGCCTGAGGAAGTGATGAACTGTAGCTAGAGACACAGGAACTGAACTCAGGGACCTGTTTGCCAAGTGTGCCACCATGAAAAAGGTAGATTCAGCTTTGGGGTGCAGGTGTAAGAAGAAGAAAGACTGAGTAAAAGACTGAGTAAAAGACTGAGTCTTTTATCTAATCCTCGTGCAGTTCAAATACACGATACTTGTAATGTTAGTTTCACAAATACGATGGAAGCTTATTATGGTTTGCATCACTGTAAGAGAGAATCTAGCCTTATATCTCTGATACCCATGTGAAAACGGGCATAATTTAAACAATATAACTTCTAGGATTTAAAAATGTACCATGAAAAGGTATACCACACTTTATAAAAACAGCACTGACATAGAGCAAATGCCATCAAGTAGCTTAAGAAGTTCCTCACCACGAGCTGTTAATGTTTCAACAGACACACTAGATGCAGTTTATCCCCCTCGAATGGTTTGCAGTGCACATGAACTCCTTGCCTTAGATTCTTTTCAAGATTGTTGGGAAAATCTAACCTTTGAGATGGTGCTTCACATGAACTGCATGAAATACTCATTTTAGATATGAAATATTTGCATTTGGCCAGCTGAATCCCACCCCCAGCTTCCGTGGCTGCTCCTTGTAGAATGAGAAATGCAGGCTACAAGTGGCTAGGTTCAGCTGCCTTGTGTATGTGGTAGTGTTAGGCTATGCCTTTAAAAATTTTTCACAGATCCTGAGCAGAAAAGTAGAAAAATGTAAATAAATCACTATTGAGTGTAAAAAAGGAAAACAAAGATAATTCTATAACTATTTCATTGGAGAGATATCTACCATGAGTCTGGTTGTACCAAAACAATTTGGGGCCTCTCATCTCTTCCCTTCTTGCTTCGTTGCTCTGGAGGGGATACTAACCTGCTTCTGCTTGACCTTGGCTGCATTGTTTTGGTTAAGGACAACAACTTTTCTCTGCTTCTTTCTCCCTTGTGGTGGGGAGAGACAGCTTCCTTGGTCTTCTCGACCAGGGGTTCTCATGTTGTTTGTCAATTGTAAATTCCTGTCAATATTGTAAATCCTGTATTTTTTATACATATTCGTTGCATTCCATTGTAGAGTGTAGTTTTGCCTGTAAATACACCTTTCATTTGCTTCCAACTGAGCTGGTCTGGCAAAGTTAATGTTTGGGGGTGGGGAATTTCAACCTACCACAGTGTACTAACCGGTGAAACTACTGACACTCAGCTCATGTGATGAGCTAAAAATTCATTTTCTGATCATTGACAGCCATGCCAGTTCAGAGAGATTTGGTGCCACTAGCGACTGCCATGAGGACACTTTTCCAGTGTCTGGCAGTTAAGATATTTCACATCACTTCAGAACTTGCTGTCCTGTTTCAGAAGAGTGTTCTTTTAAAACAAGCAAGTATTAGGAATAGTGGCCACAAACTCAATGAAGTGAGAGAGCCATTAATAATTTTTAATGGTTATGGCCATTAATAATTTTTAATGGTTATTAATTTTTACACAGCATCTTGTGCTGATATTCGAAGTACAGTAGTCATCAGATAGAGTTCTTAATGACATTTGAAGAGATTGTTCAATTGTATTTATCTGTGACCTTAGATCAACCTGGCTAATTGCTTCTTTTAGACTAAATACTCACCTCTTTCTGGTCCTTCTCCATGAAATCAAGAAAGAAAACTTTCCTAAGGAATAGAATAGAATAGAATAGAATAGAATAGAATAGAATAGAATAGAATAGAATAGAATAGAATAGAATAGACCAGACCAGACCAGACCAGACCAGAAGAGACCTTCAAGATCATCGTCTCCAACCTATCATCCAACACCACCCAACCAACTAAACCATGGCACCAAGCACCCCATCAAGTCTCCTCCTGAACACCTCCAGCGATGGTGACTCCACCACCTCCCCAGGCAGCCCATTCCAATGACCAATCACTCTCTCTGTGTAAAACTTCCTCCTGACCTCCAGCCTGAATCTCCCCTAGTACAGCCTGAGACTGTGTCCTCTTGTTCTGGTGCTGGCTGCCTGGGAGAAGAGACCAACCTCTGCCTGTCTACAACCTCCCTTCAGGTAGTTGTAGACAGCAATAAGGTCACCCCTGAGTCTCCTCTTCTCCAGGCTAAGCAGCCCCAGCTCCCTCAGCCTCTCCTCACAGGGCTTGTGTTCCAAACCCCTCACCAACTTTGTTGCCCTTCTCTGGACATGCTCCAGCGAGTCAACATCCTTCCTAAACTGAGGGGCCCAGAAATGGACACAGGACTCGAGGTGTGGCCTAACCAGTGCAGTGTACAGGGGCAGAATGACCTCCCTGCTCCTGCTGGCCACACTGTTCCTGATACTGGCCAGGATGCCATTGGCCCTCCTGGCTGCCTGGGCACACTGCAGGCTCATGTTCAGCCTACCATCAACCAGCACCCCCAGGTCCCTCTCTGCCTGGCCGCTCTCCAGCCACTCTGACCCCCAAGTAAGGAAGAAGCTAATATCAACAAAGAAGCATAACTGAAGCTGAATTTCTATATACTAAGCTTGGGCTAAACCTGTATTTGCTGCTGTTTTCTTGTGTGCATTTCCTCATTAAAATATTTTGTATCCCCATAATTTCTTTTTAAAAGGGAGAGGGGGAGTGTTGCATTTAATTTTCATGCTAGATGCATTTTAAAAGACAGTTTAATAGGTAAAGCAAAAGCTGTACATGCAAGCAAAGGAAGATAAGGAATTTATTCACCGCTATCAGCCAGCATGTGTTCAGCCATCTCCAGGAAAGCAGGGCTCCATCACTCATGATAGTTCCTTGGGAAGACAAATGCCATCACTCCGAACCACCTCCTTCCCTCCTTCTTCCCCTGGTTTTATTGCTGAGCATGACATCATATTGTAAGAATATCCTTTTGGTTAGCTGGGATCACATGTCCCAGCTGTGTCTTCTCAACTTCTTGAGCATCCCCAGCCCAGTGGTGAGTGGGTGCTGTGAGAAGGAAAAAAGCCTTGGCTCTGTGCAAGCCCTGCTCAGCACAGACATCCCTGCGTTATCAACACTGTTTCCATCACAAATCCAAAACAGCCCCTTGCAAGTGTCTGTGAAGAAAATTCACTCTGTCCCATCCAAACCCAGTACAGAGCCTAAATGCTTCACATCGTTTCAACAGTGGAGAAATACATGTATGATGAGAGTGCTTGTGCATAACAAGATACAAGATTAGGGTTTCCATAATTACAGGTGACAAAAGTAAAGCAGAAATTATTTAAAAAACCCTTCCTAAACCACAGCAGCAAAAGTGTTCTGTAGCTTTCTCAGTATGGAGAAGGTAAACCTCTGCTGTTTCTCTTGGTCACTTTTGCCATTCGTATTCTGGATTTCCATTTCGATGAGATACCCCAAAATCCCCCTCCTACTGAAGCAAACTTTGCAGCCTTCCTGCATTGTGAAAAACCTTCTAGCACTACTGGTCTGTGCAGTGCCAGCCTAGATGGACAGACTCCCCATGCCACCCCAAAGTGTCTCCACAGAAGAAAGAGAAGAGTTTTCCATCCCAAGGCTCAGTGGTATGTGCTGACTCCCACCCAGGCTGCTTAGTGTTGCTACAAAATGCTCCGTCCGTGCCATGTAGCCCTGGATCCATACGTGCACCTTGTGGTGTCCTTTCCCCCTACACTTTCTAGAAGGTGTAAGCTGCAGGAATAGTGTTGAAAGACAACATGGCTCTGAAGGAACCAAACCATTCTTGGCCTTATTGCCATTTGGGCGAATCTCAAGAGTGAGTACCCAAAGTCTGTGCCTTA
Source organism: Melanerpes formicivorus (assembly GCF_026170545.1). NCBI lineage: Eukaryota > Metazoa > Chordata > Aves > Piciformes > Picidae > Melanerpes > Melanerpes formicivorus. The sequence goes on along the minus strand of NW_027142353.1, from coordinate 52,396,609 downwards.
TCTTGCATGCATTGGATGTACTTAAATAGGTCCCCAAGGAGAAGGCTGACAAACAGAAGGGACCACTGGGTGCTCAGGCTTTTTCCCTTGGCCTCTATGTAGGACATAGTGTAGACATCTTAAAGTGCTCAATTTTAGTCCTGTAATGGGATGAGTACAATATATCACAGTACCACCAAGGTTGGAAGAGACCTCAAAGACCATCAAGTCCAACCTGTTGCCACAGACCTCATGACTACACCATGGCACCAAGTGCCACGTCCAATCCCCTCTTGAACCCCTCCAGGGATGGGGACTCCACCACCTCCCTGGGCAGCCCATTCCAATGGGCTGTGTCCAGTGTCCAATATAGCCACATAGGTTCATCCAGATCAGCTGAGTACATATGGTAATTGTATACAGACTGAAAACGTGGTTAATACCACACATCAGAAGCACTTGAAGTGTTTCACAAAATAGAACTGTCAGGGTTGGAAGGGACCTCAAAGATCATCCAGTTCCAACTCCAGTGCCATAGGATTGGTACACTAGATCAGGTTGCTCACAACCACATCCAGCCTGGCCTTACAAACTTCCAGGGGTGGGGGGTTCTTTGATACATGCTGCTCAAATGAAGCTGTTTACATTTGCAGTTACACCTTCAACTTGGCTGAGCTTTGCCTGGCTCTTAGATCTACAAATAACATTTTCCTTCCTGCAATGCCATGCACTTCAGTGATAGTCTCAGTGGGAAAGGAATGCAGAAGTGGAGTAGATTTTATTAATTGTTATCTAGAAGCTTTCAGACACCTGCCCAGAAAACCTTCTCTGACCAGGAAGCTCTCTACAACTACCTGAAAGGATGTTGTGGAGAGGCTGGAGCTGGTCTCCTAGGTAATGAGTGATAGAACAAGAGGCAGCAGCCTCAAACTGAGACTGGGTAGGTTGAGATGTGACATTAGGAAACAGTTTTTCACAGAAAGAGTGGTCAGATACTGGAATGGGCTGCCCAGGAAGGTGGTTGAGTCACCAATTCTGGATATGTTTAAAGCTCATTTGGATGTGATGCTTGGGGATATGGTTTAGGGGTGAACCTTGTAGAGTAGGGTTATCAGTTAGACTTTTCCAACCTGAATGTTTCTGTGATTCTGTGGTGATACTCATCACAAAACATGGCATCTAAATATAATGTGATAAAATTACTAATACAGGACAATAAGTAACATTATGGTTATGTGTTATGGGTGCCACCTCACATGTGCACAAGAAGTAATTATAGTTGGAATGAAGAATGGAGATTTTAGTGTTATGTTCAGAAATATATCAGGAAGGATGCAATTTGTCATTAAGGATGGTAATGGTCTCATCTGACTTTATGGATTCAGTAAGTAGGTGTCCACACCAAGACAGTCATTTGTAACTGCTGCTGCGATCAGTGGTAAGGAACAGGCACTTCAGAAGTTAAATGGCCTCTCCAATCTTAGGCAAATATTTTCAGAGGAATGTATCACAAATCATCACACAAACACAAAATCTTCAACAACATCTTCCAAGGGGCAAAAAAAAAAAAAAAAGGAAGAAGGAAAATAGAATAGAGTAGAGTACAGTAGAGTAGAGTAGAACAGAATAGAATAGAATAGAATAGAATAGAATAGAATAGAATAGACCAGACCAGACCAGACCAGACCAGACCAGGTTGGAAGAGACCCTCAAGATCATCGCGTCCAACCCATCAACCAATCCAGCCCACCTAAACAACTAACCCATGGCACCAAGCACCCCATCAAGTCTCCTCCTGAACACCTCCAGCGATGGCGACTCCACCACCTCCCCAGGCAGCCCGTTCCAATGGGCAATCACTCTCTCTGTATAGAACTTCTTCCTAACATCCAGCCTGAACCTCCCCTGGTGCAGCCTGAGACTGTGTCCTCTTGTTCTGGTGCTGGCTGCCTGGGAGAAGAGACCAACCTCTGCCTGTCTACAACCTCCCTTCAGGTAATTGTAGAGAGTGATAAGGTCACCCCTGAGTCTCCTCTCCAGGCTAAGCAACCCCAGCTCCCTCAGCCTCTCCTCATAGGGCTTGTGTTCCAAGCCCCTCACCAACTTTGTTGCCCTTCTCTGGACTCGTTCCAGCAAGTCAACATCCTTCCTAAACTGAGGAGTACTGGACACAGTACTCGAGGTGTGGTCTAACCAGTGCAGTGTACAGGGGCAGAATGATCTCCCTGCTCCTGCTGGCCACACTGTTCCTGATGCTGGCCAGGATGCCATTGGCCCTCCTGGCTGCCTGGGCACACTGCAGGCTCATGTTCAGCCTACCATTGACCAGTACCCCCAGGTCCCTCTCTGCCTGGCCGCTCTCCAGCCACTCTGACCCCAGCCTGTAGCACTGCATGGGGTTGTTGTGGCCAATGTGCAGAACCCGGCACTTAGATGTGTTAAATCTCATGCTGTTGGACTCTGCCCATCTGTCCAGCCTGTCGAGGTCCCTCTGCAGAGCCTCTCCTACCCTCCAGCAGATCAACTCCTGCCCCCAGCTTGGTGTCTTCCGCAAATTTACTGATAAAGAGACACTACATCCAGGAAAAACCTCATCACATATTGTAACCTATCTCAAGTTAATCTCCAAGACTGCTATCCACTCCAGTGGATGATCATCAGCAATGATACTTGATGATGTTTGTTTAAGCCACTTTTGACGTGTTCCAATGATAAAAGTTTCACCAATGCTTACTTTGCCTTAATTCTGAATGATTTTCTAGTGGTTTCATGTAAACCTCCTTTGCTGCAATTTATCCCCTCTGGTTGTTGTTCTAATAGGCACAGACAGCACTTTATTGCATCTTTCTTCACAACAACTTTTTTATATACTTAAGGATTCTTCCCACAGTTTTCTCTGTTGTTGATGCCGTTTGTGTCTTGACAAGGAAGTAAGCTACTAGTAAAATGATACTACTAGGATTTATGTACAGTTAAACCTTCCCTCACCCATCCCATCATGGCCCCCAGTAACCTCTGTGGTCTACTGACTCTGTGATGGCACCGATATATCTTGTTGCCCTTACAGTTGCAATATCATAATACTGTTAGCCTGTCAGCCCTGGCTAACTTTAAGTGAGAACTCTCAGTTTGTTCTGACCTTGGTAAATCAGGGAGAAGAGGGGATTAAGTGTTTGCTGTTTCTGGCATTCTTTTATGGACATGAACTGGTTCACAGCTTTCAAAGGCACGATGCCCACACTCAATAGTGAAAATGTGGGAGCTTGTTAGGCAGTGTTTACAAGCATAACGTAACGTTTTACTCCTGTCTGCCTTTCTTCTTTTTCACTTGCCATTTTCACAGAGCTTCCATGCTTGCTAATTTCTTTACAACAATACCTTCAGAATTGCCATAACACCTTAAGCAGAAGTCCAGACATTTTTGTTTCTGTATAATGAAATAATGTTTAAGGGATATTCTGAGTTGCCCTTAATGCAGAACATTTCACAGGATTATACAGTATACCACAAAATTACTCTTCACATGGTAATTTAAACCATCTTTTTCTTTAGATTAGTTCATAAAGAGAGGGGAAGGAAGATATTTAGCTCCAGACAGCGCTTGCAATAGAAATCAGTTATTTCAGTATGGCATCTTTGCTTTGAAATATCACTAAATGATTTCCAGAGAGAGGAAGAATGTAATTTAATGATCCCTTGCACAGCTCAAACACCTTTCATCAGAGCATCTCAAAGCATTTCAGACAAGCCTGAGAGCTCATCTGGTTTTCCCCAACTATTTCAGTTGGTCTAATAAAAGATACTGTGTCTTCCTACACACCTTGTATTGTTTAGCACTCAAAGCATTATCATACTTGGTTTACAGGTAACTATAAAAAGAGCACAAAGAATCCACATAGTTGTATTTCAAGCAGTGAATCTAAGGTGAACTCTGTGGGGTCCCATTTTCACTGAGTCTCCAGGACTTGCAGAATACATGTTCTCTGATTACAGGCAGACATGTGGAGCAAAGTCTTCGTCCTACTGACATCAGTGGCAAAATTCCTATTGATGTGAATAAGGCTGAAATTGCATCCTAGCTTTTCTACCTGCTGCCTGCCAAAATCAGCTTCAGACCTGTGCATCCTTCCTGTCTCATGCGTGATCATTAGTCATGAAGGTTCTGCAGTGCACACGGTGTCTGCCATTGCATTCTCAAGAAGTGATCAAGACAAACCTTATTCAGGAGACCCCAGCAACAGGAGGGGTCTCTGCACAATGAGTGTATGGTGTGTGGTTAACCGTCTCCTTGCAGTTAGTGCAGATGGATCCATCTGCCTGTTACGCATGCACTCTCTGCTGACGAAAGGAGCCATATGAAGAGCTGTTTGATTTGGCTTGCCTTGACGTGGATGTGTGCTGTTCTTCCTCAGGAGTGTCCCAGGCTGCAAATGTGCTGCCAGCACCACTGCAGACTTCTGTTGGGTCTCTACTATCATGTCTGACCTTTTTCAATTACAGGGCAATCTCAACACTTTGAGAAGATCTAAAGGTCTCTTCCAGCTTAAATTTTGCCTAACTGGGTTTGGGCACACAGCACCAAATGCACCCAAAGTAGTTGTTGTCTTAAGGGACTAGAGTCTGACAAGATTATCAGTAAATCTTTCTACTATAACGTCCATGGAGTATGCACTATCATCACAAGCCATATTTTACAACAGAAATATGAACACTTTCAAATACAGATTCAAAACAAAACATGAAAATGCCTGCGCACGCAGTGTAAGGATGTCTTCTGCTGCTGAAGGTGGCTGAATATGGTCCTGGTGAGGAAAAAGGTTTGTTCATTTTCACTCCCTGTACTGTCCATTTGTGCCTTGCTGCAGGGGTCCTCTCAAGCTTGTTGAAGGTGCAGCCACCCAGTCTTGGCGTATTCTTAGTGATGTTATAATGAAACCTGACTCGCCTGGTTGTTGTGTTAGACTGAGAACAGAAGGATCTGGTTCGCCTGGAATTTGTTATCTACAGCTGCCTTTCCTTTTTCATAGGTATTGCAGGTTCTGGATGAACTAAAGGGAAAAATCAGAGTTTTTAGTACTTCCAGTTTTAATTTCAAGCTGAAGAACACCAAACAGATGAGATCTAAGAGCAAGTCCTAGGCTTTCAGAAACATTCTCACATCTTTTTGGCTGAATTAAATCTTGACCTTTCTATTACATCCTGTATTACGAGCTCCTTGCAAATCCTTATATCTGATCATTCTCTCCTCGTGTTGGAAAACAGTATGTGGGAGTTTCTTTCTGTACTAGATCTTTGTGGGTTATTTGCTAGTAAACTAATTTTACATGACTCAGATTTTAAATAATAAAAAGGCTTAACTCCAGCCTGAGAAGAGTTTATTGTCCACAACTGTAGCCTAGAGACAAACTCCAGCACCTTTGGGACTCAGCTGAGGCAGCAATTAGGCAGCATTTTATTGTGATGCAGCGAGTGCGCAAAAGATGAAGCTGGACTACTCTCAAGAGCTTAGAAACAAAATTGGCTTCCTGGAGAGAGAACATAAGAAATCTGGCAACCTAAAAATATTTAAAGAGCTTAGGGCTCCCAGGGGAGAATTTCAAGCTATTGAAGTGGAAAAGACTGAGCATTTGCTAAGATTGGGGGGAAAAAAAAGGGGGAGGGAGGGAGGGGAAGGGGGTTACATGAAAAACGACAAAGTGTACAGATTTTTTTCTTTCTTTCTTTTTTTTTTACTGTAGCATGTTTCAAAGGGGGGAAATATAATAAACCTGAAATCAATCAGTAGCACAGACTTCAATGCAGTGTTCCAAATCAAACAGCCCTGGCTTGAAAATAAGAGTCAAAAAGAGGTGTGTGTTGGCTTTTTTTTTCATTTCAGAATTATAAGGGACTGAGGCCAAGAAACCATTAAATGAGGTGAAAGGTCTGGGCTAGAGGGCATCTTGAGCAAGCCTAATGAAGTCATGGTTGCTTCAGCAGCTATGTTCCCAAAGGGGTTTGCTGTGTCTGTCATTGAGTCTCTGTTTGTCCTCCGAGTCTGGTTCCCTGGCTTTTGCTGTTAAGTGCCAAGAGCATGCCCCACTGGGCACCCTATGAAGCCCCCTCCTAGCAGCCCCCTAATGGGAAGCATCCCTATGTCAAAACAAGGCCTTAGGATATGTGATTTATCTCATCTGTCATTTGGTGTGTGTCATACAGACCTTTACCTGTGAGCTAGTCATGCCTGATTCCCTGTATTGTCAGTGGGGAGCAGCAAGAACTTACAAGGCACAATTTAGCTCAGCTGAGTGTAAATTTCTACCATATGCTAAAACTGTCTATTTCTCTCTGACTTAAAACACCATCCTAAGGTGACTAACTCACAAATGGACACCTACAGTTTAAACATCTACATTTGCTCAATGAACTCAGCCTTCCAGAATTAGCTTTATAGAATAGAATAGAATAGAATAGAATAGAATAGAATAGAATAGAATAGAATAGAACAGAACAGAACAGAACAGGTTGGAAGAGACCTTCAAGATCATCACGTCCAACCTATCATCCAACACCACCTAATCAACTAAACCATGCAACCAAGCACCCTATGCCAGTGCAGACTATTTATTAGAGGTTTCTCTGCAGTGTTCAGGCTATGCCTTCATACACCCTGTATCTAGGACTAAGACAATTTAGTTGAAACAGCTTAGCTTATCTCCCCATAGTAGCAAGAGGGCTAGAGAGTGCAGAGTATTTACCTTATTGTATCATCTTCCTTTTCTTGCCACCATGGCTGTGCATTATGCTGACAACCCTGTCCACATCACTGCTACAGCCAGAGTTGGAGGCTGAGTGGTGGCTATCTGTGAAGGAGGGAGGGATGTGGGACACCACAAAATGGGACACCACGGAATGGGAGCAGAGGAGGCTGATGGAGGGATAGAAGCATGCAGAGGGAGGGAGAGCCAGGATGCTTTATGTGCTGTGGTAAGTAACAGCAGCCTGGTCTGTATCTCCAGCAACTGCAGGGCAGTGCTGTTTGCAGTTCTGAGCTATGAGTGTGTAATGCAGCCGATAGATCACCTGGGTTCTCCGCCTGGGTCTTGGAGCATGAGCACCTGGGGCTGCACTGCAGGTAGGGAACACATCATGTATTATGGCTCTGTCACAAAAGTTTACACAAGTACACACATCCTAACTGCCTAGTATTACCACCCTACCTCAGTTGAACAGTTCCACTGCCATGATTTCCTCTGTCAGAGGCAAGTCCATCAACTGACAAAAGCATCCCCAAGAGATCTCTGAAAGGTTTCTGCACCGAGGGGCAGAGCCAGGTGACTGAGCAAAGTGAAGACTTACTCTGCTCTTGTGTAGCTGTGTAAATTTCATCTGCACAAACTTTTGATGTCTCTGTTGACTTTGACAGAGCTGCACTAGCAGGCAAAACTAGTCAATGATCTTTGAATAGTCCCCTGAGGAGTATCCATTCTGTGCTGAATGTACACAGTTCCTTCTCTTAGTCACAAGGCTTTTCTTTCAAGCATTTAATGCCATAAGCTTTCCATTTGGTGGTTCTGTTGCTAGTTTGTAGGTTTCTACACTCTCTGGCTGCAGCTTGCAGGGCAGTCAAAATTCATTGCTGTTATCATTTCTGCAGCAACTTAAGGGCCTGGTGTCCACAAGCTGCCCAGAATTGTGGCCTTTGTTCAGCCCTACACACATTGCTGTACATATTGTATAGCCATCTTGATCATCCTGCTCTTGATTATTCCTAAATTGCCCAGACTCCAACTCTTTTGTTTGTCAGAAATTAGGCACCTCTAGTAAACAAGAAACAGCAGGGGAAAGGACAGAATTATGCTCTCTGAAGCATAGCAGCCAGTTTCTGGATACACCATTCACAGAGCAGAAAACAAAGCTCTGGCTGGTGGGCAAATGTAACAAGGAACTCAGCGTTCCCTGGAGAGGCAGAGCTGTGATGTGCACAGACAAGGTGGAGCAGTTCTGGATAAGCAGAGCACATATGTATCTTGGTGTGCTGCAGATGACCCTGCCTCTAGTATTGCATGGTGCAAGGCCAGATGCATACTCAAGGCATTTCCTGCTTCAGCAGCGTCTGCTAGGAACATGATACATGCATTCTGTATGTCCAAAAGACCTAAGGTAAATGCAGTCTGCAGAAGGGGAATCAGGCCTTGTGCCCAGGCCCACCATGGAAGCTCCCCCCAGATGCTGCTGTCAGAGATGAGGAACAATGCACACTGCACAGCACCCTGTGATGCTGAAGAGAGGACAGTGATGAGGACCTGCTCAAATACACCCATTCTGGACTTGACTGGTTAACCTGCTTGGAGCTGGAGATTCTGTTGCTTTGCTAAGGTGATGCAGATGAGAAAGCGTATGGTGGTCTGGTTCAGCAGCATGTGGGAATGCACAGCCTGTTTTGAGCTGGCAGTGGCAATCTGCAGCCCCAGCCAGGGCCTTATGGCAGGAATCCAGAGCCATGTGCTATTCTACAATATACCCTGTGTTGCTGGAAGAACATAGAACCATAGAATTGTTAGGGCTGGAAGGAACCTCAAGGATCATTTAGTTCCAACCCCCCTGCCATGGACAGGACACCTCACACTAGATCAGGTTGCTCAGAGCCACATCCAACCTGGACTTGAAAACCTCCAGGAATGGGACTTCTAGCACGTCCCTGGGCAACCTGTTCCAGTGCCTCACCACCCTCAAGGGGAAGAACTTCCTCCTATCCTCCAATCTGAATCTACTCATTCCTATTTTTTTTCTATTCCCCCTAGTGCTACCATTACCTGACACCATAGCATCCACAGACAAAGCACATTTTGCAGCAAGACTTGAAAGAAGCAGGTATAATCTGTAGTTGTATTTCTAGGTAACGAGAAAATAAATGGTTTTATGTCTGGTACATGTGACCAGCTGATCAGTTATGTAACCCGTTTGTTCATGCTGTTGTCATGAGTTATGAGTAGTTTTTCTGACAAGAGACCTTACACAGCTTCTTGGTCTTTGGAAGCACTAAGGATCTAGGCTATATTGCACTAAGCATGAAAGGTCAGAGAGTCTTCCACGAACTCCGTTTGTGGCCATAATTTGGTGTTTTCAATTAGCCCAAATCTGTAGTAGGCAGTGGTTTTAAACCAAGCAGATTCCCATTTGAAAGCTTTTTCTTATTATTCTAGAGTTGCACGGTACAGGTGACCCGCCTGGTGGATGTGGGGAAGGTTGTGGGTGTAGTCTACCTGGACTTCAGCAAGGCCTTTGACAATGTCCCCCATAGCAAACTCCTGGCCAAGCTGGCAGCCCATGGCTTGGACAGCAGCACTCTGTGCTGGATTAGGAACTGGCTGGAGGGCTGAGCCCAGAGAGTGGTGGTGAATGGTGCCACATCCAGCTGGCAGCCAGTCACTAGTAGTGTCCCCCAGGGATCAGTGCTGGGCCCCATCCTGTTCAATACCTTTATTGATGATCAGAATGAGGGGATTGAGTCCATCATCAGTACATTTGCAGATGACACCAAGCTGGGGGCAGGTGTTGATCGGATAGAGGGTAGGTGAGGCTCTGCAGAGGGACCTCGACAGGCTGGACAGATGGGCAGAGTCCAACGGCATGAGATTTAACACATCCAAGTGCCGGGTTCTGCACAATGGCCACAGCAACCCCATGCAGTGCTACAGGCTGGGGTCAGAGTGGCTGGAGAGCAGCCAGGCAGAAAGGGACCTGGGGGTACTGGTTGACAGCTGGCTGAACATGAGCCAGCAGTGTGCCCAGGTGGCCAAGAAGGCCAGTGGCATCCTGGCCTGTATCAGGAATAGTGTGGCCAGCAGGAGCAGGGAAGTCATTCTGCCCCTGTACTCAGCACTGGTTAGGCCACACCTTGACTACTTGATGGGAGGTTTTAGCCGGGTGGGAGTTGGTATCTTCTCTCAGACAACCTGTGTCAGAATGAAAGGACACAGTCTCAAGCTGTGCCAGGGGAGGTTTAGGCTAGATCTTAGGAAGAAATTCTTCACAGAAAAAGCGATTGGCCACTGGAATGGGCTGCCCAGAGAGGTGGTAGAGTCACCATCCCTGGAGAGGTGTAAGAAGAAACTGGACAAGGCACTTGGTGCCATGGTTTAGTTGATTAGCTGGTGTTGGGTGATAGGTTGGACTTGATGATCCCGAAGGTCTATTCCAACCTGGTTAATTCTATTCTATTCTATTCTAATAGTTCTCCCAATACACAGTTTATTTTATAGTGGAGATGTGGTAGGAAACCAGATGTGCATTGTCAGGTTAGAAAGGGTTAGTTCAGGACAAGCTTTAGAAACACCAGTAGTGCTTTGTGCTTTAGTTGAGATGTGCTTTGACCATCTCAAAGTGTTCTACAAATTGAAGTAGCAGTCATGACTCTGCCCTAAGAGATATCAGAACCACTCTAATTACAGACAGGAAAATGGAAAACAAAAGGGGCAAGGATTTGTTTCTCATCAGTGGCGGCAGAGCCGTAACTGGATTCACTTGTCTTGATTTCTTGCTCTAAGCACCAGCATTGTTTCTCAGGTGTTATCTCAGCCATCCCTTAGCTGATGAACATTGGGGCAGGAAGCAAAGCCTAATGAGGCCAATGTTATCTCAAAGCAGATTGATACTAATGGAACTTGAGTAGCTGCTTTGAAATTACTACAGGTTGACACCTCAATAAATTCAGGAAGGTCAAGACCTGCCCATTGTAGGGAGGAAAGAGACTCCTGTGGGCAAAACTCACACAACTGAAACCAGACTGTAACTGAAGGACTAGTTTCTCAATATAGTGCCTATTTATCTACTGTTCATGGTATAACTGGGTTTAATAAATAGCATTACTTCCTTTTTTATTTATAGTTATATTATTTTGTACCTGGAAAGCCCAGCTGAAATGAACCTATTGTTTATTGGGTGCTCTGAGAACAGTGGAAGTCACAGTGTAACATTCCTGACCAGCCCATGCAGTAAACCTAGGCAAGGAGATGGCAAAGCAAGGAGAGTTGCCTCAAGATGCAGAAATGAGATGGCACCACATGAAACACAGCCCTGGTCTGTGGATCCCCAGACACCATTTCTCTGCTGACATCCATCAACATAGACTTGCTTTCAGAATTACAGGTTTCATGGCATGGATTAGAGGGAGAAGAAACCAAGTAAGATCTCTTCCAAGGCCAAGAGGACCCCAGGCAAACTATTCTCAGTGCCATTCTGGTGGGGAACAATTTTTTAGCTTCTGTCATGTGATCCTCTTGAAGGACCAACTTCCTCTGAGCATCCGTATTGGCCTCCTCTCTGCCAGTCTCCCCAGCCTCTGCTCCTCCAGTTCCTGGGCAGAGACCAATGCCATCCTGACACACCTTGTAGAAGTGAGCTTCTCTCTGGGATGGAGGACTGCATGATCCCTTTGTAGAGAGAGAGGACCCTGATTATTGTTCCCAGAAGAACTGGAATAGCTATGTACCCACAGCAAGAAAATGTTATTTTTGGACAAAAGGGAGCTGTAATGTTTTCCTGTTACAGTAGTTGGCAGCATTTCTCTACAGCCCAAACAATTCTTTCTTAATGGGATCTTTACTCATTGCTGTAAGTTTCCTAGGGGTGAGAAGTATATGAACAATTTTGGAATTCAGACAAAATAATACTGACAGTAAGATAGGCTTAAACCCTCTGAGCTCAGTAGTGACCAAATGGGAGAAGAGCAGAGTGGGACCCAGAACCAGGAGACTGGCTGAGGGGAACCAGTGGCTAGGTGAGAGGAGTGTTGTATATACAGTGATTTTCAAAGCACAGGCTGTTTGGAATAGATACAGTAAAGATATCACTGCAGCTCTTTCTTGGTTCATCCAGATGTTTCAACTTACTAAATTTGAGTGATGGCATAGGGAAATGGGAACCAAATGAGTTAGCTGAGACAACTGCACTTGAAGGCCAAGGTAGCTGATCAAACACATGAAGATGCATTTCATGGAAATCTATAAGAAAGTTAGATAGCAACCTGCCTCTCCTACAGAACTGATTATAAGCCATGCTATGACCCTCTCCCATGATTTTCCTCTCCCATTAACTTCTTGTCTATAATCCTCCTTTGCTTCAGGGGAAGGCTAGTGGAAAGGCTGCTGTGGGTTAAACTCGGCAGAACATGTCTTACCATGTAGTTTAATCCTAGAGTGGCCACACAAACCTGACACACAAGGGAGGAATAAGCTCTTGTTTCAGGGAATGCCTCGGGGCCTCTTGTTCAGCTGGTTCCTGGTGTTTGCCCCCATTTTCCCATATCACAGTGAGCACTAGGTCCTCTTCTCCACAGCTTCCCATACAGCTGCAGCACTGGTACTTCACCAGACACTCTCCCCCAAGCCAGGCACCTACCACAGATACTCTCCTATCAGGAACAGCCATCAGCCATAAACTACAAGGAAAGCCACTTGGGCATAATTTTGTACCTTGGAGTGTTGCCAGTGTCGTGGCACTGGGTGTTGATAAAGCCAGGGTATGAGCCGCTCTTGTTTCTATAACCATGATGGAGTAGGTAATTAAATCTAGCACACATGTTACACTGAACACACTTGAAGGCTCAGTGTGTAGCTGGATGCTAAAAGAGCAAACACCTTAGGCCTAAATACCACAGGAAAATCCCTCACTTATACATGTATATTAGTTATGTTTTCCTCGTGGCACCATTCTTCAACAGATGGTTGTTAAACCCCTTTTCTCTGTGTTCAAAGGAGCAGAGGAATGTTTGCATCCTATCCCAAGGCAGCTGCCTGCCCTGGCCCCCCATAGCATCTGGGGAGCTTTGCAGAAGCCCACTCTGGTGCACAGCCCTCATGGACTCTTGACTCCTGCCAGCTGGAGTCCACACTGCTGTCAGAAAGACTAGTCATGCATTTTCTGTCTCAGCAACCCCCACCATCGCCTTGTGCCATCACTTGCCTGGCCAGCTGGCCAACCAGTTCAGGAAACCAAAAACTAACTTTACCTAAAGGGTTAAAAAAAAAAATAGAGGGGAGAATTGTACCAAGACCAATCAGGCCCTGGTGATCCTACAGCAAGAGGAGCAAAACTGTCAGCAGAGGGAAGAGAGCTGCCTTTTGGCAGGAGCCCAGCTCTCGGTCAGCTTAGGCCAGTTGTGAAACTGCAGATTCACTCCGGCCCAGAGCTGCTGAGAGAGCTGGAATGCTCCTCACCAGCCGCAGAGCCAGCCAGCCCCTCCAGGCGCTGCCGTGGCAAGCTTCACTGTCGCTGTGTTTGCTAGGGAACCAGTGACACCTTTATCGGATCCAGGAACTTCTGCAGTTCCTGTGTGAGACCTTGAAGAGTTAATCCTCATTTTCCAAAGCAAGAAGGGAGCAGATTCTTAAGGCTTGTGCGGTGCAAATGCCCTGTGAGGGTGATTTAATGTTCTCTGAGAGTAAATGCCTCGGGGCAGGGCTGGGTCTTGTTCTCCTCCAAATCGGGAGGTATAAACAGTTAACAGAGGAACAAAAGAGGACAGCTATGCCACAGTTTACAACGGGGGAGGTGAGAATACAAATTAACCTTACGGCTTGCCTTTTGGAGAACGACACAAAGTTTTGGACCTTGTTTCGGTAGCGTTGCAGCGGTGATGATGTCAGGTTATAAAGCAAGGCAGAATTATAGGAAGAGATAAGGTCTTTTACTAAACCAGCAGACACCCTTACAGACCCATAAGCCTTTCAAGCCTGTTTCAGATTTGAAGAGCTTACATCTCTGAAAGCATGTTTTGCCTGGGAAATAGGTTGGTATCATAAACGTCTTTTCCAGCCATCTTGCCCCACTGCTGATTGAAGGGTACTTTTCAGGCAAACATTTCAGCTGTTTTAAAACAGCTAATGGTAGGCTGAACATGAGCCTGCAGTGTGCCCAGGCAGCCAAGAGGGCCAATGGCATCCTGGCCTGCATCAGGAACAGTGTGGCCAGCAGGAGCAGGGAGGTCATTCTGCCCCTGTACACTGCACTGGTTAGGCCGTGTCTCGAGTACTGTGTCCAGTTCTGGGCCCCTCAGTTTAGGAAGGATGTTGACTTGCTGGAACGAGTCCAGAGAAGGGCAACGAAGTTGGTGAGGGGTTTGGAACACAAGCCCTATGAGGAGAGGCTGAGGGAGCTGGGGCTGCTTAGGCTGGAGAAGAGGAGACTCAGGGGTGACCTTATCACTCTCTACAACTACCTGAAGGGAGGTTGTAGACAGGCAGAGGTTGGTCTCTTCTCCCAGGCAGCCAGCACCAGAACAAGAGGACACAGTCTCAGGCTGCGCCAGGGGAGGTTCAGGTTGGATGTTAGGAAGAAGTTCTATACAGAAAGAGTGATTGCCCATTGGAATGGGCTGCCCGGGGAGGTGGTGGAGTTGCCGTCATTGAAGGTGCTCAGGAGGAGACTTGATGGGGTGCTTGGTGCCATGGGTTAGTTGTTTAGGTGTGTTGGATTGATTGATGGGTTGGACACGATGATCTTGAAGGTCTCTTCCAACCTGGTTTGGTTTATTCTAATAATAAAGTTATTCTAATAATAAAAAACAAAGCTGTTTTCAGTTGGGCATCCTGGGAATTCCATTCTCACCGCTGAGGTGTTAACTCATAGATCCATGTTGTTAAAGGCACCTCAGAGGCAGGAGTGCTGTGCACACTGGATTATTTCTTCTCCCTTCTCTCCCCACTGCCAGGCACGTCCACATGCCATCTAGTGAAGTAACAAAGAACACTGCCTGACATACCATGCATATGTAGGTTACATTTATTGTATTAAGCCATGAAATGATGCCTACTGGAGAGCAGGTGATTTTTCTCAAACTCCAGTTACTCATTTTAAGATGTCCATCTTCAAGAAAGGCTAAAGGTAACTGTGGTTATGAAAGTACCTTTATCACTGTGTAACTGCAAACACAAGCTAACTGAACACCTTGCACCAGAACAGAGGATGTTAGGGGTTGGAAGGGACCTCTGGAGATCATCGAGTCCAACCCCCCTGCCAGAGCAGGACCATAGAATCTATCATAGGCCACACAGGAACACGTCCAGATGAGTCTTGAAAGTCTCCAGAGAAGAAGACTCCACAACCTCTCTGGGCAGCCTGTTCCAGTGCTCTATGACCCTTACAGTAAGTTTTTCCTCGCATTGAGGTGGAACTTCCTGTGCTTCCTGTACATCCATTGCCCCTTGTCCTATCGCAGGGCACAAATGGAAGAGGCTGTCCCTTCCTTCTTGACACCCCGCCCTCATATATTTATATACATGTATTAGATCCCCCCTCAGTCTTCTCCTCTCCAGACTAAAGAGCCCCAGGTCTCTCAGCCTTTCCCTGTAAGAATCCTCCCACTGGTAAGGCTGCGGCGTGTGCAGAGGAGATGAGGAACCCTTCCAAGTCCTTCCTGCTTCGGGCTGTTGCACTGTAGCTGCAGCCGGTGCTGCAGGAAGCAATGCTGAACACACCCCCTCCCTTTGTGCTTTATGAACCTTGCAACGGCAGCAAACACTTGTCTTGTGTCAGCGAATAAAGCAGCGAGCGTAAGACACGGAAGATTTATTGGTATAACGTTCCGGCGTTGCACACTTGCGTTTACCCTCACTCAAGTCCCATTTACTTTAATAGGAATGTTGCTGCTGAAACGCTGCATGATGTTTAAAATATTTACCCCATAGGGAGCAGATAATCTGGGAAGTAACAAGGTGCCATTTCCCACTGAATGTGTTCTCTGACTATAACCACATGTTAATTGTAGACTTTAGGCCCGCGCCAGTGCAGAGCGTCTATTCACCACTTAAGCTGTGCCACCAGGTAAACTGGGAAGGTTCTCTTTGATGTCACACTGATACTTGTCAGATATGGGGAAAAAAGAGGGAAAAAAAAAACCAAACAAAAGATACCAAAGCTGGAACATCAGGCTTCCTTGTGTCTTTCTTCTCTTAGCTTTGCTTTTAATCCTGAGAGCAAAACAATTTTAGTTTGGACTCCAACTCCAAAGTTTAGATTAAATTAGACCTCTGTAAGCACTGCCGTGGTACTTCTCACAGGTGACCAACACAAGTGGCAGGGTGGCTCTAGAGACCATGTTAAACATGGCAGCAGGATGCTTTGTGTGAGAAATTCTGTCTTTGCTGCTAAGAATAGCAAAATACTGCCTAGCCCTTCATTTTGCCAGGTTTTTCCCTATTCTGATGTGGACATCAACAGGGTTGTTTTCTGTCCTGGGAGCTGATTCTCCCAGTCCAGCTCAGCCAGCACAGCACAGAAACCATAAAGCCCAGCAGTCCCCACGAAGCCCATTCAGAAACTGTAGCTCCTCTCCTACCCAACCTAAAGGAGCCCTTGACTAAGTCTTCTTGTCAGTGGCAAGGCAATGTGTTAGAACGCATTTTGGGATGTATTGATGAGTGTGCTGGGAAGCATTAACAACTATCCCTCACCTTGAAATTACTTTAGCTTTATTTCTTATGGAAATGAGGGTCTGCAATTGCATGGGCAGTCTCAGTCTGTGCTTTTCTGCATGTCTGCCCTTCCCCCAATAACTTCTGAATTCACTGACCAATTTCAGCAATCTGTAGCAGAGGAGTAGCAGTCTGAAAGATAATTAAGTCGCTAAATGTTCATTAAAGTCAGCAGTGAACAACAGGAGAAAGAACTTAACTGTCATTTAAAATAACAATGTGGCTCAATGCTTACTTGCCCCAGAGAATCCCCACTGGAGAGGATATTATGCAAACCCCTTTTTCCTCCCCACCTGTGTTTTAGCAGAGCAGGATTCGGCCCTAAATGCTGCAGTTCCTTTCTAGATTGTTTCTAAGGTGGGGATTCCAGATGTGTTATTCCACGGATAATTAACTGTCAAGCACTAATGAATTCCTTCAGAGGCGATGCAGGGCTTAGTGGAGAGTGTGCCATAACATCCTGCCAAAGGAAGCAGCTCATTCAAAACTGTAATGGGATCACTAGCAGTGTTACCCAAACCGCTAGAAATAATCTAGTGGAATTTTACAAGTTGATTTTGATGTGGTGTACATTTTAGCACCCAAACTGTTTTCATCAGGTCTTTGCATCAAGCTTAGTGTATTTAGAATCACAGAATGGTCCAGGCAAGAAGGAACCTCCAAAGGTCATCTAGTCCAACATCCCCAATCCCCACTGAGGGACATCCCCAACTAGATCAGGCTGTCCAGGGTCTTGTCGAGCTTCACATCTCCATCTCCAAGGAAGGGGCCTCAACCACCTCCCTGGGCAACCTGTTCCAGTGTTCCACCACCCTCATACTGAAGAAAGTCTTCCTGATCTCCAATCTAAACCTGCCCTTCTATAGTTTGAAGCCATTGCCCCTTGTCCTATCACTACAGGCCTTTGTAAACAGTATCTCTTCATCCTTCTTGTAAGCCCCTTTCAGATACTGGAAGGCTGCCATTTTGTACTCTAACCCCATCCATTTTGTGCATGCTGGTATAGCAGCAGCAGCACCTCTGTCTCTGGCAGCAGGGGAGCAGCTGCACTACCCAGTTGCCAGTTTACAAGGAGGAACAATCTCCTTTTGCAGCCCTGCCCCACAAATAGAGAGAGCAGAGTCCTGAAGCACAGCTTGGGCAAATGGATGACATTGCTTCTTTGGGACCCCAAACCCCCTTGTGCCATGTGTGTGGGGGTGGCGGGCGTTCCCTGCTCATCTCTGAACCCAGAGCTACCACTTAAAACAGATGTCTGTGTAAAAAAAAGGCCCCACACCTGCCAAACCACCGGCCTCAAGCTTCCTTCCTTGTTTCTTCAGGCCTCAGAGTAATGAGAGCATTTGTGCAATGTGCAATGCACCCTGTGGTTTTCTCCTTTCCCTGAGGACATGCTATCTAATCTCCTCAGAGCACAAAAATCAGACAGCAAACCTTATGAGACAGGAGGAAAGAGGTGAACAATGAAGCAGTGTGCACTTTGCTCAGCTAGCTTCACTTTTAACAGAAAAGGAAAAAAAAAAAAAGGAGGAAAAGCCTGGGTCAGTGTTGCAGACCTCTCTGGAGAGGCAGCTGAATCTGGTAGCAAGTGTAAGTCCCTCATTTGCACATATTCTGCAGCGTGGCACCCAAAGCACTAAACCAGAAAAAATCCGTTAGCTCGGAAGTCATCTTGAATCAGAAACTTTCCAGGGTTCAGTTCTGAACTACACTGAGAATTTAGTGTTTGATTGCTGCTTTGCTTTTGGTTCCTGTTTTTGCCAGTGTTGAGAAATGAGGTGCCTTAGGAAGCTGCATGGTGTGTAACATGCAGTATCAGCCTGTATACAAAGGAAGGAAGATGATGTGGCAGAACATTGTTGAAGAAAGATCCTGTTTGTACAGGGAGCCGAAGAATAGTAAACCAGAACAGAGCAGGGATGCAGAAACATCAGAAATGAGAGGAAATCAACCCAAAATGCTTGTGAATCCTGTTTGTGTGCAAAACCCTGATAGAGCCACTAGATCAGTCTTAAACTCTGGTTTATCTGTCTTTTCTCAGGTTTCCTATCCTGCAGTGGAGGGGCAGAGAAAGAAGTGAGGAGGGACACACTCGGTTGTATTCCCCTGCTGGTCTTTCCTCCAGTGGCAGTCCTGCAGCGTTTGCACATGTGACTCCAGCAGCAGTTAGGTTTACATGAAAACTGCCAGAGCCCAACAGAAGTTGCTTAACAGCAATTCCTAGCTATGTTTTATCCCAGAGAACCCTGATTTAAGGAAAAACTTCCAAAAGCATCCTACCTACCTTTGTGATTTTTTGAAGATGTATAAAAAGCCATCTCTTAGTTTATTGCTGTGATACAATTAACGGATTCAATGAGCTTCAGTTTCTGCTCCACATTTACCTGTTCTGCAGGTGCTGTATGTGTAGCATACACACAGCCCTGTGAGATATGCCTATTGCAGGGTACTTAGAGAGAGTTATTGGCCACTAGAATGGGCTGCCCAGGGAGGTGGCGGAGTCACCATCACTGGAGGTGTTTAGAAAGAGACTTGATGGGGTGCTTGGTGCCATGGTTTAGTTGATTAGATAGTATTCATAGTATCAGTCAGGGCTGGAAAGGACCACAAGGATCATCTAGTTCCAACCCCCCTGCCATGGGCAGGGACACCCCACACTACATCAGGCTGGCCAGAGCCTCATCCAGCCTGGTCTTAAACACCTCCAGGGACGGGGCCTCAACCACCTCCCTGGACAACCCATTCCAGGGTTTCACCACTCTCATGGTGAAGAACCTCCTCCTCACATCCAGCCTGAATCTCCCCACCTTCAGCTTCATTCCATTCCCCCTAGTCCTATCACTACCTGAGATCCTGAGAAGTCCCTCCCCAGCCTTGGATAAAGTCTCTTCCAACCTGGTTAATTCTAATTCTAATGCTAATTCTAATTCTAATACTTACTCTTTTGTTAGCCTTTTTTAAAGCACAGCTACTTAAGGTCATCACATTCTATGTAAGTGTCTAATACGGTTTTCAGCAAATCCATCTTTTCAAAGTCATATCAAACATCTTGATAAAGGAGTATCTTCCCTCTGCAACAGGAGGATTAGCCTGTGAGTAATCTGGGTGGTGGTGCAGCAATTGGTGGTTATTTGGTTGAGTTTTTTCCCTGGATTGATTCAAGTGGGCTTTGGTCAAATTCAGAGACCAATACATGGACAGTGGCAAACCTACATCCAAATACAAGCATTTGTAGTTCCTTATTGCTTGTATATAACCTTCCTGCCTTGGTGTGAGCAACTTTGATCTTTGATACAATGACCAGCTTCCTGCGGTAGGCGGTAGAGACATCCTTAACTATGTCTGCAAGCTGCATCAAGAATTTATCAAAGTTGCTGAGTACTAAAATTGAAGCAAGCAATGCTACAGCATGTGTTGTAAATGAAGCTTTTCTTCTGGCCCACTGGGTGTGAAAAAGCTTGATGCAAATTTGGGCAAGGAAAGCATCACATCAAAGGTGTTTATTGATTTCTTTGTGTTCTTACTTCAGTGGTTTGGGTGGACCCCACTGAAGCCCCCTACTAAGAAAGTGCATGAAAATGAATCCCCCACAAAATTAGTGATGATTTTAACTGTGACAAGCCAGGGACAGGAAAGAATAACACAATAACCCCAGCACCAGAACAAGAGGACACAGTCTCAAGCTGTGCTAGGGGAGGTTTAGGCTGGATGTTAGGAAGAAATTCTTCATACAGAGAGTGATTTGCCATTGGAATGGGCTGCCCAGGGAGGTGGTGGAGTCACCATCACTGGAAGTGTTTAGGAGGAGACTTGATGGGCTGTTTGGTGCCATGGTTTAGTTGATTAGATAGTGTTGGTTGATAGGTTGGACTCAATGATCTCAAAGGTCTTTTCCAACCTGGTTAATTCTATTCTATTCTATTCTATTCTATTCTATTCTATTCTATTCTATTCTATTCTATTCTATTCTATTCTATTCTATTCTACTCTACTCTACTCTACTCTACTCTACTCTACTCTAATTCTTATCCCAAGGTATCTGAAGTGGTCAGCCAGTGCTGGCTGATTTGGGAGTGAATCACAGGCCTGGGAGAGAAGTGACTTGACAGGGATGTTCTTCTAAGCATTGGGACAAGCCTGTTTCCTCAGGTGATTTTGGCAAGAACTTTTCAGTGAGTGATGTTACTGGATCATTTTGGTAATTCTAGTGGCAGGTGCAATCAGGAGGAGCAAGGGGGAAGCAAAGGGGGTGGTGGTGAATTCTCTCCCTTGTTTTAGATATCTCATCTCTGTTCCTCTACAATGTGGTTGGCACCACTCACTCTCTGTGCCAATATGGTGGGGTGAGAGGAGCTACTGGAGACAACTAAAGCTGTTGTGATAGCTGCACCAAAATGGGACAGTGCCACAGGCTTCACCAGCTCTCTGCCAGGTACCATTGGGTACCATATGGCTAGGATGTCTCAGGACTGAGGCTTGTGGGGAAGTATGGGCTCCAAGCAGCATGTCCTGTCTTCCCACATGGCCCACACATGAAGAGTATGGGAGTAGACCTGTTTATATCAGGGATGTGTTTAGCATATATCCACATGATCTCTCCCAAAGGTCTCATCCCATGTTGGAGACATATGAGGACACACACAGTCCCTTTCACCATAACAAGTAAGTGACCCAGTTCTCTGTGAGGCAGCAGTGATGCTGCAAATTTTCAATTAAAAAATGCCCCAGCATGCATCCCATCCCCTAGGTGCTGATGTCTGAGTACACCAGCTGGCATACCAGGAGGGATGACTGCTCTGGGCGTGGACTTCAGGTAGCTATCAGCACCAAGGTTTGTATCTACAGGACCTGACAGAATGTTGGAGAGTGCTTGCTCAGGTCAACCTCTGCTGCTTTGCTGTTGTCTAGGTACATTAAAAGATTCATTGTGGTAACAAATGTCCTCTGTTCTCGCCATTTTGGTAGATTTGTGCAGCCTCTCTGGGTCTTTATGACGTATGTCTTAAAAAGGAATGGGGAAGAGATGCAAATGAAAATTTCAAGCCATCAGAAATAGCAGCTTCCTGTAGCATGGGAGTAAAACCTGGGCCCTGCACTTCAGCTTCAAGTGATAGGAGATGCTGAGCTTTCCATGCAGTCTACTGAAATCAGCAAGTGCAGGAGGCCCTATGAAAGAAGTGATTGTATCCTGGCTGTATCTGCCCTAGGAGAGGGGACAGGCTCAGGCCCAGGTTCAAGCATCCCCTGGCACAGCTTCACCTCAGAGCCCTCCCTGAGATGCTCTTCCTCCTGGAAGAGTAACTCCCTTTCTTGTTTGGGAGATGGCTGTGGGAGGGGAACTTGCCATATACATAAGAGCTCTCCTGTGGAGCTTGCTGACAGGCAAGAGAACACACCCCAGTCTGTTTTGTTCACAGCATAAATCATAGTGTCAAATTTGAATTTAGCTTCCCTAAGGATGGCCCAGAGAGTTTTGGCCTGTAACTCTGCATGTCTAGCTGCAATGAAAACACATGTAAATAGAGCAAAGAATGATACAAGAGCTTAGTATCTGCACTGTCTCATCCTTCTGTACACCATCACCCCAATCAAGAAGTGGTCACCATGAGCATGGAGGAGTATTGTTAGGGAATCTACACTTGTCTCCAGTTAATTAGTTTCTCACCCAAGGACTACTGATTGTGTTATCTCATTCCAGGAAAGAGTTACTCCCACCAGCAGTGTAATTTATCAGAGCTCTGAACGAAACGAGTTGCCAGCCTGCAAACCCCTCATGCCCATGGGATTTTCATTTCCTGGGGGTGTGGCTTTCAGGTGGCTGCTTTTGGACTCTCAGATTACTTTGCTAGGCTGAAGCAGTTTACACAATACACAAAATGTGTATCTGCAAGTCAATATGAACCCATCTGAAATGTGCCTGAATAAAAAGTTTAGCACTGAAAGTGTGCAGGTTTTGGTGGTCATGGTGCTGGACTGCATTAATATGGATAAAGGCTTCCTTCTATGCATATGTGATGACAAGTGAAGATGCAATTGTCCCATACATGCCATTGCAGGGCTGTAAATAGAATTCTCTAGAGCCTTCACCTCCAACACTAAACTGAGGATAATTTCCCTTGGAATGGCTGGAGAGCTGGATAAGTATTCACTAAAACATGCTGAAAGTAAGAGAGTAAGGGATGCTGATCATTAGAGTGTTTCACAGTCAAGATAGAGAGCATTTTCAGTCCATGGAGAGACGGATAGAGAGAGGGAGTGCAAGTCCAGAATATGTGAAGATAGGAGCTTCATACAGCCTTGCTGCTGGGCTTGTTTTCTGTGCTATTGATCCAGGGAATTGGTAAAACTGGGCTGGGGTGGTAAAGGCTGTAATCCACATTCATCATTTATAGCCTGCTCATATCCAGGCAGATGCATCTACCCCATCCTTCTCAGATCCAGAGAGCTGCTGCATTTCACAGTCGTGGGAAGCTCTATCCAGCTGCATGATCCAAACATTTTGAAGTGAAACATGGTGCACCATATTAACTTGGTTCAGACGATCAGCTTTAAACATCTGAATCTCATTTCTTGACGCTAATTTCTCCTGCTCAATCTTTATTTCAGCTGTGTGGAATTCTCAGACCTTTCTGACCCAGACTTATCATTTCCTGATGTTTTATTGCTAAGTCGTTGAGGTTTCAGGGAGGCTGATATTTCCACAATGTGCACACCTTTGGTAGTACTCATGGCCTGGGTGTCAGACTGAACTTTTCATATGCTCTGTATCTATCACTGTCTCCACTGCTGTGTCCTCTGCAGTTTCACCATTCAGCACATTTATTTGCCTGCCCATTGATGCAGTCCTCCTTAAGATGTGGTTATTATTTAAGGCTTTTCAAAAGCTTAGCCTTTGCACACTACAAAACTCGATCTGAGCCTACATCCATTCTTGTCACTCATGTACAGGTTCCATCTGCTCCCCTTTCCCTCTCCTGTTGCTGCTTGCCACATCCAGACCACATGCTGCTTATTTGTTGTACAAGAGGCATTTCTGCACACACGCTTTGGAAAGTGTGGCTTAGTGCTTTGTTGTTCACATGCATCTTCTTGCTTAAGGCAAGTTTGATCAGTAATGATTGTGTTGTCTACTGACATCTGGAATAAACCAGGGTACTGTTAAAATATGACTGGAGGAGAGGAGAAGGGCCTTTGATAAAGCAATTACACAATTTCTGCCAGCTTTGTGATCATTCTGCACTGCCACCACTCACCCAAATTCTGTAGTTGCCTGAGGATAAATCCAGATCCTAATATCACTTACAGCAATGTAAGGTCTGCTGTGCCCTGCATGAAGTTACTCCATCTTGGTAAGGATGCACCAGCACCTCGTAAGCTCCTCTCTCTGGTGAGGTGAGTGGATGGGACCGTCTAGCACTGCTTTCCAATAAGGCATCCTTAGTTCCTGCTTCAGATCTCCTTCACAGGTCCCTAGTGGCACCTTTGCATCATAGCTACATACTTCTATTGGGGGGTGGGAGGGAGTGGGAAATGCTTACAGAAACTAGTTCTGGAAGTGAAGTCAGTGCTAGGAAGGTCTATAAAGATACTTTCCTTGCAGGAGCTGAGCTGATGTCTAGCAGCTATCCCAGTGCACAGACTGGAGCAGACCCAGAGCTATGTAATGACAAGGGAACTGACAGAAGCATATCCCCCAGGAGTCTCCTCCATTCCTGTGGTGAGATTGGAGTATCTGCAAACAAATCACATTGGATGCAACTCCCAGTAATGTTCCTGGATGTCTGCAGCAGGGATGGCACAGAGGCCACTACACTGGGTTATTGCTACCCAGGGATTTCCTGCAACAGGAAAATCCCCACCTGCCCCAGATCTCTGGTTTCCCACCTAGAGACCAGCCTATAGTGATGATAATTTCTGTTACTGGAGAAAACAAAGGTTATAGAAGCCCACGAGTGGTTGAAACAGACCCAGTTTCTATCAGAGACTTATTCTGATGAAAGCTTTCCCTACAAAAGACAGTGTCTGTCTCTGACACAGAGTCTGCTATTCCCTTTCCAAGACAAGAGGCAAGCAGCCACACAGCTCAGCTTGCATCCCTCACGTGCAGGCAGATGCTGCATGCTTGGCAGTTTGTCTCCTGAGCATGGCAGCAGGCACACACTCTAAAGCACTGGAGACCTGATGACAAGAGCCTCATTTGGGAGGGCTGCTGAAAAGATTACATGAACACAGCAACATACAGACCCTTCCACTTCTGTCTGTGGGCTACAGCTCATGTGTCTCATTCCACTTCATGGCTCCCTTCTCACCCAGTCCCCTCTGCAGGTTAGCAGAAGTGGTAAGGAGACACAAGGTCCCCTTTCCGTAAGAAGATGCAGGCAGGAAGAGCCAACTTTTGTTCACACCAAAGTATTCAAAGACAAATATTTTGTTTACCACCCTGTACTACAGGATCTCAGGATCACAGGATGTTACGGGTTGGAAGGGACCTCCAGAGATCATCGAGTCCAACCCCCCTGCCAGATCACATAACCATATAATCTAGTGCAGGTCACACAGGAATGCATCCAGATGGGTCTTGAAAGTCTCCAGAGGAGACTCCACAACCTTTCTGGGGAGCCTCTTCCAGTGTTCCATGACCCTTACAATAAAGAAGTTCCTCCTCCTGTTGAGGTGGAATTTTCTGTGCTGTGGTTTATATCCATTGCCCCTTATCCCAAAGTTGGAGACCATTAACTGGTTAGCGAGGAGGCATGATGGATACAAAAGAAGAGAATGGAGCTCTTGGCAAGCCATTGCAGAAAGAAGGCATGTAGGAACAGACATCAAGCAAGTGCTTAAAAGAGATACTCAAGAAAAACAAGAGCTTTAAGTGACATTTGAGTATGGGAAAGAAATCAGTGTCCACGCTTTCCATTGGTGTTTAGAGTGCTAAAAGCAGAAGTAGTTACTGGAGTCTGGACAGGAATTTGAGGCTCAGCTCTCACCCAAATTGGATGAGAAATTATTCACTTGATTCACAAACTCACTGGCAGAAGAGATCTTATTTTGTAGAATTTTGGGATGGGTTTTTTTTTGGTGGGGTTTTTGTTTGTTTGTTTGTTTGTTTAATGAATTCCTTTTTAAGTGGGGGAACTAATGGCTTTTATTTTCCTGTGGGTCTGCGATCCTTGCTTCATAGTTGCTTCCCTTCTCTCCCCTCCTCCTAAAGTGAAATAGCTGCAACAAGCCCAAACCTTCTCTCCCTGTATGCTGTAAAACTCCTCATTAAGCAGCAGTCAGGTACATATATATTGTCTGACCAGCCAATGCATGCATAGGGTCAGTAAGAGTGTGCACACACTCACTACCCAGTTGGCTGCTGGCTGCATTCCTCTAATTAAGATCTCTACCCCTCATCCAGCCATCAATTCACACCCAATTTAGAAAGGAAGTCGATAGCTTTCAAAAATTCTACCTTTCTGTCCTACGTGAAATCAGGTAAAAATTACTGATGGAGCCAGACAGACTGATTGAACCTGAGCTATAAAAGTTCTGGGGCATTGGCCTCGGATGTACATGTAGCAGTCCAGATTCTGGAATTAATTTCTCTCCCTCTCTTTTTCTCAGCTATTTTTAACCTGGATGCGTTCTGCGATTTGTTTCCCACACAGCACTGAAACTGGTGCAGCTGAGAGGTGAGTCAGTGGTGGGAGAGGGGAAGGGGAAAGCAGGGGATGCTTATGTTGGCCCTGCTGCAGAAAGAAGTGCTCGGCAGCAAAGCTGGTGAGGGGTTTGGAGCACAGACCTAATGAGGAGAGGCCGAGGGAGCTGGGGTTGTTTAGCCTGGAG
The DNA here is from genome assembly GCF_026170545.1 of Melanerpes formicivorus. Taxonomy (NCBI): domain Eukaryota; kingdom Metazoa; phylum Chordata; class Aves; order Piciformes; family Picidae; genus Melanerpes; species Melanerpes formicivorus. Next base: position 52,370,345 of record NW_027142353.1, on the reverse strand, counting down.
AAGAGGACACTCAGGGGTGACCTTATTGCTGTCTACAACTATCTGAAGGGAGGTTGTAGACAGGTGGGGGTTGGGCTCTTCTCCCAGGCAACCACCAACAGAACAAGAGGACACATCCCAAGCTGCACCAAGGGGAAGTTTAGGCTGGATGTTAGGAAGAAGTTCTTGACAGAAAAAATGATTGCCCATTGGAATGGGCTGTCTGGGGAGGTGGTGGAGTCACCATCACTGGAGGTGTTTAGGCAGAGACTGGATTGGGTGCTTGGTGCCATGGTTTAGTTGATTAGATAGTTTTGGATGATAGGTTGAACTCGATGATCTCAATGGTCTTTTCCAACCTGGTTAATTCTATTCTATTCTATTCTATTCTATTCTATTCTATTCTATTCTATTCTATTCTATTCTATTCTATTCTATTCTATTCTATTCTATTCTATTCTATTCTCTAATAAGTGACACCCTCTCAGATCTGTACAATGTGGAGCCCCACACCACCCTACAGAAAAGTCATGAAGATAAATATATTCACAGTCCTCAAGTTCTCAGATATAGGGCAAAAAGGGCTAGAGAAATCATGACACCCTGTAAAAAAAATCAACCACCAAACAGCAGAAACAGTGGCCAGTTTTGAAACGTGATATTCTCTGCCATAGTTCAGCATCTCAGTACTGCCCACATTCCAGTGGGTACATCTCAAGACATTTTTCTGTGGAGGGTCTCCTAAGAAAAGTCCTTTCTGTGGCAGCCCAGTCACTGTACAGAGTGCACATCAGCTCACGGGATCAGTTCTCGAAGTCTATCCATACAAACCTAAGACGTGGAAGAACAGAGGTTTTATCTGGAAAACACGTAGGGAAAAGCTTCTTGAGTGCTAATTTCTGACATGTGACCCCTAATTGTGAAACATTTTTCTTCAGTTAACTATGGGCAATTATGATGTGCAAGATCTGCCTTTTACCCCTGTGTTGGGTTTAACACTGTTAGACATGAAAGGAAAAGAGGATTAAAAGGGAAAGATGCTACAGTAAACAGCCCTTCAGGGTAGGAGGGAAAACAACAGTAACTCTCTCAAACAGAACACAAGGATGCCCTTAGGAAAAGGTTTTGAAAGTGCCCTGCGTTTAGAATTTAATGAGTCAATAGATCTCAAACACTGCGTTGAAGACTGACAATGCCAGCTTTAACGTCTCGAGCATGCACCACAACTGAGGGGAGACAAAGGGAATTTTTAATGAGCAATAAACGGACTAATGTTTTTGGATGTAAAGCTGCAAATGGGTTAGTTCTGATGGAATGTGGGTTTGTGGCTTTACTGTGTTGAGTTCAGTTGCCCTACTCTTTTGATGAGGCACCACTTTTTCCTCTAAAAAGGGAAAAAAAGGGGAAAAAAAAAGAAAAAAGAAGAAGAAAAAGGTGGTCTTAGTAAATAATTCTCCTTTGAGCCATAGTAAATCTATTTGGTATAGAGTATGCTGGTTTTGAGGGCTGTGTAGGCATGTACTAGACAGTCTTACCACTATCCTGTTATGCCATACCTATCTCATGTTGCTTGGATATCTCTGCCCCTGCAGTGTTGCAAGATCACTTTGCATAGACATCCCCATGCCGGTGAGAGGCTGACAGGCAGGCAGCAGCAGCCCTTTCCACCAGCAGGTAACAGCAAAAGCGCTATTAGCCCTGCTGCAGGCATGCCCCCCTTGTGGCTGGTGGATCCCAGCTGAGATCCTAGAATTAACATGTCTCTTTGGAGCAGACCTGTACTGTCCTATGGTGGTGTACTTCAGTTGCTGTGTTCCTGGATGTCAGGCATTTTGGAGGTAAGGCAGTCATATCTACAGCTTTTGTACAGCTCCTGCCACAGCCTGCTGACCCTCAGGGTCCTCTGCACAAGGAGGAGTGTTTAGTATCTCAGTAGCTTTCACAAGTATGACCATGCCTTTGTGGCCAAAGGAAGAGCCCCAGCTGGAGCTCCCAAAGGCAGGTCTCCCTTTCCTGCACCCAGAATTGACTCAAGGCATAGCTGAAGCTACCTCCTGAGGGTGGCAGACATCCTGTTTCTTCTATGCCTGGAGAGACCAATAGCAACATTTCTGATGTAAGCAGCTCAGCTGTGCCTACTGCCCCTGGCTAAAGGGAAGAAGCCAAGTCACCTATTCCCAGCTGACTCTTGCCGATCCTCACACCTCAGAAATGCATTTACTGCTTCACAAACCTTCTTCCTACTCCCCATTTTGCCCAAAACTCCTCTGCCTTTGCCACAACATTGACACAGGCCTGCCTACACCAGAATAAGTTACCAGCCTAAAAAGGGAAGAGAGAATCAGCTCCTTAAGCTTTAAGACACCCAGACATGAGGAAGCACACGCCAAGCCGTGACAGAATACATTAGTTGCACCTCCACACCCTTATCACAACTCCTTTCTGGTTCACTCACCCTATTCCTAAGGGTCAGCTACCACCTTCCAATGCTTTCTCAGTAAAAAACACTTAGTTTAATTTTTCTTCTCAATCATTATGTTCTACCTCTTCAGAGCAACTAAAATCCCACTCTGCTCACACCTTCCTGCCAGTCCCAGCCCCTCAGAGCTACTGATTGTACTGCTCCTTGGAAGCCTCTCATCCTTCTTGCCTGCACTCAGCCTCTCTCCATACGATGTCCTGACCTAGTGCAGCATCTGTTCTCTCTGCAGAGGAGGTGCCTGCACCCTGCACAGATCACTTGACTCTCTGTCCCTGCAAACTTGAATGTTTCAACACTTGGACAGGCTTGGCTCCTCTATGCCCTCTTCCTCCTGTCTCAGAGCATTTTTCAGTACATTCCCAGTCTCCTCCTTGTCATCAGCTTCTGGATCAGTCTTTCTTGAGCTTATTCCTATCTAAGTGACAGGATGCCAAACAGGCACATAACCTTTTACTTGACTTCCACCAGGGAAGGCAGCTTTGAGCTGATAAAGGTATTATTGAGGCCAACTCTCCTGCTATGTCAGTGATGACACCATGTGGGGTCAGATGTGCTGTGCCTTCTCTTTACCAGGAAAAATGCTAGCTTTCAACTATCCAAAAGCAAGAACTGCATTTAGCCTACCTTTCATGAACAGATACACACATACATATATGCACATATGGACATATATATATTTGCTCTACTGAATCTTGTCCAAGATCTGTCATCCTCTGAACAACTGGAGCATGAAAGTACAAGAAATGGAGGATATTGAGCTGCTCTATGTGCTCTGATTGAGAGAGATTGCTTGCACCAGTGGCCGTGTTCAGTCCCATCTCTGAGCACTCAGAGAAAACTCTTGAGTTCAGCTTTCTTCTGGCTGATAAAGTTGGCATTGTGAAGAAACCAGAAATACTAGTCCTGCTCAAGAGCTGTGCTGCACCCCAGGTGAGAATAGGAACAAACTTCTCCCTCCAAACGAAAGTGAAACAATAAGGTATTCTCAGTGCAGCCCCAGGTGGAAGGCCCTGCTTGCTGGAGGTCCATACAGTCCGTGGCTCCAAGGGCAACAATGTGAGACTGGGGACAGGTAGAGCAAGGAAACATAACTCCATCCGGACAAAGGGTTTGCTTATGGTGCAGAACCAAAGAGGAGTTTCAGCACTGTGCCTTCCATAGGTGAAAGTTAGGTCATCTTGATGCCTCATTGGATTTGACTCACTGAGAACAGAATCACATTAAGCACAAGGTGAAACGCAGGGGAAAGGAACTGCATGGGCTGGTGTATGCAGATAAGCAGGTGGAAAAGGTGGGTGCTCCAATACTGCTGTGACAAGCATTGAATAAAGAAGGAGAGTTTGAAGAGGGCTAGGGAAAAAATCAAATTTCTCCTTATCATGCATGAGATGGAATATAGATCAAGGGCATTTTTCAGTGAGAGGAGGAAAGCCCCCATGTTAGAAAATGTGCCTCCATTTCCCATCTTCATCCACTGCCCTCCTGGCAAGTTGCAATATCAAGTGTGAAACACCAGCCTTGGTGGATGTCAATTTAGCAATCCCCAAATTCAAGCGAATGTCAAGTCCTATCAGAAACCAGGGAATAGTCAGTTTCCCAGCTTGTTTCCTGCTCCTTCTATGCCTTGCCTTATGCTAAACATGGATTTTTGTCTTCAGAAAAAGACACTTGGACTAAACAAAAGTCATGTTACCACCCCTGAAAAGCCACAGCCTGACATCCCTCCCCTTCAGCGCCCTCACTGCAGTGTGGTGTGAGGCACAAGGCTTCTGGCCAAGTACAGGGGTCAAACTCAGAAAAAAAGCTCCTGAGACTCTGGAGCACTGCTGACTGTAATGGAGAAGCTGCTCTCCAGAACTCACCAACATGGCCCAAAACCTCTGTGGCTGCACAGTCAGAGACCCAAAGACAGACCTATAATGTGCTATGGAAAAAAAACAAACCAGGAGTTGCAAGGGTCTGACATCCTGCCATAGCAGGGACTGTTTGGCAGGTGTTTTAGAGTGAACACATCTAGACCCCTAACTCTGTTCCTGTCCAAAACTGGTGTGTGTTTTTCCTTGGACAGTGCCCAACCTACAGTTAGCGTTTTCCACACAAAAATTCCTGGTTGGTAAACTTCCAAGAAGTTCTATGTTTGATTCAATGAAGAATGGCAGCTTTCCATGGAAGTTTTCTCCTTCTTTGCTCCATTTTCCTCTGCCCCTACCCCTCTGCCTTCCGTATCCCCCACTCTCCCAATAATTTTTTGTTTGGAAATGCTACCTAGGGGCCCCATGGGTATCAGAGTTCAACTGTCCTGTAGGAGGTTGGATAGTTACTTTTGTGGTGCTTTTTCATCTGGGGGTGTCCCAGTCTTTACTTTTTGATTGAACTGTTTTTCCCTTCTCTTGAAGAGAGCACAATGGAGGCTCTGCTATAGACTTCTGAAAATTCTCATGTTTTTAAACACTGTGCTGTTGCTCCTGTCACTTGTGACCATGAAGGGTGAGGTGCAGAGTCACAGCTGTGGAGAAGCCACTGGAATCCACCACTCTATGGTCAGAACAAAGATGTACTGATGTGCAATCTCTTTGGAGTGGGCGCTAAGCACAGGTCTTGCAGGAAGCATCTTACTCTCCTGCATCCAGGTTCACCTACTTCTGCATGTGAGTGGTCTCATAGCCTGCAGACCACGTCCTAAATATCTGGAAGTTGCAGGAGCATGCCATCTTCTTACTGGCTCCCACGTTCTGATACATTTCTCAGCAGTTTTTGTCCCATTCTGTGTCTCCAGGGTCCTCAGTGTGCAAGAATTGAGCTTCTTCCAAGTCATAACTTGTTCACTCTCACAAATAGAATCGCTTTGGCCAACAGCCAGGACTGCAATAAAGGCCAGGCAGCTTAGAAGCACCTCAGCTTTGGGAAACCCTGCTGGGCTGTAAAAGCTTCCCACAAACCCAAATCATATCTAGCAAGGCCTTTTTGATAATTCTTTGGCACAATCCCCATATTCACTGAGCTGCTTTTCCATACGAAGTATTTCCAGGTGGGTTATTAGGTCCTGTATCACTTCCATCTTGTACCCTTTTGCAGTTGAAAAAGCCCTTCCTTAGAACATGCTACTTTTCAAAGGAAAACAATTATTCTCCTTTATGTTTCTGGTTCCTCTAAAACAGAAGGATACTTTGCAAGACATAAACTGCTCCTGCCAAGTAGCACAGGGACCTCATCTCCCCACAGTGCTTCTGCTCATAGAGGACTATCAACCAGGGAGAAAATGTGTATTTCCACAACAAGAGTGGTGCTGGTACGAGTACCAGTGTGAACAGTTATGCTAGTATGAAGGTGCCACACTCTGTCAAATCTGGTTTCCTTTCCTGTATTTTTATAGCAGCGTCAGTGCAGCTGCATTTGAGACTGTGCTTCTTTAACTGCACCAGAGAGGCTTAAAGAAAAGAGCTGAGTCAAGTGTGTACTGCAGCCGCCTCCTGGCTGAGCCATGTGTGAGGAGGCAGGAGCCTGGCCCCATGAACCACTTTCAGCTTCAGGTATGCACACTTAGGCAGTTTTACCTGTGGGCACATAAGATTCATCAGTAAAACTTAGCATTGCCAGGAAAAGCTGTATCTACATGAGGACCTCATAGTGTAAGACAGCAGAGCTTTGGTTGTGTTCTGGAGGGCTGGTTTGCTGCACTCCTTGTGATGAAACAGGCAAGGAGACCATTGGCTGACATGTTATTTTGGCCTGTTGTGACAATCTGTCTGATATGAACAAGGGTATTGAAAACGGGCTGCAGGGTAAGATCTGCAGATGTATAACGAGATATAGCATGAGAGAAGTGGGTAAAGAAAGGACAGAGTTGTGCTTTGAAAATTGTCAGAACTACAAAGTGGTTTGTTGATGAATTGTCTTTGGAGTCTCTGCCACCAAAGAGAATGAAGAGAGGTGAAGACAGCACAGTACAAACCCCAGAGGTTTCTGTGAGTTAAACCAAACTGTTTCACTTTGAGACACTTTCATGCAAGATGATTTTGACATATGTCTTTGGGAAAAAAATAACTGAGACCAGTAAAATCTGACCAGGCAGCAAGTGCTCTGGTTTTGACACAGAGCTGCCAGTGAAACCTCCCACTCCAGGGAGGCTTACCTCATCACTGGCTGCAGGATGCATGCACCAGCCAGCATCTCCTTTACACCACTGCTAGAAACAGGTAGGTCCTTATAGGAGTTCTTTCAGCTGCATGCCACCTCAGCAAGCCTATACTCCTGGCTGCAGTGAGGCTAAGGGGGCTGCGCCACTGCACAGATGTTTTGCATTGGCATGACTCAGGTTCACAGTCACGTAGCTGTCCTGCACGATTTTCCTCTCAGCCTTCCTCCTCACTTTCCATTCCTGATACCTTTATCTTTTTTTCCCTGAACACACCCCTGCTAAGTACTGCTGCCTGGCAGGGATGGTCTTACCAGGCACCAAGCCAAAGCTCCTGCCCTCAGCCCACTCCTCTCAGTCAAACAGACTTGGTGATACAGTATCAAAGCTGGTCTGGTTTGGGGAACAAACTGGGGACTGGAGTCTTGGAAAAACTGTGGCATTAGCAACCTTGGCAGAGCCCTGGGAGCCTGGTGCTCTTGTGGGAGAGCAAAAACATGGCAAGAGCTGTTGCAAAGAGACCTTATTTTTCCTCTCAGTGAGTAGTAGAAAGCCCCACCCAAGTTTCACTCCTCGCTTCCACTCCATTATAAAAAACAATCAAAACCAACCAATAAATAAATAAATAAAATCAGGGTTCCTTGCTCGGTACTGCTCTTGCTGCCATGTGACCTAGGCATGTATTAAGTTGTTGATACTTGGGTGGTTTTGGTTTGCTTTGTTTTATAGGATCAAATTCATGGCTGCTGCAGAAGCCTGCGTAACTTGTCAGAGCAATTTTCTACCCTGGCGAGTTACACAAGCTGGGGAGCTTCTCCCTGCCCCAGGGCATCCTACCTATCTCTGCCTTCTCCCTTCACACGTGGCTCCTCCTCTCTGTCCTTCTGCAAAGGCATGGGCTGTGCTCGTCCTTAGCAAAGCAGGCGGAATTCCTCCCAGCTGCACCGTGGAGCTTGACGAAAGACCCCCTTGACGAGGCAGTAGTTTCTTCCTGCTTTTCTCTCCATTGGGACAGGGGCTTAAATAAACAGGAACGATGAGCCTCAACTCGAAAAAAAACCCAATCCAGCCTCAGAGCGTGCTTGCCAACCTGCAGTGTGCACTGGGATTGATTTCCGCTGGCAGTCTGCAGGGCTGTGCCTGTGCAGATCTGTTTAGTCATGTTGCGCGGCTCAGCTGGACGGGGCTCTTTGCTTCAGCGCTGCTGTTTGTTCTCAGCTCTCCTGAGCCACGGGGAACCACCATGTTGTAACCAGGTCTCTTCTATCTGTGGCAGGCAGGTACTCCAGGGGATGGAAGGGACGATGCAGAGCCTTTTTAGGAAGGCAGGTCTTAGCAAGGGGACACCCTTCTACTTAAAGCACAGGAATAACGGTGGCCCTACGTGTAGGGCTGTCTTGTGACCAGTGTGCGTAGTATTGGACCAAGTCATAGAATCATAGAATCAGTAAGGTTGGAAAAGACCTCAAAGATCATCAAGCCCAACCTGTCACCCAAGACCTCATGACTACTAAACCATGAAGTCCCAACTGTTTTTCAGGTCTCAACAGAGGTCAATAAAAGAGGTCAAGAGGTTTTCTCAGGTCTCGGTGGATAATGGCGGGAGCCCCCGTGGCAGTGACTGACTTTTCTACAAATGAAGGCGGAAAAGGACCTGGGGGTACTGCTTGACAGTAGGATGAACATGAGCCAGTAGTGTGCCCAGTTGGCCAAGAAGGCCAAGGCATCCTGGCCTGTATCAGGAATGGTACGGCCAGCAGGAGCAGGGAGGTCATTCTCCCCCTGTACTCAGCACTGGTCAGGCCACACCTTGAGTACTGTGTCCAGTTCTGGGCCCCTCAGTTTAGGAAAGATGTTAAGATGCTGGAGTGTGTCCAGAGATGGGCAACAAAGCTGGTGAGGCGTTTGGAGCACAAGCCCTATGAGGAGAGGCTGAAGGAGTTGGGGTTGCTTAGCCTGGAGAAGAGGAGGCTCAGGGGAGACCTTATTGCTGTCTACAACTACCTGAAGGGAGGTTGTAGCCAGGTGGGGGTTGGTCTCTTCTCCCAGGCACCCAGCACCAGAACAAGAGGACACAGTCTCAAGCTGTGAAGGGGGAAGTTTAGGCTTGAACTTAGAAAGAAGTTCTTCACAGAAAGAGTGACTGGCCATTGGGCTGCCCAGGGCAGTGGTGGAGTCACCATCACTGGAGGTGTTCAAGAAAAGCCTGGGTGGGGCTCTTAGTGCCATGGTCTAGTTGATTAGTTAGGGTTGGGTGATCAGATGGACTTGATGATCTTGGAGCTCTCTTCCAAGCCATTTAATTCTGTATCCTATATTCTATAAGGGGCAAACATTTGAGATGCTTTCACTATTCTCTGCTGCTAGAGTTGGCCTGGAACCAGGTCAGCACCTGATCTCAGATGAAGTATTTATGACCCTGGAGCTCAGCCATAGGTGCATGGTTACACAGAAGTACTACTGGGAATCAATGCTGCACTGTTTGTCCTTAGCACGATGGAGGAAGCTCAGGAGATGCAAAATGTCTGAGTTTCCCTGGTGGTAATTACCAATTAGCACCTTTGTGACTTTTTAAGGCAGAAGAGGAAAGATACATTGTCAGAGCTACCAATGTCCCCAGTCTGCCCTGAATCTGGATGTGCTACTAAGTGATGCAACACAAACCTTGCCTGGGATTTGACTTAAACTACAATCAACCTTTTTGTTCACAGTAGTAGGTGCCATCCTCTCTCATGGGCTTTAACTACTCATGCAGTTGTTCCTAGCAGCCTGAAGTAACCCCTCCACTCTTTCTCCAGGGTTCAATGCTCTTAGCCTGTACCTGCAGACACCGCCACGCCATGGAGATCTGACACAGTTTGTGAAGTAAGGAATGAGTGTAACTGGTACCGTGATTGTGATCTCTATCTCCCCTGTACAAAAAAAATGTTTCTCTGTCCATCTGGGGGCCACTCTTCAGTAAGCAAATGTGCACATTGGCCATATGACAGTGATACAGTATCACAGTATCACAGTATAACTTAGGTTGGAAAGGACCTTGAGGATCATCGAGTCCAACCTATCAACACAGACCCCATGACTAGACCATGGCACCAAGTGCCATGTCCAATCTCCTCTTGAACACCTCCAGGGACGGTGACTCCACCACCTCCCTGGGCAGCACATTCCAATGACGAACGACTCGCTTGGTGAAGAGCTTCCTCCTCACCTCGAGTCTAAACCTCCCCTGGTGCAGCTTGAGACTGTGTCCCCTTGTTCTGGTGCTGGTTGCCTGGGAGAAGAGACCAACCCCTTCCTGGCTACAACCACCTTTCAGGTAGTTGTAGAGGGCAATGAGGTCACCCCTGAGCCTCCTCTTCTCCAGGCTAAACAATCCCAGCTCCCTCAGCCTCTCCTCATAGGGTTTGTGCTCAAGGCCTCTCCCCAGCCTTGTTGCCCCTCTCTGGACACGTTCAAGTGTCTCGATGTCCTTCTTAAACTGAGGGGCCCAGAACTGGACACAGTACTCAAGGTGCGGCCTAACCAAAGCAGAGTACAGGGGCACAATGACTTCCCTGCTCCTGCTGGCCACACTATTCCTAATGCAGGCCAGGATGCCATTGGCCCTCTTGGCCACCTGGGCACACTGCTGGCTCATATTCAGGTGGCTGTCGATCAGCACCCCCAGGTCCCTCTCTGCTTGGCAGCTCTCCAGCCACTCTGACCCCATACAAACTGTTGTACTCTCCCACTGCCACGTGGCTTTAGCTGGCTTGTTAAACTGTGTATTTCTCACTGGAAATAAACATAGTATTTCCCTATAGGTGGTTTGGTTTGTTTCTGTCAGACAGAAAGTCCTGGAGACAATAGTGGACAAAGTACTTGCTTTTCCTCCTCCCCCTTCACCACTTGTGTACTTTGCCACTCTGTCTTCCCTCTTCTTAGAACAGTAAATCTTTGACCAGAACAGTTTATCATCACCTCTTTTCATACTGCCTGGATTTGAATAAGAAAGTCACAGACTCTAAAACTCACTGCAAACTCCTTGAGCTGTCCCATTCTTTGTCAAAAAACAAACCACAAAAAAAAACCATCAAAACAACCAACAAACAAACCCCCCAAAAAATGCAGTGTTAGTGCTTTTCTATTTAAAAGATAATAATACTAAAACAAAAATCAGAGATGATACTTGGAAAAGTCACATTGCTTTGAATAGTAATTCACACTGTCAGAACCAGCTCATTTTGGTGGCTGGTGGTTATCAGAGAATTACAGAATATTTTGGGTTGGAAGACACCTTCAAAGATCATCTAATCCACACCCCATGCTCTGGGCTCTGGCCACCCTGCTCTAGTGTGGGGTGTCCCTGCCCATGGCAGGGGGGTTGGAACTAGATGATCCTTGTGGTCCCTTCCAACCCTGACTGATACTGTGATACTATGATCTTTCACTGGATCATCCAACCTGACTTCCAGTGATGGGGCATCCACAACTTCTCTGAGCAACCAATTCCAGTGTTGAGGTGACATTCAGGGTACATCACACTCCCAGAATATGTCTATTTCTAACTTGTTTAGCTTTGCTGTATCCTGGCACTTTTGCTCACGGCTTGCGTGAGGACCCAACTCTCTTTTATGGCATGTTTGTCTGAAGATCCTGATTCTCTCCTGAAGATTTCAGGCAGTTCATGTGGAGCTCTTGTGTCTCAGACATGGGTAAGGGCTCTCTGTGCTTCATTGGCTTCTTCTTGCTGAACAGGAACCTGTGATTATATTTTTATAAATCTTACTCCCGTGGTTGGAGAAGGTTCTGTGTTGCTGTGTCACCAAACTGTCAGTGTGTAAGATTCAGTGTGTGGTATTCAGGAGCAGCCAGGGTCATTCTTTGGTTTTCGTACAGATTCATAGGTTAGATTGGGTTGGAAAGGACCCACAAAGCTCATTTTGTCCAACCCCCACTGCAGTCAGCAGGGACACCTCTAACTAGATCAGGCTGCCCAGGGCCACATCAAGTCTGATCTTGAATGTCTCCAGGGACAGGGCCTCAACAACATCCCTGGGCCACCTGTTCCAGGATTTTATTACTCTCATTGTGAAGATCTTCCTCCTCATGTCCAGCCTAAACCTGCCCTGCTCCAGTTTAGAACCATTGCCATTCATCCTATCACTACAGGCCCTTCTAAGCAGTCTTTCCCTATCCTTCCTTTAGGTCTCTTTCAGATATTGAAATGCAGATCATTACAGCTTGTTGTTGTTTGTTTAAAATTTACTTTGTGCTCTTAAGAATAGAACAGAACAGAACAGAGCAGAGCAGAGTAGAGCAGAGCAGAATAGAATATAATAGAATAGAATAGCTCTCTCTCTTCTCAAAATCATTTCTTTCTCTTTAGTAATACCTACAGGAATCACATTTATGATGGCATATATACATATATATGAATAACTGACCCTCAGTTTTCCAAATTTCAACTTAAATTTTGTGTGCTTTTTACATGTCAACAAAAAATGCCTAAAATATTTTAAGAAGGTCTCTAATTTTATAAGAAACTAATTTAAAGTGTGTGTGTGTGTGTATATATATATACATTTAGTTCCTCTCTGTTCTCCCTGCCAGTATTTTCTGCCAGGCACGTGTTTTATTCTGGCAGTGGAGGACATATATATGTCTGTTGGTCTTCTCAGTCTGCAAGGCCCATGGTCCAGGGATTACCTCTATACTTGCACAGCCACTGAGAGCAGGAGCTTGAACCTCTTCACACACATAAACAAAACCCAGTTCAGCTGATTTCATTCCCTCAAAGCATCATCTACTCACAAAAAGAGAGAGGAATATTTATGCCACTCTCAGATCTTTCCTACTTCTGCATGAAAAGTTACATAGACTTCTAAGCTAGCCAAGGGAGATACATCAAAGACACTCCTTATTCATCATCACAGTGAACCTGAAGCTGGTAGCCAGAGCTGCATTTCATAAACCCGAAGCTTTGCTGTGCAGGAGGCTTTAGCTGCAGTGAAGGGTGCCAGTTTAGAGACAAAATTCCAGCCTCTAAGCTGCAAGTCTGTTGCAACAACTCTGTTGATCAAATTAAATTTATGTTCACAATGCAGAGCCAAAAACTGTTTTTGATTGCAGCCTTGAGGGGTATTTCTTGGCTCCTGGTCAATGTTTTAAGCAATGTGCAGCTCTATAAGTCATTACCAATGTTTGAAATCTCTTCCTTCTTCTTGTTATCCTTGGAGATGTGGAATGAAGACTATTTACGTTCCCCTCATAGTTCGTTATGATTATTAAACCATAGGAATGAGGACATAAAAGTTGGATGTAGCAGGCCTGTGCTGGCTGTGTCAGCACTATTTCCTGAAGAGGAGAGTATATCAAGACAGATGGCCAAGTTTTCCTTTTATCACATTCTTCTCCTAACTGTATTTGTGTACAAAGATGCCAAGATTTCACAATGCCATGTTACAGATGTACTGTTTGCTGAAGCATTAAGAAGAGGTTTCTCATTGCCACATTACCAAGACACTTAAAGAAGTCCCTTCATTAACAATTTGTTGCTTTATACTGTCAGATTCCAGTGTCTGATCTCATCTCTGCTTGCTATCTTAGCTGCCTTCTTCCCTTCACTGGATTTAATGCTATTTTCACAGAATCACAGAATGTTAGGGGCTGGAAGGGACCTCAAATAATCATCCAGTCCAACCCCTCTGCCAGAGCAGGATCACCTATACCACATCACACAGGAACACATCCAGGTGGATTTTGAGTATCTCCAGGAAGGGAGACTCTACAACCTCCCTGGGCAGCCTGTTCCAGTGTTCTGTCACCCTCACACTGAAAACATTTTTCCTCATGTTTCCACAGAACTTCCTATTCCTCAACTTCCACCCACTGCCCCTTGTCCTGTCATTGGGCATCACTGAGAAGAGCCTGGCTCCATCCTCTTGGCACTCACCCTTTACATATTTATAAACATTGATGAGGTCACCCCTTAGTCTCCTCCTCTCCAAGCTAAAGAGCCCCAGCTCCCTCAGTCTCTCCTAAGGGAGATGTTCCACTTCCTGAATCATTTTTCTGGCTCACCTGCCCCCTGAGGCTCTACCAGCTCCTTCAAAATGGATCCTCGACCACCTCTGTGAAGTAAGGACTGAGCAAGGTCTCAGAAGAGACGAGGTGATGTAAGCACCTGCAGATATGCCACACTGTGCAACATAGCAGCTGTTTCCAGCTGGTATCACCATGTGCTCCTGTGCAGGGCCACACAGCAGTGCTGATGAGGGTAGGAAGGGGAGTATATTTGCATTAGGACCAGCAGCACAAGAGCAAAGATTGTTCAGTCAGTCTTTGACTGATCTGGCTATGCTGATCTTAGGTCCAGGGGCAGCTTGGGCTCTGTAGGTCACCTTCACTTTGTTGTGGTGTAGGTATACCCTGAGCACCTTCATGGCTTTATAGCTTGGCCCCATTTTCAGAGCAGAATCATTTACTTGAGACTTCCACATGCTTATAGGGACATTCAGGTGACCAGTAACGGAACAAGAGGACACAGACTCAAGTTGCACCAGGGGAGGTTTAGACTGGATGTTAGGAAGGAATTCTTCACAGAAAGAGTGATTGGCCATTGGAATGTGCTGCCCAGGGAGGTGGTGGAGTCACCATCACTGGAAGTGTTTAAAAAGAAACTGGATGAGGCACTTGGTGCCATTGTTTAGTTGATTAGATGGTGTTGGGTGATAGGTTGGACTTGATGAACTCTGAGTTCTTTTCCAACCTGGTTTATTCTGTATTCATGCTTCTCCATGCCTAAATCTCTTTGGAAAATGCAGGACATGAGAGCCAATGGGGAGTTTATTGTCACATCTGAGGTCTGCAAGTGTTAGTTTGCTAACCCCATTTTCAGAGGATGGAGAGACTGCTTGCTGTCATGAAGTCACTGCAGCTAGTGGCAGTGGGAACTGACAGCTCAGGCTGGAATGGATACACAGCCTGAACTGTCCTCTCCTTCCCAGGTAATCTTAAATTCAGGCTTAGCAGGTGTCCATGGTGGAACATGGCCACCTGATGGATTTGTTCCCTGGATGGAGAGGACTGAAATTTTTTGTCTATTTGTCTGTATCATTTCATAAACACTACATCCACCTTTAAATATAAATGAGATGTCTGCATGGCTCATGTGCACTTTCATGCCTTACAAATTTTGTCCCAAAAAGCAAGATTTTGCCTACTGTGCTTTTTTTGCGGGGCACATTAATTTGCACCTTCTCCCCACTGTCCATATCCTTTATCACAGAATCACAGAATCACCAAGGTTGGAAGAGACCTCAAAGATCATCAAGTCCAACCTGTCACCACAGACCTCATGACTAGACCATGGCACCAAGTGCCACGTCCAATCTCCTCTTGAACACCTCCAGGGATGGTGACTCCACCATCTCCCTGGGCAGCCCATTCCAATGATGAACAACTCGCACGGTGAAGAACTTCCTCCTCACCTTGAGTCTCAACCTCCCCTGGTGCAGCTTGAGACTGTGTCCTCTTGTTCTGGTGCTGGTTGCCTGGGAGATGAGACCAACCCCCTCCTGGCTGCAACCACCCTTCAGGTAGTTGTAGACAGCAATAAGGTCTCCCCTGAGCCTCCTTTTCTCTGCTTTCAGGTCACTGTGATGCTACATTGGAGTCTGCAGGAGCAGGAATTGTCTCATGGCTTGTCCATGCAGCACCTACAATAACGAGGTTTTAATTCAAACACACACATGTCCCTACTACATAACATGCAATGAATTTGCATAATGAAAATGGGTACCCTGGGAATGCAGCTCATTGTGGAAATAGCACCTAATATGGGAATAATTCCTAACTCCTCAGGGTTCCAGCGCTCCTTTCTGCTTTGCTCTGAGCATTCAAAGGCATGCTCACCGCAAGATGGTTTGTGTTAGGCATGATGGCATTTGCTCAATTAAATTTCAAAAATATCTAAGTGACAGCCCTGTTGGGCCACAGTCAAAGAACTTGTCCATGTTTTGTGGTGCTTAGACAATGTCGTTGGCTGGTGGCTATTGAGTTTTGAGCTCATGCATTCAACACCACATTGCTGATGGCAAATACAATTTAACTCTTCGCTCTGGAAGCCTTATCCGTAGCAGCCTAGCATTATATCCTACTTACACTATACTAGCAGAAGAGAGAGCAGCATTAAGTGGTGCTTTGATAGATATGTGGATTGCTTTCGTCAATGATGTCACTAAGTATTTTGTCAGAGCGATTCTACCAACTTTGTTAATGCTGCAGTCCCCAGGAACCAATATTCATAGCCAGAATCATGCTGCATTGGGCTCTGTACAAGACCAAAACACACATGCTCCACAGGAGCTGACTGTAAGAAAAAAATGGGTGGATATGGGCAGGATTGTGACACCAGCAGCAGGTAGAGCTAAATGTAGCATGCAGTGCTCACTTAGGCTTTTTCCTAGTAGCATTGGATTCTGACCTGCCCACTGCTTTAAAATGGTCTCAAGATTTTCTCTGTAGGTAAGTCAGGACTATGCTGTGTTTTCAGGAGCAGCAGATGTCCAGATACCAGTAAGACTATGCAAAGCTGTGTGTACATATAAAATGTTCTTGGTTCCTAGCACTGACTGGGTACTCCTCCAGCTCCAAAGCATACATGCAACCCAGTATGTGTTGCAACTTACCCCCAGCCCTCATACCAGCCTTTCTGCCACCTGAAAATGTGGTACATGCAGGTGGACAGTCTAATGGCAGCACATTCCAGCAAGGTGCAGTATTTGGTGCTTGTACAGCACTGAGGAAACTGTAGTTGTTTGTGTTACCCTTCTGTGATGCCATCTCTGCCATCCCTTTTGTCTCCATTCAGCCTGTTTTGATTATGACCATCATGGCTTCCCCAAGACCACTGCTGCAAAGAGCTTCCCAGAATGACTGGCGCTGTGAATGTGCCTGGCACAGTGAGCAGAGGCTGTGGGGCTGCTCTCTGCCAGAAGAGAACAAATGCAGCTGTCAGGAGAAGGTCATCACTGGGATGAGAAGGCTAGTAGAGGCACTTGGGCTGCTGGCATGCTCCTGGGAGGAGAGAAGCCCTGAGGCATCACTTTTGTGCCATGCCTTTACTTTGAGCTTTGAATCTGGCCTTGAGGGCGTCTCAGAGCCCAGAGACTCATTGAAGGTGGTATTTGAGCTGTGTATTCATGTGCTGTCAGTTCAATATGGAATTCAGAAGGCAAAAGTAAAGCTTTTCATCAAGAAAGCACATTAGTGGGGAAGGATTTAAAACTGGAGAGAACAGACAGACGGAACAAGTAACCCAGATGTATCCAACCAGGCAAAACAAGTTGTGTATAAACAGCCTCTTAAGCTGTTTACAAAACCCAAAAGAAAGAGAAAATGCAAAAGTTTGTTGTGGCTTTTTTCTCCCCCTTCCTGAAAGCAGAGGACACAGGCACTAGTTCATTGTCCCTTTGCCCAGTGTTGGACAGCTTGCTGTTGGTGGTGACATGGTCTGTGCCTGTGGTGCTTCGGGGTGTGGAGCTCTCTGTGTTATACAAGCAGTTCAGTTCGTCATCTAGCCGTCTCTGCTGTGTCTGCCAGATGTATCAGGGGAAGCAGAACAACTACAGGCACTCACTCATGTGACTTCTTTTTCTTCTGCCCACCTCCCTGTATCAGGAGCACCAAATTGTCCACTGCCCTTGAGCAATGTTTGTGACAGAACAAGAGGACACAGTCTCAAGCTGTGCCAGAGGATGTATAGAATCATAGAATCCACAAGGTTGGAAAAGACCTCAAAGATCATCAAGTCCAACCTGCCACCCAACACCTCATGACTACTAGACCATGGCAGCAAGTGCCACATCCAATCCCCCTTTTGAACACCTCCAGGGATGGTGACTCCACCACCTCCCTGGGCAGCACATTCCAATGGCGAATGACTCTCTCAGTGAAGAACTTTCTCCTCACCTCGAGCCTAAACTTCCCCTGGCGCAGCTTGAGACTGTGTCCTTTAGGCTGGATGTTAGGAAGAAATTCTTTACAGAAAGAGTGATTTGCCATTGGAATGGGCTGCCCAGGGAGGTGGTGGAGTCACCATCACTGGAAGTGTTTAAAACAGAGACTGGATGAGGCACTTATTGCCATGGTTTAGTTGATTAGATGGTGTTGGGTGATAGGTTGGACTTGATGAACTCTGAGGTCTTTTCCAACCTGGTTAATTCTGTATTCTGTAATCAGTCATTAACAGCAGCCTTGCTACAGCCAGGGTTCTTCTCAAGCCACTGCAGCCAAGGAAACTTCTGGGCAAGACAGAAAACAAGTTATATTTTCAGCTGCTGCAAAAAGGAAAGAACAGCCATTTTAAAATGCTGGGGTTATTTCTACCCACTACCCACCCAGGACAGCAGTGTAGAGGGATGGCTTGTCAGAAGCTGCAGCCAGTGCTGCCACAATAAGTTTACTCAGCAAATAGGCCTCTTTTTCCCAAAAGAGGGATGCCTGACAGAGGACATTCAGAGGATGCATGGGACTAGCAAATGTTACAAAGACTGGGCATGGAGTCGCTGGTCTCTGGGTAGAGAGAGAAAATGCTTCAGATAGACAGAGGATGCTTCTGTTAGCTGAAGAGGAGCCTGCTGAAGTGCCTGTGCAATGGTGTGCATGGATGGAAGCAGTAGTAAAGTCACTATAGCCAGGAACGTGGAAGAAGGAAAACATCACCCCCATATTTTAAAAGGATAAGAAAGAGGACCCTGGAAATTACAGTCCTGCTGAAGGGCAGGCAGGTCTGGCTGCGTTCAGATAATTACCTCAGCCTTCGAGCCTTGGCAGGCAGACAGGAGCCGCCCCCGGCAGCGGGACAGCCGAGCGGTGTCGGCCTTGCTTACCCTGAGCCGTAAACCTCTGGCAGCCTGGCAGCAGGGAGGGTGCTCCTCTGCTCGGGAGAAAGCTCAGTAAGGTGCTGCTCGATTCATTCAACACAGGGCAACCAAACAGTTGGGATATTCTGGTCGTTTGTTGTGAAGCGATTTCCTAACAGCAAGAGTTGTCGATGTCATCGTGCAAATGGAAGAGAGAAATCGTTTATGCAGTTGCAAAGTGTTGGTTTTTTTCTAAGATGCTATGCATTTTCGTTGGGTTATTGAAAGTGAATTTACTGTGCATTAATCTTATTGAATGTTACTACATTTTATATTTATTTTAGGTGGCCCTCCTGTATTTTACAAAGGGAAGTTTCATTGTGTGATAACTTAGTCTGTATTCTTAATATAATTTGATAAATAAAACTTGTTTTAATCAGTTTAAAAAAAAAGGGGTTGGTCTCTTCTCCCAGGCAACCAGCACCAGAACAAGAGGACACAGTCTCAAGCTGCGCCAGGGGAGGTTTAGACTTGAGGTGAGGAGGAAGTTCTTCACCGAGCGAGTCGTTCATCATTGGAACGGGTTGCCCAGGGAGGTGGTTGAGTCACTGTCCCTGGAGGCATTCAAGAGGAGATTGGACGTGGCACTTGGTGCCATGGTCTAGTCATGAGGTCTGTGTTGATGGGTTGGACTCAATGATCCTGGAGGTCCTTTCCAACCTAAGTTATACTGTGATACTGTGATACTGTGACCTGTCAGCCTCGTCTCTGCCTGGGAAGATCATGGAATAGATCCTTCTACAAGAAGTACTAAAGCATGTGGAGGACAGGGAAGGCATTCAAGACAGCCAGGATGGCTTCACCAAAGGCAAGTCCAACCTAGTGGCTTTCTACAATGGTGTAACTACACCAGTGGACAAGGGGAGACCAATGGACGTTATCCATCTGGACTTTTGTGAAGCCTTTGACACAGTCCCCCACAAAATCCTTCCCTCCAAAATGGAGAGATATGAAGGGTGGACTGTGCAGTGGATAGGGAATTGGTTGGATGATGGCATAGAAAGGGTTGCACTCAATGGCTCAGTGTCCAGGAGAAAGGTGTCAAGTGGTGCCCCTCAAGGACCAGTGCTGTTCAATATCTTCATCAGTGACACAGGCAGCGAGACTGAGTGCACCCTCGGCAAGTTTGCAACTGATACCAAGCTGAGTGGTGTGGTTGATAAGACTGAAGGACAGGATGCCATCCACAGGGACCTGGACAGGCTAGAAAGGCAGGCTGAGGAGAATCTCATGGGGTTCAATAAGGCAAAGCACAAGGTCCTGCACCTAGGTAGGGGCAATCCTCAGTATCAATACAGGCTGGGGAATAATGGAATTGAGAACAGCCCTGCAGAACAGTGCTTGGGGGTACTGATGGATGACAAGAGGGACATGATCCAAAAATGCACACTTGCAGCAGCCATCGCAACCTGGGCTGCATCAAAACAAGCATGGCCAGCAGAGGGACAGAAGTGATTCTGCCACTACTCTGCTCTGGTGAGACCTCACCTGGAGTACTGTGTTAGTCTATGGGGCCCTCAACACAAGAAGGACAGAGCCATAAAGATGATCAGAGGGCTGGAACACTTCTCCTATGAAGACAGGCTGAAAGAACTGGAGCTGTTCAGCCTGGAGAAGAGAAGGCTCTGAGGAGACCCTTATAGCTACATTTCAATATCTGAAGGGGACCAACAAGAAGGCTGGAAAACACTGTTTAGAAGGGCTTGTAGTGATAGGATGAGGGGCATTGGTCTTAAACCAGAGCAGGGTAGGTTTAGGTTGAACATAAAGAGGAAGTTCTTTACAATGAGAGCAGTAAAATACTGGAACAGGTTGCCCAGGGATGTGGTTGAAGCCCTGTCCCTGGAGGCATTCAAGATGAGACTTCATGTGGCCCTGGGCAGCCTGATCTAGTTGGAGGTGTCCCTGGTCACTGCAGGGGGGTTGGACAAGATGACCTTTGAGGGTCCCTTCCAACCCAAAGCAACCTGTCAATCTGTGGTGGATAGAAGCTACTGTGAGGATGGATGGTTAGTTGGCAACAATTAGAAATCCCTGCCACAATTGCCTCCTGTCCTGGGGTATCTCTTCTCCTACCATTTACCTGTGAGTGAAGCGACTGGACTGCCAGCACTCATGGCTAGATGATGTTCACAGGACCACAAGCCACATTTCCAGGGCAGCAGTGGGCTGGAAGAGACTCAGGTTTCTTATCTTGACTATTACTTTCTTGGAACCTCCCAGCTTATTAAACCAACAAAGCAAACTTTGCTTGCTTTTTTTTCCCCCTCTGTGAATGGATAATGAGACCCATTTTCATTTGTCCTCCTTAGAAAGGTAGGGCAGTATGCCAAGAATAGGAAAACATGTGGTGGAGGAGCACGAGGTGAAGCATGCAGCACTTGACCGAGCTGCTTTGCCTGTCTGTGCTGCCCCTGATTCACTAGAACCAGCCTCAGCTTTGGTTTCACAGATTTCACAGGCAGCTTTTCCGAGTATCCCAGTTGTCAAAGGCAGGTGTAGGGTCATCAGTCTTCTTCATACTTCTAACTTGTGTCCTAGCATCCTCCTCAGCACAGAGCTCAGAATTGCTGGTTTGGGGATCCTAGGGCATACCTTGCAAGGAGACCATAATGAGGATGGAGTGGGTTGTTGTCACCACTTCTGATAGCACATTTTATCCTGTGGAAGGAACAGAAGATGGTGGAGAACATTTGTGCCATGGGACAATGTGATCCTTCCAGTATCTGAAGGGGGCCTACAGGAAGGCTGGGGAAGGACTTCTCAGGATCTCAGGTAGTGATAGGACTAGGGGGAATGGAATGAAGCTGGAGGTGGGGAGATTCAGGCTGGATGTGAGGAGGAGGTTCTTCACCATGAGAGTGGAGAAACCCTGGAATGTGTTGTCCAGGGAGGTGGTCGAGGCCCCGTCCCTGGGGGTGTTTAAGAGCAGGCTGGATGAGGCTCTGTCCAGCCTGATCTAGTGTGGGGTGTCCCTGCCCATGGCAGGGGGGTTGGAACTAGATGATCCTTGTGGTCCCTTCCAACCCTGAATGAAACTATGAAACTATAATGTAGTGATACAACTGCCAGAGCCCCTTTGACTCAGTGCTGCTTCTCACCTAGCTTGTACACTTGAGCTTTGGTTACATTTCGGTCCTTCTACTGTCAATTCAAGGAGAGTCTTCAGTGTACGGTTCCTCAAGGGAAGCCTTGAGGCTACAAGAACCTCTTGCTCTAAGAGGATGTATGGAACTTCAGCTTGTGCCCATGTGCATCTCCTGTGTAACTATGTTTGTCTTCCTGCAGTCCAGGCTGTCCTGCTGTAGTTTGAAATTCTAGCTACTGTGGTCCCACATTTTGTGAGGGATTTTCTCTGAGAACAGGTACTGCCCCAAATGGGAGGTTCTGTGCAGTCCTGTGTGCCTGAGAGCTTGGTTCACAGCTGAGATAACTGCTGCACTTGCTTTTTTTCTTGGTGTTTTTTGCAAAGCCATATGCTTGAGACAATTTCTATTTGTAGAGCTTTCTGTCATAGACCATGCGTAAGCAGAAGAAAGAAGGTTTCCAAACCAATTTTCTCAAATGATTTCTAAACATGGTTTCAGGATTTTCAGACTGCAGTGCCAGATCCTTAGTTAGCATGAAAGGACATGGATCTGTGGAGCTGAATAGAATCACAGGAACATAGAATCAACCAGGTTGGTAAAGACCTCAGAGATCATCAAGTCCAACCTATTACCCAATACCTAACACCTCATGACAACTGAACCATGGCTTCAAATGCCATGTCCAATCCTTTATGAACAGGGATGGTGACTCCACCACCTCCCTGGGCAGCACATTCCAATGGCCAGTTACCCTTTCTGTGAAGAATTTCTTCCTAACATCCAGCCTAAACCACCCATGGCACAGCTTGAGACTGTGTCCTCTTGTTCTGGTGCTGGTTGCCTGGGAGAAGAGACCAAGCCCCACCTGGCTACAACCTCCCTTCAGGTAGTTGTAGACAGCAATAAGATCTCCCCTGAGCCTCCTCTTCTCCAGGCTAAGCAACCCCAACTCCCTCAACCTCTCCTCATAGGGCTTGTGCTCAAGACCTCTTACCAGCCTTCTCTAGGAAAAACATAGGAACAGAAATGTTGGCTAGATGGGGTCTCTGGAGCCCCAAGCTTGTCTAGGCTCCCACTTAACACAGGACTATCACACTAGATCAGGTCAACCTTGGTGTTGCCTAGCTGAGTTTTGAAATCCTCCAAAGCAGAGTCCCCCTCTCTGGAAGATGTTTTCCCTAAGGTCCATTTTTATCTCCCAAGCTCCAGCATGGACTTTTTTGCCTCTCATTTTTCCACCTGCCACTTGCAGGAGGCATTGGGCTCTCTTATAACTCCCACTGAGGGAAGCACGATTTGCAATAAGGTCCTGTTAGATCACCCCTCAATATGTCTGTGTCTGGGCTAAACCCACCTAGCTGCCTCAGCCTAGCTCATGCACTCTACCCTAAGCATCTCAGTACCCTCTTGCTGGGCCTGCTTGCACTGAGGAGTCAAAAACAATGCTGTACGTCACCAGTGCCCCCCAGGTAACAACAGCTTACCTCACTCTGATGGCTATGTGCTTCCTCCTGCAGCCTGCCAGGCACTTTGTCCCGTTGGTGATGTCAGCACACACTGGGCTCAAACAAGGTGTGTCCTACAATTTGTAGCAGTGTGAATAGGAGCAGAGGTTTCATTCACTCGCTGGAGACGGCACAGCGAGCAAGCAGCTTCAAAAATCCAATTTTGTAGACACAGAGATTACATTAATCTCTTTTAATAGCTACACAATTCAGTTTTCAAGATAGGACAAAACATGGGATATTCTTGACAAAACTGGTGCTACAAAGCTGCCCACATCAGATTTGAAGTCCCGGCTCCTAAGCTGCTAATGATGGAGCCGATTGTATCTTTTCAGACAGTAGCACTGCAAAACTTCCATTTAATCTCCTCTTTTTGTAACATGCTATAGCTGCCTGGGCTTGCCTGTTGGGAATCAAATGGAGATTGGCTTTGCCTTCAAATACCCAGCCCTCACCAACTGATCTTGGGGGCCCGTGGAATGATAAAAGATCAAGTTATCAAAGTATCTGTGCCTTCTGATTTCAGCTAGAGCAACTCCCTGAATCTGGAGCCTTTGATTTAAAGTGGCTGCTTTCTCTCCCCATGTCTCAACAGGCAGAAAAGAGCATAGCTTTAATTCCTGTTGGCTCAGTTGCATTAGCTCAACATGACTGAGAAGCACTCTCCACCTCCAGAAACACAGAAGTGAGTGCAGATCTACACTGGAAACTTCTGCCCGTGTAGTAAGTACTGTGAAATATACAGGGATGTTTCCATACTGCCAGAAATATCAGTGTAAAACTGTTTCTCTTGTTGACACTGTTTTGCTTGGAGAACTAAAAGCAGCTCTTCTGGGGAAGGCACTGTTTTTTGGGCTAGATGGCATGTTTTCAGGGAACTTGCAGGTTTTGTGGTTTAGACATAGCCACTCTGGGCTGATTTTTAGTGTTTGCACTGTGATTTAGAGCTCTGAGAAACGAGCTCTAACAATCGATGCTGAGGTCACTGAAGAGGTGACCCACCCAGATGTTTATTGCTGCTCCACTGGCAAAGATTACTGTCCCTGCAGCAGAGCTGGCAGGAGACAACATATGTCCAGGGCAGAGCTTCTCCAAAAGGCATTTCAGTTGAAATCTCCAAGGAGGTGGGATTAAACTAGACAGAAGTTTGAACTGGAGATACTGAAATGTTCAGTCCAGATGTTGTCCATAACAATTTATGCCCATGAAAACCAGCGCTGCTGCCATGCCTCATGTCCTTGCTGCTTCTGCACCATGTTTCTGACCCCTCTTTGCACCAGAACTAGCGGTTGTCTGCTTCTAACAGAAGACTTCAACCAGCCAGGTGATCTCCTCGTTCACCTGGAGGGGGTGTAGGGGACAAAAACACTATCTATCAGCTTCATCATGATACCTCTTTCTCAGACAATGGTACAAGGCTCTTTCCAGTATCTCAGCTCCACTCTGCCCTTTGGTAGTAGAGTGGTATCAAGCAACAGCAGGTGCTAATGTCTTCATCTGTTTATCTTTTTCTAACCAAATGCTCTTCTGAGGCCAGAGGCTCCCTGTGATGCTCCTGTATGGCCAAGCATCAAGGCCTCTGCAGCCAGGGAAATTATCCTTGCTCTTCAATTGTGATCTCCATTCTGCTATAGGAATAACATGCTGTAGTAGGTGACACTGCTGTCAGAAATAATGCTGGCATTAGCGGTTGCCTTCTTCCTCTCCTGGCTCAGACAGTGTCTAAGGAGAGACTGCTCTTGCACCCTGACACCACAGCAAGCAGGAGGCACTGCAGGAGCGAGTCAGGACTGACTCTGCTCTGAGCAAACTGCCAGGCTAAAACACGCAAGAGTTTTCCTCTCCCTGACCTGTTACTGACATGGAACAAAATCAGTGGGAAAAAGACTGGGTCTTAAATATGCAATGAGCCTTTCTCCACCTATTCCTCCCCCTAACTATTTTGTTTATGTTTATGAGCATTTAGTACCTCTTAGCATTTGTGTTTGCCTTGAAGCTACAGGCAGCTTTGTGCTGTAGTGTGCTGAATATTTGTGCCATAAGTACAAACAGATGTTTGCAGATCTCCTTTGAAGCAAGTCTTCACCCTCTGGATCCTTATGCTTTACTACAATCAGAGCAAAGCCTTGAAGGGCAGGGAAAGAGGACGTACATAGAATAGTCAGTAGTGCAGCAGGAACACATACTCAGATCTCTGTTGCTTAATCCTTCACAGCAGCGGTTTGTATATCAGAGTTTTCATAGACAATTCATTTGCAGGGCCTCATTCCTATAAAGCAATCTCTGCTGTGTGCAGATCTTTTAGGCTTGTTTTGACGCATGAGTCAGATTCTTGGCACTCTCAAGAGCTGTTGCCTGCAACTTGAATAATCTCCCTAATATCAAGAGTCTCAGAATGAGCAGAGATGGTAAAACTTGAGTGGCATGTGTATCTGGCTCTTGCTGACAAGTTTTACTTCTCTTAGCTGCGCACAGTGATGGAAAGGCCTCAGAATGCAGACACAAGTAGTATGAAATAGTTTGACTCTGGGAGTAAAAATCTCAAGAGCTTTTTACCCCATCCACATGCAAAGTAATAGAGAAAGTTAAACAGTCTCTGCCTCAGGCAGCTCCCAATTTATGTCAAAATGCAACAGAAAAGCTGAGAGGGGAAAGGAAAGATGGTAGTGGTGAAACCAGACAGGATTGTGAGGTGATTGCTGTGTGGGAGGTTGCAGGCAGGGCTCTCAAACGACTTAAACCACTGTGGTGTGGCTTTGGTTTTGTTTTTTCTTTTCTCACGTTTTGAGGGAGAAGAGGGTGTGTCTGGAAGTTCAGGTGCTAGCTTGGAACTTCGATGATCTGTGTACAGATTACTGCCTTGCCAGCGACTCCTGTGGATAAACTGTTCCCATCCCCTCTGCCTTTTGACACTCGTTCTGCGAGGAAGAACAGCACTTCCATACCCCCAAGGTGTATGAGACTAGTACTTCAAAGCCTGTAAAGCATTCATGTATGGTATGAGAGTTCTATCATGCCCTGGAATGATTCACTCCATGTTACCTTTTGACTGTACACCTTGGACAGCAAAAGGAATCCTTCAGAGCACTCAGTGTGGCTGACTTTCAAATGCAAAGCAGCGTTTGACCTGAGCTACACAGGGAACTAATGTTCTGCTGTACATCTCTCTAATTCACTCTGCAGAATGCTTTGCCTCATTTCACCTGTCTCTTGCAATTTTTACTTAAAACATGAAAACAATTTGTATCTATTTTTATATCATTCATTTTCTTTTCCTAGCAACCACTCTTTTGTCTCACCTCATTCCACTTTGTCTGAAACACTTCTTCCTCCTCCTCATCCATGATCTCAGGCAGGAGCCACCCATCACAGGGGTACCTGCTAGGACTGTGCAGGCAGACAAATCCCAGGATTTGCAGACCCTTTGCAATGAGGAGTGACCAGCCATGCCTGGCCACAGGTACATGCTGAGAGCAGGGAGTGCTTCCCAGCTCCTACAACCTGCTCAGTGCCCTGGTGAGGCTGGGGTGAGTGGTTCCATCTGCACTGTGCACATGCAGGGCAGGACAGGACAGGGTGTGCTGAGCTAATTGGTGGAGAGAAGCTTGACTCCTTGATGAGACAGACCTCCAAGAAGAGCAGTGGTGCAAAACAGGAGCTTGCTGGAGGGATAGCTGGAGAGAGAAGTGAGGGGAAAAGTATAGGATCACTGTCAATTCAATAAAGGTGGCAGAGGCCCTCTCCTACCTTTTTTTCTTTTCTCACAAGAAAGAAGGTCTAGAAGCTAAGATATTAACATAGGACTCAGGAGATCTAGGAGGTTTACAAAGTTAGTTTTCTTTCCTTTAGATTCCTGAAATGGTGTCTTTAGGGTGGGAGTCAGCAAAGTGGCAAAGGCAAGAGTGGGAACATGGGATCAGTGCCAGAGAGGAGCCCGTCCTTGTCTCCAGCAAGAAGCTGTTAGCCTGACTCAGCTGTAACACAAAACTACATCTGCCAGCCGTTTTGTCATCTTGTGCTCCTGTGCCCTCTTGTTAAGAGAGAACAAGTTTTTTTCTTCCCTTGTAGGGATGAAGCTTGGGACGATGAAAGAGTCTACTATGGACTGAAGCAATGATCACAAAAGTGCCTGGCTAGGAGCCTGGCAGCTGCATGCCATACCCCTCTTTACTTAACCCCTCCCAAAGTGGTCCACGTGGGAGAAAAGACAATGTTTTAGGGGCTAACTGACTGCTGTGCCTTCCTGTGAAGAATATACTGCTTGCATCAATGCTGTAGGTAGCAAATCTTGTCAGAGGTGCTGGACTCTGCAAACAATTTACACCAGATTTCCCTGAGATAGTGATGAAATCCATGATGGTTTTGTTAAGACATCTGCAACCCCAGCAGAAAGAAAACAGTGTGACTCTTCCCTAGTGTGTGCAGCTGAAGCCCTATCAAGGACAGAAAAGAAAAGGCACCTCATTTATTTATTTATTTCTTCAGCAGGTAGAAGCTGTGTTTTCCTCACATAAATTGAGAGGCAGGGGGTTCTGTGAGAGTAATCTGCTTCTGGGAATTTATTTCATATGGTGGCTGTGAGTGGCTCAACAAGATAGGATGGGAAGAAAGAAACAGGCACAAACCTCCAAATAACTCTGACAGAGTGAAAGAGCCCAGCAAGCAAATCCTCACACCTCTTGCTTCCCTCAGGAAATGAAAACCTCTCCAAGGGAGCTGATGTATCTACAGCCAGTGTTAAGCATTCTGCATTTTGGGTTTTATAGAAAAGTCAAGTTACACTAGGAAGTCTCATCTGCCCACTTCTAAGTGGAAATAGGCTTGGTTTTGGTTTTAATTTCCTGTCCAGTGCCAGTTTTCCTGAGTCCAACATGGGTCTCCTGTGAAATGCCATGAGAAATTTCAGGGCTGGGAAGAGAGCTCCCTGGCCCCATCACCTCCATGGCAGATGAGGAAACACAGAAGAGTTCCAACAGCTGATGAGCTCTGAGACCCACAGGCTGGCTCTCTGTCTCTGCTCTCAGAACAGGGTTTCCTGCTCAAGTCTTGCCTTTCAAGAAGGGACTGCCCCCAGTTCCCTTTCAGAAAAGGCAATTGAAAGAAAATACCACATTCAGCAGCAAGGAAAACAGAGTGCTAAGCAGTCTCTGGCGTGTGCTGAGCTGATGAGGCTGGGCCATGAGTCCAGCAGGTTTTTCTCACTTCTATACTGTGTAGTGGTAAGCCAGCGTGCATGATATTTTAACTTTGCCCTAGAGCTTCCTCCCAGGATTCTGCCAGTAATTCGATCCTGCTTTGATAAACCATCACCCAGACACAACATGGAACTCTAATCCTAATGATGTGTGTTAATTAAAAATGAAATGACACTTTCTCAGGAGAAAATTCTTTAGTTCCAATGCTTTCCTATGGTAATTATCCTAAACCAGCTTATTACCCTCCCCTGTAGTTTCATTTATTGTTCACTGTGTCTAAACTCCTGCACGCCAGTGCACTGCATTGTGTTGTCATGTTCCACCCCATCCTTACCAAAGAGTTTGCCAAAGAAGTACAGCAAAAGCTTTAAAGCTCTGAGCAGAGAAAAGCTGCATCTTTACTGTGATGATGCACAGTCTGCCAGTTCTATTTCACTGCCTTGCAGCACCAAATTGAGAAACTCTTTGTCTCCCCTGGCTTCTAAAATAGGCACGAGATAAACAGGAAAAAAGGGAGACACCTGTCTGATATTGTCTGACTCTCAAGTCAGTTCAGGCTCTGATATTAATAACTTCCTGTTTTGTTGTAAGTCTTCTGACAAGTGAAGTGCCTGCATCTGTGTTGGCTTCTCAGCCTGCACTTAGGTAAACATATGACTACTGTGTTCCCAGGTTCTGGGCTACAAAGTCCAATTTTCTGCCTACCTTCAGGCCAAAATTTTAGGACAGGAAATCAACTTGCTGCAAATTATCTGCCTAAACCCACAATTAGCTGCCAAACTAAAAAATGACCTGATTGTCACAGCAGTTGAACACCTGCAGAACCTGCAAGTATCTTGGGACTTGAAAGGGCAGAATCTATACAAATCAGACTAATTTTATGTAGGAGCTCAAATAAGGATCCTAATTTGCAACTCTGGACTGCTAAGGACGTGCTCTGAGGCTAGAAACAGAAAGAGGATCTGCAAAAATGTGGAGAAAGGTGCATTTGTGTAATAACACTTGTGCAAGATGCTTGTGAAATGTGGTGTATGTTGCATTGCATCATTTTGTATTAGTAAGACTTGTTCTTTTCCAGCTGTCCAGATAACTTTGCCCCTTTGCCTGTGAACTGAACTACTTCCTCTGGATAATATGTTGGTTTGCTACCTGCTGGAGAGATGGAGTACTCCCCACCCCCCGCCCCCAACAGCTGCAGCTCTGTGTAAACAGGAATCTTCTTCCAATCATGGTGTGTGACAAAACAGCTTGGGTTTAGCAGCTCTGGGAGATTTAAAAATCAAATAAGCTAACCAAGTTTTAAAACAGTGCTGGACTGAAGAGACTAGCACCCAGTCCAGCTGTGACTGAATTCATTAGTTTCTGTAAATATTGCTAGATGAGTTTGTCCAAACAAGTGTGAAGCAGCTGAAAAGAAACATCAGCTGAAAAGGCCTGAAAGAGAAAGTCAAAGCTGTCATCCAGTGGACTGTGAGTAGCAGTACGAGGCTCCAGTTCTTCTGGGGCACCCTGACGTGCCAGATTTATATAGCTGTGATCATTTCCAGTGTTCTTAAATCCTGTAGTCTGTTCAGTGCTCACTTAGGATCAGGAGAGCAGCTCCATTTTTTTTACCTGGCCAGCACAGCATGATCCTGGTCCTACAGAAGGCAGCAAAGGGCTCCCACTGCTGTGTACCTGAGCATCCTGGAGGAAAGGCACCAGGACCCATTATCCCAGGCTAATATATGAGCCATCACGACATGTCTATAAAAAGTCCCTCTTCATCTAACCTGTAAGTCCCTTTCAAGTACTGGAAGGCTGCTATAAGGTCTTCCCAGAGCCTTCCCTTCTCCAGGCTGAACAATCCAAATTCTCCTCTCAGCCTGTCTTCATAGGAGTGGTGCTCCAGTCTTCTGATCATCTTCATGGCCCTCCTCTGGACCCATTCCAACAATTCCATCTCCATCTTATGTTGGAAGCTCTAGAGCTGGACACAGTACTCCAGATAGTATGCCACGAGTATAGAATCATAGAATCAATAAGGTTGGAAGAGACCTCAAAGATCATCAAGCCCAACCTGTCACCACAGACCTCATGACTAGACCATGGCACCAAGTGCCATGTCCAATCCCCTCTTGAACACCTCCAGGGATGGGGACTCCACCACCCCCCTGGGCAGCACATTCCAATGGCTAACAACTCTCTCTGTGAAGAACTTTCTCCTCACCTCGAGCCTAAACTTCCCCTGGTGCAGCTTGAGACTATGTCTTCTTGTTCTGGTGCTGGTTACCTGGGAGAAGAGACCAACCCCCTCCTGGCTACAACCTCCCTTCTGGTAGCTGTAGAGAGCAATGAGGTCTCCCCTGAGCCTCCTCTTCTCCAGGCTAAACAATCCCAGCTCCCTCAGCCTCTCCTCTTAGGGCTTGTGCTCAAGGCCTCTCGCCAGCCTTGTTGCCCTTCTCTGGACATGTTCAAGAGTCTCAATATCATTCTTAAATTGAGGGGCCCAGAACTGGACACAGCACTCAAGGTGTGGCTTAACCAGTGCTGAGTACAGGGGCACAATGACTTCCCTGCTCCTGCTGGCCACGCTGTTCCTGACACAGGCCAGGATGCCATTGGCTTTCTTGGCCACCTGGACACACTGCTGGCTCATGTTCATCCAGCTGTCGATCAGCACCCCCAGGTCCCTTTCTGTTTGGCTGTTCTCCAGCCACTCTGACCCCAGCCTGTAGCTCTGCATGGGGTTGTTGTGGCCAATGTGCAGTACCTGGCACTTGGACTTGTTAAATGAGGAGGAGAATCATTCCTCTCAACCTGCTGGCCATGCTTCATTCAAAGGGCTCGCTGACCTCACTCCAGCTATTACCCATCTGAGACACTGTCATCCTGTTCTCCCTCCTTTCAGAAGGATGGAAACACTGACCATAGTTAGAGAGTAACCTTTTGCAGCATTGCCCATCCCCATGCTAGCTGCTCCCTCCTACTTCTGAGCTGCAGCGCATCATCTCCTCATTGGTATACTGAGCAGGGGACTCCTCAGGTTAGGGATTTTTTTCTTTGTTTGGTGTAATTCCAAGAGCAATATCTTTATTATTATTTTCCCCCTGGGTTTTATTTAAAACTAGGCAGTTCTGGGCCCTGGTCCTCACTGCTCCCATCTTGATGCCAGGAAGGGCTGCACTGACAGGAGCCATGCTCTGGGATGAGTGGGCAATGGGGTCAGGAGGAAGGAATTACATCATCTGACACTGCCATTAAATGCAGTTTTTATGTAACCCTGTCCCCACAGAGTGATTCTATTCAGGTGAGGCTTCAGGGGAGCACACAGATCTCTTTCAGTGCTGCTGTTACTAGCAGCCACGTTTTTCCATAGCAGGATTTTCCAGGCATGGGGAGGGCTCTGCCTTCTGAGACCACTCAGGATGCTCAGCACTCATGCAAAGGGTGGGGATGACTGCTCAGGGTGGGTAGGTGCATCTTGTATTGCAAGGCAGTAGTTTAGTAGTCTCCCCTGGAGCTGGGAGGTAGTAAGTGACCTGCCCAGAGAGAGCTCAGCACTGCTAACATCTGACAAGGACATTTTCATAGCTGAGATAAACAAACAGATGCCTTTTTTTGCTCTAGGGAGATAACTTCTCCTGTGCTACTAGCCTGAGATCATTTGCTTGGCTTAGTTTGTATTTTTACCATATGCAACAAACTTTAACCACTTCATCTGAGGCTGTTACTCATTTGGGGCCAATATGAAACATTTCTGGCATTTTTTTTTTCTGGCTTATGTCTCCACTTCTGTCTGTAAGTTTTCTTCTCAACATTTCAGTTCTCCTTTCATGTAATATTTTAAATCCTTAATTGCCTAATGCTGCAGATGGATAGTATTAGTT
The DNA here is from genome assembly GCF_026170545.1 of Melanerpes formicivorus. Taxonomy (NCBI): domain Eukaryota; kingdom Metazoa; phylum Chordata; class Aves; order Piciformes; family Picidae; genus Melanerpes; species Melanerpes formicivorus. The sequence goes on along the minus strand of NW_027142353.1, from coordinate 52,338,185 downwards.
GCCTTCCATCGCCACTCTGGCCATGATGACTTCCTTTGCTTGACAAGCTGCTCACTCTCCCAAGGTGAGTGTTAGGTCTGTCTGGAGTATGTCTGTATGTCTTGTGCCAGATTGCAACTGCAAACTAGAATAGAATAGATCTTTGAGATCATTGTGTCCAACCTATTGTCCAACACTACCTAATGAACTAAACCATGGCACCAAGCACCCCATCAAGTCTCTTCTTAAACACCTCCAGTGATGGCAACTCCTCCACCTCCCTGGGCAGCCCATTCCAATGGGCAATCACTCTCTCTATGAAGAATTTCTTCCTAACATCCAGCCTCAACCTCCCCTGGTGCAGCTTGAGACTGTGTCCTCTTGTTCTGGTGCTGGTTGCCTGGGAGAAGAGACCAGCCCCCCACCTGTCTACAACTTCCCTTCAGGTAGTTGTAGACAGCAATAAGGTCTCCCCAGAGTCTGCTCTTCTCCAGACTAAGCAACCCCAGCTCCCTCAGCCTCTCATCATAGGGCTTGTGCTCCAAACCCCTCACCAGCTTTGTTGCCCTTCTCTGGGCACATTCCAGCAAGTCAACATCTTTCCTAAACTGAGGGGCCCAGAACTGGACACAGGACTCATTGGATGTGCTCTTTCTTCAGGTGAAGAGTATCAGGACTAAAACTGAGATGCAGTCTTGTCCTGTCTGTTCTTTACAACATTTATCTTGTGATTCGTAAGTAGTGATTCTCACTTCCCACCCTGCCCCTCTTCCTGAGGGCTTCCTGTTCAAAGTTGACTGATAGGTGAATGCATTTTCCAGATATTCTTTATTGCTTTTTTTCCTCCTTTCCTTCCTTCCTTATTTCTGAAAAGAAGCAGTGAGGGGGAAGAAATGGTCTGTAAATGAGGCACAAAAGCAGAGATTTATTGAATGATGAGAGCAGATTCAAGGGGCCTCCAGGTAAAATAAAGTATAATTGGCATAATATTATCTGACTAAACAGCTCCTGCTCCACCACCACCACCATTTCTGCACCCATCCCAGAGCTGGGGGCAAGACCCTCACCAGCCAAGATACCCCACAGAGGAGCTCAGCCCCAGTAAGGAGACCCAGCCAGCACCCGTGGATGATATTGGAGTAGTCATCAATCATTGCCCTAACAACCGGGGGGCCACCAGGCCCCCCGGCCTTTGTTGTCACCACCACCATCACCCAGTGTGCACCATGGGCACTCACCAGAGATGAGAGGAGGATCCTCAGCCCAGATGGGCTCAGCTTAGGGCTTCTGCCTTTCCTGGGGGGATTAAATAGGGGAGTGTGCAGGGAGGGCAAAGTGGCCACACCTGGGGTGGGAGGAGACTCCAATAGAGCCCAGGTGCTCTGGGATTTGAGGGGAAAAAGGGGGAAAATGGGGTTGGTGAGTGGGTTTTAGGGTGTCAGGAAATGATAGGACTGGGGGGAATGGGAAAAAACCAGAAATGGGTAGATTCAGACTGGATGTTAGGAAGAAGTTCTTCCCCATGTGGGTGGTGAGACACTGGAACAGGTTGCCCAGGAAGGTGGTGGGAACCTCATCCCTGGGAGTTTTTAAGACCAGGCTGGATGTGGCACTGGGCAACCTGATCTAGTGTGAGGTGTCTCTGCCCATGGCAGGGTGGTTGGAACTGGGTGATCCTTGAGGTCCCCTCCACCCTCAACAATTCTATGATTCTAAGACAATTTTGAAGTTTAGGCTGGATGTTAGGAAGGAATTCTTCCCAGAAAGAGAGATTGGCCATTGGAATGTACTGCCCAGGGAGGTGGTGGAGTCACCATCCCTGAAAGTGTTTAAAAAGAGACTGGATGAGGCACTCAGTGCCATGGTTTAAATAATAAGATGGTATTGGGTGATAGGTTGGACTCAATGATCTCAAAGGTCTTTTCCAACCTGGTTAATTCTGTGATTCTGTGATTCTCAGATTTTGAGGGGCTTTTCCCTCCACACTTCCCTACCAAGATTGATGTTGTTCCAGTTTGTACCAATAGGATTTAGGTGGCTAGATCTCTAAATATGACAAACTAATGCATGGAAAGCAAACCCAGATGATGAAAGTCTATTGATAAAGAAAATTCCCATCCTGGCAACCTCTCAGCAAAGCACACAAGTAGGAAGTAGTAGTTAAGAATAACTGCACCAAGTCTGCCAAAACTGCTGGAGATGTGAATAACAGAAGCCTCTGTGGAGTCAAAGAATTGTTGCAGTGCCTGCTCCCTGATACACTGCATCAGCAGGTCCAGAAGGGCAGCATCCTGGGTGAGCAGTGAGGCTGACAGGCTCCCAAAGTACTGATTAATGGCAGTGGAGACCAGAGCCTTTGCAGAAGCATTGCAAAAGTGGCTTAACACTATGCAGGCTTATTAAAGTGACTTCCTTGCTGTTGCACAGTAGGATATACTGGGGTTGGTGCCTCAGATCTTACTGTCAGCATGTGACTCCACAGCTTGCCTTCACAGATCCAATGCACAGTTATGTCTCTGCTTACCAAAGTGGCTATACACAGCCCCAAACCTTGTCTCCTTATGCCATGCACATGCTGCACAGGCCCCCAGAGGCATTCAAATGACTGTATTCTGCATGACCCCTAAAAGAGGGTAAAGAGCAGTTGCAGGATGGGAGCTATAGCATTAACAATACTTTCAGATTGCCCAGTGGACATAATTAAACACATTTCATAGGAGTTCCTGAGGGAGAACAGGTCAAACTGTTTATGAGCTCCAAGCCAGGCCAAGAGGACTGGGTCTTCCACAGAAAAATTGCTGACACTGACTCAAAAATGCCATTGTTAAGATAAGACAAACATCCAAAGTTCTTTCAAATGTTCCTAGTTGATACTTTACAAATATCCATCCAGGCCAGTATAGGTGTTAAGAATTTGGGAAACAACACTCAGCACATAAAGAACAAAAACCAGCAGATACTTTCTGAGAAGACAGAAGCCGAGTCAGGGGCATAAGTAGGCAGATGTCACCTAGGACCAGGCTGTGAGCAAGTCTTTGTGATATTCCTTAGCATATGTCTCAACTTCTTGAGCTCAGTGAGGAAGATAAATGAAAAAGTTGGCCACCATTGTTATCAGCTGGTACAGGGACATTTATTTTTGCAAGCACATGTGGTGGGATCTGAGCAGGCAGGTCAAAGGAAAGCAGTGTGTATAGCTGCTTTTCAAAGGCACCTATTGCCAGTAAGTGTGAGCCTGAATTTCTTTGAGAGATTCATTTTTCCTGACATACTGTGACAGAAATCATAAAATAAAGAGAAGCATGGTACCTTTGTGAGGTGATCCTCGGGACTGTGCTGTGTACAGCCAAACCACTTCTGGGTGCAGTGTGAGCACTGAAGGCGGATTTACTGTGGGGAGAGTGGTGAGACACTGGAACAGGCTGCCCAGAGCAGTTGTGGATGGCCCATCCTTGGAACTGTTCAAAGCCAGGTTAGATGGGGCTTTGAGCAGCCTGGTCTAGTGGAAGGTGTCCTTGCCCCTTGCAGGGGGACTGGAACTAAATGATCTTTAAGCTCCATTCTGAGCCCCCCCAAAATTTATGGTTTTGTGTTGGTCCACTCTTACCCTGTCAGGTGTGGTGTCCTCACAGGAGGATCCCATACTAAAATCTTAGTAAAGAGCAGACAGAGCTTTTCCTGTGTCATACTGCACACCAGAAACCAAGGATGTGTTCTGCCACCTATATATTGGCCTACCTCAGATCAGCTTCATGCAAGAATGACAGAGGTACATGCATCCACTGCCTTTCTTTTTTCTCCTTTGTTTTTAGTTTCTTTCCTTTTTTTTTCCCCTCCCTGGTGTTTGTGGGAAGGAGGAAAAGCACCTGTTACTGTCAGAGTTTATAACATTCCTGCTCCCCCTGGTTGGAAAAGAAAAGGACCCCTTTGCTATCTCTCTCTACCCCTGAGGGAAGCACTGACTACTGATGTAATAGGTGAGAAGCTCTTCCAGGGCAGAACTTGTTCTCCCCAGGGACCTGCATCCCAGTCACTCCCTGCCTTGGGCTAATGTGCTGGGACCCTCTGGTTTGACCCCTCCCAGGCTTCTTGCTTTCCTGTTGCTCTGTCCCCTGCCATTTGCTGTTCATAGAAAGGCAGAGGTGGGGGAGCAGGCTCCCAAGGGGTCCAGAGGAGGAGAAGGTCTCCATCGGGGATATTTTGCTGGAGGAGATGAAGAAGGTGTCTCCACCACTCGGGCTGCAGGCAGGAGCAGTCATGCGCTTCCCTTTGCAGCCGGCAGCACTCTGCCTTTCCCCGTCATTTATTACCTGACGTCTGTTCTCATGTGTTTCCCTCCAGGCCGGGAGCCAGGAGGGCTGGCACTTGGGACACCTCCTCCTGGTGTGCTGCCAAGGACGGCGGCAGTGTCCTCCCGCTGAAGGTGGCATCGCCCAGCCCTGGGCACACAGCATCCATCCCCACCGCTCACCCGACCCCTCCTCTCCAGACCTGCTAATGCTGGGAGAGGCAAGGTAACCTCGCCACGGAAAAGAGCTGGGACAGCAGCCAGCCGAGATTAATGGCATCATTAACATCCCCGGGTTATTTATAGGCTTAAAAATGCCTCGGACCTGCAAACTGAGCAGAGCTGCTCTGTGTAAATCAGGGACTCCCAGGTCTCCTGCTTTTGCCTTTCCCCTTCCCGCTGTTTCATCCGAATCACTGGCACTTTAAAAGCTCTGGAGCAAGGACTGTCTCTCATTGTAACCTACATTGTAAACCTTCCTAGGAAGGGGGATGCACGTGGGTTTTCTCCATGAATGCTTTCTCCTCCACCCAGCTCTTTCTGTGCTCGCTGTGTCCTGTGGCTTCTCTTTGGGAAAACTCTCTTTGTGGTATATTCCTGAGGCAGGAGCTGAGCAGTCATCACAGGAATTAGTGATTTTCTGCCTTGGGTTTTAACTGTGAGCTCTGTGAGAGCAGGACTGGGAATCTCATAGCTGTGGACAGCACCTAGGACCTGTGAGTCCCTACTGAGACATGCAAATTAATTAAGGAGGACTATGGAGGCCCTCCTATGGGAGCCAGCAGAGCCAGCCCAGCATCCAGGTCCTCCAGGAACCTCACAGGACTGGCATGAAAAGAAAAACCCTCCCTGAGTGTGTTGGCCCTAGAAGAGGAGCTTTCAGCATGTGACCTGTGGCCACACTGCCTGGCCTGTTTCCCAGCACTCGGTGAAAGGTAAGTGAGAAAGGAAGCTTGTTGTCAGCAGGCACAAATCCAAGGGATCAGTTGTGTGACTGGGAGATGGCTCTGTGGGTGGGAGAAAAAAGTACAAGTGCCAGTAGGAACATCTCCCACCCAGGAACACCAGAGTGGTACTTCATGGAGGTGAGGTTGCTTCAGAGAGCAGCCAGCTTTTGCTTTAATATTGTCCTTTTGTTGTACTGGTCTGAAATAAACTGCCTCAGTCACTCCTTGGCCCTCTGTCTTCAGGTGGATGAAATAAAGAACCATCAGAGAACTCTTCAGACCGCTGTTGTTTTGTTTTCTCTGAGCAATGAGACTACTTCAGGGAAGAGTAAAAGGAGTCTAAAATGATAGAGGGATTTCTCTGCCATGGCCACTACAGGTGAAACCACAATCCTGGGCTTCCCTCATCCCTTCAACATCTGGTGGCTTTGAGACATTTCACTATCTTGCTTTCTTCTTCCCCTCTTTATTGGGTTCTGGGCTCTGAGTCCCCTCCATCCCCTCCTGGTCAGGACCCAGTTCTGCACCTCACTATCCATGCCTGTCAATTGAGACCATGACACCTAACCAGCTTTGTACAGTCCTTTGAACAACCAAAGGGTGAGTGCAACTATTCAGTCATCCAAAGGTCACAATTGAGAGAGTATTTATTTCCATGTTTGATATGTGTGGGATTCTGTGTAACTTAAAAAGCTTCCAAGTGGCCTGAAATTGTGCCAGGGGAGGTCTAGATTGGATAATAGGAAAAATTTCTTCACTGCAAGGGTTGTGAGGCACTGGAACAGAGTGCCCAGAGAACTGGTTGAGTCACCATCCCTGGAGGTGCTTAAAAGACATAGAGATGTGATGCTGAGGGACATGAGTTTGTGGTGGACTTGGCAGTTCTAGGTTAACAGACCTGATGACCTTTAACATCTCTTCCAACCAAAATGATTCTATGACTCTGAATCAAGGAGAAGGTAGACAATAGGCATCATCTGAGATGAAGGCGGGGGGGGGAGGAAGGTGACATTTTAACTGTCCTCTCCTTACCCTAGGAAAGAGATACACCTTCTACAGCTGTTTCTGAACACCTAACCAGAAAAGTCAGCACAGCTTTCTCTCTGGACTGATGTTAGACTGAAATATTGAGATAGAAGAGGCCATCTGCATCTCAAACTGGTTACCTGCATTGAAAATGGAACATAAAAGGTCCCAGGTTTTCTTTAACAAGACAGCTAAGCCGCATTTTGACTGCTAGGCAGCTATCTCCTGGCCCTCAGTGCTACACAGCTTCTTTGGAATTACTCATGCCTCATAAAGAAAGCAAGAGCAGGGATTTTTTCCCCCCCTGTTTCATTAGGCTACACCCATCTGTAACCATATTTAACCTTCCTTTTTTTCTAGCTGCCAACACTGGGTGGCACTAAGTAACTCCTTCTGACATTTTACAAAATTGACTCTAAAAACTTGAATCACACTGACTTGGCTCCACTCTGTCCTGACAGCAAATGGCTTGGCTTGAGACACTTTTCAGCACATGGTTGTTTCAGAGGAAACCTCTGACTTGCATGGCACATTTTCTGCTTCCTTGGTCTGCTAGGTTGTTAACAGTCTCCTGGAACTCCTCTATCACAGGTCTGGTAAAGGTTCAATGTGTTCTTGTGCTTGAAAACTGATGGAACACTTGAAAATAACTGTGCTTTATTCTGGGGATGTAAACAAATCTCACAGAATCACACAGAGCATGGTTGAGGTTGGAAGGGACCTCTGGAGATTGCCTAGGCCAGCCCACCTGCTCAAGCAGGGTCAGCCACAACAGGACTGTGCCTAGTCTGGTTTTGAGTATCTCCAAGGACAGAGACTTCATAACCTCTCTGGGCAACCTCTTTTGTTGTTCAACCACCCTCACAGTAAAAAGTATTTCAGTTTACACTCATTGCCTCTTGCCATGCTATTGGGCACCACTGAGAAGAGCCTGGCTCCGTCTTCTATATTCTCTCCCAACATCAGGTATTTAAACACACTGATAAGATCCTCCCTGAGCCTTCTTTTCTCAAGGGTCAACAACCCCAGCTCTCTGAGCCTTTCCTCATATGTCAGCTGCCCCAATCACTTAATCGTCTTCAAGGGACTCATTCCAGTGCATTCATGTCTCCCTTGTACTGGGGAGCCCAGAACTAGACACAGCACTCCGGATGCACCTCACCAGAGCCGAGCAGATGGGAAGGATCACCTCCTCTGACCTGCTAGTGACGCTCCCTAACGCAGCCAAGGAGGCTCTTGGCCTGCTGGATGACGAGGGCATATTTCTGGCTCACGGGCTGCTTGTCTTCCAGGAATTCCAATGAAAAAGGAGTCACTCCTAGCATGGGAGACAGAACCCTTCCTGGCAGTGACTACAGTGTTGCTTTGGCCCCTCCTCAACACGTGCAATACCCTCAGACAACGGCAAGGTGACAAATGTGCAGTGCCTCGTTGCCAGGCAGTAGGGCTCAGCAGGAAGCCCCCAGGGATCTGTGATGTGGGTCTTTCCAAAACCCAGGAAGCAGCATCCCTCATTGTCCCTTGCTAGAAGTTCAGGTTTGAAGGCAAAGCATGCTTCTTTTTTATTGGCTGGCTGCTTTACAGTCCCCTCAGTTACCTCAGGTGAAATGTGAGCTTTTTAGGAAGTGCCAGTATCAGTGTCTATTGCTATTTGGAACAACTCCTTGCTGTGTCTTTAGGATTCAGATAGCACAAGCTGGTGCTCAGATTGCCAGCTGACAGGAACAGAAAAGTGGGATTTTGCTTCTTTTTGTGGGTGGCAGGTCAAAGAGTTCAAAACTGTGAGTCTTGTGGCCTTGCTGCTGTGTCTTCTGAGCCTGGCACAAGCAGAGTTTCAAGAAGTGCAAAGGGAAAACTGCCAGAGTTGGAGTGGTGTGTGTCTCCTGACACACAGGTGCATGTCTCCTGTCTGACACCATCTCTACACTTGGATATATTTCCAATACACAGAACACTGCTCAGAGCTTCAAAAGATGGACACCAAATTCTGCCTTACACCTGGGCTTCTTGTTCTTCTTGCCTGCTTGGACTTCCTTAGTTTCCCCTCCCTGGCAGTTGTGTTTGCAGCTTTTTCCTATTCCTGTCTGGTTGCCTGTCTCTTCACACATTGGTTTTTACTTTTGCTTTTCTTGCAAAAAGCCTGGCAGACCTTCTATTCAATAGTATTGTCAGGGAAAACTGTGATGAGCTTGGAGGGGTAGCTGGAGTTGGGTGCATGGAGAAGGTCCTTGTGCTGGGGTCACCATGTCTCCAGAGGAGTCAGCAGGTTGGGAACCCCATGGCCAGGCTTGCTTACTTGGATGAGCTGGGGCAGTGTTCTGTCCTGGCTGCAGAGAGCTGTCAGAGGCCAGATGAAGAGAGATCTCCTGACACAAGAGCCTGATGGCCTGGGCACCTCTGCAGCAGCTGAGGTACTCCATTGTGTAAAAGGGCAGGGCAGGCTCCTCATCCTCCTGCGAGTCCTGCCTTCTGCCAAGCAAAAACAAAGCAAAGTGCCTTGGAGGAAAACCTCAGGACAAACCCTCATGGACCCTCTCAGCGTTGTTCTCTTCACCATCCAACAAATGGGAGAGGCATCATCTGAGAAGGAGGGGTTCCAGGGGCTCAGATCTCTCCTGCCACAGAGTAGTGGGGGAGGATATGTCCTGCAGGAAGGGCAGCAACAGCCTCCATGGAAGAAGAAAAGGGCTGTACTGAATCACAGACTCACAGAATCAACCAGGTTGGAAGTGACCTCCAAGATCATCAAGTCCATGGCGCTAAGAGCCTCACCCAGACTTTTCTTAAACACCTCCAGTGATGGTGACTCCACCACTGCCCTGGGCAGCCCAATGGCCAATCACTCTTTCTGTGAAGAACTTCTTTCTAAGATCAAGCCTAAACTTCCCCCTGCTCAGCTTGAGACTGTGTCCTCTTGTTCTGGTGCTGGGTGCCTGGGAGAAGAGACCAACCCCCACCTGGCTACAACCTCCCTTCTGGTAGTTTTAGAGAGCAATAAGGTCTCCCCTGTGCCTTTTCTTCTGCAGGCTAAGCAACCCCAACTCCCTCAGTCTCTCCTCATAGGGCTTGTGCTACAAACCCCTCCCCAGCTTTGTTGCCCTTCTCTGGACATGTTCCAGCAACTCAACATCTTCCCTAAACTGAGGGGCCCAGAACTGGACACAGGACTCAAGGTGTGGCCTGACCAGTGCTGAGTTCTGGGGTAGAATGACCTCCCTGCTCCTGCTGCCCACACTATTCCTGATCCAGGCCAGGATGCCACTGACCTTCTTGGCCACCTGGGCACACTGCTGGCTCATGTTCAGTCTACTATCAGCCAGCACCCCCAGGTCCCTTTCTGCCTGGCTGCTCTCCAGCCACTCTGACCCCAGCCTGTAGCACTGCATGGGGTTATTGTGGCCAATGTGCAGAACCTGGCACTTAGATGTGTTAAATCTCATGCCCTTGGACTCTGCCGATCTGTCCAGCCTGGCAAGGTCCCTCTGCAGAGCTCTCCCACCCTCTATCAAATCATCCTCGTCCAGATCATCAATACAGATATTGAACAGGATTGGGCCCAGCACTCCTCCCTGGAGGACACCACTACTGACTGGCTGCCAGCTGGATGTGGCACCATTCACCACCACTCTCTGGGCTCAGCCTCCAGCCAGTTCCTAACCCAGCACAGAGTGCTGCTGTCCAAGCCATGGGCTGCCAGCTTGGCCAGGAGTTTGCTGTGGGGGACGGTGACAAAGGCCTTGCTGAAGTCCACCTTCTCTAAACTCACCAGCTGATTGGTCTTGTCCACCTTGGCTGCTATCAGTGATGTGAGGTGGGTGCTGCTCTGCACCAGCCTACAAGACAGGCACTGCACTCACCAAGCAGCCCTGCAGCAGAAAGGATCCCTGGTAAGCTGCATCACTCCCTGGCCATGTGTGAGAAATTGAGATTACACTCCAAGTGACCCTCACTTTTGCCCAGCCCTCAAATAACTTCTCCAGGCTGGTGGTGTGTTCTGATAACAAAAACTAGCTTTGCTGTGTTTGTACCTGTCCCTACAGAGGTGTTGAAAATACAACAGACAAGAGATGGCATAACCTGAAGGTTTGTGACCTCGTGGTGGGTTGAAATTTTCCCCCCCCCCCAGCATTAAATTTGCCAGACCAGCTCAGCTGGAAGCAAATGAAAGCTGTATTTACAAGCTAAACTACAGTCTACAATGGAAAGCAATGCAATGAATATGTATAAAATATACAGTGTTTACAGTATTGACAGATATTTACAATTAATACACAGCACAAGAACTACCCTGGCCAAGGACCAGGGGAAGCTACTAGCTTCTCCCTCCCTGCCTTCCCCTTCCCCTCCTGTACAAAAAGGACAAGAGACAGAAGCAGAGAAGTTAATACCAGTCACAACAAAAGCAGTGCAGCCAAGCTCAAGAAGCAGCAAGTTAGTATCTCCCAGCCTGAGGAAGTGAGGAGAGAGATTATTTACCAAACTAACTCTTATGGTAGCTAACTCTGCAATGGGACTGTTTAGAACTATCATTATTTTCCTCTTTACACCCAGTAATGATTTATTTCTATTTTACCACTTTCTGTTCAAGATCTGTGAAAAAAATTTAAAGGCATAACCTAAAACTACCACAGCCCTGAAAGCAAGGACATAAACCCACCAATGGTAGTAGCTAAAAAGCCCCAATATGGAAATTAAGTTCAGTAACCAACTCTTTACTTGGCCATTCTGACAGCAGCAGGAGAGGTGCAGCTAAGGAAGAAGCTACTCACAGCAGGAGATGGAGACTACAGAAGATCCTCAGTGGCTCCAAGCAGAAGGGCTGGCAGAGGGTGAGTCCTGCTCATGGCTACATTGGACCCAGAGCAGAGCTGATCCATATCCACCTACAAAGTCCCTGCCCTCTCTTGTGGGAGTGGGAAGGGAGGTGCAGGTAGAGCAAATGATTTCTGAAGATCAGTTTATTCACTGAAAAGTGCATGTGTTCTGCTTGACCCAAGCTATCTGCCAGCTGGTGTGCAATCCATTCCTCAGATTTAACCCACACAATTAGAAACTTCAGAATGGTTTGCTCTGATTTTTTAATCATGTTTTTAAAGTTGATCTCACAGGAAAGCTCACTGGGAACAGAGGTTTGAAGACCCTCTCTGCTTCAGCTAGAGCAAGGATTTTACTGACGTCCTCAAGGCAATGTCCAAGCCACAGGCTGTGGGACAGCCTGCAACAGGACTCCCTTAATCCTCCTGCTCAGGATATAATGTTGTATAAACTATTTACATTGGACCAGACAGAGCAGAAGTATCTACAAAGCTAAATTGCCTGCCCCAAAGACCTGGCCTGGGAACAAGGAGGTAGTGGTTGGGAGCAGTTGCGTCCACACTGTTCAGGGCCAGCCTGCACGACAGGGCACTTGACTCCGTCTCACCTTGGCCTTGAGTGTTGTGCCTATGGACCTAAGACAGAATTCATGTTTTGTACTTTTAGGGAGTTTCACCCTGGCTCAAAATGACCAGGATAATGAAGATAATGGTGTAGCTTACCAGTGTTGGATTTCCATAGTGTAAAACAGTCAGGGTGTGTTGCATGCCCTGAACTGAGGCATGAGAACATTCAGGAGAGGCTGGTGGGACCATGCTGGAGGAGCATCATGAGGGGAGACAGAGCTTATCCATGCCACTCTTAAAAGCTGTCCCAGGAGTAATTATGTTCAGAGCAGTGCAGCTTTTGGTGGTTGGTTGGAACTGTCTCTCCTAGTCCAGAGCAGAGCACAGGCATGCATGAAATGATGTGATAGGGACAATCAAGGACAAGAACCCATGAGGCAGGTGGGGAATTGTTTCTGGCAGCACAGGCACATTTGTCAGGTATGTCTATGTTTCCAGCAAAGAGGGGATGGACTCCAGCTCAGGACTTCTGCTCATTCTCTGTTGGATTCTGCTAACTCTGAGGCTCGAGCTTGGATCATTGCAAACTCCCCTCAGGGAGCAAGCGCTGGGTTCAATGCCTGTGAGCCCAGCCCAGCAGTGTCACTATGCCCTGGCCTGCTTTCATTGAGTGGTGGAGGCACGACCAGGCTAAGCCAAGTCTCCTGCCCCAGTGTGTCCCTGGTGCTGCCTGGCACACTGGCTGTGATACTGCTTCTTTTTGTGTATCAGAAACAGAAGGGTTTTGAACTTGTGCCATATGTGCTTTGAGTCTGTGTCATAGGAAGTGGATTATAGTGGACTATAGCTTTTCTTCATAAGCCTTGAGGCTGAAGAGAAGGACTCCTTGGGAATCTGCCCTTTGATTCCTGTGAGAATTTTGGGGTTGACCTATATCATGATTGTTGAGCTTTTAGGTGGACTACTGAACAGAAAAATCAACTATTAGCAGATCTGCCTTGTCAGATAGACAAAGACACAAAAGAGGTAGAACCTCTTTGGAGAGAGGCCCTGGCTTTGCAAGGATCATGGGGCTTTGAGCAGAACTCAGACAGAGGATAAACCTCACTATCCAACAGGATAACTTGGGGAAAGGGAATTGCACAGGATTTTCCCATTGCTGCATTCCCTTTACTGTAATTCAGCTCATGTTGATTAACCCTGAATGCTAGATTCTTTAAAAAGTGATTAGTGAGATCATACTGGAAATGGAAACAGATGTACCATCTGCTGTGTAGTGCATGGGGTTTAGAAGGAGGTTTTGCTGAAACACATTTGCTCCTGACACTGACATGAGACTTGTCTGCTGTTACCTTCCTGTTGCCCCTCCTTTGAACAGATGAAGAGAACTGGTGGGACTTGCTGTCAGTGAGCTGCTGGTGTAATTCTGGCCAGTGACTTGGTTGAGAGCTGACCTATGGTGGCATCTCAGCCTTTCAGGGTAAGCCATGATATATAGGACTTTGCCTCAGGAAGGTTTTCCAAGAACCAAAAATCATGGAGTGGGGAATCTGGACATCAGTGTAATCTCATGCTTGTGCCTCAGAGTGCCATCACCCTCAGTGAAACGTAAGCATGGAAAGGGTAGGGGTGTGGGGGTTTTCAGTCCTGCTTCAGAGTTGTTCATGTTCTGTATCCTTGCCCCAGAATACTTTCCATTGGCACTGCAGTCACTCACTGGAGGTTTCAAGGATTATCAGGAGCACTAAGCAGCTCTCAGACAGCAATTGCAATTATGCTTCTGCAGCTGTGACTGTCCACAGCCCTGCTGCCTGTCTTCATCCAGAGCAACAGAGGATTTGAAGGAACGGTGCAAGGCTGGAGAAGGCAACGCATCCATATGTGCTTTCCTAAATCTAATCTGACATCCTTCTGGCTTTCATAGCACTGGAAGAGTAAAGTGCACATTTGTGCTGTTCATAGCATTGCTGCCTGATAAGTAATCTCTGCCCTAATAGGCGAAGCATGGCGGCACCTGGGGAGAACAAGAGCGGCTTCCCTTTGATCTGCGGGGCGCCTTTCTCGGCACAGCTGCACAGCCGGGTAGAAAGCTGTCAGGATTCTTGCTTTCTTCTTCCTTTTCCAGGGAAAACCTCATGTCTCATACTCAAAAGTCTCTGGCAGGCCTCCATTTACAAGCATAACTACTATTTATTATTTATATGGAAACAGAGAAGGGCCATTGCTTTATGACCATGTAATAAAACAGGTCACTGCTCCCCGTCTGCTTTGAAGCCCAGGACCTCATCCAGTGGTGGTAGAAAATGGGACTCCAGGCACAAGAAAGGGATTGCTATGGTGGATCCCTTTTCAAAGACCAGACTTAAATACACAACACACCTACAAAACACAGGTATGGCTTTACAGGGGGGAAAAGCAGCCGAGCCAGCTGCCCTCCCTTGGCATTAGCAGGGAAGCTGAGCACTGCTCCAACAACACCCTTGGGAATCTTCTGAATGTGGGACCTGCTGGTATTGCACTAGTTTTATCTGGGTAAAACCAGCTGCCTCTTAAAAGAAATCACTCAGCTGACCCTCTGTTGCTTCTCTTGCCATGCCACTACCCACTATTAGCTGTTCTTGTCCCCGGAGTCTCCACTGGGACCAAGGTTGGGGGCAGAAGGCCATGTGCCATGAGGAGGAGGGTGACCAAATGGCAGTTGTGCTTTGCATTTACAAAATATCACCTCAACCCCCATTGCCACCCCCAGCTCTAGCCCTTCATGGCCATGCCTGTGGATTGTTCCCCAGGGTGCTGGGAGAAGCTTGGTTTAGGTCACCAGAGAGAGCATGGCCTGGAGAAGGCCACCTGATAACTCACCTCTTAGAGGCCAGAGCACATCCAGGGGTGAGTAAAGTCTTCAGCTGCTGAGCCATTATCTCCTTCCAGCGCCAGCACAGCAAGGGACCTGGGGTCACTGCTCCAACTTCATCTACTCCAGAAGGGATCTGGAGTCTTAAGCATGTGTAGTGAGCAAGGAGGGCTTAGATTTGCTCCTTGGCTTCCTATCAGTACATTTAGACACCCTGCAGAGGGTTGAGGGGACAGGCATGCACCAAGCAGCCAACAGTCCCCCCACCCTATCTTGCCCACTCTGTCTCCCACTCCCTGCTGACCATGTTATCCTGCAAGGTTGACACAGCTCTCCCAGGCTCTTGCTTGTTCACATGGAGCTGACTGAAAAGAAATGTTGGCAGAAGATGTTATGGACCTTTCAAAACCTCTCTTCATACACTGGTACTTCCTTCTGTGTCTTTGGGCAGGAATCGCACAGGTCTGGATGTCACCCCCTGGCCCCAGAACCCCAGAAAACAGGACCCAGTGCAGCAAGTCCTCCCCATTACTTCTTTTAAAAACACTTCCACCAAATAGTTGATTAATCCCAAGCATTGTGTGCTGGGCACAAGGACCATACACACACCACCCAGTAAGAGACAAGGTCTGGGCTCCTCACACAAGCCCTAACAGGTGAGGGAAGAGGGATGTTCTCAGGAAGAACACGTACAGTGGTTATCCTGGGTTGGGGGAGGTGGGGGGCAAGTAACATCATATGATTTTTCTTCCCCTCAGATCTCAAAACAAAACAAAAAGACATCCTTACTCTCTGTTTTTCCAGGGAAGTTTGCACAGAGAAAGGGAAAGTATGTTAAAAAAAATTTAAAAATATGTGGGGAATCTTACCAAAATTGTCTGCAACGCCAGGGCCAAGGCAGCTGCACCCAGGAGGGCTTTTCCTCCGGTCTGTGCTCACACAGCTCAAGTGAGAGCACACTAGAAGGTGCTGGTGGTCCTCAAGCTGCCCGAGCAGCTAAAAGAGATGTTTTCTCCCACAGCTGATTTGGAAAAGCGTCAGAGCAGTGCAGCTTCCAAGATAGTTGTAAGGTTCCCTCTGGGTGATGAGGGTCTGCACCTAAAGGCGTGGTGGGGAATGCTCTGACACTGCGGCACAGCCTCCTCAGGGACAGAAACCACTCCGTGCTGGACCTACGACAAGCCACAACATCCTCGACTCTGCCTCTGGGGCCTCCCTGCTCAAATAATTCAATAATAATTTACCCCCTCATGCCCACAACTGTAACCATGTATATCTCACAAGTGTTTAGCAAATGTAACCTCTGTGGTTTATACCTTTCAGTCACTGATCAAGCTGATGTGTTTCTCCTTTGGACAAATAGTCATTACATCTGAAAGTTTACGGACGGGCTTTGAAGTTAATGTTCTCTGAGATGAAGGAGAAAGTTCACACTTCTTCTATTGCTTCCATCCCCTCTGGCTGCAGGCCAGATGAGACAGTGATGTCTTCAATTTACAAGTGATGACTGTTTTGCAGGCAGAAAAGCCAAAAATCTTCTTAAAATAATAATGATTTGAATCCTGTAGTGCTCAATAAAATGCTGGAAAGGAGGGAAATGAATCCAGGAGATCTACAGACATCTCAGAGCTGTTATTTCTCTGTTTACTGTCTCAGCTTCACCTGACATATTGTCTCCCTTCCTCTGCCTTCCTCTATTGCTGGATTCTATGGTCCTGCTCTGGCAGGGGGGTTGGACTTCATGATCTAGAATAGAATAGAATAGAATAGAATAGAATAGACCAGACCAGACCAGACCAGACCAGACCAGGTTGGAAGAGACCTTCAAGATCATCGCATCCAACACCACCCAGCCAACTAAACCATGGCACCAAGCACCCCATCAAGTCTCCTCCTGAACACCTCCAGCGATGGCGACTCCACCACCTCCCCGGGCAGTCCATTCCAATGGGCAATCACTCTCTCTGTGTAAAACTTCCTCCTGACCTCCAGCCTGAACCTCCCCTGGTGCAGCCTGAGACTGTGTCCTCTTGTTCTGGTGCTGGCTGCCTGGGAGAAGAGACCAACCTCTGCCTGTCTACAACTCCCCTTCAGGTAGTTGTAGAGAGCAATAAGGTCACCCCTGAGTCTCCTCCTCTCCAGGCTAATCAGCCCCAGCTCCCTCAGCCTCTCCTCATAGGGCTTGTGTTCCAAACCCCTCACCAACTTTGTTGCCCTTCTCTGGACACACTCCAGCAAGTCAACATCCTTCCTAAACTGAGGGGCCCAGAACTGGACACAGTACTCGAGGTGTGGCCCTGTGTACAGGGGCAGAATGACCTCCCTGCTCCTGATCCTCTCATGATCTCCTGAGGTCCCTTCCAACCCCTAACACCCTGTGATGGACAGGTAGTCTTAGATTGCCCACAAGCTGCTGTTTTCCACCAGCAAACCATGGGAAAGAATTGCCGCTGCTGACAAAACCTTTTTCCCTAGGTATTAACAGGACCCATCCTCGATTTCTCCTTGATTAGGTAAAGGAAATGCCAAATCTGTGGCATACTCCCTGAACAGCCAAGATCAAGTGTTTAAGATGGAGGCTGTTAAGGCATCCAGTTCTCTCACTCTGGTTTGGAAATTGCAGCCTTGGCATGACTTTTCCAAGCCTCCTTCCCACCCTCCTTCCTACCACAATCTAGCCAGCTCCTCTGGGCTTTGCTGGGAGAAGGCTTTTAGCATCTCTGCCTGAGGGATTTTTGAGGGGCATTCCATATTGTGAGAGCTGGGATGCTCATGGACAGATTGTCACTGTGTGCAAGCTCCAGGTGGAGTAACTGAGATTGAAAGGGCGTTAGAGGAGGATGGGGCTTTCCAAGGCCTCATCCAGGCAGCTTTGGGAACTCCCCAAAGACAGTAGATCCACCATCCCCCTAGGCAGTGGTGCCTGTGTGCACCTGCATCCTGCTCCCCTCTAAACCTCTTCACTCAAAAATGTTTGTTTTTTTTTTTTGCCATGCAGCCTCACTGGCCATGGGGCTAGCCAAAAAAAAAAGGGATGCCAGGAAGTTCCCTGTGTACCCCCAAGATGGTGTTATCTAAATCCCTGCTATGGAGATGTGAAATACAGTTATGTCAGGAACTCCTGCAGAGCACAGATGGGTGCCATTAGCATTTTGATACAGCTAATGAGAGGATGCTCATATAAATACAATACCTTCTGAAATGTGGTTTACAAACCAGCAAGATTTCCAATATACTCCACCTAATTTCCAACTGAATTACATTCCTGCTGTAGGACATTAAAGGAAGGATCAGTGTACTGCAGCTCACAGCTGAGCAGCATGTCAGCTAAATCTGCTTCTCCTTTTCAATTAACCATCTTCAATTTGTTTCTCCTAAATATTCAGCCAAAATTCAGATGAAAGGCATCAGCCAAGCTCAGACCAGTAGAGCATCACGGGGTGAATTCTGGCCCTCCTTGTAAAGTGAAATTTGGTACCTGCCTGGAGGGGGGATACGCTGGGGTTGGACTGAATGGCCTCTAGAGGTCCCTTCCAACACAATCCATTCTGTGACTCTACGACACAGGTCGCCTCCAGCAAACCTTAGTTACCTCCCTGTTGCAGGGCATCAGCAGGTGAGGAACACAAAGCTGTCGAGCTACCCTGGCACGACTGCGAGGGCCAGTTGGAAAGTCCCTCCTTGAAGGTGACAGCAAACCCTAGTGTGCCACCAGCCTCTCCCACACCAGCTGAGAGAGACCTGCCATCAATACAGACCTGCAGCAGCCTTTGTCAAAAGTAGCAGTTCCCTTTTATTCACACCTGTGCTGTGAATTTTCCTCTGTTAGGGGAACCAAATGACTTGAAGGGTTCTAGGGGATTTCTCCTAATTCTCCTCCATGTCTTGGCAATGGGACCTGCCTTGCTGAACGCTTGGGAAACTCTCCTGACCTTTATTTTACTCCATTTCATCTTTTGCTGCAATGCTAAATAAAATTTGACTATTACACACACACACACACAGACACACCCCACAACAGCACAGGTTATGTTTACTGCTGGGTTAGCTTCCAAGTAATTTAAATACACACCTGAGCCATAAGGAGTAACTGTTAGGCATCCTCTTCCACTGGACATCAAGATGAGCCAGGCCATTCATAGTGCTTTATCTCTGCAAATTGCAGTGCTTCAAATCCACTCCTCAGTGTGTCACATGGGATAATTCTTACATGTTTTCAATTAGCCAGCTAATTAGTCCTGATTTCAGCATTGTGGTGAATGCTATGCTACATGGTGTTTCTTGCACTGATTTCTTTGGAAGTGAGGGCCCATAATTTGGTGCAGCCCTCACAGCAGGGAAGCACTTCATCTTCCAGAGTGGCATCACGTAATTTTGCCCTAGGTTTAAAAGGCAGCCGGTACCCCTTCCAGCTTTCCTAGGCAATACATAGCCAGAAAATCAGTGTTATGCTTGGGAACATCACTGTTAGGAGGTGTGAAGGTGGCTGTGCTGCTGCTGGTGTTGGGGGGACTCTTTGGGAACAAGCCCCAGTGTAACATCTCCTGTGTGTTGGTGAATGGCTGGTCTTTCGTTCAGGAGCATCTACAAGAAGCTTTTCCTCTCATTCCCCTGGGAGGCAGGGTCAGCAGAGGGGGTCTGGGTGCCAATGGCATTGGTGCATCCTTTGAGGCATTGCTTGCTGTGGCTCCTGCTCTGCTTTTCCTGTGCTGCCTGCTCTCTCCCATTTTTGTTGGGTAGCATAGCTGAAAGCAAAGCTCTGCATCCCTCGGAGAAGACACTCTGGGAAACACTAGCTCATTCCCCAGCTCCATCACTGAGCAATTTTGCTTCACTGCAAAATGATCTTTCTGCCCACTGCAGAGCAGCCCCTGAGAGGTGCAGGGCTCTGCATCCCATTAGGGCTGCCTTGAGAAAGCTGGACAGAGTTTGTATTAAATCAAGTTCAGAGTCAATGCTTAAAGAAGGGCTTTTTTGAACTAGGAGCTGAACCTCATGTTTGGTGCCCTGCCAAGCTCAGGATAGTGAGAGGAGGAAAAGGAGATGTATTTTTGGACTGCATGTCTGCGAACAGGCTGTTAGATAAAATTAAAGAGGCTGTTTATAAAGAATGCTCTGGTGGTGAAGCAGATGTGGAGGCCTGAGTTTGACAAGATATATTTCTGGCGTTTGCATGAACGATCATTTCCATTCAGGACTTTCCTTGTGGTGCAATAATTTGTTGGTTTGGGGTTGAGGGTTTTTTTGTTTCATTATTATAACTGAAACTGGCACCATGCCCCCATCGCCTGTGATAAACTTGTTTGTTTACTTACGTCCTGGTAACCGGAGAGCTGGACTCGGGCTCTGCTTCCTCAGATGCTGGTTGCTTCCTGCCAGAGCACTCCAGGCCGTGTCCTGGTTTCGTTAAACCACGACAGACCATTTGACACAGGTAATGAGGCAGAAAAACAGCATTTCATTATTTTCTTGCCATGTTGCTCGTGGATGCTGAACACTTCCGCTTCTGCAGGCTGCTGAGCGGTTGGCCATAAGACCTTCTCTTACCCAGACCCCACGGCACAAGGGCTCCCAGCCCTGCTTACACCTGGCCTGATACATAGGCAAAATTACAGGAGATAATGGAGTTACTTCACAGAATAACAGAATGCTTTGGGTTGGAGGGGAACTTTAAAGGTCAATACTCTAAGCCCCTGCAATGAGCAGGAACAACTTTAACTAGACCAGGTTGCTCAGAGCCTAGCCCAGTCTGACCTTGAATGTTTCCAGGGATGGAGCTTCTATCGCCTCTTGGGCAGATCCTCAGAGCAAACTTGGGGTTTTCACTGGTACAGAACAGGACCTGAGTTTTCATCTGAACCGATGTTATTCTTTACTGAACTATGTTTAGCATCCAAGAGAATACTTTGGTTTGTGCTTAGTGTTATATAAATACATGGAATGTGTTTAACAGACACTCCTGCAGCTTTAAATGTGTTTTAAAAATACTCTGCTTCCCTGAGCACTGTGGCCAGCAAAGGCAGTGCTGTGCTTTTACAAGAAAAATCAAAAGCCAAGCACCATGTTTTTAAGTAAAGACACATTAACATTAATTATACATGGTTTGGGTTTGCGCTGACTTGCTGCTCTTACTTGGCTCCTGCGCTGAGCCCTGGCTTCCCTCTGGTGTGGATAATGACTTTAAAGAAAGAAGAGCAACACAATTACCACAATATGTATCTGCAGCCAGGCATCACATATGGAAGACATAGTGTTTGATGGTAAATTTTTGCTTTGACATTATAGTATTAGTTAAGGGAAAAGGTGGCAGCCTTGGCCTAGAGTTTCACAAGAGCTACAGGCAGAACATGCTTCTTTGGGCTCTCTTAAACCTTCTCCTCTTCCAAAAGGAGAAACTCAAAATCTGGACTCAATTGAACCTTGAAGCTGTAAAATTCCAGGTTCCAATAAATCTTCATTTTATAGAAACACATCCAGCATATATCAAAACAGAGACTGCAAATGAAATTAAACATGTGTGGGTCACATATTCTGCTGGATGCTCCTTAGCAGTATTGCAGGATGATTGGAGTAACGAGGTGTAGTTCTGTTATGAAGTTTTGGTACTGCCTGGGGCGCCCACCCGGAACACAAGAAAATGCTTGGGGAAAGGCTTTGCTCCCATGGCTCCTCTGTCTCGTTCCAGTGTGGGTAAATTGTCCTCCAACCAGCATCTTCATGGGCACAGTGACTGTGCTCAGACGGGAGCTTTGGGTGCCAGGGAAATGGGATGCACCAACTGCAGGATGTAGTCCATAGGCATGCTACACATCTTCCCTTCAGAAGAGGCCCAGCAAAGTGAAGTCTTGCTCCTCCAGCCCCAGCAAGTGCAGAGACTGTGACAAACAAAAGCACTGTAAATCAAAGGGAGAGGAAAGCAGAGGGAGGATTTTCCTGCCTGTTCCCGTAAAGTTGAAATGTGAAGCAAAAACGAAAGCAGCTGGGATCACACTGCAGAGAAACAGGCTTTAACAAGCTCTTTTTCAGGCCTCTAAAAAAATTCTGCCTGTGATGTAATCTTGACATTTCCTGGCTCACTGACAATTTCCTTGGATCAAACACCCGGAATGCCGGGGAGCCATCACTGCTGTGTGCAGCTTGTATTGTTTGTCCCGTCCCAGAGGACAGGGCAGGAGAAAGGCAGGGTGCTGGGCAGTTGCCACAAGGGTCCAGCAACCTGTGCCCCCTCACTGTGCTCCTCCTTGCATCAGCTGGACGAAACACTGAGCATTCACTTTCCCTTTTAGAAATTCCCCTTAAGTTTGAGGAGTAAGGTTTAAGGCTCATGGCCAGGGTCTTGCATCCAGCAGCCTTGGCAGAGAGACTAAAGCCTGCGAGGACCTTGGCAGGGACAGACCCTCCAACCTTATAACAAGATATAATCTGTTGGGTTTTGTTTAAACCTCTTCTATTATGGTGATTCCATGAACTTCCAGGTGATTTGCTGGAGCAGTCATGACTGAGTCCAATAACAGGCAAAGGCCTATACACTTTGGGAATCTTCTTATCATGACTATTCATCGAGTTTCTGCCAGCAGTGTGCTGAAACTAGGAAGATGAGGGCAGATGGGGGAAAAAACCTCCAGCACACTTTCTTTATTAGCATCTT
The DNA here is from genome assembly GCF_026170545.1 of Melanerpes formicivorus. NCBI lineage: Eukaryota > Metazoa > Chordata > Aves > Piciformes > Picidae > Melanerpes > Melanerpes formicivorus. The sequence continues at coordinate 52,316,065 of NW_027142353.1, read as the reverse complement.
ATGGAAGTACTTCAGTTCATATCCAGAGCTATTTAACATCCCCTGATTCTCAGGAATTTAAGCAGCCCCAGGGCAAATGCCTGTAACAGCCCTGGGATGTCCATCTAGGAGGTCCAACACCATGGGACCCAGCAGTATTTCCTAGTGGTGGAATATGACAAGCCTGCCGTGAAATCGTAACGCTAGGATGGGCAGTGGGTGGGCAGGTGGTGTACTCTGAGTTACCTACAGGAGTGGATGTGTGGATGGACACATGGGGATGGTATGGCCATGGGGACAGCAGGGATGTGGGGTGGCAAGGCCCAGGAATCAGGTCATCTCACATGGAATTCCTTCGGTATCTAGCACCACAAGCATTCCACAGCAGTTTTCATCAACCCCCAAGAGACAGAATAAGTTAAATCTGGCAGCTTGGTTACAGCCACAAAACATGGAACTAAGGGACTTCCATCCCACTTGCAGTACAAAAACTCCATGCAGTGCTCCAATCCTCCCAGCAGTGTCACCGGTTTAGGTGACATTGTGCCAGGCCCAGAGCACCCACTTCCAGGTGGTTTCATCACAACCCTCCTGAAGGCAGTGATTCACTGGCAGGTGATGAAAATATTTTTGGTAGAATGTAAGTCTTCTTGGAGGGGTGGAGGGCTTTGATTTTCATAGGGATGAAAGATTTCGTCAGTCTAAGTGTTGCACTGCCTCAAACAAGTGCGGCTTCCAGGTAAAAACATGCTTTTAACAGCCACTGCGTTGGCAGCACATAGTTCAGCTGCTTGCTCAGTGCCTTGCAGCTCTCCTGACCTCCCAAGGCCATTGTCATGTGCATATTTTTGGGATAACACTGTGACAGGACCAGTCTCCCCAGCCCAGGGGATGATGCCACACCATCATGGTCAGAGAAGGGACCTAGAAGGCCACAGTGGCAAACTCCTATCCTTACTCAAGATCCTCTAACATCTGCTGTAGCAGGTGGAGGAACAAAAGACTCTTCCCAATGTTATTATCTGGATCTCCAAAGACTGTCCAAATTTGGGTTGTTCAGGAGCTCTCTGATATTAATTACCCAAACCCAAATTACATCCAAGGCAAGCAGTGAAGGAACTGTCTGCCACACCATGATTGAAGGGCTAGAGCACCTCTGCTATGAGGATAGGCTGAGGGAGCTCAGGTTGTTCCATCCAGGGAAGACTCCAGGGGAACCTTATAGCTGCCTTCCAGTACCTGAAGAGGGCCTACAGGAAAGCTGGAGAAGGACTTTTCATAAGGATGTCTAGTGACAGCACTACAGGGAATGACTTTGAGCTGAGGGAGAGTAGGTTTAGACTGGGTTTTAGGAAGAAGTTTCTCAGTATGAGGCTGGTGAGACTGGAAGAGGTTGCCCTGAGTGGTTGTGGATGCCCCCTCCCTGCAGGTGTTTAAAGCCAGACTGGGTGAGGCCTTGGGCACTCAAATCTAGTTGAGAGGTGTCCCTGCCCATGGCAGGAGAGTTGGAATAGATCTCTGAGGTCCCTTCCAACCAAAGCCATTCTATGATTCTGTGACTGCAGACCCCATGCAGCTATTCCCAACTCTTTTTCCTCACCGAGAGAATCACTGGAAAATTTGGCTTCTGGAAGCAAGTCAACCAGAGGTTCATGTGAGTGCTGGTCACTTGGGACAGTGGGACCCATGGGGTCACACTCCCCCATCTGGCTGGGGGCACTCAGCTGCTTCAGGGTGCTGTTGCTTTTGCCAAGTTTAACCTTGCAAGCTGCAGAGAGAGGCAAATGCACTTGTCTCTTTTAAGAAGCTATTTAGGAAAAACATTCAAAAGGATATCACTAATTTAATGCAGAACTAACATGGATTTAGAAGGAGTATGGAAAGAAAAATCTTCTAATATTAAAAAGAATATTTCATAGTATCATAGTATCAGTCAGGGTTGGAAGGGACCACAAAGATCATCTAGTTCCAACCCCCCTGCCATGGGCAGGGACACCCCACACTAGATCAGGCTGCTCAGAGCCTCATCCAGCCTGGTCTTAAACACCTCCAGGGACGAGGCCTCAACCACCTCCATGGACAACCCATTCCAGGGCTTCACCACTCTCATGGTGAAGAACTTCCTCCTCACATCCAGCCTGAATCTCCCCACCTCCAGCTTCATTCCATTCCCCCTAGTCCTATCACTACCTGAGATCCTGAGAAGTCCCTCCCCAGCCTTCCTGTAGGCCCCCTTCAGATACTGGAAGGCCACAATTAGGTCACCTCAGAGCCTTATTTCCATGCACACAGTATGAATAACTGAGAGAGGTAGCCACAACTCTGTCCAGCACAGCAGAAAGTGAAATAAATCCAGACATGCAATCTGTAAAATCCCCAACCAAGCAGGGAGAAGGCAAGGCAGGGAGAGCCTTCAGTAGGGCTGCTGCCTGCCTGCTGCCAGCCCTAGGGTCCCAGGTCCAGGCAAAGGCTCAGCAGCAGGGTTAATAGGAGGGCTTAGTTAAGCAGCACCACAGCTTTCCTAGGTTTCTGTCACCTAATGCTCCAAGTCTTGTATTAATGCACTTTGGTTTGTTTTTTAGCTAAATTATATCACATGCTCCATCTTCTTATATTCACTTACAGGCCTGTCATGATCTTTTCAGACTTAGGTCACTTCAATTTTATTACTCCAAGTGGCTCAAATATATTTTCATTACCTTTTTGGTGTATGTTTTCTAAAGAGAACTACAGGAGCAATAGGTTAGAGCTGCATCTGAGTTTCTGAATAGTAACTGGGAGCAACTTCCCTATCAGTTTCACGTTTATGTTCTCCATTTTGCCTCAACCTGCAGATTTAGTGCAACATCCAAAGGCCAGAGAAATGAGCAGTACTTACCTGATACTCATATACTCGATACAACTTTCTATTAAAGACATTTCAGGCAATTTGAATTCATAGAATCATAGAATTGTTTTGGTTGGAAAAGACCTGTAAGATCACTGAGACCCACCATCGACCTAACACCACCATGGCCATTGAGCCACATCCTGAAGCGTGCCATGACCACAAGTTTCTTGAAAACCTCCAGGGACAGTGACTCCACCACCTCCCTCTACAGCCTGCTCCAATGCCTGTCCTCTCTTTCCATAAAGACATTTTCCCTAATATCCAATCTAAACCTTCCCTGGCACAATTTCAGCCCATTTCCCCTCATCCTATCACCTGATACCAGAGGGAAGAGACCAACCTCCTTTCCTGCGTCTTGCTTCATCGAATGCCTTCACAAAGCTGTATGCACATAACCTGCCTCACACAAACAACCTGCTGGAAGCTGTGGCTCTGTTGCAGCTTCTCCCAAGGTTAATTTATTACCAATTAACTTGAGGTTCTCAACACCTTTGCAAAGGCTGGTGTGAATGCTGTAAATCTACAGCTGGAAATCAAATACAGGTAAATGTCTGGTTAAAGAAATGAAAATAATTAAGGAACATGATTGTAATGAACGTAATCTATCAGTGCTTGGATATCAACCCAAAAGAAGGAGAAGGGAGCAAGCCTAATGCCCCCCAATGCAAAGCGACACAGCATGCAGGTGGGGCCCACGACAACCTCATGAGGTTCAACAGGACCAAGTGCAAGGTCCTGCATCTGGGTCAGGGCAATCCCAAGCACCAATACAGGCTGGGCAGTGACTGGCTTGAGAGCAGCCCTGAAGAAAAGAACCTGGGAGTGCTGGTAGATGAGAAGCTCAACATGAGCCACCAGTGTGCACTTGCAGCCCAGAGATCCAATCAGATCCTGGGCTGCATCAAGAGAAGCATAGCCAGCAGGTCAAGTGAGGTCATTCTCCCCCTCTACTCTGCTCTGGTGAGACTCCACCTGGAGTACTGCATCCAATTCCAGAGCTCCTATGACAGGAAGGATCTGGATGTGCTGTAGCATGTCCAGAGAAGGGCCATGAGGATGATCAGAGGGCTGGAGCACCTCTCGTGTGAGGACAGACTGAGGCAGTTGGGACTGTTCAGTCTGGAAAAGAGAAGGCTCCGAGGTGACCTAATTGTGCCCTTTCAGTATCAGAATGGGGCCTACAAGAAAGCTGGGAATGGACTTTTTAATGCCATAGGACTAGGGGGAAGGGGAAAAACATAGAAATGGATAGATTCAGATTGGATGTTAGGAAGAAGTTCTTCCCCATAAGGGTGGTGAGACACTGGAACAGGTTGCCCAGAGAGGTGGTAGAAACCCCATCCTTGGAGGCTTTTAAGGCCAAGCTGGATGTGGCTCTGAGCAACCTGAGGTAGTGTGAGGTGTCCCTGCCCATGGCAGGGGGGTTGGAACTAGATGATCCTTGAGGTTCCTTCCAACCCTAACAATTCTATGGTTCTGTGTAGCACAGTAGTTTCTCTCTGAAGCATTTCTAAGTCTTCTGTGGGATGCTGGAGTTGTCACAAACCCTTATTGTTTTCAAATTAATGCAGACAAATGTGAAAGAAGGGAGTTTCCTTCTCAAAAGTCATAATCCAATGATTAAGCACTGGTGATACCAACTCTGAGAGGGCTAAAGAGAGAGAAATCCACCTAGAAGCCACATTTTGCATGTTTGCCTTTGAAAAACTGCCTGTCGAGTCTCCTCTGCCTTTTGCCCTTTCTCATGAAACCCAGGATGTCTTGGTACTGTGAGGTTTCTGCAGGGCAAGGGCACAAGTCATCCCTGGGAGCAGCGCCCTGGGACTTGCTGTCTCTGTGTTTATATTTCAGCGCTACGCGTGATTAATCCTCCATTTCATTCATTGTCTTTTTACTTCTCTGCTACTGGGAACAGTAAATAAGAGGGAAGTTGTAACAAGAGCCTCCCTTTTATTCAGAGACCTTCTGTTTCCTGCAGGCTGGTGTCTTTGAAAAAAAAAATCACAGCTCCATTGTGCTCCAAAGTCATATTAAATGATTCCAATGGAAACAAAACCCACGTCAGTAGAAGCCAAGGACTCAGAGAAGCATTGAGGCTGGTGGACCAGGGACACTGATCCTGGGCAGCAGCACATCCTAAGGACGCTGCACCCTCTGGCAGCACTGACATTATGTGCCTTCCCCCCATTTTGTGGGTCTGTGGAATGCAGAAGCTCCCTCCAGCATTAGGAGTGCTTTGGTGGGTGTCCCCATGCACCCCTGGCACCACACAAATGGCATCAATTGCCTGGGGAGTGGTGAGCCAGCAGGACAACCCTACTGTCCAATCTGGGGAGCACAGATCGGACCCCCAGCAGCTGCAAGATAGGTGGACTCACCTTTACCCTTGGAGCAGGGCTGGTACCAGTGGATGCTGGGCAGGAGCATTGGCAGGTGACCACTGGGCAGAAGCAGAGGCAGTATGGGTGCTCCAGCACAGAGGCAGAGTATGCAGCACTTGAGATGTTGCCATCACTGAACGTCTGGTACAGTTGCTCCCTCAAAATAGATAATTTCCTTCTTCCACTTCAAAGGAAACAGCACTGGAAAGAGGTTCAGTTGCAGCCAGGCCGGTTCCTGTTGCAGGCAGGTTCACTGGCAGCTTCCTTCTGGAAGCCAGTTGCACATCCTGAAGTGCAGCTCTGGGACTAGTTATCAGTCCCAGGTAGGACCCAAGGGGTCAGTCCTGCAGAACACCCACAGAGGTGCTGTGCTTTGCCAGACCTTGTGAGCAGAAACCCACTAACACTTTGCCATCAGTGGCTGGTATACCAAACCCAAACCCTCCCATCCCCAAAACTTACCCTTAAAGTTTCTGCTGTGCCTAGCAGCTGGGCCTGTGATCAGTCCTCCCCTGTGTTTCCTGGCACTGGGTTTGCAAATCCAGTGGTTGGGTTGCTGAGGACATCTTCCTCACTGGAAGGTGTCAGTAGAACAGTGTGCCAACGGAACTGAACGAGCTGAGCCGCACCGAAGTCAGGTCTGATAATAAACCGTGAGTCACTGCTGTTCAATCATTTGCTAATGCACACTTTGCAACACAGTTATCTCTTCTGGAATCCTCACCACACACACCCCAGAGTTGTTTTCTGTAAAAGTGAGCCATGATTTACTGCACAGCTGAGTCTTCAGAGGGCTGGTGCCTGTGATCCCTATCTGCAACCCACCACTTTGCTCCCTTTGTATCTCCATCTCAAACCCAGGCCTCAGCCCGGAGTGACCCACCCACCATTTACGCTCTGCAAAGTGGCCGTGAGCCTGCCAGCCTTTCAACACCATGCTTCCTCCCAGCAGCTTTCATGCCTGTCTCCCCAGTACCAGCAGCAAGCCAGCAGCAAGGAAAGGGCTGCTGAAGCTCACCTGGCTGCCATCAGTACCCCACTACTACTTCAAGACTGCATCTATAGTGCCATTGGCTGGGGCTAGTTTAGGGGACAGGCATCGTTCCCCTGGGCTGAGCTAAGGAAGAGTGCGGTGGACCCCAGCACTTTGGCAAGGGAGACATTTTCCCACAGAAGGATTCGCTTTGCTTTCTTACAATTCAGCATGGGGAGGAGCAGAGGTGCTGGGGATGCTACACCCCAGCTGGATTTTCTTCTCAGGCGTTTCTTTGAAGACGTTATTTTTATTCCCAGCCACAAATGGACTCACCAAACGTCGCAGCGCCTGGCCGGGGTTTCTCCTCCGCGAGCCTGATTTTTTTGAACAGCGCTTTGCCAACAGCATTTCAATGGTGACCTCTTGCTGCTGCAAGGTGTGCAGGGAGCTGGGTCCTTGCCAGGCACTCAGGCTATAGCGTTTGGTCTTTCCTGTTGCTATTGAAGAACTTTTGGGAGGTCAGAAATTTGTGATTCGAGCTTTTGCCGCTTTGAATGATGAAAGGCTGCTCAGCAGCAGTAGGATGAGCTTCCTTTGTGCCAGGTGCCCATCATTTAAGTCAAACACGTTTTAACAATGCAAGCAGGATTTTAAAAGGTTTAGCTAAAAAACCCCACACTTGCCCGTTTTGCTTGCTGCTCATTGCTCCACTGTCTCACTGCTTAGCTCTCGCTCTCGAGGGCTCCTGCGGCAGGGAAGGCTTGAGCTTCGGATGTAGCAAATAGGTAGACAAAGCTAATTTATAGCTGAAGTCTTTTACTCCATCATAAAGTGGCAAACGGGAAGCCTCGTCTCTCTTGTGGGTCACCTCTAATAGCAATTGCTTCAGCAAGATGGATTTCAAAATGAGGTGCTCCCAAAGCAGAAGCCACGCTGTACTTTCCAGCAGCGCAAAGCAGCCCTCAGAGCAATCTGACCTTCGTTCTTACCAACAAATTCATTGGGGGGGGGGGGGGGAGGGAAAAAAAAATCCATCTTTTGTTTTTCTGCTTGAAGTACTGTCAAAATAAAAGCCAGGGTACAACACACACAAAATGGAAATGTAAGACAACTTCTGCAAAACGATACAAAACTCTGAGAGGTTTATTTTCCTGGGGGTTTGTTGTTTTGGTGCTTTTTTAACTCCAACATTGGAAGAGCGTCTGACAGCTTGTCTACAAATACATCGCTTTGGAATAAAGGCTGGTGTTAATTCAAAGTGAACCTATTCTAGGCTAAATTAATACCATCTCAAAGCAGTTTTCGGATGCAGGATGCAATCCAGTAGCAAAGTCTGGGGGAGTTTATTGATAAACACCCACATTTAGGCACGTCATTGGATGAGCTCATTTGCAAAACACCCCTCAGGGGCTACGACGTCTATCACAGCCTGTGGAAGGAAAACAGAGTTAGTTTTTGATGCAGCAGCCCCTCCAAGATGTGATCCGTAGTCTGTAGTCGAGTAGAGCGTGATGGCAAGCTGCAGAGTGCAACAAAGGAACGTAACTTGGCACATTGCTGTTATTAGACGTTTGTGTCCCGTAGCTGGTCAGCTACTAGCAGTAGAGCCTGGACACGGTGGCAATTAATCACCTCCTGTATTAAATACTGCCTTTGTGTTTTGCCATGTCTGTGTTACAGACTCGCTCTTTGAGTAACGTATTATAACCCAGTGCAGTACATTGGCTTTACTCCTTTAATCTCCTGTCAGGCATAGCTGGGAAGGCAGAATGGAAATGCTTATTCTAACTAGGGGTATAACTCTACAGCTAGCAAGAGTTAGGAAAGGCTTTTTTCAAGCTCAGCGTGTCACCCATCTAGATGACCTAACACTGTGGCTGTAGTCTGCCTGGCTCCTCTTCTGGCAGAGTTACTCAGTGTTCCTGCTTTCTAGCAAGCCTGAAGCCAGCTATTACTCAACCTTTTCTCCTTCACTATGGGCTTGTTACACTGATAAAAGGAGCTGTGAAGGGTCTCACTGTCAGCAGTGCCAGCATCACCCTAATTAAGCTACAGAAATCTTTTCAACCACTTGATACTGGTTACTTCAGGTTTCTGGGGACCCATCTGCCTGGACAGAAGCATTTTGTTAAATAAACTCAACTTTTTGCCAGTACCGATGCAATTACTGAAAGCACAGCAGAAGTGATGCACACTGCCTATACATTTGAGCTCAAAATCACACAGCATACCTAGAAAGCAGGTGGCTGCAACTACAGCTCCTTTCAGGAGCAACTTGAGATAAACAATTGTAAATTTGGTAAGGCTTCATGTGTCATAACTACCTTAGTAACATTAAAGTTCTCTCCAAATTGATCTTTTTTGTTTGTTTAGAACAGGAAAAGCCCTTTTCCCCTTTTCCCTACATCAAGCATTTATGTGAACACTAAAGCTGTAGGAAGCACTTTTTGGTTCAACACCAGTGCCAGGGCTATCCAGTTCCCTTGTAGGGAACCACTGCCAGTTGCAGTTTCACTGTTCATTATCCCTCAGCAAGCACTGACTTCTAAAGATGATGGGGAGGCAGATTCATGCAAAAGCATCAGCACAAACTGACCTGAGACCAAGTAGTCAAGCATGACCTATCAATGCTGAGAACCAGGCCACTGTTGACCCAAAGGATTAAACTGAAGCTTGCAGGGGAGCATAGCTAGGGAATGGAGCAGTCCTTTCCAGCTACAACTCTCAGCTTTTCTGTTAGTTCATCTACCTATGGCACTCCCCTCCAGAAATAGCAGTTTGGTTGTTTCAAAATAGTTTTCTAGAAGACACAAATCAAGACTTGAGTTGATACCTATGTGCAAGTCCAGCTGACTTACAAGCATGTACTAACTACTTGTATGAAAACCATCTCTGTCCTGGAGCACTCAGGAGGCTTTGGTACACCTCCCAACCACCAGCCTCTGCTACAGAGTACCAGGGCTTCTTTTCCCAGAAAGTAGTACTTACAATTACTGTACTACCTACCCTCTTCAGCCTCGGGCATGTTCTGCTTGTTATCAACCTGCTACCCCCAAAGGTAAAAAAGCAAACACCATGCCTGGCTGCTGGGTAAGTGCTCGCTACTCATCTTTTAAGACCAGTGGAATCCTCTAGGTTACTTCTGCCAACATCAAGCACCAAGAACAAAGGCACAAAATTACAGGGATCTCATTAAGGCATGGTTGTTCCAAGAACAAGAGACAGCGGCTACTTTCCTCTGAAGACCTGGGGAAACAAAACAACCCCTTCAGCACAGAAAATTTATTTGTGATTAGTTATGAACATTTGAATAGGTAATGGCATTTAAGAAAAAAACCTCTATGTGCCCTAAGCTTTCTATCTTGAGGCCTTGTTCACAGCATTCTTCTGTTTGAAATAGAAAGCAGGGGGTGTACACCTCCGAAAACACCAACACACACAGAGGGGGAAAAAAACCCCAAACCCCAACCCCCAACCCTTTAGGATATTAAGCGAGCCATTTAACTGAGTATTTAAAACCTCTGCAATTATTAGTTTATTAGTATCATCCAGGATTCAGATGTTCAATATTTCTCCTGAAGTTATACATAAATGCAAATTTGAAATAAGAATCTGAAAGTCAAAATTGTATAACAAAAACAATACTCCCATCACAAAAGCGTGTAAAATTACAAGGATGCCTTTTTTTTTGTCGTCGTCGTTTGGTTGGTTGCTTTTGTTGTTTCTTATTTTTAGGTTTTTTTTGCCTTTTTCCTTTTTTTTTTGGTCTTTTTTCGTTTTGTTTTGTTTTTAAACACTGGCATTAACCATAATTGTGTAACCACAAAATTGCCAAATTGTCCCCCCCCCCCCCCCAGACTGGTAAGCAGGTACATCGTGAAAAAGAGTTAACAGTTGCCAGCACTCGAAGTTTTACCGAGTATGCCACGAAAAAATAAACCCAACCCTCCCCCATCCCCCCGCCTCAGCTTTGGTTTTTGGAAGAGAACTGTATTTGACCAAATTAGACATTGTTGGTATACCATAAACATTTTAACCTTTTCTTTTCTTTTTTTTAAACCTTTTTTTTTGTTGTTTTTTTTTTTTTTAAATGCAAAATTTAATAAAATGTACTTTTCCATACACAGCTATATTTCTTTTTTTTCTCTTAACTTAAAAATGGGCAAACGGCGAAGAGTGCGGTAGAAAACCTAACAGGAAAAATACATCTTATCTCGGCTTTTCGCTTTTGAGACAATATACAACTTTGCTTCAAAGGGCTAAAACTAGAATTTCAAGAATACAAATATGAATTTACATAGATTTAACAAAGAATAATGGTACCATTTATAGAAATCTTAGGAAGGAAGGGGGAGGGAAAAAAAACCAAACCAAACAGAACCAAACTAACAAGCCCCCCCCCCCCCAAAAAAATTCATTCATTTTTTTGTTTTTCCTTGTGGGCCATTCGCTACCAGGAAAAGAGTTTCATGGTATAAAGCCCGTGGCCATCACCAGACCTGTCACCAAAAAAAATAATATGGTTAATTTGCATGCTTGCTTTTTGCTTTTTTAACTTTACACATCTTTTAGGTACGCTCATCGCTTGCCAGTGTTCAGAGATTTACAAATCCAACTTCCATTACATGGTAATGGAGTTCACACCTGTAAATTTCTCTACACTAGATGGGCATACACTCTTCCTATGGGTCCTTCTAGGACGAAACTTAATGTTCCCTCCCACCCCCACACCCACGCCACCCCACCCCACCCCCCCATCCCACACCCTGCCCCAAAGTATTTAACTTCTTTTCTGTAAAATTGAACTCTATACTTCTCAACTCTCCAAGACTGGTAAACTCATGCAACTCGACAGAATATTACATTTCACAAAAATCTGAACAGCTATCAGTCTGCTGAGATTGAACATTTTCCCTCTTCTTTCCAGTTACGGAAGAACATATCCTTTCATCATATGCCTCTATGTATTTCTTTTCTTACCCTACCATGATTATGCAGGGTATGCAGATCAAAGCTTTGTTTATCAGCTGGTTATATGAAAGATGAAAACTGTAATATTCCTGTGATCCCAAACGGGTAATTCAATAAAGCAAAAGATGAGTTCCCCTCAAGAGAAAAAAAAAAGAACAAAACCAAAACAAAACAGAGAGAAAAGAAAAAAGAAAACAGATGATTTTTCAAGGGCACCTATTAAAAGGACAACAATACTAATAAAAAAAAATTGTATTTACTTAGAAGCATTCAGAATGTCAACAAAACAGCTGCAACTTTCTCTTTTTTTTCCTCCTTTTTGCAATTACAGAGTGGTATTCAGTTAACAGAACAACAATTGTTTTTTTATGATGCATCAGAGACAACTGAAGATGAGAAACGACCTACATCCCCATGGATAACTAATTTGTGCTGTGCACCAACAAGAACCTGCTTTAAAACTCCCATGCCAATTTACAACCCCCACACTGTACCAGGCAAGGTTAGTGGCCATTGAAATACCACTAAGGACAGGGCTATCTAAAGACACATTCGGTAGTGTGTTAACTATACAAAAAAAGAGACACTGTACAGTTTAAAAACAAATCTTACACAGCCTTACATTTCAATTTTTGTTTTTTTCTTTAAAAGGAGTGAGTTGTGTACAGGGGGGTTAAATGCTTTATAGACAAGAAAGAATTTGCTCTAAGAGAGACTTATTCATCGTCATCATCATCTTCCTCCTCCTCCTCTTCCTCTTCTTCATCATCTTCATCCTCTTCATCTTCGTCCTCATCTTCCTCCTCCTCCTTCTTCTTCTTGCTCTTCTCAGCCTTGGCAACTACTTTTTTGCCTGCATCAACCTTCCCTTTGGCCCGATATGCAGCAATATCCTTGGAGGAGAAAAGCAGGAAGAATCAGATTTAATCAGAGAAGATCTCAGAGTAACTTGTGAAACCAGAGCCACCCAGGTATCTGGCCCCTTCACCACATCTACTAGGGTAGGACCAGGAGCTGTAGATTCAGTTACAAGGTGAACCAATGCCAGAGAAAACAGGAATCCTCTAACACTGGTGCACTGCTTACAGCTGCTGAGCAATCTCTGCTCTTAGGATTGTGGGAACGGGTTGGAAAAGCTGCTGCCTCAGATGGGTAAAGGCATAGCTGAGCTCCCTATCCCATAAGGAAATTAAGTACAGAGATGTCTTAAGGTCCCTTTCTAGCCCTACCTTCTACAATGCCTTAAAGAAATGCACAGGGAAATCCTTAGGGCACAAAATTGTAATTAGCCATCTGAAAAGCATTAGAGTGACACAGCCTAATATTTCCAATGTTATGCCTCAGCAAAGAGCAATTACACAGCATTCTGCATAACTCAAGTTTACAAAATAAAAGGTACAAGGGCTTGATTAAAGGGTAGACAGTGCCACCTTCTGCATGCAATAAATTTATTCTAGTGGTTTATAATGCACAAAATTTAGTTCCTGTTAGAGGGAAGTCAAAACTGTACCTGGAAGCACAAGCCAGAGAAACTTTGGTTAAGACTTCCTGATTTTGTGTCAAAGTAGCACAAACAATTACATAATAAAGTTCATCTACAGGACTTAAACATACCAGCTACAGGGAAACAGCAACACCTTTTTGCAGACAGTCCAAACGTTCAAGCATTCCCCACCCAGCAGACATTACACTACTAATCTTACAGCTCCCTCAGACTCCCTTACAGCTTAGCATGAAGTTTTCAGAAGATACAATATCCACTTAGTCAAAGACCAAGCACTGAAACACTGAAAATACAAATGGAACTTCAAGGTACTGTAAAGAAATACACACCAGTGAAGATGAAAATATCTGGGAATAAAGATTAACCACTTAAAAAGTCTCTTACAAGTTGTCTTGGCTATATGTACAACCGTTGTGCTAAAGAGTTTAAGCTGCACAGGAAGCACAACAGGGAAAACTTCTAGCCTTGCAGTTCCTCTCTGACATGTCATTAAGACTCAGAAAGGGCCACCTTACTCACTACAATGCTACAGTTTTGAAGAGGTTTTGTTTGCCAACAAAAGAAATACCCAGAGGAAGGTCAAGGCACACAAGTGGATATACATGGTGTACGTTAGCTATAGGTGGTCACTGACCCGTTGCAAAGCATCATTAGGGGAGGCTAACACGCCCACCCCCTCTCCTCCCTTACTTTCCCTGTACTGGGATGGGACTCTGCTTTTGTCACAACACATTTCTGAAGCTCAAATTATGAAATCAGGATTTAGCTTTAATAATTCAAGAAACTGTATGGCACACTGCCTCATATGTATTAACTGTGTTAACTAGCAAAAATGAGATGGACACAAAACAGTTTCCCATGTGTGTTCTTTGTGTACCTAGTATCTCATTGGTGTTCTTACATTATCCCAAGAATGAGTTCTTCAAAAACATCTACGTGTGTCAATTATTCTAACATTTAGGGATGCTCATCAGTACCTCCAAAATTAGAGAGAACCAATTTATTCTTTACTGGCATTACTTAGTATTACCATCTTAACTCTGATACTGCTGTGACCTATTGTTTTAATAACACAGCAGACACCACAGCATCTATTAAACCATCACTGATAGTCTGGTATTACAGATGAATGCATAGTTCAACACAGAGGACTGCAATTTTGTGTTGTGGTAATGAACTGTATGCTCCCTTACAGGGTATTTTCCAACAAGTATCATGATGTTCGTCATTAGCACACCATAATTTGCACTATCAGGCATCAAGGGTACAGAAGGAAAAAAAACACATCCAAATTGAGACCTGACCTCCTCAAGCTATCCCATTAAATGTAGACATTACCTTTTCATACTTCTCCTTCAGCTTAGCAGCCTTTTTCTCATAAGGCTGTTTGTCATCTGCAGCGGTGTTGTTCCACATCTCTCCCAGTTTCTTTGCAACATCCCCAATGGACAGACCAGGATGTTCTCCTTTAATTTTTGGACGAAACTCAGAGCAAAACAAGAAAAAAGCCGAACTATGGAGGGGAAGAAAAAGAATTTGAATTTAGGACTCTACTGTAATAAAGTTCTGTGACTTGGCTACTCTTTCATAATAGAGTTTTGGAAAAGCACCTGAAAGAGGACACAGGTGAATTACAATGGAAGGTATCAGAACTCAATGTAACTATTTGAAAAACCGAACACATCCTTGTCTCTCGAAAGCAATGACACACATCTGGGCCCATTTTTGGCAGGACCCCCAGGAAGGCAAATTTTATGTACCATCTGTAGAGGGAAATCTTAGAAGAGGAGAGTGTGCCAGGGGAGCAAACGTTCCGTCAGAACTGTTGACAGCAGAGAAGTCGCAGTATTTCCTGTGAAAATCAGGATTCCCAGGTAAAGGCATCAACCCAAATACCAACACCACTCACACAGGAACTTTTCTGTTCCTTTCAGCATTGCCTCAGTTTGAAACACGTGAAAAATATGTATTGCTACAAAGTACTACTGTCTAGTACCAGGAGAAACTGAAGTCCATGCTTCTATGTAGTGGCTGACATTTAAATCTCCAAAGTATTTTTGGCTTTTTTTTGTATGAGACCACCCTCACACCTGTTCTGTGCAAAAGCCTCTTAATTTTAAATGGACTGCAAATCAAAACTTCAGCTCAAGCCAGCAGGCGAGGAGAGCTGGACCTGAAATGTTTTTACTGCTGTTTTGCACCAGAATGAAGAAACTGCAAACTCAAGCCAGAACTGCATGTTGCCCGTTTCTGCATCTACTTTTAAAGGCTGATATTATTTCAGTTTAGATAAAGAGGGTCAGTCTGAAATCAAACTTGTAACTCAGCCACTGGTCAGGAAAACCCAGAGTCTTGTGTTTCTGAGGATCCTAAATGTGGATAAAACGATCATTTTATAGATTGACTCCAGTGTGATGGCCCCAAACAAGACAGCCTAACCATAAGTCTACTTACGGAGGCCTCTTCGGTGCATTTGGATCCTTGAACTTCTTTTTCGTTTCCCCCTTAGGTGGTACATAGTTTTTCATTTCTTTTTCATAACGAAGCTTGTCAGCCTTTGCCATATCTTCAAACTTTCCTTTCTCCTTAGAAGACATAGTCTAGAACGCAATTAGAATCACACAATATATGAAGCTGGAAGGGACTCTTAAGAATTGAAAAGGTATTTTGAGGTTTTAAAAGCATATCCAGGTCCACTCCAAAATTTAGCCTCCCTCAAGCAAAAGTTAACTCAAAAATAACAGATGGTTACCGCTCACCTTACAACTGTCCTTCCTACTCACCCACTCATCTTACAACTGTCCTTCCTATTTACCTACAACTTTGACTTTTACTGAACCAACTTACGACTCCAATAGTATTTCAGACAAAACAATCACTTAAGGTTTCTGTGGTTTGCTTAAGCTGTCACTCCTACCTTCCATCGTTCTGAGCATTTTTTTGAGAACTCTGAGAAGTTCACTGAAGCATCTGGATGTTTCTTCTTGTGCTCCTCCCGGCAGGTTTGCACAAAGAAGGCATATGAAGACATTTTACCTCTCGGCTTCTTAGGATCGCCTTTGCCCATTTTTGATTATTTTCTGTAACAAAGCAAAAAAAAAAAAAAGACACCTTTAGAATTTTCACATCATACAAACCAATGTTGGGAAATTAAGCCAGGATGAAGGATCATGCCAAACAAGACCCAGTGGAAGCGTTCTGAAATCATACAACAGGAAGTAGTTTTCCTCTTCTGGAAAATTGACTGAAGACTTCTGCCATTCCTGTTTGAGGTGAACCAGACACATGCAACCTGAAATCTCAAAAGGCCTTCAAAAATGCAGTTCTGGTCTAATGCTAATAAAAGCATCCCTTCCAGCCAATCTGAAAGCAAGTACAAGCATCAGTGTAGACTAAACTCCTTAATCACTGCTATTGGATCAATCCTATGCTTGGAAGGAGTAAATTATATCAGAAAGAGGGGAAAAAAACACATGAGTATCTTGTCTCAGCTGGATTTATGGGCTGCTAATTTTCTTCTTCCTTAAGCCTGTATTTCTATCTCACTCCCCTAGAGGCCTTGGGTGCTCACTTGCAAAAGATTTTTTTTTTCCCTTTAATTATTTTTGCATGACAGGTAATTCTTTTAAGTGCACTGCAAAAACTACTCTCTTTTTATATGTATACCTAGAAACACAGGAATGAAACAGCCCACTGAGTGTAACATGTTACAACCAAGGCAAGGACGCTAGAAGTGTGACATTTACCTATGACTAGCAAAGCTGTGCTCGCTGCAGGGACTATCAGACCCTGTCTCGAGACACAGAATGCAAAATACCTTCCTAGAACTTTCACACCCAAGTCAGACATTCAGAGTATTTCTTCATAGCTCCCTGGAAAAAGCCACTCGCTCCCTCACACACTCTGCTCTTCAGCAGAGCAACAGAAAAAAAACAACAAAGTTTTTAAAAAACAGCGAGTGCAGGCAGTGCCTGTCGGTATTGCCACAGCGGCAGCGTTTCCTATCGGCTTGGCGGATAGACAGAAAACAGATTTCTGCTCTGTGACTAAACACGTCCGGTTTGAAGTTTCTATGAAGTAAACAAGAGGGCTGAAGAAGCAGGAGTCGCTCCTGCCTGCCATGGAGACGTTTCCAGAGCCAGCCGGCACCCAGCGCTCAGCCAGCAGCGAGAGCACTTCTGGCTGCGTGTTGGTGGAAGGCAGTGAGGGCCAGGGGTATGAGTGGTGCAGATGCCTAAAGTGATTGTGGGAAGGAGTAAGCAGCACGACCCATGCGCTGCAACCGTGAGCTGGCATTTAAATGCCTCCTTCCCGCCATTTTGGACGTTTCCCATGCGAGGGGGCAGAGTAAAACTTCAGAAGTCTCCTAAGAGACCTGTTAAAGGGTGGAAGGAAGAAATAGGGGGCAAGAGGGAGAAGAGGGGAGAAGAAAAAAAAAAAAGTCCCGTTATTAGGGAATAGCTGTGCAAGTTTTACTGCGCGTTCACAGGGCTGCAAGCACATGCCTAGGAGCCAGCCACCAGGGCTGCGGCTACCCGCAAACGGCGATCGCGGGTCCCGGCCGCCGCTCACAGCCTCGGGACAAAGCGCCCGCCCGGTCGCCGCTCCCGTCCCCGCGGCGGGGCGCGCCGTTCCCAGGATTTCCCCGCCGCCATGAGGCCTGGCCGGCGAGGCGCGGCCTGCGCCGCCGCAGCGGCGGTGGCGGGAGCGGCCGCCATGGCGCAGGCTCCTGGCGGAGGAGGTCACCCGCCGCCGAGGCTCCTTCCATTTTGTGCGCTGAGGAAAGCGGGCCACCCCCCCCACTCCACCACACCCCCCCCCCCGCGGCCCGGCGGGCGGGGCAGGGAGGCCAGGCCGCGGGACCCCCGCCGAGGGGCAGCGGCGGGGGCGGGCGGCGACCCTCGGTCTGTGGGGGCGCGGCGCGACAGCGGCTGGGCGGCGCGGAATGGCCGCTGCTGGCGTCGCCCGCGCTCGCCGCCGCGCAGAGAACATGGCTTCTTCCTCCCTTCCCTTCCCTTTGTGTGAGCGCGCCCGCTACCCTGGCGCACACGCTCAGCCATTGCAGCCGGGGGAGGGCGGGCGGGAGGAAGAAAGGGGGAGGTGGGTGGGTGCGGGAGGGGGCTGGGGGTAAGCCCAGCGCGCTTTCAGCGCCTGCCTGAGCCCCGCGGACTGGGCAGAACCCCGGAGGGGACCCCCGCTCGCTCCCGCGCCCCGTCGAGTTGTAACAGCCCCTCGGCGGCGGGCCCCGCGCCTGAGCAAGCAGCAGTGGCTAGAAAAAAAGTTCCCCCGAACTGCGCCCCCGCCCGCCCGAGCGCCTCTCTGCTCCGCCGCCGCTCGCCTTGTTTTCTCGCTTGCGGCTCCCGTCAGCCATGTTACAGCCGGGCGGCCGCGGGGCCAGCAGCTCCCCGGCCGGTACCCCCGCTGCCCCCAAGACCGTCGCGGCCCCGACGGCGACCGGCAACGCGGCATGGCCCGTCCGAAACGGCCGCCGCCTCGTCGCGCTTGTACTCGTCGGCTGCCCCGCCGCCGCAGCGATAGCTACGGCGAGGCACCGTAAGCAGCTTACGGTGGGGCATGGCGCGGCCCGACCCCCCGCGGCGGACGACCCCCGGTCGTTCGCCCCCCCACCTGGGCGGCTTCCTTATCCCGTCTCCCTCCCTCCCGCCTGCCGCTCCGCTCCCCAAGTCGCCCGCCGCCTACGGCGCCCCCGCCCCGCCCCGGCCGGGGGGCTACCGCCCGGGAAGGGTCTCCCGGGCGCAGCCAGGGTCGCCTTTGTGTGCCGGCGCCCGAGCCGGCACTGCCCCGCACTCTACGGCCAGGCAGCGGCGGCAGCAAGGCGGGTAGTGGCGGGTAGTGCCGGCTCGCCGCCCGGCTGCGAGCGAGCGGGCGAGCGCGCTCGGCCGGCCCGGCGGCCCCCGGCGCGTACTCACCCGTGTCAGAGTCGGCACACAGCCCTCGTTCGGCCCCGAGCCCCAGAGACGCTACCCCGGCCACCCGCCCGGCCCCAGCGCTGCCTGGGTCCCTGTGTAGCCCGGTGCACCGCAATGGCTGTGAGAGCGGGATCGATACGCAGCCTCCTCACACTCTCAGTGCTGGTAACATTACTCTCAACACAGCCCCATCCCCATTGGCTGCCGCCAAGCCAACCGCCCCACCGATTGGCCGAGGCCCTTCCATTGTCCTGACCAGAGAGCTTCGCTTATTGGGCGCGGCGCGGGACACGTCACTGAGGATTGAAAGGGCGCGCAAATATAAAAGTGAGTGGAGGGAGTCGGGTAGCGGCGGGATGTAGAGTTCTGAGGCTGTAGCTCGGCATTGCACTGCCGTCTGCAAGAAGCACAGCCTGCTGCCACGGTCCCCTCGCCTTCAGGGCCATTCTTCGCCGCTTTAGGGGTCCTCGCACGCCTGGCCCCTGCCGCCCTGGGGAGATGCACGGCGCAAGGCGCTCAGCGCCGCGGGCACTCCCGAGATGCTGCCGCCCCCCGCCCCTGCGGCACCTCCCTGGCGGGCCGCGCCACCGCGCTTCACAGACACGGAAACTGAGGCGCGGGGGCTCGGGGCGCAACGGGGCGCGGAGAAACGAGCTCGCGTTTTCCGGTTTTTCTTGCCGCGCATCAGCCGGCACGGGCGCTGCCTTCCGCGGCGAACATCATTCTGCTTACGCGCGCTGCGTTACGTGGTAGTTTGGGGCGGGTTTATTTTTTTCATAAATGCGTAATTTATCTGTGAGAAAGAAATCGAAATGCCTCGGCTCTCATCGTAACCCACTGGGCGACAAGGAGCAGGCCGGAGTGGCCAGGCAGCTTTTCCCCCGCTCGCTCTCTGCTCTTTAGGAATGACGCCCCATGCACCAGCCCAGGCATCCCAATGCTAGAGGCAGGCTGAGCGGCTGGAAACGTGGCCATCTGGGCCACATCTCACCTGCCTTTTGCTGCCACTCTTCTTTTTTTATTGTCACTTGTAGGGGACTATCAAGCAGAAGGAATGCCCCTTAACACAAGCTTTGCTGTTTGTATTCGCTTTACTGGTGCAAACGACCCTGGGAGGAGCACTGGTTGCGATAAATCCAAACCCACAGGCGTACCCTGAAAGCCATTATCAGTGCAGTTAGTGAAATAATGGAAACTTGAATGGAGAGAGATCTCTATGGGTGTACATATCAAAAACCATTCTTACCTTCCAACTGCTGTAAAATTGGCAGTGTGAGTAGCAGGTAACATTAAGAGGTGGTCTGTGCAATCCTTACAAGTTTTGCAGGCCACTTAAATGTGAAAATAGGATAAATCTTTGCCAGACCACAAACCCTTCTAGAACTTCACTGGGTAGGAGAATAATTGAAGGGGGGGGGGGGGGAGAGGAAGGGGGGGAGGAGGTGTGTGCAGATCATCAAACCCAAACTATTTTCACATGATTATTTGTGAACAGTAATAGAAGTTAAAAGTATTTAATCTGAAAAAAACAATTTGGAAGTCTCTTGTCACTGCTTTGGTAGGACCATGGCTAATAGCATTCAGTAGCTGGAATTAACTACAGTGAAAAGCCAATCTTAGGAAGTCATTCTTAAGGTCCCAAACAAAACCAGCATGTAGATCCAAGAATGGTAATACCATGCATGTTTTCATTTAGCCCAACACTGCTTGCTTAGTAGGCGAGAAACTTAGAGAATACTAGTCTGTTAACTTTAGGCCTATACAAATGGAAAGCTGTACAAATACCTGAATTTTTTAACAATTCATGTCCTAAAGTCATAATTGTGGCTATTTCCAGTGCATCCAGGCCTAAATAAACTAGCTTGCTATTTCTTTAGATATGAATGTGATTTTAAAGAAATACTAGCATTAATTCACTGTGGACACCTTCGTGGTGGGATGGCTCCATTCTCTACTTCCTTGCATCCACATTAGGTGGATGAATTATTTTAATTGCATCAATAGAAAAACTGTGATAATATCCTGTCAGGATGCAGCCAAGTGGTCACTTTATATGGTTCCTTGCTAGGAATTAAGCCACAGAAGCAGCTGCAAGAGATTGGCTTTGTCACTGGCTTACTGTCTGATGATCCTCAGACAAAAAATTATGCTCATTCTTCCTTCTTTAAGTGGAGTAGTATTTCCAAGATGTCTGTAAGATGCTGTCTGTAAAACACTGTTATGACCAAAGTATGCTTCAAATAAGCAGATCCCACAGCAGAGGCCAAGGGTACTGATCTGCTAGCAGATGGAGCGCAGCAACACTCCAAGTCTTGGTCTGAAGTGTATCATAATGAATGATGTGAAACCAGCTTACTTCTTTCAGTATGTTTCTGCACACAGTACCATTAGGAATCACGAAAGTAACATACAGGTTCTATAGGAACTGTGATTCTTATTTAGGAAGCTGGCAGCACATGTTAAAATACACTGGGCTGAGAGCTCTTCAGCCTCACAAGATCTAAACCTCCTCCAGGTTAACACCTGAATATGCAGCAGGGCAACTTTATTGTTCAAGAAGTTTATACCTGCACTTTTTTTCTGAGTGTCATTCACACTTTCTACCTTTGTCCTCCGGCAATTCTTTCATCCAAGCAAACACTAATATCTCCACAAAGTCTTCCTAACTTAACTGGGCCTCTCATGGCCGAGGAACAAGCCCCACAAATTATACACACTTTTACACACCTACTGAGAGAATATTTGTATCAGTATTCATCTGATCTCCTCAGCTAATCCAGAGTCCAGTAGTTTGTATTTCGGACCCAATGCCCAAGCTTGTTGCTGCTACTTGGTTATGATCATTTCCTCCTCAAACTGTTCCTTTCAAGGTATTACTGGTGAGAGGGCAAACAATTTTCAAATCTTCTCTCTCAATTACCAATTGTTTGTCGAGGTGGGGTGCTTTATGGAAGTCAAATATCCTTCTGAGTAATGACCCTAATTATACAACTGCCTCACTTGTGAAAAAGCGCTGATGGACACATGAAAACAGTGGTTCTGCTATCTGCACTTGTGAAAATACCTTAACAATAAGGAACACTCATGGCCTCAAGGAAGGGTTTTGTGGGTTGTTGTGTTTTGTTTTGTCTTGGTTTGGTTTGTGGGTTTTATTTGGTTGGTTGGTTTTGTTGCTTTTTTCTTCCTTTCTGTTTAAACCTTTACAGAGAAGATGGAACAGAGGAAAACTGTGAAAAGCCCAAGCATTTACGTGTTTTGCTGTGTAGTAGCTGGTGACTTTGCACATACTGAACACCCTTGAAGTCTCTTCTGTGAAAATCAGACCAGCCGCTGTGTAGAGCCAACACTTCAGTAAAAGGCAAGCAGTGAACAGGTTCTGATTACACCACACATTCCTCTAAAGGTTTTCCTTCATCTCTGCTAGTTACATACTAAGGCCTGTACATGCTTCCATATCCCAGTGTTGTTTTTTTTTTTCTGCAGCCCTTGATGACAGAAATAAAGAGAATTTACTCATCAGTTGCAGACAGTGGTGCATTTTACGGAAGCAGTATGTGTTTCTTCTCTTGTTCATGCTGTGCCACATCCCTTCTGATACTTTACAAACATGCTGCCTTCTGCAAACCTTATTGAAGTCCGAATCTGTTTTAAATTATACTCCACATGACAGGTGCAGTCACTGAGATCACTTGGGTAACACGAGCCACCGTCGACTTCACGCACAGAGGCTCGGCCCCCAGAATATTTGGGTTGCAACAGCTCAAATGTGACTCTGGCGAAAAAAAGAAAGCCCAACGCGTGTAGCGCTGCACAGGAAGTTTCAAAACCCCTGTTTAGTAATTTTGCTGTTTTGCAAACAAGAGCATACTCTGGGAAAAGTCACACAGATTGGATGTCCTATTGCAGGGTAACACTATGATTTTCCTTAGACATTTGTTTTCACAGGGTAAGGATATCTTAAAAATTGGAATATTGACTTACTTGAAAGCTAGTACAAGTGTTTGTGAGAAGCTTTTTTTGGTTCAGCTTCTTGTCCATGCATGGCAAGCTGAACTTGGGTGAAAACATCAGCTATACATATTATTACCCTTTTTAAAAAGCATCTTTTTTGTTTCCTGTTTTCTTTAGAGATAATAGAGAAAGGCCCTTCCAAAGGCAGAACTGTTACAAAAAATGTGTTCCTAAGTAGGAAAAGTTCCAACTGAACAATTAAACCAGTTTTAGTTCATCTATTTAAAACTATCCTCTCACGTCAGATCATCCCCTGTGTAACTGAAGACTTCTATAACAAAGATGGAGAATCCCAAGAAGTACACACCACCTGGTGGGCAGTGGTGCCTGACCAAGAGGTAGATGCAGAGTGGGGATCTCATTCTCCCTGGATAACAAAACAGCAGAATTTTCAGGGGAGTCACAGTATATGAAGAGCCAGACCTTAGAAAGTCTCTGCCCACTTGAGCACTGTGGTTGCTGACAGAGGTGAGAAAAGGATCTCGATCAATTCTGTGAGATTCAGAAGACACCTGTTGTGGGACAGAAGATATTCCCTGGGGGAAGAAGGTTGATGCTCCACGCTACCACCTTATTTTACAAATTTTGCCCTCTGTGATGGATATTGCTTACTCCCCAGCTGGTTTTGGCTGGAAGGCAGATGATGTCATAGCTTGCTTTAAATGAAAAAATTCAGTGATGCCACTGGACCTCCGGATTTTGTCACCCTGTCCTCCCTCCTAAGGAATGAGATCATTGTTTTTTGGGTCAAAATGAAGAGAACATTACAGTGAAAGTGTATTACAATAAAACCCAGCTTGTCAGTCAAATCCAAAGCTACTATTAGGCTATTTTGAGCAAGATTTGAAAGCTTTTCTCAACAAAAATGTTGCTCAAAACAAGAGCAAAACATCTGCAGAGAAAAGGCACCTGGGCACACGTCTTTATGATGGAGCTGCTGGTGATTTAGATTGTCACTGTTGCTTTTGAACACTTCTAGCTGTACAGAGGATGGGCCATTCCCAGTAGAAAGAGCACTGGGCCATAGCTGCACTTTCTCTGAGGCTGCAGTGCCAGCCTGTACATAGGCTGGATGAACACAATTCTCAGTTGCTTATCAGGTGCAGATTTATAACCACTTTGGTTTTTTTTTTTCCCTCTGATGTCTTGCTTGAAATCTTCAAGAGATACTCCAAATATTTTCTTAAAATAATTTGTGGAAGAGAAAGACTCCATTCAAAGGAATGAGACTTAGAATGGCTGCAAACAAAACAATGCATGGAATGTGCTTTGCTTTACCTTTCCAGCTGGATTTGCTTGGATTGTGTCAAGTAATCTGCATATATTGCTGGCTGTCTTCTATTAGGGAGCATTGTCTAGAGAACAGGGTTTCAGAAGGCCATTTGTCCTTTCAGTGGGGCTAGCTACTCTAGATGTGTGAGTAAGTGGTAACTGAGGAGAGGCAGCAGCCAGACAAGGTAGCCTTCCCTGACTAAAGGGAAAGGCGGGCAGGGATGGCACCGGTGCTGCTGCAGTAATTTCCTTGCATGCTTCATGTGCAAACCAGCTGATTTTTGTTGACATGTGAGCCCTGCGGACAACTCCATCACTTCTAGAGCTGATACGTACTTAAATCAGGGTCACTACTTACACAGTGCTTTTATCCTGTGGAATATGAAAATGTTGTATGAATGGATAACATTCAAATTTGTATGCCTTTGGGGGAATTAACAGGTAGACAAGCATCCAAGAAAATGTGTTTCATGGCAGAAGTGTATACCCACCTTGTTCAGCACATGAAGTGGGCAAAACTGATGAAGATACAACAGTATAGACTTTTCTGTAGCTTGTCACTGCACCATGAACATTTTTTTTCACAGCAACACAGAAAGTACAGAAAATATCTTTTCATGGTAGCAGTAATGGAAATTATTTACTATTATGACTTGTAATTCCTTTAGCATCTTATTCTATATGTATAAGTACACAATTTCTTTAAGGGCCCCTGTGAAGCTCTCAAGGCAGAGTTTCAGACAGATGGGAACTGTCTTCAGCTTCAACAGCAAAAAGGGTTCAGGAAATGCTTTTCCACAACTGCACTGTTTCTGAAATCACTGACCTGTTAAGATGTTTGCTTTGCTGAGAGAACAACATGCAGTGCAACATCCACTTATCTAGTCAACTTTCTGGAAACACTCTATCAGATATTCAATCCCTCTTCAAAATCCCCAGACCATCTAAGTGATTGTACAGTCAGGTCCACCACCAGGTTAACACTTATCAGTTGCTTCTAATAAAGCCAAAACACTGCTGTCCACCTTCACAAGCACTCCTTTCAGGGTATTAGTACTCAGCCTCTCTCACTGCAGTCTAGAGGTAGATATGCCTCTCATGCTAACACCACTATTAGACTTCTGCACCTCAACAGGCAGAATTCAACCAGACCTGAGGTGATGAAAAATACTGGGTATTCCCCTCCTTCCTATTTTATCCAGCCCAGAAGATTCAACAAGCTATGTTCCCTCACACACAGCAGTCCTTTAGACAGCTACACACAGAATGCTACATGCTAAATTAGACAGATTTCTTGAGCTGGGTATAGTGCTGGGACAGAATTACTATTTCCTTACCTTTTCTGAAAATACACAATATACAAACATCACTCTGACCTGTGCTTTGATCCTTTATACAAGACTCTATCCATATCTGCAACACAGGCTACACCATCTGCTTCTGAACAGATAAAAGACACCTTCACACCCACACAGTCCCTGATATTAGAAATCCTAGCGTAGTATTATCTCCACAAACCAGGAAAATAATGTGAGTCCACAGGATGTTGGCAGGATCACAGGATGTTAGGGGTTGGGAGGGACCTCTGGAGAACATTGAGCCAGAGCAGGACCATAGAATCTAGCACAGGTCACACAGGAATGCATCCAGATGGGTCTTCAAAGTCTCTAGAGAAGGAGACTCCACAACCTCTCTGAGGGGCTTGTTCCAGTGCTCTGTGATACTCACAGTGAAGAAGTTCCTTCTCATGTTGAGGTGGAACCTCCTGTGCTGTAGTTAATGTTGATATCTGAAGAAATAGGGGATGCAGCGCACATCAGTATCTGGTAACTACACAGGATCTGCTGTGATGTCCACTCTGCATACAAGCAGTCACAGCATCTGCTGGAGGAAATAACCATTTGCCTACAGCTTCAGAAAGGAACTTGCATTGCTTGACAGGACACTCTTGCCTTTTCACTGAATAAAGCTAAGTGTCTATGGTTGTCATCAAGTAGTGGCAAACAACAGACTGGTTCCCACTCATTTGGAGAATCATCCACACATTCAGCAACTCTGTTAACTGCCCAGTGAGATATTGCAGTCAAGGAAGATTACAAGTACTACAAGTTATCAGAGTGAATCACTTCAGGAGGGCAAAGAACATATCCTGGAAGAGCAAAAGCAGCCTCAAATGACTGTTATGCTTTCTCCATCTCTCTTGTCTGTCTCCTTTTTCTCCTCTTCCCCATACTCCTGTGCAAAGATAGGTTGGAAGATGCACTCTGGAAGCTGTACCTACTCACCAAGTAAATGTCAGTAGTATTATTTAAAGGAAAAGTAACTTTCTAGCTACCACCTCTCTCTCCCCCACCCCCAGAATGATTATCCAGTATGTATTATACTCCAGTGGGTGCTGCATTGGTCAAACACCTACCATTATATGCAGCCATCCCAATTCTGGTTCAGGAAAGAGGATCACCACCTCTTAAATGGCCATTCAGAGAAATTAGGTCATGCTAGTCATTATGGAGACTGTCTTCAGCTTGTATCATAACCATCCTGTTTCTTCTATCTTCTTTCCCAGTGCTGTCATCTCCCATTATTTAAGGGTTCTATTCCAGGACTTAGGACACTCAGGAGAAAAAAACCAAGCAACCTAGGATGTAAGAAATAACATAGTTTATATCAGTTAAGCCTGTGATACCAAAACACATTCAAGGGAATGCCCACTTCTCTCATTTCTTTCCAGCAACAGATAGTTGTTTTGAAAAGGTCTCTGTTGACTCATCATTGCAGGGCAACAATTCAATACCAGGTCACACAGTCCCACCAAAATCTTAGCATTTACTTCTGCATTAACACACAATTGTAGTCTAAATCTATTTAAGATTAGTGCTTTCTTAATTACCACCCATTTGCTTTTCTATTCTGTCCTTATTCACCTTTACTCCTTTTTTTCAGGAGTTTTAGAGGATTTTATTTCTTTTACATTATGGTAACTTGCATTTCTTCCTTATTTAGAATCATAGAGTAGGCTGGGTTGGAAAGATCTGTAAATATCATCTAGTTCCCACCTCTCTGCCATGGGCAGTGACACCTCCTTGAGTGCCTCCAGGTTGCTCAAGGCCCCATCCAGCCTAGCACTGAACACTTCTAGGGTTAGAGCCTCCACAACTTCTCTGGGCAACCTGTTCTTGTTCCTCACCACCCTCATGGTGAAGAATTTCTTCCTAATGTCTCATCTAAATCTACCTTCTTCCATCTGAAAGTCATTATATCTCATCTTATCACTATATGATTTTGTAACGAGTCCCTCTCCAGCTATCCTGTAGGCCCCTTCCAATACAGGTCTCCCTGGAGCCTTCTCCTCTCCCGGTTGAACAACCCCAACGCTCTCAGCCTGTTTATGTAAGAGAGGTGCTCCAGCCCTCTGATCATCTTTATGGGCCTCCTCTGGGCCCACTCTAACAGTTCCATGTCCTTCCTGTGCTGGGGGCTCCAGAGCTGGCAGTGTTGGGAGTCACACAGAGTGGAATAGGGGGTGAGAATCACCTTAATCAACTAGCTGACCATGCTTCTTTTGATACAGCCCAGGATACAGTTTGCTTTCTGGGCTGCAAGCACATATTGCCACCTCATGTTGACCTTCTCATCAACCAACACCCCCAAGTCATTCTCCTCAGGACTGCTCTCTATCCATTCTCCACTCAGCCTGTATTTATGCTTGGGATTGCCCTGACCCAGGTGCAGGACCTTGCACTTGGCTTTGCTGCACTTCATGAGGTTGGCATTGGCCCACCTTTCAAGCTTGTCAAGGTGGATAGCAGCCCTTCCCTCCAGCATGTCAGCTACACCACACAGGTTGGTGTCACTGGCAAACTTGCTGAGGATGCATTCACTCCCAAGGTCCATGCTGCCAACAGAGATGTTAAACAGCCATGGTCCCAGTACTGACCCCTGAGAAACTTGGGGAAACTTGTCCCCATTTAGACATCAAGCCCTTGACTGTTACTCTTTGAGTGTGATCATCAGTCAATTTCTTGTCCACTGAATAATCCACCCATAAAATGCATGTCTTTCCAGTTCAGAGACCAAGGATATCGTAAGTGACAGTGTTAAACACTTTGCATAAGTCCAGGTAGCTTACATCATTTGCTCTTCCCTTGTTGATGAACACTATTATCCTGTCATATAAGGCCATCAACTTTGTCAGGCATGATTTGCCCTTGGTTAAGCCGTGCTGGCTGCCATCAGTCACCTCCAGGTTTCCATGAACTTTAATTTTGCTGAAACAAATTCAGTCCCTTATTGAATATGCCCCAAGTTTCACTGAGGGGATGCTGCCACAACAGAAAGGCGTAGTCTTTTCTTAGTCAAAAGGCAGGACAGCTCAGACAGAAAGTCAATGTGCTCACCTCAGATTTGTGTAAGACACAATGTTAGACAAACTTGCATTAAACCAATCTGCAGCACTGAGAGTTGAAACAGTCTGTAGTTCAATCTAATGAAAATCTGATGGTTTCCATGAGGGATAAGAGTGCAGATCCTGTCACAGGGTTCAATTCTAATGCTGATATGCATACAACTCACTGGGTCCGCCAAAGACCAGGCAGGCATCTAATCAGTCTCTTTAGGGTAAATTTAACTTGTCCTAAAGTATGGGGGTAAAAAAAATCAAGATGAATAGCCACTCCTTTGATAAGAAATAAAGCAGTAAAATTGTCAAGAGCCAGTCTGAAGCTGTGGATTCTGATAGTTTGAATTGTTACATGACTTAATGAAAAGAAGTTTTATAACAAAAGAAATTATTTATATTATGTAATTTTTTATTATAACAGATCCCATAACTGTTCTAGGGTTTCCAAATATAAACAAGTGGCTATTCATGGGATTAAATGGATGTAAGGATTGCATATATTCACATCCAGTCACGGCCTCTATTTGCAGTGTCCTGGATAGTCTGTTACTAACAAAGGTTTTGCATTCAATCCTACAAACTTTTGGCAAGCATTTATTACCATGTTCACAGAATTGTCAGGTTTGGAAGTGACCTCAAGGATCATCTAGTTCCAACCCCCCTGCCATGGGCAGGGGCACTTTCCACTAGACCAGGTTGCCCAGAGCCCCATCCAGCTGGGCCTTAAAAACATCCAGGGATGGGGCTTCCACCACCTCTTTGGGGAACCTGTTCCAGAGTCTCACCACCCTTATGTTATCCACAGCACTTAACATTTTGATGTTACAATTAAGACTATTATTTTTACTTCACTCCTATCTCCTTAAAAACCTCAACATAAATACTTTTGCAGCGCTCCTCCTGCACACCCACCCTTGCCGACTTAATATCCCTTCTGAAGTTTATGAAGCATTTAAATGTTTTTAAAGTGATCCATCTTTTTCTGTCCACTAATAATTACACACTTAGCTGTGTGGAGGACCTATTAAATCCTTGTTTATTTTATTTGACCTTGCAAAGCCAAAGATCTGACCATAGTAACACAGCACTAACTAGTGAAGGAACACTACTTGTGTGTTATGTGATTAATACAATACAATTTTGTCTTGGTGGTGGTTGGGATTCTTTTTGGTGTTTTGTTTGTTGTTTTTTTTAATAGAAACATTAGAGAAGTGATAGAAAGAAAAAAAAAAAAGACCCCAAAATAATCTACAAATGAAAAACAAAAAGCCAACCCTGAATCTGTTTAGCTTAAAAAAAAAAAAGAAAGGAAAGAAATGGAAAAAAGAAAAGAGAAAAAAGATTGAGTTGTAACTTGATTACAGGGTAAAAGCACCTTCCTGGGGAGAAAACAGTGAGTACTAAAGAGCTCTTTAATCCATCAGAGAAAGGCATAGCAAGAATCATTGACTGGAAGCTGAAGGCAAACAAATGCAAATAAGACAGAAAAATTTTAGCAGCAGGTGTGATTACTACATGTATAATCCTAGTACCTGGAAGCCAAGTCATGGATCAGGGTTCCCTCATATTAGGTGCTAGTAATAAACACCAAAGCCAACACAACAACCCCCCAAAAAAGCCTCCAAAAGCCAGCAACAAAACTCCCACAACCAACCCCCCAGAAGAGAGCAATCCCAGCCAAAAGGTTACAAACAATGCATACAATGAAGTAACATGATAAATCAATTATAATATTATCTGATGTGACAGGAAGCAGATTTGAGCCATGGTTTCATGATACAAAATGCCGAGATACTGGCTCAAGGTGAACTCTACCCTATCAAGACTGATTTCATGGCTATGGTTTAATGGCCGTGGTGGTGTTAGGTTGATGGTTGGACTCGGTGATCTTAGAAGTCTTTTCCAAACAAAGGAGTTTTATAATTCTTCTTGCTTCCACAACTTCTCTACAGCTGTGAGAGTTTGAAAATGGATCCATATTTAAATATAAAAGCAGGGGTTTCATTTTTTTTATAACTTTATGACAAAATACTAGTACACTTTCTCAAGTGTTTTTTTATGAATTTTAGTGAATGGCTTGACCAAAATTTTCCTTCCTACCTACATTTCTTAGTATCATCTCCAGTGCTGTTTTCAGGACATCTGAACTTGCTGCATTATTTGTGGGAAAAGACTGGCATAAGCCCCAGAGAACAATATGAAAAAACAAAGCATGAAATTGCTTTGTCTACCTCATAGCATATCAGTAGTCCAGCCACCAAATCTCCAGCGTAATGCGTGGATAAGATAGAACATTAACTCAACCAGAAGCCTAGCCCACAGTCTGGCAAGATCTCTCTAAAAAAACCCTACCATCCTAATCAAGTCTAACACAAAAAGTAAATACATGAGCTTGTGATTCCCAACACCACTGCTCTGGCACTGGAGCCTACACAACATTCTTGGTAGTTTACAAATACCACAGGCCACTACGGTTTGACTGGGAAGCAGATTAAAGAGGCAAGCCAAGAGCAGTGTTTTTAACTATAAAAACTTTTGCTGTCTAGTTTTTGAAAACATATGGATTGTCCCTGAAATTAATCTGGGAGAAAACAAGGAGACCTGAGGAATATCTTGCCTTATTTTCTGACATAAAAAACACAGATAGGAGAAACCCCCCACCTTTGAGTTCCGTCTTTATTTACACTACTAGCAGACTACAGCAACTCCCAACATTGCACTGAGAAACTCTAGAGGAGCTAATGTCTTTGGCTGAGAATGCTGAAGAGAAAGCAAAGGGTTAACTCTGCCCAGATAGTCCCTGAGACTCAAAAGTAAAGCAAGTATGCCCATGGTGTTTATTACCCAGCCTTCTTCCTTCCCTTCCTCCCTGGAGGTGGCTGGCCTCCTCCTACCAGCTGATGTTCTGTGTTTCACTGAGCTGAATATTCACTTCACAGCCAGGCAGGGCAACAGTTACAACCAGCTCTACAAGAATTCTTTTTTTTGTTGTTGCTGATCCTTGTTAAGAATACTTCAAGCTATAGCTGTAACAAACTGCATTAAAAGAATGCTGTTTCATTGCAAAGTTTGCATACTTCCTAGCCTTAATATTTGGCCTCGTTCACTCTGCTGAATTTTTCCACAGGGCCACGGCTGCCCTGTGTGTGCAGGACACACGCTGCTCAGGAAATGAATCAGGGTTGTGTATAAAATTGGAGTATTTATAGGTTGGTATATGTGTTTGCTCTAGAAGTTGTGCATAGAACAAGACAGACAACTACAGGAAGGGTGCAATGGGCATGTGGTTAAGGCAGTTGAACGCCACACAGGAACACTCAGTTCTGCCTTCTGCCTTTGCCATTGGCGTCTGTGAACAAGGAGCAAGTCAGACCAAGCACCTTGGCAGGTGGCCACCAACCTTGTCTTCCTCTCTTTTTCTGAAGTCCAAACTGAAACACCTGGAGCCTTTAAGGCAGAAATGGAAAGCAGCTGATTATAATGGAAGCTTGGGCTTTTGAGGGGAAAATGGAGCTGGAGGCACAAGGTTAAAAGGCAGGAGAACCCAATTAATAACACTGACTTTCCTACTGACTGAATGAGTGGCTTGGTTTTCTCCTTGGTCAAACAGGACAATGATGCTGTTCTGCTGTTCTAAGAATTTCAGTATCACTAAGGTTGGAAGAGACCTCAAAGATCATCAAGTCCAACCTGTCACCACAGACCTCATGACTAGGGTAGGGAGGACACTACTGCCCACTGCAGGCTTGAACTCATGACCTTCCCATTAAGGGTCTTATGCACTACCAACTGAGCCAGATGTTGCTCACAATGCAAAAGAATCATCAGATATTGTGAAGCTCTTGGATACCATTGTAATATCATTGTAAAAAAAATATTTCTGATTCCATACATATAAAGTTTTGGATATTTTTATTCATTCATTATCCTATATTGCTACATACTTGCTTTACACTTACATGCATTGAGATAGGCTGTACCCATTTTTCCCCTCAAACTGTTAATAATGTGATTTCACAAGGCCCTTTTCAGCTTCTTTCAGGGCTATTTAATGTCAGTACTCAGTGAAACTATCACATGGTCATATGAAATAGGACAGGGAGCAGCACAGGGAACTGCTTGAAAGAGTCTAGCACAGAGGCATAAAGATGATTAAGGGAGTGGAACATCTTTCTTAAGAGGAGATACTGAGGGAGCTGGTGCTCTTTAACCTGGAGAAGAAAATACTGAGGGGTGACCTCATTAATGTTTATAAACAGGTGGAGGGTGAGTGTCAGAAGGACAGTCAGGCTCTTCTCAGTGATGTCCAATGATAGTACACAGGGCAGTAGGTGCCAGCGGAAGCATAGGAGGTTCCATGTAAAAATAAGGAAAAACCTTTTCACTGTGAGGGTAACAGAACAGTGGAACAGGCTGCCCAGAGAGGTTGTGGAGTCTCCTTCACTGGAGACATTCAAAACCCACCAGGACGCATTCCTGTGTGACCTACTCTAGGTGATCCTGCTTTGGCAAGGGGATTGGACTAGATGACCTTTCAAGGTCCTGTCCAACCCCCAACATTCTGTAAGCAAAATATATTCTCTGGGTTACAAAAAACATTTAAATAATATCAGCATGTAACTGGCTGTATAATTTGTCACATAACCAAAGCCACAGAAGAGCCTTTACCTACTTATTTATTAGTCTGTATCACAGATTATCATCATATTGAAAGCTGTCAGTAACAGTAAGCTACTAAGGAGACACTATATTGAAAAACAAATAGTTGTACTTTGTGTTGAATGAATAAAAACCAAATTTGCCAACATTTCTTTGAAAATTACCTGAATAGATTT
Organism: Melanerpes formicivorus; assembly: GCF_026170545.1. Lineage (NCBI taxonomy): Eukaryota > Metazoa > Chordata > Aves > Piciformes > Picidae > Melanerpes > Melanerpes formicivorus. The sequence goes on along the minus strand of NW_027142353.1, from coordinate 52,282,917 downwards.
TCAACAGTTACTCTGACTTCTGAAATCTGATTTAAGAGAAATACCACAACAGCTGGGGAAAAAGGTAATGAACTCCTCCATTCTAGGTAGGAAGCCACTGAATGTAAAAATATAGCATAATAATCATGGCAAGCGTGAGATTTTTGGCTCATCACACAACAGAAATATTTTACTGATGCCTGACAACATCCCAAGCACAGCATCTGAATGCTACTAAAGTAGATGTGAATGAGTCTCAAAGACAACAGTGTTTTCAACAAATTAGAAGAAAATAGACAGGGGAATAAAACTCAAAATTTAAGTTCAGGCCTGCAATCAGATCTTCAGAGTAGAAACTTGCAGCCATCCAGAGTCCCATTAACTCCGGCAGGTCCCATCTGAACAAACCCAGCAGCAGGATTAGGGCCTAAACATGTAAATAGAGAAAGGATGTGATCAGATACCGTACTGCCTAACTCTAAGTAAAGAGACAGCAAACTAGTCCCAGAAAAATAATCTCAATCTAGACCATTACAAGATTTTCACCAGTAAACACTGCAGCTACAGGAAAGGTTACAGTGGTATCTTACATTGAGAGATTTATAGGGCAGTAATTGATCACGGTTTATTCCCCTTCAGGCAAGCACAAGTACCTGCAATGCATTTGCTCACCTCCTCTGTGTTCCTGTTTTGTTTTGGTTTGAGTTTTTTGGGGTGTCTTTACTACATACTTTGTTTTATTATTTAAACAAGAGAATGGTCTAAAAATCAGTATAAGTGGTGGTTTTATCTTCACCAACTCTTCAGTTCTAGGCATATAGTTCTTTTAGCCTCTTAGTAATGTGGCCAAAATTGAGATAATTTTACCATGTTTTAAGACACTGACAGAAAGTAGTATTATTTCTATTAAAAGATTCACTTTTATGCTTATCTGAAGGTTGTGAGAAGTTCTAGCTTGGCAGTGTGTTAGAGGAAGTAACTTTTTATGCTCTCTAACATACTCATCAAAGCTCACAGTAGCATACACCTAGATTCATACACAATTGCCAATGAGAAAATGTAGTATCTTAAAAGAAGTCTTTCTAAGGAGGTTTGCCTACTGAAATTCAGGCTTTAACACAATAGGAATGTGTGACAGCAGCAGTGGAGACATTACAGGGATAGGTTTATAGTGAACCATGGGCTACATTGTGGAGTATTGTGTCACCTGAATTTCAGCAGCAGCACATATCATCCATCCCACGAAGGGGTCTGTGCCTTCTCGTGTACTTTGCACTTTCACTGGCACTACCTCTTTGAGATAGCCAGACCAAATACAGTATTAGGCTGTCCTGGAATACAACGTTCTTCCCTTTACTATTGTAGAGTTGCCTTCAGAAATCAGCATGTACCCAGACAAAAAGCAGCATGTAACCAGCATAATCTTATGGAAAGAGACTGAAGGAGCTGGGGCTATTTAGTTTGAAAAAGAGGAGGCTGACGGGAGACCTCCTTGCTGTCCACAACTACCTGAAAGGACACTGTGGAGAGGCTGGTGCTGGTCTTTTCTTGCAGGTGATAAACCAAGAGGGAATGGCTTCAAGTTGCCACTGGGTAGGCTTAGACTGGACATTAGGAAAAATGTTTTCACAGAAAGAGTGGTCAGGCCTTAGAATGTGCTGCCCAGGGAGGCAGCTGAGTCACCAACCCTGGGTGTGTTTAAAGGATGTTTGGATGTGGTGCTTGGGGACATGGTTTAGGGCTGAACGTTGTAGAATAGGGTTATCAGTTGGACTTGGTGATCCTGAGGATCTTTTCCAACCTCAATATTTCTGTGATTTTGTGCAATCAGTATAAACACACTTTCTGTCCCCCCAAAATAATAAAAAAATGTTGATGAGAATCAGCTTCTCTCTGATTTACTTCTCCAACTTGATAGCCTAAGATGCAGTAAAATCCTTTGTATTAATAGAAGTTTTGAAGTTATTGTAAGTGAGGACATGAACATGTGAAATACATTGAAAAAGAATTTGGTTAGTCCATAGCACTGATGGAGAGGTAAGGACTCAAAATTCTAGTATTCCTAGGTAAGAGAAAACCCCAAACACTATATACAAGGTTTTCTATTCACCATGGACATTGAGATGCCTTGTTTGCTGAGATGTGACACTGACTTCATTTAGACTACTTATAGATGAGGATATTCATGGATATGCAAGACAGATGTGATTTCCAAAATTTGTGGGAGAAAGTAATGATTTTATCTTCTCAGGTCAGCATAGATATAAAAAACTTCCCACCCCCATTTTAATGTTGAATTCCCACTTGTATGACTTTCTGCCATGCATGTAGTATACATGAGAAAGAACCTGTAACACCATACTTAGAATATAGTGTCACATTTTGGTTATTTTATCTCAAGAAAGCTACAGACTAAAACCTGGCTACCACTCAGTCAGCACACTGGGGCAGGGACAGAAGGCACACCACAGCAGGAATCTGCCTCATTGGGTGCAGGCAGAGGTCCCAGGCAAGGAGCAAGTAAGCCAGCAGGGAACAGGCTGCTGCCTGACCTCCCACCTCCATCTCTCCCCACTGGCTGTGAGCATCCTGCCACTGGGATCTCACAGACACGCTGCCCTTTTGGTCCAGCATGCCACAAAGTGTGTTTGCTCACAAATTTATGAATTCACAAAGTATTAGCAAGTAAAAGGTCATTTACAGACTTACCTGGTCGTTGCTGCTGCTTCTCTGAATAACCTGGAACTATCAAGAGGCTATTAATATCAAATTCTTTTCCAAAGAGTTAAGTTTCTGAGGAAAGGCAGTATTAAAGTTTCTCTTTCCCAGGCTTACTGCATACTTAAATATTTTAATTTGGACACTACTAGACACCTATTTAAGTCTTTCTTCTTCCTCTTGCAAAGATGCATTTACAGTTTATATTTTGACAGCTGGTGGAAAGGTATTTATTGTAAAAATAACAAGAAAGAAAATAAGCAGCTTTTTTTTTTTTTTTTCCCTTTTTGTGTTGTGCCTTCCTGACATTAAAGCTGCTTCATCTCTGGTTTAAGTGAGAAAAGCCTAGAAACAATTCCAATTCCCAACTGTTTCTTACTATGCCCATACAACTATATGCCAGTGGAAAATTAGCTAAGAGCAGATGTTATTTCCTCAGCCCTCTCTCCAGTCCCCCTTCTCAACCTGTTCTGGGACTCGCTGAAAGGGTGGGGGGAAGGAAAGGATGACTGTGGCTGGTATGGGACAAAGCTATAAAAGCCTCAAGCAAACTGAAACCTTTCTGTTCCTGGGGAGAATTCTCCCATCATCAGGCAGGATGAGAATAAGAACTGACTCAGTTAACTGTATTACTGAAGTACTATGGAGCACAGTTGTTAGAAGACTTGACTTCATAATTTGATTGTAAAGAAATGACTGTACCCCATGTTCACTATTACTATAAACTAAAGAAAAAGATCAGTGTCCTCCCAGGAAATGCAAACACACAGTTTTTCATGCTAGCCACCCCACTGCAGCAAACAAATCAAACTCCACAATTAGCATCCAGTCTTTGGTGGCAGGTGGGAAATATTCTAACCAATATTATGTGGAGAAGAACTCCATATAATGATTTGAGATTTTCATATGAATGATGATCCTCGAGGTCTCTTCCAACCTTAGTTATACTGTGCTACTGTGATACTGTGACTTGGAGGTCCTTTCCAACCCCTAACATCCTGTGATCCTGTGACTTCATTGCTGGTCACACACACAAAGTTGTGCAGCTACACCATCATCCTGCCTAATGCTCAGACACATAACTAGCATCACCCTAGCTCCACAATTTACTCCCAATGTTAAGACTGATATTCATAATTTGCAGATACTTTCAGAGCAGCATTTCCAAAATGGTATTTTTCTAATTCTTCCAATCAGCTGAAGCATTCAATCAGGTTATTATCACTGTCATCATCACCACATTTTGATTCAGTAACGTTTTTCTCTGTGATTTTGAGAGATGCAGCCTCACTCACATTCATTCAGAAAACTGCTGACCCTTTTCCTAGTGGCTCCCTGGGAGAACGCATCACTTGTCTCCACAGCTCTTCCTGACTTCTCTCATATCTGTTACTTACCTTCACTTTCAAGGCCCTTCCTTGCCTATCACCACCACACCTCTCTTTTCTTTATCATTGACAGGAAGCCAGCTGTGGTTTGATCACAGTTGAAGCTAGGCCAATTTTCATGGAACATAAAGCTGAAAAGATCATTAGATCATACTGTCCAAATGTTTATTTTGTGTTTGGCTAAAACACTTTCCAAACCCCTCAATTTTTACTCAACCTTTACCTTTAGAGATACTTCCCCTCCTGTCTCCCACCTATCATTTAATGTCAAGAGGCCAGCTTTCAGCTCCTCTCTCACCCACATCACATTTTAAAAGAAACCTTATGCCTTTGCCTGTTTTATACCTTACACTTTAGGGAAACTGCTTTAAATTGCAAACTGCTGACTAAGCTGTCAGCCTGTGGACTGGACCACTACACTCTGTGCTGGGTTAGGAACTGGCTGGAGGGCCGGGCCCAGAGAGTGGTCGTGAACGGTGCCGCATCCAGCTGGAGGCCAGTCACCAGTGGTGTCCCCCAGGGATCAGTGCTGGGCCCTGTCCTCTTCAACATATTCGTTGATGATCTGGATGAAGGGGTAGAGTCAGTCATCAGCAAGTTTGCAGATGACACAAAGTTAGGGGCAGATGTTAGTCAATTAGAGGGTAGAAAGGCTCTGCAGAGGGACCTCGACCGACTGGAAAGATGGGCAGAGTCCAATGGGATGGCTTTCAACAAGTCCAAGTGCCGAGTGCTGCACTTTGGCTATGGCAATCCCATGCAGAGGTATAGGCTGGGGTCGGAGTGGCTGGAGAGCTCCCAGACAGAGAGGGACCTGGGTGTGCTGATCGACAGCCACCTGAATATGAGCCAGCAGTGTGCTCAGGTGGCCAGGAGGGCCAATAGCATTCTGGCCTGCATTAGGAATAGTGTGGCCAGCAGGAGCAGGGAGGTCATAGTGCCCCTGTACTCTGCTCTGGTTAGGCCGCACCTTGAGTACTGTGTCCAGTTCTGGGCTCCTCAGTTTAAGAAGGACATTGAGACACTTGAGCGTGTCCAGAGAAGGGCAACAAGGCTGGTGAGAGGCCTTGAACACAAGCCCTATGAGGAGAGGCTGAGGGAGCTGGGATTGTTTAGCCTGGAGAAGAGGAGGCTCAGGGGTGACCTTATTGCCCTCTACAACTACCTGAAGGGTGGTTGTAGCCAGGAGGGAGTTGGCCTCTTCTCCCAGGCAACCAGCACCAGAACAAGGGGACACAGTCTCAAGCTGCGCCAGGGGAGGTTCAGACTCGAGGTGAGGAGGAAGTTCTTCACCGAGCGAGTCATTCGGCATTGGAATGGGTTGCCCAGGGAGGTGGTTGAGTCATCGACCCTGGAGGCGTTCAAGGGGAGATTGGACGTGGCACTTGGTGCCATGGTCTAGTCATGGGGTCTGCGGTGTCAGGTTGGACTCGATGATCCTCGAGGTCCTTTCCAACCTAAGTGATACTGTGATACTGTGAAATATTTGAAAACATACTTCACTGCTGTTCTTCAAAGCCTTCTCTGGAATTCAGCGTACTAAGATATCTCTACAGCTCCTATGAACAAAATGTGTGATAAGAAGGTATGTATATACATGCCTCCTATGTTGAACTATCTAAAAGAGGAAAGTGTGGGATGTAGGAGATGGATCTTCCCATACAGTAAATGGAGGGTGGCTCCTGTTGAGAGCTATTTTGATGAAGAAACTCCTAAAATATCCCTAGCAGTCCTCTGAAGGAGTCACTGGATAAGCCATGGAAATAGCTAAAGGCAATCACATGAGTTGGATTCTTTAACTATGAATGTTCCCCCTCTAGTGTTTTCCTTCTCTTCTGTGTATATTTTACCATTTCACCTGTATTACATTTACCCTGCAAACATTTAGGATTGCAGATAATCTGTTCAATCCATGTTTGTGTGGTGCTTAGCATCACAGGAAAGTCTATGTCCAAATAGCACTGTTTTGCAAGAATACACTAAGTATATTATTAAACACTACCTGGTAATTATCTGTGCACACATGCCAGGGAGAAGATACACAACTATGCATCAAGTTTAACTTTGCTGTATTCTGAATTCCTTAATAACAAAGAGCTGGAATGTGTCCATGGCTGGCACCTGTTGGTTTTCTCCCCAGTCTGAATGATGGGCAAATCCTTAAGACAATTCAACACAGGAGAAGAGATGGGAAAGTAAGACTGATGGGAAGGTATATGTGGATCCAGGATGCATACAGAAGTTTTGGCAGAGGAAGCAGGGTGGGGGAAACAAACCATGGAAACCCTTGTCAAGTGTGTAACAGATGTCATAAGCTATTTTCTGAAACAATCAGTGTGAAAATGGTAAAATGCAGGACTGGTAAGGTAAAAGGAAGAAATATAAGGAGTTTATATATATATATATAACGGAGTTTTATATATGAAGTTTCTTTATATATATGAAGTTCATGCCTCACAACCTGAGTCTCCAAAAACCTGCTTATCTCTGGGAAATAGGTAATAAAATATTGTGAAAAAACAATGAGCTTCAAGAAGTTACTTAGCCAAATGGCAGCCTCACTTGAATTTGGAAATCTAATCCTCATACAGTCAATCAGTAAAACTCATACTAGCATCATGCACAAAAGAATGGAACAACTGCTTATGCTGATGGTCTAGTTCTTGCTCCAGATCTATTAATCCAGATCACAGAAAATAAAGACCTTTCAAAGCCCAAAGTGAGCAGAAAATTCCTCCTGAAGCAAAGAAACAAAACCTAAGACACAGTCATAGAGCAAAACCTGATGACAATAAACAAGGCAAGATATTGGACTGAATGATCGATTTAGTTGCAATGAATTTCATTACTTGCAAAGAGTTAACTGCAATGTGTCTCAAAAGAATGGATCTAGTCCTATGTTATGGAATAGTTGTTAATCATCCAGAAATTGAGGTCAGTACCATGGCATAAAAATCTGCAGTTATTTAGGTTACTCAGAATCATGGAAAACTGTTCATCTAACCAAACTAAGTAACCCCTATAAAGACCAAATAATGATAGATAACAAACTAAAGCAAATCCAAGAGAAAAAAGTTTTTGAGGGTTCAAATAAAAGGTGCAACTGTATGGAAATTGGTGTAATAAAACTCATTGTGTTAGGCAAAGTAATGGTTACCTACAAAATCTCTACCCACTGACATTCATGGTCCCACAGATCTAATTCACTCGCACTCTTATCTTCACTTACTTACAAGCACTGAAACTCAGATGTCCAGAAGGTCTGCCCAGAATAGCTTACTCAAAACAGAGGGTAAGGGCCATCAGCTTTTAAGTCTTTTTCTCATTTCAGGGGCTGCTCATAATTAGCAATTAAAAGAAATATGGTTTTGAGCAGATCTTTTAAGACATCCTTCAGGAATCATCAGCTGTGACAAGACAGTCCTTTGCCTTAGTATCTTGGTCTCCTGGCCTTCCATAAATCTTAGGTCCTGTTGCCGCCTGCTGTCTGCTTTTCCTTGTCCAGAATATAGGTCTGAAATGTATGCCTGCAGTCCCTCCTCCTGTCTGGCTAACAGGGAAAAGAATGGTGAATGTCCTATACCACAACCTTGTTGCCATCCTCCTGCTGTTAGGATGCAAGGTCTTCCGCTGGCAAGTCATCTGTGCTGTAGCACACAGATACTGCAGGGAATGGTGTCCTGGAAACGGTGTCCTTCATTGTCAGTACAGGCCATTTCTTTAACCCTTTGTTTCACTCTTTCAACATATGCTTACACACGTGTTTCCATCCATCCTGCATTTATACTTCTGTTACAACTCTGCATAGTGTTACGCTAGTTAAACCGCTCTGATGCGGAGCACTGCAGAAAAGGCACACTCCAGGCTTCCAACTCCTCTGCCTTTTGCTGTGCTGTCCTCTGTTCTTGCAACAACAGCCACAGCCATCACTGGCAAGCTTGCTCAGGGAACAAACCAAAAGGGCAGGATTGCTTTTTTTAAGGGTGTATTTCCATAGACTGCATCACTAGGCAGCTGAATGCCAGTGTCAGGTGCAAGGGAGGTGGAAGGACTGCCTCTGTTCAATGGAAGTCATTCATTAGATCAGTTATGCCATAATAGGAAAGAACACCAGATGCTTCAGTCTCAGGAAGGAACCAGGGCACCACTTCAGCAGTTTCATGAAAATCCCTGCTCAATATGCCACTACAGTCAAAGTAAAAATAATAAAACAGGATGCTTAAACAAGAGACTAAGGAAAAAAGCCAGCATAATAAGATTTTAAAAATCAACACTGTGATCTTAGCAGGAAAAAAAGAACAAACATGAGTTACAGGTCACCTCTTTCCCAAAAGGAAGGGCCAGAAAGGGCTCAAATGTGAACAAGATAAACATTGAAAATATCCTATGAAAAAAATTTAGGACATTTAAAACCAGGAGTATTATGCATGTACATGTAAAATAACAGCTGCTCCAGGAAAGGTCAGATCAAACACTTCTACACTTATCTTACAACCCAAGGAAAAAAAAACACAGAGACATCCAAAATGTGGAAAATTTTAAACTGATCAGAGGAAACCTTTTTCAAATTATGTGCAATCTGTTCATATAGACTATCAAGGTAATTTAGGTATTAATGTAAATAATCAATTGTAGCATAGATCAAACTGGTTACTACATAAATCAGGAAGAAACTTATTTGGAGTTAATATCAACTGAAGCATTGGGATATATTTACTAGTGAAGCACAAAACTTTATATAGGAGTTATCATATGGGCTTAAAGTATAATACAAACAATAATTAAAAGGAATATCAACTTGATTTTATTAGACATCGATTCACAATCTCCCAGTAACTTTTCCTGCAGTTTGCATAAAATGCTAGTAATAGCTGATTAACACAAAACATAGATTCTGAAACAACTGAAGTTTGAATACATTAAGGTCTTATGTATGCACTAGACAAACACATGGAAAAAAAATAAATCAGCATGATTATAAACCAATTTTCTCCTAGAATATATTTCTCCTGGTTTCTAATCACAGCCAGTTTCTTATAAGTCTATTTTTTGAAGACCTGAATCTGAACTTTCCCCTTGCCAATTTAAACAAACAAACAAATGAGGATTCTCATCACAGATCTTGCTTAAAAAAAACCCTCAAAGCAACTACTTACTGATTATTCACAAGCAAGGGAATTAGAAGTAGTATGCCATCATTACACTGCTTGGTTATCTTGATTAGATCATCCTGCTTCAGTTTGAAATGCATATTGTCACAGCACATACTAGAAAACACATTACCCTATTGTATTAATTATTATAAAGACTTACAGAAAATTGTAGTTTCTGCAATTTCTCTTAAAGAGGGAAAAGTCTTAATTTTATTAAGAAAGACAAGGGGGGGGGGGAAGAAAAGAAAAAAAGAAGAAAGGGAGTGTAACTATGTGGCTTAATTTTTTGTTTCAGCTTTTCCTGCTTGGTCTGTGAAGGTAAAGAGAATATAATACTGGCCATGAGTGGAGAACAGTGAGGCAACAGGAGAGACTGCCGGCACTGCCAATGCATGGATGGGAGTTCATGATTTAGTCAGTGCTTGGTTCAAGCAAACAGCAGAAATAAATGGCTGAAGCATCACACAGTACAATAGAGAGTGCAAATGAAGACTGAAAAGGTCAACAATATAGACAACGAGAAAGATCCCCTGGGAACTCATTCCAGGATAGAGAATGCAGCTGGTACCAGGGTGAGAGAAAGACAGCTGCATAAATTTTGTGCAGTGACACTTGAAACGCAGCACGGGTACCTGTTAAGAGAAGGGAATTTCAGTCGATGTACACCTCTGGGTCGAGGACCTTACTGTCCACAGTAACAGAAAAAAATGTCAGACATACAAGCAAGCCAACAGGTTGCAGAAAGGCAATATACAATTTCTGAGCTTGAAAGGCAACACACCTTTCATTTATGTTCTAAAATCAGCAGACCATTAATCAGCAGGAAACTGGAACATATTCATTCCCTTTGTTTAACCTTGTTTTGCAGATGACACAGGCTGTGATTTTGTGAGTAAAAGAATTGTCCTTTGCCTGATTTACCTTTTGGGTTTTTACTTTTTGCCTATGATTGTTTTAATAACACACTACTGACCAAATACCACTGTCTAAAAGAAAATGGACATTTGCCTTTTCTAAAGCTATTGTATGTTGGAGAAAATGTACTAATATACATAATTTGAAACATACTTCACTGTACATTTACCTGCAAAGTCCCCCCATGTAATTTTATTCCCTCTAAATAGAGGGAAACTACTCATGAGGGAGAAGGTTTAAACTAACTTCATTTAGATGTGAAGAAATTGCTTGTTAAAGACATTTCTTTCCTCGTTCCAATAGCATAAAAGCTACTTATTTGGTGATTGAAGTTTTTGGACTGAAACAGGCATTTCTGAACTTCTTGTTGATGATTAATGCACAGTTTAAGAGAGCCATTACTTTCTGAAAGGCACTACTGAAGCCAAGTGTCTGATAATTTATCAGCTTCTGCTCCACTTTAATGTAACGATCAGAATTCTTTTATTCTTAATGCATTGTTTTAAACATTAAAAAGATCAGCACCATACACAGTAGTTGTGGCAGGAACAGAACACCAGCCTTGCAGTGCGATACTTCAACTCGCAGTAAGCTTCCAGATTGCGTTTAGCATCTGCTCTGTACGTTGTGCACATTACTTTCCCGAAATGAACACAAGTATTTCTTGTCATTGTAAGTGCTTTCACTATTTACTCGTTTTCTCCCCAAGGTACACAGAAGCTGCAGGCAGGAGCGTGTCTCTACTCTTAACATTACGTCCAGCGTTACGTAGAGCACGTTCCCAGCGCCCGGCAGCTCCCAGCGCTCCCTCATCTGCCTTGCGGAAACGCACAACTACGGTATTGTTGGCAATGTTGCAGTAGTACGAGGGCATCCCTAACACAAGCCGCGAGCCTGTGAACTGAAAGCACAGTTCAAAGACAGCGCTAGGTCTGAAGAGCTCACGGCTAAACCAAACGGCACTACGGTGAACGGCTAACCCACTGCTAAGAAGCGCGGAAAGCCACCGCGGCAGCAGCACCACGGGACCTGTCCCTTCAGTGGACACGTGGGAGGCGGGAGAGAGAAGACGCAGTGCCAGTGACAAACGTCGCGCTGGCAGCGAGGCTTACGAGGACCTCCAGGCCCAGCGAGGAGACAGAGAGGGAGGCACAGGGCACTGAGCAGGGCGGTGGCAGCCAATGGAGGGCGGGCAGGGCGGCGGTAACCAATGGAGGGCGCGCCTACCACCCGCCCCCAGGCAGCAGCTGGCGCGGCGGGCAAAAGTCCGCGCGCCGCCGCGGCCCCTAGTCCCCCAGCAGCTGCGGCCCCGGCTGGCTCCGGGCGGCCGCGTCTGCCCTATGGCCAGGCGGAGCCACCCGGGTCCTAGTGCCGCCGGGCAGGAGCTGGGCCTCTCACCTCCTGCCCGGCAGTGCTGCTGCAGATGCCTTCGGTGGCTGGAATCACTGCGGCGATGCCCTGATCATCCTTATGAAGACAGTTTTCTGGTGGCGCAGCCATCTGGCCCAAGGCAACTTTTGACTCGAGGAACCCAAGGCTACTTGAACGTACACCAGTACGTTCCAGAGCTGCAGAAAGCCACGCCTGAAACCATTGCCGCAGGAGAAACGGACTAAAGGATTCAACAGAAAAGGTCAGTACCTTCAGCACTTGACATCAAACCTGCCTATGCTTATAAGAAACCCTAATTAGATCCTCAAAACTCAGCCCCTAAACTGAACCTTAGAGCTACACATCTTCATCACACAATACAAGAAAAAGCCACTCAGAAGCAGGTGGGAAAGGGAGGGCAGGACTAAGGCCATACATACTCTAGCACAGGCTAGCAAAAGATTCCAGGATCTGTCCTGGTAAATGAAGGAAGGACCTTGACAAGCCAGAATCAGAACAGAAGAATCTGCAGGAAGAACAGTCTGGTGAGGCAGCTTTTACACCTGTAGATGTGGAATGTATCAGCATGCCTAGTTGTCTGGCTTGCTGTTCCTACTTAGGTTTATTAAAAGCAGATGCAGCTCTTCAGGAAGGCTCTGCATCTACATTTCAGTCTCTCAAACACATTATCCTGACCTGAGTGGCAATTCCAGATGTATTTGCACTTTCCTGCCTCCTCCCTCTCCTTACCTATACTTCAACACCACTTGAACATGAAACTAGTAGTACTGTTAAGTCTTTATACTTATACTCTGACAGTGAGACATCCTTAAGTGACCTGAGATGACTTAGTCCAGGGTGCTACAATTAGGAATAGGACTTACATGGTTACTTTTAAGTGTCTTCCAGTATTTCCTATGGGAATTGTGATAATTTTGTTAATGACTGCACATAGTTTTTGTTTACGTGTCTACAGTCTTGCAGCCCAAACCAGACAAGCTCCACATCCAGGGGAATTAGAGCTAGGTGAGCATCAGCAGCCTTCTGCTGAAAATGATCAAGAACACAGACTGAAAAACTCACACACAATATACAGCTGTGAGTACTGTTAAGTGCAAAATTCATGGGAATACCACTCCTTTAATATGAGTGTAGCTGCTCACTTTGACACAAATTCCTCCACTAAAATATTATGCATGGTAGAACAGGACTGTTATTTAAAAGCTGGAGTACCTGACTCATGATATGTTGTATCTATTCTGTGACAGCAATCTGTCTTACTGCTATCAAAACCACAGGTCTGTCATCCAGAGATAAAAAATTCTGAAGAGATGTATATATTGCTGCAGACTTTTAATTAATACTGCTATATAGCACATGAAAAAAATGAAACATCCTCCTACAGATTCAAAACAATATCTGAAAGCATTTAGTTCACATACTTTTCAGAACCCTTCCTCTCATCTTGCTGCTTTGAGTACACATCTGTCTCAATCCCAGACCAGTTTTGGACCTGCTGAGGTGATAATTTGTGTAATGTGTTGTCAATACATAAATCTGTTTTGTCTTTCACATTTTTATTAAAGCAAAGAAAAAATGGTAAGAAAGCCAAAATTCAAGGACAGTTGAGATAACCAGAGGCCAACTGGTTCATTCTAATTGATGTTTTTACAATATGGAGAGAGCATTAGATCTGTGCTATCAAATTCCCAAATAAAAGCGTTTCTGAATCTGTTTAAATCGTTAAAAAAATAACCCTACAGGTGGCAGTGCAAAGCAAATGCTTCTACAGACTCTCAAAGAGTCCAGAAATGAGTATACTCAAACTGTGCCACTTCATAAAAGCAGAATCAAAAAAACAAAAACCAAACCAATCACTGTCCCTCAATTCCAACTTAGGCTGACAAGACAGATGTAACCTACAAAGACTCAGCAGTGTGAATAAAGAGCAGTCAGACATAGTGAAGCACAGCTTTTTGAAAGTAAGTACACTGAGTAAGTAATTGATAGCACGTATGCCAAATGTGCACAAAACCTCTCAAGGATTAAAATGGGGATGAGCATCTTCCAAATTTTTAATATGTAATGACATCAAGTTTCACAGTGGGCTGCAGTTTTGAGGGCATGCCCTTAGGCTGGCGTGTTCATTTAGCATATGAGTCATTCAGCGTGGAAACAGCATAGCAGAAACATCCACAAACTAATGAACTGTGAAAGAATTACAGCATTCTCCCCCTCAGGCTTCCACCTACTAAAGTGTCACAAATAAAGTTAACATCACAAAAATGATTTAGCAAAAGAGGAATTAAACACTGGATGACAGTCAGTTCTTTTACAAGTCAGTCACTTCTTTTAACTGTTTTTATTTGAGTCAGTAGTCACCTTAGAAAAGATGAACAGAAGACGACACTCAAGCCTTCATGTTTATAACTACTGCAACCAAAGATTGGATACTTCTATGACATGGCAATTGGAAACAAGGCTTTTCTTGATTGATAACAACCCTCAGAATTTGAGAGGGATTAAAACTATGAAGATCTCACCTCTCCTCTGACCCCTTCCTTCCCCCAAAAGTTGGTTTAAAATACACAGATTGAATAAATAACAAAACACTTGCCATTCAATGAACCAGAGTGAAAGGGATTAGCCTGGCATAAAAAAAAAACCAACAAGTGAGCAGCCTAATTTCCTCATCCCAAGTTACTACAATAGCTATGATTCTGAAAGCTATAAGTAGGTTCTTTTAACTGCTAAGCAGATACCTAAGCTTATAGATCTAGCATGCCCACTTTTCCAGTGCAGCTAGAGAAACCTAGTATGGCTTTACAGTTCCTGATTTGTATGTTGTATTTTTGGCACTGGAATGAATGCATAGCACTTTGAAGGCCAGAATTTTATCTCCCACCCATCTAGAAAGTAAAAATGAAAAGCTGAGTGCTGCAGAAAGGGATATGAAATAGAAGCCACTATTAATCACCTTCCTATCAATCTAGTTTCAAATGAAGAGATTGCTTACATTAATCTTTTCAGGTCTAACTAAACACTAAATTAAAAGGAACCTCTTCTACTATCCTGTAGTTGAGGTAAAACTTCCACTGGTGTTTCTATGCATTTCCAAATTGTGAAACTTCCAACAAAGTAGTACCAGTTTAGTAACTTAGCATGCTGTCTTTATACTTTTTTTTAAATCTATATAAAGATTAAAAGTTTCCAGCCACAATTAATTTGCCAGTAATTACCTAAATGCTTCCTATTTCCTGGACGTAATGCCTGTTGAGCAGTGACTTGTTTAGTGGTGAAACATGCCACCAGAGGTTAGTTACAACATGCTGTGAGTGAACAAGGATTATTTAAAATGACTGTTCAAAAATACTCAGTTCTAAGTATTTAGAGAAACAGGCCCACAAACAATGAACCATGATTTACCACTAACTCTAAAATAACTCTTAGAAAAGATACTTAGACTGTTTTTATATGCAGGAAGTCACTGCTAAGTAAACTAAAGTTGCTGAACACAGTTTCAGAGTTTAAGATACTGCACAACCCTAACTTCCTATATTTTAGAAGAATTTTTTCATTAAACAGACAAATTTTCAGAGCTACATTTTACCAAGAAGCATCATGTACTGTTTAATAACCAACGCGCAAATTCTTACCAGAATGCCACTGCTTTTGAAGATGCCATATCCATTGTTATCCTTAACATATCCATCATTAGTACCCTGCTCACTTCGTGCTCAAGCTGCAGAATGGATTTCTGACCAGCAGCCTGCACCTACCAAGATGGTTTGTAGAAAGCAAATTTAAAAGCTGTGAAACATGGGAAACAAATCAACAAATCAGATTTGCAAACCACTGCGCGTGCAATGTAAACATAATCAATATAAAACTAATTCTGAAGTGTTTATCATATTATGCTGGACTGCAATATAACCACAGTTGTAGTGATTTAAAAGTATCACGTTACAAGAGCAAGGTTCCTCTTTTTCTGTTAAATCTCATACACCCCACCTCATTAAGGGTAGTCAGTTGCCTATGAGTGATTACCTATAAAAAAGCAGGACAGAAGAATATTATTCTGAATCATATTAAAGGCCTTCCAAGGACAAATGAAAATTGAAGTTCCAGCATGCTGGACAGCTCACAAACACGGAACAGTAAAAGGTCTCTGATCATAGGAAAACCAACAGTCTAAACATATAAGACAGCTTGGGGGAAAAAGTTCACACACAGCACAAACAGCGTGATTGTAGTAAATATAACAGTAGTGTTATGTTGGGGATGGTTTCTGCTGGCAAAGAAAATGGAAGGAGATACAGAGTAAGGAGGGCAGATTGAGTAGGGGGGAAGCATATAAAGTAAGCAAGACTGAAGCAGAATAAAAAGGTAGAAAGGACAGAAAGAGGATAGAACAAAGAATCAATGACCTTAGGACAGAAAACAGCTAATTAAAGCTAGTGAACGTTCTCTGAACAGCCAAAGGTCCCTGGGCTTTTGGCTCTATTTCTGCTAGTTAGTCTCTGACTAGGTCCTTTACTGGTCTTAGGATTTGAGGAGGATTGTTCTGATTTTCAGTCTTTTTCCCCAAATCGTCTCCTCCACCCTTTTCAATATGGCATCAAGATTTTTACTTTGCCTGGAGCTTTAAATTGAGAATCACCTGAATCTGCTCAACATTACCAGTTTTAGAGCAAGCACATGCAGGTCATCCTTATTTGCAAACTTTCAATGTTCTGATACTCTGATTTCTTTCTTAGGTAACACATACTGGACAAGATTCATCTACACACCAGAAAAGTGAGGCAAGACACTGCTCTATAAAACAGCTGCTGCAAGTTTGATCAGAGTACATAAAACATTGCGTTCCACATCAAACAACAGAGACATTAAGCTAGGAATCATGGTTGGGACAAGCTGCTCCATAGGCCCTAGTGCATGCAGCTAGAGGGAAATACTCTAACCATTCACAGTAAACTGTACTTGTTCTTGGATTAAATGATTCAATGAGCCTTACATCAGAAAGGAAGATACATTTTTATTGTCAAAACACTCATTGTTTTTATCTTCCAGCAGAGATGGAGGTAAGTCGGTGTAAAGGGCAAGTTTGCCCACAAAGGCAAATTGAACCTATGGAACTGAAGTGATGTAACTTTTTATGGTCCTTTATGGGTAAGGGCAAACAAACTAGAGTAAAGTCACTTTCTTCTGGTACAAGGTGTCCAATACAAATAGTTTATATGGGCATAGCAACTGCAGTGTTATTTAAAACATTTTCTGGAATGGGGCCAGTGCTCCTAGCTTGTTTCCTTGTGTGGAAATAAGCTACCAATAATTTTATACTGATACAGCTCTGTTCACACTACGGGGAAAGATGGCTGAGACTTCAATTATCATAGTATCATAGTATCAGTCAGGGTTGGAAGGGACCACAAGGATCATCTAGTTCCAACCCCCCTGCCATGGGCAGGGACACCCCACACTAGATCAGGCTGGACAGAGCCTCATCCAGCCTGGGCTTAAACACCTCCAGGGACGGGGCCTCGACCACCTCCCTGGACAACCCATTCCAGGGTTTCACCACTCATGGTGAAGACCTTCCTCCTCACATCCAGCCTGAATCTCCCCACCTCCAGCTTCATTCCATTCCCCCTAGTCCTATCACTACCTGAGATCCTGAGAAGTCCCTCCCCAGCCTTCCTGTAGGCCCCCTTCAGATACTGGAAGGCCACAATTAGGTCACCTCGGAGCCTTCTCTTCTCCAGACTGAACAGCCCTAAATTATGACAGAAGAGATAAAGTAGCAAAATGCCTGATAGAGGAATTAGTGTTTCAGATACAGTCCATTTACCTACTGCAAGCCAGCTGCAATATTCCTAGCACAGGCAAGGCATTAGAGTACTAATTCTTAACGTAAGAAATAATCCCTCCTGCGTAATCCCCAGAACATCACCAACCTTTGAAATGTTAATGGAATTACTAGACACAAACCACACTTTGAGTTTCTGCTAGATTCTGTCAAGAGTTCAGCTGACAAGAATTTTCTGTGCCACTCAAGTGTCACTTCTTTTCAGAAGTTTTTTTAAATTACTTTCTCCCCCCCCTTTTTTTTCCTTTTGTTTTTTTTCATTTCAGCAACAGTGCTGTGATAATTTTGAATCTTAGTAAAAACATTTCTAAAACCAAAATGCATATTTTGGCTTGAAAAATACATATAAAAGCAATTACTCCTCCTCATCCAGGCTCCAGCTTTGGAAATCATCTCTGACTTGCCAATGACAATAACAGACAAGAAGTTATCCAGCAAAATGTCTTTACTTCAGCTGCACAATAGTACTTCCACTGCCATTTATACTTTGGTTGGTTGTTTAAAACAGCATCTGCAAATTCAGGCTTAGTAACTAAACCAAAGGAGAGGGCACTTCATCCATCTACAAACTGAAATAAATACTTTGCTTCTTAATTTAAGAGCGTCTTCAACTGAACCACTGTCCTTTTGAAGTATCTGGAGTCCCAAAGCCAAGTCTCTAAATGCCTGCTGTATTCACAGTAAAATGAAATTCAAGTCACTGACTGTGCCTCTCTGATGTCCCAACTGGAGACTTCATTTGAGAGCAAGTACAGTACTTGCATTGTAAGATGGACTTCCATAACATACACAATTATCCGTTCCACAGTAGGATAATGAATTTAATATACAAGGTGCTACACACATTCACCTTTGGTGACCATGTCAGGAATGAGATACCCTCTCTTGGAAGACCCTGAAACTCCCTTACCTGTACTGCAGATAAGGCTGAAGAGTTGCCTCCTTCAAAAATATAACCAACCAGCTCAATATAGAATAGAATAGAATAAACCAGGTTGGAAGAGACCTTCAAGATCATCGCGTCCAACCTATCATCCAACACCACCTAATCAACTAACCCATCTAACCATGTAACCATATGACAACATTAAAATGGTGGGATCCAAGAGGATGGTATTTAAGATAGATGCTGATGATCAGGACCACAAATTTCAGGACCTGCCCTCCAGAGAATGTCATGATGCTGGGTACCAAAACCAGAAAAGTGTGCTGGGTGGTATCCAGTCCTGCTATAGCTGTTAAACCCTAAGGTAAGCTACACATCTGCTCTCACAGCCAGTGAGCACCCTTGCACATTCTTGGATCACAAACCCCAGGAGTAGCGTAGGATAGTTCTCTGAGACAGGAGAGAGGAAGCTAATTACAGTATCACAGGAGGAGAGGCTGAGGGACCTGGGATTGTTTAACCTGGAGAAGAGGAGGCTCAGGGGCGACCTCATTGCCCTCTACAACTACCTGAAGGGTGGTTGTAGCCAGGAAGGGGTTGGTCTCTTCTCCCAGGCAATCAGCACCAGAACAAGAGGACACAGTCTCGAGCTGTGCCAGGGGAAGTTTAGGCTCGAGGTGAGGAGAAAGTTCTTCACTGAGCGAGTCGTTCGTCATTGGAATGTGCTGCCCGGGGAGGTGGTGGAGTCACCATCCCTGGAGGTGTTCAAGAAGAGACTGGACATGGCACTTGGTGCCATGGTCTAGTTATGAGGTCTGTGGTGACAGGTTGGACTTGATGATCCTCAAGGTCTTTTCCAGCCTTGGCTATACTGTGATACTGTGACAGGAGAGAGGAAGCTAATTGTATTAGAGAGGAATGGAACAAAGATATTCCATAATACATCAGTGTGTTAGGCACAAAAAGAGGCATGTGCACAGCTTATGTGTTGCTCAGATACCGTGCTTTAATTTCCAGTGGCAATGGAGCATACTTACCTACAATGATATGGACTGTCTCTTAAAAAAAGCTACTTCTTTAAGACTCGATGTGCTGTCTGCTCTGGGGTTTGGTTTTGATTGGTTGGTTTGTTTGTTTAATTATCTAGAAATCTTAGTAACTGTTGCTCAGATTTTATATAACTTTACAAATTCAAGAGGTGCAGAGTTTGCCCTCAATTGTTTAGTATATCCATGAGAAGAATTACAGGAATTACCAAATTGTCTAGGGAAAAAAATGATCATCTGTATTCTTCATTGCCCCTGAAGAAATATGCAACTTACTACAAGAATGTGATATTTTTTTCTACTTAATTGAAAGAGCTCCTATGACAAATCTTGTACTTAACCAATTGCTTAGCAGGAATAGTTGCTTACTTTCTTAAATCGCATGACCAACTTAGGATGCACCTGTTTCTCTCACAGTCCATATTGCCTATAGAACTGAACATAGAACCCCTAACTATCTCATTGATGTTAATGGTTCATTGAAGTGACATATTTTTAAAAGGCAATTATTTATGTGATTTGTTGTAGTATTTTTTCCTTAAAATGCTCTCAATTTTTATTCCTGATCTCAACACACAGATATTTCACAGTATCTTTTTGTTTCTGAGGAAGGCAAGAAAGTAAGTCTATAACTGAAATTGGGTAAATCTTAGGGGGAAAAAAAAATATCCCCAAAACTCTAATGTTTTCTCTTTGAAACATCATCATGTAGAAGAAATTTATGTATTTTATTTATTCCAAACAGGAGAATTTCTTTTTCTACCAATTGCATTTGCAGTAACTATTTTGCACCTCTTTGTCCTTCAAAACAGTGAAAGGGGACTCTGGGTGACAAATTAGGATGGGTTACTGGAAATGGCCATAACAGTTCCTATTTCTGTTCCACACCCTGTTTCTCTCTAGGTTTCCTGCTTTCACTACTGAGGCAGCAGTACCTGCTGCACCACTGTACTTTGCGAGAACAGAGTACGGTAAAGCAGCATCAGTTCTGGGTGGCTTTAAGGCTCTACGTTACAAACTACATTCAGCTGTTGCAACACTGAGCTACCCTTTCCCTGGAGAAAGTGGGGACCAGCTGGAGCAGGAAACAAAACCAAGTTAATCTCATGATCTAAACTGAGCCCCTACCACTTATTCCTATATAGAAGCAAGCTGTTACTTCTAAATTATGCACGCATTACCAAAAGACACCTCTGTCTTTGCAAAATGGAAACTGCAGGAGCTGACCTAGCTGCACACCCACAGTTACATGTTGGAAAACAAGACAAAAATGTGCCTAGGAATTAAACTAGACATTCATGTTCTGTGCTTGTGAAGAAGTCCTCTCTGGAAACAATATTGCTGAAATGTTAGCTATAATACAGATATAATGCTCAAACTGTAACCAAGAAATCCTCTGACAAATAGAGGCATATCTGTTTTAAATGCAAATGTCAAGTGGGAAATATCTGTAGTTTTAAGTTGCACCCTTTCCTACTTAATTGTCATGATTTAGAAAAGAAGAAACCTTTAAGTTCCTCCAAAGAAATCATTTACCTGAACTGTAGCCTGACAGTCCACAGTAGTCAGTCTTCTGAGATGCTCAGCCCACTGCATGTAAAGACCTAGTATTTCAAGGATGGGACTTCAAAATCACTTGATGATGACTTACCTTTGTCTCACAAAAGATAAACCGGCCTTTATTACTGCTCAGCAAATTGATTTCAGAGAAAGCATATGCTGAATACTTTCAGAAATTCCACTATGAGATAAAAAGGAAAAAAAATCTCCAACAAACAAACTGATACAACCCATTTGAGATTTCTTGATGCGTGATGAAGTAACTTTGTGCATGTCCCAAGTCACTGCAATTTTAATTGCTCACTCAAATAACATCATCTCAAATACCTTACCTTCTTAGTCTTCAGGTACAGGACTCTGAGGAAAACCCACTGTTTTTCCATGCACAGGAGGTTGTGCTAAGTACAGTAACAGTTCTGCTGAAAGATTGAGAAGAAAAATGAACTCACTGCTCTCCACATCCAAATTATAGACATCATAAGCACTGCTATTACTGGGTAACACAGAACTTAATGAACATATTGGAATGAAGCTGGAGGTGGGGAAATTCAGGCTAGATATGAGGAGGAAGTTCTTCACCATGAGAGTGGTGAAGCCCTGGAATGGGTTGGCCAGGGAGGTGGTTGGGGTGCCATCCCTGGAGGTGTTTAAGCCCAGGCTGGATGAGGCTCTGGCCAGCATGGTCTACTGTGGGGTGTCCCTGCCCATGGCAGGGGGGTTGGAACTAGATGATCCTTGTGGCCCCTTCCAACCCTGACTGATACTATGATAACTTGTTTTATGCTTTACTCTCACCCTACTTTGGCTTTTTGGAACTTTGTCCAATAAAAATTTGGCTTTATGTGCAACCAGAATCCATTCCCACCAACAGGAAAACCCAGTAAATTTAAGAATATTGCTCTTTACATATATTACAAATAAAGTCAGATGCATCAAACCCTTCATTTTTATAATTCTGTAGCATTCATTAAAAAAATCAGTTTAAAATTGGTATCTAGGTATCATAGCATTCATACTGCAAAAATAAGGCCAGAAAATTTAGGAAGTATGAATTATCTTTTTTGATGGTTTCATTGGAACGCATTTCAGCTTTCAGAACTTTCCTGAAGCAACAGCCTCCTTGTCACTAGTGCTGTCCCTCTTTGGAGTACCCTAGCAGTTCATACGGTTTTCTGAACTGTCTCTGATTTTAATTATCCATTACATTTATAAACCATTTATTTAAAACAGTATGTTCATGTCTTCTCTGAGTGGGCTAAAGTAAAGGCTTACACTTCAGAAGTATTGTTCGTTCCATGTCACTGAAGTTCTTTGGCATCAGTACTGTACCAGGATGGCCCTGATAAGAAGTTAGGTGTGTGCACAAAACCAGGCAGAACAGAAACCTCCCTGGATTCTAAAGATAAAATAGTATTCAACTTTTCATTCTGTAGGATTTTTAGCAAGGCAAATGCTCTTTAACGTCTTTATTGATGATCTGGATGAGGGCATTGAGTCCATCAGTAAATTTGCGGACGACACCAAGCTGGGGACAGGACTTGATCTGCTGGAGGGTAGAGAGGCTTTGCAGAGGGACCTCGACAGGCTGGACAGATGGGCAGAATCCAATGTCGTGAGATTTAACACATCCAAGTGCCGGGTTCTGCACATTGGCCACAACAACCCCAGGCAGTGCTACAGGCTGGGGTCAGAGTGGCTGGAGAGTGGCCAGGTAGAGAGGGACCTGGGGGTACTGGTCGATGGTAGGCTGAACATGAGCCTGCAGTGTGCCCAGGCGGCCAAGAGGGCCAATGGCATCCTGGCCTGCATCAGGAACAGTGTGGCCAGCAGGAGCAGGGAGGTCATTCTGCCCCTGTACACTGCACTGGTTAGGCCACACCTCGAGTACTGTGTCCAGTTCTGGGCCCCTCAGTTTAGGAAGGATGTTGACTTGCTGGCGCATGTCCAGAGAAGAGCAACGATGGTGAGGGGCTTGGAACACAAGCCCTATGAGGAGAGCCTGAAGGAGCTGGGGTTGCTTAGCCTGGAGAGGAGGACACTCAGGGGAGACCTTATTGCTGTCTACAACTACCTGAAGGGAGGTTGTAGACAAGCGGATGTTGGTCTCTTCTCCCAGGCAGCCAGCACCCGAACAAGAGGGCACAGTCTCAGGCTGCACCAGGGGAGGTTTAGGTTGGATGTTAGGAAGAAGTTCTTCACAAAAAGAGCCATTGGAATGGGCTGTCTGGGGAGGTGGTGGACTCACCATCATTGGAGGTGTTCAGGAGGAGACTTGATGGGGTGCTTGGTGCCATGGTTTAGTTGTTTACGTGGGTTGGACGTGATGATCTTGAAGGTCTCTTCTAACCTGGTCTATTCTATTCTAAATGGTATTATTAGGGTTTCTCATATTATATATGCATCTATAAAGACATATTTTTTCATATACAAGTGACCCAATATTGGTATTTTGGTGTTGCTGGGTTTTTTTTTCAGATTATCATGTGTTTGACTGCTGGCTGGAACATCAAACCTATCACCAGCAAGAGAAGCTGTGCAGTTTGAAATGAGAACCCAGGAAAAGAAATTCCAGTACCTGTTTAAATATTCATAATTATTAGTATATTACTAACACTTCCTATTGAATGTACATTGGATACACATCCCATGCAGAATATGACTATAAACCAACTTCTGCTGTGAAGTCATTATTATGTTATAAAAGTAACTGGATGTCTAGGAAAAAGTAATGTACAGTAACCATTCATCTAAAATTAAATCCTGATCCATGCCAAGGCTTAGGAAAAAATCCTGACTGGCAGAAAAACCAAAAGCTGATTTTTTTTAAAACAGAAAATGTGAAGGTATTCCAAGCAGTGAAAACCTGACCATGAAGTAATTTTTATTTCCAGTCAGGGATTTGAGACTCAATTCTTAACATCTCCCAAACAGGAACTCTGGATTAGCAAAACACCGAATTCAGAAAATAAAGAAGCACATACACAACCTCGGAACAAAAATGGAGCAAAAGGGAATTGTGTCATTACAATCTTCATAATCTCCATCCTCAACAGCTACTTCAGTGATAATAAATTATGCTAAAATCATTTTCCAGACAACAGTTTTCCTCCACACATCTCCAGAGCGTGCGTGCTGCTGCACGTGCCTTTTCATGTCAACATACTTTAAGGATCGAATGACCAAAACAAAAGCTGCCAGGCTCCAACATGATACTGCATGTATGCTGATGTAAACAAAATGCCACCCTACAAAAAACAAGTGAGTGTAATTAAAAGAATAACAAAGTGAAAGTTCTTACCTGAACTTCACAAAACGCCTCTTAGCTGCATCGGTACAATTGCCTAAATGAAGAGTCTTCCTTGCAAGTGAGTGAGCTTTCTTCAGATCATTATTCTGGGGCACAGGCTCCTCCAAATGGCAGAATGGATGTATTGCCATGATTGCAAATTTACAGATAATCTGAAGAAATGGAACTGAAAGCAAGAAGTGCAGTGGCTTTATTCTGTGTAAACTTACTGAAGTTTTCAAGAACTTGATAAATAATTATTGATATTGTGATTGATAATTAAGTAAAACCGTTCATTTGAGCAGAAAGGCCCAGGTAGAGAACTTTTACTTACTGCTATTATGGAGCAGCATTGCCAATAAATTTTAGGGCTGATTCTTTTAGGGGGGCATGCTGCAAACCATCTTCCACCAGGGCATCTATAGCAACAGGTATTTTTGCAGCAAACTGACTTGTAATTCAGAATTACCTTCAAGTAGTTTCAAGTTATTCCTTCCAGTGTGAATTATTCTGTAATGGCAAACACCACGTAACATCTACCATTGTTAGGCACATATATCCAGCCTTTCAAGATTGCCCTCAAGTTCCCCACAGCTTTCTCTGATTTCATAGAATGCAGTAGTCTACTTTGCTTATTTGTGGACACGATTTATCCTTTCTAAACCACATAATTCAAAACACATAATTTGATGAATATCTATTTTGGGAAAAGTGCCAATTCAGAGACAATGCTCCTGCTCTCATCCTTGTGACACCACCTCATCTGTGCAGGTGTATCTGCTGGTGGACCCACTCACTATAACATATTGGGCAACTAACTCACCTTAAAAATTGCCACTTGCTATCGATTCCTCTTGAAGGCAGGATCAATTTTCTGATCCAAGTCACTGCATGCAATACAACTTACTGTGCTAATACAACATGAGGGAAAATGAGGAAATGAGCACACAGCTAATTTTAGCCACAAATGACAGCACCTCACAAATTACCTTTGTCACCCCAGTTTAAATGACAAGGTAGATCATAGTTTTGCCACTGAAAGCAGTATAGGGTGTTCGTGGACTGCTGTAACTTCTCTTTCCATCTCTGCATCAAGAGTTCACCATTCCCACAAACCACCAAGATCGAGTGCTTATAGAGCCAAACCAAAATTGCCTGGGTTTGAGATGGTTTCCTGCCAGAGACTAGGCACTGTGAATTTAAGGTGTGATGAAGTACACGCAGTGCACAAATACATGATTATGTACTCGGTGCCTCTCTCTTCCACTAATAGCAGAAAGAACTTGGATCACTGCTTAGACTGCTAAAGACAGATAAATGCTGTTTAATGTGCCAGCCTAGGTTATGCCTGACCCTTTCTAACTTGTATCTACTACCTGAGTTTGAACAATTTTGTCAACAAGGAAGATTCAGAAGTCATTTACTGTTTAGTAAGATTTCAGAGACTACAGAATTCCAAGTACTAGGCATGTAGGATGAGAGATAGCACTGAGCCATGAACTGCCTAAACTGGAGACTGCAGCATATGCCCATGATGTTAGAGAAAAAACACCTAAGAGACACACAAGTACACCAGCTGCAACTAGTACTTCTTACTACCTCCAAGATACAAGTACCTCAGAAACTAGGTACTGTTAGATCCTGTTTCTCACAGGACTACTTGACAATCCATTTAGTTTTCAAATCTGCTTACTTGGCATTAAAAGGTGAGGCCTTGGTTGCCAAATTCCAGATCTGTTCCTTGTGTTCAGTTTTGAAGTACAATAGGTACAACACTTGATAGCTTCCAGTCTCCTGGCATAGCATCTCCCATTGATACGTGTTCTTAGCAGATCAACCACTTCATCCTTTAGGACCACTGAATGAACGTCATTAAGTCCTCATGACTTGGGGGTCTTTAGTACTTTATTCTAATACTCTTAATTTTTGATTATATAAATCTGATAATAATGTCCTGTCAACATTATTTGAAAAGGATAAAATGTTCACAACATCTTTGTGAAGAGTAGCGTAAAGAAATGACTCTGGTCTATCCTAGCACCTCTTACTCGTTTTCATTGCTTTCTATATTCCCTGAAAGTCCAGGAGACCTGTCGAGTCCTTAGAATCATAGAATCAGTAAGGTTGGAAAAGACCTCAAAGATGATCATCAAGTCCAACCTGTCACCCAAGACCCCATGACTACTACACCATGGCACAAAGTGCCACCTCCAATCCCCTCCTGAGCACCTCCAGGGACAGTGACTCCACCACCTCCCTGGGCAGCCCATTCCAATGGCTAACAACTCTCTTAAGACATTACATACTGTATTACCATCCTCCTTTTCTTTTTGAAACAAAATCATAGAAACAACCAAGTATTTTCCTGAAGTGTGCTGTTACCAGTAAGACATGACAACATTACTATTACTGTGGTTAAATATTTGGAAAGCTTAAAATGTTACATACAAACATTTCTGGTCACATGCATGTGAAAATTATTTGCCTTTTATAGCCAGTTAATTTTGAGATTTGCTCCTTCCTCACCAACATCTTGCTTAACAGTAAGGAATCTAAATGAGAACAGTTAAAGAGGTATTAATATTTCAAATTTTATCCAAACACAGGAAGAAAATCCGTATGACTTCTCTGCATATCTTAAGAAGGATCATACTGACATCTTAAATAATGATACAGAATGTTCATATTAATAGTATCATTTACTTATCTCAACCAGTTGTGTCTTGGCACCTACATATATCCAGAATTTACACAGAATATTGTAATAATGCAGGGTTTTGCTGGTTTGGGTTTTTTGGGGTGGTGCTGGGTTTGGGTTTTGTTGGGCTTCATGGTTTTTTAAATACAAGAATGCCCTCTCACATTCCAAGTCCTTGCTTTGGAAAGTTTTTAGGGCCTTAAGCCTTTCTCAGATGGCTAAACTGCACCGATGGCTTTGTTACCATAGTCTCAGTGCCAGCAGAGTAAGCTTAAGCTCATTCATGCAGCTCAGCTGCACATAAAGCATCAGATACTCAGGCACTGTACTCTGAACTAGTTCTGGAACTGAGTCAGCTGTGTTCTAGGAAGGAATTCCTGTAGTAGGAATTCAATCTGCTATAAGATTTGATGCAATACATAAAAAGGCATGGGCATATATCTCTCAGTGGTTCAAATCTTAAACTTGGCTGAAATTTGCAGCTCCATGCTACAACACGATGCAATAGGTAATAGAATTGCAATGATGGGCTACAACCCAGCTAATTCCATTAATAATGAAATAGCTATTTGCATAACATGTGATAATCATAAAATCATTCTTGTTGAACAGACCTCAGAGGTCACCCAGTTCAGCCTCCTCCAAGCAGCTTTAATATGTGAATACTCATTAACGCTGCAGATTGTACTCTTAACCTTGCAAACCACTAATCACATGTAATCCTTCATCAAATGCACTCAACTGCCTTTGATAGGATTACTTATCTGCAGAAGGGTTTGTGGCACCAGTTACTTGCCCTACGTTACTGCTAAGCGTGACACACTATAGTGCTTCCCAGCTACACCTCTAACCAGTATCATACTTTCATTTCACTTGAAGCATTTTTGGGTTTTGAGAAGGTGCTGTTTGTGTGCAATTTGTGAAGTAGGTCTGCTGTACATCAGTAGATTTGGATGTATGAGAATAGGATGGTATGAAGTGTGATGATGGTATGATGGTGTGATAAATGAGTAGGCAAGGCAGGAAGAACAGCTGGGTTGTTTTCAGGTGTGTTTCACAGGTTGATGAACAGAAGAGAGGCCCTGCTCTCAGAGCTACCTACACCAAAGAAATTAACACTATTAGCAGCCAACAGTCCTTCAGTCATCAGTGAAAGTGACCAAACTTTATCAGAGTAAGTTTGTGCATCTCTGCTTTAGTTTTCATTTTGTTCCTTCACTTTTGCTCTGGTAAGGAGAATTGCTCTGCTAACGTATCTGTGTTAAAGTTTACAGCTTGCTTTCATGCATGAAGTAGTAATTTAATATTGTACAGCATTGCTAATTAAATAATAATAATAAAAATCACTGAATCCAAATATGAAAAGAAAAAAAAAATGTTTAAATGTCTTATAAATCAATGAACAAGTAGAAGCTAAAGGAAGACCTCACTGCTGTCTACAACTACCTGAAAGGACATTGTGGAGAGGCTGGTGATGGTCTCTCCTCACAGGTAATTAGCAATACAACAAGAGGGAATGACAGACTGCAACAGGGTAGGGTTTAGACCAGACATTAGGAATTTTTTTCTCACACAGAGTAGTCAGGCATTGGAATGTGCTACCCAGGGAGGTGGTTGAGTCACCAACCCTGATGTGTTTAAAGATCGTTTTGATGGGGTGCTTGGGGATAAGGTTTAGGGGTGAGCCTTGTAGAGTTGGGTCAGTGGATGGACTTGATGATCCCAGGGGTCTTTTCCAACCTGAATGATTCTGTGAATTTCAAAAGAAATTTGTCTTGTATTAGTGCAGTAATTTCCCTCTATTCTGAAGCCTGAAATACAGTAAGAGTTTAAGTGATGTGGTGATACATGAACTCTGTCACACTAACAAAACAGAGGAGAAAAAGTAACCTGAGTAGTGATTTTATTTAAATGCTTATTGCTTGATACTGTAAACAACTTCAGATATTAATGCAACTTAATTATGAAGTTTAATACAACTGAAAGAAGGTAATATTTTTATTTACTTTTTTCACTTTCTAGGATTTCCTAGTTTAGTTTGGGCACTACTGTAAGCCATAAAAATGCTATTATTTAAGTGATAACAACAGCAACAAGAAACAGCGTGAGGATATATATAAAGAAAGGAATTAACTTAAGGAGCTTGGATAACCTTGGTCTTAGGCCTTTCTGAAAGGTATTTTTAAACACCAGTATTTTTAAAAACACACTGAAAACCTTTCAAATGCTGCAGTTCAAGTCATTATTTACATGCCTTCCCCAAGCATTCATTAATAGCCACTCCTGTATGTTAGACTGCATACGGAGCCTGTTCCTATTTGACCTGATATACTAGCTCTTAAAGTACAGGGTACTCCAAGAACTTTACTCTTCATTATCCAGTTATATTTAGACCTTTCAGCAAACTTTCCCACCAGTATGTAAATGGCAGAAGTTAGGTCACATGATAGTGCTCATGCATCAACCACACACGACCACAAAAGGGGACATGGTTGAAAGATTCAGGTAGGAGGCAGCAAGAAACAAGAATCAAGCAAGCAATTCTCATTACAAAAATGAGAGTTCAGACAGATCCCTGAACTGACAGAGTATTTTCAACAGCAAAATGTTGACCTTAAATATCTTTATAGTTTTGTCAACAAACTTTAATATTTTTTTCTGATTAATAAAGCTAAAAATTAATAAAGTTAAAGTATTAATTTTATAATGGATTGTACTAGATATTTAAATTCCCTTTTAACATCAAACAATATTGCTTTTGTGTTTTAGACAGTAAAATTTTACTTTCTACTGGGGTTTGCAAAAACCCTAACTGCATTGCCATGTTTGTGGTAGCCTTTTATAGTAGGATAGTATTTGGCATTCTACTTGAGACAGGAAGCTCAATACCTGTTAACCACATAACAAGTCACTGCCCTGGCACCTTGTCTGAGGGAAATGTGAACAAATTATAAGGAGATGCTCTTGGGGCATCTTGCAAAGACAGGGTCACAGACTGAGTTGAATCTGATGCTGTTATTCATGGCATGCTGCACTCATGCCAGCTTCAAAAATGAAAGCACTGGCTGGAGGAAAGTATTATGGGGCTTGAAGTTCAGATTGTAACATGGGAGGCTTCAGAGTTCTGGGCTCTTGGCTTTACTGCTGGCAGGGCAGTGGCACAAGCAGGGAGTAGTTTCCTGGCTTGGGCTTTTGGCTTGCTTGCTTCTGCTTGCTGCTGGCTTTGTGTTGTGCTTTTTCTGCAAATAGGCTAAGCTAGTTATGCATTTTTGTGTTACATCTATCTGATTTTGTTCAGTAAACTTCATTCTTCTCTCACCTTTTGTCTCAATCCTGAGTTTTTGTGTGTTACTTTTCCCTCACTTCTCTGTTGGGAAAACAGACTGGTTTACCTGCTGGTTCTGTTTGACCCATTTTGCTCTGATTTAAACCATTACAGGCAGACAGGATCAAACTTTTCAAGATGCTGCTGCTGTATAAAAAGCAGACAGCTGGGTTTGAATTTTGACCAAGGCCTGAAACTACCTTCCTGACAGCTTTGACTAGAATGCAAACAAAAAGAAAGGAGTTGCATCCATGATACTGTATTGTACACAGAGAACAACAACAGTATACAGATGATGTGACAACAGTGCACCTCAGAAATATTTGCATTAACACACCACAGGTTATATGAAAATTACCAGTGTGACTAGTTAATAACATCTCTGATATAAGTAAAAAGCACTATCAGACCGAAAAGGACAACTACAGCCGTTCCTTGACCGAAAAGGACAACTACAGCCATTCCTCTCTGTTCTAAAGGCAAAGGTAGAAATGATGCTTTATGTAGAACAATTATTGAGCATTATCATGGGTTTGAACCTATTATCTCTAATTTTGAAGTATAAAGAAAGGCTGAGAGATTGACAGGGGACATACAACTAGATGTATTTAACAGGCCAGTAAGTTGGCAACATATGCAAACAAGAAGGTCAAATGGAACCAGCAGGTAAATCATTCTGTTTTCCCAGCACAGAAGTGAGGGAAAAGTAACAGACGTGCTTCAGCAAGAAGCTGAACTATTCATATTATAGGCTCCAGAGAAAACAAGGTAATTTTTTTTTTGCTACCACCATCATCCAACCTGTCCACTCCTCAGGTCTCCCATGAAAAAAAAAATGCTCTAGAAAAAGCTGTGGGGTTTTTGGTTGTTTGGTCGGTGGTTTTTGTTTTGTTTTGCTTTCCCAACATTTATTTGTATCTTTAGAGAAGACTAATGGTCTTCAAGCCCAAAATGTTTGCTTTTTGAGGGGAAAGAACCACATGTATTTTTACAGCAACCAACATAAAAATTCAAACATGATATGTGGCCTTTCAGCACCACTACAAAACACGAACTTGCATGTAAAAATATCCATGTCCTACACTTCATGAAGACAAAATATTTTCTTTAATAATAATTAATAATAATTTTCTTTAATAATAAAATAATTTCTTTAATTAACCCTAAGGAATTAATTCATATTATCAGCTTTACTAGCTGTTTCACCAATACCCATTAACACCAATCCTGATGTTAAAAGTTTTCAAACACTAAAAAACTCATAAGGATAATTTAGAACCAGGAAAGATTTGGCAAAGCCTTAAAGTTTCCCAAATGAATCCCCTCAAGTTTAACCAAGTACCTAGACTCACACATTTCTGTGGAAAAAATCAGGGAAGTATGCAATATGATGACAATTTGAGAATGAGGACCTGGGGCAGTTATATTAAAACTCTTCAAAATAAGCATTGCTTTTTTCTCTGCAATTATACAGCACTTAGTAGAAAGAGATACCAGCAACTGGAGCCTCTGCTCATGCCTAGTGTCAGCGGCTGTAATCACAGTATCATAGTATCACTAAGGTTGGAAGAGACCTCGAGGATCATCGAGCCCAACCTATCAACACAGACCCCATGACTAGACCATGGCACCAAGTGCCACGTCCAATCTCCCCTTGAACACCTCCAGGGACGGTGACTCCACCACCTCCCTGGGCAGCACATTCCAATGATGAATGACTCTCGGTGAAGAACTTCCTCCTCACCTCGAGTCTAATCCTCCCCTGGCGCAGCTTGAGACTGTGTCCCCTTGTTCTGGTGCTGGTTGCCTGGGAGAAGAGGCCAACCCCTTCCTGGCTACAACCACCTTTCAGGTAGTTGTAGAGGGCAATGAGGTCTCCCCTGAGCCTCCTCCTCTCCAGGCTAAACAATCCCAGCTCCCTCAGCCTCTCCTCATAGGGCTTGTGCTCAAGGCCTCGCCCCAGCCTTGTTGCCCTTCTCTGGACACGTTCAGGTGTCTCAATGTCCTTCTCAAACTGAGGGGCCCAGAACTGGACACAGGACTCAAGGTGTGGCCTAACCAACGCAGAGTACAGGGGCACAATGACTTCCCTGCTCCTGCTGGCCACACTATTCCTAATGCAGGCCAGGATGCCATTGGCCCTCTTGGCCACCTGGGCACACTGCTGGCTCATATTCAGGCAGCTGTCGATCAGTACCCCCAGGTCCCTGTCTGTTTGGGAGCTCTCCAGCCACTCCAACCCCAGCCTGTAGCTCTGCATAGTAATAGTACCAGCACATTTACATAGGATGTTTTCCTAAACAGGATTGTTAAAAGAGGAAAAAACCCAAACAAACAAAATCAAACAAAACCAAGACTAAACAACAAAAGACCACAAGATACTGGTGCTACAATTTAGACTCAAGCATGCAGAAGTACCAGAGGGACAGTCTCTAGTGGATAGGTAGCTATATGTCAGTGTAAGTTTAACTAGGGAAATAAGAATGAATAATCTTACCACTTTTAAACTTCTCAGGAAATACAGTTGTTCTTTCTTTCTCAGTATGGCTTGCCATCTTACCAGTCTGTTTAACTGAGGAGACTCGTCCTTTTGAAAGTACCAAAAACTGGAACAAATGCCATATTGTAAAGTATAAGAAGAACCAGTTAATTTCTTGGACAGAGTGTGTTATTTCATAGTCTTCCTTCTAGTAACATCTGAAGCAAATTCTGCAGGCAAGATATGTAGAAACTTTTTCCAGGAGTGACAAAGGTTCAACTGTAATTAGTATGTTTGATCATAGCTTATTTTCAAGAAAACAAAATGGCCAACCTTCAAAGTTGCTCTGAAACCAGAATGAAACAATTAGATCCTTTTTAAAGAGTCATGTGTAACATCAAGTATTGTACACATGCATGGATATAATCTGGAGTTGATCTCCCTCTTACAAATACATACAGAAGAGAAACAGCACATTGTACATCATCCAACTTTTCCTATAAAACACTGCCTTCAGCTGCTATTGCTAAAAATCACCAGTCTCAAAACTAAAGTGCTATGCTATGCACTTAAAACTATAATCACAACCAAGAATAAAACAAAAGCAAACAAACACCTTAGAAACCTCAGACTTTCATGCAGAATAGAAAGCCAGTATAGAATCCAAACAAAAAGGAGAGTCAAATACAACCTGGCACTAACAAGCAACCCCAGTTAAAGAAAAAACATACCAAACATACCATATTTGACTATCAAATACTAGCTGTGATTTGTCCAATTAATCTCAAAACACTTTGCTTGCTCTAATCCTTTTTATTTTGTATGTTCTTTAAACAATGCATCTCCAAACGTTCATGTCAGATTTTGAAGTCCTTACTGCCATAATCACACTGGCAAAGATCTTTGCCCTCACCGAGACACTGATTTTGACTGTTGTTATATCACATCATGCTAGGACCTATTCAGTTTTTCTATCAACATTAAAATGTCTTTTTTATTCCTATTGACATGCACTAGGGGTAGCAATGCAACACCACAATGCCACAAGAACATAACCTGACTCCTGGAATAACCCTACAGACACAAGTGCTCAACACAGCAACTATGATTGTGGCAAACATCACCCATCTTTACATGGGTTTCTGAAACAACATTTAATCATCAATACTTTCCCACTTGAAACATTCCTGAAAAGAATAACTCATTTCTGAGAACACAAAAGCTACTAAGTTGTAGCTATTCTTCCCTACTGGAATGGGGTCAGAAGCCTACAGGCTGTAGGACAGGGTGGTAAAATTATTGAAAGAATATTTTGAAGGCCAGCTGCAATTCCCAAATGGAAATCTTTACAATGATTTCTGACAACACTGCATCAGGCCTAAGGTGTTCAGTTTCTCTCTCTGCTACAAAGCAAAGTATATGCTTCTGTTAAGGGTAACAAAGTAAGAGCCACTCTTAAGAACCAAGCAAAATAAGTTTACCTTTAACTCAGAGCAGCGAATAGATTTCACCAGCTCTGGCAAGACTACAGGTATCATAGCAGGGAAACAACACAGCATTTAGTTTCAGAAAAAGTGAAAAATACCTTTTAAGAGGTTTTTGCTACAGAAGAATGGGTATAAACAGGTAGTACCTGACAAAAAAAAGAACCTGGCCTTATGTTTTAGCTTCTGATTTTACACCCTTTGTCTCAAAAATCATCTCCCTGGTTTTGGTTAAAATAGTATGATGCCCTATCCAAAGGACACTAAATGTACACATGAAAATCAGTAATTTTAGAACTTTGTGGACTTAGTTATGAAATGCAAGATATTTTACAATCACAGTAACCTTGACTTCACATATACAAAAATTATCAAAGATGAGATTATTGTGACTAAGCCTTTTTGTTTTCACAGAATGTTAGGGGTTGGAAGAGACCTCCAAGGATCATCGAGTCCAACCCCCCACCAGAGCATGACCATAGAGTCCAGCACAGGTCACACAGAACACATCCAGATGGGTGTTGAATGTCTCCAGAGAAGGAGACTCCACAACCTCCCTGGACAATAATAATAACCTCCCTGTATTTAATATTCTATTGTTAACTACATGATGCATTTAAGCATTAAGCAGGGAAAGAGAGTTAAACTTAAAATTGATTATTTACTTTAGAATAGAATAGACCAGACCAGGTTGGAAGAGACCTTCAAGATCATCGCGTCCAACCCATCAACCAATCCAACCCACCTGATCAACTAAACTATGCAACCAAGAACCCCATTAAATCTCCTCCTAAACACCTCCGATGATGGAAACTCCACCACCTCCCCAGGTGGCACATTCCAATGGGCAATCACTCTATGAAGAACTTCCTCCTAACATCCAGTCTAAACTTCCCCTGGCGCAGCTTGAGACTGTGTCCTCTTGTTCTGGTGCTGGTTGCCTGGGAGAAGAGGCCAACCTCTGTCTGTCCACAACCTCATTTTCAAAATGGCACTTTGCAAGTTTAAAAGTTACTGGCCTTTTGTTAGTTTCTAGAAAAAGGAGGAGGGAAGCCAGCAAGCATAAATCCTGAAAAACAAGACCTTCAGAGCACAAGTTTTCAGTAGGTATCTCCCACTCCATACTCAGCTTCTCAGGGACCATCACGCAGCGACAATCTGCTTAGAAGCAGGCAGCCATCGGGTGTGCAATTTGCATGGGGAAATATTTTTAGAAGACACACATGAATAGGATATGTTCTCAGCCTGACTACAATCTTCTAAATATATGCCCTGAATATTATTTCCCCCACATTCATAGTTATTTTCTAGATAACGATTCCCAATACCAATCTACTACCTTTGAAAACAACATAGATATCAAGCTTAATGTCTTTACTAATACCTTAAGTGTTTAAATACCATTCATTTTAGAGATCACCTTGGGGACTGGAGGGACCCTCCATGTGAGTAATTTTTCTCCTCTGTGTCTGCATATACAGACTGGAAAGGGTTTTCTTGTTGCACTACATGCTTGAAGTACATGCCAAGAGGCTTCAGTCATGGAAAGAGCCCAATTATTACAATATTTCTAAAAGATGTATTAGAAAGTAAAATGAATTAATATTCAACTTGTTTAAAAGTCTTTACTGTCAACATAATTATGAAGTTGGCAAATTATGCTTGAAAACAGAGTGGAGCAAGAGGATACTCTGATTCAGAAAATTAAGTCAGCTATGTATGTTCACTTGGACAAAGCATCTTCAAAAACTGTATCAGAAAACCTTTCCACTCCCTCTATGTTAAGAAAAAAAGATGGAAGTAATTAAAACCAGAAATAAGCCATGTGCTCATATGTTGTTAAATTTAACTCAAAGCTAGTCATACTGACACAACATACCAGGGAAAACAATGCTTGAGCAAACAGCAGTCTAACTATCACAGCATCACCAAGGTTGGAAGAGACCTCAACGATCATCGAGTCCAACCTGTCACCACAGACCTCATGACTAGACCATGGCGCCACGTGCCACGTCCAATCCCCTCTTGAACACCTCCAGGGATGGTGACTCCACCACCTCCCTGGGCAGCCCATTCCAATGATAAATGACTCTCTCAGTGAAGAACTTTCTCCTCACCTCGAGTCTAAACTTCCCCTGGCGCAGCTTGAGACTGTGTCCTATTGCTCTGGTGCTGGTTGCTAGAGAGAAGAGACCAACCCCTTCCTGGCTACAAGGGATATACAAGTAGATCGCAGGTCACTAACAGTCCAGATCTGGAACATTCAAACCAATTCCTGGGGACTCTGGAGCTTGCATCACATAGTAATTATTACTTTAGGACTGTTTAGTTCAGGCCAAATGAAGCTATGTTATATTGTGACATGAAAAACGTCAGTTTCTTCTAATCACCAACAGACAATTTGTCAAGCACATGGAAAAACTTGGGTCTGGATTCTTTAGCCCATGCTTTCCTTTATTCAACGTGAATGTCAGGGAGGAAAACAGGAGGATTACCAGTAAATTATACGGAGGTACTTAACAGTATGTAGAAAATACCTGACATCACAGAATTGTTTGGGCTGGAAGAGACCTTTAAAAGTCCTTTTAGTCCAACCACCCTGCAGTAAGCAGGGACATCTTTAAGAGCTCCAACCAACCTGACCCTGAATGTTTCCATGGATGGGCCATCTACCTCTCTGGGCAACCTGTACCAGGGTTTTACCACCTTCACTGTAAAAAATGTCTGCCTTAGATGTAGTCTGAATCTACCCTCTTGTAGTTTATAACCTTTAACTCTTTTCCTATTGCTATACACCCCTGTAAAAGTTAACTTACCAAAAAGGCTGGTGGGAGAGAAGGAAGGGGAAGGGAGGAAATGGTCTATTTAACCATTTTAGAGCACAAACACACACATACAAGTAAACTCCTTTTTACCACATCATCTCTTAAGCAGTATACACTTGAAACAAAAGCTTATGTTTGGCAGAAGCTCAAACCAACAGACCCTGGTCACCACTGGGAAAATTAAAAACTTCAATGAAAATCAGCTACAAATTCATTATTGGCATTAATAAACAGAGCATATATTAATTTTCATGCATCCAAACACTATTTCACCTATACTTATAGGTATACTATATACTTACAGGTATTAAATACTTACAAGTATTACTAGGGCTGAAATCACAGTATTCAAGAGAGTCTTAAGACGCCATGAGAAAAAATTCCTTGCATATATACAACTATCTAATGAAACTACTTAGCAACATTATTTAGTGGATTGCATTATTCAGCCAGTTTTAAGAATCAAATAGAGCAACTGAAAACCAGATGAGATACACACACTGCATTCGGCTGTGTATGTAGAAACAGCAGTCTCAATGGCTGTAGATTTAATCACTTCCTTCTACTCGGCATACCTAAAACCATTAAACTACACAGAAGAAAACACATTCTCCACAATGAAAGCACTAATAAATAAAACACCAGAATCAATCTACTAAAAGTACTCCTCCCAAGTTACATTACAGTCTTTCTTCAGTCAGGCAAACAACTTCCTCCAAATGAACGAAATAACCTCAAACACTAATTCAAACGTCTAAAAAAATGCTGTACAAATTAAAGGAGTAACTACCGAAAAAACCCTAGGTTGTGGATGTTACAATGCAGCCCTCCTAACTACTGGATTATGTCACGATGTAAACCATACAATGCTACGCGCTTTTACAAAACACGACCAAGAGTAATGTGTCAGCAAAGCAGAGGTAGACAGTAAGAGGGAAAGCATTTTTTTTTGTGCTATCACTAGAACAATTTCCTGACTCATTCCATCCTCCAGCCCCAGGGACCAGGCTGGCTTAGTCCATGCTGAGAGCCCTGACGCAGCTGAAGCAAACCGCTGACCTAAATGCCGTTGCCGCTGAGCTCCTTGCAGCTCACGCTCAAGGAAAAAGGGCCAACATGGATTTGAAAGCTAGCATCGAGTACTAGAGCTCTTTCAGCCTGACACTGACAGTGCAAAAGCGCCCGTTGAGACCATGTCCCCCACATCACATCAGCCTCTTGTGACTGAAACCTCCAGACACGACTGCAAGGCAAACTTTAGGCTGGTTGAGAGACTTTCAACGTGAGCCTGCGCGTCACCGCAGCACTTCGGTCGACGTGACAAAACCAGCGACTCGGTGCTAGGAGAGAAAGGCAAGACCCAAGGTACCAAACCTCGGACAAGGTTAAACCACACCTTGGGCGTGATTTTAGGCAGGTATTCAATGAACTGCAGGTTAATCCTCAACTCCTTGCTCCGAGCAACGCCCAAAGGCATTGCGAGGAACGACGCGGCTGTGAGGCGTCAGCGCGGTCCCTCCAGTTACCGGGCCGGCACTGCGGGGCACGGGGGCCGCAGGCCTACAGCAAGCCGCGCTGCCGCCTCCCGTCAGCGAGCTGCAAGCGGGCCAAGCTGCTGCGCTTCAAGCCTCCAGCGAGCGGGGGTAGTAGCGGCAGGCCCCTGGAGAGGCAGCCTGCAACAGAAGCAAGCAGCGTGCCACGCTCCCCCTGCCGGCCCAGCCCCCCACGGCGGTGGGCGGCCCAGCCCAGCCCGGCCCGGCCCCTCCCATGGCTCCGTGCGGAGGAGCGGAGAGGAAGGGCACAGGGGAGGGGAGAATGGTTCAGCCACTCTTGGCGCCCGAAGTCGCGCAGCTCCGCTCCGCCTCCGTTGCCTGGCGGGAGCGGGACGGGGCGGGGCGGGGCGGCGCGCCATGGCGGCGGGGACGCGCCGGAAGCTGCGCAGCAGCCGGGAGGGCGGCCGTGCGGGCCGCGCTTGACGCTACTGGCTGCCCGGAGGCAGCGGCCGCCGAGTAACGGCGGCGCGCCGGGGGCCGACGAGGTAGCGGATAGGCCGCTGCGCGAGCCCGAGAGGAGCGGTGTCGGCGCGGGGAGCCGAGGCACGGCGGCAGCTCGCAGGTGAGAGCGGCGCTTAGGCCCGGCAGGCCGGGTGGCTGTGGCGGGAGGGGCGGGCTCGGCGTGCGCGGCACGCTGCGGGCCACGCCGAGCCCTTTGGCAGGCTGCGGGGGTGCCTGTCCTCTAGGCTGTAGTGGAGCTGTTTCTAAATGCCGACTTAGTATTTCATGTCAGTAGCTGTGCGTTCCTTCTGCCAGGGTAACGCCTGCTGAAAGCTCCCTTTGATACAGGATGCGCGCGGTGATGTACCAAGTGCACGTGTGTAGATACAGGCGTTCCCTTGGATAGTTTTCTTATGTTCAGACAATGAACTTTATAAACGCTTTTTTCTTCTACAGTTTTTCCGTAGCGTATGGATCACTCTGGATGTGGATTGGGAGCTATGAGGCTGTTTCAGATAAAGCTATGGCTATAGGTGTATCTGAAAGAGTTGAGCACCTTTCGGTGTCCAAGGAAGATCAGCAGCCGGCACACCGCGGTGGCTAGCGCAGCCCTGGCCGCTGGGTAGCTGGCACCCCAGCCCTGTGCCCGTCATCTGCACTGTCTTGGGTCAGAGTCTGAGGCTCTATCTACAGCAAATCCTTTCCTGAAATCTCCTAACTGCTAGCTAAAATAGACACTAGTTTAGGCTATACTTCTCTTACAACTAAGAAAAAAACAAAAGTGACTTAATATATTGACAAATTATTCAGATTTGTCAACAAAACATGAAGTCCCTGCCTCTTGTCATAAAACTATTTAATATGAGGAAGTTTAAGAGGAGTCTGTAGAAGAACTTTTTAGAGTAACAGAATAATAACATTGCACGCTGGTTTATTTTGCAGCCCCACCAGTTTTATCTTTGCCTCAGTCAATGTTAGGCTTTGTGCAGGAAAGAAACTTGCCTTTGCTTCCACAGAAGAGAGACTTTGTTACAGCAGCAATATCTTGTTACTGTTTCACCGGATGAAATAAATTCTGGCCACAATAGTCTGGGTGTTTTGCTTTGTTTGGTTTGGTTTGGTTTGGTAGTGGCTGAGAGTTGAGTATTTATCGTTATGACCTTAGATAAGGGAAAAAAATTAATACACTGATTCCTTCTTGTATAAAGAATGAAGACTTTAGCTGTCACGAGCTCTTGGGTGACAGGTTGGACTTGATCTTTGAGGTCTTTTCCAACCTTATTGACTCTATGATTCTAAGACTTTTGTTTGTTTCTTTTAATTTTTCCAGTATCCCCTTGATAAAGGAAAGGCAGCTTGTAAGTTGTTTTATGGGAAGGTCAGTTGTAAGGATCCTTTTTTAGCCTTTAAACAACAAGGATTTGTGTTCTCCACTCTAATCAGTGTTCTGTTACCTGCTTGCTGCAGTTTGCTGTTCCTTTTTATTCATAAGGTACTGTTTCATAATGTACAGCTCACTGTTACAAAAAGGTCCACATATCTTTTACCACAGAGTCATGCAGGGGGTTGGGTTGAAAGACACTTTAAGTATGAACAAGTCTAGCCCCCTTGCAGTAGGCAGGGACATCTTCCACTAGATGAAGTTGTTCAGAGCCCTAGACAGACTGACCTGGAATGTTTCCAGGGATGGGGCATCTACCACCTCTCTGGGTAACCTGTTCCAGTGTTTTATCACCCCCACTGATAAAAAATGTCTTCCTTATATGTGGTCTATA
Source organism: Melanerpes formicivorus (assembly GCF_026170545.1). Classification (NCBI taxonomy): domain Eukaryota; kingdom Metazoa; phylum Chordata; class Aves; order Piciformes; family Picidae; genus Melanerpes; species Melanerpes formicivorus. Next base: position 52,242,169 of record NW_027142353.1, on the reverse strand, counting down.
TATCTACCCTCTTTTAGTTTAAAACTGTTACCGCATGTCCTGCTGCCACAGGCTCTGGTAAAAAAATTCCTCCATCTTTTTTATAGGTCCCCTTTAAGTATGGAAAGCTGCAATAAAGTCTCCCAGGAGCCTTCTCCAGGCTGAACAACCCCAACTGTCTAAGCCTTTCTTCATAGGAAAGGTGTTCCAGCCCTCTAAGCATTTTTATAAACCTTCCTTTGGACCCATTCCAATTGGTTCATGACTTCACTAAGGACTTCAAGAGCTGGACCTAGTACTTGGGGGGGGGGGGGGTGGGGGGGGTGGTTACTAGAGCAGCGGGAGGGAATCATGTCCTTTTAGCTGCTGGCTGTGCTGCTTTTGATGCAGCCCGTGATGCTGTTGTCTTTCTGGGCTGCAAGCATACTTTGCCAGCACATGTCCACCTTTTCATCTATAAGTACAGTCAAGTCCTTCTCCACAGGGCTGTTCTGTCACATTAGCCACCAATCTCCCTCAGCCACCCTTCCCTCAGGCATACTGACTGCACCACTTAGCTTGGTGACATTCACAAACATTGCTGAGGGCGCACCAAATCCCACTGTTTGTGTGACTGGCAAAGATGTTAAATGGTGTTAGTCCCAGTATGGACCCATGAAGTACACCACTCATTAATGGTTTCTTATGACACTGAGCTGCTGAATGCAACTCTTCTGATGTGATCTGGCCAATTCTAACAATCCATCCCTCAACTCCATATCTCTTCAGACCTTTGCCTTTTCCTTGTTTTATGTTCTCTGCCCTATCAGCTCTTTAGCTCATCAGACCTTTTTATAGGCCAGTTTGCCTCATGAGAACAGGAGTAAAGCTTGTGTTCCTTTGTGAGTTCAGTTAGCTTGTGTAGAGTCTGACAAGGACATGAGCTGTTGGGGATAGTGGGAGAGGGGAAAAGAAACTGCAGCAGCATGGCATTCCGTCAGTTCATCTACTCAAGGAAGCGTAACCATAGCCTTAATAACTATACCAAGTTCATAGTATATTTTACATGACATTTTTCAGGTTTCCAGGATAAAAGAAAGAGGCATAAATGGTTTAATACATGGCCCATTAAGCTTGAGAGCACATTGCTGTGTGCTTTCCCATCTGTGATGCAGATACTACACATTGCTGCAATGGGTTGTTTCAGTACCTGATTCAGCAGTCGTTTAGTTGGCTGGTTTTCTTGATCTAATGCCCACATTTTGTACAGTGTGTGCAGATCACTAATAATTTAGTGTAATATTACAAATGCCAATTGGTACCACTCTGTGCATCCAGTACCAGCAGACCCATTTTACTTGCTTTTTGTGTTTATGTCTGAAATAAAAGGACAATTAATGTAAAACCAAAAAAAAGTTTATTATCTTCCTAAATGCAATAAAAGTCTTGGACTCCAGTGCTGTAGCACTATTGCTGAGTGATTAGAATAGTTGAGGGAGGTATTGTACATCACAGAACAGTATTGAAGCTTTAAAAAGAAGAGCAGAAGTAACAGAACAAAGCTAAAAAAACCAACAAACTTTCCTTTTGAGAGGGATGATCGGGGAAAACAGGGGACTTTCAAAGAAATAAATGTGTTTTATAAAGCCAGGGCAGGCTTAAAAAGAAAGAGCTTGCAGGTTGTTAGTGTTACTAACCTTTTTGAGTGTGTTTTATTTATGTGTTGAGAAATTGTCTAGAGTGTGATTTATGTGATCTTTGTATTTTATTTACTCTGGAGAGCTGAGACTGCTTCAGGCCAAGGAATTGTCTAAAAGTCCCCTGAACAAATTAGCGGCATTTTCTTACTAGCTATAACCTGGAGAGTAAAGTTGTTAAGTGTTTTAGTTGGGTAGGTATCTGCACAGCTTGTAATTGTATTTAAAAAATAAAAAAATCAAGTTCCCATCTAGACTAAATACCTGATAGTAGAGTTGGGTCACAGTGTGATAGTGCTATTGCCACAGTGTGAAAAATGGGAGAGCTTGCCTTCCCTTTGTAGTTCAACAGGCTTGTGTATTCTGAGCTATTTCATTCATTTTTACCTTGATTGAGCCCAGGACCATACTGTTACTTGTACAACTTCCAGCTCTTGTTTGAAAACTAAGCATGGGCTTTAAGGCACATGGATTGATACTTTATGGTCTTAGGTTTAATTATAACTACTAGGTTTAGGTTTATAAGTCAGGGTATACTCTTCTTGTGTGCTGCAGCCCTGTAACTCTGAAAAGTGCTGCTGAATACTTTGAAATTGTCAATAGGAATGGAATGGAATGGAATGGAATGGAATGGAATAGAATAGAATAGAATAGACCAGACCAGACCAGACCAGGTTGGAAGAGGCCTTCAAGATCATCGTGTCCAACCTATCATCCAACACCACCTAATCAACTAAACCATGCAACCAAGCACCCTATCAAGTCTCCTCCTGAACACCTCTACTGCTGGTGACTCCACACTATCATCTCATTTTGACCCTCTTCTAAGTTCCCATTGAGGATTGATTTGAAATGAATTGTTACATTTTCTTACTGTGGTTTATTTTTTAATTATTATTCATGCTCTTGGTTTTTTTTTTTTCAGCATTCTGTCCAGTTCTGTAGCATCTCTCCCTGCTCAGTATTACAAATAGGTTTGAGCAGATCTGGTATTTTCACAGGTCTTCAAGAATGCCTAGGGCATTATTTTTTGTTTTTTAAGGAACTGTATTCTGAGTTAGTGCTGTAGTGCAAGAAAGTGTTAAAAGGGCATCATAGTGTGGGAAAGTATCTTATACAATGGAAGTCCATTTCTGGTGTCCCAATCATAAGAAGGACACAGAGCTGTTGGACTGAGGGCCACAAAGATGATTCAGGGGATGGAACACCTCTGCTATGAAGATAGGCTGAGGGAGCTGGGGTTGTTCAGCCTGGAGAAGAGAAGGCTGGGGAGATCTTATAGCTGCCTTCCAATACCTGAAGGGATACTACAGGAAGGCTGGAGAGGGACTTTTCATAAGGATGTCTAGCAATAGGACAAGAGGGAATGGTTTTAAGCTGAGGGAGAGTAGGTTTAGAATGGGTTTTAGGAAGAAGTTCCTCAGTATGAGGGTGATGGAGCTCTGGAATAGGTTGCCCAGGGTGGTTGTGGATGCCTCCTCTCTGGGGGTGTGTAAGGCCAGGCTGGATGAGGCCTTGAGCAGCTGAGTCTAGTTGAGAGATATCCCTGCCCGTGGTGGGAAGGTTGGAGCAGATGATCCCTGAGGTCCCTTCCAACCTGAGCCATTCTGTGATTCTAAAAGTGATGAAAAGGGAACAGTGATGGCTGAAGGAATTAATTACACTGATGACTTTGCAATTTAACTTAATAACCTCCTGCATCTTAAAGAGATATGTATTTATTCTAGTTAGTTCCATTTGAAGTCAGCAAGAGCAGAACCGGGTCGCTGTGGTTCTAAACCCCTGTGTTTTTCTGCCTGATTCAAGGCATAGCCTCAGTATCAGTGAAGGAATGATCCTAAGGAACTGCCTTCTGATGTGCACCTCATCCCTAATGAAGTTTTCTGCCACAAATGTGTCTGTGTGACGTGAGAAAGACAAAATTTTGCTCTGGATTTGAGAAATCATTTAAAATAGATTATGCAGTGTCACTTGTAAAACATGCAGTACAGATATAGAGCAACAGTGTTGTGGAAGAGCTTTAGCTTGCTAGGAAGTCTATAATATGGTTGAAATAACATGAGGAGACGTTGCCAAAAACTGGCAGTAACATCAGGATGCTCTTCTGTAGTTAAAAATTGTGTTTGCAGGATAAAATTTGAAACTATGAAACAAATTACTCTTTTGAAAGATACAAGAGTGTGGGGGGGAGGGGTTGGCTGGTTTTTTCCCCCCTAAGGTTCCTCAGCAGCTGCCTGTGAGCGTATGAGATCTTTCAGTGGGTTAGATGCAGTAAGTTGGGATACCCAGGCAAATACGTGAGAGACCTTGGAGAGTGCAAACAAGAGATAAGCTTGCAAATTCAGGGCCCAGGCTGTTAAGTCTATTATGTGACTTCTTTTACAGTTTTGAGTTCCTAATCTGAAACAGATAATAAGTATCTGAAGGGGGCCTACAGGAAGGCTGGGGAAGGACTTCTCAGGATCTCAGGTAGTGATAGGACTAGGGGGAAAGAAATGAAGCTGGAGGTGGGGAGATTCAGGCTGGATGTGAGGAGGAGGTTCTTCACCATGAGAGTGGTGAAACCCTGGAATGGGTTGTCCAGGGAGGTGGTTGAGGCCCCGTCCCTGGAGGTGTTTAAGACCAGGCTGGATGAGGCTCTGGCCAGGCTGATCTAGTGTGGGGTGTCCCTGCCCATGGCAGGGGGGTTGGAACTAGATGATCCTTGTGGTCCCTTCCAACCCTGAATGATACTATGATACTATTTTCAGTTAAGAAAATGCTCTTCTGAGTTCATTTCCACGGAACATACAGGCTGTGTTACTGTTGGTATAACTATCTTTTTCCCCAGAAGGTTTGGTCTTAATTTTTTATTTTTAATTGTTTTATTCACTTTTTATTTTTCAGGAGTCTTTGAAAAGCCCTTAGTGGTCATGACATTGTTACAAGTGACATAAATTAGCCAGTGGCTCAGAATGATGGATACCCTGAAGACTACAAATGGTTTGCAAGTGATTGGAGAAGGGACTGGTATAGGGAAATCGACACTCCACATGGTGGGGTATTTGGGAAAAGTCAGTAGAAACTTGTTTTACATGTGTGCAAAGTTCATATTTTTCTCTGCTTTGAGAGATATTTTTAAATTGGTCTTAATTTTACCCCCCCAAAAAAACTACCAAAATTATTTTCCACGGAAATCTATAACAATGGCGAAAGATTATTCCAAACAAACCTGTGCCTGTGATTTTGTTTTTTTACTGGCACTGGTGTTTTGGGTTTTTTTTAATGACTGTTTGCATTCCTCTGAAAATTGATTTGTCTTTCAAAGATCTGAACACAAGTTCCCTGGTGATAAAAGGCTCCTGTGGTTTAGCTCAAGTGGAATGAAATGTCGCTTAATTGTGTTGTTAAAGATCCCTTATTATATATTTGAATATTTAAATAAAAAGATACATGTATGTAGAACACTCTACCATATGAATATATATATATAAAATAAATATTGAATAGGAAGCACTATGTATATATATAAAATAAATATTGAAAAGGAAGCAATCTATTTTGCTTTTTTACTGTTGTATTAGGTGTTATATTTAGAAGTTGCACGTTGATTTTGTGTCTTGGTCTGTATATATATATATATATATATGTCTTGCCTTGGAAGAATGCATGAAATACATAAATCTGTGCTGCATTACTGTTTTTCCTTTAGAACTCTAATCCTGTGGAAACAACTGCACATGAGTACTGTCCAGTCTGCAAAGAGAAGGGGCGGATCCAAATTTTACGGACCTACCGCATTAATTTTCAGGAGTCCATTTCCCTTTGTGAAAATCCTCAGGTATTACATTAATTAACAGCTCTGGTTGTGTAGAGGCCTTTCCCTCCAGTAGTTACACCTCTTGAGTTCTGAGATTTCCTTGGTGGTAAGCAGACTGTTGAGCTAGGATCCCTGTGAGTCCAGATGCTGGATGATACTTTCCTGTACATGGCAAAAATAGAACTAACCTTTGTACATGCACTGCTTAGGCATAGGTAGCTACCCTAAAGAATTAAAGTGGGCAAAGGAGACTTTGGCTTATGTAAGAGGGGAACACAAGTGGTACTAAATAAATTTCTGGTGCCCTTAAACTAGACTTCCCTCCCTGCTTTTAAATAATCATAATGTCATTCTGGAGATTGGTAGTAGCAGTTTGACTGTATTCTGTGTGCAGGGTAGCTGTGTATGTAGGACCCTACCAACACCTGGTCTAATGCATCAGGCTAGCCTGAAAGATACCTTGCCAGTTTATCACCAGTGATCTGGAACACAGGCCCTGTGAGGAGAGGCTGAGGGAGCTGGGGTTGTTTAGCCTGGAGAGGAGGACGCTCAGGGGAGACCTTATTGCTGTCTACAACTACCTGAAGGGAGGTTGTAGACAGGTGGGGGTTGGTCTCTTCTCCCAGGCAACCACCAACAGAACAAGAGGACACAGTCTCAGGCTGTGCCAGGGGAGGTTTAGGCTCAAGGTGGGGAGAAAGTTCTTCCCAGAAAGAGTAATTGGCCACTGGAATGTGCTGCCCAGGGAGGTGGTGGAGTCGCCATCACTGGAGGTGTTTAAGAGGAGACTTGATGGGGTGCTTGGTGCCATGGTTTAGCTGATTAGATGGTGTTGGATGATGGGTTGAACACGATCTCGAAGGTCTCTTCCAACCTGGTTCGGTTCAGTTCTATTTTATGCTATTCTATTCTACTCTACTCTACTCTACTCTACTCTACTCTACTCTACTCTACTCTACTCTACTCCTATTCCTATTCCTATTCTGTCTCTCAGGCACAAGATGATAATGGCAAATCTGCACAGATTTAGCAGAGTAAGAGAAGACTCTGCTTAGCTGATTAGGTTGCTTTCAAGGGTTGGAAATGTTTACTGGCAAAGTATATTGTTGATTATCACTACTGATATATTTCCTTCACAACTGCTTATGAGATGGTGGTTGGATAAAAGACACCTTCCTGTCATATGTGTTGAATTTCTATGTTGATGTCATTAAAATACCACTTTACAGAAGTGACACTGCATTTTAGGAGTATGATTTGTCCTTTTTAAAGCTCCTCTCTTCACCTGAAATGGCTTTGTAGAGTTCACTGTAACTTTTCTTTCTTTCCTTTAGTGTATCTACCCGCTTGGTTATAAACCATTAAACAGCATAATTACTCCTGCTGATTCAGAAAATCATCAAGTTCCACCTACTCATAAGAAAAGGAAATTGCCTGTTATCAGTGACTTGGCTCCCGTTGAATCACATCCAAAAAAAGCAAGAGCTAATAGTGTGAATGCTGAGCACACTGTTAATGCAGACTCTGTTGTCAAATGCCATCAGAACGGTTTGTGTATTCCCAAGTCAAGCCTATGTGACGTGCTACAAAATGGCCATCAAAAACCTGTTAACGGTGTGGAGTCCTGCCTGCAGAAGGTCGATTTTGAAACAGCCACCAACACCAACAGCTGTCAAGAAAGTCCACCAAAAACTTCTGGTCCCAGAACACAACCCTTGGCAGGGTCTGAACTTTGCTCGACAGCATCTGAAGTTTTGCTCAAAGATGATAAAGGTTCCGCTAACAGCACAGATTTCTGTCTTCAGTGGAGAAACAGCCATAAGCTTTGTTGGTTAGATTGTATTTTGTCAGCATTGGTACACCTAGAAACACTAAAATTTGCTCTGGCAGAAGAACATAATGATGGAACGTGCTTACTCCAGAAACTCTTAACAAAATATAATCAAGCCACCCTGCTTCTGAATAGCTGTAAAAGGAATAAAGTAAAAGGTGAGTAAAATTAGCTGCTGTTTTTTCACATGCAGACTGATCTGATCTGATTTGCTACAAACATGTGGAAGTTAGTATAGTTCACCTAAGTATCATAGAATCATAGAATGGGTTGGGCTGTGAGGGACCCTCAAAGGTCATCTAGTCTGACCTCCCTGCAGTCAGCAGGGACATCCTCATCTAGACCACGTTGCCCAGTGCCTCATCAGGCCTCACCTTGAATATCTCCAGGGAAGGGGCCTCAACCACCTCCCTGGGCAGCCTGTGCCAGTGACTATGCCTCTGTTCTATTTCAAGATCACAAAAATGAGTTGCAACTCACCATCAATCTGCAGACTTAGTGTGCTTTATCTAGCAGAATCTTGGTAACCTCTGAAATTGTTTTTCTTAGGGCAACCTTCCACAACTTTGAAAGCATCCAGTGCTAAGCATCTCTGGAATTTTGTTTGTTATATCCCACATAGAGGATTTGTGAGTTATGTAATTGAGTCTTACTTTGTTTCCTTCCCCTGTGTTAGTGAGCATACGAGGATGATCTTGAAAACAATTTCTGTTAGCATCTTAGGATGCTGTTCTAATCTTTAAAATAATTTCTGTTGTGGTTTATACCCTTGCATAAATGGGCAGTTGCCTTGTCACACCAAAAATAGTACAGCTGGGAACATATGTTCTTTTCTGGCTCCAGATGCACTCATGGAAGGAATGCTTACCCTGCAAGCTGTGCTGTGGATGATAGTGTTTCCTCACCTGTTTCAGTCAAAGCCAAATCCATTAACCTGGTTCATTTTGTCTGGAATAGCTTAGTGAGTACTCACATGTGCAACTTAACAGGTTTGAGGACTGTGATCTCCAAGCACAGGGACAATGATGGGCAGCTGGGAAGCAACGTCCCAGGCAGCAGAGCTGAAGTCAGAGAAGGATGTGTCAATGTAATGTGCTCATATAGCCTCTGATAATTTTCTGTTACGTGGATTCAGTTTTAAGGCTCAAGCTAAGATCTGTATTTCCTGAGGACATGCCCTGACTGGACAAGAGGACATAAACTGAAAAAGGGTAAATTTAGATTAGGTTAAGGAAGAAATTCACTGTGAGGATGGTGAAGCAGTGGAACAGGTAACCCACTCAGATTATGAATGTTCCCACCCTTGAAGTTTTCAAGACCAGATTGGGTGGGTGTTTGAGTAACCTGCTCCAGCAGAAAATATCCCTGCCCATGGCAGAGGGAGTGAAACCAGATGATCTTTAAGGTCCCTTCCAACCCAAACCATTCTGAGATTTGTCCTCTTAAACTGACCTAATGGTGTCATAAGTCTGTACTTTCAAGAGCTGGAGGATCAGTACACGTCTGGTTAGCCAGCACCTTTTGTGTTTTGTTGTTATTTTTTTGCCATTAAAGCTGGCAGGAAAAGTGTATGTTTTAATACATGTAGTCCCAGAACAGCATTAGAGAACTTGAATAATGTCCTGTCTTTCCTGGGGAAAATAATAGGTATGCCAAAAATGGTTTCATCCACTTTGTGGTGCAGAAAACATACCGTTTTAAAGAGGGGAGAAAAAAAATCCACAAGGATTCTGATTTAGTTCATATACTTTGCTTGCCAGAAAGCCCAGATGCTTGACTTCAGATTTTCAGCTGTTACCTGGATGCTCTCTGCCATCACAGGACCTGTCTGAGATGTTTTTCTTTCCCCTTGGTTGTGCTGTGTTTGCAAAGGAGCTCTGCTGTGTAAGAACTGTTAAATGGGGATGTTAGGTGTTGGAATACAGTGGTTGAGGTAACTTAACCCTTTTAATTTCCAGGAATTGCTGCAAAGGAAATTAGGTTGTTTGGACTACAGTGGATGAAGATTATTGTGTAGAGTAGGTGTAGTACTTATTCTGCCCTTTTGTTTAATTTTTTAGCATCTTTTGAACACAGTTGTTTTGAAAACAGTAAAAAGCAATTGAGCTGCAAGAGACTTCTTTACCTTCTTTATGGATACAGATTTTACAAGTAATAAGTAGTTTCAACAGGTATTCTAAATCCTTTGTGCAGGTTATGATGGTGTGTAGTAGAAGCTATGCTCTTGCTTCTGCTGGAAGAATGTTAGGGGTTTTTTTTGTAGGAACAATGTAACTTGCAAATTGAAAATGCTAAGATACATAAAGCACACTTAAAAACTTACTGTTTTAAAGGCTGACTTAGGAAGTTAGCATTTAATCTGGAACAGCACATTTAAATGCTTTATTATGAACTGTGTCACATGATTAGAAAGCATGTAAGCAGATTTTTCCACATTTGATCTTAATCTTTTAAAATCTCCAGATCTCCAGGGGTTTTAATGTCTGGTTGTGCTACTCTTTGATGTTCATAGTATCATAGTATCATTCAGGGTTGGAAGGGACCACAAGGATCATCTACTTCCAACCCCCCTGCCATGGGCAGGGACACCCCACACTAGATCAGGCTGGACAGAGCCTCATCCAGCCTGGTCTTAAACACCTCCAGGGATGGGGCATCGACCACCTCCCTGGCCAACCCATTCCAGGGTTTCACCACTCTCATGGTGAAGAACCTCCTCCTCACATCTAGCCTGAATCTCCCCACCTCCAGCTTCATTCCATTCCCCCTAGTTCTATCACTCCCTGAGATCCTGAGAAGTCCTTCCCCAGCCTTTTTGTAGGCCCCCTTCAGATACTGGAAGGCCACAATTAGGTCACCTCGGAGCCTTCTCTTCTGCAGACTGAACAGCCCCAACTCCTTCAGTCTGTCCTCATAGGAGAGGTGCTCCAGCCCTCTGATCATCCTTGTGGCCCTTCTCTGGACACGTTCCAGCACCTCCACATCCCTCTTGTAATAGGGGCTCCAGAACTGGACACAGTACTCCAGGTGGGGTCTCACCAGGGCTGAGTAGAGGGGGAGGATCACCTTCTTTGACCTGCTGGCCACGCTTCTGATACAGCCCAGGATCTGATTGGCTTTGTGGGCTGCAAGTGCACACTGAGAGCTCATGTTGAGCTTCTTGTCCACCAGCACCCCCAAGTCTCTCTCCTCAGGGCTGCTTTCCAGCCAGTCACTGCCCAGCCTGTATTTGTGTGTATTTGTATTTGTTATTATCTAGCTCATAGTATGCATTCTTAGCCATGATTTAATCAGGTAAACTAATTTCTGGTTAGCAGACTGCTAACTTGTGTGTGTAACTTGTGTGCATAAACATGCAAAGTTTCTAATTTTCAAATCAGTTAGTGCCAAGCACTGGCAATGTTACTAACAGTTTTAGGCAGATGGGAATCAGCATGGAAAGCATCAGTTTGAGGAGTATGAATACATGTTAGGGGTGCATATGTGGGTGAAAGCATGGAGGTGTTACAGGTAAATACATCAAACTATATGTATTTTTTTTTCCTTTAGATGTGCTTCCCAAAGCAGAATCTCATCTCAATGAAATCAGAAATAGATTGTTTACACAGCTTCAGCCTCAGCTTAAGTGTGAATTGGGTAAGTAATTCGTGCAGCATCTCAGTGCTTACTTTCAGGAAACTCCACGTAAAGCCTTTTATGTCAGTCAGTACATAAAAAGATGTATGTGCATACAAGACAGTTCACAAGTACATTTATTTTGTTAGTGGCACATTTTACAGTGTGATCTGCTAGTTTGTCTCCTGACTTTTTTGCTTTTCAGAGTGTGTATTCTCATCTTTGCAACTATGCTGTAGTCATGAAATCGTCATTGGTAACAAACTAATCACATGGCTCAATTTCTTTGTTGTGAGGATTAGAAACACAGCCTTTAAAGGATAACTGAAATTAAACTCATAGCAATAAGCTTCTCCTGAAGTACTGAAAGCTGATTTCAGATGTTCAATGACTGTTTTTTCTGCCCTGCCTTTGAAGGTAAGGAGGAGAGTCCAGTATTTGCACTGCCTCTAATCCTACGACTGGATCAGCAAGCTGAGAAACTCTTCCTGCATTCCTTTTCAGTGGAGTTTGAATGTGTGTGCTGTGGCTACAAAGAGCAGAACCGGTGAGATTTTACTTCAGTGGCTTCTACTGTCCTACCTTACCTTTTTGAATCTGCATGTAATAGTTGATTTTCTTCAGATCTCCAGGTTCTTTTACAGCGTGTGGATGGAGTTAGTATCATAGTATCAGTCAGGGTTGGAAGGGACCACAAGGATCATCTAGTTCCAACCCCCCTGCCATGGGCAGGGACACCCCACACTAGAGTTCCATGTGTTCTCTCTTTTTAGGCTAGTGTTTGCAAATAGTTGACTACTGTGTCATGTCATAGGAAACCTTGTTACCACTGAAGTAAGAATGAAATAATAGGCAACTGTGAGTCCCTGGCCGTGCTCTGATTTTGTGGTGAGAGTAGACAAATTGTTATGGTTCTGAAGAATAAATGCCTGGTATACTTTCACTGTTGAAGAATAAATAAATCTGGTTATTTGAAGGAAACTCTTTTGTATTTCAGACATTTCTTTTATATATTATTAAATCAGCTATTTACTGAAAATCTCACTGAAGGTTTGCAGAAGAGAGGCAGAAGTGGTGAGAGTTGGGGCTCTTCAGCCTGGAGAAGAGAAAGCTCAGGGGAGACCTTAGAGGTGCCTTCCAGTACCTGAAAGGAGGGCTACAAGAAAGCTGAGGAGGGACTTTTGGCAAGGGCTTGTAGCGATAGGACAAGGAGGAATGGACTGAACGTTGAGGAGGGAAGATTTAGGCTGGAGATTAGGAAGAATTTCTTTACAGTAAGTGTAGTGAGACACTGGAACTGGTTGCACAGGGAGGTTATGGATGCCTCCTCCCTGGATGAGGCCTTGAACAACCTGTTCTAGTGGAAGGTGTCTTTGCCAATACCAAGGGGGTTGGAACTAGATATCTTCAAGGTCTCTTCCAACCCAAACCATTCTATGAATCCATATGTGTTATACTCATTTGGATTACAAAGAATCAGAGATTCTCTCTTACAATTTATCTATTTTAAAATAGTGTTACTGGGAAGTAATTGCTTGAGAATTAATTTAGTTCTGTGTAGCTGCAGGTACAAGCTAATAATTTAGGCTCCTCTTAGAGTCAACAGAAAAAGAGAAACCTTTACTTGAAAAATACCTGCTCCTCTCCACTGTCTTAGATTTATACAATAAAACTGTAGATACCCAAGTGAGATGAGATTAATACTGTCTGCTATGCTGCTGGCGAATAGAATAGAATAGAATAGAATAGAATAGAATAGAATAGAATAGAATAGAATAGAATAGAATAGAATTAACCCGTTTGGAAGAGACCTTTGAGATCATAGAGTCCAACATATTATATAATCAACTAAACCATGACACCAAGCAACCCATCCAGTCTCTTCCTAAACACCTCCAGTGATGATATGACTCCACCACCTCCCTGGGCAGCCCATTCCAATGGCCAATCACTCTTTCTATGAAGAACTTCTTCCTAAGATCCAGCCTAAACCTCCCCTGGCACAGCTTGAGACTGTGTCCTCTTGTTGTGGTGCTGGTTGCCTGGGAGAAGAGACCAACCCCCACCTGGCTACAGCCTCCCTTCAGGTAGTTGTAGACAGCAATAATGTCTCCCCTGAGCATCCTCTTCTCCAGGCTAAGCAACCCCAGCTCCCTCAGCCTCTCCTCATAGGGCTTGCACTCCAAACCCCCTCACCAGCTTTGTTGCCCTTCTCTGGACACGTTCCAGCAGCTCAACATCTTTCCTAAACTGAGGGGCCCAGAACTGGACACGGTACTCAAGGTCTTGTGGCCTGACAGGGGCAGAATGACTTCCTGTTCAGTAGGATGTGTTCAAGAGTCTTCATTACATACTGTGGGGTTGAAAAATCTAGGTTAGGTTGACTATAGAGGAAGTCCTTTCTGTGGCTGATGAATAAATAAACTACATTAGTTCACTTTTAATATCCCGTACATTGTATTCCCATACAATATAACCTCTGTGTAATTTCTGCTCTGAATGCCCTGTGTTTTGAAAACAAGACCTTGTGTGACATGGATTCTGAGGTAATTGGTTACTGCTTCCTCCTTTCCTTGAGATTCTCTATTAGTAAATAGTAGAGATCCTGGTACAAGCTCTGTCTGTGCTGTAAAGGAAGCAGACACAGCGTGCTAGGGTAGAAGGAGCAAATGGCGTGAAACTGAAGGCCACAGAGCTACTGAAAAGAAGCAGTGACCGATAGTGCTTGTCAGAACTGAATGCAGTGTTGGCTTGGATGTGATGCAGTCGGCGTCACACAAACAGTATCCATTTGAACAGAATTTTCTTTGCCATAATGTTTTCATCATTTGTTTTCTTGTGATAAAGTTTGTTTGCTGTTTTCCTGATCAGCAACTCAGCTTACTTTTGCTTGTTTGTTTCTGTGTGTGTGTATCCAGGTTCAGGAAAACACTAACAACGTTCACCAATATAATCCCTGACTGGCATCCGCTTAAGGCTGTTTATGTTGGACCATGTAATAACTGCAGTGATAGATCTCAAAGAAGACAGATGATTTTGGAAAAGTAAGTTTGAATATGTGACCTTGAAACATGTATCATTCTGAGACTTCATTGATTTGAACATAAAGCTTTTATGACCTTGGGTTTGCAGAGATGATAAACTTTAAACTCTGATGCTCACTTTGAAAGTTTTTTAGACCCTCCTTAAGTGCTGAAATGGCAAACAGCATTTAATAAACATGAAACAGCGCAGTGTTTAACATGCTGACCAGCACATGTTTCACCCCCATCATAACTACTTACTACCAAGTAGTAAGTACCGACAGCTGATATCCAGTGTCAGCCTTTTCACAGCTCCTGCTGTTGGTTGATAACACTGTTGGTCATCTGTTTACTAGGTTGACTTGGGAACAATGTCCTTTCCTACTGTGCTTATGGCAAATTGTTTCCTGTTTTTCACCTTTTCCCCACTTCCCAGTTCCCTTACCTGATGTTGGTTTTCTCCCCTAATCTCTAATTAAATGGACTATCCAACTGGAATGTTCTTTTCCCCTGACTACTGTGCAAGCTGCGAGGAGCCTTGTGTGGTAGTAGAACAGTAACCACAGAGCTGAATACACTTCGAGATGCCTTTCTTTTTCGTTAGGAACTTTTGCCACTATTTTGTTGTAATAAATGGGTTCTTTGTCTCTCTTTTAGAGTACCCTCAATATTAATGTTACATTTTGTAGAGGGCTTGCCACATAACAACCTGAAGAAGTATTCATTTCAGTTTGAAGAAGACACCTACCAAATAACATCTATTGTTCAGTATCAGACAGATAAGAAGCACTTCATAACCTGGTCTTTGAATCCTGATGGTAAGAATCAAAAATTCTATTATAATGCTTCATGAGTCTACATCAAACCCTTAAGGGTTACTGCCATAGTCTCCACAGCCCATATATAATAACAAGGGTTTCTTTTGTCTGCAACTTCATATTCATATTGTGAATAATTATGGGAACTTTGTTGCTCAAGGTGAGGGCTTCAGATTGGTTTAACTGCTTTGCTCAGCAGTGTTCTGTCCTACACTGTAATCACTGCAAAAGTCATTTGAATGGAGTTGTTTCCTGCCATAACTTTTATAAAAAGTTAAAAAATATAGTTTGAGCCTGGCTGTGGGACAAACAGTCTTGGTTATTTTGAAGCCAGCAGTTAGTTCATTATTGTCTGGAAGTGAGAGAACCTGTGGAACTACCAACATTAATGAAATGTCTTTTCATTAACTTTATTGCACCTGAGAGGTGGGAGGTACAAACCTGTTAGAAACATTACTAATGGTATGATGGTTGTACCATTGACAGAACTCCATGATCAGTGAAAGTGAGAAGCTGGCATGTTAATCTTTATGCTTCTGTAGAGAGAATGGAGTGCGATGTTATCAAGTGTTATGACATGGAAATTGTCTAAAACGTACTGCCAGAGTTTAAGAAGAAATAGAAAGAGGATGCAGCTGGGATGTGCCTGGTTAGGAATATCCTAGAGTTCATATATGTCTATTTTTAAATTCTTAAAGCTGTAAAATATTTGCTCATGAATTGTGAGCAATTGGCAGATGATGAGGCAGATCATTGAAATGAGCAGTTTCACTTAACCCTCCATACCTCACACCCTGGCAACGTAAAGGTCTGCAGAGAAACTTCATTTAAGAAGTGGTTATTCCCTCAGACCTTTGCAGGTATTTCACACAGTATAACTAAGGTTGGAAGAGACCTCGAGGATCGTCGAGTCCAACCTATCAACACAGACCTCATGACTAGACCATGGCACCAAGTGCCACGTCCAATCCCCTCTTGAACGCCTCCAGGGACAGTGACTCCACCACCTCCCTGGGCAGCCTGTTCCAATGACAGACAACTCGCTCAGTGAAGAACTTTCTCCTCACCTCAAGCCTAAACCTCCCCTGGTGCAGCTTGAGACTGTGTCCTCTTGTTCTGGTGCTGGTTGCCTGGGAGAAGAGACCAACTCCTTCCCGGCTACAACCACCTTTCAGGTAGTTGTAGAGGGCAATGAGGTCACCCCTAAGCCTCCTCTTCTCCAGGCTAAACAATCCCAGCTCCCTCAGCCTCTCCTCATAGGGCTTGTGCTCAAGGCCTCTCACCAGCTTTGTTGCCCTTCTCTGGACACGTTCAAGTGTTTCGATGTCCTTCTTAAACTGAGGGGCCCAGAACTGGACACAGTACTCAAGGTGTGGCCTAACCAAGACAAGAGGTCAGAATCATTAACTCAGACAAAACAAACAACCTAGCTTTGGTTTTTGTTTGATTTACTCTGACCTCTAATAATATTGCTGCAAATTATGCTTATGTTTGGTCTTTTTACAGTGGAAATCTCTCATTTTTCTCTGATGTAATAAAGAATGGAGAAAAAACCCCAAACCTTTGTTTTCTGCTAAGCAGGGGAATGAGTTAATAAAAATACTTGGCAAGTGTCTGGGGGTAGCGATTTCGGTTTTGAAAGTCTCTGAGTCTCTCTGCTGGTTGCTATTTATTTTTCAGGAACTTGGCTTGAATGTGATGATTTAAAGGGGCCATATTGCAAGAGACATAGAAGATTTGAAGTTCCTCCTTCAGAGATTCATATTGTTATCTGGGAAAAGAAAACATCCCACATGCCAGAAGAACTGAATTCACAGTTCCAGCGTAAAAATACTGAAGATTTTCCTCTTAATGACGTACAGGTGAATTCCACAGCATTGCACTGCAGTCCTGGTAATGCCGTAGACAACGTCCCCGCAGCACCTTGCAAAGAGGACTCTGTAAGAACTCCAGATAAGGAACAGCAGTGGGTACCTGAGGATGAAACTACTGTTCATCATGGTTTAGAAAATGAGGCACATGATGATTTTGTAACATTGATACTTGAAGAAATTAAAGTTGACTCAGAAGGTAAATCGCTGCCGAATGGACAGGTGGTGGGAAATAACCTTGTTGAAATGGGCACACTACAACAGCAGGAATCAGCTTTTTCACCTAACACCCCATATACAAGAGAGCTCGCTGGAACTAGTCTGTCTATGAACAATAAATGTGTGCCATATGAAAATTCCAGAATTTGCTTACCCCTAGAAGAGTTGAACCCAGCAAATATCATCCCTCCTGTGCCCAAAATACAGAACTCTGACCCGCTGGACTCACCGCTTGCTCAAAGAGCAGATAGCAGAAGTAATTTACCTAACACAGAACATGGATTAAATTCAGAACTACAGCTGAACAAGAAGTTGTCACCAGTCAAGGATATTCTACAAAAATCACTTGACTTGAAAGATGCAAGCAAAATTGTAGTTAATTCTCAGGTTGCCAATTCTGCTGCCAATAAATCCTGTCAGCCTTCACACAAAGACCCAAAAAGAGGATTTGTGGGAAGCTGGGTAAAGAAATTATTAAGCAAGAATACTTCTTTTGTACCTTCAAGTGCCTCATCTCTCAAGAATCAGAGAAGCTGCAAATCTCCCTCCATACAAAAAATAAGTGAAGTGCGGCTGCCTGTTAAGGGAGCAAGTAACTTTGGTGGCTTTCAAAGCAGAGGTACAGCCAAAACAACAGAGACCCCAAAGGCAGCGGTTCCTCAGAGCAGTAACACTCATCCTTTACCAAATTTCAAAGGGCTTTCTCAAAGCACTTGTCTTCCAAGAGCAAGTCATACCACCTTTTCAGGTCTGACTTGGAATAAGTCAGGAAATACACTGGGTACCTCGGGTCAAGTGGCTCAGGCCCATTCACCTGGCCCCAACTCTGTGAAGGCAGAGGAGTCAGATAGTGACAAAACAAAGAAACTCCGTCTGAAACTGTTAAAAAAACTTAACGCCAAGAAGAAGAAGTTGGCTTCGCTGGATAGGCTAGCAGTGGAACAGATGAAACATGAGAAGGCTGTGAGTGGTGATGTAAGCACCCCTTCACAGACTGAATCTCACGACAGTGAGTTGTTACAGAGCTTTCTGAGGGAACTGCAGTATCAGATGGATGTCGCGGACAGTGAATCAGGGTGCACGAGCCATAGTAACAGCGATGAAATACTGGCAGAGTTACTGTCCCCTACTTCAACTGTTGCTTCCTCAGAGGCTCCAAAAAGTGAAGATGAATGTATGTATATGGAAATGGTGGACAGCAGTGTTCCGGTGACGGTGTCTGATGAGCAGACCGGTGTGCCACAAGCAGCAATGACCAGTGAGGACCACAATTACTACAGTCCTGTGAAGGACAGTCATTTGGAACTTCTGACAGTGAGCAAACCCAATGGGAAAAAACTTGCTTTTGAAAGCCCTATCAGGGAAGATATCTTTGAAGACTTGTTCTCCATTTCAGCACCAAGCTCAATGGCAGGTGACATGGATTTACCTCACTTTGATGAAACTCTCTTTGAAACTTGGTAGCCCTCCAGTGTCTTGTTTTTAAGTATTTGTCAATATTCTGTGTATTTTGAAGCAAAGCACTATTAAATTATATTGCCTAGTTTAATTGCACATTGGCTGTACTTGAACAACTTACATTTGAGAGATTTTTTTTCTTAAAATGTGACTGTAGCAAACAAAGAAGGTTTTACTGCATTTTATTCTTCTGTGAAGCAGGCTTTTTTTTTTTTAGCTGCCACGTGTGATGAGGATTTTTAATTAAAAGCTTCTCTTGGTCTTAATTTTTGCTGCTTTCAGCATGGAGAATTCAACCCATGTTCTACTGACTTTGAGAAATAATGAATTCCACTGGTTTGTTTAGGTAGTAGTGATTTTACAGGACCAGCCAACTCATGGAGTTACTTTGTCCAACATTAAAGGAAAGAAAGTACTTTGTGTAATCAGAGAAGTGTATCCTTTGATACAAAGATCATCTGCAATACTGGAGGCTGTCATTCTGTTGGGAACTCCACAGTGTTCAGAGTTACTGTTCTATAAGCTCACCCTGGTGCATACAACCCTGGGATCCAAGGAAGGATGGACACATGGTAGAAATGTTCCTGTTTATAAGCTACAACATGTGCCCAGTCTTCATCCTGGGTAACTGTGCTGGTTTTGCACCAGGCAGAATTTGGGATTTACCCCAAAGGAGTAAATAACTACACTGGCACAGAATTTTGGAAGTGAAATGAAAATAATATTTGCAAAAGTAGACTAAATACAAAGGGTAATAAATATATACATATTTATATATCTATAGATACAGATCTATAACCCAACGATGGCCCAGACCCCCCCAGATCAAGCCTCAAGGCTGCATTGCATAGCTGAAATTTCTCTCCCTGTCCCCGCTGCACTAGGCCTTACCTCCCACACAGCAAACCCAAACAATGTTAAGTGAGGAGAGAAAGCAGGAGCAAAGCACAGAGGAGCATAAGGGAGAGAAAGAGAAAGAACAAGCTGTAACTTCAGATTATATAGAGATTTGCAGGGGGGTGGAACGGGATAACAATATTTTGTCATGTCTTGTGCAGCCCCCCTGAGGATTGTGCAGCCCCCCTGAGGATTGTGCAGCCCCCTGGTACTCTGGAATACTTTGGAAAACTTTTTTATAATAGGACATTAGTCCTAAACCTAGAACAGTAACTGAAAATACAGTTTGTCAGATTATTCCTCTGAGCCTGGTTGTTTCTCAAGTCCTCATCCTTACTCTTCCAATAGGTGCAGTTCAACGTAACTGTTATTACAAAAGCATGGCTTCAGGTTTAAATGGTCTTGGATTGCTGCAACCAGATTCAAAAAGTTTGGGAAAAGCTGTCAGCAGCACTGAACTTGCCCTGCCAAGGTGTTTCTGTTGCAGTTAGGTACATGCTTATCAAACTGGCACTTCAGGCAATAAATGGTTTCATTCTTGAAATACAAGTCTCTGGAAAGAACTGGAGTTCCTTGTTTGTTTTAAATGCTGCAAGAGCAAACAGGTGAATGGCTTCAGAATGTAAAGTGCTAGTGTACTGCTGATAGAACTGTTTTGCCTGTTTGTGAATTCCTTCATTAAAACACAAAATGCTGACCAAACTTAAGGGTTTTATTTATCAGTGAATATCACAGGTGCCTCTGTGGGACTTGAGTAGTTTTCCAACCAATGGCTTCTACATGTGCGCACCAGTAAAGAGTGATGTGTCTCCCAACCCTGACTACCTGTTGCAGAGATTTCCCCAAGTGTAGATGCTGTCTGTGACCGACTGGATTGCAGCTACCTGCATCTGTAGAGTGGGAGCTCCACCACTGTCTTCAAATGTGACACACACTTGGAGATGAGTGAAGAAGCGAGCCTGGGGTTGGCATGACTCAGAATGCAAAGGGCAACATCAGGAAGAGACCCCTCTAAAAGATGAGAAAATCCTGGTGGAAAGGATCATAGTAAGGTTAAAAGCAGAGAAGGGTATGGGGGCACATCTGCTGGGCGTATATGCCTAGACAGCAGCAAGAATCTCTGGTGAAGCAGCACCTCTGCAAACTGATGTTACAGGTCCTTGTTCTGCAGCTGTGTGGGGTACACCGTGGGGTGCACATATGTGTAGAAGCTCCAAGAACAAATAAATAGTGCTTGAGATTAAAGTGTGAAACTAAATCTGATGGTGCTGCAAGTTCTTTGCTTCCTTTTTTGCTGAAATCATTAACTAAAGGTGACCCTGTGCAGATCTGTTTCCATAGGTCTTTTGCTGGTCTAATCCTGTGGAAGTGTAAGATTGAATGTAAAATTCATTACCAAAGATAGCTTTTGGAGTTTGGCGGTTACTGGGCTTTGTTTGGAACTAGTTTTGAGATGCAGGGCTTTACATGCCATAAGGCAAATACAAAGTGGTGTATTAGTTTTCTGTCAGGAATACATTAGGTGGACATACAGCAAATATGATTAGTGAGCCAAAGTTAGTCACTGTGTTTTGGAGGTTTTATCAGTGAATTTCCCAAAGTCTAATGTCTGTGAGCACTTGAAGAGATTATATTTTACACGTTTCTTCATCTTTCGTATCACATCGTCTTGGCAGTTGGCGTCTTCCTCATTTGAGAAAGGCACAATTGTGGCACTTGCAGATTTACAGCTTTTAGTTCAGAGTCAGCTCTGTGGTGGAGGTAGCACTCTGGTTCAGATCTTGCTACTTCATGATATATTCAAACAGTTTTTGTCGAAGAGCATGGGGGAAAAAAAAGAGCCGCCTTCTCGCATCCTGCCTAGAATAAATCAGCCCATCTGCAGAGGAGCTGCCTGGATGGATTTTTAGCTGTATACCTGCTAGAGCACTGTTCTAGAAATTCATTGTGGCATTCATTACAAACCTGATTTTGATGTGTTTGGGTGTTTTTTTCCGTGGCTAGCTATTGCAATTTATTCTTCTTCCAGGACTGGTTTTTGCTTTAAATAATTATTTCCTTCCTGACAATGTATTGATGAGTGCGTGTGTCTTGTCTGTGCTCCTTTGCAGAGCTAAACGGCTGCTGTTCTCCATGTGAGCCCCTCTGTGCTCAGAGCAAAGGATGTTGCTTCCTGAGCAGATTATACAGCTCTAAGTAGTGTTTGCTGTGCTTTGAAGTCCACCAGGATTCAGTCTCAGAGTGGAAGAGCTTACAGCCTAAGTATAGATCTAAGACAGTGCGCAGGCAGGGCAGAGAGAGAGTAAGGGTCACAGGGTTACAGGGCTGAAGTTTGCAGCATGCTTAGCTTTGCACCACTATGCACAAACACAGTGTAGTTATTTACAGGGGAGATGCTGAAGCTGTGTAGTGCACTAGAACATGGTGGAGCCATGGGAGTTCATGAAGGACAGTGGATAATGGGAAAGAAGTCTGAAGCGGCAGGCCTGACCTGCATTTTGGGGCCCAGGTGCCTCCAACTTACATTTTCTAGAGAAAGACTAAGGAAACACTCCAGAGATGTTTCTCCCTGGACACGGGTCTATATTACTCTTTTATGTAGGTGACTATCTAATGGGGCTTCTACAATGTCTCAGAGAGAGTTTGGGCTAGCTATAATCATGTCCAATTTAGAGATGGGGCAAGTAGGCAGCATGCTCAAATAATCTGTGAGCTAGAAGGGCTGGCAATATGCTGGGAAACCCACTGCAGAAGTACCTGGTGAGGAAGCATCTCCCCATTCCTCTTTAGAAAATGAGCTTTCATCAAAAATGAGCATTCCCAAGCGTTGTAGTCAATGGCTCAATGTCAGAATTGAAACCAGTGATGAGTGGCCATTCTCAGATGTTAATACTGGGTACTGGCACCATTGCTGTTTGACATCTTTGCAGCATGGACAGCGGAATTGAGTGCACCATCAGTGAGCTGGCAGATGACACCAAGCTGGCTAGTGTAGTCAGTACTCTGGAGGGAAGGGATGCCATCCAGAGGGGCCTTGACAGGCTAGAGAAGTGGGCCTTTCACAGGCTATGTGATGAGCAGATTGAGAGCAGCCCTGCAGAAATGGACTTGGGGATGTTGGTGGATGAAAACCTGAATATGAGTCAGCAACGTGCCCTAACATCCCAGAAAGCCAGTCCTATCCTGGGGTACACCAAAAGCAGTGTGGCCAGCACTTCAGGGGAGGTGATTTTAATCCTCTACTCCACTCATGAGACTCCACATGCAGTATTGCATTCAGTTCTGGGGCCCCCAGCATAAGAAAGACATGGTCCTGCTTCAGTGGATTCAGTGGTGGGGCAGGCAAGGCACCAAAATGATCAGGAGGCTGGAACACCTCCCATATGAAGACTGGCTGAGAATTGATGTTGCTCCTGCAAAACCTTGAAGCAGCCTTTCCATACTTAAAGGAGGCTTATAGGAAAGATAAGGAGGAACTCTCTCAGGAAGTGTAGTGATAGGGCAAGAGGTAATGGCTTTAACTGAAATAAGGTAGGTGTACATTAGATGTAAGGAAGTTCTTCACCATGAGGTTAGCCAGGCACTGGAATGGGTTGCCTACAGTAGTTGTGGATACTCCTTCCCTGGAAGTGTTCAAGGTCAGCTTGGATGGGGCTTTGAGCAACCCAATCTGTCAGAAAGTGGCACTACCCATGGCAGGGAGATTGGATGACTTTTAAGGTCCTGTGGTGGGCTGCTACAGGTCCTTTCCAACCCAACCCATTGTAGGATTACTAATTTTGGCCCTGGTGACTGGTCCTCTTGCAGAACCCTGCAGTATAATTGCCAGAAATGAGAACTGAAGAGTAGGAGAGCACCAAATTATTTTGTATTCCTCCTAGATGATGTGCTAAGGCACATGGAGGACAGGATTCAAGCCAGCCAGCATAGCTTTACTAGGAGCAAGGTTCTGTACCTGGGCCAGAACAATCCTCACTGTCAATACAGACTGGGGGAGGAGGAGATAGAAAGCAGCCCTGAGGAAAATGACTTGGGGGTGCTGATGGGTGAGAGGCTGGACATGAGCAGGCAGTATGCACTTGCAGCCCAGAAGGCAAATCACATCCTGGGCTGCATTAAAAGATGTGTTGCCAGCAGATCCAGGGAGGTGATTCTGACACTTTACTCAGGTGAGACTTCACCTGGAATACTGCATCCAGGTCTGGAGCCCTCAATATAGGAAGGACATGGACCTAATGGAGCAGGTCCAGAGGAGGGCCATAAAATGACCAAGGGATTG